>NC_072423.2:67716666-69088333 GCF_028878055.3 Symphalangus syndactylus | reverse complement strand
TTTGGGTTAAAGTATATTTAAAGTAACACTCCAGGTAAAACCCAATCAAAGCAAAACAAAATGAAAAAGCTATCAAAACAAGTTGATGAGTTGAAGCATTGGGCTTAAAAAATAATGCTATTTCTAAAATAACAATAGGCCAGGCACAGTGACTCACACCTGTAATCCCAGCACTTTGGGAGGCTGAGGTGGGCAGATCACCTGAGGTCAGGAGTTTGAGACCAGCCTGGCCAACATGGTGAAACCCTGTCTCTACCAAAAAATACAAAAATTAGCTGGGCGTGGTGGTGCACACCTGTAGTCCCAGCTACTTGCATGGCTGAGGCAGGGGAATCGCTTGAACTCAGAAGGCAGAGATTGCAGTGAGCCAAGATTGCGCCATTGCACTCCAGCCTGGGCAACAGAGCAGGACTCCGTCTCAAAACAAAACAAACAAAACAAAAAACATAAAATAAAATAACAATAAATCTTAGGTCCAAATACACTGTTTCTATACTAGAGTATCTCATAGAATAGACCAAGATATAGAAACTGTCTGAAGAGAATAAGGGATTGCCCCAAATCATACAATCAAATTCTTGCCACGGGAGACCTCCAGACCTGCTGGTGTTTACTCTAAGCCTGGAGATCTTTTAACTACCATGTGCCTTCTTTTATATTGTCTGTATTAGGTCTAACACAGATAAAAAGCCTCCGGAGAAAATCTGTACTTTCTCTGACTTGTCTGCCTCCCTTTATGCCTAGGTATTGAAAACAGCATTGAAATTTAAGAAATTGAATTTGCCCATACATACATATCTGCGAGGCCCATGCTAGCTCCTAGCTAATAGAAGATGTGTCGTGGAGAGAGTAATGAATAAGGCCTAGGGATTTCATCATCCCTTTTAATTTATCTTAAAGTTTTCTCTTGGTTTATTTATAGAGATGATTATATTTTAAAGCTCTTAAAAACTTTAAAATTCCAGACACATTTAGTAGTGTACTAGTAAGATTATCGTATAGTTTTTCTGTTTAATTGTTTTAGAAAATAAATTTTGGAAAAATGCAGAAAAATGAAAGAAAAAATAGTTAATGATAATGCCTTGTGGTATTGTCCTATAAGGTACTTTATTATTATTATTTGTATGACTATTTATTATTCAAACTCCATTTTGTTCAGGTAAAAAACAAAAGCACAGAGAGGTTAAGTAATTTCCCTGAAAGTTACATAATTAGTTAAAGAGATCAGACTGAGCTGGGCACAGTGGCTCAGGCCTGTGATCCCAGCACTTTGGGAGGCCGAGGTGGGCAGATCACTTGAGGTCTGGAGTTTGAGACCAGCCTGGCCAACCTGGTAAAACCCCATATCTACTAAAAAAAAAAAAAAAAAAAAAATTAGCCAGGCATGGTGGCGCATGCCTGTAATCCCAGCTACTCAGGAGGCTGAGGCATGATAATCGCTTGAACCTGGGAGGCAGAGGTTGCAATGAGCTGAGATCACACCACTGCACTCTAGCCTGGGTGACAGAGCGAGATGCCGCCTCAAATTAAAAAAAACAAAAAACAAAAACGAGATAGAAAGAGATCAGACTGAAATATAGGTCCTCTCCATAGCTGACTTTTTGGGCCTGTGAACGGTGCCATTTTATAGGACCAAGAGATCTGGGCTTCATTTAATGCTCTGCTGTCACCCCCTTGAAGTTCATAATCACTTTATCTTTGATCTTGTGTTTTATACGTGGAGTCCAATGGGACTATGGCACATGCACATGATCAGAGGAAATATGGGAATAGCAGTGCAGACACATGTAGGTGCTGGCTCCCGGGCACAGTGGACAGTGGGTAGTAGGCAGTGTGAGCACCAAGCCGCAGGTGTGGTCTTCAGTTGTGCACATGAGCACTTGGGGCAGTCTGTGGCACCATGGCATTCCAAGGTGATGGCAGAGACCAGGAACTAGGGCCAGACTGGAATTAGCAATGGTGGTGGCACCAGCAGCAGTAGCCGTGGTGATGGGTCCCATGGCTGCAGAGGAGAGAAGGGGCTCAGCGTGGAGGCAGCATAGGGACACACAGTGTGGGGCCAGCTTGCCCGGCTTTCCCCAGAACTCAGCTATGTGGGATCTGCACAAATATTAACTCCTGGCCTGAGCATGGGGACAGGAACTGTTGGCAATAGGACAGTAAATTTTGTCAGTAAAATATTATAAAAGTGTACATGTAGACACTGCAATAAAGCGAATAAGGTAGTTATTAGAATTCTTCAAGGAGGTTCGAATCTCTGGTTTTGAGGCTTAGAATTAGAAGTTAAATTTAAAGATTGTAGCATTTGATGGAAAAGAACATTTTCATATGAAACTTTGGATGAGCCTATTATTAACAAGGAAGACAGTTTTAAAATTACCACTTATAATTGAAGATACAGTAATAGAATACATAAACAGGCATCCTGAATTTTATGCAAATCATGAAATCATGTTCGGCTTGTAGTATCACCTCCATAGGTTAAAGCTATATTGGACAAAGCATTAAAATGAAACTGTATAAATTCACACTTAAAATTAAATTGAGATTTACATGAAACTGATTTGTATGAAGAGTTAAATCTTTTTAGAATAATTGTCCCTTTATTCTAGATTTTAGATTGTACCTTTATTCTAAATTCTAGATTGTACCTTTATTCTAGGTTCTAGAATCTGGAGTCATCAGTTCTAGATTACTAAAATTTATATTTTGAAATAGTTTCTCAGAAAGTTAACCCAATGTTGTCATAGCCTATGTAACTTTCTTAACAGCTCTGGTAACAGTTACATCAGCAGAAAGGTCCTTCTAAAAAAATTATGGAAACTCATTCGTGAGCTTGCATTTATAAAGAGTTACTGATGTTGCTTTTGATTATATTGATTTAAAATGAAGTTGCTAAAAGTATAAATTTTGATGACTAATAAATGAATTTGCAGAAAAGCAGACCAGCAATATCTTATTATCAATCAAGGTCTCCTACTAGTAATGTATTATTATTGATTACATATACAATTATGGCACCAAAATACAATTTTTTGCAACTTGTATTACCCCATTACATTACCATAAGTAATAAAATATTTTTAAAGGAATAAGACATATTTTAGCACCTTTAATTGTACTTTTTCTCTGCTTTTTGAACAAGGGGCCTTGTAATGTAATTTTACACGAGGCCCCTGCAGATTATGTGTCTGCCCCTGATCCCCTTACTTTTGGTCCAGTATTTTTACCAGTGTAAACATATCAGGATGGCTCAAAGTCCTAGAGACTTCCTCTAGTAGTTAAATTACTTTCATTATAGAAAAGGCTAAGGAGAGGAATGGAGGGGAGACAAGAAGGAAGTTATAAAACAAAAATAAGTTAATTTGCTTACTTTTAAAATATTTCTAGGAGTACCTCTTTCTCCATCAAAATGGGTGCAAACACTTTGGAGTGGAGAGCGGGCAACACTGACATTTTCCCATCTCAACAAAGAAGATGAAGGCCTCTATACAATCCGTGTACGGATGGGAGAATATTATGAACAATATAGTGCTTATGTCTTTGTTCGAGGTAAGTCCTAGCAAAAAACAAAACACCTAACAATATTTAGTACACTGAAGCCAAAGCAGTTTTTTATTACAAAACCGTTCAAACATGTTTCATAATGATGGAAGAGTCATTTCAAAATTCTGGCAGGGTGCAATGTCTCACGCCTGTAATCCCAGCACTTTGGGAGGCCAAGGTGGGAGGATCTCTTGAACCCAGGGATTCAAGACCAGACTAGTAACATAGGCGAGAACTCATTTCTACAAAAAAAAATTTTTTTTAATTAGCTGGGCATGGTGGCATGCACCTGTGGTCCCAGCTACTTGGGAGGCTGAAGAGGGAGGATCACTCAAGCCCGAGACGTCAAGGCTGCAGCAAGCTGTGATTGCACCACTGCACTCCAGCCTGGGTGACAGAACAAGACCCCGTCTCAAAAAACAAAACAAAACAAAACAAAAGAAAGAAAAGAAAAAAGGAAATTCTTGCAGATTACATTGAATAAGAATATATTCGTTTCCAATAAAATAGACCCAGGCCCAGTGGCTCACGCCTGTAATCCCAGCACTTTAGGAAGCTGAGATGTGTGGATCACTTGAGCTCAGGAGTTCAAGACCAGCCTGGGCAACATGGTAAAATCCCATCTCTACAAAAACAAAAAATTAGCCGGACATGGTGGTGCGCACTTGTAGTCTCAGCTACTTGGGAGGCTGGAGCGGGAGGATGGCTTGAGCCTGGCAGGCAGAAGTTCCAGTTGGCTGAGATTGTGCCACTGCACTCCAGTCTGGGTGACAGAGTGAGACCCTGTCTCAAAACAAAAACAAAAAAAAGTAGACCTAGTGTAAAAGGTGAGCCCTGAGGGCACCAACTCAAAAGTCACCATTTTCCAGACCATGTTTCCATCATTGTTATCAGGACTTTCTTCATCTTCAGGGAGCCACTAGTACAGTTCCCTATGACTGTTCAGGTGGAGATGCTAAATCCTAATGATACCAGCCATCTCAGTTTAAGGAAGCTGCTGCAAAAGAAGGATCTATTATTTTGGGTGTAAGTCTTTAATATGTATTTCAGAGAGTAGATTTATTATTTCATTTCAGGTCCCTCGGCCCATAACTGAACTTTATAGCCTCTGTTTTGATGAACTAGGAAGCAAGGGGTTTCAGCTTAATTCTTGAGACAAACCAAAATTGTTGACTTTAGGAGTCTTTCTTTTTTTCAGTGGTGTGTGGTTTTTTGTTTTTTGTTTTTTGTTTTGAGAGGGAGTCACACTCAGTCACCCAGGCTGGAGTGCAGTGGCTTGATCTCAGCTCACTGCAAGCTCTGCCTCCTGGGTTCACGCCATTCTCCTGCCTCAGCCTCCCGAGTAGCTGGGACTACAGGCGCCCACCATCACGCCTGGCTAATTTTTTTATATTTTTAGTAGAGATGGGGTTTCACCATGTTAGCCAGGATGGTCTCGATCTCCTGACCTCGTGATCCACCGGTTTCGGTCTCCCAAAGTGCTGGGATTACAGGCGTGAGCCACCGCACCCGGCCTTTTTGGTGGTGTCTTAAATGGATTGGATATGTACATGTGGAATATTATTCCTCCACAGGATCCTAGCACTTGGGAAGACCATTAGCACTTTTAGGCTACCAGGGTAGTGTTCTATGTTTTTTTATGGGATGATTAGTCAGGTGCAGTCATAAGAAGAGATCCAGGAGAGGCACAAGAAAACAATGTTTATAATACTCACAGGTCCTAGAACAGGAACGGCTGGGCCACATGGGAAAGTGCCAGTGTCAGTCATGAGTCAGAAGGGGCAGGAGGAGCTAAGCAGTGCCTAGACCAAGCCCTTTATTAGAGTTTCCTTGGGAAGGGAAAGCAGGGCAAGTAAACAAGTTAGGATTGGCTAGTTCAAATAATTTCAGTAGACTGTAAGTTACAGCTGTGGTCCCTACTTGCCTGGAACCTGGCCCCGGGGATGATTAAGGCAGACCAATATTGCTTCCCAGATTCTACAGGCCAGATAAAGGAGGTGTGGCTGAAGTGGCTAGTTTGCATATCAGTCATGCTCCCCTCTGGGCCCTAAGAATTGGCTCGCCTCAGGAAGGCAGGCCCTCCTTAGCCAGAAAGGTGTCTAAGATGTTAAAGCATCATAATATAGAGAAAATTTAAAATATAAACAATGCAGGTAGACTAGCTCATTTTTATCTGTCATACACTAAACAGAATCATAAACTCATAAACATTTTGAGTGCTCAACTGGGATCCACAGACTTCCAAAGGGTCTATGATTAGAACGGTATTTCAGTATATTTAGGTTTTTTGGTAATCACATGCGTTTTATTTTATGTGTTTAAATGCATTACTCTCGGCCGGGCTCGGTGGCTAAAGCCTGTAATCCTAGCACTTTGGGAGGCTGAGGTGGGCGGATCACGAGGTCAGGAGTTCGAGACCATCCTGGCCAACATAGTGAAACCCCGTCTCTACTAAAAATACAAAAAAATTAGCAGGGCGTGGTGGCAGGCACCTGTAGTCCCAGCTACTCGGGAGGCTGAGGCAGGAGAATGGCGTGAACCCGGGAGGCGGAGCTTGCAGTGAGCCGAGATGGTGCCACTGCACTCCAGCCTGGGGGACAGAGCCAGACTCTGTCTCAAAAAAAAAAGCATTACTCTCAGAGGGACCTCTAGGCTTTACTGGCTTGTCAAAGGGGTCGATGGCTCAAAAATGTTAGAATTCTCATCCTAGTACAACCCCTTAATTTTAAGATGCAGAAACTGAGGTTCAAAAAAGTACCATAATTTACCAAAAACTTCAGTTAATTAGAAGCAGAAGTGGAACTAGATTATAGGTCTTCCAATGGCTAACCCAGGATTTTAATTAGGATCTAGACTAAGCTGCTGAAATGAAATAAAAAAAGGTTTGTTTCTCTCCTGTATGTGAAAGTTGAGTATGATCCAGATGCCTCTTCCCAGGTCCCCTCTATGTTGTTATTGCACTGTGCCCTGGGGTACTGTCCCAGGTTCCCATCCCAGCCTATGGGGAGGGGAAAGAAAGGGAGTGGTGCGGCAGAGGCAGAATTGCCCTCATCACCTCTGCTTGGTGCACACTTAGCACACGCAGACACTTCACAGTGAGGGGAGCTAGGAGGTACTGTCTTGTTAGCCAGCCATGTTTTCTGCTAACACTCAGGGGTCCTAGTACTAAAAGGAAGCAGGAAGAATGATTACTGGGGACAGTTAGCAGGCCATACCACATCAGCATTGAACAGTAAAAATGACCATTGAATTCTGTCCCAGACCGGCAACTGGTATAGATATCTGAATATCTAAACATCTGAAAAGCATATCAGGCTTTCTCCACCACAAAGGCATCATGAAAATGTCTATATCGTCAGGGAAGACAGGAGCTGACCTTCTGGGAAAATCGCAGTAAGAACAGACACACTGCAATTGGCAAGTGTGTTCGTTTAGCCAAATCACCAGGATCAACCTGGCTAGATGAGGATGAACTAAGCTAGGTCTTTGCTTCTGCTTTCCGTTGTTTTACCAGAGCCAGAGAACATCGCTGGCTATTCCAAAAATCTTTGTCATGCTGTGGTCCTTCCTTTGTGAACTTTTTCTGGGAATCCTGACCCAGTCTAGGGTTCCTCAACATTTCTCAGTGCCCACACCCAGAATGGTGCCTCTTTGCCAGGTTTAGGCCAGACTTCACGTTACTAACTACGGACGGGACGAAGGTGTTCCAATTTAAAATTTATACTTAAGCCAGTTTTCAAATCCACAAATTAAGGAAATGGAAAGATTCTCAGTTTATCAGAGGTTGATGTGAGAGAATCAAAAAGATAAATGGAAAAGGCAAAATTAGAAAGGTAAATTTCAGCAATTGCATTGTGAATTTTACAATCTTTAGAAAAAGATTTCACTTATAAATTTATTTTAAATGATATATATTAGGTTTTTAAAAGTGTATTTTTGAGATATAATTTACATACCATAAAGTTCACTCATGTTAAGTATACAATTTGGTGTTTTTTAGTATATTTACAGAGTTGGGCAACCATTACCCACACTCCACTTTTAGAAAATTTTGACCAGGTACAATGGCTCATGCCTGTAATCCCAGCACTTTGGGAGGCCAAGATAGGAGGATCTCTTGAGCCCAGGAGTTTGAGACCAGCCTGGGCAACATAGCAAGACCCCATCTCTACAAAAACTGAAAACAGTTAGCTGGGTGTGGTGCATGCCTGTAGTCCCAGCCACTCAGGAGGCTGAGGTGGGAGGATTGCTTGAGCCCAAGAAGTTGAGGCTGCAATGAGTGGTGATTGCAGCACTGCACTCCAGCCTGGGTGACAGAACAAGACCCTGTCTCAGAAAAAAGGAGGAAAAAAGAGAGAAGAAGAAGAAAAGAAGGAAAGGAAGGGAAGGGAAGGGAGAAGAAGAAGGAGGAGGAGGAGGAGGAGAAGAAGAAGGAGAAGGAGAAGGAGAGGAAAAAAGAGAGGGAGAGAGGGAAGGAAGGCAGGCAGGCAGGGAAGGAAGGAGGGAAGGAGAGAAGGAGAGAAGGAAGAAAGGAAGGAAGAAAGGAAGGAAGGAAGGAAGGAAGGAAGGAAGGAAGGAAGGAAGGAAGGAAAGAAGGAAAAGAAAGAAAATTTACATCACCCTAAAAAGATTTCTCCTCCCTCTTTCCCTCTCCCATACCCAGTCTAGTCTCCCGCAACTACTAATTCACTTTCTATCTCTATAGATTTGTCTTTCTGGACATTTCTGGATCTCTATGGTTTTTTATGTCAGCCTTCTTTGGCTTTACATGTTTTGAGGTTCATTCATGTTGTAACACATATTGTTCCTTTTTCTTATTAAATTGCATTCCAATACATGGATATGCATTCTTTTGCTTATACATTCACCTGCTGATGGACAGTGCAATTGTTTTCACTCTTTGGTTATTATAAACATGTGTGTTCATATTTATAGGCCTATATCTTCATTTCTCTTGGGTATCTACCTACAAGTGGAATTGCTAGGTCATATGGTAAATTTGTGTTTAACTTTGTAAGAAACTGCCATTGTTTAAATAATATTTTATTTTTTAACAAGCTTTGTATTCATTGAGCTGCACGAGGTCACTTCAGGGCATTGTTCTGGAGCTCTGATATTCTTACAGCTTAGAAAACAGCTTCCACACCAGAATGAACAGTGTATAAAGCACCATATGTCTGCAGAAACACATTGTAAAGAGCTGTACGCATTTGGCCAAGATTTTATTACATAGATAATATGTGTTCATTATGAAAAAAATAGATAATATAAATTTAACAAACAAAAAGTAAAGCCGGCCGGGCGCGGTGGCTCACGCTTGTAATCCCAGCACTTTGGGAGGCCAAGGCGGGCGGATCACGAGGTCAGGAGATCGAGACCACGGTGAAACCCCGTTTCTACTAAAAATACAAAAAAAATTAGCCAGGCGTGGTGGCGGGCACCTGTAGTCCCAGCTACTCGGAGAGGCTGAGGCAGGAGAATGGCGTGAACCCGGGAGGCGGAGCTTGCAGTGAGCCGAGATCGCGCCACTGCACTCCAGCCTGGGCGACAGAGCGAGACTCCGTCTCAAAAAAAAAAAAAAAAAAAGAAAAAAAAGTAAAGCCGTCCATAAGTTTACCACCCACAGGTATCCAGTGTTATAATTTTATTACATATTCTTTGAGGCTTTGATATATTCTTTCCTTCTCTTTCTCTTTTCTTTTTTTCACACTCTCTGTTTCTCTCGCTCTCTCTCATGCAGAGAGAAAGAGACAGAGAAATAATTAAGTGATAAAGGATGTCATTAAAATGTCATGAAAGAAGAATTGAAAATGGCAAATAAGTATATGAAAAAATTTTCATTAGCAATCAAAACAATGAAAATTGAAATGAGGCTGGACACAGTGGCTCATGCTGGTAATCCCAGCACTTTGGGAGGCCCAGGTGGGAGGATCACTTGAGCCCAGGAGTTCAAAACCAGCCTGGGCAACATAGTGAGACCCTGTCTCTACAAAAAATAAAAAAATTAGCTGGGTATAGTGGAGTATGCTTATAATCCTAGCTACTTGGGAGGCTGAAGAGGGAGGAGAGCTTGAGCCTGGGACATCAAAGCCACAGTGAGCTATGATTGCCTCACTGCACTCCAGCCTGGGCCACAGAGTGAGACCCTATCTCAAAAAAAGAAAGAAAGAAAGAAAGAAAGAAAATTGAAATGAGATTGTTTTTCCTATCATATTGAAAAGATTTAAAGTTTTTTGAAATCCACTGGGGTAAAAGAATGGAGGAACAGGCACTGCTACAGTGGCTGGTGAGTATAAATTAGTTCAACTTTTCTCAGGGTCTTTGCCACTAAATATCAAAAACACACATTTCCAACAATTCTAGTTCTAAGAACTAAGGGGACAGAGGTGAAAAAAATGTTTGGGGAAAAATTAGAAGAAATATAGATATTCACCAATATGCAAGCTGTAGAATAAAGTATAATAGATGCTCCATGAAACCGTGACATACCACACAGCAATGAAAACCAATGTCTACCCACATATATTGATATGGAAATACATCAAGAAAAAACAGCTTACATGAAACTATATAGTACAATCACTTTGTTTCAAAAATAGTCATTTCTGAGTTTATAAATATAGAATAAAAGTCTAGAAAGATTTAGGCCAATATGTTAATAGTAGTTATCTCTGGGTTATAAAAAAGGGATTTTTACATATTTTTTGATTATCATATAGTTCATATAAAATATATATAATACTTTTACAATAAAGGCAATAGAATTACATTTTGCAAAAAGTTATTAATAGTCTGTGTCAGAGGTCAAAATATAAAGAGTAGTAGGCTAATCTTTGATCTAATAATCAAACTTACAAAAAGTTTGGCTATTTGGAGGGCAGGGAGAGGGAAGGGCAGAGGTGTAGAAGAGGATTAATGTTGTCTGAAGGGTGCTGTGGGCCCCACACTGTGTAGCAGCTGCTAGAAGCCAAATACTATGTTTCCTTGCTTCACAGCTGCCTCTTGTCATCCCAAGTATGTTTTGTTTCTCACACTATGTTGTAGCTTCTTGAGAAAAAGAAGGATTATTATTATTATTATTTTTGGAGACAAGGTCTTGCTCTGTCACCCAGGCTGGAGGATAGTGGCGCGATCACAGCTCACTGCAGCCTCTACCTCCCAGGCTCAAGCAATCCTCTTCCCTCAGCCTCTCAAGTAATTGGAAACATAGGCCCGCACTACCACACCAGCTATTTTTTTTTAAAATGCATAGAGACAGGGTCTCACCATGTTGCCCAGGCTGCTCTTGAATTCCTAGGCTCAAGTGATCTACCCAATGTGCTAGGATTACAGGCATGACCCACTCCACCCAGCTAGGATCCTTATTTTTTAACTTTTGCAGTTAACACGTAGAGGAGTACTGAATGAATGAATGAGTGAATGAATGAATGAGAGAATGAATGCCTGAGTAACTTGGAAGATTGTCAAGCCCACCTCAGTTCCAAGCAATGCTATACAAACGCTGAACAATGGCTCCCTGAATGCTTGCTGTCTGCCAGGCTCCATTACAGCATATTCCTGCCATCGTGCATCTATGCCATGGATGCCCAGCTCACTGAACCCTGCTGTATCAACGCAGGGGCTCCTCGTTGTTGTGCTATAGGCCATTAGCAAAAGGACATGGCTAGAGGTTGCCAGCTGTCCCCCTTGTAGCTGATGGCTTTCTAGCAATGCCTCTTTTGCAGCCCAAGCATGTCAGCCTCAGCATCCCCACCTCCTCTGCAGCTCTGCTCTGCCTTTGCCATCAGCAGCCCCACTCTCCGCCATCCAGTGCTCTGAAAGCCTGGAAGGAAAGAAGTGTCTCACCAGACGCGGTGGCTCACGCCTGTAATCCCAGCACTTTGAGAGGCCGAGGCGGGCGG
Organism: Symphalangus syndactylus; assembly: GCF_028878055.3. Taxonomy (NCBI): domain Eukaryota; kingdom Metazoa; phylum Chordata; class Mammalia; order Primates; family Hylobatidae; genus Symphalangus; species Symphalangus syndactylus. Next base: position 69,076,886 of record NC_072423.2, on the reverse strand, counting down.
ATCACAAGGTCAGGAGTTCGAGACCATCCCGGCTAATACGGTGAAACCCCATCTCTACTAAAAATACAAAAAAAATTAGCCAGGCTTAGGTGGTGCACGCCTGTAGTCCCAGCTACTCGGGAGACTGAGGTGGGAGAATGGCATGAACCCGGGAGGCAGAGCTTGCAGTGAGCCGAGATCGTGGCACTGCACTCCAGCCTGGGTGACGGAGTGAGACTCTGTCTCAAAAAGAAAAGAAAAGAAAAGAAAAGAAAGAAAGAAAGAAGGAAGGAAGGGAGGGAGGGAGGAAGGAAGGAAGGAAGGAAGGAAGGAAGGAAGGAAGGAAGGAAGGGAGGAAGGGAGGAAGGGAGGGAGAAAGAAAGAAGTGTCTCCTCATCAAAATGCTCATTTCCCATTGAGTGGCACGCAGAGATTCTGCATTAAGTTTTAGGCACAATGAGTTAGTTACATTCTCCTATAGCACTTCTGCAGGAGATATTTGCCTAGACGCTTTCCTGCTGGTTCACAGAGCAAGAAACAGAATGTTCAAAACCCAAGTAGCTTGAGCTCTTCACAGATAATGCAAATCTATTAAATGCAGAAGTAGACAAATATTTCTGCTATGTTATCAAATGTCCTTGTAACTCATAAGAGTTACAGAATGTAGATCATATGGAAAGAAAGTGTTTGTTTGGTCGACGTGGGTGCTTTCCCTTGAGTGAGTGGCTCCTGCGTGTCTCGGCCTCTTCTACTAACTCCGTTTATGAAAGCGTTGGTCAAATGCCAGGAGGAATTGGCAAATGTGGGCCTCCACCCCCAGGGACCCTGCCTCTTGTCTTAATTATTCTCACTTAAAAGGTTACTAACTGAATATTTTCATTCCCCCTTTTTCCCCTCCTATAAACAGCCCTGATTCACTAATTTAGCTGTGCCTGAGGGGCTATGTGGTCAGGGGATCCCATTTCATAAAAAGGGATTGTACTGTTTCTTGTATTATCCCGGACTTTTACTAAACTCAGATAAACTAAGCTCAGATGTGAGTATTGCATTGGAGTTCTTTTCGCAAGTGTCTTCAGTTTGGTAACAATCATTTGATTAAAACGAATGTTTTCTCTTTCAAAATGGTAGTGTCTTGCCTAGGGAATGGCAAAGCTCTATGACTCGTATTTTCTTGTGGATGCCTCCAGAAGGGGCATTTGTCTCCCTTGGGAGGCTTTCTTAGTTTTTTCTTAGCAACATTGCACAATCAATGTCATGAGAACAGACTTTCTGTCACAACTGACTTGTCTGAATGCAATCTTCAGCATCTCTATATTAATTTTCTTTTGGAACATTTTGGGCCGCAAGGACCATGAGGCAAAGGTCATGGGTTCTTTTCGGAGCACTTTCTATTTTCTGACACAATGTTCTTCCTGCTGAAGGTAAAAAACACACATTGTTATGTTGGTCAACAAATAGCAAGATTTGGCCGGGCGCAGTGGCTCAAGTCTGTAATCCCAGCACTTTGGGAGGCCGAGGCGGGTGGATCACAAGGTCAGGAGATCGAGACCATCCTGGCTAACACGGTGAAACCTCATCTCTACCAAAAATACAAAAAGAAATTAGCCAGGCGTGGTGGTGGGCGCCTATAGTCCTAGCTACTCAGGAGGCTGAGGCAGGAGAATGGCGTGAACCCGGGAGGCGGAGCTTGCAGTGAGCTGAGATCGCACCTCTGGCCTCCAGCCTGGGTGACAGAGCGAGACTCCATCTCAAAAAAAAAAAAAAAAAAAAAAAAAAAGCAAGATTTGATGCTTGCTGTGTTGGGGCCAAAGACTGAGCCACTGTGATGATGTGGTAAGAAGCGTGTGCGCTGAGACCTCTGCCTGCCGACTGACAGCATGTCTGAGAGGGTTAATGGGATCCTTCTCTGTCTCCACAGATGCTGATGCAGAGATTGAAGGAGCCCCAGCTGCCCCCTTGGATGTGAAGTGCTTGGAGGCCAACAAAGATTATATCACCATCTCCTGGAAACAGCCAGCTGTCGACGGAGGGAGTCCTATTCTCGGATATTTTATTGACAAGTTAGTGCTTAGGCTAACATCAATTACAGTTATTTGGTCATAGAGATGCATGCTTGATTTCTCCCATCATTTCTAGGGGAAATATTTTCTTTTCTGGCTTTCCTCTCCTCCTGTTTCTATTTCTGTATCTCTCTTCATCTTTCTTTTTCTCTATTTGTCTCTGTCCCAGTCTCTCGCTCTCTCTCTCTGTGTGTATATATCTACACACACATATACATACATACGCATATACACATACATATAATGGTACCTACACATATATATATATATATATAAAAAATGGGTATATATACCCATTATAAATACGTGTGTGTGTGTGTGTGTGTGTGTTCAGTAGGTACTTGGAAATGCTGATTTCTAATTGAGTGCTTTTACAGCAGTTAGTACCTGCAGATGGAGTGGGTCACTCCCCAGCAGACAAATGTGACAGCTCATATCATAGTGTCACAAAATTCATCTTTGGAACTTAGGTAAATAGGTAGGTAGATATATATGCATATATATATTTCATTTCCAAGGTGGCCTCTATGAGGTCTACAAATTCATAGCATTCTTGCCAAATTAGCAATATGAGCTGGTAGTCAAATTCAAAAAATTCTTATTTGGAATTTAGGTAAAAGTTCCAAAAATGAATTAAATATTTACCTAAATTCCAAAGATGAATTTTTTTGAATTTGGCTACCAGCTTATGTCACTAATTTGGCAAGAATGCTATGAATTTGTAGACCTCATAGAGGCCACCTTGGAAATGAAATCATTGGAATTCAGCATAATGTCCATATTCCTAATACGTCAATAACTTAAGAATATTTACTTTGGTAATACTACCAAAGTCTTATTTCTACCGCAGGATGTGTTTTCAAGTTATACAAAGAAGTAACAACAAAAAATCAATAGGAGCAAATTATTCACTGTCTACAAGTTCTTGTCTACATTCTGCAAAACTTGGAGGCTCTGATATTTATAGTAACTGGGCTTTACACATTAATTATGACATGAGTGTGGACAATACAGACAGCAAGTTTAGATTTGGCCTAAATAACATTGTTCTCTGACTTGGTTTCTATTCAGATCATTGCTCCAATTCTCTTTTCATTTGTGAGTATTGAAATCTCATTGTAGAAATCAATAGAGATGGATAATCTGTGTCGTATTAGCACAATGGGTTTGTACCAAGGGTGTGTTGAATTTCACAGTATATAAATACATGCGATTGTGCTCAGAACTATTTGTAAGAAATATTTCTAATAAATTATATACTATTTAACCATCCATGTGAAATAATGCTTCCACAACATTTCATCATTTAGTAGTGATGAATTGTGAAGGTTTAGATATATTCTTTTTTGTGCTTTATTGTCTTTGGCACATTTCCAAGGGATTTTTAAACTTTGACCAGTGAAAGGCCAGGGACAATCAGTAGTTTGTTCTCCTCTGGCCTTAGTCGTAGTGAAAATACCCACCCTGTGGCTATTATTTATTAAGCATTTACTGTGTGCATGGCACTGTTCTAAATACTTTGCTCATATTAACCACTAACCCATAACCACCCTTTAAGGTCGTTGCTATTATTTCAAGTAGGAAATGAGGCCCAAGACCACATATCAGTGAGGAAGCACTAACTCGCCTAAGATCACGCAGGTAATAACTAGCAGAACTAGAATTCAGATGTGAGCCTGGCTGTAGGTTTGTGTTCTTTCTGCTCCAGCGTGCTGCAGAAAGTGTCAGGAGCAGTGAGTTCCACTTTTCTTTCTGCCCACATGAGGCTAGGAAGGATGCTGTAGTGTCACTGGGTCACCATAGCAGTATCTGCACAGAGAAGAGGCTGAGTCCTGGCAGAAGCTCTGGAGACAGGTGTAGATGGAAGAATTGTCCTGGCCCTATCAGCTTCTGCCACAGCCCCACCTCCCCAAACCCCTAGCAGCTCCAGAATTTCTACCAAGTAGGATTAGGGGAAATGATGGAAGGCAGGAATTGAAGCCACATTTGACAGCACTTTACATAAGGAAAGTGAGGAAGTTGTCTATTCCACTTTACATAAGGAAATTGTCTATTGTCTATATCAAAGAGAGGAAGGTGATTGTGAGGAGGGGAGATAAACCCCCCACACCAGCCACCTCTGTCCTGCCACTGGCAACCCCCACGCCCCTGAGAATCATTTGGGAATTACACATTTTGGACATGGAGCCCATGTTAGGGAAATGATATGAACTAAAAGTACAGCACTCTGCTCATAAAAAAAATAAGAGTTGCTTAATCCTAATGCTGTAAAATGTAATCACATGTTGAACTCCTAAAGCTTTGTTGATCAGGCCAACAGCATGATATGAGCTGTCATATTTGTCTGCTGGGAATGACCCACTCCATCCCCAAGTACCAACTGCTGTAAAAGCACTCAATTAGAAATCAGTGTTTCCAAGTACCCACTCAATCTGCCCCTGCCAGGCCTGGGCGTCTCCCCACCTGTCATCAGTCTCTTCTGTTAAAGAAACAAACATCTTCACAATAACCTTCTTACCCTCTACACAGGATGGAATGACCATGAAGTGAGAAAATATGGTGAACTCTTTTCCAAACTACAGTGCAAATAGTTAGGTTTTAAGATGCCAATTTTCTCAATAATACCTCTTGTTTTTCAAAGAAAATACCTAAAGAAGACAAAGAAGTCACTAATGGTAGAATTGAAGGCATCAGCCGGGGAGATGTTTGGGGATCTTCTCCAATGCTAAGATTGGAGATATTTCTCTGCTTATCCCAGCAATCCCCAAACCCCTCTGCTTTGTACACAAGGCCCCTCAGATGCCTGCTTTTTATGAGTTCAGGAAGGACCTGAGGCTTCTTTCCTCTTGGTAAAGAAGACACAGTGCATTTGAGTGAAACGGAGTGCCTGCAGTTCACCAGCTAGCCTGACTTGGATATTTTACAGGGAGAAGATGTGAAACAACTGGGAGGTTTTGCAACTCTGGAGATATTCATTAAGCCATACTTCTTTTAATATTTTTGTCAATCACACTCATTCCTTTAGGTGTGAGGTGGGCACAGATAGCTGGTCACAGTGCAATGACACACCTGTGAAGTTTGCTCGTTTTCCTGTCACTGGATTGATCGAAGGTCGTTCCTATATCTTCCGAGTTCGAGCTGTGAATAAAACGGGAATAGGTTTCCCATCTCGAGTTTCCGAGCCCGTGGCTGCTCTGGATCCGGCTGAGAAAGCTAGACTTAAAAGTAAGCACTTTTCATTTTTCAGGACCTTCCCTAAACCTTTTTAAAATGACTGCAAGAATCAGCTTCATTGCAAGGTTGTTCCTCTCCCTTCCACTAGAGGGAGACAAGAACAAGAAATCCTTTTTTCATCAGAAAATCCGAGGGTGAGAATCCCCCGAAAACATTGCGTTAGCCATTCTCTTAAGGGTTTTATTTTACTTTATTTTATTCAGAAACATTTATATTGTTAAACTGAGTTCCAGGCATTGTGTGTGGAATGAAGTATGAAAGCAAAGAGCCTGGAGAGCATTTTTATTCCCTTTATTATACATTCCAAAAATAATTTTCTTTCTGGCTCAAGGTCTACTTCTTTACCTTGGAGTCCACCCTTACAGCATTAATATCTTAGCACAGTGCATCTCTCTATATCAAAGGAAAAACAGATAGACAACGTTATATCTAATCTATGTTTGAGTTCTCATATTAGACTGTCAAAAATTATCTTTTCAGGCCTGGCGCGGTGGCTCACGCCTGTAATCCCAGCACTTGGGGAGGCTAAGGTGGGAGGATTGCTTGAGCCTAGGAGTTCTGAGACCAGCCTGGGCAACATAGAAAGACCCCATCTTTACAAAAAAAAAAAACAATAAAAAAATGAAAAAAAAAAAAAAAAGCCAGGCATGGTAGCACATAGCTGTAAGTCCCAGGTACTCAGGAGGCTGAGGTGGGAGGATCGCTAGAGCCCAGGAGGTCAAGGCTGCAGTGAGCTGTGATTACACCTTTGCACTCTAGCCTGGGCAACAGAGCAAGACCCTGTCTCAATAATAACAATAAGAATAATCTTTTAATATATGTAGTCTCCAAGTCTTAATGTCAAAACCATGGTACATGAATCATGCCCTGTAATCATGCCTTGTATTTGTTTCATGGAAACCCATATGGCATCTCCAACAATAGGGAACGTAAAATGACATTATGAGAAGTGTTGGATAGTAACATTTCAGTCTTATGTCAGGCTTCTCAACCTTGGCCCTACTGGCATTTTAGGCCAGTAATTCTTTGTTGTTGCGGGAGGTGGCTGGGGGTGTCCTGTTCATTGCAGGAGGCTGAGCAACATCCCTTGTCTCTACCCACTAGATGCCAGCAGTATCATGGAGACACTGCCAAATGTCACCTGAGGGGCAAAATCACCTTTGTAGAGGACTGCTGGTTTATGCTACATTCACAGTGTTATTCTTTACCTTCAGTACATGTAGTGGCATCGTAAAAGTCTAATTAAAATAATGTCACTGGCTGGATGTGGTGGTTCACACCTATAATCCCAGCACTCTGGGAGGTTGAGACGGGTGGATCACCTGAGGTCAGGAGTTCGTGACCAGCTGGGCCAACATGGCAAAACCCCATCTCTACTAAAAATTACAAAAAATTAGCCGGGTGTGGTGGCAGGAGCCTGTAATCCCAGCTACTTGGGAGGCTGAGGCAGGAGAATCATTTGAACCCGGGAGGCAGAGGTTGTAGTGAGCCGAGATCGCGCCACTGCACTCCAGCCTAGGCGACAGAGTGAGACTCCATCTCAAAATAATAATAATAATAATGATAATGCTACCATTTCCCCGGCAACCGCGTCTCATCAGGCTCCTTGATTGCTCTTCAGTCACTTTTCACCAACCCTCCGACTTCCTGCCCTCCTTTCTAAACTTGCAAATTCCATCTTATACATTTGTTTGCTCCTCTTTTATCAATTCCAATCAAAATAAGATTTGTTTGAATTGAAAATAAGTTACCTTCTTTACTGCCTTTCTGTTTTTGCACAAACTCTGATAAAAAGTCCCCTGGTTAATACAAGAGTAGAACCACTCTCTCTTTCTGATGTTTAGGGGATCATACAAGTGAATTTCCTCTTTAACTTTGCACCCGTATCATTCATTTTCCTTGCTCAGGACCTCAACTGATTTCCTTTGGAGATAATGTTTTTCAAAATGTAATGGGAAAAATTTGCTTTGCTGAGCTTTACTGCAGGATCAGCATCCCCTCTCCTCTTTCATCTTATTATGACAGATAAATAACTACTGGGCTTACAATTGTTCTGAAAATGTTTCTCCCAAACGCATGCCATCTCTTCAGAGGGGATGAGCAAGGCTAGCTGTTCCAGGAGATTCATATTGAACAGTTAAATGAACACAGGTTACTTACCTAGCTTGTGCAAGTACAGTTCCAGAAGCGTCTACTCAGCCAGTCCAGGCAGATTCTAGGCTCCAGCACATTATGAGTCCCTTGAGGACAGGGGCTGTGCTTCCCACAGTGCCCTCTACATGATTGATACTGTTCGTGGGAAAACACGTAAGTCTACTAGTAACAAACCCAGTTGTGACTAATCTGGCCACTTTCCCAATTCATCAGTGCAGCTGATAAATTGCACACTTGTGAACGTTTGTGATTCTTATATTTGTCTTTGTTCAGGTCGCCCCTCAGCACCCTGGACTGGACAGATCATTGTTACTGAAGAGGAACCTTCAGGTAAGAAGTCTGGTCGCCCCAGATACTATTGCTGATGTTTTGCTAAGCAGTTTGCCTTTTGTTGTGGAGGGTGCAGTGTGTATTGCTTAAGATGCTTTGGGAAGAACATTCTAAAATATCTGGAGATTGTAAGTAACTTATGTCAGAGAATCCCATTTTATTTTTAAAGCTTTATTGAGGTGTAATTGTCATACAGTATACTGCAAATATGTAACATGTACAATTTGATAAATTTTACACATGTATATACCCATGAAACCATCACCATTTTCAAAATAATGAACATATTTGTCACCCCTAAAATTTCCCCCTGCCCATTCGTAATTCCTCCTTTTCATGTCTCCCTATCTCCAGCCATCACTGATCTGCTTTCTGTCACTATAGTTTAACATCGTCCACAATTGTAGGTCAATTGAATCGTGTTCATTTTTGTCTGTTTTTCTTTACTCAGTATAATTATTTTGAGACTTATCTACGTTGGTGTGTGTATCAATTCATTCCAATGTATTTATCCATTCACTGTTGAAACATTCTTAACTGTTACTGTGGACATATGCTTTCATTTATATCTTGCATAAATACCTAGGAGTTGAATGGATGTGTTATGTGGTAGGTGTATACTTAATTTTTAAAGGAACTGACAACTGTTTTCCGAAATGATTGTACCATGTTCCATTCCCCTCCAGCACTACATGAGAGTTCCAGTTGCTCCCACATTGTCACTAGCACTTAGTGTGGCCAGTCTTTTTAATTTTAGCAATTCTAGTGGGTTCATAGTGGTATTTCTTTGTGGCTTTGATTTGCATTTTACTTACAATGTCGAGCATCTTTTCATGTGTTTATTTGCCAATTTTTGTGACTTTGGGCATCTTTGTCAAATCCAGGTATTTTTCCTGTTTTTTTCCCCCTGGAAATGTTATAGCATTAGTTTTTACATTTCACTCTGTGACGCATTTAAAATTAATTTTTTCTATATTACAAGAAGTAAGGTCTCAGTTATTACTATCATTCATACTTGTATATGGCTATTAAATTATTTCGGCAATATCTGTTGAAAAGATTATTTTTTACCCAATGAATTTGTCTTGGCACCATTGTCAAATTCAATTTATTACGTGTGTGGATCAATTTCTGGAATCTCTATTGGTCAATTTTTTTCCCCCTCCATCAGTACCATACTGTCTTTATTACTATAGCTTTTCTGAGCTTCATTTTTTTCATATATAAATTTTAGCATCTTAAAATCAGTATAAGTCCTCTAATCTTGTGTTGTTTTTTCCCCCCCAAAGTTGTTTCAGCTATTCTGTCTTTAAATTTCTATAAAAATTTTAAAATCAGCTTATCAGCTTCTACAAAAAACATGCTGGGATTTCAGCCGAACAGCATTGAGTCCTTTGATTTATGAACATAGCCTGTATCTCCATTCATTTAGCTTTGCTTTCATTTCTCTCACCTTAGTAGTTTTAGTGTGCAGGTCCTGCACATTTTTATAGATTTAATCTCATACATTCGTTTGCTCCTCTTTTATCAATTCCAATCAAAATAAGATTTGTTTGAATTGAAAATAAGTTACCTTCTTTACTGCCTTTCTGTTTTTGCACAAACTCTGACAAAAAGTCAGAGTATCTGACTTTATATATATGTATTTATATATAATATTTCTGATGATGCTGTAAATGGTATTGCTTTTTATTTTAATTTGTTTTTAATGCTAGTATAAAGAAACACAATTGATTTTTGTATATTGATTTTGTGTCCTGCATCCTTGCTGAACTAATTTATTAATTCTCACAAACATTAAGGTTTTTTATGAAATTTATTATGGATTTTCTATTACAGGATTATGCATCTATAAATAAACATAAATTAACTTCTTCCTTTTCAATCTGGATACCTTTTATTTCTTTTTCTTTCCTTATTGCTCCATCTGGAACCTTTAGTACAATGTTGAATAGAAGTGGTAGACCGGTCATCTTTGCCTTTTCCTGATCTCAGGGGGAAAGCATTCAGTCTTTCACCATTAAGTCTAACATTAAGTGTAGGTTTTGTATAGATATCCTTTATCAAGTTAAGGAAAATTTCTTCTACTCCCGGTTTTCTGAGAGTTTATATTAGAAAAAAGTGTTGGACTTTGTCAAATGTTTTTCCTGTATCTATTGAGATGATCGTATGATTTTTATTTTTCCATTAACATGTTGAATTATGTTGATTAATTTTAGACTATTAAACCTAAATAAAATAAATAACACAAACTAAACCTCACAGTCTTGGGTTGAATGTCACTATGTTATGCTGTGTTATCCTTTTTATACATTGCTGGAGTTTATTTGCTAAAAATTTTTAAAGGAATTTTTGTATCTATATTCATAAAAGATATTGGTCTGTGGTTTTTCCTAGTAAAGTCTTGGTTTGGTTTTGGTATTAGGGTACTGAGTGGAAAGTATTCCCATTATGTTAATTTTTTGAAAGAGCTTGTGTTAACTTTTATTTTTTTTTTATTAAACTTTCAGTATAATTTACCAGTAGAGCCATCTAGGCCTGGAGGTTTGTTTTTTGGTTCGTTTGCTTTGTTTTGTTGTGGGAAGCTTTTATACTGCAAATTCAATTTTTAAAATAAATTTAAGACTATTCAGGTTATTTACTTTTTCTTGAGTAAAATTTAATAGTTTTCATCTTTCAAGAAACTTATTCATTCATAAAGTTGTTCATATTTTCTTATTATCCTTTTAATAGCTGCAGAATTTGTAGTGGTGTCACCTCTCTCATTCCTAATATTGGTGTTTTACCTCCTTTGTCCTGACCTGACTAGAAGTTTATCAACTTTATTAATGTTCCCAAAGAAACAGCTTTTGGTTTCATTGATTCTCTACATTTTTCTTCTGTTTCCAGTTTTATTTATTTCTGTTCTTATCTTTATTGTTTCCTTTTTTTCTGCTTATTTGAGTTTAATTTGCTGGCTTTTTTTTCTAGTTTCTTAAGGTAGAAGCTGAGGTCCTTAATTTGAAGTATTCTTTTATAACGCATGCATTTAGTGCTGAATATTTTTTCTAAGTACTCCTTTAGCTGTATTTCACACATTTTCATCTGTTGTGTTTTCATTTTTATTTTGTGCAAAATACTTTCCAATTTTTTGATACCTTCTTTGATACATGGATTATTTGGAGTATGTTATTTAGTTACTAATATTTGCAGATTTCCCAAGTACATTTCTCTTACTTGTTTTTAATTTAATTCTATTATGAAAATTAAATAGAACATATTTTGTATTATTTGAATCCTTTTAGATTTTCTTGAACTTGTTTTATGGTCCAGAAAAAGATCGATCTTGGTAAATATTTAGTGTGCACTTGAAAAGCATTGTATTTTTTTTGAGACGGAGTCTCACTCTGTTGCCCAGGCTGGAGTGCAGCAGCTCACTGTTGGCTCACTGCAACCTCCGTCTCCCAGGTTCAAGTGATTCTCCTGCTTCAGCCCCCATGAGTAGCTGGGATTACAGGCACATACTACCATGCCAGGCTAATTTTTGTATTTTTACTAGAGATGGGGTTTCACCATGTTGGCCAGGCTGGTCTCAAACTCCTGACCTCAGGTTACCTGCCTGCCTCAGCCTCCCAAAGTGCTGGGATTACAGGCGTTAGCCACACACCCGGCCAAAAAGCATAGTATTCTGCTATTGTTGAGTTTTATAAATATTAATTAGGTCAAGTTAGTTGATAGCATTGCTCAAGTCTTTTAGATCCATAATTATTTACTATTACTAATATCTACTTGTTCTATCAATTATTGAGAGAGTAGTGATGAAATAGCCAACCAAATGGTGCATTTTTCTATTTCTTCTTGCAGTTCTACCAGTTTCTTCATGTATTTTGGGATGTTATTAAATGCATTAACATTATTATTATATCCTCTTGCTCATTGACCAGTTTATTGTTATAACATGACTTCTTCTTTTGCCCATGGTAATGTTTTTTGCTGGGAAATCTACTTTTAATATAGCTATTCCAGCTTTCTTTTTTTTTTTTTTTTTTTTGAGACGGAGTCTCGCTGTCACCCAGGCTGGAGTGCAGTGGTGTGATCTCAGCTCACTGCAGGCTCCGCCCCCCAGGGGTTCATGCCATTCTCCTGCCTCAGCCTCCTGTGTAGCTGGGACTACAGGCGCCCGCCACCTCGCCCGGCTAATTTTTTGTATTTTTAGTAGAGACGGGGTTTCACCATGTTAGCCAGGATGGTCTCGATCTCCTGACCTCATTATCCGCCCGCCTCGGCCTCCCAAAGTGCTGGGATTACAGGCGTGAGCCACCACGCCCGGCCTCCAGCTTTCTTTTGATTAGTGTTAGCATGGTATATTATTTCCATCCTTTTACACTTAGCCTATGTGTGTCTTTATATTAATACGATGTGTTTCTCATAGGCAGCATATAGTTGGGTCTTGCTTTTTAAAAATCTAAATTGGTAATCTTTGCCTTTTAATTGGAGTGTTTTAACCATTTACATTTCATGTGATCGTTGATATAGTTGGATTTAAATCAATAATCTTGCTATTTGGTTTCCATCTATTCCATTTATTTGTTTCCTTTTTTTCTCTTTTTCTACTTTTTTTGGATTGAGTATTTTTTATTATTCCATTTTATCTGTATTCTCTTGTTGGCTATGATTTTTTGTTTTGCTTTTTAGTAGTTTAGAATTTATAATATACATATTTTCACAGTCTACCTTCCAGTAATATTATATTACTTCACATGTAGTGTAAGAATTTATAACAGTGCCTTTTTGTTTGTTTGTTTTTTGAGATGGAGTCTCGCTCTGTTGCCCAGTCTGGAGTGCAGTGGTGCAATCTCGGCTCACTGCAAGCTCCGCCTCCCAGGTTCATGCCATTCTCCTGCCTCAGACTCCTGAGTAGCTGAGACTACAGATGCCCGCCACCATGCCCGGCTAATTTTTTGTATTTTTAGTAGAGACGGGGTTTCACTGTGTTAGTCAGGATGGTCTCAATCTCCTGACCTTGTGATCCACCAGCCTCGGCCTCCCAAGGTGCTGGGATTACAGGTGTGAGCCACCGTGCCCGGCCTTCTTTTTTTTTTTTTTTTGAGACAGGGTCTCATTCTGTTGCCCAAGCTGGAGTGCAGTGGCATGATCATGGCTCACTGCAGCCTCGACCTCTTAGGCTCAAGCAATTCTCTCACCTCAACCTCCCAAGCAGCTGGGGCTATAAGTACACACCACCATACCTGGCTAATTTTTGTATTTTTTGTAGAGATGCGGTTTCACCATGTTGCCAAGGCTCATCTCAAACTCCTGAGCTCAAGCAATTCACCTGCCTTGGCCTCTCAAAGTGTCTGGATTACAGGCATGAGCCATCATGCCTGGCCTGCAACAGTATTATTCCATTTCCCACTCTTAGCCTTGGTGCTGTTATTGTCATACATTTTATTTGCATATTTATTGTAAACTACACAATATGATATTATTATTTTGACTGTGGTCAATTATCTTTCAGAAATACAAAATGTAAGAAAAAAGACTTTATTCACTCACATTTTTATCATTTCCATTGCTTTTCATTTATTTGTATAAATCCAGATTTCCATCTGATATGATTTTCTTTTCACCTGAAGCACTTCCTTGAACATTTCTTGTAGTGCAGGTATTTTATCTTTTGTTATGTAAAAAAAACCCTCTATTTTACCTTCATTCTTGAAATACATCTTCACTGAATATAGAATTCTAGGTTGACAGTTTTTTCTCTCGGTACTTTAAGAGCTTTGGCCAGCATAGTGCAGATCTACACTACAAGAATGATTGCTTTTATTCTTATTTTTGTTCCTCAATATATAATGTGTCTTCTCTATCTGCTTTTAATATATTCTCTTTATCACTGTTTTTTCAACATTTGATTATGATATGCATTGTGTAGTTTTCTTCATATATCTTGTGCTTATAGAGTTTGCAAGTTTCTCTAATCTGTGAGTTTGTAGTTTTCATCAGATTTGGAAATTTTTCATCATTATTTCTTTAAATATTTTTTCTGTACTCCATTATTTTTCTTGACCTCTGGAGTCTATGTATTTCCAGTCTCCTCCCTCCCTGCCTGATAAGACCAACTTTACTGTAACTGTAAACTAAAACTGTCCTAAACTTTACTAAAACTATAAACTCAACTCCACTGGGACCTTGGCTCCTGCCTATCTGCTTATAGGATTCTGTGCCCCACTTATTTTCATATCTGAGCCAGGGTAAATCCTGTCTGTGGAGGGTTCATGTGGCTCTAAACTCTAGATGTTCTGGGACTTCTGGGATCTGGGTGCTTCTGGAAGTTTGTCCTTGCTTTCACCCTAACACTCCTGACCTGGCCTCAGAACTATTTAAAGATAAGAAGAGTATCCTAGATTCCTTAGCTCTATATTCTAAATGAGCAATGGGGCTGGCTGCAGTGGCTCACGCCCGTAATCCCAGCAATTTGGGAGGCCAAGGCAGTAGGATCACTTCAGCTCAGGAGTTCAAGACCAGCCTGGGCAACATAGGGAGACCTCATCTCTACAAAAAAAAAAATTTTTTTTTTGAATTATGTAGGTGTGGTGGTGTGCACCTGTGGTCCCAGCTATTTGGAAGGCTGAGGTGGGAGGATCACTTGGGCCCAGGAGGTCAGGGCTGCAGTGAGTCATAATTGCACCACTGCATGCCAGCGTGGATGATAGAGTGAGACCCTTTCCCCCACGCAAAAAAACCAAAACAACAACAACTGCTCAACGGCATTTGAAGAATGAATGAATGAATGATATTTTGGGGGAATTTTAGAGACAAGGTACTTCTTTATACTGTGGAGACATAATTAACTCTTCCCCCAGGAGGAGAGCAGCATCCGTGGCTCTCTGAGTATCCTGGGCTACCCAGAATGTGTGCTTCTCATTTTTCCTTGTTGTTTTTCAGAGGGTATTGTGCCTGGCCCCCCGACAGACCTCTCTGTCACTGAGGCCACCCGGAGCTATGTGGTGCTCAGCTGGAAGCCCCCTGGCCAGCGCGGTCATGAGGGCATTATGTACTTTGTGGAAAAGGTAAGACTCTAGAATCAACATGACCTCATACTGCCTCCTAAGGATTTCTTTAGAAAAGTAGAGGCTAAATTCCCAGGGACAATGGAGTGAGGGAGGAGGAGGGAGCATGTCCTGATCTCACTAGATCGTTATAAACTGTGAATTCTCTCCATAGAACAAAGTATATCACACAGAACTGTGCCTGAAAATCAAGGGGTTTATGGATCCCCAAGACTCACCCATAGACTCCTAAGAGATGCAGACCCAATATCGTAACCCCTACAAGAAGAGAAATGTTCCCGAAATGGTAGATTGCCTGTATGACAATGTTTTCTAGAGACCTTCCTGTCTCCCTTGCTTTGGTAATGGCTTTTCATCTCTCTACCACTCCTCCTTCTGTAGTAGGACATGAACATCGTGAGGCTAGAAGGGAGGGGGTAACAGAGAAGGGGCAATACTCTCAAATGGCCGGGAGTGTGGAAGACAGCAACTTCACGCCACTGCACTTGGCTAGCCCCACTCTGTGTAGAGGTAGCAGAATGAGGTCAGAGATCACAAAACAATAAATATTGGCAAGTTCTTTCGCAGATATCTTACAATTATGTCGGGAATTAGAACATTAGAGAGGACAGCATGCAATGAAGGCCCAGAATGGGTGGAATGAATGAGAACGGTATGTGAATCAATCACACATCCATATTTGAGGGTAGTTCTGATAAGGATTTATGCCCAACAAATGGAGAAGAGCCAAGACCTGTACAGGACATTATTTCAGCAGAACTGACTCAGCCACAAGTGTAGAAATAGGAGAGCCGGCCAGGCAAGGCACAGGTCTTGCGGGGGTAAGAAGTCCTTGGCTAACAGGATCATTGCTACTGGAAAACGACATTTAAAGAGAATTTGCTTAAAATGAGGTTCAAAATCCATTCGTTAAAAAGGTTCTGATGGCGGCCGGGCGCAGTGGCTCATGCTTGTAATCCCAGCACTTTGGGAGGCCGAGGTGGGCGGATCACGAGGTCAGGAGATCGAGACCACGGTGAAACCCCATCTCTACTAAAAATACAAAAAAAAAAAATTAGCTGGGCGTGGTGGCAGGCGCCTGTAGTCCCAGCTACTCAGAGAGGCTGAGGCAAGAGAATGGCGTGAACCCGGGAGGCGGAGCTAGCAGTGAGCTGAGATTGCACCACTGCACTCCAGCCTGGGTGACAGAGCGAGACTCCATTCAAAAAAAAAAAAAAGGTTCTGATGAGAAAATGAAAGAAAATAAGTTTATTTTATCCCATATGTAAGAACATTTATATTTTTCTTGGTAGCAATGCACCATTTTTTAGAACAATAAATGAAACAAGTGTTTGTACTTTAAAATTTTATTTTTATAAAATTGTGTGATAGCATGAAAAGGTATCATTTACTTTACATTTTACTTTCATAGCAAAATCGTAGAAATATTTTTTATAAAAATGTGGTGCTCAGTTAATTTTCCTAAAGGTCTTTCTCTTTTATCCTTAATACTGTTTTGATCATTCAATTTTTGTAACACCTATTGGGTCACCTTCCCTGATAATTGTTGCAAGAGAATACATTTCATAGGTATATAGGTGTATGCAAACTTCTGCAAATTAGGTAACAACATAAAGACAATATGCAAATATCTTTGAGCTGCACTCTTCACTTCCTTTTTATTCCTAGCAAATCGGTAACAATGAATGCCTTATCTCCTCTACATGCAATATGGATATCTTCCAAGACAGTCTTGTTTTACAATAATAATATTCAATTTTTATATACTTTCTAGATATCAGCTTCAAATATAATATAACTTGAGTAGCATTCTAAGCTTTTTTTTTTTTTTTTTTTTTTTTTTTTTGAGACGGAGTCTCACTCTGTTGCCCAGGCTGGAGTGCAGTGGCGCAATCTCAGCTCACTGCAACCTCCGCCTTCCCGGTTTAAGTAATTCTCCTGCCTCAGCCTCCCTAGTAGCTGGGATTACAGGCGTGAGTCACCATGCCCGGCTAAATTTTGTATTTTTAGTAGAGACAGGGTTTCACCTTGTTGGCCAGGGTGGTTTTGAACTCCTGACCTCAAGTAATCCTCCTGCCTCAGCCTCCCAAAGTGCTAGGATTACAAGCATGAGCCACCACGCCTGGCTGCATTCTAAGCTTTTTAAAAGAAAATAGATGGCAAAAATAGAGTGGTGGATCAATGTTCATTTCCTAGTGTGTTTTATCCACACCCCCACTGAATCTCTTTGAAACACTCCATAGGAAGAAGGTTCTGAATAACCTCTGTGACAGTAATTACCATCTTTCCTACAATAAGGACACATAACAACTATTTGGAGGCGTTTTCTGCGGATGAGTCAACTTTGGCTTCTGCTGAACCTTTCCTCTGGTCATACAAACTCTAATTTCTCTGTGAAAGTCTATAACTTCCCTCGACCTAAATACCTATGAGTTTGTGATTAAAAATTTAAATATTCTTCCCCCAGCACACCTTTTGGCATGGAACAGAAGGGGACGTTTATGAACACAGTACTATGTAGGGAGGCCTGCACAGGGCATAGAACACCCAGGATGTTGGGTATTGAGGACACAGAACACATCCAGGGACCTGGGGTACATTTGCAGAACCATCCAAATGTCAAACTGTTCTGAGCTGAGGCTAAAATTATTTCTGGTGCAGCTGTTCTGATATGCTGACCTTTCTAAAGGGAAAAGGTTTGTGCACTCCTGTCCCTGCCGCGTCTGTTCCAGGGTGCCCTGCACCCGGCATGCCGCCTCTTGGGCCACCGCTGTGCTTGTTCTTCTTCACGGCATGTCCTTGATCCCTGGAATGGGTGAAATTGAAGGGTTTATAGCAGGGGACTCAGATAAATCAGTCCTTGGCACTTCCAGCCTCCCCGTCCTACTGTGTTCTTTTTAGACCCAAACTTTTTCCTCAGGTGTCTTACGTCTTGAGCTCTTTCTCTCACTCCCCTATCAAAAATCCAGTCGCGTCAGAGACAAGGACTGTATCACTCGTTAACAGCAGGAATGAACATAGCTAAGATTTGCACTGTTCTAAGCACCTTACATGAGTTAATCCACTTAATTCAGAGTAGCCCTATGAGGTAAATATTTTTGTTTTCATCATGCCTGTATATTTTTAAGTGTTTTGTAGAGATGGGGTCTCCCTGTGTTGCCCAGGCTGATCTCGAACTCCTGGGCTCAAGCAATCCTCCCCTGTTAGCCTCCTAAAGTGCTGGGATTATAGTTGTGAGCCACTGTGCCTGGCAGATCATGCCTATTTTGTAGATGAGGAAACTGAGGCATAGAAACGTATATAATTTGCCTGAGGTCACAGAGCTGGTACAACACAGAACTGAGATTTGAACCCCAGCAGTCTGGTTCAGGTGCATAAATCCAACTATTACACCAGGCCACCTTTCAATCTTCCCAGGCTTGTCTTCTCTGGAAAACGTTGACAATCATACAATCCGACCTCCACAGTACTTACTCCGTGGCATAGTTGAGAGGAGTAAAGAGTAAAATGGCTTATAAAGTTTTCGGCCAGTGAAAGGCAGCTATTTTTTTATGAGAGTATAAACAACTGATAATGGCTTAAGAATTTGCCAGGATGGAATATGTTAAAAGAAATCAAAGCCATAAACGAAAAGATTAAAGATCTGAGAGAGTTTCGTCCCTCAGGAGACAGCAGACACACAAAAGATAACGTTATCATAAAAAACACTGCAAGGAACTTTAGAGGTTACCTTGTCAAATTTGCTCGTTTTATAGAAGACGAAACTGAGGCCGAGAGCATGCATTTGGCTTTCCAAGGTCACGTGGCTTGTTATTAACACAAAGGGACCAGATCCCATCCCGTTGTCTCCTCTATGCCATGCCATGTTGCCTCTCTGTCAAGTCAAGGAAGATCATCCTGTGTGATGGACTAATAAACTTAAAGTCCCAAAAATGTACCATCCTGACAGCCGGTCAACCTGTCATGAGATCTGGATTTCAGAAAAGTCTTTTGAAAACATTACAAAATTCTGTAGTGAAATCAGGCAAGAGTTTCTAAATTTCTTCTCTTACCAACCATGGGCAAAGTTGGAAATTAAAATAGGAGGGAAAAAGGATTACCAAAGACTTCTGACAGTTTTCTTACTGTATCTTCTACCAGAGCTCAAATATACACCATGTCGTTCATTTGAGGATTTCCAAGTCACTCTAAATCATTTTAATTTTAAGAATAGAGTCTCATTAAATTAGTTTTCCCATTAATTATTCTAAGACTTGGGCAAAAAAAGAGAACATCTTTTTTTTTAATCTGGTTTTTATGGATACATAATCATTGCACATATTTACAGGGTACACTGAATATTTTGATACATCTTTGCAATGTATAATGATCAAATCAGAGTAATTGGGGTACCCATCACCTCAAACATTTGTCATTTTTGTGGAGAAAATTCCAAATCTTATCTTTTAGGTATTTTGAAATACATAATAAATTACTGATAACTATAGTCACCCTACTGTGCTATTGAACACTAGAACTTATTTCTTCTAATTGTATTTTTGTGCCCACTAACCAACCTCTCTTCACCACCACCCCCAACCCTTCCCAGCCTCTGGTAACCACCATTCTACTCTCTACCTCCATGAGATCAAATTTTTTAGCTCCCACATATGAATGAGAACATGAGATATTTGTCTTTACGTGCCTGACTTATTTCACTTAATGACCTCCAATTATATTCATATTGCTGCAAATGACAGGATTTCATTCTTTTTTGTGGCTGAATAATATTCCATTGTGCATATTTACCACATTTTCTTTATCCATTCATCCACTGATGGGCACTTGGGTTGATTCCATATTTTGGCCATTGTGAGTAGTGCAGCAATAAACATGGGAGTGCAGATATCTCCTTGACATACTGATTTGCTTTCTTTTGGATAGATACCCAGCAGTGGGATTGCTGGATTATATAGTAGAAAAACCTCTTCATCTTTCAGTCATTTAGAAAAAAGAATACTGGGCCGGGCATGGTGGCTCACGCCTGTAATCCCAGCACTTTGGGAGGCTGAGGCGGGCGGATCACGAGGTCAGGAGATTGAGACCATCCTTGCTAACACGGTGAAACCCCCTCTCTACTAAAAATACAAAAAATTAGCCGGGCATTGTGGGGGGTGCCTGTAGTCCCAGCTACTCAGGAGGCTGAGGCAGGAGAATGGTGTGAACCCAGGAGGCGGAGCTTGCAGTGAGCCAAGATCACGCCACTGCACTCAAGCCTGGGCGACCCAGCGAGACTCCGTCTCAAAAAAAAAAAAAAGGCCGGGCGCTGTGGCTCACGCTTGTAATCCCAGCACTTTGGGAGGCCGAGGCGGGCGGATCACGATGTCAGGAGATCGAGACCACGGTGAAACCCGTCTCTACTAAAAATACAAAAAAAAAAAAAAATTAGCCGGGCGTGGTGGCGGACGCCTGCAGTCCCAGCTACTCGGAGAGGCTAAGGCAGGAGAATGGCGTGAACCCGGGAGGCGGAACTTGCAGTGAGCCGAGATTGCGCCACTGCACTCCAGCCTGGGTGACAGAGCGAGACTCCGTCTCAAAAAAAAAAAGAAAAAAAAGAAAAAGAAAAAAATACTGTAGTTATTATGTACTATTTGCCAGATGGAATTCTATGCTCTGTCATAAAGCAGTGAACAAAGCTCCTTGAGCTTATGTGATTTGCTCCTCAGTGGAGGAGACAACAAATAAATAACTTAATTTCAAATAGTGATACATGATTGAAGAAGAATAAAGCAGGCTAAGAAACAGAGAGTGATAAGAAAAGGACCAAGAATTCTTTTAAATAGGTAATGGGCAGGCCAGGCGCAGTGGCTCATGCCTGTGGGAGGCTGAAGTGGGTGAATTGCTTGAGCCCAGGAGTTCCAGACCAGCCTAGGCAACATGGTGAAACCTTGTCTCTACAAAAAAAATACAAAAATTAGCCAGGTGTGGTGGCATGTGCCTGTAGTCCCAACTACTTGGGAGGCTGAGGTGGGAGGATCACTTGAACCCAAAGAGGTCAAGGCTGCAGTGAGCCGTGATTGTGCCACTGTACTCCAGCCCAGGTGACAGGGTAAGACCCTGTCTCAAAAATAAAATAAAATAAAATAAAATTTAATTTAATTAAAATTAGAAAATTATCTGACCCCAAACTATCCTCAAAATAAGACTTTTGTAAGCAGATTATTGTATTTAGTTAACAAAGGAAGCGAAATATTAAAGTAGCATATTTTTCAAACAATACAATGCTGTATTAGTCCATTTTCATGTTGTTGATCGACATACCAGAGACTGGGTAATTTATATAAAGAAAAAGGTTTAATGGACTCACAGTTCCATATGGCTGGGGAGGACTCACAATCATGGTGGAAGGCAAAAGGCATGTCTTACACGGTGGCAGGGAAGAGATAGAATAAGAGCCAAGTGAAAGAGATTTCTCCTTATAAAACCATCAGCTCTCATGAGACCTATTCACCACCATGAGAACAGTATGGGGGAACCGCCCCCATGATTCAATTATCTCCCACCAGGTCCCTCCCACACACATGGGAATTATGGGAACTACAATTCTAGATGAGATTTGGGCAAGGACACAGCCAAACCATATCAAAAGCCATGTTTGATTTAGAGAATCCTACAAACTTCAGATGCCTCATCCTCTATTTCCTCCTCATCTCTCCTCCAGTCCAGCTTGCATTACAGGGAGTGGTTTGTTGCAGATGAATGAAAGTTGGAGTTGACTGGCCTGGATTCTCGCTTGTGCTTGCTGTGCTTTCAATGGGTTTCCCTGTTCTTGCTGCAGTGTGAGGCAGGAACAGAAAACTGGCAGCGAGTGAACACGGAGCTCCCCGTGAAGTCTCCCCGCTTTGCTCTGTTTGACCTTGTCGAGGGGAAATCCTACTGTTTCCGCGTCCGCTGTTCTAATTCTGCAGGAGTTGGTGAGCCCTCGGAGGCAACGGAGGTGACTGTGGTAGGGGACAAACTTGGTAAGCAACTGTAAACTTCTTTTACTTCAAGAGAAAATTTCAAAGCAAGATCTAGTATATGTATATTTGGCCAGGAGTAAAAATGGTGACATCCTTCTTTCATATTATAAATTTACTTGATGGCTGTACTTAACCTATACATTAAACAAAAATTCATTATTTTTGTTTATGAAAAGTAAACTTCTTTGGGAGTTTCAACAATATTGATAATGTGTTTTTTCTGAAGTTCATGGACATTTAGTTTATCCATGTTCCCTGTTTTTAATTTTTTTGCTTTAAAAAATACAATGTAGGCCAGGCGTGGTGGCTCACGCCTGTAATCTGAGCACTTTGGGAGGCCGAGGCAGGCAGATCACCTGAGTCCCAGAGTTTGAGACCAGCCTGGCCAACATGGTGAAACCCCATCTCTACTGAAAATACAAAAATTAGCCAGGCGTTGTGGTGCGTGCCTGGTAATTCCAGCTACTCAGGAGGCTGAGGTGGGAAAATTGCCTGAACCCAGGAGGTGGGGGCTGCAGTGAGCCGAGATCCCGCCACTGCTCTCCAGCCTGGGTGATAGAGCGAGACTCAGTCTCAAAAAAAAAAAAAAAAAAAAAAAAAAAATCGTAAAATAAAGCAGCTGTTCTTTTGACATGACAAAGTGTATAAAATACCTAGGTGTGTGTTTGTGCGTAGATGGTAAGGATGAATTTTTAAAACCACTTGAGTTTGATCACCATTTTCCTCTTTCTCAGATATCCCCAAGGCTCCTGGCAAAATCATCCCAAGCAGAAACACAGACACCTCAGTGGTAGTTTCATGGGAGGAGTCCAAAGATGCCAAAGAGCTGGTCGGGTACTACATAGAGGCAAGCGTTGCTGGCTCTGGCAAGTGGGAGCCCTGTAACAACAACCCCGTGAAGGGCTCACGGTAACTCAACTGGGCGTGCAGGGCGGGCAATGGCCTCTGGAGCTGCCGTAGACACACACAGCACACAGACATCCAATGGGGGAGATTTTTTAAAAAACATTTTACTTTTTGGCTGGATGTGGTGGCTTACACCTGTAATCCTAGCACTTTGGGAGGCCGAGGTGGGAAGATTGCTTGAAGCCAGGAGTTCAAGACCAACCTGGCCAACATAGTGAGACCCTGTCTTTACAAACTAAAAAAAACAAGAAAACATTATACTTTAAATAAGCCAAGGCAGTGGCAGGCCTGTAGTCCTAGCTACTCAGGAGGCTGAGGAGGGAGGATCCCTTGAGCTTGAGTTCACCTTGAGTTCAACTACAGCTTGAGTTCGAAGCTGTAGGATACAATGACCAGGCCTGTAAATAGCCACTGCCAGCCTGGGCAACATAGGGAGACCCTATCTCTAAAACACAAAACAGAACAAGGCTGGGTGTGGTGGCTTTTGTCTGTAATCTCAACACTTTGGGGAGGCCAAGGTGGGCGGATTGCTTGAGCCCAGGAGTTTGAGACCAGCCTGGGCAACCTGGCGAAAACCTGCCTCTACAAAAAATACAAAAATCAGCCCAGCATGGTGGTGTGCTGTAGTCCCAGCTACTCAAGAGGTTGAAGTGGGAGAATTCCTTGAGCCTGGGAGGTCAAGTCTGCAGTGAGCTATGATCACAACACTGTACTCTAGCCTGGGCAACAGAGCAAGACCCTGTCTCAAAAAACAAACAAGCAAAACAAAAAATTACACTTTAGATACTTAAATGAATTTAAAATTGAACACATTAGATGCAATACATCTCTTTTAAAAAGGTTTACTGGTGATGTTAAACACTTAGCAACACATAACGCCAACTATTGTAAGAGTTCGTTTCATAGTGCTTTTGCTGCTTCTTCCTTTTTTAACCCTCTGATTTTACATCTAATATGCAATGTGATATTAGATTCTGAGGATATAATATGCTCTACTTAACATAAATTACCCAGGAATTTTAAATGAAGAGAAAAAAGTATCGAAATTTTACAAATTCTGGACATCAACATGATTAAATCCAGTGCTAAGCAGACATAGTAACACCAAAACAAAGACATTCAGAATAATTTGCTGCCTCTTTGTATTTGTTTCTAATGGGGAGAGGGTTGGTTTTTTCCTTGCTTTCAACTATTTTATCAATCAGCTTTGCACATTGATGGTGAATTCTGATCTATACCCAGACCAGAGACCAATATGAGAGGGGGATGCTGCCCTCCCAGAAATTGTCAAATAGACTTGTTCTGCAGCTTCTGGCTTGGACCACTTCTCAGTCCGAGGACCCCAATAGAATGAGTTGGCTTTGCAGAACGTGAGAGAGTAGAGATAAACAGATTAATTAGGGAAGGCAATATGTTTTGCAAGAGATTCATTTAGCCTGTTGGTGTATTTCATTTTTCCTTGGAGTTACCCAGCATTTTCCTGGGACTATTTAGAAGTGATGGTGGTGCGTAGGCAGGAGCTGCTGGAGGGCAGGCACCACTTTTTGTTCATCTTTTGTCCACAGTACCTAACTCAGTGTCTGGAACACTGAGACCTCAATAAATCTTTGCTGAAGCAAGCTGACTCTAAGGACTGAAGGACTGGCCTAGATTATGGCTCCTTTTTTAAATACTTGAACAAGCTAATAGTCACAGATTCGTTAGCAGACCTGTTATTTCCTCTGGCTGCAGTCCTTAGGATGGATTCATATGTTACAGTGATTCATAAACCAGCTATTTATAACCCTAATAGCTATGAAAAGAGTGAGGTTGTTTTATGGATGAAACTGCCCATGGATTCACGCCTCATTATTGAATCTTCATTTCTAAATGGTAATTCTAGAATCCATTGTTCACCTTATCTTCAGATTCTATGGTAATTTCCCAAGTAAGTACCTTCCTTGGCATGCAGAGAGACAGTGACTAGGCCTCTATGACAAGGAGCCACCAATGCCTTACAGCCATAGTTATATACCTAAAATAGTCATTAATCATATTATTAATTGGGTATTAGGCTTAATACCTGGGTGATGAAATAATCTGTCAACAAACCCCTGTAACACGAGTTTACCAATATAACAAACCTTCACATGTATCCCTGAGCCTAAAATAAAAGTTAAAAAATATATATGAGTTGGCTGGGCTTGGTGGCTCTTGCCTGTAATCCCAGCACTTTGGGAGACCAAGGCAGGTGGATCACGAGGTTAGGAGTTCAAGACCAGCCTGGCCAAGATGGTGAAACTCCATCTCTAGTAAAAATACAAAAAAATTAGGCAGGCGTGGTGGTGGGTGCCTGTAGTCCCAGCTACTCAGGAGGCTGAGGCAGAGAATCACTTGAACCTGTGAGGTGGAGGTTGCAGTGAGCTGAGATTGTGCTACTGCACTCCAGCCTGGGCAACAGAGTGAGACTCTGTCTCTCTCTCTCTCTCTATATATATATATATGTATTAGAGTATAACTCATATATATACATATATATGAGTTATACTCTAAAATTATTATTAAAAATAATATTAATACTAATTATTATTTATTAAGTACCTCATATATGCCAGGCCCTATATAGGTACTTTATATACTTTATAACTAACCTCTACATGAAAATTATCATGTAAGCATCATTATCCCTATTTTACTGGTGTGCATTCGGGAAAGACCAGGACTCCTCATTTTTTGACAAAGTGGGTTTAGAAAAGTGCCTTAGTTACCTTCTTGTCTAAAGTATATACATTACTTGAATCTTTCTACATCTTTTTCTTCCTTTAAAAAATGAATTATTAGCTGGGCATGCTGCTTACAACTGTAATCCCAGCACTTTAGGAGGCTGAGGTGGGCGAGAGGATGGCTTGAGGCCAGGAGTTCAAGACTAGCCTGGGCAACACAGCAAGACCCCATTTCTGTTCAAAATAAATTACAAAAAAAAATTGTTTTCATAAAGCCAGATCCACTCCATTAAGCTAACAATCATTTTCCTTAATCTTCCTCCTAGGAAAAATTTTTTAAACTTGTTTTCCTTTTAGATTTACTTGTCATGGATTAGTGACTGGTCAGAGTTATATTTTCCGGGTCAGAGCAGTCAATGCAGCTGGACTTAGTGAATATTCCCAGGATTCAGAAGCTATTGAAGTCAAAGCTGCTATTGGTAAGTTCCTTATGCATAACTGTATGGGGGAAGAATGGATTTTTGTATGTTAGAAAGGAAGATACCATCTTCTCCAGAAATTCTTTAGCTTCCAATATTGCTGGATGATTGCATCCTTAGATGATCATTTTCTCTGACTCTAGGTGATGTCTAACCTTCCACAGCTGTCATTTTACAGACCTTCAGCACTTATCCAGATTCTGTGCATCCGTAGCCTTTTCATCTTCATGAACCCAAGTTTCCTCAGATATTTCACATTGTGTGAAACTCCATTCTAACTTCGTGCTCATCCTGGGACTGTGAAGGGCCATCCCGATTCCATGAAGTGGTATATCACCCATAACACAGATCATCTTGTCCCTAAAAGCCATTTGGTCTATGCCAGAGCCTGGCTTGTTTTTGCTAACAGAACATTAACATGCTTCTTATAAACCCCTCTAAAATTCATGCAAGGCACATGTAATTGCTTAATCATATGTTTCATCTTTGCTTGCAAAGTAACCAACAGAATAAAACCAATAATAAAGTAATTCTATGTGTGTATGTGATGTACCTCCCAATCTTGGGTAAAGTAGAAAAGGGACCCAGGTGGTTAGAAACAATACAAATAATATTTGTGGGCTGAGCATGGGGGCTTACGCCTGTAATCCCAGCACTTTGCGGGGGAGAGGCAGGCAGATTGCTTGAGTCCAGGAGTTTGAGACCAGCTTGGGCAACAGAGTGAAATCCCATTTCTAAAAATAACAATAAAAAAATTAGCCAGGCATGGTGGTGCGTATCTGTAGTCCCAGCTATTCAGAAGGCTGAGGCACGTGGATCACTTGAGTCCAAGAGTTCAAGCCTGCAGTGAACTATGATCTCACCACTGCACTCCACCCTGGACAACAAAGCAAGATCCTGTGTCTAAAATAAATAAATAAATAAAATAAAATTTATTATATAGTAACACATGTTTTTTTAAAAAGCTGATTTAATATTGATTGTCTTCAGTTAGCATCTCATATTACTTTTTCATATTCCTTATAACATAGGGATCGGGCACAGTGTCTCACGCCTGTAATCCCAGCCCTTTGGGAGGCTAAGGCGGGTGGATTACTTGAGGTCAGGAGTTTGAGACCAACCTGGCCTACATGGCTAAACCCTGTCTCTACTGAAAATACAAAAATTAGCCAGGTATGGTAGTGCATGCCTATAATCCCAGCTACTTAGGAGGCTGAGGCACGAGAATTGTTTGAACCCAGAAGGTGGAGGTTGCAGTGAGCCAAGATTGCGCCAGTGCACTCCACCCTGGGGGACAGAGTGAGACTCCAGAAAAAAAAAAAAAAGAGAAGAAAGAAAAGGAAGGAAGGAAGGAAGATTCCTTATAGTGTGAAACATTCTAAACATGTCTTTTTGAGGTTGAGAGGTACAGACCGTTACTATTGTAGTACTGCACATAATTCGAAGTGTTATAAAATCAGGATCTTTAATATTATGCCTCTTGTGCACTTTATCGTCCTTTTTTCATTCTGTTGAATAATAGAGCTTACATCTCTCAATATTTGTGTCTAAGATTTGCTTTTCCTTATATATACTAAAAGCCTTTTGGGTTCTGCAAATCAAAATGGTTTCTATTCTATCTGTGGCTTCTTTGTTCTCATTTCTTCTTTTTCCAGAATACGGGGAAGTTGAAATGTTCCTTGGCGTACATTGTGTGAAATGTAGTCTTTCCATATTTCTTGCAAATGCGAGCAATTTTCTTTAAGCCAAGATTGTTTTTGTTCTGCTTGTGGTCCTAATGTTTTTCGCTTTGTTCTATCCCATAAGAGCAGCTGATACTCTGTCCAGGCTCAATGCGATTCTGTTGTTGTCTGGCAATTGTAGGGGGAGGAGTGTCTCCAGATGTGTGTCCCACACTGAGCGATGAGCCTGGTGGACTAACCACCTCCAGGGGGCACGTGCATGAAGCCTCCCCGCCAACCTTCCAGAAAGATGCTTTGCTTGGCAGCAAACCTAACAAACCTTCACTACCCAGTAGCTCTCAAAACCTGGGCCACACAGAAGTGAGTAAAGTAAGTGAAACAGTTCAGGAAGAGCTTACCCCGCCACCACAGAAAGCGGCTCCTCAGGGGAAAAGTAAGTCTGACCCCCAGAAAAAGAAGACAGACAGAGGTGAGAGTTGAGAAAGTGAAGCTGTTCATCCGTCTCCATCAATGTCCTCACCTCTCATCGTCTACATCACATCCTTCATCCACGTTTGCTTTCATCAGTGTCCATTCTTATTGTATGTGTTTTCAGCTAGCCATCTGAAATGTGTACTTTCATCTGATGACTTCGAAAAGTAATTGTCTGTGGGTTTGGCTTTTACACATCATTTTGGGTGCTTAATGATGCTAGAATGTTTCAAGTAATTTGGTTATAGAGCCTTTCTTGGTTTGTCAGGCAGATACACCTCTGGCCTCATTTTGCTAAGAGAATTAGATATGAGAGCAGGACTTGGTACTGCTAGCCTGTGTGAGGTCCTTTGAAACAGTCACGTTTGGAACACGTAGAGGAGAAAGATCTCACAAAGAAGGTGACATTGTACCAGGGTCATAGTTGTTACCTTCTTGCTCATCCTCAGATTATTAAGCGATTATTCACATTTAGTTTAAATAGTTTGCAAGAAAAATCAACACTGGAAAACTAAATATTTTAAGTAAAAAAAGTATATAAAAAGATTAAAAATTTCTAAAATAATAATAATTTAAATAGCTACTTACCTACTACTTTTTGAAATGAAAAAAGAAAAGAAAAAATAGCTATAAGTGTATCTTTGAGTTACAATGAAAAGTTTAAAAGTTAAAATTATAATCACATATAGCTATATTGTATGGTATATGATCCTCATTCCCAGAAGTGATTTATTTAAGATGATTTATCAGTAGGGTAAGAATTATCTGATTAGGATATTTGGTACCTGTGGCTAATATATCCTAGGAGACATTGTTTTTCCTATCAATTAAAAATGCACTGATGAGCATGTGCTGATAAATTTTTAAATGCCTCTCATCCAGTTCTTTTTTCCACCCCACCCCAACTTCT
Source organism: Symphalangus syndactylus (assembly GCF_028878055.3). Classification (NCBI taxonomy): domain Eukaryota; kingdom Metazoa; phylum Chordata; class Mammalia; order Primates; family Hylobatidae; genus Symphalangus; species Symphalangus syndactylus. The sequence goes on along the minus strand of NC_072423.2, from coordinate 69,047,926 downwards.
ATAACCTCCTCTATTTTATGACACCTTTCTTTGTCCCTCAACTCGAGAGGAGATATTCATTTGAGAGCACATATTCAACAATGCTCTGAAATAGAGGGAGAGAGAGAAAGCTTTTTTAAAATGTAAAGAATAAAGGAGGTTGGTAAGTGGAGAAGAGATAAATGTATTTTATTTTAAAAGCCTTCATTCTTCTGATACTCTTTTTGGATAAGAATGAGATAGTTTCTTTATCTCCTATAATCCAAATAAATATTCAGAAAATTCTCTTTGATGTTATTGCATATCTAGATGGATTTCTTTCCACCACTTCATCCCCTCTCTTCATTGAAAACTGTAATTTCAGTAGTTGAGTGAAAAGCTGATCAGCAAAGCCACATAAATGAAGGAGGACTTTTGAAATACCCTCCAAATATTTTTCTAGCTAAGCACTGATAAACATGGTGACAGCTGTATAGTATTGTACCACATGAAAAATATTCCAACATCAGATTAAAAATAATGTGATAAAAGTATTATACACTAAGAGAAAGTCACATAGCAGATTGCACCTGTTTTTTTAAAAATGTTTTCTAAAGCTGTCATTTAGCTGAGCTCTGGAGTAAATTTCTTCTTGTGTGCAGACAGAGCTGTGTAGTTGTAAGGTCTCACAAGGGTAAGTGTGCCTGAATGGTGAAAGGCCAACCATTTGAGAAATATATGGAAATTCTGGGCCAGGTGTGGTGACTCACACCTGTAATCCCAGCACTTTGGGAGGCTGAGGCGGGTGGATCACCTAAGGTCAGGAGTTTGAGACCAGCCTAGCCAACATGGTGAAACCGTGTCTCTCCTAATAATACAAAAATTAGCCGGGCATGGTGGTGCACACCTATAATCCCAACTACTTGGGAGGCTGAGGCAGGAGAATCGCTTGAACCCAGAAGACGGAAGTTGCATTGAGCCAAGATGGTGCCATTGCACTCCAGCCTGGGCGACAAGAGCGAAACCCCATCTAAAATATATATATATATATATATATATATATATATGGAAATTCTGAATAAGCAAATTGCAGCAGAAATTGATATACACATTTTCCTCAGGGAACAAATGAAAACTCAACCACATAAAGAAACAAAAATTATACCTTGGGAAAAATATTTCTTCTTATGGGGAAAAGAATCATTTTCTTTCAGGGTATTGTACCATTTTGCTAGGACAGGTTCATTTTATCTTTGAAATAATAATTGTAGTGTACTTTTTACTGTGTCCATTGCATACACCAAGTTGAATGCCAAGTTCATGATCAGCCTCGCATTTTAGTTTTATACTGCAAGATCTAGTGCCCTCATATGTGGCACCAATGGAAATGTTTATATATAGAATCATAAATGCATTTCTGCCTACTCACAAGCTATTCATATTGCCACAGCACCACCATCTCCACCCTGTGATATCACCTGTCTTGAAAGTTTTCGTGACTCAATGCTTCTTGGATGGAAACAACCAGATAAGATTGGAGGGGCAGAAATTACTGGCTATTATGTGAACTATCGCGAGGTCGTTGATGGTGTACCAGGAAAATGGAGAGAAGCCAATGTCAAGGCTGTCAGTGAGGAGGCATACAAGGTAAGCACGTGACTTTCTGTAGCGTGGCGTGTCCTATGTATGACGCTATGCTTGCACGCCCAGGCAAGCACACACCCAGCACCTTGTAAAAGAATCACGTCATTTCTCCAGAGTCCATTGTCTGCAGTGGCATAAGTCTTGTGAAAAATATACTGTGGCGAATACAAGTAGTTTGGCTAACCAGATTCACACACATAAGCATAATAATTTCCTAGAATATTTACTATGAAATGTGCGCTTACTGTACAAACTAATTTTTTTTTCAAAATTTACAAAATATCTACAATTAACATGCCACTAGCCTCAAGAGTCCCAGGATCCTTCTGAAGCCCTCAAGTTGAGGAAAAAAAAAGAAAAAGAGTCCCAGGATTTAATGACACTCTGGATTTTTAACTTTTTTTTTTTTGAGATGGAGTCTTGCTCTGTCGCCCAGGCTGGAACGCAGGAGTGTGATCTCAACTCACTGCAACCTGCACCTCCCAGGTTCAAGCAATTCTCCTGCCTCAGCCTCCCGAGTAGCTGGGATTACAAGTGAAAGCCACCATGCTCAGCTAAATTTTCTATTTTTAGTAGAGGGCTTCACCATGTTGGCCAGGATGGTCTCAAACTCCTGGCCTCAAGTGATCCGCTCACCTCAGCCTCCCAAAGTGCTGGGATTACAGGCGTGAGCCACTGCAGCTGGCTGGGTTTTTAACTTTCAGTGTCCAAATTACAGCGGTTGAAGGGACATGGGCTTGATGGCCAGACTCAGCTCACCACCTGTGAAGTGGCCCTTGTTATAGTTGCTTGATGGCCACAAAGGGTGGCCTCACATGTGTTCTCCTCTACATGGGGGCCTCCACTGCTCAGGTCACATAAGGGAACCAGAACAGTCTCACTGTTGCCTTAGCTGATGACTTTCTTCCCTAGAGCTGCATCAGCTACATCCAAGCTACCACCTCTTAACACTCACAGAATCCCATGCCATGAGGGTTCAGAGCAAGGTGAGGCCAGGGACGACACTTGCCCCAACTCAACGCCATGCTCTTTTAATTTAACATTTGAAATTTATGAAATATCACGCACATGCTGAGAATGCATAAAACAAAATTGCTTTTTTTTTTTTTTTGAGCTGTTCACTCCTGGCCTCAAGTGATCTGCCCAGCTTGGCCTCCCAAAGTGCTGGGATTACAAGCGTGAGCCACTGCACTTATACAAAATTATATTTTTAAGATTCTTCCCTGTTAGTGCACGTAACTCATTCTTTTTCATTACTATATGGTATGGTATTCCATTATGTGGTCATATCACAATATATTCTTCCATTCAATTCTTATTGCTTTTTGGGTATTTTTGCATTTTTAGCTACATCAAGCAAGGTAGCTATGAACATTTCTGTATACATCCATCTGCTGGTACATATGTGAACCAGTTTCTCTAGGTGATCACCTAAATGTAGAATGGCTGGGTCAGGGGGTCTGTTTATCTTCCACTTTACTAGATAATTCCATACTGTCTTCTGAAGAGTGTGTGAGAATTCCCATCGCTCTGCATCCTTGCCAACACTTGGTCTATTCACACATTTTCAGCTTTGACAATCTGAGTGTCAAATGAGTTTGAGCATCCTTTCCTATGTACACAGTCCAGTTTGATATCCTCTTTTATGCCTGTTCAAGGTTTTTGCCCATTTTTCTAATGCATTCTTGTTGACTTGCAAAGTTCTTTACATGTTATGAGTAGAAATCCTTTGCAGGTCTGTAAGTCGCGTACATCTTGTCTGACTTTAATTTTAATGTCAAATTCATTGTAGTCAGATTTACTAACATTTGCTTTGTCCTTAGTGATTTTTGTGCCTTTTTGATGAAATGCCTTCTTTATTCCAAGATCATGGAGGTACTGTAGTTGATTTTATTCTAAAAGCTATATACTATTTTGCCACTTACATTTCTGTCATTAATTCACCTTTATATTTTTATATGCTGTGAGTTAAGCATCAAAATTAATCCCCCCCACAGAGACATAGCTGTCCCAGCATCATCTATTGAAAAGTTTGTCGTCTGCCTGCTATTCTGCAGGGGTATCTGTATCACATATCGTTTCCTTATATGCGTGAGTCTGTGTTTGTGCTTCTCATGCTGTTCCACTGGTCTGTTTGCATAACAGGGGGTGAATACCACACTAATTTAAATATTATAGCTTTATAGGCCGGGCACGGTGGCTCACACCCATAGTCCCAGCACTTTGGGAGGGCGAGGTGGGTGGATTGCTTGAGGCCAGGAGTTTGAGACCAGCCTGGCCAACATGGTGAAACCCTATCTCTACTAAAAATACAAAAATTAGCCAGGAGTGGTGGCTCTCGTGTGTAATCCCAGCTACTTTTATACCTTTTACTCAGGAGGCTGAGGCATGAGAATCACTTGAACCCAGGAGGTGGAGGTTGCAGTGAGCCGAGATCACACCACTGCACTCCAGGCTTGGTGACAGAGCGAGACCCTGTCTCAAAAAAAAAAAAAAAAAAAATTATAGCTTTACAGTAAAGTTGATGACTGGTAGATCAGGTTCTCTCGGTTTATTCTTTTTCCGGAGCTACTCTTAGCCCTTTGCACTTGATATAAATTTAAGTATTAGGGTCCCAAGTTCTACCAAAAAAATAAAAATAAATAAAAATAATAATAATAATAATAATAATAATAAAGACAAAACAAAAGAAAACAACAATAAAAAAGCTTACATTCAACCCAACTAAACCCATTAGAATTCTGATTGAGGATGCATTGAGCCTATAAAAAATTAAGGAACAATTGACATTTAAAAAATATTGAACCTTCTAATCCACGAACATGTTATTTTTCTTCATTCGTTTCAGTCTTTTTAAATCCTCTCATTAAAGTTTTACAATTCTCTACAGAGGTTTGTGTATCATTTGTTATTTATTAATAGAGACTATATATTTTCAGTATATTTTTATATCAGTTTTTATTGCTAGTAAAGAGAAATATAACTTTAATATACTGATTTCACATATAATTATTATATATAGTCTTTTGTTAAATTTTTTAAATAATTTGAATGTTACCTTGAAGTTCTTTTGGAGTCTATGTATATTCATATCATCTGCAAATAGTGGCAGTTTACTTCTTCATTTCCAAATTTTATACCATTTACTTCATTTTCTTACCTTACTTTCTGCATAGCGACTTTAGCACTATATTGAATAAAAGTGGTGATGTTGGGGGCACGGTGGCTCACACCTGTAATATCAGCGCTTTGGGAGCCTGAGGCGGTGGATTGCTTCAACCCTGGAGTTCAAGACCAGCCTGGGCAACATAGTGCGACACCGTCTCAAATTTTCTTCTTTTTTTTTTTTTTTTTAAAGTGGTGATGTTGGTCATTCTAGGCTTGATAGTTATCTTAAAGGGAAATTTTACAACATTTCACCATTAAATACTGTGTTGTGTGTTACAGGTGTTTTGTAGACATCTATTATCGGTTAAAGGAAGTTTCCTTCTATTCCCTGTTGGCCAACAGTTAATAAAATTATCAGAAACATTTTTTGGGTCTATTGAGAAGATTATATGATTTTTTCCCCTTTTATTTTAATTTGGTATATTCTAGTAATTGTCTAATATTAAAACTACCTTGCATTCCTGGAATAAATTCAACTTGGACACTATATATACTCTGTTTATATCACCTGGATTTTGTTTGCCAATTATCGTTTAGGATTTTTGCTTCTATGTTCATGAGTGAGATTATTCTGAGACTAGAATTAATTTAATACTAATATCTGACAAGGATAGCACAGGAAGGAAAAAATGCAGGATAATCTCCGTTTCTTAAGATATAATTCACATACAATAAATTTCACTCATTTAAAATGTTGCCTTATAAATTTTGAAATGATATTTTTAAATGGATACAAAATGACTCTTTACCACTACGAATACATTTTACCTTAAAGTCTATATTGCCTGTTATTACTATAGATACACTAGGGTTCTGGGGTGGGGTGATGTTTGCATGGTATGTAACTTTTCATCCTTTAACTTTCTATCTTTCTGAAACTTTCTGCTTTACATGTGTGTCTTAAAAATAGCACGGAGTTAAATTTTGTGTTTTTCCTCCTTGACAGTCTTTGTCATTTGTTTGCTATTACTGATTACTTTTTAAAAAACACCTAATCATCTTATTTTGTGCTTTCTATTTGTCCTTTCTGTTTTGTGTTTCTTTCTCTTTTTTTTGAGACAGAGTCTCACTCTGTCCCTGAGGCTGGAGTACAGTGGCATGATCTTGACTCACTGCAACCTTCTCCTCCTGGGTTCAAACAATTCCCATGCCTCAGCCTCCCGAGTGGCTGGAATTACAGGCATGTGCTACGATGCCTGGCTAATTTTTGTATTTTTAGAAGAAACAGGGTTTCACCATGTTGGCCAGGCTGGTCTCAACCTCCTGACCTCAAGTGATCTGCCCTCCTCCGCCTCCAAAGTGCCGGGATTACAGGTGTCAGCCACCACACCTGGCCTGTTCTGTGTTTCATTTTCTGTCCTTTTTTGATTATTTTTGAATCGTTTTTTAAAAATTATTCAATTTTTTCCTTCTATACTACCTTAAAAGTTATAGATTCCGAGTTTCTTTGGTTTTGGTGACTGTGCAACTTAAAGTCTGAAGTTATTTCATTCGTTTTACTCTTGTCTCAGAAATAGAAGGGCCTTAAAAACTTTACCTCTTTACCTTTTCCCCAACTTGTATGCTATTGTGTATGTATGTGTCTGTGTTTTAATTCTTTTTAAAATCCAAACAGCAACGTGATTATTGTTTTATAGATTCAACTTACCAATATATTTACCATTTTATTTGCTTTTAATTAAGTGCTTTGAAGATGTAATTGCACCATCTTCTGGCCCATTGTTGCCACTGATATTCAACTCTTGGTCTGCTTGCTTGTTTGAGGGTAATTTGCCTTTTTTCTTGGACAGCTTTTGATATGTTCACTTTATCTTTGGTGTGCTATACTTAAAACACTATAGCTCTAGATGTGGGTTTTTAAAAAAAATGTATCTACCCAGGATTTTAGGGGGAAGAGGATTTTTCATCTGTGGGTTGGATTTTTCGGAAGATCTTTCTAGAAAATTCTGTATCTCCTAAAATATTGTTGCTCCCTCATTTTCTCTCTCTCTGCACTTCTCCCAAAACTAATTAAACATATGTTTGATGTTCTCATTCTATCTTCCATGTCTATTAATCAACTTTTTTCTCTTTCCCATTTTTGAGTCTTCCCACATCATGTTCTGTGTAATTTCTTCTGACTTTCTGTCAGTTTACGAACTCTCTGTTCTTTTGCATCTGATATTCTGTTGAAAATGTCTATTATTTTTTTCTTACTGTATTTTCCATCTCTTGTCGGTCACATTTTACATATTTTATAGTTTGCTGCTTCCTACAAATGTTTTTCACACTAATATATTCCATCACTTCTATTTTGCAAATGTTTTAACATTTATTATTTTATCATGTATATTTATCCGCACAACAATCCAATTCCTACTGAGTGATACAGAAAATATTAGGTCACTCAGTAAAGAGCAGAAACATTATGAGAACTTGAGCATTTTGATTCCCAGCTTAGAACTTGTTTAAATTTCACCTGTAAGTGCCCTAGCTTTCTATTGCTACATAACAAATTACCACAGACTCGGTGGCTGAAAACAACTCACATTTGTTATATCACAGTGTCCCTGAGTCAGGGGTCTAGGCACGGCGTCACGGGCTCCTCTGCTCAGAGTCTTACAGGGCTGCAATCCAGGTATCAGCTGGGCCACATTCACATTGAGTTCCTCTTCCAAGCCCACTCAGGTTATTGGCAGAATTCAGTTCCTTGCAGCTGTAGGGCTGAGGCTTCCACTCCTAGATGCTGCCTTTCTCCAAATGTGAGTGGGTAGGCAGCTCTCAGTGTGACATTTACCTCCTCAAGGCCATTGGCACCATGTTTTTCTTTTTTTTTTTTTGAGACGGAGTCTCGCTCTGTCGCCCAGGCTGGAGTGCAGTGGCGCAATCTCGGCTCACTGCAAGCTCCGCCTCCCGGGTTCACACCATTTTCCTGCCTCAGCCTCTCCGAGTAGCTGGGACTACAGGCGCCCGCCACCACGCCCGGCTAATTTTTTTTGTGTATTTTTAGTAGAGACGGGGTTTCACCGTGGTGTCGATCTCCTGACCTCGTGATCCACCCACCTCGGCCTCCCAAAGTGCTGGGATTACAAGCGTGAGCCACCGCGCCCGGCCCATGTTTTTCTTTAGGAGGGGCCCAAACCCCATTGTAAGAGTTCTTACCTGATGACATCAGGCCCATCCAGGATAATTTCCCTTTTAATTAACCTCAAATCAGCTGACTAGGGACCCTAATCTGTAATATCTTTTCTCCTTTGCCATATGGGGTGACACAATCACAGGACTTGATCTCCCAATTCCTTTGCCACATTCTATTGTAGGCTACAAGGAGGTCACGGTTTCATCCACACCCAGGAGATTACAAAAGGGGTGCGACTCATTGAGGGTCAACCTAGGGTGTGTCTGACACGGAAGGTAAATAAATAAAATGTTCAACAAGTAGAAAAAAAACAAACCTGGAACATTCACTATCTGTGATGTTGTCAATCTTGCAGATTAGCAACTTGAAGGAAAACATGGTGTATCAGTTCCAAGTGGCAGCCATGAACATGGCTGGGCTGGGCGCGCCCTCCGCAGTAAGCGAATGCTTCAAATGTGAAGAGTGGACCATCACCGTCCCAGGTAAACCACAGACACCTGCCTCCACACCGCACCTCAGAATTTCCTCCAAGAGAACCTACAACCTGGAACGAAATTCAAAGTACTATATGGTCGACATTTAAGGGAAAAGAATTCTCTTGGCCCCTCGTGTTTACCTAAAATATTTTAATGATAATATTAAATAATAGGTAGCAATGTAAAACTGAGTATAAATTCCTTATGCTTGTGTTCCAAGTAAATCCTAGAACCCTCATCGCTCAGCCTGTGAGAGGAGTAGGACTAGCAGAGGCAGCCGGATTGAGTGCAAATGAATGTTTAAAAGGAATTCCGATCTTTGCTTTTGCTTCTGAAAGGCCATTTAAAGGTTATCCAATTTATATTCCACGGCAAAATTTCTCAAACACTTCTCCCTGCACTTCTTTGTTCTCATATATTGTCACGCTGCTGGGAAGGTTCTCATTTATTAGCCCCCCAAAATCTCTCCCTCCATACCCAAGCTATGTGGCTTCTTAGGCTGTCCTTCTCCCTTCTCCCAGCTGTTCATCATATCACATGGATGGATTTCATACACCTGTCTAGGGTTTAAGGCTGACCTCTCTACACTGACAGCCCTTTCTCTCTACGCATTTTCCAAACTCTGAACCAAAAGAAAGTTCCTGGAACCTGGCAAATACTGTCCTTCAGAGGTCACCATAGGGAGTGGTTGGGTGGGCAGGGAAGAAAGTGGGAAGTGGGGCAAGGATGGGGGTGGGGGAAACTTACCTTGCTTATAACTCTTACAGAGTTATAAAGACAAAATAAAATAAAAATTGAATGCAAATTTACTAAGCCATTAAGATTTAAACTAGCAATAGTAAGGTATGTGGTGGGTGATTTTATGTCCCTGGTGCCACCTGCTTCCTCTGTTTGAAACCCTTTGCCCTTCAAGACCATCACGTTGCCTTTGCTGAACTTCTCTGTCAGGTGTGAATAACAAGATTCCAAGAGAAACTCAGGAGCAGTTCAAGTGCTTTCTTGACTTCAGCAAATAGAGAGAGACAAACACATTGCTCTTTCCTTGTAGTTCCTTGAGGCCAGTTGGTATTTCTTAAGTCCTTTCTGCCACCTGCATAAAAGTGGGTCTATTTTCAAATTCTTGCAATTCCTGAGTAAAGTGAAATTCAATCGACTAGAGACTAAGACATTCCGAGCAGGCCTGTAGAAATTTTTTTTTTATCAAAAGTGATGTCGTTGGCTGGGTGCGGTGGCTCATTCCTGTAATCTGAGTGCTTTGGGAGGCTGAGGCAGGGGGATTGTCTGAGCCCAGGGGTTCAAGACCAGGCTGGGCAACATAGTGAAGCCTCATCTCTTAAAGAAATTGGAAAACATCATTCTCAGTAAACTATCGCAAGGACAAAAAACCAAACACCGCATGTTCTCACTCATAGGTGGGAATTGAACAATGAGAACTCATGGACACAGGAAGGGGAACATCACACTCCGGGGACTGTTGTGGGGTTGGGGGAGGGGGGAGGGACAGCATTAGGAGATATACCTAATGCTAAATGATGAGTTAATGGGTGCAGGAAATCAACATGCACATTGTGCACATGTACCCTAAAACCTAAAGTATAATAATAAAAATAAAAAAATAATAAAACAACAACAACAACAACAACAAGTGTTTTTTAATTAGCTGGGCATGATGGTGCATGCCTGTAGTTCCAGCTACTCAGGAGGCTGAGGCAGGAGGATTGCTTGAGCTCATGTGGTCAAGGCTACAGTGAGCTGTGATCACACCACTGTGCCCCAGCCTGGATAAGAGTGAGGCTCTGTCTGTCTTTAAAAAAAAAGTGATGCAGTTGACAAAAAAAGGTCACGGGTGAGCGCTGTCAACTTAGAGAAGAAATGAAGGGGGCAGCCCCCCACCCTCCTGACATCCTGGCTTCTCAGTCCCATCCTTGACTTACTGAGTAGTGTTAGGCAAGTCTCACTTCAAGAAAGCTCTTATGGAAGAAAGCAATAAGAATGTTTTGTCATCCTGTTTTACAGATGAAAAAACTGACACTGAGGTTAAATGATGCCCAGAGGGTCACAGAGGTAACAAGTAGCATAATTAGGGTAGGAAACTAGGTCTGCTTTTCCCTAGACTAGAGCTGCTAGGAAACAGCAGAGCGTAGTTCCTTGTCTGTAGGGCAGGGATACTGCTCCCAATCTAGATGCCTCCCTGGGTTCTAAGGATGACACAAGATCACAGTTATAAAAGCCCTTTGCAATACAGAACATGCCACATTTGTGTGAGGTATTTGGTATTAATATTTAAATATAGCTTTATACAAAACATTGGAAGGCAAGCATGACACATATTTGCAGCCATGAAGCCAAGGTAAAGGGCCAAACAAATATTGAACTATCAATTACAAAACACCAAATCATGGCATAACAGAGTATGTCCTTCTACAAGTTGTCTTTCAGGCTACTGTGAGTCACTTCAGGTGATTTTGATTGGTTGGCTAAATGTCAGTCGTTATTAAAAAAAAAAAAAGGAAAGGAAAAAATAAATAAATTTTTCACCTGCATAGCAGCTGGTGGTCATGCAAAGATACAGGCAATCACTTAGTAGTCTGGACTTTGCCAAGAATGTAAATAGCATTCATACAGCCCACATTCTGGCTTTCTCCCTGCAGAGGGTTATCAAGTGACTTGGCTTCTCTGGGCTTTCTGTTAATTGTCTTAAGGAAGAGGGAGATAAATGAATGTAAGGTACCTGGCAGTATTTAGTGCAGATGCAGGACCCATAGGATTGATTATATTTACTTTGGTAAAGGATTTTGTAAACCATAACATATCATTTGTTTTTACCCATTTGTGGGCTGCACATACTCTTTAGAGGGAAGATTTCCCTCCAATTGGGAGTGATGCTTTTTCCTTTGAAAGAGCTATTACTCTCTATATTCATATGCCATCAAATAGAGCTGCTTTCCTTAAACTATTTGAGATTAAGGGGAAATTTTAGGCTGTCACTCAAAAATTATCTGAAACCGGGTGCCAGATATGGTGGCTCCCACCTGTAATCCCAACACTTTGGGAGGCTGAGGCAGAAGAACCACTTGAACCCAAGAGTTCAAGACCAGCGTGGTCAACACAGCGAGACCCTATCTCTATAAAAACTTAAAAAATTAGCCGGGTGTGGTGGTACACACTTGTAGGTCCAGCTGCTCAGAAGGCTAAGGTGAGAGGATCCCTTGAGCCTAGGAGCTCGAGGTTACAGTGAGCTACCGTCACACCACTGCACTGCAGCCTGGGTAACAGGGCAAAACCCTGTGTCTAAAAATAAAAATTAAAAAATATCAATCTGCAGCTAAATCAAACTGTTCCAATAAAAGGTCTTTAAGACTAATGCAGGCCTGAGAATGGCCTGAAGGGAAATTTTGGGTCCACCCTTTGAGAGGCACCTTAGAGTGGCCTTACCTACCTGCCACCCTTAAAGGGACTCAGTGGGCTAATGTAGGGCAGCATGGAAACAATGTGAAATGACCACAGAATACTTATTTTTCATGGGAATGCTAGATTTTGAAAAAAGAACACCAGTGTTAGATTAGCTTGAAGACTTATGAGTGGTTCTAAACATGTGGAGACTTGAGTTTTCTATGTTATGATTTCTACTCATTGGCTTCTCTCTCTCTCAGGACCACCGCACAGTCTCAAGTGTAGTGAAGTCAGGAAAGACTCCCTGGTTCTCCAGTGGAAGCCCCCAGTCCACTCCGGGCGGACTCCGGTCACTGGTTACTTTGTGGACTTGAAGGAGGCCAAGGCCAAAGAAGACCAGTGGCGAGGGCTCAATGAGGCGGCTATTAAAAACATATACCTGAAGGTAAGAGGATGCTCAGTTCTAGAGCTTCCTCTACTAACTGCTCTACTAATATGAACTTTAAAGTTAGCAAGATAAAACAGAATATCTCCGCTTTGATCTGTTTCATATATTGGGCTCCTGGTAAGATTCCATTGGCAGAGGTTGGGGCTGGGAGAAGTTTCTGATGCTTGAAACAGTTTGGTTATATTTAACCTGAATTCCTTAGCATAGCTTTGAAACGCACCCAACAGCTCCTTCCTCTCTCCTTGCCTCAACTTACCCACTACACATTTTTGTTACTCATAGTCTTAAAACCTTACTGCTTACCATCCCCAGAAGGTGATTTTTTCATTCCTCTTTTTTCTAGGGGGATGGTTGATTTGAGGGTGCGGTTTTTATAAAGTCATACCAGGAAGCCTGTGACTACTGATCCTCTCGAGTCACTCCTGTCTCATGTTACCTCCTCCCTCAGGCCGGTTCTCATATGAGCTCTCAGAGATTAGTGGAACGGATTCACTCAACCCCCTTATCCATGTCACTGCCTTTCAGGTTCCTCTAGAGTGTGCTCATTGAACCGTTTCCTAACTCTGTCGGCCAAAGACTGTTCTACTGTAGCCACCAAATCTCTCATTTGTACCAAAAGGAAATTTCGAAAGAATATTTTCCCTTAGTGTTAGCAGTGGCACCTGGAGACCCTGACGCCCCAGTGGGGCCTCAGAAACTGTAGGGAATATGATTGCATTACTTACCACTTAGAATGAAATGTGACTGACTTCACCACAGTCACTCAGGAAGTTACACACTGCGTTTGCGCAGTCCTATCTTTTGGCAGAAGTCATTGCCTATAAGGTGAGCTTTGGAAGATACTCAAAAGTAAACCTGGCCAAAAAGATCTCTCCCTGACCTGCCTCATGAACTAAGTCCCTTCCATCTGTCAGCCACTCTCCAGGGTTAAGGTATTTCCAGCCACTCTAAACTATGTAAATATATCCTCTGGGAGATACAGCCCATAAACCATTATACCCAACATGCCATTAACTCAACTTAGCATATGCCAATCAGCTCTCCAGCTTCTTGCAAAACTCTGAAGAAATAAGACAGGTCATCTTTTCATGAGGAAGAGAAAAGCTCAAGGAAGGACTGGAGCCTATGATGCTGTTTGCTGTCAAGATGAGTCCAGAGGCCCCTGGATTCAAAGAAACCCCCAAAGTACAGTGTAAAATAAAGGTCGGGAACATCCTAGATGATGGTGGTGGGTGTATATGGCTGGGATGAAGATTTCCAAGTCTTCAGTCTGCCACTGTATAGGATGCCAAGGGCCTGAGGTTTGAACTGACTCGGGTGAAGCAAAACAAAGGTGAAGAAGCAAATAAAAAGAAAAAAAAAAGTAGAGTTTAAATGTGTAAAAGAATGGTTAATGTCACTCATTTTTAAAAAGAAAAAGAATAACGGCAATTTTAAGAGAGAGACAGAGAGAGAAAGAGAGACTGAGGTTAAGTATGCCTAACAAACCTGGAAGTGAACTTCCGTAAGGAGAGTTCTTACGCTTTATCAACAGTTTTTATAAAGTGAAAATAATCTTTTTTGATTTTTCTGATTATAAAACTAACAATTTAAATGAAAAATTCAAACATAAGAAGCACAAAGAAGAAAGTAGGCCGGGCATGGTGACTCACGCCTATAATCTCTGGGCTTTGGGAGGCCAAGGCAGGCAAATCCCTTGAGCCCAGGAGTTCAAGACCATGGGAAACATGGCAAAACCCTGTCTCTAAAAAATGAAGAAAATAAAAAAATAAAAAAATTAGCTGGCCATGGTGTCATGTGCCTGTATTCCCAGCTACTCAGGAGGCTGAGAAGGGAGGATTGCTTGAACCAAGGAGATGGAAGCTGCAGTGAGCTGTGATTGCACCATTGCACTCCAGCCTGGGCAACAGAGCGAGACTCTGTCTCAAAAAAAAAAAAAAAAAAAAAGGGAAAATAGATCTGCATCGATGATCTTGATTACGTATTTGTGGTGCTGTTGAGGCCAGTGGTCATTGCTCCTGTGGTGATGGAAGAGCGGAGAGTGCCCCTGTAACCCCAGGGACCAGACACTGGAATGTGAATAGACTTCCTGTACATGTTGCAGAAATCTGACTCACAGCCATACATCATCACCTAGGTGGCAGGTGCAGATGTGTCAGGTACCTGGTGATTACTCTATTTTTATTACATGGAAATGTTTCTGTGTCCTTCTGGAAATCCACAGTTTCCTGGCATTATTTCTAAACATAGAATTTAAATATGTCAGACTCTATGCATTTAACCTATAACTAAGTTAAAGTTCATTTACAGAATAAAATCAATTTCAAAAATCCGTTAGTGCCAGTGAAGGCTATTACTACATAAATAGTGACATTCTGCTGTAAACAAATACAATTAGTTAGATTAAAAACCTAACAATTTAATACGTACCTCATTTAAATACATGGTCACAAACACTTCACATAATTGAATAACTTTATTCTAACATTGTTTGATTTAAATCACATTTTGGATAGTGGTCTCTATCACATCTTGGGGAAAAATTATGCCCTCTGTGTAATAAATTCCTTCTTAAAACATAACATAGCTGTTAAAAGTCACATGTTTTTAAAATAAAAATGTTGATAAAACATTAACAGTATTGATAATAGTAATGAGATTGTTCAAAACCCAAAGAAAGTTACAAAAAATTAAGTAGGAAACCAGGCATGGCGGCTCACTCCCGTAATCCCAACACTGTGGGAGGCTGAGGTGGGAGAATTGCTTGAGCCCAGAAGTTTGAGACCAGCCTGGGCAACATGGTGAAATCCCATATCTATATAAAAAATTTTTTTTAGCCTGGTGTGCTGGCACATGTCTGTGGTCCCAACTATTCAAGAGGCTGAGGCAGGAGGATCGCTTGATCCCAGGAGATCCAGGCTATAGTGAGCTGAGATCGTGCCACTATACTCCAGCCTGAGCAACAGAGTGAAACTCTGTCTCAAAAATACGTATGTATATATATATATATATATATACACACGCACATACACACATATATGTACATACACGTATACACACATGGATGTGTGTGTGTGTATAGATGTATGTGTGTGTGTGTATATACATGAAGTGGGACTGTCATACAAAAATAAATTATAAATGCTTTTTTTTTACAGCTCTTTGTAACTCTAGCTTAGTGGCACATATGTAGTGGATTCTCAGCACACATCTTGATTATTAAAAACTTGAGGATTTAGAATTTTAGTACACTGATTATTCACAAATTATTCAGACTCATAATTGTGTTAATTTCATGTCTATTTAGTAAGAAATAGTTATATTAAATTTACAGGAACAATTATTGTTTGTTTTGGTTCTAGTAGTTTAACATGCTTTTAAACAAATGGAAAGTGTTCGTGATTCATGCTTTTAATTCTCCTCTTTTGCCAAGAATTTCATCTGAAATTATTCATGGAATGTCTCAAAAGGATTGGGGGGAAAAGCGACATATATGCTATAATGAGCACTTTGTATTTTGTCCTTTTGAACAAAGAATACAGTGGCTAATGCATGTGACACCTACATACACTAGTCTCTGTTTCTGATGTTGGTGGCCACTAAATTAACTAAAAAGGAGAAACATCAGAGTGAGAATGGATATTGGAAACTCCTCTCTATCTACAGATGGTCCAGAGAGAAGACCATCTACAGCTAAAGTCACCTGCTTAGTGTTTGACAGAATGAAGTCTAGACCACAAGTCTTGTATCCCTGGTGCTAGGTCACTAAATCATTACTACAGAGGAAGAGCCCCATCTGTTTAAATGACATAAAACAGCCACTGCTTCATCAAACACCCATTGCTTCTACACCTGCTTCTACCAGGTTCGAGGCCTCAAGGAGGGCGTCAGCTACGTGTTCCGTGTTCGAGCCATAAACCAGGCGGGAGTTGGGAAGCCATCTGACCTTGCTGGCCCTGTTGTGGCAGAGACTCGTCCAGGTGGGCTTTCACCTTTTCGTTAAAACTAATCCTATCTGTGTAAGATACTGAACTAAGGTTCAGCCTTTCTGTGCTTTCCTCTAATTTTCAAAATAATCAATGTGTGCTATCTGAATATAATTGATAAGTAATGATCTTAGAACATGACAGTCATTGGTCCCATCACAGGCACCTCGGGACAGGATTGAGCCAGGTTTGATGTGGTCTAGGGGCTATTCTGATGCATACCTAAAAACACGGAAGTTCCTGATCAAGTTAAGCTTCCTGGACCAACTGTTCCAAGCATTCATTCCTGGAATGTTATTCCTATTACACCCTGGCCATTAAGTCTCATAAGAATATTTTCCCAATCATAGGGGAATCTAGAACAGCCCAGTTAGTGGGCACAATCCTTAAACAAAAGTAGGATTTATGTAGTTGTAGCTATTATGTTTAAACCAGAGGTCAGCAAACTTTTTCTGTGGATGGCCAGATAATATTTATCGCTCAACAGCCCTGTGGTCTCTGTCACAACTTCTTAACTCTGCCATGACACAAAAGAAGCCATTGAGGATACATAAACTAATGAGCATGGCTGTGTTCTAATAAAACTTTATCATGCATATTATATGTATTATATAATGTGATGTGTTATATGCATTATAAAATTTCAATCTTGTATAATTTTCCTGTGTTTTGAAATAGTAATCTTCTTTCAATTTTTTCAACTATTTAAAAATATAAAAACCATTCTTAGCTTGCAGCCCTTGCAAAAAGAGGTAATGGGCCAGATTTAGCCCACAGGCCATAGTTTGCTGACCCCTGGGCTAAACTAACAGTGGTCCCAACTGAATGGTTTATAGATTAGGGGCAGCCCTCATTTCCCAGTTTCAAAGATGCCATGATTACTAGAGAAGACAGACTTGCCATTACTTATGAGAACAAACTTTACTGTGTTCATTGTCCAACGAGTTTCAGATCATTACAGAATAATTTCTTTTATCATTTAACCTGTGTTATTTTTCAAAGCTATCATATATTTCAGTTCATTAAAGTTACATAAGGGAAAGCACCAGAGGCCAGGCACTGTGGCTCACGTCTGTAATCCCAACACTTTGGGCAGCTGAGGCAGGAGGAACCTAGGAGTTCGAGAGCAGCCTGGGCAACTTGGCAGAACCCCACCTCTACAAAATTTTTAAATTAGCTACATGTGGTGGTGAGTGCCTGTAGTCCCAGCTACTTGGGAGGCTGAGGTGGGAGGATCACTTGCACCTAGGAGGTCAAGACTGCAGGGAGCCATGTTTTCACCACTGCATTCTAGCATGGGCGACAGAGTGAGACCCTGTCTCAAAAAACAAAACAAAACAAAACAAAAACAAAAACAAAAACCAGCACTGGAAATGAGAGATGATAAAGTATATCACTTTGAAGACTTGGAAGGGTGAGGGCTGAGGGTAGTGTGGATGATGAAAAATTACGTACTGGGTACCATGTGCATTACTAGGGGGTGATGGATACGCTAAAAGCCATGACTTAACTACTATGCCACCTAAGCATGTAATGGAATTGCATATATGCCCTATAAATTTGTACAAGTTTTTATTTTATTTATTTATTTATTTCTTTTGAGACGGAGTCTCTCTGTCACCAGGCTAGAGTGCTGTGGCGCGATCTCGGCTCACTGCAACCTCCAGCTCCCTGGTTCAAGGGATTCTCCTGCCTCCGCCTCCCAGGTAACTGGGATTACAGGTATGCGCCACCATGCCCGGCTAATTTTTGTATTTTTAGTAGAGATGGGGTTTCACTATGTTGGCCAGGATGGTCTCGATCTCCTGACCTCGTGATCTGCCTGCCTCGGGCTCCCAAAGTGCTGGGATTACAGGCATGAGCCACCACGCCCGGCCTGTACAAGTTTTTAAAATCACCCAATTATATTAAATTTATATTCATTCTAGTACTGTTATACCCAAGTGAGTTAGAGAAAATACCACACTTTGAGACGAATTAAGAGTCCTTTATTTAAGCCAGCGGCCAAGAGAGGGCTTGATGCTCCAGAATTCTCTCAGCCCCGAGGAAGGGGCTTGATTTACTTTTATACCTTGGTTTAGGAAGGGGAGGGGAGCTTAAATGCAATAATTCTACAGAAGTAAAAACATGCAAGAATCAAGAAACAAATGGTTACAGAGAAATAAACAATTTAAAAGACAAATGGTTACAAAAAAAGCAACAGAACCAGGTGCGGGGGTCTAAATCTTTCATAAGAGTTAGATATGAATGCTATGCAGGACACAGACTCAAGGCTTTATGTTGTTATCTTTTTGAGCAAAATCCTGGGAACCTCATACATTGTTTGTTCCAGTACCTTATGAGTTAATTGGGCTCCTTTGAAATGCTGAGGATCTGCTTACACAGGTTAACTCCTTGAGGAAGGGGGTTGGGTAAGGAGCCCTTAATGTCTTGTAAATCAAGGGGCCAGATAGAGTTCATCTGGCTTTCTCAGCTAAGGGAGAGTCTACTCATATGGGAAACAAGGCTAGGTAATTAAAGAGACAAAAAGGGAAAATTTAAAAATAGGGTTAGTAAAAAAACAAGGTTAGGCATTACAGTACAAGCACTTTTGCTTTAATCTGTCCCTATTTTCAGGCTGAGATAAACAAAGAACAGATACAGAATGTAATATTTATTTTTCTGATGAGAAAAGAATGTAAATATAGAAAACTACTTTCACTGCATGTTACTTGAAAAGAATATAAAATGAACCCTTTGAGAAAATATCTTTCCATTTCATCCTATTTCTTCATAACCTGTTTTCAGCTAGTCTTAGAACTACTCCCTGGACATGAGTCTGACAAAAGTGGCCTTCTTAGACAAAAGCGTGGTAGGTGTCTGTAAGAAATACCACACTGCGTGTAAATAACCTATGCAAAACTTCATAAGAAAATAGAAAAATGCTAGGAACGTATACACCAAGTAAAAGGTAACACACAAAGACACCAGAACACATATTCCTATAGAAATCAAACCCTTCAGCTGACAATTATGTGGATAGTAAAGGTGCCAAATGGACATCTCCAAGGACCCAAGGGCAGAGTTTGCTCTCAGAACAACATAGATTGCTACACAAGTAAACTCTTAATCTAGTCAGGGCTACATCAAAAGCACCCTGGAAGCCATGGGTTCCAAATATGATTGTTAAAAGAGCTTAAATCAATTTCTTATTTTCTCATCTATAGCCTCAGAAAGGCAGGTGATGGGCATGACATTAACAGAGCCATCACTAGGGAAATTTTGCCACCAGAAAAGGATCTGCTGGTGACCTCCTGGGTGAGAGTTTTGTTTCACTGACTTGGATTAAGGAACCAAAAGTCATTTGCATGCCATTCCATTCCCAGACTCGAACTGCAGACAGCTGCGACACTGATACGCTAAGCAGCCCCCTGTTAACCCATGGACAAACCACTGGCTCACAGCCTAGAGAAGAACCCTGGATACACGAAGTGCAAATGCTTTGCTGTGAAAGCGCACCAAAATCCCGTGACATCTGAGCTTGTTTTATATGCAGTAGGCACACACTCATTATTGCCACATGTATTTCTTGAGCTCCTACTGTGTGTTGGGTGCCATTTGGGCCCCAGGAATAATATGACATCATCACTGCACACTGGGCTTGCAATCTAATGGAAAAGACAGTATTTACAGCATAGGATGATGAGAGCTAGGAGAGGTGTTCATAAAAGATTTCTTATAGGCTATAAACTAGGTAGCAAGGTTTTATAAGTCCCTATAAAAGCTTTATATGTAGCCTAAAATTTTCTGTATATATTCATTCTATTAGATATCAACATATTACTTTTACCCACTTTATTTATTTTATGTTAGAATACATGGCAGAGGAGCATGTTATCAACTTCAAGATTTGGGATGTGAAACTTGGATTGCTATTTCAGAAGAACAACTTTTGGGGGGATGCATTATTAAAATTTCAGTTAGAAAACAAAGCTTATCTCGTAATAGCAAACCACAAATACATCTACCAGGATACTTCAAGTGTAATTTGAATTCCACTTTAAAAGTTAACTTAATCTTCCGGGGTTGGTAGGATCACCGGTCTCCCTTTGATGTCAAAGAATACGTTGCAAGTGGATGTATTCTTGTCTAATTGTGCTGGGAGTAAGAATCCAGATAATGGACTAAGTGTGTCATGCTTTACCAAGAAGTCCATTAGCTAAAGAAGCCTATAAAAGAATGGAGTAAAACATACTTAATGTGGATGAGTTGGCACATAAAAAAGGATGGTCTCTCCTTGATATTAGATATTTTAAAAACAGTAGCTGTGGCTGATTGCATCAGGCCTGGGGTGAAGGTAAAGGCCAGGTGAGCCAGATCAGATGCAAGACAAGAGAGAGACCTGCCAAAGCCTGGCAGGTGATCTGGAGGGCACCATAGCTGGCACTACAGACTTCAGGTATTCTTACCAGAAAGACCAAGCAGCAGGCAGGAGAATCAGGTGATGGGCTGGGTCCCAAGCTAAAACTGGATTATAGAAGTTAGCTTGGTCACAAGGAGCAAGGCAGGTTAAGAGAAAGCATTACCAGAAGGAATGATGAGTTGAGATTGAGTTGATAACCTACTAAGCAAGAGCTCATTACAATCCCAGTGTCTAAACACTGGTTGGTTCCAGAGCCTGGCAGGAATGAGAAGGCAAATGTGTGCTCAGTGGCCAAGTGGTGGAGTCATGAAGTGAAGGATTCTAAAGCAGGAAGCCAGACTAACTTTAAAAGATGAACTCAGCTGGCTCATTTGGAGAACTGCACTTGGCCGGGTGCAGTGGCTCATGCCTGCAATCCCAACACTTTGGGAGGCCGAGGCGGGTGGATCACAAGGTCAGGAGTTCAAGACCAGCCTGGCCAAGATGGTGAAACCCCATCTCTACTAAAAATACAAAAAATTTAGCAGGGCATGGTGGTGTGTGCCTGTAATCCTAGCTACTTGGGAGGCTGAGGCAGGAAAATCGCGTGAACCCAGGAAGCGGAAGTTGCAGTAAGCCGAGATTGTGCCATTGCACTCCATTCCAGGCGACAGTGCGAGACTTCATCTCAAAAAAAAAAAGAAAGAAAAAAAATTAAAAAAAGAAAACTGCACTTGTATTTGCTTGCTAACTGATCTCTTTCATTTGCTAGGACCATAGTTCTCAACCTTGCCTGTACATTAGAATCATACGAGGAACGTTTTGAAAATACTGCTATCCGGACTCAACTCCGGACCAATTAACTCAGAACCTTTAGGGCTGATGGGATGATGACAGAAGATCAGATATTCTTAAAAAAAAAAAAAAAAAAAGAATCTCTTAGGCTGGGTACCTGAACATAGGCTTATTGCTGTTTGTTCATGTACTTATCAATTTAGGTAGTTCCAGTGTGAAAACAGGCTTGTGAACTGTACATTAGACCATAGCTCCTCAAAATAGGAACTGTGTCTTTTCTGTACATGTGCTGAGAGTCTAACATAGTACCAGATATATAGCAGCTAATTTATTAAATGAAAAAATAATGAATGACTAACATGTTTGCCAGTGAGTGTGACTCTTTCTTGAAGCCTCAGTGTGTGCACTTCACCCCAGTCATCTTGTACTGCCCGCCCTGGTTATGATGGGTGAGCTGGGAAAGAAACGTCTGGTGTAGGCTCCGATGTGGGCATGAGGCTGAATGGTCAGCCGCCACTCCTCGTCTGAAACCCAGGGCAGCTCAGTACTACACTTGACCGATTACATTAACTCACTTTCCTCTACTTCTATTCTGTCTCACTCTTCAGTTTTTTAAACATCACCGCCCCCCCGCCCACACACACATCCACACCATGGGGAACAAATAATTAAAGCTTATAAAAGTGATATATTCACGCTCACGTAAAACACTTTATATGAGAAAGAATTATCATATCAGATTATAAAATGTATAGGAAGGTGAACAGTTTACTGTGATTTTATTTAAGCTTTTAAATTTTATCCTTTATTATCATTTTTTGCAGGGAGGAGAAAGAAAAGTGGGATGAAATGAGTTAATTTCCAAATAGTTCATTTTAGTCCTGAGCCACACTTGAACCCACTAGAATACCGGGAGTTCTGGGCAAGCCTTGGAGGGACCATTGGAATGCTGTCTTGGTCCTGTAATCCCAACACTTTGGGAGTCCAGACAGGAGGATCACTTGAGCCCAGGAGTTGGAGACCACCCTGAGCAACATAGTGGGACCTGTCTCTATTAGAAAAGAATAGGAAAGAAAAAATGATAATAATAATGTAAAATGAGATCTGTTAAAATCAGTTATCTCTGTGCCTATATTAAGGATTTGCTTAGGTTGAGGAGCTGACTAATGACAACTCTTCTTAAATCCTTTTAGGCAGCAACAACAACAACTCTCTCATGTTCTATACCTAAACCTCCTGAGATCTTAATTAAGTTCTTCACATTCATGAACAGGTTAAAAGGTTGTTTCTGAGAAAATCTAAGTTATGCCAAATTTTGGTCCACTTTTCTAGCCCAACTTTGTGGGAAAGTGGGATGGCCTCTCATCTGGATAAGAATACCCACAAGGACCGCTTTACTTTGATAGCAGAACATCAAACTTGCTTCCTGCCCATTAATTATCAGAACCACATCCCTCAATCAACTTGAGAGAATATGCCTCTGGAGGCATTTCTCAGAGTTCAACCATTAATTAATTGATAGGAGCTTAGCTCTGGAAAACCTCAGCTAAGTTGTGGGATATTCTAAAGAGAAAATTTGGCTAGGTACAGTGATTCACGCCTGTAATCCCAGCACTTTGGGAGGCCAAGGCGGGTGGATTACCTGAGGTCAGGGGTTCGAGACCAGCCTGGCCAACATGGTGAAACCCCATCTCTACTAAAAATACAAAAAAATTAGCTGGGCATGTGGCGGGCATCTGTAATCCTAGCTTCTCAGGAGGATAAGGCAGGAGAATCACTTGAACCTGGGAGGCAGAGGTCACAGTGAGCCAAGATCATATCACTGCACTCCAGCCTGGGCAACAGAGCAAGACTCCATCTCAAAAAAAAAAAAAAAAAAAAGGAAAAAGAAAAAGGAAAATTTGAGGAGGACGTTATAGGTAGGCTTTTCTCTCAGGCTTTTTCTGTGATATTGTACCAAGTTAATCTCCACAAGACACTATCTGGTGGGTTAGCCTGGGGCATGTTAGAAATTCTGAAATGCTGTCATTGGCCGGGCGCGGTGCCTCACGCCTATTATCCCAGCACTTTGGGAGGCCAAGGCAGGTGGATCACAAGGTCGGGAGTTCAAGATCAGCTTGGCCAACATGGTGAAACCCTGTTTCTACTAAAAATACAAAAATTAGCTGGGTGTGGTGGTCCGCACCTGTAATCCCAGCTACCTGGGAGATTGAGGCAGAATTGCTTGAACCCAGTAGGTGGAGGTTGCAATGAGCTGAGATCATGCCACTGCACTCCAGCCTGGGTGACAGAGTGAGACTCCATCTCAAAAAAAAAAAAAAAAAATGCTGTCATTGCTTTATGGGCTAATACATTGGCTTTGGTTTTGCTAGGGCATCTATGAAAAGAATCATCCATTTGAGTATCACATATCTTTTGTTAAATTGCAATAGAATTTTTTGTCTACTATGTACAGGACCCTTATTTAAATAATTCTTTAATTCCTCATAAAATTTGTCAAGGAGGAGATCCAGCTTCAAATTCTGAGTATAAAATTAAGTAGGAAGCCCACTGCCACTAGAATATTTCCTTTGTTAGTGTAATCGCCCATTAAGTTCTCCCTTCCCACTGCATAGACAAAATCAATCCACTGCAACTGCAGCATTGCAGTTGAGAAAAAGTTTAATTAACCTGAGGCCAGCTGAAGTGAGAGACCTAGAGTTATCAGTCAAATCAGTCTCCCTGAAGGCTCAGAGGTTCTTTGAGTAAGGGCATTTTTTTAAGAGTGACTTAGAAGACCAAGATGCCTATAATGGGAAAGTAAATTGAGTCACAAGTCAGGAGTCTGGGTGGGGTCAGTCTTAAAAACATCTAAAAGAAAACAATCTTAGGTTCTACAGTACTGATGTTATCTATAGGAGCAATTGGGAAGCTCACAGATCTTGTGACCTCTGGCCACATGACATCTAAGCAGTAAGGGATAATAGAAACTACACCTGTCTTGTAACCTCTCATTAGTGGTTTCAGCCCCTGAACAGAAAGGACTATTATCATTCTTGCTTTCAAGTTAAACTATAACCTTCTCCCAAAGTTAGCTTAGCCTATGCTCAGGAATGACCAAGGGCAGCTTGGAGGTCAGAAACAAGATGAAGTCAACTATGTCATAATTTTGCAAAGGCAGTTTCAATGGTAATTTTGTTTCCTCTCACCTCTTTATCAGAATATTGGTGTTATGCTTTAGCTTTAACAAGACAGGTTCCAATAAAATAAATGTCATAATCTTAAACTGGCATTTATCTTTTAAAGCTGGTTTTTTTTTTAAATCTCAATCCAGTCCCTGGCATGTGTAAATATGCAAGGGAAATATAAAAGACCTTTGTAGAATTTAACCCTATTCTCAATAAACTAAACAACCAGTGCAACTTTTTGAAAAACGAAAATCCAATCAAATAATCCTCTTAGCCAGTTGTAATTTTTAAACCTGGCCGGGTACGGTGGCTCATGCCTGTAATCCCAGCACTTTGGGAGGCCGAGGTGGGCGGATCATGAGATCAGGAGATTGAGACCATCCTGGCTAACACCGTGAAACTCCCTCTCTACTAAAAATACAAAAAATTAGCCCAGCGTGGTGGCACATGCCTGTAGTCCTACCCACTGGGGAGGCTGAGGCAGGAGAATCACTTGAACCCAGGAGGCAGAGGTTGCAGTGAGCCAAGATCGTGCCACTGCATTCCAGCCTGGGCAACAGAGTGAGACTCTGTCTCAAAAAAAAAAGAAACTTTTAAACCTTAAGTGCCAAATATAGTTTTAATAGTTTTTATTTGTTTCCTTTATTGTTCATTTATTTAATAAATCCACCAGTAGCACCCACAATTATGTGTGCATAAGTTGAAGAAATGTTCATGTCTCTCTTTTCTACCCACTACAGATACTGCTTATGGTATACTGATTTGACATAATTAATCAAGAAAAGCTTCACAGATAAGGGAAACTCTTAGATACTGATTGATATTACAGCTAATCCTTACCTCTTTGGCTCTCTCCTAGTAATTACTTAAGTTTGTTTGTCTGTTTTTGTTTTGCGACAGGATCTGATTTTGTCACCCAGGCTAGAGTGCAGTGGCATGATCATTGCTCACCACAGCCTCCATCTCCCAGGCTCAAGTGGTCCTCCTACCTCAGCTTTCCTAGTAGTGCTACAGGTGTCAGCCACCACATCCCACTAATTAACATTTTTTTTTTTGTAGATACAGGGTCTCATTTTGTTGCCCAGGCTGGTCTCAAACTCCTGGGTTCAAGCAATCCTCCTACCTTGGCCTCCCAAAGTGCTGGGATTACAGGTGTGAGCCAGTGAGCTCAGCCAATTACCTAATTTTAAATTACAATTTTTAATGTAAGACTTTGAAAAAATTTCCACATTCTTTTCTAAAAGTATACATGATCCCATTTCTTATGTTACAACTCAACTATAAGGTAATGATGTACGACTCACAGGTTGAAGTTGAAACACAGATGTGGCTTGGAACCTAAAAATAACATCTTTTATTTAAAAAGGCAAATAAGCAACATTTTTTGTTTCATTTCATATTTTCACAAAAGATCTCGAAATGCTTTACAAAGTTTATTTTTCAGAATACAGTTATCCCTCTTTATCCTTGGGGATCAGTTCCAGGACCCCCTGTGGATACCAAAATCCAGGAACACTCAAGACCCTTTATAAAATGGCATAGCGTATGCATATAGCCTACAGACATCCTCCTTTATACTTTAAATCATCTCTAGCTTACTTACAATACCTAATATGATGTAAATACTATGTAAAGAGTTGGGATACTGTATTGTTTTTTAATTTGCATTGTTTTTATTGATGTGTTGTTATTTTTATTGTTTTTTCCCCAAGTATTTTCGATCCACAGTTGGTTGAATCCACGGTTGCAGAACCCATAGATATGAAGGACCAATGTACTTCAGTGATTCAGCTCTATGTTCTTTGCTCAGTAACTGAGGCAATTGAGACAAAAACTGAACAGAATTTTCTTTTGAGACAGAGTCTTGCTCTGTTGCCCAGGCTGGACTGCAGTGGTGCAATCTCAGCTCACTGCAACCTCCGTCTTTCAGGTTCAAGCGATTCTTGTGCCTCAGCCTCCCAAGTAGCTGGGATTACAGACACGTGCCACCATGCCTGGCTAATTTTTATATTTTTAATAGAGACGGGGTTTCGCCTTGTTGGCCAGGCTGGTTTTGAACTCCTGGCCTCAAGTGATCCTCCTGCCTCGGCCTCCCAAAGTGCTGTGATTACAGGCATGAGCCACCATGCCTGGCCAGGATTTTCTTATTCTCCAAGTTTCATGGGTTTGGAACCAAATTTGGCCATTCAAAAACCTGAACAAATTATTGTTTTAGTTGACCATTTGTTCCATTTGCCTGAGGGTTTACTACTAAAGCATTAATACTTTAAAATTTCATTTAAGACTTTCTGATGAAAATCCTTTTAAAATAAATTATGCAATTTAATAAGTGCTTTTCATCCTTCTTGGATGCAGTATACTGAATCTTATTTACCTTTTTCTGTGACTCAGAGCTGTAAGTATCACCTTTATTTAATACACAGTGTTGTGATACAGCAATGTTGTTATTGGGTGGAGAAGCTATCTACCCCTATAGTAAATAATGTTTTTGTGCCTACTTTTTAGTCTTTCTCCCTCTTCTCTTGCTGTCATTTTCTTTATTCTCGATGCTCCTGCTCATAGTATCTTCTTACCGCCCTCTCTTTTTTTAATCTACTGAGGGAAACCAACCAAGTAGGCTTGTTAGAATTGTCTCAATCAAAGTATAAAAAGACTTCAAGCCTGGGCACAGTGGCTCATGTCTGTAATCCCAGCACTTTGGGAGGCCAAGGCGGGTGGATCACTTGAGCTCAGGAGTTTGAGACCAGCCTGGCCAACATGGCGAAAGCCTGTCCCTACAAAAAAATGCAAAAAAATTGGCCAGGTGTGGTGCCATGCACCTGTGATCCCAGCTATTTGGGAGGCAGAGGTGGGAGGATGACCTGGGAGGCCAAGGCCACAGCAAGGCAAGATCATACCACTGTACTCCAGCCTGGGTGACAGAGTGAGACCCTGTCTGGAAAAAAAAAAAGATTCCAATTCCCTGGTGAGTGTGCAGCATACTAGTGTGTGGACTTTGTCACATCAGAACTGGTATTAGAGGCTTATTTTCCTTATTTCTTGGTTTTGGGCAATGTTCCAAATGGGTGAGGTGTTACAGTACGAAAGTTATCTACAGCATTGAGAGAATGGCGAAGCTGATTAAATTGTTCATATTCTTTCTGTTTTGTTTTCAGAAAAGTCAAATCTTTCACAATCAAGATTCTTAATCTAAGCAATATTTTTGTTGTAAACTTGTCATACCTCTAGTGTAATAAACAACAAGCATATGGATGATTCACTTCCTTTTAAAAAGGGATTACAGATAGAACAATGAATGATTAATGTGAGCAATCTGTCATGCTTCCAAAATAGAGATTATGCAAAAAGCAAGATTACCTCACTTCTTTTCTCTCCATAACAATATAGATATAGAAAAATTTCTGTTTACATTCTTTCTGTGACTCAGTCACACAAACTGTATATTATAATACAGTCTAAACCTCAACACTCTTCAGTGTTAGCCTTTTCTTAAGTTTTAATAAGAGCATTTGTTCAACATTTATTATACGAAAATAGAGTGTAAGGATTAGTCACGTGTTACCAGGAATAGAAATAAAATGTGGGCTGCAACTTATAATGGAATACATATAGCCCTTTAAAAGTAACCTATGGCAGACAATTAAGGAATACTTAAGCCTTTAATTGATTGTTATTTCACTTTATCTATGTAACCAAATATGAAAGTAGCCCTTTGTTTAAGAAAAAGGAATTTTAAAAAGTTTTCTAGAACCGGTCTTCTCTAAGCTTTGCATGTGCTAACAATCACTTTTTGGAAGTTTATAGTTGAAGCATACACTGCCATCTGTACAGACACAAGTTAGATCAACTGTCAGGCTCAAGAACCAAGATCATCCTGCCAGGCACCATTTGGGCACTGGTTTCCTCTTGGCCTTCCCTTGGGAAAACGTTTGCAATTTTTTTTCCACTAACAAGTTTTATTGGACAGTAGGCCAGGATGTTGGCCTCTTATAATACAATCCAGACAGAAAACATTCAATTCTTTTGGAAGGTTTTTTTATGCTTTTTAAAAAAATACAGCTGTACTTTTCTGGGATTAAATATAATATATTTTGTATATATTTTTCCTAATGTACTGAAACAAACCAAGTTTAGACTGGCAATTGAATGAGTATAAATCTGAGTAAAGCATTTTACTCCTTTCAACTGGATTTAGGCATAGATGTGAATGTTTCATATGCTGTACAAATTCTCCTTGAATTCTCTATTAGATGCAGGTGCAATTTATTATAACTCTCAAAAATAGAATAACTCAAAACACTAACTGAATTTTTTTAATCCAAAAACCAACCTTCCTGAAAGAGCTGAATCTCTTGAAACTCATTTCCATTTAAATTTCCATGCAGTTCAATAATAGTCATTTCTCAGTTGCTATCACTCACACTAATCTACAGGGGCATCTTTAAATTGATTTATGGTTATGTGATCCACAGAGCAGGCATCCATGTATTTCTCCACTCTTAAATGACTTAAGGACTTTGAATATGTGAATATAGGCGATTCTTAGTCTCTCTACTTTCTCCCATTCAATTTCCTTTTGGGTTCTTCATCTCTACCCTTTCCTGATGACTGATTGCATGTGGATATTATTGAAACAAAAGTCATGAATTAGGGTCTGATAAAAATCAATTGACTTTCCCTTTTCCCAAAGCTGCCTTGTCTCCTTATTGCAATCAATCCACTCCGGTAACTGTACCATCAGTCACATCACAAACAATCCTGTCCATGGTGTTGACTCTACCTAAGAAATGTGGTGCAACCATCTAATTTTGTGTTATGGCATAAAAGTTGAATTGTGGAGTAGGACTGCCCATCCGCATGAGTAGTGAAGCTTTTTCCTGACCTAGGCTCAGGGCCCTGCTTTAGGGTTAAAGTAAAGAATCTCAAGGTAACAAATTCTTACTTGGTTGCTTTCCTCCACAAAGTATCGGTGCCTTCTTTTTGATTTTGTAGGAACCAAAGAGGTTGTTGTAAATGTGGATGATGATGGAGTCATTTCATTGAACTTCGAATGTGATAAGATGACTCCAAAGTCCGAGTTCTCCTGGTCCAAAGATTATGTATCCACTGAGGACTCTCCACGATTAGAAGTCGAAAGCAAGGGCAACAAGTAAGGACTATGTCAATCAAATCATGGGTTTCCTTTTCACTGTAGGAGAATGAGGTGAGCTCTTTGATTTCCACTTAAATTGCTTGGAATAAGAGGATGAAGTCACATATATTTTATATCTGGTATTGTAGAAAATAATAACCAACTTAAACCTTAAAAATAATCATCCTAGGCTGGGCGCGGTGGCTCATGCCTCTAATCCCAGGACTTTGGGAGGCCGAGGCAGGTGGATCATGAGGTCAGGAGATCGAAACCATCCTGGCTAACAAGGTGAAACCCTGTCGCTGCGAAAAATACAAAAAAAAATTAGCCAGGCGTGGTGGTGGGCACCTGTAGTCCCAGCTACTTGGGAGGCTGAGGCAGGAGAATGGCGTGAACCCAGGAGGCAGAGCTTGCAGTGAGCCGAGATCGCACCACAGCACTCCAGCCTGGGCAACAGAGCCAGACTCTGTCTCAAAAAAAAAAAAAAAAAATCATCCTAGACTGGCTCATTGGCTCACACCTGAAATCCTAGCAACTCAGGAGGCTGAGGCAGAAAGATCACTTGAGCCTAGGGGTTCAAGACCAGCCTGGGCAACATAGTGAGTCCCTGACTCTAATAAAATAAAATACTAACAAGTCTTATGAAATACTTTTTACATTATTCCATTTAAAGTGCTTTCTTATTTATTATCTCATTTATGCTATTAGAAACATTCAATTGACATAAAGATCAGCTTTAATAATGATTCTTATTATCTATGAAATTTCGAAATCTTAAAGTAACGATGAGGACACTTATAGGGGGCTAGGAAGAACTTGCTGTTTCAAGTTATGGTAAATTAAACGGATTGAGGATAATCTCTTCTGCTTTTTTGATCATCACTCATGAGTGACACAATAGTACATGGGGAGAAAGCTCTATGTGGAAGTATAAGATGGACGAGCTCTAGGCCCATCTCTACCAGGAGCTGGCTATAGAACCTTGGGCAGCTATTTAACTTCCATAAACCTCGGATTTCTTTTTCTATAAAATGAGGGTGGGAAGAATGGAGGAATTGTACGATCTATCGTTTCCTTTCAACGCCAAGATTTTGAGTGTTCTTTTTACTTTGCTTTATAGCAAAAGCTTACCAAGCTTTATATTTTCAGTGTCAACCACATTGGATTGATATGATAAAGCAAAGTATTTGATAAAGCACAGTATTTCTAAGTACTTTTTTCTATTACAATGAAGCTCAGTATATCTCAGAAATCAAAGAAAAAACTAGCAATTTTGTTGTAGAATGACAAGGAAATACCGAATATAATTAAAGGATGCTTTTCTGCCACTATGCTGTCAATTTCTTGACATAAAACACATTTGCCCCAAGAAAAGATAATTGAACGATAAATTTTTCTCCCAGTTTGTACACTTAACATTTCAATGTTTGGTTGATCTTAGACACTGCCTAGCAATATAGCTTGCCAAAGTTAGAAAACACAATGAAATTGCCCACTGAGCCATTCATTTACTTATTACACGTATTATGTGCCAGACAAGGTACTGGGTGCTGGGGATGACACAGTAAACAAAGCAGTTCCTGTCTCCGAAGGCACAAGGATTACACAGTGAGGAGAATACAGATGCTTTGAGCTCAAGATGCTTATAATAAGTTCAGAAAAGGGAAGAGCAGGAGATGGCATAGGAGAGGCACCCAGAGTTACCAACAGCAGATTCTGCCCTTGGCGGGGAAAGTGTCTGGCTCCCAGCAGGGACTGATCAGCTGGATATTTTTCTGCAGGATATGCACTGATAAGCAACATAGCTTGGGCATGTGGGATTTGTGCCAGTCCCACTCTCCTGTCACCATCACCCCCTGGAAGGAGGTAAGGAAAGTCCTTCCAGAGTAAATGACATTGAACCTGAGACACCAAGAACACGTAGGCTGTAGCTCAGCAAGATGAGAGCAGGTGTCCAAATGAAAGAAGTATCATACACAAATGCCCAGATTCAGGGGAAACACAGGCCCACAGATCCCACACAGCCTCATTTCTAAGAAAAATATTTTGTTCCGAAGGACAAAAATGACCTTCAAAGACCTTGGGATGGATGACTTGGGTATTTACTCTTGCGATGTAACAGACACTGATGGAATAGCATCAAGCTACTTAATAGATGAGGAAGGTAAGTTTAAAATCAGTGCATTCACGCGTCGAATGTTGCTTTGATTTCTCAATTATTCTTAAGTGACTTTTATTTTAGTAGTTTAAAGTTTAACTGCTTTCTTTTTCCCCCTACAGAATTGAAACGTTTACTTGCTCTCAGCCATGAACACAAGTTCCCAAGTAAGTATCCACAATACATTCACAGATTTTAGCAGTCTTACTAGGCAGCAACTTCTGGAATAGATCAGATGACAGCTCTGATGGGATTAAGAGAGAGACTCTTGAGAACATATAATGGAACACACATCAGTAGTTACAGATGTGCTTTCTAGAAGCGATGCCTTTTCCTTTGCCATTGTGCTCCAGAGATACCAAGGATACTAACATAGAAAATATATCCCATGCTCCATTACATGGCGAAGTGTCAGGCTACACAGGTGTAACATCTGAGTAATTAAGTTCTTCACTTTTTGCCCACATATGTTGAAATCACATATCTATTTTCTGGATATATTCACTTATATGTCTTTATGCAAACTAATCTTTTCCTAAGTAAGATTGGCACTTAAAAGAAGAATCATACCTCTAAATAAAGACAATATAAAGACAGTGCCTACCATTTTCAACTCCTGGAAAATTGGGCAAACATGCCTTCGTCAGAAAAAGAATCCCTCTGAACTATGTACAACCCTTCAATAAAGCACCTTCTACATAAAAGATTAAATTCCACACTTGACACTAAGAGAAGAGAAGGAAGTCGGAAATGACCCTCGGAAGGTTCCACTGGCCAGATAGGGGGATCTCTTGCCATTAGTACCCACTGGCCAAGGTAGTGAAGCATCCGGAGAGTTACACCCTGGAGTTTGAGAAAACAAGTAGAAAGTGATAGTATACACTCATTCTTTTTGCATCAGAAATTTTAATACTTAAAATATAAATCCTCTACTAATAAATGAGTTTCAGGAATCCAGAAAACTATATTCCTATTCCAGACTACGGACAAACAGCCTTTGTATATTTATATATGTGCATTTTTCTAGGAAGAGTATCCTTCACTTTTAGTAAATACCCAGTGGAGACTGTAATTTAAAAACACACACACACTGCTCTAGAACGAATTGTGGACCTTCTCTTACATCTGCAAGGAGTGACTTGTTTAATAGTGAGGCTGAGTGCTGGTGATATTGGCCTCAGCTGTAATGTTCTCAAAACCAACTTTGGCTGGGCACAGTGGTTCACACCTGTAATCCCAGCACTTTGGGAGGCCGGAGTGGGAGGATCACTTGAGGCCAGGAGTTCAAGGCTACAGTGAGCCACGATCACGCTACTGCAGTCTACCCTGGGCAACAGAGCGAGTCCGTATCTCTAAAAACAAAAACTAACCCAACTTTGTTCAGCAAAGTAGCAGAGTGGAGTGCCCATGAGTGACTGTAGGGCGCAGACTTCTACATTCTAGGGAAGAACCCTCTATGCCACCATGTGGCATTAGGCAAGCCATTTCTCATCTGTATGCTTATTCACCATAAAACTGGAAAAGTAATATCATGAGTGAGGTTTCCAATGTTAAATTTGAAAAAGTTTATGGAAAGTACTAAAGTGTATTGCAAAGTGTTTGGCTTGGACTCTCTTTGTTCTGGACTTTTGACTCAAGCTGTGCGCCTGGGCAGCTCACTTTTATTTCTCTGTGCCTTGGTTTCTTTTCCAGGAATGGCTATCACATATATAGCCCATATAGAATATATATGGCTCTCCCATATAGAAATGCTGTAAGAGGGCGGGGTATGGTGGCTCACGCCTGTAATCCCAGCACCTTGGGAAGCCAAGGTGGGTGGATCACGAGGTCAGGAGTTCAAGACCAGCCTGACCAACATAGTGAAACCCCATCTCTACTAAAAATACAAAAAATTAGCCGGGTGTGGTGGTGGGCACCTGTAATCCCAGCTACTCAGGAGGCTGAGGCAGGAGAATTGCTTGAACCCGGGAGGTGGAGGTTGCAGTGAGCTGAGATCATGCCACCGCACTCCAGCCTGGGTGACAGAGCAAGACTCCATCTCAAAAAATAAAAATAAATAAAAATAAAATAAAATAAAATAAATGCTGTAAGAGATAATAAATATAGTATTGATGGATCCATGAACTATTTGGGAAAAATGTAAACATTAATTGAAACAGACCAGTGATCCCTGAACCTGCTGCCCAGAGCAGAAGTCTCCAAGCTACATAAGATGGTTGTACTTTCTACTCTCGAACACTGACAGAAATGGGGAGAAACAGCAGCACCTACTAATCTAGTCAGATAATAAACATTGATTAAGGGTCTAGACAACAACTAGTCCAAACAACATTTACATTCAGCTTAAAGAGTGGAGATGAGAGAAGATGGGGTGTCACTTTTGAGCTCAAGATGCCCTGGCCTCCCTGGAGTTTAGTGTTCATATGGACTTGGAGAGAGAATTAATCCAGGCAGTAGGCATTGCCTAATGTCGTTATCATTTATACTGAGATATTTTATCTTGCATAAACCCAAGAACTCTGATTATTCATGCTACGAGAGAGGGTAGCAGCAAACTCAGGTATCCTTTTATTAGAGACCCAGTGTCGCATTTTGGTAGAGAGAACCTGAGAATGTGATTAAAACTCTGACACGCGGCTGGGCAAGGTGGCTCATGCCTGTAATCCCAGCACTTAGGAAAGCCAAGGCGGGAGGATCACTTGAGCCCAGGAGTTCGAGACCAGCCTGATCAATATGGTGAAACCCTATCTCTACAAAAACACAAAAATCAGCAAGGTGTGGCAGCAGCTCCTCGGGAGACTGAGGCAGGAGGATCACTTGAGCCCAGCAGTTGGAGACTGCAGTGAGCCGTGATCATGCCACTGCACTTCAGCCTGGGTGACAGAGTGAGAATCTGTCACAAAAAAATAAATATAAAAATCACAAAATAACAAACTCTGACATGCAAATATCAGAGCCCCCAACCCAAGGGTGTTTTGGTTAACCCAAGGAAGCAACGTTTTTCAATACTAAAGCTCCAGCTCTTTTCTTTCCCTTACCACTATCAGACCAGTGAGGTCACAACATGAATATTTTCAGAGGTCTGGTGGTAGGATCAAAGTAGCACATGCAATTTCTTGATTCATACCCACTTCCTCTTTGTAAATGCTGGCATGTTGATGAAGTCGTTTTCTTGAGATTTTATAAGGTTTTAAACTGTCTTATTTCTTAGAGAAAGTAATAAAGAGTATAGTATTCCTTTATCCTTTGGCACAGTAAATTCTCCTATTTTAAGCTGTTTTCAAAATTATTTTGAAAACCACTAAACATGTGCCTTAAACCTACAAATAACATATTTCGCTGAGGCACATTAACTGCCAGAGAAAAGAGCCTAAGGAAATTTAGAGCTGAGTAGATGGAAAAAATAAAAATGCACAAAGCTAAAAATAGAAATCGACTGAGTCTATCTTGCCAGCATTGATACTAAATTGCAGTGTGGAAAGATAGCTTATTTGAATATATATCCGTACACCAAGAATTCAAGGTATTTTGGGGGGAGTTGGGGGGAGGGTACACTTTGGTATTATCAGCATGCTGCATAATAGCCCTTCATTTGCAGACACCGGTTGTTACCCCTCTTGTATACATGCACTATATGTGAGGAGACATGCACAAGCACGTATACATAAACATAGATATGTTGGTGTGTCCTCTTAGGTGTCAACATATTATATTCTAAAATCAGTGGTTGTAAAAATTAACCAGGTGTGGGGGCCCTCGCCTGTAATCCCAGCTACTTTGGAGGGTAAGGCACAAGAATCTCTTGAACCTGGGAGGTGGAGGTTGCAGTGAGCCGAGATCACGCCACTGCCT
Organism: Symphalangus syndactylus; assembly: GCF_028878055.3. Lineage (NCBI taxonomy): Eukaryota > Metazoa > Chordata > Mammalia > Primates > Hylobatidae > Symphalangus > Symphalangus syndactylus. Next base: position 69,012,251 of record NC_072423.2, on the reverse strand, counting down.
AGGCGACAGAGTGAGACTCCATCTCAAAAAAAAAAAAAAAAAAAAAAAAAAATGATGTTTCTAGGGTGTTGTAGAAGCAACTAGAGGAGGAGAGAGATAACAAAATATTAACAGCCAACATTAATAGAGCATTTATTATATGCCAGGCTCTTTATAGAGTATTTAAGCAGGATATATTATTTGAATTCCACAATGACCTTAAAAGGGTTGGTATTGTGGCGATTTGATTTTAGAGGGGAAGAACATGAGGCCCGGAGAGGTTAAGTAACTAGATCATTTGCACACAGCTGGTTAAACCCAGGTGGTCTGCCTCTGGAGCCTACTCCCCTGACCGTGATGTGGGCTATCTCTATGTAGGCACGGCCACATTTGCTCCGTGCCCACTGTGGACATTCAAGGCAGCCAGCATTCCCCAGACGATGTTCTCAGGACTCAGGGAGGACAGTGAACATTAAGGGAGCTGGAGGCTTCCAGGAGGGCCTGTTCCTCCTCCTCCCTCACTACTCTGGGCCTCTTAGGTAACCTCCTCACTCACATAGTAAGTTTCCTAGAATGAGGTCTCCAGATATTTTTAGAAGAAATTGTACTTTCTACTCTCCTCAAGACTTACCTGTAGCAAGCATGAGCGTCCTGTAAGGGAGAAGCTTAGCCTCTGCCCTTGCTGCCCTGGTGCACTCAGCCATCCTGCTCACACTGGAAAACCACTGTGTGGACAACCAGGACCAAGAGGAATACAGAAGAGAGGGAGTGACCCTGCTCTCAGCTCTACCACCCAGACGTGTTACCACTGTCTCCTGGGGTGCAGTTGAGATTTTGTAAAGAGATCAGTAAAGTGAGGGGAGGAAGAGAACCAACTTTCTTGAACACAGACCACTATTCACAGTACCTTAATGTGTTCTCTTACTATATTTACATGTGTTTGTTTGTTTATTTATTTATTTATTTGAGACAGAGTCTCACTCTGTTGCCCAGGCTGGAGTGCAGTGGCACAATCTCGGCTCACTGCAACCTCTGCCTCCCAGGTTCAAGCGATTCTCCTGCCTCAGCCTCCTGAGTAGATGGGATATAGGCGCCCACTACCACGCCTGGCTAATTTTTGTAATTTTAGTAGAGGTGGGATTTCACCATGTTGGCCAGGCTGGTCTCAAACTTCTGACCTCAAGTGATCCGCCCCCCTTGGCCTCCCAAAGTATTAGGATTACAGGCGTGAGCCACTATGCCCGACCATATATTTACTCTTCATAGCACATCCATGTTAGCAGGTGAGGGACACAAGGTCTAAAGGAGGAGAGTTAACTAGTCCAGATCTTGGTGGGACTCCAAAGCCCACCTTCTCTCCACCTTGAAACCCCCTCAGTAGATAACATCTGAGCCCCCTCTCAGTCCCACATTGGAATGAATTTATCACACTGAACTCGGTAGTGAATATGGAATAATGCAAAGAAAAGCATCCCTTGAAACTTGAAAAGGGTAGTCTTAAAATAAATACAAAGAAATATTAATTTACATTTGACATAAGTTTAGGAAGCTTCTAATTTAAAATACAGCACATGCCAACCAGATGAGGTGGCTCACACCTGTAATCCCAACATTTTGGGAGGCCAAGGAGGATCACTTGAGGCTAGGAGTTCAAGACCAGCCTGGGCAACATAGTGAGTCTCTGTCTAATAAAAGAAAAAATAAAACTAGCCAAGTGTGGTGGTACGTGACTGTTGTGTGAGCTACTCAGGAGGCTGAGGTGAGAGGATCGCCTGAACCCAGGAGGCAGAGGTTGTAGTGAGCTGAGATCATGTCACTGCACTCCAGCCTGGGCAACAGAGCGAAAACCTTTTGCAAAAAAAAAGAAAAAACACCAACCAAAAGCCACAGTAGAAAGTTACAGATATTGGCTACAAGTGCCCCTATGCCCCTAGAGGTAAGTTCATCTTCCTCATTTTTACAGTTGAGACAACTGTGATTCAAAGAGGATGAACAACTTGCTCTAAGTGACAGTCCCAGCGTCAGAGCCGAGTCCCTCTGTCTTTAATCTAAGCCTTTCCCTGCAACTCTCACTGCCTCTGGGCTTTGCAAGAAGCAGGTGCTACATTGTCATTTCCATTGCCTGGTTTTTGTTTTTTTTTTCTTTTTCACTTTTTGGAAAATGAGTACCAATATAATTGGTTACCAATATAATTACTGTGTTTATTTTTACTTTTCATAGCTGTCCCAGTTAAATCAGAGTTGGCAGTTGAAATTTTGGAGAAAGGCCAGGTCCGGTTTTGGATGCAGGCTGAGAAGCTGTCTGGCAATGCCAAAGTCAACTACATATTTAACGAGAAGGAAATTTTTGAAGGCCCGGTACGTTTTACACTGTTTAGACTTTTTAATGTATCATTGTAGAATACACTGAGGAAGCCTTATGTGGATGTGGATATGTTGTTATAAAAACCGCTGGGTGGTGGAGTGGGAGAGTTTAAATCCTTCTCACAAGTGAAAACTGTGAAATGAAAATACAGATTGACTATATCATATTATGCAAACTGGGACGCTTTGAGAATGAAAGGACAACAGTCATAAACAGTCATAAACCAAAACGGTCTCAGGCAAACCTAGATGTATGATCACCCATGAAAACAGAGGGGCTCCCCTGGGAGGCAGAGGAGTCCATACCCTAACCTGAATTCACATCATACTCACACTGGACATCCCAGCACAGACTTGATTCATTATATGAAGAATAGGCCTCTTGTCCCAATGGCTCTGAAAAATGCAATAAAAATACCTTTCATTGCTTTTCTGGCTAAAAACACAATACATCCTTATTGTAAAAAGCGTTAAAGACTCAGAAAGGACTAATCACACATTCTTACAGCTTTTCTTAATTTGGTGGTGGTGGTGGGGAGCCTTCCCAGCAAAAACCAGAAAGCCTGCTAGACAAATTCTAAAAGAGCTGTAACACTTCTTATGGCTTTCTGATGTACATATTGGTATATACTTTTTTAGACCTTTTTCTATACTTCTCTGTGTGTACGTCTGTTTGAGTCATATTTACATAGGTAATTATATATATATATAAAATATTCTTTCCTTTCCTTTTACCATAAACATAGTTTTTATAGACAGAGTTACAACATCTAAGCTTTATTTGTCCTCCCCACAGACGTCAGTCAAGTCAAGATCAGGCCAGTGCCCAGTAGTACTGAAGAACTGGGGGTTCAGGGGCTCTGACCATCTCCTATGCTATCATGGGTGTAAATGGGAAACTGAAAGGGTAGAGGAGGTGTGGTCTGTGGCCATTATTAGCAACCCCTTCCCTTTTCACTGAGATGTATTTTTAAAACACTTGAGGACTTGTTAGTGAAAGGGAAACGAGTACCATGAATATTAGGAGAGTATGCAGTATAGTCCTTTCCAGTGCATAGAGTAACTTGCTGTGGGGCCAGAACAAGTCACTCCTGACTCCTGTGTCCACTGCGACCCGTCTCCTCTCTACTTTCAAAATGTTCCCTTGACTGCTGTGATCACCACCTGGCCAGGGGAGAGGAAGGAAAAGTGTTGTTGGCCTCACTCATCACCCCACAGCCATTGAGTGAACATTCATGCGTTTGTGCATATAGACGTACTCCCCTTCACGTGTTCAAGCATGCACACATGTTGCCTTGAGAGTATGCAGCTGCTCTTAAAGTTTCTTAGAAAGAGAGTCTGAAGTAGTTTCTTGTTCAAGTGATTTATTGTTGGGGAGCAGGATAGGATGGGGGGATGCTAAGCAAAAATGTGATCTCAGTTGGAGACTGACTTCCTGCAGGGGAGGCTCGGGAGCATGAATTGCATCACAGAGTTCATCCCAGACCTGAGCCTTCATTCTGTGATATTTTATATATAGCAAAAGTTAACCAATTCAAATCCATCATGGAATTTGTGCTTGCATGCCTAGTGACTAAAACTTATCTTTACATTCTGGGAAAAAAAAAGTTGTCTAAACAATATGATAAAATAAGTATAGTCTAATAGGGCTATTTCCATTCATTAAGAGCAAATAGGGTGAGTCATGGTGGCTCACACCTGTAATCCCAGCAGTTTGGGAGGCCAAGGCAGGGGAATTACTTGAGTCTCAGAGTTTGAAACCAGCTTGGGCAACATAGTGAAACCTCATCTCTATAAAAAATTTTTAAAAATTGGTGAGGCACGGTGGTGTGTGCCTGTTGTCCTAGCCTCAAGAGCCTGAGGCCTGAGGCTTGAGTCCGGGAGTTCAAGGCTGCAGTGAGCTATGATTGCACCACTGCACTCCAGCCTGGGCAACAGAGCAAGATCCTGTCTCTAAAAAGAGAAAAAAAGAGAGAGTAAACACACTTAGAAGCATTTTTTTCATGTATTAGTTCAGCAGATATTTATTAATTGACTACTATATACCCTGTATGTGCAAGATGCCAAGGAGATAGCAATGAATGAGCAAGATACCAGCCTCTGCTGCCTATAGTTTTACATTATTCTACTCATTAAAAATAATGTAGGGCAGGAGCAGTGGCTTATGCCTGTAATCCCAGCACTTTGGGAGGCCGAGGTGGGCAGATCACTTGAGGTCAGGAGTTCAAGATGAGCCTGGCCATCATGGTAAAACTCCGTCTCTACTAAAAATACATAAATCAGCTGGGTATGGTGGCACACACCTGTAGTCCCAGCTACTCAGGAGGCTGAGGCAGCAGAATCACTTGAACCTGGGAGGCCAAGGTTGCAATGAGCCAAGATTGCACCACTGCACTCCAGCCTGGGTGACAGAACAAGAATCTGTCTCTAAATAAATAAATAAATAATGTAATCTGGAAGGTAATGTGAGAGTCTAAAGACAACTTTTTGACATTTTGTGACTTGGGGTAACAAAACTTTATTTAGATTTAAGAAACTAAATTTCAGACTTTTTAGTAATCTATTCTGGTCTAGGTCATAAACTCCACATAATATTTCCCTTTTCCTGGGTATAAGAATATAAAGAACTTGTTCAGTTGTGAAGAAATTTTATTTAAATTATTAGTCTAATTTTTAATGTTTAATTTGTTTATTTTTAGATATAGTCTCCTTCTGTTGCTCAGGCTGGAGTGCAGTGGCACAATCATGGCTCACTGTAGCCTTGACCTCCTGGGTTCAAGAGACCCTCCCATCTCAGCCTCCTGAGTAGCTGGGATTAAAGGTGCACACCACCATGCCCAGCTAATTTTTCAATTTTTTTTTTTTTAGACGGAGTTTTGCTCTTGTTGCCCAGCCTGGAGTGCAATGGTGTGATCTCGGCTCACTGCAACCTCTGCCTCCTGGGTTCAAGCAATTCTCCTGTCTCAGCCTACCAAGTAGCTGGGATTACAGGCGCATCCCACCACACCAGGCTAATTTTTGTGTTTTTAGTAGAGACGGGGTTTCATCATATTGGTCAGGCTGGTCTCGAACTCCTGACCTCAGGTGATCTGCCTGCCTCAGCCTCCCAAAGTGCTGGGATTACAGGTGTAAGCCACTGTGCCCAGCCTATTTTTCTATTTTTATGTAGACAAGATCTCGCTTTGTTGCTCAGGCTGTTCTCAAACTTCTGGCCTCAAGCAATCCTCCCACCTCAACCTCCCAAAGTACTGGGATTACAGGCATGAACAGGCACTGCATCTAGCCTAAAATTATTGTTCTTTGGGGTTTATTTTTATTTCATCAAGCTTATTGTCATCCAAGTAAAATATCTGCCTCAGTGATTTCTCTGTCATTTTCTTTTCACACTGAAGAAATATAAAATGCATATTGACCGAAACACTGGCATCATTGAAATGTTTATGGAAAAGCTACAGGATGAGGATGAGGGAACGTACACCTTCCAGCTTCAAGATGGAAAAGCAACTAACCATTCTACTGTTGTTCTCATTGGAGATGGTAAGAATTCCGTGGAACACTAACCAGCAGGCTTTGATACTCCCTTCAATCTAAATACCTGATGGCACAAAAGTTGTCATTTGAAAGGTAGTAGGAATTGTTTTTTAATTGAATTCTAATGTTCAAAATACAATTTTCAGCTGGGCGCGGTGGCTCATGCCTATAATCCTAGCACTTTGGGAGGCCGAGGCGGGTGGATCACCTGAGGTCAGGAGTTCAAGACCAGCCTGGCCAACATGGTGAAACCCTGCCTCTACTAAAAATACAAAAATTAGCCAGGTGTGGTGGCGTGCACCTGTAGTCCCAGCTACTTGGGAGGCTGAGGCATGAGAATCATTTAACCCGGGAGGCAGAGATTGCAGTGAGCCAAGATCGCACCACTGCACTCTAGCCTGGACGACAGAGTGAGACCCTATCTCAAAAAAAAAAAAAAATACAGTTTTCAGTTAATACTTTACATGGTATTTTATTTCATAGAAATGAAAGTTAATTTAAAGGAACACCAAATTTATCCCTAGCCCACAGGCAAGACTGCATTTAAATACTTTCATATATAAACAAATGTATATTGCTAAAATTCTCCAGTGAGGGAGATTGCAATACAACAAAGACTGTATGTGTCTCAGAAACAAACCATGAGACTGTTTTGCCATGTGTACTTACTGTAAATTACTAAAATTGAGAAGAAAAATATGCAACAGTAGTGCCCGCCGAATCTACTAATCATACATTGTAACTGGATTGTAGTAAATCAGCTGCTCACTTACTACCACCCAGATTTAAAATGTGGCAGTTACAAAGGCAATGGAACGGCTGGCCAGATCTCTGTATTTGCAACAGCCAATATTATTTCACTGTTTCCTAGCTTTATGACCTTGTACAATTTATTTAACCTTCCTAAGCCTATTTCTTCATCTATAAAGATAAAAAATGAGCAGGGTTGTCACAATGTATGAGTGTTACAATAATGAATATAAATCACTTTGTGCAGTGGCTGACATGTGCATTTATACCACCCAACTCAATTTCACACTTCCTTGTTTTTCAATTTGTAGTTTTCAAAAAGCTCCAGAAAGAAGCTGAATTCCAGCGGCAAGAATGGATCAGGAAACAAGGTAAAAATAGGCAGTGGATAAAGAGAAAATTTTTAATTTTTTTGTACAAAATATTCCAAGGTTATTTCCATAGCAAATTAAAATGAATATTATTGATTATGTTAATAATGCCTAGTAAATTAAAATAATTAAAAATATTTACTGTTAAATATGTAGACATTAAAATATTTAAAAGCTAAATCTAGAATTTTAAAAATTTGACTTCAGATGTAAATCACCTTAGGACTTAAGTATGAGCTTTGATTTTGCATTTGTGATAAATAGAGTAATTGCTAATGTCATTAAAATTTTATAGGTCCTCACTTTGTTGAGTATTTGAGCTGGGAAGTGACTGGTGAATGTAATGTACTATTGAAATGCAAGGTAAGAGGTAGATAAATTTTTAATATTTGATTCAAGGGAAATAGAATGTAGAGAAGAGGAAGCTCAATTTTTCATCTCTTCCATCTGAGCCAAAATGATAAGTGGGACACATATTTACTGTTCAATGTTACTGTAACCATTTGTTGATAAGAAAGATTTAAAATAAAATGACATAAAATATGAGAAGGCAAGGTGATCATTCCTGGTCACTACTCATGATCTAGTTAGTAACACCCTAGACTTATCTAATTAGTAATCTCCAAAGACTCTCACATTGTTTTTGTTTTAAGACAAATCTATATTCTAAGTCATAGACCTATTCCAGAATCACTCCAGCTGCAATGTTTCGTGGACCTTGCTATATAAATTGTGAGGCTGGTGCAACAATACCCCTGGGTGTTCCCCAGCTGTGCCACTGACTCCAAGCCACTGTGCTGTCTTGAGGGAGACATGTGGAAAAGAGTTGGCAGCTCACAACCAATTGTCTTACTAAGACTTTGGAAAGATTCAGGAAAAAAAAATTCTATATAGCATTCTAAACAAGTTTGTACTTTAGCATGTGATGCGTAGCTGAGTGAGTCATCAGAAATGTTTTGAGTAAGGAACGGGTGGGTGAGGTTGGAGCGTGAAGGTGGTGCTGGCTGACAAGGACAAGTGGAAGCGTAGGTGTGGCATTTGGTCTGGATTTCACAATTGTCATGATAAAAGCCAGAACCCAAGTGCCCCAGTGTCTACTAGATCTGATAAACTCAAAGAAACAGCAGTCTATCAGAAATACATATAAGGAAAATCAATTCTAGGTTTTAACCTCGCAGGAAATGGCAATGCTGCTTGAAAAACTCTTTCTCAGGCAGCAGCTGAAGCCCTCACCTCTCTCATCCCAGCTGCCCTGTCGTGCTGTTCCCCACTCACTTCTTCATTCGCATGGCCCCTCCCTATAAGCCATCCCTTTTCTAAAGCCCACACCTCCCTTGCCTACTGCGCTTGCTGTTTCCCTCTGCAGAGGAGCTCTGGTGTCCTGTGATGGCCTCCTCAGGACAATCAGCCCCATACCCAGATTCTGAGCAACCAAGGGCAGCCTGGAAATGGATTGTGAATATTCACACAGTTCGTGCTTATGCTGTCGTTCCAATGCCTGGAATGACGTTCTTTCAGCTTCTCTGACAAAATCCTTTCCCAGGCCCAGCTCAGTCATCTCTAGAAGGCCTCCCGCTTCCTCTGTCTTCCCATAGCTGTTTGTTCCATTACTGTGGCAATTCCTGTAAATTTAGCCACTCACTTGTCGCATTACAGTTCATGGAGTATGTGCAGCGAATCATTCAGACTCACTGGAGTGTCGTGGGTCTTGCTTGGCGCTAGTCTACTAAAAAAAAAAAAAAAAAAAGTAGGAGGGGCAGGGAGCGGTGGCTCACGCCTGTAATCCCAGCACTTTGGGAGGCCAAAGCAGGCAGATGACTTGAGGTCAGGACTTCAAGAGCAGCCTGGCCAACATGGTGAAACCCCGTCTCTACTAAAAATACAAAAATTAGCTGGGCGTGGTGGCGGGCACCTGTGGTCCCAGTTACTTGGGAGGCTGAGGCAGGAGAATCACTTGAACCCGGGAGGCTGAGGTTGCAAGTGAGCCAAGATCATGCCACTGCACTCCAGCCTGGGCGATGGAGTGAGACTCTGTCTCAAAAAAAAAAAAAAAAAAAAAAAAAGAACGTAGGAGGAACCCTAGCTTGCACACTGGGGCCTTCCTCTCCCTCAGGGGTCCACATGTGGACCTTTGCCACCCCGGACAACAGAAAGCTCAGATGCAAGGAGACAAGATGCACTTTGGGCAGGTGCAAGATGGCGCCATGGCTTTAAAAAAAAAAAAAGCCCAAAAAAACTTCATGCCCCGAGGAACTAGTATCTTTTCTAACAACTGCCTAAACAGAGCTTCCAGGATCCACACAAGGGATGTGTCCAAATTTCATGAGCAATGTACTCAGCAAAGCCCAAAGCTGCAGAGTGCATTTCTAGTCCTCCGGGTCCAGACGCAGCTTTCCAGTCGAGGTCATTTTTATCGTAAGCAATGTCAGCTGGTAACACACTTTCTACAATTCACGAACCAGTTTCCAGGGTCATAAAGAATGATTGTGTGTAGTGGTTTCACTACAGTTACTAGGGTGGTTCTTATGTTTATTTATTAGCTGAAATTGTTTCACACTGTAAAACCTGTATATTGTCACGTATAATGAGACATTTTCTTTGTCTGTTGGTTTTATAGTTGTATTTTCTCTTTGGGGAATGGTATGTAGCTTTCACTTATTATTCAGTGGGGTCTTTGAGATGGTTCTCTTGATTTGTAGAAAGTCTTTACTTTTTCATACAATTTGAATTGTACAATAAATACATGAGAATATTCTCCTTTGTAAAAAAAAATTCAAGCATTATAGATGAAGCTTAAGATCCCTTTAACCATATGCAGTTGTTTAGTCCATTTGAAATAGATGATATGATGAGAAGATAAGTGTATCTAAGTAAGTCTCCTCAAAATTGCTAAGTAATTAATTTACTTAGCATGCCTCCCCTCCACATATATTTGTAATGCTTCATTTATCTTTTATTAAATTTTAAGATATAGATTGCGGCTTACTCATTCTGTTCCTTTAATAAAGCCATTTGTTTTTGTAACACAGCTTGTATTTTAATCTGATGGGATTTTTCTTCCTTTGGTTTTGTGATTTCTATTTTCATTTAAGTATTATGTCAGTATGAATGTATCTATTCTCTCTTTTCTTTCCTGATTAAAATCAGTTTTCACTACTGGAAATAGAGATGCTATTGATTTAGGTTTATTCATTGGTGTCCACTTGATTCTAAACTCTTTTCTCAATTAAAATAGCTTTCAATTGATTACTTTAGAAATCTATGTCTTCTCACTCCACGTTCAGTGCTTTTTCTTTTATATCTTGCTGCATTAAGAACTATTTAACTTCACAAGAGTACATTTCCTTATTTTAAGAAAAGTAATTATCGTTTTTCTCTTAGGTGGCAAATATTAAGAAGGAGACTCATATTGTGTGGTACAAAGATGAGAGGGAGATATCAGTGGATGAAAAGCACGACTTTAAGGATGGTATATGTACCCTGCTTATAACAGAGGTAGGCAATTATAAATGTAAAATGTAATATATTAGCTCTCTACCCTCTATTTTACCCCAAAACAGTGACTAGATTCTGTATTCCTTTCATGACCAGGGGATTAATATTAGCTTACTTCCAACTGCTGTAGGAACACAAAAGCTTCTCTAGCCTTGTGATGTGTGTGGATTTGTTAGGTAGCAAACCAGTATCAGCTGAATGCCACAACTCTTGCTTTTCTAAGTTGCTTTTATCCATATGTGGGCAGTGAAGTGGATCATTCTTCATTTGTACTTAAGCCTCCTGGTCCTAAAAATACAGAGACATCAGACATGGTATTCATTTAAGGATAGATTTTTATCTACTTCTTGTCTACAAGAGCACAGCATTTAAATATATCACTATAAAACTAGTGATAAATTTATTAAAATTTATCATTTTAATAAATGAAGGCAGAGTAAAAGGTAAGGATGTTAAGCCTCATATCAATTACAGCCTTAGAAGGTAAAAAGTCAGGACTGCTAGCTCGCTGGTCAAATTATTATGGAGAGGTGCCTCTCTGCATCTGTGAACAGTTCACCACTCACAAGTTAGATGCTTGTTCAAAGAGTGTTTTGATGGCAATTCTGTAAATCAAGGGCCTTTAAAAATGCAGATAGCAGGTGAGGTGCAGTGGCTCACATCTGTAATCCCAGTGCTTTTGGTAGGCCAAGGCTTGAGGCCAGGAGTTCAAGGATACAGTGAGCTATAATCATACTTCTGCACTCCAGCCTGGCTGACAGAGTGAGACCCTTGTCTCAAAAAAAAAAAAAAAAAAAAAAAAAAAAAAAAAAAAAAGAAGCAGCAGAAGAAACAGAAGAAAAAAAAATCACAGATACCATGCCTGGGGCTACGAAAGGTGCAATGTGGTATATCTATTCCTCCTTAGTTTTCCAAGAAAGATGCTGGGATTTATGAAGTTATCCTGAAAGATGACCGAGGAAAAGATAAGAGCAGACTGAAGCTTGTGGATGAAGGTCAGTCCACCAACTGCTGGGGTCTGTCTTGTGTGTTTCTGCATACAGCTTACCAGAATGATGATTGAGGCCAAGCTGACAATTGAAATCATGATGATTTTTTTTGTCCACAGATTTTGGCTTAATTGAAATTCCAACAGAGTGAACTGTTTTATTCAAAAATACCTCACTTCTAGTCATCTTCGAAATCAGAAGTGTATTTTTGATCCTTAGAGAATTTATAGTCCAGAGTCCACAAGAGATCTGTTTTCAATTTAAATCATTTTTGTTTCAACTCTATAAAAATGTTCCAGGCTCAAAAACTTCTGTGAGAAGCATGACAAAAAATAGTCCACTCTAAAGGTAGCAAGCAAGATTTATATATGAAATGTGAAGCCTTGCAGTTTTTAGCAGAGCAAGAAAGCAAATTCCATTTTTCAGAGACTACTAAGGACAAATATATCATGATGATGAAAATCTACATGGGACCCCCAAACTTACAATTTTGTTCCTTAACAAGATTTTTAAAATAATATTGCTAACAAATGGCAGAAGTCTGACTAATTTCACCTTCCTACTTTGGGTGGAAGTGGGGCTAAATGTGTTTATTGGCAAAAAGCATTATCAGGCTGACGAAGGCCAGGAGACCTACATGGTTAATTCATTATGAATCGATGACACGGATAAGAAAATGTCTTCTAATGTAAACTAAGGCTTCCTGGGAATTAAGAAGAAAGAGAATCCCAAAGCCAAGCACCTTCCTAGAAATCTCTTGTGGCCCTTTCTCTAGAATGTAAATATGGCGATTGTTCCAAAGAATTCAAGGGAAAAAAATCAAAATAAGCAGGGGTCTTTTAAAACCTGATAAAATTGAACTATTTCCTCAAAGAATACTCATTATCAGTGGGTCAACAAATTCACCTTGTTTCCATTTCCTTTCATCCAGAAACGGAATTTTTGAGATCTAAGAATTTGAGATTTAACCTTACATTGAGAATTTTTATGCTAGTTTTGGCTCTGAATCTCTCTCCACAGCCTTTAAGGAACTGATGACGGAAGTATGCAAACAAATAGGTGAGTTAAACATTTCACACCACGACAATGCTTTATGATCCTCCTGCCAGGAGGGGCATGCAGATGCATGAAATATGCTATTTTCTTCTTTCAGCTTTGTCTGCTACAGACCTGAAAATCCAGAGCACAGCCGAGGGCATCCGACTGTACTCTTTTGTAACTTACTACGTGGAGGATTTGAAAGTTAACTGGTCCCACAAGTAAGTAAATGGGAACTTACTTGCTGTGTAGAAATTCTTTCCCTGCCAGCTGCGGTGGCTCAGACCTGTAATCCCAGCACTTTGGGAGGCCGAGGCGGGAGGATCATTTGAGGTCAGGAGTTCGAGACCAGCCTGGCCAACATGGTGAAACCCTGTCTATACTAAAAACACAAAAAAAAAAGAAAAAAAAAATGAGCTGGGCGTGGTGGTGGACACCTGTAATCCCAGCTACTGGGGAGGCTGAGGCATGAGAATTGCTTGAACCCAGGAGGCAGATGTTGCAGGGAGCTGAGATTGCACCACTGCACTCCAGTGTCAGAGTGAGTGGTGTCAGAGTGAGACACTGTCTCAAAAAAAACAAAAAAAAAAAAAAAAAAGAAAAGAAAGAAAGAAAAAGAAATTCCCCACTGGAAGAGGGGAGGATAGGGAAAAATTTTTTCTGTTCTTCTCAAGTAAGGAGTCTTCTTAATTCTCAAGTCTGACATTGGTGAGCACAGGAGAGAAACATCCAAGGCATTCTCTTACTGTGAGGTTAGCTCTTTCCCTCAACATGTACGTACTGAGGCCAGTCATAGTTACAGTACATCTTTCTTTGTGATTTAAGAAGTATCATAATTCACAGACATCTCTATAATGCAGCCTCCACCTCCAGACAGTCATGCTTGGGCTCTCTCTGCTGTGCCAGGCATCTGGAGCCACATTCTTACCTTTCTCTCTATACACACGGTTAACACATGCTGTGGTCTGGAACAGAAATGAAGCAGTGTGCACCAGGAGGCACCAAATTTCCCACGATATGAATGAATGGGCATTCACCAAAGAAGCCTAATTCAATGAGTGTGCAAGATTATTGTTGTTGTTATAGCACCTGGCAGAGTGAGACATTATCATGTTTCTAGTCCACTCTCAGAAGGCTTTGGAGATTTCAAGGTGACTTTGGGGAAGGTGGGTTTGAACCTCTGTGCAGTTATACAGGGACTCTATTCAAGTTCACTTCTGGGATTCCAAGAGCTGAAATCAGTTTCCAAATCAAACCAGGCCTCCCATTTACACTCTTGACAGTGTCCTTAACCTCTGTGCTTCCTTAAAATATCCTGAGCTGAAAGAGAATGGAGGCCTGGCATAGATAATCTGATGGAGTGTAGCCACCTTCAGTCCAACCTCAGGATGCAAATGTTCCAAACTGCAAATGTTCCTAGGAGCCCCACTGAGAAGAAGGTCAGATGGCATCCCCAGGAGGGTGCAGATAATAAGTTTCCTTACACTGTACCCTCAGTGGCATTGACAGTATGGGGGGCACTGCTCAAAGCCCTTTACGTATGTGAATTCATTTCACATTCACCACTCTACGTGGTAGGTGCTCCTCACTTGAGGGATGAGGAAGCTAGGGCTCGGGGAGGTGACCTGCCTAAGGTCACAGAGCTAAGAGGTGGGTCAAGGCTGAGCCTAGGTGAGTGGTGAGTGACGGAGCGAGCATGACCACCTGAGCTCCGCCTCCTGTCAGATCAGCTGCAGCATTAGATTCTCATAGGAGTGCGAACCCTATTGTGAACTGCTCATGCGAGGGATCTAGGTTGTGCGCTCCTTATGATAATCTGATGATAAATGTTATGTACTTGAGTCATCCCAAAACCCTCCCCCGACCTGGTCTGTGGAAAAATTATCTTCCATGAAACCGGTCCCTGGTGCCAAAAAGGTTGGGGACCACTGGGCTAGATTGAACAGTTAGCCAGAGCCAGGTCCCACAAAGCAGCCATTTGCGTTTTCTTTAAGATGACTTTACTGTTATATAAAACAGTGTTTTCGTTAGTATTATGATTTATTATTTCCTGAGTCATAAAAATGAGAATTAGTAAAATTCCAATGTAGAATGCTTGGGGCTTATTCCTTTGTTCTGTTTCTTTCAGAATACATTTTAGGAAAGTAATTATAAACTAAAATAGATCAAATTCCAGGAAATTCCTCTGTGGCATCTAGGACATTCTAATATATCAGTCTGAAGAATGAGAGAAGTAAAATTCATTGAATCATCAATCAAAAAGCTTTATATCTTCTCTAAAGGAATTACTTGTTCAAAAATGAGAACACTGAAAGTATGTTTTGAGGAAATTGCTATTAGACCAGCAAAGCATAAGTATCTTAATTATTTGGTCTAGTCAACCAATTGTGTCTCTTGTGTTTCCGCGTGCCTATGACATTCAGAGATAAGGATGATCTTTGCTGTCTGTATGTAGCAGAGAGGGAAAAAAAACCCTTGAAATGGATTTTAGTCTTCACTTTGCTCCTGTCTTCCCTTATGATCTTAGGCAGGTCATTTAATTTTCTGAATCTCAGTTTTCTCTTATATAAAATAGGACCAATAATACGTATTCCATCAGAAGCACGTTACAGATGTAAGGTACCCTTATCCATGTTACCCAGAGATTAAAGATTTAAAACAGATTTATTATAGCAAAGCAGAGGACAATCTATCTGTTTAACTCTCTCTCTCTTTTTTTTTTTTTTGAGACGGAGTCTCATTCTGTCACCCAGGCTGGAGTGCAGTGGCGTGATCCTGGCTCACTGCAACCTCTGCCTCCCAGGATTAAGCAATTCTCCTGTCTCAGCTTCCCAAGTAGCTGGGATTACAGGTGTGTGCCACCATGCCCGGCTAATTTTTGTATTTTTAGTAGAGACGAGGTTTCACCATGCTGGCCAGGCTGGTTTCGAACCCCTGACCTCGTGATCCGCCTGCCTCGGCCTTCCAAAGTACTAGGATTACAGGCGTGAGCCACCGCGCCCGGCCCTATTTAACTCTCTAAGACACATCTATTGCTCAGGCTAAAATTTGTGGGGTACAGATGGATTTCTTTACATTTTATGGCATCTTAATTTTTAATATCTTTTTAGATAAATAAATAATGTTATTTAGGTAGGAAATTTTTTTTTTTTTGAGATGGAGCCTCACTTTGTCACCCAGGCTGGAGTGCAATGGCGTGATCTTGGTTCATTGCAACCTCCACCTCACGGGTTCAAGCGATTCTCCTGCCTCAGTAGCTGGGACTACAGGCACGTGCCACCATGCCCGGCTGATTTTTTGTATTTTTAGTAGAGACAGAGTTTCACCATGTTGGCCAGGCTGGTCTGGAACTCCTGACCTCAGGTGATCCACCTGCCTCAGCTTCACAAAGTGCTGGGATTACAGCTGTGAGCCACCGTGACCAGCCAGAAAATTTGTTTTTCTGTGTTTTCTAAAGTTCATTTTGTTTATTACAACAGACATAAGCCATGCTTGTTTCAGAAAATACATTTATAATAATATAAATTAGAAAAAATTATAATATAATAGTATCCATAGTTTTACCAGCCGTAATATGAACATTTTAGGGTACTTCCTGCTAGCCTTTTTTCTATGCATGATGGTTACTATAATAACGTCATTTTGTATATACCACTTTTTAACATCATTTTGTATACCACTTTTTAAGCATTTCCTCACTTTTAATAACTTCTTCATAAAGTTTCTTTTAACATAATTAAAAGTACATCTACCTAGCTTTCTCTTAGTTCGTCTATATCTGTAGCATTTCCACACCACAAGATCACAAAACAAAGGGCTGTATTTCCTTATATTCTGTTGCAGAGAATATATTGCATGGGTCTGCTCATGACCTACTGTAGAATTCTGAGAAACTCACATCCCGGGACAGAGAACATGCCTCATTCGTGTTGGCGGCAACTCTGCTTTTCATTCACTCTTGGCTCTACTACCAAGTGCATATTTATCTGTTTTAAATAGCTTTGTAACAACATATGCCAATAGATGTCAGGCACAGGTGAGCCTCCATAAGTGTGTTTTTGGACTAGCTTGTAAAATCTGATTTATAGCCATAGATTATCTAGATGAAATATGCAGTAAAATAGTATGTAGTTTGGCCTTTTAGCTTTATAGATTACCCTAGTCCTACAAATAAACCCAAACAAAAACAAAGATAATTAATACCACTGAGAAGTATTAGTATTGTGATTTGCACTGGGCCTCAGACTGCTATGAGGAGTTATTAATAAATAAATATTCAGACTGTCAGACCTTGGGCCTTGGAATCCCAGTTCTGTGTGTCATGGCCCATAATTTTTCTGAAGCAGAAGAATAACATATGCAGATCCCTCGTTTTTTGAAAGCCTACAAAACTTCATGGCAAGAGCTTCAATAAGAGACAAAATAAAGATCAGCCCTGAATGGAAGCAAACGCTAAGGAAGTTTTCTTCGATTTTCACAGTGGGACTGCCATTAGGTACTCAGACAGAGTTAAGACTGGGGTCACTGGAGAGCAGATCTGGCTACAAATCAATGAGCCCACCCCGAATGACAAAGGGAAGTACGTCATGGAGCTCTTTGATGGCAAAACTGGACATCAGAAGACAGTGGATCTCTCTGGACAAGGTAAACAGATATTTTGCAGATTCAAATTTACTCTAGATGAATGAGCCTTTTAAAAGAAATGAAGGGAGTTGGGCATGGTGGCTCATGCCTGTAATCCCAACACCTTGAGAGGCCAAGGCAGGAGGATGGCTTGAAGTCAAGAGTTCAAGACCAGCCTGGGCAACAGAGTAAAATTTCATCTCTAAAAAAAAAAAAAAAAATAGCTGGGTAAAGTGGCACACACCTGTAGTCCCAGCTACTGTGGGAGGCAGGAGAATCAGTTGAGCCCAGGAGTTCAAGACCAGCCAGCCTGGAGCAACATAGCAAAACCCCATCTCTATAAAAATAAATAAATAATAAAAAATGCTCACTTCTAAGCAAAAAGTTAAAAAAATACTGGACCATTTATCCCTTTCCCAGAACTATACTCTTCATCTTATTCTTTCTTACAAAAATAAAACAGTCTGCTGGCATGGTGGCCTTTAATCCTAGTACTTTGGGAGGCCAAGGTGGGAGGATCACTTGAGGCCAGGAATTTAAGACCAGTCTGGGCAACATAGTGAGACCCTAGCTCTTCAAATATAAAATTTTAAGAAATTAGCCAGGTGTGGTAGCATACGCCTGTAATCCCTACTACTCAGGAGGCTGAGCTAGGATGATCACTTGGGCCCAGGAGGTTGAGGCTGCTGTGAGCCAAGATCACACTACTGCACTCCAGCCTGGGCAACAGAGCAAGATTCTGTCTCTAAAAAAATAAAAAATAAATAAAATAAAATAGTCTATACTGTATTAAAGTTAATAAAGACAACTGTGGACTAACTTTTCCTCTACTTCATTTTAAAATACAATCTCAGGTGGGCATGGTGGCTCATGCCTGTAATCCTAGCGCTTTGGGAAGCTGAGGAGGGTGGATCACCTGAGGTCAGGAGTTTGACACCAGCCTGGCCAACATGGCAAAACCCCATCTCTACTAAAAATACAAAAATTAGCTGGCTGTGGTGGCACATGCCTGTAATCCCAGCTACTCGGGAAGCTGAGGCAGGAGAATTGTTTGAACCCATGTGGTGGAGGTTGCAGTGATTTGAGATCACGCCACTGTACTCCAGCCTGTGCTACAGAGCTAGACTCTGTCTCAAAAAAAAAAAAATACAACCTCAATATACAACCTCAGAGAGAAGATTCATCATTTAGAGTGTAGCCCTTCGGCCCTGCTTTGAGTGTTTTTGGTGCTGAATCCCCTTGTCTTCACTTCACCCATTCACGGCAACTAGAAAGACTCGCTGCAGGACCTTTCAGTAATGGGAGCAGCTGCTCCAGAGGGATGCGGACTTTCTAGGACACACTTTGCCTGCATCACAAGTGCACAGTGACAGGGGATTTATTCCACACTCCATCTGACAATGTGAAACACAATAGAAAAAGGGAGGCAGTCAGTAGGTGGAAAATTTTTAATTTTTAAAAATTTTATTTTTACTCTCTGGTCCACCAAAGCTTATTTAACTACCCCACTCTGAAATCCCTTTTAAGGAAAAGGCTGTAGATTGTCCTACCAGCATGGCCACTGCCACCAAGCACAGATTGGCTCGGCCATTCCCACCTCTCTCTTAGAGTAGTGCGGGGACAAGGGGAAGCACTAACCTCAGCCTGGGTCCGCCTAACTGGTCTACCTTCATTTTACAGATGAGAAACAATCAGGACCAGCAACTTTAAGCCTAGCTTTGTACTTATTTTTCCCATCTGTAACATGAGGGGATAAACTAGTATTATCTAAGCATTCTTTAGACTTAAAATATGATTCCTAGACCACTGAGGAGATTAAAAATGAGGTGAGAGGGATTTCAGAATGAAGCAACTTGCCAGACATGGTGGCTCACAGACTGAGGCAGGAGGATCGATTGAGCCCAGGAGTTGAAGACCAGCCTGGACAACACAGCAAGACCCTGTCTCTACAAAATAAAAAAAATTTAAAAATAGCTAGGTGTGGTGGCACACACCTATAGTCCCAGCTACTCGAGAGGCAGAGGTAAGAGAATCACGTGAGCCCAGGAGTTCGAGGCTACCTCAAGCTGTGATTGCACTACTGCACTCCAGCCTGGGCAACGGCAAGACCCTGTCTCTTGAAAAAAAAAAAAAAAAAAAAACAAGGCCGGGAGCGGTGGCTCACGCCTGTAATCCCAGCAGTTTGGGAGGCCAAAGCGGGTGGATCACGAGGTCAGGAGATCAAGACCATCCTGGCCAACGTGGTGAAACCCTATCTCTACGAAAAATACAAAAATTAGCTGGGCATGGTGGTGGGCGCCTGAAGTCCCAGCTACTCAGGAGGCTGAGGCAGAAGAATCACTTGAACTGGGGAGGCGGAGGTTGCAGTGAGCCGAGATCACGCCACTGCACTCCAGCCGGGTGACACAACTCCGTCTCAAAAAAAAAAAAGCTGCCATTTTGCTTGAATCTTTAATCAAAGTGGCTTACTCTGCAGGCACAAAAAAAAATTATTTGAGAACTATATAGATCTCATTTTCTTGTCCCACTTGCCTTTCATCCCCTCTCCATCATGGCATAAGAAACATTGCTTCAGGCAATCACCAGCACCCTCTGTGATTACAGTAACTCATTGTGCTTTTTTGCCCAAACAGACCAGACAGCGTAACAGAAAGAGAGTTAACTGCCTATCTAGGAGGCTCTGATGTCTGGAATAATTTAATAAGACAAAGTTTTTGTTTTTGTTTGACACTCAGGATGTTTACTCAACAACCAGCTTCTCTTTGAAACAGACTTTTATGGCTGGGCGCAGTGGCTCATGCCTGTAATCCCAGCACTTTGGGAGGCCGAGGCGGGCAGATCACTTAAGGTCAGGAGTTTGAGACCAGCCTGCCCAAAATGGTGAAACCCCGTATCTACTAAAAACACAAAAATTAACTGGGTGTGGTGGCGCATGCTACTTTAGTGGCCCCAGCTACTTGAGAGGCTGAGGCAGGAGAATTGCTTGTACCTGGGAGGTGGAGGTTGCAGTGAACGGGGATTGCACCACTGCACTCCAGCCTGGGCACAGCAAGACTCCATCTCAAAAAAAGAAAAGAAACAGACTTTTATTCCCATTTTTTCTTTGTTGGAGTTAATCTTTGCCTTTCCATTTGAGGGGCTGAAGCCCTCTTGCTGAATTGAAAGCTTCTAAAATCTACTATTTCATATTTTGTGCCTACAAAGTATTTCCTGGCCTTGTTAAGTACATTAAGCTGTGGAGTGAACACATAAGCGCAGTCTTAAAGTCGGTTTAGTCATGTCTGGACCGATCACAATGATCTCCAGTTGTGAATTTTAATCGCCCCTGTGTGTCATCAATTCTGGGTGAGAAAATTCTAACTTTTCTTTTTTCTTTTAAAGCATACGACGAGGCCTATGCTGAATTCCAGAGGTTGAAGTAAGTCCCTTGTCCTAGCAAATGCCACTCGCATGCACTCATTTCCCTGGAAGCTTGCGTGCTGCTCGCCCCTCTGAGTGTTAGAAAGAGCCTTTTATTTCAGAAAGTAGAGTAGAAGCAGCACTTCCCACTGTTATATTGAACAGCAAAATGTTTCTGAGGCAATGAAAATGTCGTCAAGTTTAGCTACTTTGAAGTAACACTAATACAAAATTCTTCTTTGTCTGTTTGTTCGTTTCTCTCAACCACAGACAAGCTGCCATTGCCGAGAAAAGTAAGTAAACCATTTTCACAAGTACTCCTGGGATAGATTCAAAAGATAATTTTATTTTGCTATTATGACTACAGATGGAGGAGAGTGGAAGTGGTTTTTTTCTTTTTTAAATCTTAGGTGTTCTACATATGTTTTCATTTTAGTCTTTTGAGTAAGAATATCTATGAAGAGAAGGTCTCAGGTTACATTGTAAAGAATGTCACCCTACCCTTGACTTGAGCTACAACCCAGACATCCTGAGAAACCTCTTGGCTGCAAATCATACAATAGGTTGTTAGTCACTTGCAGGTACAGTGTTTCATAAAAATATGTATATATTGGAGAAAAGAAACATCAAGAAACATTGTAAGGGCCAGGCTTGGTGGCTCACACCTGCAATCCTAGCACTTTGGGAGGCCGAGGTGGGCGGATCACCTGAGGTCAGGAGTTCAAGACCAGTCTGGCCAACATGGCAAAACCCCATCTCTACTAAAAAATACAAAAATTAGCCGGGCATAGTGGCGGGTGCCTGTAATCCCAGCTACTCGGGAGGCTGAGGCAGGAGAATCACTTGAACCCGTGAGCCAAGATCATGTCACTGCACTCCAGCCTGGGCAACAGAGCGAGACGCTGTCTCAGAAACAAAACAAAACAACAACAAAAGAAAACAGAAACATTGTAAATTTGATATCAAGTAATTCACTGTAACTTGGCCCCAACAAGTACTGTGCATTTTCCTGGGAGTGCCTGCGAGATAAAAGCTACCAAATAAGGCCTTCCTTACTTTCATATAACTAGACACAGTCCAGGCAAAGCAACACCAATCTGTCAAGTCTGCATGTGTACCCAGAAACACACACACTGCAGTATTTCTGTGAGCTGTTTGTTTCACACACAGGGATTTTTAGAAGAACTCAGTCTTACAGGATCTTAGGAGTAACTGACTAATCCATAATACTAATTCAGCTTCTTTGTCCAAGTGGGAGCCAGAATTTTAAAATTGTTACAGGCTAAAATGGTAGAGTCCACCTGAGCTGGATGTGAAGGGGACAGGGAGAAGGAGCAAGAATGGAAGTCATCCTTCCCCACAGGGCTCCATGTGCTTCTGGGTGCAACTTTGAACTTTGAACCTGAAACTTGCACTGCTCCCCTCCATTCCCTTCTCCACTTTCCCCCTCCTGCTCAGGCCCTATGTATGTGGGCTGCAGCTGGGGGTAAGGGGCAGAGGCTGGTACTGGGGCACCAGAGATCACGGGAGAAGCTGGGGGTGTTGAGCAAGAGGGAGCTGTTCTTGTTTGGTATTGAGCAAAGCCTACATCCACAAGCAGTTTTCTGTCTTTCCAGATTCTTGAACTCTTCTGTGGGCAAGGAGTTCATGAACTCTTTAGAACTGGAAGCAACCTTAGAGCTCTTCTAGCTCCATGTTTGTAAACTTTTGTAAGCCATGGAACACTTACTTCAAATTGATGCAGGATTTTTGCTCCTTAGTTCAGCTAAATCCAGGTTCTTGTCTCACGACCAGGAAAAATTAGGCACGTGGACACATTGAAGGGTGAGGCAGGCAGAATTTATTAAGCAAAAGGAAAGCTCTTGGCAAAGAGAGGGGTTCTCCAAGCAGGTTTCCCCCTCACAATTGAATACCAGGGCTACCATGGATGAGCTGAAGAGGCCAGACCCCTCCCCTGCATAAGGTGCAAATTCCTGGTGGGTCCCCCCCATTCCGCCTGTGCACATGTACGCATGCCCAGGCAAGCCATAGGTAGTATCAGAAAAGGCAACGTTCGATTGGTTAAAAGGCATTATTCAGAAATAATCATAGTTTCCCCAGGTCTAATGCAACCCCTGTCCCCCATTCTACAAATTAGGAGACTGAGGCCAACACAGTGAAGTGACTGGCCCAGTATCACACAGCATGTCACACAGGGAACCAGAGGAAGGGTTAGGCTTACAGGTGGCATGATGGAATTAGCAATAGAATGCTGTCATGTTTCACCAAAAGCAAAGCTTTAGTCTCACTTAGTGGAGAAGGGAATTGTAGACAGGGAAGTCAAGAGTCACACATTAATTGAAGCAAGCCGAAAAATGAGAGGGAGGTGGCCACTGTGTTCATGCCAGAGAGAACACCTTTGAGTGAATGACAGAAAGGTGCCCTTTCCAGGGGCTGAGGCAGTCATGCCCAGAGCATGTAACTTGGCCGACGGCACCAGCCCAGGATCCCAGCACCCATCCCGTGCCTTGTCCCCTCACCTGCGGACCTTTATGCTCACAGCCATAGACAGTGGCCTGCACAGCACTACCGAGAACTACCAGGAGACAAGACAGGGACGCTGTCTAGGGAAGGCTTCAAAGAAAGCTTATGGCCAGGCCTGGTGGCTCGTGCCTGTAATCCTAACACTTTGGGAAGCCAAGGCAGGATGATGGCTTGAGCCCAGGAGTTCAAGACCAGCCTGGGTAACATAAGACCCTGTCTCTTAAAAAAAATAAAAAATAAAAATAAAAAAAAATGCTTACATCTGCATGAGCCTCCAATCTCCCTAGCATATAGCCCTTCCATTATGCAACCTTTTCTCATCATATGGAAACCCATAAAAGAGGCCAAGCTAGGCTTAGAGGCTGTCCATAGAGATCTGTTCTACTTCCTTGAGCTTAGCCCTACTAAGCTGCAGAAGGGCCAGGGCTGAAAATAGCCATGAAAATGATAGAGCAGGTCTTGATATGGCAAAGCTATCACACACTGGTATTTTAGATACAGATACAGGCACCCCCACACACACACACACACGCCATATGACGGTGAAGAAGGATTCAAATCCTGAATCCGGCCAGGCCTGGTGGCTCACACCTGTAATCCCAGCAATTTGTGAGGCAGAGGTGGGCAGATCACTTGAGGTCAGGAGTTCAAGACCAGCCTGGCCAACATGGTAAAACCCTGTCTGTACTAAAAATATAAAAATTAGCCAGGTGTGGTGGTGCATGCCTGTAATCCCAGATACTCAGGAGGCTGAGGCAGGAGAAT
Source organism: Symphalangus syndactylus (assembly GCF_028878055.3). Classification (NCBI taxonomy): domain Eukaryota; kingdom Metazoa; phylum Chordata; class Mammalia; order Primates; family Hylobatidae; genus Symphalangus; species Symphalangus syndactylus. The sequence goes on along the minus strand of NC_072423.2, from coordinate 68,988,424 downwards.
CACTTGAACCTGGGAGGCGGAGGTTGCAGTGAGCCGAGATTGCACCACTGCATTCCACCCTGGGTGACAGAGCAAGACTCTGTCTCAAAAAAAAAAAAAAAAAAGCCAGGTGCGGCAGCTCACACCTGCTGTTATCTCAGCATTTTGAGAGGCTGAGGTGGGTGGATCACGAGGTCAGGAGTTCAAGACCAACCAGCCTGGCCAAGATGGCGAAACCCCATCTCTACTAAAAATACAAAAATTAGCTGGACACGGTGGCAGGCGCCTATAATCCCAGCTACTCGGGAGGCTGAGGCAGGAGAATCGCTTGAACCCAGTGGGCAGAGGTCGCAGTGAGCCGAGATCGCAGTGAGCCGAGATCGTGCCATTGCACTCCAGCCTGGGTGACAGAGTGAGACTCTGTCTCAAAAAAAAAAAAAAAAAAAAATTCCTGAATCCCTGGATCATTTTCTTCTTTTGTATGTTGAAAACTGTACAAAAGAACTATCAGGAGAAGGAAACTAAATTGGAAATGTAGCTTCCTGGGTGGTTTTGTGAATATGACCACTGGCCTAGCCACTGCAGTGATTAACCCAAAATGCCTATGCTTGCAGATCGTGCCCGGGTGTTGGGAGGTCTCCCAGACGTGGTCACCATCCAGGAGGGGAAGGTAAGCATGGATGGAGCCTGCCTGTGCCTGCTCCTTCTGCACTACGAACAAGTTCCAGCACCCTAGACTTTGTTCCTTCTTTTAAGATACACTTAGCAGCCCACCACCTTCATCTTATTCCATAGCTGCTTATACTTGACCAGAGTAACCAAACACAAAGTTAAAAATCAGTCGGTTTTCTGGCCAGGTGCAGTGGCTCATGCCTGTAATCCCAACACTTTGGGAGGCTGAAGCGGGCAGATCACCTGAGGTCAGGAGTTCAAAACCAGCCTGACCAACCTGGTGAAACCCCATCTCTATTAAAAATACAAAAATTAGCTGGGTGTGGTGGCAGGTGCGTGTAATCCCAGCTATTTGGTAGGCTGAGGCAGGAGAGTTGCTTGAACCTGGGAGGTGGAGGTTACAGTGAGCCAAGATCATGCCACTGCACTCTAGCCCAGGCAACAGAGTGAGACTCCATCTCAAAAAAATCAGTCTGTTTTCCAATCATCTTAACGTTTTATAGGTCAAGCATCGGGATAAAAGTTTGTCTCTAATAGACATATGTAGACCACTTAGTATCTTTCAAGGGTCACCCTTTAAAATTGTGGGAAACTGAACATGTTCTGTGTTAACTCTATGACGAATAAAATTGAAGAAAGAAATTACCCCTAACAGAGTGGAATATGGAAATTTCTATAGGCTCTAGTTCTGTTGAAAATGGGCTTCTTTCTTTTTTTATTAATTTTTTTCCCCTGTGACAGAACTCCAGGGGCTCCTGAGAACATGTGCCCCTAGGCCGGGCGCAGTGGCTCATGCCTGTAATCTCAGCACTTTGGGAGGCCAAGGCGCGCAGATCACTTGAGCCCAGGAGTTTGAGACCAGCCTGGGCAACACGGCAAAACCCCATCTCTACAAAAAATAGAAAAATTAGCCAGGTGTAGTGGTGTACATCTGCAGTCCCAGCCACTCGGGAGTCTGAGTGGGAGGACCGCTTGATCCCAGGAGGTGGAGGTTGCAGTGAGCCAAGATCACTCCAGCCTGGGTGACAGACATCATGTCATACACACACACACACACACACACACACACAAAGAACATGCACCTCTGATTTCTTTCCATTTGGTTTTAAACTGATGTAACCTGTCACTATAATAATCTCTCCAAGAGATTACAACGTTGTAAATTTGGTATCAGGTAAATCACTGAAACTTGTCTCCAACAAGTACTGTGCATTTTCCGAAGAGCCCCTGTAAGATAAAGATGCCAAATAAGGCCTTCCTTACTTTCATTTGACTAGATACAGTCTGAGCGAACCAACATAATTTCTACCTGGATTCGCTTTTTTTATCTTTATGTTTCATTAAAAAGTTTACAGCCACTGGGTGCAGTGGCTCATGCCTATAAACCAGCACTTTGGGAGGCCAAGGCAGGAGGATTGCTTACGCCCAGGAGTTCAAACTAGCCTGGACAACATAATGAGACCCCGTCTCTACAAAACAATGTTTAAAAGTCAGCTGGGTATGGTGGTGCATATCTGTAGTCTTAGCTACTCTGGAGGCTGAGATGGGAGGATCGCCTGGGCCCAGGAGGTCAAAGCTGCAGTGAGTCATGACATCATACCAGTTCACTTCAGCCTGGACGACACAGTGAGACACCGTCTACAAAAAATAAATGGAAAATAAATTAAAACAAGTTTAACATACCAGTCCTAGGGGTAGAGATATTTGTAGTGGAACAGATTTTCCACTTCAAAGGGCAGTGAAGACACACAGTGGGTGATTGGAGTTCAGGTAACAAAGCAAGACATGTGGAAATGCTTTAGCAGGAGGCAGGTTTCATTCAACTGCGTTTCCTCAGGGTTGGAAAATATGATCACAGTTGACTTTAAGCTCAACCACTGCAGGGGTTCTTTTGTTCTTCAGCTCTCTTTTCCATTTTCCTCACCTAATAAGGTTAAAACTATACAACTCTCTAGGTCGTACTGAGAATTAAGAAAGAGAATGTACATGAAAGTACTTTGTAATGCAGAACTCAAATCTGAAGTGTGGATAAGAGTTTTCTATGACAGGCCGGGCGCGGTGGCTCACGCTTGTAATCCCAGCACTTTGGGAGGCCGAGGCGGGCGGATCACGAAGTCAGGAGATCGAGACCACGGTGAAACTCCGTCTCTACTAAAAATACAAAAAAATCAGCCGGGCGGGGTGGCGGGCGCCTGTAGTCCCAGCTACTCGGAGAGGCTGAGGCAGGAGAATGGCGTGAACCCGGGAGGCAGAGCTTGCAGTGAGCCGAGATTGCGCCACTGCAGTCCAGCCTGGGCGACAGAGCGAGACTCCGTCTCAAAAAAAAAAAAAAAAAAAGAGTTTTCTATGACGCCTAAGGTGTTTGAGAGTTTTGTTTTTTCTTTTTTGCATTTTTTTTTCCTAACCACTAGACTGTCAGGGAGCATTTGGGACTTTTTGTTTGATTTTGTTAAAAGCTTTAACTACAAGTAATCACAGTTTCCAAAAGCATATACCTAATCTGCTCATTAAGTTTAAGGATAATAATTGGACTCCTCTTTTTTTGACTGAAATGTATTTGTAGGATAATTCAGTAAGAAATATTAATTAGTGATGGGAGAAAAACATTTCTTAATCCATCCAATTTTAAATGATATATCTGCAAAAGGGGTAACAAATAATCACGTAAGACCCTTTAGAAAGATATGTAGACGAGTGTTCTTTCTCTGTACATTGTAAGCTCTAGTTCCTTCCTTATCACGTCTGGATTTTAGTAAGAGAAAAATACAAGAATGGAATTTTAAAATGTGAAGTAAATTCAACATCATTAACCACCAGGCAAGTGAACATTAAAACCACAATGAAATATCACACCACACCTATCAGAATTGCTGTAATAAAGAATAGTAGCTAGGTGGGCTGGTGTACAACAACAAATGGTGGGGAGGCTGTGGAGAAACTGAATCACTTGTATATTCTGGTGGGAATGTAAGCCAAAATTTTATAGCCACTCAGAAAAACCGTTTGGCAATTTCTGGAAAAAAAAAAAAAAGAAAACATGGGCTGGGTGTGGTGGCTCATGCCTGTAATCCCAGCACTTTGGGAGGCCACAATGGGAAGATTGCTTGAGACCAGGAGTTCGAGACCAGCCTGGTCAACATAATGAGACCCCATCTCTATTCTCTATTTTTTTAATTAAAAAATATAAATAAAAAAATGAAACATGCATTTATCATACATTCCAGCAATTGTATCCCTGGGCATTTATCCCAGAGAAATGACAACTTATGCTCACATAAAAACCTGTACACAAATGTTTATAGCAACTTAGTGCATCATAGTTAAAACTGGAAAAAGCTCAGATGACCCTTACGGGCATAAACATAGTATGGCATTCTATTCAGCAATAACAAGGGATAAACTATCGATACATGCGGCACCTTGGATGAATCTGGAAGTAATTATGCTGATTTACAAACGTTATTCTGAAAGATTATATAGTGCATGATTATATGTATATAATATCTTTGACCTGACAAAATTTTAGAAATGGAAAACAGATGAGTGGTTGCCAGAGATTAGGAACAGAGGTTGGAAGTTGGAGGAGAGAGGTGGGTGTGGTTATAAAAGGACAACACAGAGGGTTCTTGTGATGATGAAAATATTCTGTAAATTGAATAGAATGAAACACACACAAACACAAATAAGCACCAGTAAAATTAGAGAAATCTAAATAAGGTCAGTGGATTGCATCAATGTCAATATACTGGTTATGACATTCTACTATAGTTTTGTAAAATGTTACCACTGGGGAAGCTGGGTAGACAGCATACCAGATCTCTTTATTATTTCTTATGATCTCTTTATTATTTCTTACAACTGCATGTGAATTTACAATTATGTAAATCTTTTTCAATTAAAAAAAGTAAGGTAAAGTAAAACTGTAGACCTTGTATCTACATATATTTCTAGAATATCGATCTTTTAGAATAACGTTTCGGCACAGATGGGAATATTTTCTTTAGGAATACGTTTTGGTAGGGTACCACTGCAACTGCAGCAGATTGGATGGGGTTTGAGGAGAGAAGTAAAATAAGGGTGATGGAATTTGAAAATTAGTAACATTATCTGAAGCAGCTGCCGTGATTCTGCTGCCCGGCTCTTTGACGCAAATGAAATGCAAAAGTGAGCAGGTGGCAATTACAGCAATGAGATTCCTCTACCGAGACAGAACCCAAAATGCCACAATAGAGCAAAAGGCATCTATATGTTTATGAAAGAGAAAGTGAAAATGGGGAATAGACATAAACTCTTTCGTGTGTTTTTGATAATAAGCATTCCAGGAGCCAGGAAGCATATAAAGGCCTTGAGGAGCATATAAAGGCCTTGAGGAGATCCCCTCAGATGTTATTTCAAACTGTAACTCACACAGGTGCATACACATAACTACTTTAAACCCTGGTCCGGGAGGCTTTTACTTATCCTCCCTTTGGTCATGCCAAGCCATCAGCCGGCAAGATTATTGACAGTGCGTCTATTATATCTAATTTATCTTCTTCTCTCCCATAAAATCTGTCTTGCAGGCCCTTAATCTCACTTGCAACGTGTGGGGAGACCCACCTCCGGAGGTCTCGTGGTTGAAGAACGAGAAGGCCCTGGCCTCAGACGACCACTGCAACCTCAGGTTCGAGGCCGGGAAGACCGCGTACTTCACCATCAACGGCGTGAGCACCGCTGACTCGGGCAAATACGGGCTGGTTGTGAAGAACAAGTATGGCTCGGAGACCAGCGACTTCACCGTCAGCGTGTTCATCCCAGAGGAGGAGGCGAGGATGGCCGCCTTGGAGTCCCTGAAAGGCGGCAAGAAGGCAAAGTGACTGGAGGTGCGAGGAGAGCCAGCCGGCCTGTACGACTTGGGTGTGAATGGTTTGGGTTAAGGATGAGACGTCTTCATGCTTTCTCCTCCCTATTATTTTCTGGCTTGAGGGGAAAATAATGTCAGATCTTTCACTCATAAAAAGCAGCAACTAATGACACTTTAATTGTTTTTCTTTATCTACAAAATTATGTGTTAAGAAAATACCATTCATAGCATGAAGATTAGGAAACAGTTTTAAGGAGAAGACTTGAATAAAGTTGGAGGGACATTGAATGATGGTCAGAGGGCAGACGAATGTGTTGTGGGGTGAGCTGGGATTTGCTGCAGCTGTGAAGCCACGGCCATGTCTCGTGTGTTGTTACAGAAGTGATGTGCTTTTCGACGGGCGCCTTGTGGCTTGGAACCTCCTCTGTATGAATAAACAGTTTTCACATCTGTCCTCTTCCCCGACACTGTTTCTCAAATTCCTGCTGTTTTGCTGCTAGGTTGGGTGGCTTCTTGGTGCTTCTTTCTCAATGAGTCTTGTGCCACATCTTCTGATTTAAATTCCTTTTGGTGAAAGCAGTACCTTGCAACATGTTCAGATAAGTCGTTTGAGCTCAACCAGGTGCAGGGGTGTGAAATTACACTGCCACTGCACATCTGGTGGCTTACCACACAATCAAGCCCATTCCATTAATAAGATACACAAGGCAATTGAATGTAATGTGACAATTACATGTGATAAGATGGTGTGAGGTGCCTCCTGCCAGAATTGGAGACTAAGGGCCCACAGCTAAGAATAAAAGGTGCAAAAGAAGCCTCATTCTAAGTTCAGAGAACTGCCAGCTGTGGAATTTGCCACTCCCTGAGGGGTTTGCCGAGGGTCAGCATCCCAGCAGCAGCTGTTTTAGAAAGTTTTGTCCTCCCCAACCCCAGCACCACACACACACACATACACATAACACACACCATTCTAGGAAAATCGTCATGGTGAAGTTTTTTCTGTTGGGTGCGGTAGCTCACACCTGTAATCCCAGCACTTTGGAAGGCTGAGGCAGGAGGATTGCTTGAGTCTAGGAGTTCAAGACCAGCCTGGGCAACATAGCGAGACCCCTCTCTACAACAAATTTTAAAAATCAGCTGGGTGTGGTGGTACCCACCTATAGTCACAGCTACTTGGGAAGCTGAGGTGGGAGGATCATTTGAGCCTGGGAGGTCAAGCCTGCAGTGAGCCATGATGGTGCCACTGCACTCCAGCCTGGGCAACAGAACAAGACCATCTCATAAAAACAATTTTTTCCCCTTTTTCTCCTGCCAAAGGTAGCAGATGGGGCAAGAAATTTCCTTATACAGTTGGCAGGGGTTCCTACACACCCTCTCCTTTACAAGTTTAAGGCTGGAAACTGCTTCTCATCTGACTGTGGCCAATCCACTTGTCCAGACAAGTGCTGGATGCTGCTGCTGTGACACTGAACACCAGGCAGGAGCCAGATGCTGTGTTCTCACTCCCAGATATGGCAAGGAGATGAGCTTCCCAAGGGCCAAGTGGACCCCATGGAAGGTGGCTGGCCATGAGCAGTCTGCAGTTCTGTCTGCCTCAGTAAGAGGGCTACATCTGAACAGGCCGACCCAGAAGGGAACTGTCGGTGGGTGGACACCTGCTGGGGAGCTAAAGATGGGAGGGTGGCGGGGTGGGGGTGGGGGCAGGAAGGGTTCAAGCGGCGGCAGACCTCCCATGCCAAGGGCCAAGGGCTGTACAAGCGAGAGGCCCCTAAGACTCTCTGAAAAGCCCCACCACACCCCTCAAAAGCCAGCAACAGAGTTCCCAGTATCAGAGAGGTGAGGTTTCTGCAAGCAGCACCTCCCACCCCTTCCCTAATTTCCACTAGCTGGAGCCCAGACTGGGGAGAAAGCAAGAAGGGTGTTGAATCAGGTGGAAACAAAATTTTAAAACAGTGTATTCCAAATTCTGAAATTGTGCAAAAATGTATGAAATCGAAGTGTGCCCTAAGACCCCTGCGCCCAGCAGAGGGGCATGATAGGACACAGCAGCAGTGAGGTGGGGAGATGGCTTTTGTGTTCAGAGCTCCATACGCTGGGATTTCTCAATAAAACAGCTGTAAGAATTATTTCAGCCATTATTATGACCAAACTAAACCAGTGACCTCAAGATTTAATAGCTTAGGTAAAAAGCTGCTATTTCTACAGGGGAAAATATAACTGAAACTATAGATCCATCACTTTAATGATGCCGAAGCTACTTTGTAACACATAAAAATTTATGAACCTGTGACCTGGTAAATGTGAAGTAGTGGTACTTAAAGGATCAACTTGGAACACAAAAAGGACCATTCAGAGTTTACTTTAGTTTTATAAAATTAATATATAGGCTGGGTGCGGTGGCCCATGCCTGTAATCCCAGCACTTTGGGAGGCTGAGGCAGGCGGATCACCTGAGGTCGGGAGTTTGAGACCAGCCTGGCCAACATGGAGAAACTCCATCTCTACTTAAAATACAAAACTAGCCGGGTGTGGTGGCACATGCCTGTAATCCCAGCTACTCAGGAGGCTGAGGCAGGAGAATTGCTTGAACCCTGGAGGCGGAGGTTGTGGTGAGCCAAGATCTCGCCATTGCACTCCCGCCTGGGCAACAAGAGCGAAACTCCATCTCAAAAAAAAAAAAAAAAAAAAAAAATATATATATATATATATATATATATATATATAAAATATATAAATATATAATATATAAATATATATATATAATAGTCAAGGGACACATTTTAAAACCTAGATCTTCCTAAATTCTTGAAGTTCAACTTTAAAACATTATTTTTCCGTTTAAAAATCTAACCATTGAAGAACATTAAGTTTAAGGCTGTTTTTTATGGCATAACTTAATTCCCTTTAATTTGTTAAACTTTATTTATAAATTAATACATTTTCTCTCCACTTTAAGGACTACTATTGTCTGACTTAAACAAAACTGTCTCAAGAACTTAAATAACTTTATCTACTAAACTAAGTATATAAATACAGAAAATTTGGAGTTTTCACAAATATTCTCATATTGTATATAAACTTAGTAAGATGAACAGTCAATTAAACATTTTACATTGGAATCACAAAGCTGGAGGCTGGGTGCAGTGGCTTACACCTGTAATCCCAGCACTTTGAGAAGCCCAGGCAGGAGGATCACTCAAGCCCAGGAGTTTGAGGCTAACCTGGAGAACATAGTGAAAACCCATCTCTACAAAAGATCCAAAATTAGCTGGGGGTGGTGGCATGAGCCTGTAGTTCCAGCTACTCGGGAGGCTGAAGCAGGAGGATCACTTGAGCCTGGGAGGTCAAGGCTGCAGTGAGCTGGGATTGCACCACTGCACTCCAGCCTGGAAGACAGAGTGATACTCTGTCAAAAAAAAAAAAAAAAAAAAAATTGGACTTAGTCACTAGGCTAAGACATTTCAAGTACATGAAAATCAAATATGCACAGCCTACATAATGCAGAAATACTAATTTTGCCTAGATATAGCCTCTAAGAGCTGGGGCTGGAGTTTTAATACCCATGCCAGAATGAGAGATGTAGACCTGGGTTGTTCAAGGTAGTGAGTTGGTACCAAGATCCCCGCACAAATCTGAGATGCACAAAGAGTGGCTTAGTCAAAACAAAAATGGGAATAGTAAAAATATCACCAACTGACATAGAGAAGCTATACAGAAGCTTTCCATCTGCCTGGGGGCGGTTCTGGATAGAAGAAAATTTAATGGATTCCTCAAACCAGTACTGCATGTTTGTGGGGTGCAAATTTACAGCACCACATGGTAACAATCTCAAGCCAAGAATTCCCATAAAAATGGTCGAGGTCTGGGGCCTCAGGGAAGCAAACGTAAAACTATGCTAGACGGGACTTCTCTGTCTGCCCACAAAGGATTACTGTTATGGAAATTGTCCTCCCACCATGAACAACTAGAGAAACAGGCAAAATATATGGAAAAATAACTGTTTCGGGCATTGGCCAGCAGATGTGCAGGCCCAGGATGCCTGAGAGAAGAAGAAAAAGTGATGAGACACCTATGATTGCTCTAGCTTCTTCTTGCCTAGACAGAGTGCTCAGGCTGCAATTCAGCAGGGGGAACCTGTCAGTCTCATTGAATTGAGGGGATAGAGATTGAGGTTCAAGGAGTCTGGGTCGTCTAAAACGTAGCAGAAAGAATAATAGAGAGAGGAGAGTTGCACGAAGACAGGGTGCTGGAGGCTGCACATGCTGTTTGGCTGAGTACTATTCAGCGAATGTATGGGAGAAAGAAATCTGGAAAGCCTCAGGCCAAACAATTCTTGGAGCTCACATGGGCTGGAAACAGAGTCCGTTTCCACCAGCTGGAATGAAAAGACTTTGTAATACGTGGGCCTCGTGTAGAGTCCTCAGAAGTTTCTCACCTCCATAGTGGGGCACTACTAAGGTGAGAAATTAATCCTAGATTAAAAACTCCTCTGGCCCCACCCTAACAGAGCTTAAAAGCAAGCCTCAAGAGGATCAAATATCTACAACAAATCATGTGTCAGAACAAGGTGAAGCGCACTTTAAATGAACACACTGGCACGGTCTCAAGTGTTCATTAGTTCTGTTCTGTGGGCCTGCTTCACTTACCCACAGCAAGATGTTTAGATAAAATACTAATACATCAGTTATATGGAGGATTACAAGCTGGATACATAGTGACCATCACATCACAGCTTCAAATATTTGCATTTTGACCTCTACCTTGGGCTTTAGAGATAAAATTACGTTTAAAAAACAGTCTTAAGTTATTTAAATTGCTTCTGAAGAATCAACTGATATATGTAAATGAAAATCTCAATCTCTAAAATGCACACGAAAGTTTCCAAAATTACTTAGCTCATACTTACTAACATCTAAGTGCATTTTTTACTTTTTTTAGAACATACTTTAATTGTAGCCCAGCATCAAGAAGGCATAGTAGACTTGTCACAAAGCTCACACACACACTGTGGTTACTCAGACAGTCCATACTCCCTGCTACCCACTTCTGAGGACAAATATTTACATTCTGAAAAAATGATATACAACTAAGTTTAATTTAAAACACTTTGGGAACAAAATAGGCACTGTTATGAATAAATTATGAAGGTAGTGCTCCCCTCCCCTGGTCTTGAGTTTCTACAGTTTCCTTCTGTGGTTTCTTTCCTCTCGTTTCTGGTTTTAAAAGTTTAAGTGCATAACCTATCTGGCTGGGACTTCAGCCTGAGGCATTACTAGTGCCCATGGTATCACACAAAAGCCACCCACTCTGCTTGCTAAGAGCTGGTTCTAAGCCAGGAGAAAAGGTGTTACATTGCTGGGCCAAACTGAAGCAAAGTGTTTCCTTTCGGAGATGAGGGGACGTGTCCCCGAATCAGAGAGTGTTTTATTACGTTGACTCTATTTCGGTTGTTCCAGGGCTGATCTTAGTTATCTAAATATCCCCTACTGAATGCACCCGTAGTTGCCCACAGGAACCCTCTCCAAGGAGACCCCCATGCCAACTGCAGTATATATATGAATGCTCCCTCAGTTTCCTTGTTCTTTACAGCTTAATATTCCCTGCTGGAAAGAGCTAACCAGTTCTCAGAACCCTCTTTGCTCACAGGCTTCTGTCAGTACAGGCACCTCTGGTTCATAAGCTTCCCACGCAGTCTGGACACATTCTCCAGAATTTCACAAGCAGCGTGTGTCTTCCTCATACTCAAAACCAGGAGCTGAATTGCCAGGAGGCATTTGGCTTTATGAAAGTGAAGACTGTGCAGAGAAAGATGAGAAGCAACTCATTGCTGGGGCAGAATCGAGAAATCTGAGATCCTCCTCTCAGGTGAAAGTTTCAGCAGCATTGAAGTACGGATGAAAAAATAATGAAAATGAAACCAATTCCTTGTCTTCGTCTCAAAACTGAAGGAAAAAACAATTACCTCTACGTCATTCTATTAAAAACACGGGGCACTGCCTGGGCACGGTGGCTCACACCTATAATCCCAGCACTTTGGGAGGCCAGGAATTTGAGACCAGCCTGGGCAACACAGAGAGTCCCCATCTCTACCAAAAACAAAAAATAAAAATAAATTAGCTGAGCATGGTGGTACATGACTGTAGTCCTAGCTACTTGGGAGGCTAAGATGGGCAGATGCTTGAGCCCAGGAGCTCGAGGCTGCAGGGAGCCACGATCGTGCCACCACTCTCCAGGCAGGGCAACAGCAAGACTCTGTCTCCAAAAAAGACAAACCATAAGATGTCATTTCTTCCATTCATTCATTCATTCATTCATTCATTCAACAAATATTTACTTGGTGTGGGTCAGGCCCTATTCTCCCAGGCCCTTCTGACCTGCCATGGTAGAAAGCCCTCTGTCCCTAAAATTCCTGCCTTTTTGCCAGGTTTATGTCCAGCACAAGTGGAAAATCACCAACAGCTTTGACCTCTGAACAGACACTGCCGGAAGTCATGGAAGTGAACTGGGGTGAGGAATTGGTTTTTTCCATCTCACTCAAGTGTGGCAGGACAGTTGCTCTGTGGTGCCGGGGGCCAGGAAGTGAGGGAGAAGAGGCAGGAAATGTGTACTGGCTCCTACACATAAACTTCGTATCTATAAAGAATGAGACTATTTTGTTTAAACGTTTTTAGTTGGAATGTTTCTCAATTTTATATTCCTTGAGGCTCTTAATTTTGTTTCTTATCTGGGCTGCATTATGGTTGTTAACATTTCAAAAAGTGGTTGAGCATTTCTAACGCTGTGTAAAAGAAGGTTGTTGCCTTTAAATACAAGGCAGCAAAGAAAAAGAAAAGCTGTAAGTAAAAATATAGGCCAGGCCCGGTGGCTAACGCCTGTAATCCCAGCACTTTGGGAGGCTGAGGCGGGTGGATCACCTGAGGTCAGGAGTTTGAGACCAGCCTGGCTAACATGGTGAAACTCTATCTCTACTAAAAATACAAAAATCAGCTGGGTGTGGTGGCACACGCCCATAATCCCAGCTACTCGGGAGGCTGAGGCAGGAGAATCGCTTGAACCCAGGAGGTGGAGGTTGCAGTGAGCTGAGATTGCGCCACTGCACTCCAGCCTAGGCAACAGAGCGAGATTCCTTCTCAAAGAAAACATAAAAATATAAAAACATAATGATAATGAGAAGCCATTTTAGCTAGAGTAATAGAAAAAATTCATTTGCATTTTAAAATATGGTCATGCTAAAATCACTTTAGCTTTTAAATAGACACTTTGATGTCCCTGGTTCTACTAGAACCTGTCAGTGACATTTGAACAACTTTTATGAAGTAGAAGCAGACTGATCTCCTGCATAGCTAGGGTTCAGAGACAATTTGTCTCATTTTCACTCTACTTTAATAATACAAAACTAAAATAATGAGGAAATGTATCACCATAAGGCAGAGATTATTAAGTATTCAGACCTTTGTTGATAAAGAATTTAAAGCAAAATAAGTCCAAAGGCTAGGGGAAGTTAAAAAAAAAAAAAACCTGGCCGGGCGCGGTGGCTCACGCTTGTAACCCCAGCACTTTGGGAGGCTGAGGCGGGTGGATCACGAGGTCAGGAGATCGAGACCACGGTGAAACCCCGTCTCTACTAAAAAATACAAAAAATTAGCCGGGCGTGGTGGCGGACGCCTGTAGTCCCAGCTACTCGGAGAGGCTAAGGCAGGAGAATGGCGTGAACCCGGGAGGCGGAGCTTGCAGTGAGCCGAGATTGCGCCACTGCACTCCAGCCTGGGCGACAGAGCAAGACTCCGTCTCAAAAAAAAAAAAAAAAAACCCATATGTCACTTCAAATGTTTATTATAGTGGTATGCTGTAGAGATATTGTTGTAAAGTATTGTTACTGTATTATTTGTGTATTATATAGAGATATATAGAGATACAGTTGTGTATTATTGTTATAGTAATATTATCTTGTTTTATGGTTGTATATTACAGAGCTACGAACATAATAAAAATTAGAAAACTTGAAAAAAATTGTATAAAGGCCTTAATGCAGTGAGGCGATTGGAACTGCTCTCATTTCTATGGTAGCCACAGTAACAGAAATTCAGTGTGTCCTTTGTCAACACAGGAAGTTTGTTACAAAGACATCATTCAAAACAAGAGTCAAATTCTGGGAACTCCCTTTAAAATGAAAAGGGAAAAAAAATCAGAAAGCGTTTATTTTTATAGCCTTTAAAGTACTTTTTATAGAGATTAGGCCAGTCACTGCAAAATAAATAAATAAATAAATTCTAATTCAATTCACTTCTTCTATGGACCACTTGTGTGAGTCCTTGAAAATTACACACCCTTAGAGCAGCATGATATTTTCTTTTGCCGGAAGTATTCATCGGCCTGTATAAAGGTATGCATTAGTTACCTGCCTCCTCTGCCCCACAAGGCAGGCTTTTGAAGCATTAACATTTTTGTTGTTTTTCTCTTTTGTGAGGTGGGGGGTGTTGTTGTTGTTGTTTTGAGACGGGGTCTCCCTGTGTCACCCAGGCTGGAGTGCAGTGGCGCAATTACGGCTCACTGCAGCCTTGAACTCCTGGGCTCAATTGATCCTCCCAACTCAGCCTCCCGAGTAGCTGGGACTACAGGTGCATGCCACTACACCTGCCTAATTTTTGTATTTTTTGTAGAGATAGGGTTTTCCTGTGTTGCCCAGATTAATCTCGAACTCCTGGGCTCAGGTGATTCACCTGCCTTGGCCTTGAAAGTGCTGAGATTACAGGTGTGCCTCACTATGCCTGGCCTTGAAGCATTTACTCTGGGGAGCTGACAAAAATTCTGCTAAGCACATTATGTCTTAAAGTTAGTCAAGTATTGATCATGGATTTGGGGAACTCCTCAATAGTTGACTTTAGGTGTAAAATATATGCCAGTTTTGCTGCTATTGTTATCATTCACTTATTCCTTCCACAAATGTTTACTGAGCAATGTCTGTGAGAAAACAAAGATGAATCAGATGGAGATTCGCCCTCAGGATATTTACTGCTAACTGATGTGTTAGCAGTACCAGAATGTGAATAACCACAATATAAGCAACGTGTTCACAGGGAAGAGACAGACAGCATGCTATCCTGTGAGTTCAAGGAGAGTGCGATGCTTGCTGTGCGGTGAGGTTAGGGTACAGGGGAAGGTGGATTACAGGAATCAGAAAAGGTTTTGTGGACACAGAAGCATTTAATCTGTGTTTTGATGAGCAGGAAGGTGTTTTGATGAGCAGGAGGTGAAACTTGATGAGCCAGTTTCAAGACTGAAGGGAAAAGTATTTATGTTAAAGAAATCCCTCTGCCGGCTGGGCACAGTGGCTCACACCTATAATCCCAGCACTTTGGGAGGCCAAGGCAGGTAGATCACTTGAGGTCAGGAGTTCCAGACCAGCCTGGCCAACATGGTGAAACCACATCTCTACTAAAAATACAAAAATTAGCCAGGCGTGGTGCATGCAACTGTAGTCCCAGTTATTCGAGAGGCTGAGGCAGGAGACTCGCTTGAACTTGGGAGGCAGAGGTTGTGGTGAGCCGAGATCACGCCACTGCACTCCAGCCTTGGAGACAAGAGCAAAACTCCGTCTCCAAAAAAAAAAAAAAAAAAAAATCCCTCGGTACCATGAAGGCATCCCCAGAGCAGACAGGTATACACAGGTGTGAGCTTCAATATCTACTCCCAGACAAAGGAGGCAGTGGCCAAACTCATTCTGTCCTTATTATGGGCTGAATTGTGTCCTTCAAAATTCATATGTTGAAGCCCTAACTCCCAGTACCTTAATATGTGACTGTGTTTGGAGGTTATGTCTTTAAGGAGGTAATTGAGTTACAATGAGGTCAGTGGAGTGAGCTCTAACCCAAAATGACTGCTGTCCTTGTGAGGAGTTTAGGACACAGACTCAAAGGGAAGACCACGTGGAGAAGCAGGGAAAATGTGGCCATGTGCAAACCGAGGAGAGAGGCCCTGGGAGAAGCCAACCCCACGAACACCTTGATCTCAGACTTCCAGCTCCAGAACCATAAGGTAACACGTGTCTGTTGCTTAAGCCACGTACTCTGTGATCCTTCGTTATGTGGCAGCACCAGCAAACTAACACAGTCCCCATGGAGACTTCAGACATTCTCCTGGTTTGAACTTGGTTTGGTTTTCGGGCCCCCCACCTTGCTCCAGCTTACAACTCAGCCCAGCAAGGCTGGTGGACCGCTGTAATGGGCCATCTCACCAGCAGGTCCTGACCCACGAGGTGTGCAGGTAGCAGAAACCAAATACAACAAATACAGCAACAAGAAACACCTCTCCAACACCTGCTAGTCGTAGAGCCTTGTGATTGGCACTGGGTCATTGGTGTTTACGCTGCCTCTATTCGTAAGTACTTATAATGTGCCAGCTCCTGTCCTAAGCCCTTTACTCACTGAATCCTTTCTATAAGCATGTAGGGGAGATACTATTATTGGGCTGCTTTTCCACATGAGGAATCTGAGGAACGAAGAGGGTTCCTTTTGTCCAAGACCACACAGCTAGTAAGTGGTCTGGGATTTGAGCCTAGGCATTTAGGCTCCAGACTTCATTTTCTTAACAGATAATTATACCCAGCTGCCTCTGGATAGAAATGTTTTCACAGTCTTTAAGATATGCCAGGAGCACACTTCACAGGGCCACATGTAAGGGAGGGGTGACCTCTGGGTATTACTGCAGATTGAGCTAACTCTGTCATAGGACCCCCACAAACCCACATGCTCCAAACACACAACCATGCAAGATCAAATATAACAGGACTGTCTTTAGTACATTTAGAGTGTGGAAGGAGAAAGAGAATCCTTTTGAATGTATAATTGTTCAGGGAAAAGACATTATTTACTTCACTGCTGATTGTCTAGGGCTTAGAATCATGCCTGGCACATTAGTAAGCATTTAATAAATATCTATTGAGTGAAAAAAATTGGGGATAGAAATGAACAGTGAACTCAAAGGCAAAGTAGTGTGCAAGTGTAAAAGTGAATGGATAAAGAAGGTGTTGGAACTCAAACTTCAGGAGTGTGGAGCTGGGGTCTTATTCATACATCAAATGATCATAGATCAAATACACAGTGTTCACTCATGTCAAAAGATGAAGCTGGCCAGGCGCGGTGGCTCATGTCTGTAATCCCAGCACTTTGGGAGGCCGAGGCAGGCGGATCACAAGGTCAGGAGATCAAGACCATCCTGGCTAACACGGTGAAACCCTGTCTCTATTAAAAAAAAAAAAACACACAAAAAAATTAGCCGGGCGTGGTGGCGGGCGCCCGTAGTCCCAGCTGCTCGGGAGGTTGAGGCAGGAGAATGGCATGAACCTGGGAAGCGGAGCTTGCAGTGAGCCGAGACAGCACCACTGCACTCCAGCCTGGGCAACAGAGTGAGACTCCGTCTCAAAAAAAAAAAAAAAAAAAAAAGAAAAGAAAAAAAAAGATAAAGCCACAAACCTGTGTGAGGAGAGTTCCCTGTATAAAGCCAAGGAATTGTCCTATCTGTGAAACTGAGACCAGAACATTCTAACTGGACAACCAGTCCTGAGAAGCCTCAGCCAGCTGACCAGCTCCTCCTGTAACTTCTTGTAACTATACAACCTGAGGAATGTGGCTCCTGAGAGAAAATTGGTGGAAAATACCTACTACAGATGAGCTCATAGGTAAAAATTTAAAACCATCTGGGAAAGGAAGCAGCACAAGGAAGAATCACAAAAGAAATCATTCCCATCCAGGAACTAGAGTTAATGAATGGGAATGATCCATTAACTCAAGGACTCCTCCGGAGTCCCCAAAGTCCATTATGTCATTCTTCTGCCTTTGCGTCCTCATAGCTTAGCTCCCAAAAATAATCGTGTTTAAAATATTGAAGGAAGAAATATGACCTATAGGGCAGGAACAGTATATTATTAGGAGAAAAAAGCTAAATGAATTTGGAAAATAACAAATAGAACTCCTACACTGAAATATATATGAATTAATTTTTTTAAATTTAATGGATGGTACGGGACCAATCTGCCCTTCATTCTTGCCCACTCTTCACAAAGTTGGACTTCAGTGGGCCAGAAGAGTGCTACTTTGGCAGGGGTATCAGAGGTCTACCCTGTCAACCGTGGGAGGTGGATGGATTAGGGGATAGTGGCTAGATTATCATTGTATTACAGTGTCAGGAACTATCTCAAAAGGAGCATTTAAAACAGCTGGCTATGAAGTGATGTCAACATACTATTTGTAACTCTATTCCTGTTCCTCTCAACTTTAATCCTGCTTCAGTTTTGGATAGATGCCCAAGAATATGCTTTTATTTATTTACTTTTTTGAGACAGGGTTTTTATTCCCTGACTTAGAGAAAAAATAAAAATAAAAATAAGTCAGGGTTTTTCTCTGTCACCCAGGCTGGAGTGCAGTGGCGTAATCATAGCTCACTGCAGCCTCAAACTCCTGGGCTTGAGAAATCCTCCTGCCTTAGCCTCCAGAGTAGCTGGGACTGCAAGCATGCACCTCCATGCACAGGTAATTTTTTTTTTTCTTATTTTTGTAGAGACAGGGTCTTGCTATGTTCCCCAAGCCAGTCTTGAACTCCTGGCCTCAAGTAATCCTTCCACCTTGCCTTCCCAAAGTGCTGAGATTATAGGTGTGAGCCATCACACCTGAGCCAAACATATTCTTTACTGGAAAATAATTAAATCATGAGTCAATCAACAAACAGGCTTCATTGCACAGCATCAATTATTTCTTCAAAAAATATTTTTTGGCTGGGCGAAGTGGCTCACACCTAGCACTTTGGGAGGCTGGAGGCGGGTGGATCACCTGAGGTCAAGAGTTCAAGACCAGTCTGGACAACATGATGAAACCCTGTCTCTACTAAAAATAAAAAAATAAAAAAAAAAGTAGCCAGGTGTGGTGGCATGTGCCTGTAGTCCCAGCTACTTGGGAAGCTGAGGCAGGAGAATCGCTTGAATCCAGGAGGCGGAGGTTACAATGAGCCAAGATTGTGCCACTGCACTCCAGCCTGGGTGACACAGGGAAACCTTGTCTCAAAAAAAAAAAAAAAAAAAAAAAAAATTATTAAGTGCCTACCAAGAGTAGGATACTATGTTGAATAGAGTGAAGACCTGTGAAGATGTGACCCGACAATGGGTGGTAGAGATGATGAATGGTAGAGACGATGAATGGTACAGATGATGAATGGTAGGCTTGAACTGGCTTAGATAGGATGATCCAGGCAGAGGGTGCAGCAAGTGCAAAGGCCCAGGGGCATATCTGCCCTTCTCATGTTTGAATAACAGCAAGTCGGTCAGTATGCCTGGAACATAGGTACAAGGTCAGAAAGGGAAGCAGGGGTCAAATCATGTGGGGCCACGTAGAGTGAGGTAAGGAATTTTGACTTTATTCTAAATCCAGTGGGAATCCACTGGAGGGTTTTAAGCAGAGGAACATGAGTTCAACAACTTTTTTAAAAGATCACTCTGGGCCGCGCGCGGTGGCTCACGCCTGTAATCCCAGCACTTTGGGGCGGTTCACAAGGTCAGGAGATCGAGACCATCCTGGCTAACACAGTGAAAACCCGTCTCTACTAAAAACACAAAAAATTAGCTGGGCGTGGTGGCAGGTGCCTGTAGTCCCAGCTACTCAGGAGGCTGAGGCAGGAGAATGGCATGAACCTGGGAGGCGGAGCTTGCAGTGAGCCAAGATTGCGCCACTGCACTCCAGCCTGGGGGACAGAGCAAGACTCTGTCTCGAAAAAAAAAAAAAAAAAAGATCATTCTGGGTATTTAGTTGGCGAATGGATTGAAGAAGGACAAAAATGAAAGGGGAAAGGGTCAAGTTGCTCTTCCACTGTTCAGGATAAAATTGAGGACAGCTTAGACTAAAGCTAGCAGTAGAGATGCAAAGAGGCTGACAGATTCGAGATATAACTTCAGGATAAAGTTCTGTGGATGCACTGGATATAGGGAATGAGGGAGAGAAGGAAGAGTCACGGATAACCTGGAGACTTTTAGCCTATCGGCTGGAAGGGGCTGGGCACCACTACTTGAGATATGAAAAAATGGGGAGAAAGAGTTTTGGAGGAAAATCAAGCTTCCCATGTTGGGCATGTTAATTTTGAGACACCTGTTAGACCTACAAATGGATATTGGAAGAAAGAAGCTGGATAAGTAAGTCTGTGCTTCATGGGAGAGATGGAGATTTAAGAGTCATTGGACTACAGATGCTCCTGAAATCCATGGGTTTCCAAGGGAGGACCCCTTCTGGAAAGAGGGAAGGAAGGAAAAGAGAGCCCTGGTGCACGCCAACATTTAGAGTTCTAGAAGAGGACAGGAACCAGCAAAGACAACTGAGAAGAAGAAACTTGGGAGGCAGAAGAAGGACCAGGGAGTGTCAGGGAGGTGAAAGAGAAGAGTGTGTGTCCCCCAGACAGAATGGTCAGCTGTGTCCAGTGAGGATGAAGTTGTCATAGAGTTTAGTTTTTGTGACAGAGGCCTTGGAGTGAATTTGAAAGAAAATGGAGGTCGAAAAAAATAGACACAAGGCTGGGCATGATGGCTCATGCTTGTAATCCCAGCACTTTGGGAGGCCGAGGCGAGTGGGTCACCTGAGGTCAGGAGTTCGCGACCCTGTCTGGCCAACATGGCAAAATCCCGTCTCTACTAAAAATACAAAAATTAGCCGGCTGTGGTGCCATGCGCCTGTAACCCCAGCTACTTGGGAGGCTGAGGCAGGAGAATCACTTGAACCCAGGACGCAGAGGTTGCAGTGAGCCGAGATCACACCATTGCACTCCAGCCTGGGCAACAAGAGCAAAACTCCATCTCAAAAAAAAAAAAGAAAAGAAAAGAAAAGAAAAGAAAAGAAAAGAAAGAAAGAAAGAAAGAAAGAAAGAAAGAAAGAAAGAAAGAAAGAAAGAAAGAAAAGAAAGAAAGGAAAAAATGGGACACAGAGCACAGATAATGATTTCAAGTAGTTTTTTTGACTGGGGAGTAAAGAAATGAGATGGTAGCTGAAGGGAACTCAGTGTAGGGTGGGGGACTTTAGGATGACAGGTGATAGATTAGAAGATGCTGATGAGACTGACCGAGGAAAAGGGAGGAGGGGACAATGCAGACAGATCTCAGGAGACAAGAAAGGGTGACATTCAGAAGACAGGCGGGGGTTCATCTGTGCTTGGATGAGGACCCTTGCCCTCTACCTTCATAGGACAGGAGGCAAGAATATGAGCACAGATACAGGTGGTTAATGGTGAGATGATGATGACGTTCCTTTCTGTTTCCATATTCTTAAGGAATTATGAGGCCATGTCATCAGTTGAGAGTGAATAATTAAGAGGAAGATGGAAAATGAGGTAAGTGGAGAGAGGAAAAGGCATGATATAACTATCTTAGAGAGCAGGGGGATGTGAGAGGTTTCCAGGAAGTGCCAGGGTCCATTCGAAATCTGTTTCACACTAGTGGCACCATTGTGCGATTAGCTGCAACATTCATTTGCGCAAGTTTGGTTATGCTGAAGGACGGGGCTGTGTCAGGTAGGTAAACAAATGGAGAGAGAACAAAGGAACAAAGTCAGGGGTGGTTCTTTCTTTTTGTTTTTGTTTTTTTTTTTTTTAAATGAGAATCCCCAACTACTTTATTTTGTTTGTTTGTTTTTGTTTTTATTTTTATTATTATACTTTAGGTTTTAGGGTACATGTGCACAATATGCAGGTTTGTTACATATGTATCCATGTGCCATGTTGTTTTGCTGCACCCATTAACTCGTCATTTAGCATTAGGTATATCTCCTAATGCTGTCCCTCCCCCCTCCCCCCACCCCACAGCAGTCCCTGGAGTGTGATGTTCCCCTTCCTGTGTCCATGAGTTCTCATTGTTCAGTTCCCACCTATGAGTGAGAACATGCAGTGTTTGGTTTTTTGTCCTTGCGATAGTTTACTGAGAATGATGGTTTCCAGCTTCATCCATGTCCCTACAAAGGACATGAACGCATCATTTTTTATGGCTGCATAGTATTCCATGGTGTATATGTGCCACATTTTCTTAATCCAGTCTATCGTTGTTGGACATTTGGGTTGGTTCCAAGTCTTTGCTATTGTGAATAGTGCCACAATAAACATACGTGTGCATGTGTCTTTATAGCAGCATGATTTATAGTCCTTTGGGTATATACCCAGTAATGGGATGGCTGGGTCAAATGGTATTTCTAGTTCTAGATCCCTGAGGAAATTACCACACTGACTTCCACAATGGTTGAACTAGTTTACAGTCCCACCAACAGTGTAAAAGTTTTCCTATTTCTCCACATCCTCTCCAGCACCTGTTGTTTCCTGACTTTTTAATGATGGCCATTCTAACTGGTGTGAGATGGTATCTCACTGTGGTTTTGATTTGCATTTCTCTGATGGCCAGTGATGATGAGCATTTTTTCATATGTTTTTTGGGTGCATAAATGTCTTCTTTTGAGAAGTGTCTTTTTGTTTTTTTGAGACAGAGTCTTGCTCTGTCACCCAGGCTGGAGTGCAGTGGCAGGATCTTGGCTCATTGCAACCTCCACCTCCGGGGTTCAAGCAATTTTTGTGCCTCAACCTCCCAAGTAGCTGGACTACAGGCGCATGTCACCAAAACCAGCTAATCTTTGTATTTTTTTAGAAGACATGGGGTTTCGCCTGTTGGCCAGGCTGGCCTCGAACTCCTGATCTCAAGTGATCTGCCCACCTCGGCCTCCCAAAGTGCTGGGATTTTAGGTATGAGTCACTGTGCCTGGCCAAGGGTGGTTCTCAAAGAAGTGATTATAGTGTTGGACCTTGGAGTCTAACGCTGGGTAAGAAGAATGGGAATATTTGATGAATGATGCTCAGTAAACTGGTAGTCCCAATGAGAGAGGAATATTTGGAATTTAAGCTTTTTGGTAAGCAGGCCAGAGGATATTATGGTCAGAGAGTGGAATGCTTAAGTCTGAGATTTCAAAGACTATTTTCCCCACTAACCTCTCTTTATTAGTAGGCAGAGTAGTTAATAATCCATGAAATGAGATTCCAGAAATAGAAAAAAAAGGTGCATTGTCCTCACTTCACCCAAAATATATACCCCCTTATTTCCTCTCAGTGGGCTGAAATTGCATAATGAGAAAGCCATTCGCCCTTCATCAAGTTACTTCCTATGACTTATGCCAACCCAGTAGGGCACTGTATCTACTCCTTCTGCTAGCAAGTATGGATAAAGCCCCTCTCGGCCCAAAGTCTCATGCAATCAAGTCACCCATGCACAGCACTGGGCAGGACCGATGCTGCTCCCAACTTCACGCAGTGAGCATCTTCCCTGCTTCACCTTTCTGTGAGAATTAATTTATCAGCTTACTTTCAGAGAATGAGTTTTTATATGATAAAGAGAAGAGAAGGCACTTGTAATCCCAGCACCTGGGGAGGTCAAGTCCGGAGGCCTGCTTGACCCCAGGAGTTCAAGAGACCAGCACTGAAAACAAAACAAGCCCTTATCTCTACAAAAAATTTTAAAATTAGCTGGGCATGTTGTCATGCACCTGTGGCCCCAGCTACTCTGGAGGCTGAGGCAGGAGGATCACTTGAGCCCAGGAGTTTGAGGTTATAGTGAGCTATGATCGCACCACTGCACTCCATCCTGGGCAACAGAGCTAAATCCTGTCTGTTAAGAATAAGTAAATAATACAAAATAAAAAGCAGAGAAGGTTTGGGCCTTCACAATTTGCTTGATGCTGGCATTGTTTTTCTAAAGGTAGAGCAAAACTGCAAGTTTTAGAAAAGGGAATAAAAAGCAGAAATATGTATCAAAAATCTTAATTTTTTTTTTTTTTTTTAGACGGAGTCTTGCTCTGTCACCCAGGCTGGAGTGCAGTGGCGCGATCTTGGCTCACTGCAAGCTCTGCTTCCCGGGTTCACGCCATTCTCCTGCCTCAGCCTCCTGAGTAGCTGGGACTACAGGCGCCTGCCACCACGCCCAGCTAATTTTTTGTATTTTTAGTAGAGACAGGGTTTCACCATGTTAGCCAGGATGGTCTCGATCTCCTGACCTCATGATCCGCCCTCCTCGGCCTCCCAAAGTGCTGGGATTACAGGCGTGAGCCACCGCGCCTGGCTAGAAAATCTTAAAATTATATATCCTTAGACACAGAAATTCTGCATTTAATAATTTTACCATAAGAAAATAGAGATAATGGACTAAGATGTTTGAATAAGAATGTTCACCACAATATTATTTACACATGAAAGCACACTCAAAGCATTTCTTTTTTTTCTTTTTTTTGAGACGGAGTCTCACTCTGTCTCAGGGGCTGGTGTGCAGTGGCACAATCTCGGCTCACTGCAACCTCTGCCTCTGGGTTCAAGCGATTCTCCTGCCTCGGCCTCCCGAGTAGCTGGGATTACAGGCACCAGCCACTGTGCCTCAGCTTCCTGAATAGCTGGGACTACAGGCACTCGCCACTATGCCTGGCTAATTTTATTTATTTTTTGTACTTTTAGTAGAGACGGGGTTTCACTATGTTGGCCAGTCTGGTCTTGAACTCCTGACCTAGTGAACCACCCGCCTCGGCCTCCCAAAGTGCTAGGATTACAGGCATGAGCCACCGTGCCAGGCTCAAGCCATTTCAATGCTAAAGAGTGAGACCTTATCTCTATTTTTTAAAAAGTTAATGCAAAAAAAAGGAGATTTTTAAAAATTAAAAAAAAAAAAAAAAACCTGTGGTAATCCACAGAGGAAATGCTATGTAGCTGACAAAATGTTAATTGATATATTTCTTAACTGGTAAAAAAAAGTTTATTTCCTTTTCTTCAATTTAAAATCACACAAATGGGCCAGGCGCAGTGGCTCATGCCTGCAATCCCAGAACTTTGGGAGGCCAGAGAGGGAGGATCACTGAGGCCGAGAATTTGAGACCAGCCTGGCCAATATAGCAAAACCCTGTCTCTACTAAAAATACAAAAGTTAGCCAGGCATGGTGGTGCACGCCTGTAATCTCAGCTACTCAGGAGGCTGAGGAAGGAGAATTACTTGAACCTAGGAGGCAGAGGTTGCAGTGAGCAGAGATTGCGTCACTGCACTCCAGCCTGGGCAATAGAGCAAGACTCTGTCTCAAAACATAAAAAAAAAAAAAAATCACATAAATAAATGTGGAGGAAGAAAGATGAAAGGGGCATGAACCAAATTGTTATGGCTGTAGGGTGGGATTATGTGTGATTTTTAGTTTACTTTGGGATTTTTTTGTGCTTTACTGTTTTTGTGGAAAAGCAAACTAAATGTAACTGTATTTAATCCTGAAGAAAAACATCCAATTTGATTTTATTCTCTAGCTGTACAAAATGTATTCATCAACCGGCCTCAAAATTCTGCCATAAGACTTAATTAACTCTAACAAATAAAGCTTTTCATTCGCAATACTTATTCTGATAGCATCCATCACAAAAAAAAAACAGTTGACTCAAACTAAATTACTTGATAATAAAAAGAAATTCTTGTCAGAAAATAATGATGCCCATGAATAGACAAGAAGGTACAGCATTCTTTTCCTAATATATATTTTTTTCTGATAACAAAATTATCCTACTTTGGAAAATGTAGTTAACGCAGTAGCTTGAGCCTGAAGGCCGGCAGTATTGTAAGGCAAAAACAGCTCCGGCATCTTTCCGGAGTCTGACTGGGAGCATCGCCGGAGGAAATGATGGGCAGTAATTGCAGGGACTGCCATCCGTCTCTGCATGCAGAGAAGTCGCAGACCGCCCTGGGATGTGCTGCCTTCTAGCCCACTTCCTATGCTTCTACTTTAGACTCCAAACAGAGCAAGAGGGACAGGAGGGAGAGAAAGGAGGGCAATGAATCCAAAGATGGAAAAGCAGAGACAATTTAAAAAGAAAAGACGGAGGGGCAGAAGAGAGAGGCCCATGTCACTTGTTCTTTGGAATGAAAGAGGGCAGGTGATATATTTATTATTCAATAACACAATCATATATTCATTCATTCTCTCAACAAACACAAACCAGGCTCCCACAATAGTCCAGGCCCTAGGTTATGACAAGAAAGAAAACCATCTTTCCATGCAGGTGAACACAATAGACCAGTCTTCTAGATGTACTTTTTTTAAAGCAGAGACTCAGTTTGTTGCCCAGGCTGCAGTGCAGTGGCGCCATGATGGCTCATTGCAGCCTTCAACTCGGGAGCTCAAGCAATGCTCCTACCTCAGCCTCTGAGTAGCTGGGACTACAGGTAAGCATCACCCAGCTGCCTACTGTTTAAATGTTTTGGGCTGAGCATGGTGGCTCACGCCTGTAATCTCAACACTTTGGGAGGCCAAGGCAGGAGGATCACTGGGTGACAGGAGTTTGAGACCAGCCTGGGCAACAAAGCAAGACCCTGTCTCTACAAAAATAAATTAATTGGGCTGAGCGCAGTGGCTCATGCCTATAATCCCAGCACTTTGGGAGGCCAAGATGGGCGGATCACCTCAGGTCGGGAGTTCAAGACCAGCCTGACCAACATGGAGAAATCCCGTCTCTACAAAAAATACAAAATTAGCCAGGTGTGGTGGCACATGCCTGTAATCCCAGCTACTTGGGAGGCTGAGGCAGGAGAATCACTTGAACCAGGGAGGCAAAGATTGCGGTGAGCTGAGATCATGCCATTGCACTCCAGCCTGGGCAACAAGAGCAAAACTTTGTCTCAAAAAAAAAAATAAATACTAAAAATAAATAAATAAATAAATAAATAAGTTAAAATAATTTTTTTGTAGAGATGGGATCTTTCTATGTTGCCATGGTGGATCTTGAACTTCTGGGTTCAAGTGAGCTTCCCATCTCAACCTCCCAAAGTGCTGGGATTGCAGATGTGAGTAGAATATATTTTTTGTTATTCCTCTACACAAAACTTTATGACCTTGGCTCACGAACTTGCTTAATAAATTTGGCTCATGATTTTCCAGCCCCTGGAATCACTTTTTCCTCCATGTTGCCTAGCCAAATTCTAATTATTCTCTGCTGCTTATCTGTTCCATAGAGTCATCTTTATTTCCTCCAAGCTATGTGAGTATTTCATTGAACTCCAATTTCATTAATAATGAGCATCAGACTTACATGTTAGAATAACGTTAGTCTTTATTTGTGTGCATTTTTCTATTCAGTTTGTAAGGTAGGTCTTGTGGGTTCCTCACACTAATACACCAAGAATAACAAACATCTATTTAGCATCTCTATGAACTATAAACTAGGTAACATGTATAGGGTAAAATCAGGAATGGGGCATGGACCCCACACACAAGAAGCTCAATTGTCTCAATGGAGCAAAATAAGCATGTTACCCATATATTTTGCTTGGCAGTATCTGGAGGCTGTGTGGGTATCATTATCACCTGAGAGAACACACAGTCTTAGTGGTAACCCAGCTCAAACACACCCTATGTCTAAAGAGCACAGAAATGAGTCTCAATTTTCACATCCAAACCCCTGCCACTCACACAGAACTCTTTCCGTTCAGATGCTTAGTACAAGTTCCATCGACTTCTGGTCTCCCTCCCACTTTTCTTCCTTTATGTTTCCAGGGGACTTTTCTGCCCCTCTGCCCTCCTCCTGCAGACACCAGGCATTGTCCCAGGCCCTTCTGCACCAGAGCAGCTGTGGGCCCCTGGTGGGCCTAGGCCTTACACGTTCTTCAGACTGGACAGCCTATGAGACAAACAAACCTTTCTCCTGCTAATCTTGAGACCATCCCTGTAGTCTGTGATCAAGGTAGAAAGGGAGGGCCCAGGACCTGAAACATCCTGTACTGATGCAGATCCACAACAAAATACAGTCGTGTGCTGCATAATGACCTTTTGGTCAACAATGGACCACATATATGACAGCAGTCCCGTAAAATTATAATAGCGTATTTTTTACTGTACCTTTTTTTGTTGTTGT
Source organism: Symphalangus syndactylus (assembly GCF_028878055.3). NCBI lineage: Eukaryota > Metazoa > Chordata > Mammalia > Primates > Hylobatidae > Symphalangus > Symphalangus syndactylus. The sequence continues at coordinate 68,961,007 of NC_072423.2, read as the reverse complement.
TGTTAATTGAGATTGAGCCTCACTCTGTCGCCCAGGCTGGAGTTTAGTGGTGTAATCTCGGCTCACTGCACCCTCTGCCTCCTGGGTTCAAGCAATTCTCCTGCCTCAGCCTCCCGAGTAGCTGGGATTACACGCATACACCACTACGCCTGGCTAATTTTTGTATTTTTAGTAGAGACGGGGTTTCACCATGTTGGCCACGCTGGTCTTGAACTCCTGACCTCAAATGATCCATCTGCCTAGGCTTCACAAAGTGCTGGGATTACAAGCATGAGCCACCACGCCCAGCCTTACTGTACTTTTTCTATGCCGAGATATGTTTCAATACACACTTACCTCATTATATCTTCCAACTCCCTGTCACATAGGAGCTTCTCTGTAAGTATTTTATTATACACTAATGAGCTGAGTATAAGATGCAAAACATGAAGAAAGCACCTGCTGAGTAATCCAGACAGATGCAGGACAAAGACAAGTCATCTCCGGCCCAGGCAGTCGGGTCAGTTGAGGGAATGCTATGCACAGAAACTTCCTCTTGGCTTGTTGCCCGCAGTGGGGCTGTTAGCCTTTCTGCCCTTTTATTTGCTTACTTTATTAGATTTGTTTAACTTCTTTTTGCATCTAGCACAGTGTCTTGCACAGGGTAAACACTCAATGCATGCTCACAGAACTTAATGCAAACTGTGCCATGATTGGTATTTGGTGGCGTTTTTGTTTGCTTGATTGTTGATGAATGGTGAGCATAAAGCCTGCTGCATATAGGAATTGCTGCTTTTGCTGCTTTTGTTTCCTGCCACCCTCCCTTGATTTCACTATGCAATCTATCTTGTTCATTTTACAACTACCTGGGCAGCCTCAGTACAGTCCCCTGCAAGCCTCCATTCCTTCCACCCTCAGCTGGCCTTGAGATAAGCACCCCTAAGAGTATTCAGCATGGGGGCTGCCCAGCCTAATCTGGCGTGGCATTTCCCACCATGTCCTCACAGATGGATCCCCTGCCCACTCCGGACACCCTCTCAGACTGCTCAGTGCAGCTTTCCTAGGTCTTGGCTACATCCTTGCTCAGACGATCTTGAGTAAATACTTCTCCCTGCTGAATCCAAATCCGGGCCATCTGTGGGTGGCCCATCTGCACAGTTTACCCTTTTCAGCAAGCAGAAACTAGACCAGACTTGTTGCTAATCCTCAAACCATTTAAATCTATAATTCTGGAATTCACTGACTACTTTTCCACAATGAAGTCTTTCTAAGAGGCTAGTTTGGGGGCATGAGAAAATCTAGGGGAAGTTACTAGAGCTATGAGAGCCGTGTAAGGGAAGGCAGGACAGAAGCCATGGCCTCTGCAATATAGATATACAGTCATCTCTCCATATCCACAGGAATTGGTTCCAAGACTGCCCCAAAGATACCAAAATCTACAGATGGTCAAGTCCCTTATATGAAAGGGCATAGTATTTTCAGATAACCTATGCACATCCTTCTGTATATATTATTTATTTATTTATTTAATGTATTTATTTTTGAGACAGAGTCTTGCTCTGTTGTCCAGGCTGGAGTGCAGTGGCTCCATCTTGGCTCACTGCAACCTCCGCCTCCCAGTTTCAAGTGATTCTCCTGCCTCAGCCTCCCAAGTAGCTGGGCTTACAGGTGCACAACACCACACCCAGCTAATTTTTGTATTTTTAGTAGAGATGGGGTTTCGCCATGTTGGCCAAACTGATCTCAAACTCCTGACCGCAGGTGATCCGCCTGCCTCTGCCTCCCAAAGTGTTGGGATTACAGGCGCGAGCCATGCTTCTGTATATTTTAAATCCTCTCTAGATTACTTATAATTCCTTATGCAATGTAAATGCTGTGTAAATAGTTGTTACACTATATTGTTGAAGGAATAACGACAAGAAAAAAGCCTGTACCTTTTCAGTACAGATGCAACTATCCATATTTTTTCCTGGATATTTTCAATCCGAGGTTGGTTGAATCCTCTGATGTGGAACCCACAGATATGGAGGGTTGACTGTATTTAAAAACTCTCCAAGAAGGGTGAATAGTGCCATAACTTCTTTTTATTTCCTAAGAATGCCAGCTCTTGCCAATGAGGAAAATAAGCATAGAAAATAATGTATAGAGTAGACATGAAGCAGGACCAAAAATCTGAACCCACAGCTCCCAACTGTAACAGAAGGTCACCTATAGGATTTCTTACATCAGATTATATCTTTTCATTTTTCTTTTCATTTCTATCTTTTCATGACTTCTGAATGTAGTCCCACACCGGCTAATTTTTAAAAATTTTTTGTAGAGATGGGGATCCCACTGTGTTGCCCAGGCTGGTCTTGAACTCCTGGGCCCAAGTGATCCTCCCACATTAGCCTCCCAAAGGGCTAGGGTTTCAGGTATGAGCCACCGCACCCAGCCTCAGATTATATTTTGTTAAATATCTCAATGTAGGTGGAGCAGTATTGACGTTATTAAGCTGAACCTATTCAAAATGAGTCTTGCTATGCACAATCAAAGGTTATCTTGTGCTAAAAGTATGACTAATTAAAGGTCACTTGGGGAAAAATAAATAGGTCCTTTGTGTGTAAATTTTGCTCCCCTGGTAACTCTGTTATCACCTTTCCCTAGTAGATCAGCAGGCAAGTTAAGCAGAGTCCAGTGGCAGAATCCTGGGGTTCCCACCTTTGTTCAATGAATCTGTGACCTGCTGCTAGAGTATTCAGAGAACACATGTCCCTGACTAGGATGGCTGGTGGAAATGACAGCTGCCCCCCAAAAAACCTAAGGATTTCCTCTACTGTGCTGCCTTGGAAAAAGGAAATTCCCATTAGTCTCTTTCTCCTAAGAGTTTACTACTCTGGCTGTAATCACTGTCATTTGAGCTGAAGGACAGATGAAAAGTGGGAGAGGATAAAACAGAAGAATCAGGACAAGAGGCTTGTTCTTGAGGAGGCTTTAATAGTTTCATCAAGACAGATGGCAGCTGTCTATAAAATATGTTTTTGGGTCTTACTTCCTCCTTCACTTTGGTTTGTTGTGACAACTGGAGTTAAGTTTTAGGCAAATAAACATATAAGATCATATTTTCACTCTGAGTATTGGGATAATTAAACAACGGGATGCCTCACTTTATGGAAGAAATTTTCTTTCCACAAAGCAGGTTTTACTCTGCTTTCCTGAGGTTTGACAGAGGTGGCAGGACAGGTGGGGAATGTTAGGATCCATTTATCCCACAGAAACAGCTCCCAATATATGTAACTAATAAGTGAGCCCCAGAGCAGTTGGTCCAGCTTCATTCTTCTTCTGTTTGTACTCCACACTTTCCTTTTGTGCATTCTGCCTGGAGCCTACTCACCTGATATTGGTTCCTGGTTGATCAAATCTCCTGCCCCTTAGGTTCTGATACCTGCTTTAGATATGCCTCCCATGACAACCCACCCGTCCCAAGAAGAGCCTCCTCAAGATGTTCATGTTTGTGCTCCATTTCCTCTGTGCCCTCCAAGCTGAGTGAGAGGATTACTAGTGTAAAATGCTAATCCCTTTGGAAAACACATTTTATTTTAACAAAGGCCCTTAAAGCTCAGATCTGGGATCCACGTTTTAGAGGAGCAGGTTCTTTCAGAATTCCAGCTGTGCTGCCCCTGCAGAGACAAAGATCACTGGAGAACAGTGGTGAGGACAACGCCACAATCATCTCCTGACATAGAGGTCACCTCAGTCTGCCAGTTATCAAGAAAGAGCACCTTTTCTCCCCATCTAATCCACTCATTCATTTTAATAAAAATATGATTGTCAGGATTATTATTATTTTTGGAGACGGGGTCTTACTCTGTGGCCCAGGCTGGAGTGTGCAGTGGTGTGATATTGGCTCTCTGCAACTTCCGCCTCCTGCGTTCAAGTGATTCTACTGCCTCAGCCTCCCGAGTAGCTGGGATTATGGGTATGCGCCATCACACCTGGCTAATTTTTGTATTTTTTTAGTAGACATGGCGGTGGGGGGGGTCTCACCATGTTGGCCAGGCTGGTCTCGAACTCCTGACCTCAAGTGGGCCACCCACCTCGGCCTCCCAAAGTGTTGGGCTTACAGGCATGAGCCACCACGCCTGCCAATTATTATTATTATTGAGATAGGGTTTCGCTCAGTTGCTTAGGCTGGAGTGCAGTGGCACAGTCATGGCTCATTACAGCCTCGACCTCCCAGGCTCAAGAAATCCTCCTGCCTCAGCCTCCCAAGTAGTTGAGACTACAGATGTTCACCACCACACCTGGCTAATTTTTAAATTTTTTGTAAAGACAGGGTCTACCTATGTTGCCCAAGCTGGTTTCAGACTCCTGGTCTCAAGCGATTCTCCTACTTCAGCCTCCCAAAGTGCTGGGATTACAGGTACAAGCCACTGTGCCCAGCTACAATTATTTTTTAAATGATAAATTTAAAGCATTTTGAATGATTTCATATTTCTATTCAAGAATCATCTCATCAGTGATAATTTTCCAGACTATCCTACTTTCTTTTTCTTTTTTTCAAATTTTATCCCAGGATTGTGTAGGTTTGTTACAGAGGTATATTTTGTGATGCTGCGGTTTGGAGTATAAATGACTCCATCACCCAAGTAGCTAGTATGGTACCCAATAGGTAGTCTTAAAGAAAAAGCATCTTTCCAAATGACTCAAACTAGAACCTCCAGGGGAAAATGCGGTACATCATGAATGACTAAAATTCAATAAAGCAAGAACTGAATAGCAAAGGCCTGCGGGAAAATTAAGTGAAAGATTAAGAGTAAGAAAAAGATCTGTAATGACAAGCAATAAAAGGAGACTATATGGAAAGGTGCAGAAACAGAGTTTACAGACATGGAAGGAAACACCAGACAATGAATGTCAGGTAGAATTGAGAGCAAGAAGAAAAAATGAGATACTTCAGAATGGTTGCTTTCGGGTGTGATGAGCATAATTTGACTTGATTAGACTGTCTAGAGTTTCTGATTTACATAATGCAGAAATAAAAGCCCAGGAGTGATGTGGTTACTGTTTACCTTTGAAAAACCCTATGTTTTTTGTCTTCTTTTAAATTCAGATTGGGTGGATCCTTTCATGTTCATTTTTTTTTTTTTTTTTTTTTTTTTTTTTTTTTTTTTTGAGACAGAGTCTCGCTGTCGCCCAGGCTGGAGTGCAGTGGCACGATCTCGGCTCACTGCAGGCTCCGTCCCCCGGGGTTCACGCCATTCTCCTGCCTCAGCCTCCCGAGTAGCTGGGACTGCAGGCGCCCGCCACCTCGCTCGGCTAATTTTTTGTATTTTTAGTAGAGACGGAGTTTCACTGTGTTAGCCAGGATGGTCTCGATCTCCTGACCTCGTGATCCGCCCGCCTCTGCCTCCCAAAGTGCTGGGATTACAGGCGTGAGCCACCGCGCCCGGCTTCATGTTCATTTTTTAATGTCAGTTTGTTTCTTTATAGTATTGTGAGCTGTAAAAAACAGATGAGAAGGGCTGGGCGCAGTGGCTCACGCCTGTAATCCCAGCACTTTGGGAGGCTGAGGCAGGTGTATCACCTGAGGTCGGGAGTTCGAGACCAGCCTGACGTACATGGAGAAACCCCGTCTCTACTAAAAATAGAAAATTAGCCAGGCGTGGTGGCGCATGCCTGTAATCCCAGCTGTTCGGGAGGCCGAGGCAGGAGAATCACTTGAATCTGGGAGGTGGAGGTTGCAGTGAGCCAAAGTCACGCCATTGCACTCCAACCTGGGCAACAAGAGTGAAACTCCGTCTAAAAAAAAAATAAAAAAAGATGAGAAGCTGCTCTTTAAAAAATGACTAAAAAAAATGACAAGACTACCCCCTCCCAAGAAATTAAACATCACCTTTATAATTGAAAGGGAAAGGACATTTTCCCTTTCCCTAAGTCCTTCTGAGGCCTAAAAAAAGGTTCCTCTCTTGCACTTTTTTTCAAGATTTCTTTTGGTTATACTGCATAATAGATATTAAATGTTTCCTAGTTCTGTATTCCTAATGATTGAGATAACATTGTTTTTCTGGCTTAAACATGTGAATAGATCAGAACAGAAAACAATGTAAGGCAAAAACTAAATTTTTCAAAGGCATTATGCAAAGTTTCTCATGTGAGCTAATTAGGCTTGTATATTGTGGTGGCTGATGATACAGGCTCTGGGGCCTACTGGGGTCCAATTGCCATTCTGAGCTATGTGGCCTTAAGCAAAGTAGTTGATCTCAAGGGCATCAGTTTTTCATCTGTAACATGGAGATAATAATAAAGTCTAACATTTACAGTTGTTGGGAGGATTGAGTTAATATACATGTAAAGCACTTATTAAGCCTGTGTGTTTGTTGTTATTATCCAGTGAATTACAGCCACACTAAGAGAAGCCACAGAGATTAGACGTTAGGAAAATTTGAATACTTAGAAGAAATCTTTTGGGTAACAATATGATTTAATGTATGTTTAAATGCTCTTTTTTATTATTATTATTATTTTTTTATTTTTATTTTTTTTTGAGACGGAGTCTTGCTCTGTCGCCCAGGCTGAAGTGCAGTGGCGCAATCTCGGCTCACTGCAAGCTCCGCCTCCTGGGTTCACGCCATTCTCCTGCCTCAGCCTCTCGGAGTAGCTGGGACTACAGGCGCCCGCCACCACGCCCAGCTAATTTTTTTTTTTTTGTATTTTTAGTAGAGACGGGGTTTCACCGCAGTCTCGATCTCCTGACCTCGTGATCCGCCCGCCTTGGCCTCCCAAAGTGCTGGGATTACAAGCGTGAGCCACCGCGCCCGGCCTTAAATGCTCTTGGACAAGCGCAGTGGCTCACATCTGTAATCCCAGCACTTTGGGAGGCCAAGGCAAAAGGATCCCTTAAGCCCAGGAGTTTGAGACCAGCTTGGGCAACAAAGTGAGACCTCCATCTCTACAAAAAATTAAAAATTAGCCAAGCATGGTGGCGTACGTCTGTAGTCCCAACTATTCAGGAGGCTGTGGCGGGAGGATCGCTTGAGCCTGGGAGGTCAAGACTGCAGTGAGCCATTATCACCGCAGTGCACTCTAGCCTGGGTGACACAGCGAGATCCTCTTTTTTTTTTGACATGGAGTCTTGCTCTGTCGCCCAGGCTGGAGTGCAGTGGCACGATCTCAGCTCACTGCAAGCTCCACCTCCCAGGTTCACACCATTCTCCTGCCTCAGCCTCCCAAGTAGCTGGGACTACAGGCACCCGCCACCACTCCCAGCTAATTTTTTGTATTTTTAGTAGAGACAGGCTTTCACCGTGTTAGCCAGGATGGTCTCAATCTCCTGACCTTGTAATCCGCCCGCCTCGGCCTCCCAAAGTGCTGGGATTACAGGCGTGAGCTACCACGCCTGGCTGAAAAGATCCTATCTCAAAAAATAAATAAACAGGCGGGGCACAGTGGCTCATGCCTGTAATCCCAGCACTTTGGGAGGCCAAGGTGGGTAGATCACCTGAGGTCAGGAGTTTGAGACCAGCCTAGCCAACCTGGTGAAACCTCGTCTCTACTAAAAATACAAAAATTAGCTGAATGTGGTGGTGGGTGCCTGTAATTCCAGCTACTTGCGGGGCAGATGAGGCAGGAGAATCGCTTGAACCCAGGAGGCAGAGGCTGCAGTGAGGCGAGATCATTCCACTGCACTCTGGCCTGGGCAACAGAACAACTCCGTCTCAATAAACAAACAAACAAACAAACAAACAAATCCTCTTTGTTATTGTGTAAAAAAATCAATTTCTTTTGTAAGTTACTTGCAAAAAGTCCAAACACGAAATGCTAAACAATATGGTTGTGAGAGACCATAAACAGCTTAATCTGTAGCTGGAACTAACATATCTTTACCACCAAAGTCTAATAAAGAGCAACTTCCAAGAAGCAAAATGTTTGCCTCCACTTGATGATTTCTGCTTGGAGTTTTAGCCCCGCAGTGGGCATTTGTCCTTTCGCAGCTGCACAAAATCCAAATTCCTTTATTGTGTTAGAGGGAAGATCCTACTATATGAGTCTTGGGATGGAAAGCCAAACAGCCCAGGCCTTATTGGTTTCTACCTTGTGCTATATTTAGCCACCTTCTAGGTACACAATATATGTTGGCTGAACTGAAAATGTAAACAGGAAGGAGAAAGATTTCACAACCAGGAAAGGCTACACAGTTGAGTCAGGGCTTTGTGCTCTGTTCCCAACTAGCTCCACTGCGACTAGCTATCTTTGGTCACAAAACTTGCTCAGTTAGTTGCTATTTTCTGCATCAGCATATTTCAAAAGGAAATGAACCTGCTGACTTAAGTGATGTAAGGAGTAATCGATGAATGAAAATTAACTAGCGATATCCATATAAAATTCTATTTGTATTTTATACTAAAAGATAAAATATGCCTAACTCACAAATACTCATTATAAGCTTTTTGTTTGTTTGTTTTTTGTTTTTTTTTAGTTTGCTTTAGTTCAGCTCCTAGGAATTTCTATACCATATGTTATTATAAACGTTAATTTATTTTATTCTTCATACAATTATAAAATAAAACAGGCCGGGTGTGGTGGCTCATGCCTGTAATCCCAGGACTTTGCGAGGCCGAGATGGGCGGATCATGAGGTCAGGAGATCAAGACCATCCTGGCTAACACGGTGAAACCCCATCTCTACTAAAAATACAAAAAATTAGCCTGGCGTCGTGGCGGGCGCCTGTAGTCCCAGCTACTTGGGAGGCTGAGGCAGGAGAATGGCATGAACCCAGGAGGTGGAGCTTGCAGTGAGCTGAGATGGCGCCACTGCATTCCAGCCTGGGCGACAGAGCAAGACTCCGTCTTAAAAAATAATAATAAAATAAATAAATAAAATAAAAGCAAAACAAAAGTTTTTAGGTTGGGTGCAGTGGCTCACACCTGTTATCCTAGCACTTTGGGAGGCCAAGGTGGGCAGATTGCTTGAGGCCAGGAGTTTGAGAACAGCCTGGACAACATGGTGAGACCTTGTCTCTACAAAACAAAATTTTTTTTTTCATTACCCTGGTGTGGTGGTGTGTGCCTGTAATCCCAGCTACTCAGGAAGCTGAGATGGGAGGATCACTTGAGTCTGGGGCAGTGATCCAAGATTGTGCCAATACACTCTAGCCTGGGCGACAGAGTAAGACCCTGTCTCAAAAAAAAAAAAAAAGAAGAAAGAAAAATTTTTGTTATCATGTATCAAAATTCCAGTTTCTGCACATTTAGGGAATCTTTCTTCTTGTACTTAATTAAATAAAATCTTTTAATTGGAAATTTAATAGTTAACAACTTTTTTAGTTTTAATTAAATTGTATATTTCTTACTGTATTATTCCTTATTCTTTGTTCTCACCTTCTTTAAGGGCTTCTATAAATTCAGTTTCCTTTTTTTTTTGTTTTTCCCTTTGAGACAGGGTCTTACTCTGTCATCCAGGCTGAAGTGCAGTGGTGTGATCATGGCTCACTGCAGCCTAAGACTCCTGGGTCTGAAGCAATCCTCCCACCTTTGCCTCCCAAGTAGCCAGGACCACAGTCATGCACCACCACACCGGCTAATTTTTGTTTTTTTGTGTGTGGAGATGGGATATTGCTATGTTGCTCAGGCTGGTCTTGAACTCCTGGGTCCAAATGATCCTCCCACCTCAGCCTGGCAAAGTGCTGGGATTACAGGTATAAGCCACCACACCCAGCCACCAACTTTAACACACGAGTATACATCTTGTTTTTTTTGTTTTTTTTGTTTTTTTGTTTTTTTGTTTTTTTTTTGTTTTTTTTTTGAGACGGAGTCTCGCTCTGTCGCCCAGGCTGGAATGCAGTGGCGCAATCTCGGCTCACTGCAAGCTCCGCCTCCCGGGTTCACGCCATTCTCCTGCCTCAGCCTCTCCGAGTAGCTGGGACTACAGGCGCCCGCCACCACGCCCGGCTAATTTTTTGTATTTTTAGTAGAGACGGGGTTTCACCGTGGTCTCGATCTCCTGACCTCGTGATCCGTCCGCCTCGGCCTCCCAAAGTGCTGGGATTATAAGCGTGAGCCACCGCGCCCGGCCACGAGTATACATCTTGTTCAGAACACACACATCCATACGTGGGCACCTTTGCTTTGTTTTCCCTGCCACCTTCATCAACCTCTGAGATTTTTGCAAATCGTAAATCATAGCCACAAAATACAATAGACTGAAACTCCCCCACGTGTGTGTGTCTCGCTAAAGCCAAGGTGATTTAGGATATAAGCTTAAAAGAACTATCGGCCGGGCACAGTGGCTCCCGCTTGTAATCCCAGGACTTTGGGAGGCCAAGACGGGCGGATCACGAGGTCAGGAGATCGGGACCATCCTGGCTAACACGGTGAAACCCCGTTTCTACTAAAAATACAAAAAATTAGCTGGGCTTGGTGGCGGGCGCCTGTAGTCCCAGCTACTGGGAGGCAGGAGAATGGCGTGAACCCAGAAGGCGGAGCTTGCAGTGAGCCGAGATCGCACCACTGCACTCCATCTAGCCTGGGCGACAGAGCGAGAGCGAGACTCCGTTTCAAAAAAAAAAAAAAAAAAGAACTATCACTGCTGTTTATTGACCTGCCTTGCCATTTTATGGCTTTTCCCAATGAAATGAGACAGAAAAACATTTAATGAGAAGTACATACAGTTTGGGAGACATAGCATCTTTAGCAGTCTTTACAAATTAAATGCTGCACATGTGGGAGCGATAAGATGTAGATCACTTCCTGTAATACCGTTTCCATGTTCCTGAAAATCTGAATATAAAAGAAATTTTTGAAAGTGAAGCTTAAGGCCGGGCGCGGCGGCTCACGCTTGTAATCCCAGCACTTTGGGAGGCCGAGGCGGGCGGATCACGAGGTCAGGAGATCGAGACCACGGTGAAACCCCGTCTCTACTAAAAATACAAAAAAAAAAAAATTAGCCGGGCGTGGTGGCGGGCGCCTGTAGTCCCAGCTACTCGGAGAGGCTGAGGCAGGAGAATGGCGTGAACCCGGGAGGCGGAGCTTGCAGTGAGCCGAGATTCCGCCACTGCAGTCCAGCCTGGGCGACAGAGCGAGACTCCGTCTCAAAAAAAACAAAAAGAAAGTGAAGCTTAATTCTTTTTGAAATCTGCCTTGAATCTTTTTATAAAACAAAGGAGCCTTCTGACATGTGAGCAATAAACCACCAATTTATCCTGTTTTACCAGCATAGATTTTAGGCTAGAACTAAAACTTCATTGAGCTTTTAGAGGTTTGGTTAACGAATTAACAAATATTAGCTAGGCATGATGGTGCTCATACGTGTAATCCCAGCACTTACGGAGGCCAGGTGGGCAGATCACTTGAGTTCAGGAGTTTGAGACCAGCCTGGGCAACATGGTAAAATCCCATCTCTACAAAAAATACAAAAATTAGCCAGGTGTGGGACTACGTGCCTTTAATCTCAGCTACTCCACAGGCTGAGATGGGAGGATCCCTTGAGCCCAGGAGGTAGAGGTTGCAGTGAGCCAACATTGCATCACTGTGCTCCAGGCTGGGTGACGGAGTGAGACTGTCTCAAGAAAAAAAAAAAAAAAACAGAATTTACAAATATTAATTGAGCATCTACTAAGTGTCAGGCACTATGCTACGTGCTCAGGTGCATTGGTGAACAAAACATAAGATCCTGCTTGAATGAAGTGTGCAGCCTAAAAGGCAAGACAAACAACAAGCAAACAAATAAATGAGATAATTACAAGAGAAAATAAGCAGGATGGTAAGACGGGAGAGTAGGCTGGGTGCAATGGCTCACACCTGTCATCCCAGCATTTTGGGAGGCTGAGGCAGGCGTATTGCTAGAGGCCAGGAGTTCAAAACCAGCCTGATAAACATGGCAAGACCCCGTCTCTACAAAAAAATTTAAAAATTAGCCATGTGTGACGGTGTGTACCTGTAGTCCCAGCTACTCGGGGGCTGAGGTGGGGATTGCTTGTGCCTAGGAGTTTGAGTCTTCAGTGAACTATGATTGCACCACAGCACTCCAGCCTGGGGAACAAAGGGAGACCTCGTCTCTATAGAAAAATTTAAAAATAAAAAGAAATGGAGAATAATGGAGAAAGCAGCCTTAGAAAAGATCACCAGGGGCTGGGCGCAGTGGCTCATGCCTGTAATCCCAGCACTTTGCGAGGCCGAAGTGGGTGGATCATGAGATCAGGAGTTTGAGACTAACACGGTGAAACCCCCGCTCTACTAAAAATACAAAAAATTAGCCAGGTGTGGTGGTGGGTGCCTGTAGTCCCAGCTACTTTGGAGGCTGAGGCAGGAGAATCGCTTGAACCCTGGAGGCGGAGGATGCAGTGAGTTGAGATCGTGCCACTGCACTCCAACCTGAGTGACAGAGTGAGACTGTCTAAAAAAAAAAAAAAAAAGAAAAGGTCTCTATGAGGAGGGGTCTTGGGAGCTGAGGCTTGAAGACGGAGAGAAAAGCAGCTTGTGAAGAGCCAAGGAAGGGCATTCAGGTATTAACTTGGGGGAAATTTCATAAGTGCAGGGGCAAAGAAAGGCCCCAGGGAAGGCTTTTTGTTGGAGTTGTGTTTATCCAGTATACATAGAGGAGAAGATTGGAGATAGGAGAGACCAATACCTTGCGTCAGTGCTCTAGTTCTCTTGCTTTTTTGAAAGATGTTGCCTATGATGCCATCTTTGAAATATGATAGTATTTCCTCAGGAATTCTTAGGTTGATGAAAAAAACAGGTAAGCACCTGTGTTTCTTCCCTTTTAAAGCTCAGACACCACAGGACCGGGGCTGGGGGAAAATAGATGGTAATGGAGGCATACTTTCTGTCTTTTTTTTTTTTTTTTTTGAGACAGAGTCTCACTCTGTTGCCCAGGCTGGAGTGCAGTGGCGTGATCTGCTCACTGCAAGCTCTGCCTCCCGGGTTCACGCTAGCCTCCTGCCTCAGCCTCCTGAGTAGCTGGGACTATAGGCATCCACCACCATGCCCGGCTAATTTTTTTTTTTATTATTATTTTTAGTAGAGATGGGGTTTCACTGTGTTAGCCAGGATGGTCTCGATCTCCTGACCTCATGATCTGCCCGCCTCAGCCTCCCAAAGTGCTGGGATTACAGGTGTGAGCCACCGTGCCCAGCCAATGGAGGCATACTTTCAAATAATAACAGTAACCTTCTGTTGAGGACTTACTCTGAGAGATTCTAAGAGATTTACATTAATCTCATTTACCCTTATAACCAGACTACTCATTAGAGATGCACTCAGCTGCAAGTAATACAAGACCTCAATGACAGTAGCTTAAATCCATGGTAAATGGGAGGATTTTTTCTCATATAGCAAGGACTTCCAAGGTATACAGTCCAAGGCTAGAAGAGCTGCTCAATGATGCTGTCATGGACTCAGGATCCCTTTATATTTCTGCTCCTCCAGCATTAAAATGTTGGTTTTTGTTTTCTGCTTATCCCCTTGCAGTTACAAGATAGCTGCTACAGCTCTAGCCATTACATGTGTGTTACAGGCAGAATAAAAGAATATACAGAAGAGAAGGAACAATACCTCAGACTTCATTTATGTCTTACTGGTGATAACTGAACCACACTGCCAATTCTGTCTGCAAGAGAAGCTGGAACACACATTCTCCTTTTTTTTTTTCCTGAGATGGAGTCTCGCTGTGTTGCCCAGGCTGGGGTGCAGTGGTGCGATCTCGGCTCACTGCAACCTCTGCCTCCCGAGTTCAAGCGATTCTCCTGCCTCAGCCTTCGGAGTAGCTGGGACTACAGGCACACGCCACCATGCCCTGCTAATTCTTGTATTTTTAGTAGAGACGGGGTTTCACCATGTTGGCCAGGATGGTCTCGACCTTTTGACCTCATGATCTGCCCGTCTTGGCCTCCCAAAGTGCTGGGATTGCAGGTGTGAGCCACTGCGCCCGGCCACATTCTACTTTTTATAGCCCGTAAGGTAGAGGTAGATAAGGGAGGAGGGAGTTAGGCTGAAGATCAGGTTTGCCAGTCAGTAGTACCTGCCAACATTGGGATTATCTTTCCATGTAAAAATCAAATTTAAAAACTGAGGTTTTTGACCAGGTGTGGTGGCTCACACCTGTAATCCCAGCACTTTGGGAGGCTGAGGTGGGCAGATCATGAGGTCAGGAGTTCAAGACCAGTCTGGCTAACATAGTGAAACTCCGTCTCTACTAAAAATACAAAAAATTAGCCAGGTATGGTGGTGTACGCCTGTAATCCCAGCTCCTTGGAAGGCTGAGGTAGGAGAATCGCATGAAACCAGGTGGAAGGCAGAGATTGCAGTGAGCCGAGATCGCGCCATTGCACTCCAGCCTGGGCGACACTGCAAGACTCCATCTCAAACAAAGAAACAAAAAACTGAGGGTTTTGTTTTTGTTGTTCTTTTTTTTTTTTTGAGATGGAGTCTTCCTTTGTCGCCCAGGCTGGAGTGCAGTGGCAAAATCTTGGCTCACTGCAAACCTCCACCTCCCAGGCTCAAGCAATTCTCCTGCCTCAGCCTCCCCAGCAGCTGGAACTACAGGCATGCACAACCACGTCTGGCTAATTTTTTGTATTTGTAGTAGAGAAGGGGTTTTGCCACGTTGGCCAGGCTGGTCTCGAACTCCTGATCTCATGTGATCCACCCACCTTGGCCTCCCAAAGTGCTGGGATTACAGGCATGAGCTACCGTTCCCAGCCTTTAAAAACTGAGTTTTAAAGGAGTTACACTAAGACACAAAGTCACAAGCAAGTAAACAAGTGATGGATTCCATGGTTTTAACCACTGCCTATGTTAGTAGACAACCCTTCCATTACTTACAGTGTTCCAGAAATACAAAGGATGTTTGTGGCAGCAACAACATCCTCAAAGCAGCGTTAGGAAAAGTGGCACAAACATTCATAATTATCTGTCATAGTCATCATTACCAAAAACATTTATACCAAAACTTCTATCCTAAATGACAGGGCTGCAAATAATTAAAGAACATTTTTAGTCCTTGAGGGAGTTACAAGTTAGTTGGATGAACCAGACACACAGTGGCTCATGCCTGTAATCCCAGCATTTTGGGAGGCTGAGGTGGGCAGATCACCTGAGGTCGGGAGTTTGAGACCAGCCTGACCAACATGGTGAAACCCCATCTCTACTAAAAATACAAAAATTAGCTGGGCATGATGGCAGGTGCCTGTAATCCCAGCTACTTGGGAGGCTGAGGCAGGGAGAATCACTTGAACCTGGGAGGCGGAGGTTGCAGTGAGCCGGGATGGTGCCATTGCACTCCAGCCTGGGTGACAGAGCAAGACTCTGTCTCAAAAAAAAAAAAAATAAATAAAAATAAATAAATAAAATAAACAACAATGCAGGTAAGCAAGTAAGCATAGATTTGTTACCATGCGAATGGTTGCAACAATATAAGTGCTAGAAGTTCCAAGAATGGAGAGAATAGCATATAGACTCTATTAACCACTGAGGGCTTTGGAGATCAGGTAATTCAAGAACTGATTTTGTGAATGAGGAGTCAGAGGTCAAGTAGCTGAGCAGAAACTAGGACCCAGAGATAGAGCATTTTAATCCATTCCCTTTCTTCATGGCACACTGCTATCAAGGACTAAACTATTCAAGGAAGGCTTCCTGGTAGAGATGGACTTTAAGCTGAGCCTTGAAGGCAGGCAAGAATTAGACAATCAGAAGCAGAGAAGTAGAGTGTTTCAAGTTGGCCGAGTGTCATAATAAAAGCTGCAGACCTGGGAATGAGTATGATGTTTTCCTGCAGTAATGAGGAGATGGGTTTGGCTGGAACGGAGAGAGAAGAAAGAGAAAGCAAGGTTGGAAGTTAGTGGAGGTAAACGCCCTGGACTCTAGCTGTCTGGAAACAGGGCCAGGACACTACTCACTGTCACACAACTTTCTTGCCATTGGACATAGCTGTAGGACGCCGTCCACCCACTGAGTAGATCTGTCTTTGCTGGCAAGGCCACATTCATCCATGTGTGCGTCATGTGCTTATAGAGGTTCTGTAGTGTAAGACACAGGGCTGAATACTCTTGAGGAAATGACACAAATTAGCCATGCATCAGGCAGGCAAGTATCTAATAATCTGGAAGGGGAGATTGGATTTATACCTAAATAATCACATGCAGGGCCTGTATACAAGGTACACATGTGATCTATTTCAGATACAAACAAGTTGCCTTGCCATTCAATAAAATGAAAGGAAAAATGATGTCTAGTTGGTGAGATGAAGGAAAACTTTTCAGGAGAGGCAGCACTTGCACAGAACCTGGAAGAATTGGTGGAAACAAGGAGCAGGACAACACTGCAGGAGGGAGCAACTTCAGCAAAGTTGGGTGAGGGGCAGGGAGTGCGTCTAGTTAACAGATAGGATTGGAGGACGCGTGAAGGCAATAGAGAGGATCAGAGTGAGTGGTGCATGTCACCAAACCAATCCCTTTGGGGGCTCATTGGCTGAAGAGGAACTATAGGGTGGCACTGCCATTGTGAAAATCTCCAGGTTGCTCGGTTTTCCTCATATAACTGGTTCAGGCATTCAAAGGCTCACTCTGTCTCCCAGGCTGGAGTGCAGTGGTGTGATCAAGTCTCATGGCAGCCTCAACCTCCCAGGCTCAAGCTATCCTCCCTCTTCAGCCTCCTGAGTAGTTGAGACTACAGGCACAGCTAATTTTTGTTTTTGTTTTTTGAGAGACGGGGTTTTGTCATCCTGCCCAGGCTGGTCTCAAACTTCTGGGCTCAAACGATCTGCCTGCCTTGGCCTGCCAAAGTGCTGGGATTACAGGTGTGAGCCACCACACCTGGCCCAAAGGCTACTGAGACTTTAAATTGGAAATAGTTGGCTCCTAACAATTGTGTCAGTTACACCAAGCAAACATCCTTTAGATCCCACTTTATTATTTATTTATTTGTTTTTGAGACAGAGTCTTGCTCTGTCTCTCAGGCTGGAGGGCAGTGGCGTGATCTTGGCTCACTGCAACCTCCGCCTCCCGGGTTCAAGTGATTCTCCTGCCTCAGCCTCCCAAGTAGGCGAGCTTACAGGCATGCGCCACCATGCCTGGCTAATTTTTGTATTTTTAGTAGAGACAGGGTTTCACCATACTGGCCAGGTTGGTTTCGAACTCCTGACCTCAGGTGATTCGCCCACCTCAGCCTCCCAAAGTGCTGGGATTACAGGTGTGAGCAACCGCACCCGGCCTCTTTTTTATTTTTTTATTTTTATTTTTAATTTTTTAAATGTTTTTAAATTTTATTTATCTTTTTTTTGAGACGGAGTCTCGCTCTGTCACCCAGGCTGGAGTGCAGTGGCAGGATCTTGGCTCACTGCAAGCTCCGCCTCCCGGGTTCATGCCATTCCCCTGCCTCAGCCTCTTGAGTAGCTGGGACCACAGGCGCCCGCCACCACGC
This sequence comes from Symphalangus syndactylus, assembly GCF_028878055.3. Taxonomy (NCBI): domain Eukaryota; kingdom Metazoa; phylum Chordata; class Mammalia; order Primates; family Hylobatidae; genus Symphalangus; species Symphalangus syndactylus. The sequence continues at coordinate 68,943,632 of NC_072423.2, read as the reverse complement.
CCGGCTAATTTTTTGTCTTTTTAGTGGAGACAGAATTTCACCATGTGGCCAGGATGGTTTCGATCTCCTGACACTGTGATCCGCCCGCCTTGGCTTCCCAAAGTGCTGGGATTACAGGCATGAGCCACCGCGCCAGGCCTCTTTTTTATTTTTATTTTTTGTAGAGATAGGGTCTCACTTTGTTGCCCAGGCTAGTCTTGAACTCCTGGCTTCAAGTGATCCTCCTGCTTCGGCCTCCCAAAGTGCTGGGATTACAGGCTTGAGCCACTGCGCCTCACCCCCGATCCCACTTTCTAACAGTGATATGAAAGAAAGTTTTATTGAACAGTATTAGGAGGTTTTTGAGTGCAACTCAGAAATGAGTTGATAAGACTCTGATGCCGGGGGCTGGCTTTTCAGGAGTCTTCTATCTCCAAAACAATAATAAAAACAAAATAATATGTCCTCTAGGAGGCTAAAAAGGGAAGAGATAAAGAGATGTCAGCTCTGCAGGAAAAGCTTTCCAGGCCTGGACATGCTCTTCTATATGGTGATCTAAATTTAGACTCCAATCTGAAAGCAGGAGAGAGACTGTTTGTTTCCATTGTAAATTCCACTTTCCCGGTTTGAATTTCCTTTAGAATCTTGCGGAGTCATTTCAAAAACTCCCATCTCAGGCCGGGCGCGGTGGCTCACGCTTGTAATCCCAGCACTTTGGGAGGCCGAGGCGGGCGGATCACGAGGTCAGGAGATCGAGACCACGGTGAAACCCCGTTTCTACTAAAAATACAAAAAATTAGCCGGGCGTCGTGGCGGGCGCCTGTAGTCCCAGCTACTCGGAGAGGCTGAGGCAGGAGAATGGCGTGAACCCGGGAGGCGGAGCTTGCAGTGAGCCGAGATCGCGCCACTGCACTCCAGCCTGGGCGACAGAGCGAGACTCCGTCTCAAAAAAAAAAAAAAAAAAAAAAAAAACTCCCATCTCAGGCTGCATCTGCTTCCAGGCTGTAGACACACAGAGCTGTGTTTTGGGGCACAGGAACACAGGAAGATTCCAGAAAACTCCTCAAAAGTTGAGAAGCCGTGCAACTTGGAAAGGAAGGTCATTATTTGACTGTGACAACATCAGCCATGAGGAAGATTTTCTTCACAGTGCCCTACCTTCGCCCCCACACTGCTCTTGTTTCTTGTCCACAGGGCAGTGGGTTACTAAAGCTGATGGCTGATCGCCGATTGCATGCAGATGCCTGGGGATCCTCCTTGTCAGCCTCCTCCATGCCACTCCCCTGTTTGTGCCTTTCTTTTATCGCTTCCCTCCCGGGCTGACACAGAAGGTCTCAGTATTTTGTGTGTTGTGTTTTGAGGGGAGGTTGGAGCCAGAGTGGGATGTGTTATCTGAGGGTGAGGGAGGGTTGGGGATGGCAGAAATTCCAACGAGGAAATATTGGAAAATCTGTCCTTGTTCTTTCTTCCTGCATTCTTTGAGACATGTGATGATGCTTTCTTGTCCTCCTGGAAGTTAGTGGTCACAAACTAGGCCATCCCTGGGTTCAAAAGTAGTCTCCTTTTAAAAGTTTTTTTGTTTTGTTTTGAAGAAGGGTCTGTCACCCAGACTATAGTGCAGTGGTGCAATCTCAGCTCACCGCAACCTCTGCCTCCCAGGCTCAAGCAATCCTCCCACCTCAGCCTCCTGAGTAGCTGGAACTATAGGCATGAGCCACCACACCTAGTTAATTTTTGTATTTTTGTAGAGATGAGGTCTCACCACCTTGCCCAGGTTGGTCTCGAATTCCTGGGCTAAAGCAGTCGGCCCGCATCGCCCTCCCAGAGTGCTGGGATTACAAGTGTGAGCCACCATGCCTGGCTAGATTGCTAATTTTAATAACTACATAGTGCTCTAAAATTACTGAGCATTTATTTCATCACTTCTGGGGATTTTTACTTAATGATGGAAGAATCTCCTAGTGAGAACACTGAAATTCTATTTCTACCAGAGTAGAAAATAGTCTACAAAGCCATACACCTTCCCCTTAATTTTTCTAACATTGGGGAAAATTTGTCCAACATTAATAAGCCATTTAGATAAATAAGGAGAAAGAAAACAGAAAAACTTTGTGCTGTCAACAAAAATTTATTGAATTAGAAGAACTTTCATGTAGGAGAAAATTGGAAGAGGAAAAAGAAGAGTGAAGTGTGAGAGACAACCACTCTTTTTCGCTGAGAGTCACTTCCCTAATAAGATTTCACTTTCCTGATGTTAAATAAAAATTATGTTCAGGTGTGGTGGTGCCGACCTATAGTCTCAGCTACTAGGGAGGCTGAGGTGGGAGGATCACTTGAGCCCGGGAAGTGGAGGCTGCAGTGAGCCATGATTGTGCCACTGCACTCCAGCCTGGGTGACAGAGCAAGACCCTGTCTCAAAAAAAAAAAAGAAAAGAAAGGAAAAAAAAATCATGGGAGGTCATTGTTTCAGACTAAGCTCCTGCGCTAGGCCCCAATAGACCAGACTAAAAATTAAAATGGAGTCATCCATGCTACAGTTTCACATCACCAAACCCAAACTAAATTGTTATTTGACCTTCCAAGCAATCACGAGAGAGGTAACAGCCAATTTCCCAAACAGGCCAGTGTAAATCTTCAGTCTGCAGGGTAACGGAGTTCCCCCTGCTTTAATTCTTATGGAAAAAAGAAGCAGACTGACCTAATATTAACTAATCAGTTATTTTTCTATTGTTCTGTCTCCCTGTCTCCCCCTTATAAGAAAAATAGCTTTGAAACTAATGCTGCCTTTATTCTTGGCTTCTGCTCTCTTCAGCCCTTCCTTGTCTATAAAGACAGCCCCTTCTGCTCAGCTCCGGAACACTTACACTATTTCATGGAATGAAGTGCTGTCCGATTCTCATCACAGCAAGGGCAATTGAGAACTTTAAACTACATTTGTTGAAAATGTGTCTCTTGACGCTAATGTTTAAGGAGCATCCCTTATCAGGGATCATTGTGCAGAGCACACACCCAAAAACTGAGGAGAAAGGAGGGGTTTAAAGTGTTTTTTTGAAAGATTTAAGGAGACCAGAGGTGGGAACACCTTCTTAAGGACAGTTCACAATAGTTCCAAAATTCCATTCAAATTTGTGGCTATTCTGAAAATAATTTAAGACAATGGCTGTTGAACCGAGCAACCTGGAAGCGCCAGGAAATTTTCGGGGCTGGCCTCAGGGTCCTCGCTGTACAGCAGCTTTCACACACGCTGGCGAGCCGATTTCTTCCTCGGTGAGTGCCTTTTAAAATCTCTCCTCCCCTCTGTAGCTTCTAAAATGTTACTATCATTATTTGTTTAGTTATAATGTAAAATATGGGATGATGAAGGCTTAGTGTTACAAAGGATCAGCGAAATCACCAAGTGCTAATAAATTAAATCCTTCATACACAGAATTTACAGAACACATTTTCTCTAAACGGCCCGGTTTTAAACTACGGAAGGCAGTGTGTTCTCCAACAGGATCATGATTTTCAGAGTGCCTATAGGCAGGTCTCCTTAGATAGGTCGGCCTGCTGAGTAAAACAACAGCCCTGCCTAATCTTGGAATGAATTGTGCCTGACAAGAACTGCCCATGACCCGAGGGATTCAGACAGGACAAGATTCCAGAGGGGATTTCTGCTGCAGCTGCGGTTCCGTACCTTGGCCTTCAAGATCCCTGGTTTTATGACCTGGCAGCACATGACCGGTGAAAATAAGAAAGTCCATTGACCAACTGGAAGAATCTTTGTGCCCAGGACTAAGAATGATAACCACCCAGTTCAAAGAAAGCAAACAGGCTGGGTGCGGTGGCTCACGCTTGCAATCCCAACACTTTGGGAGGCAGGCGGATCACATGAGGCCAGGAGTTCCAGGCCAGCCTGGCCAACATGGCAAAGCCCTATCTCTACTAAAGATACTGAAATTAGCCAGGCATGGTGGTGCAGGTCTGTAATTCCAGCTACTCTGGAGCCTGAGGCATGAGAATCAATTGAACCTGGGAGGCTGTGGTGAGCTGGATCAGGCCACTGCACTCCAGCCTGGGCGACAGAGGGAGACTCTGTCTCAAAAAAAATAAATAAAATAAAAAAGCAAACAAACCTAAATGGAGTGATTTGGGGCTATGTATATGTGAGTGACTTATTAGAAGAGTCTTCATGTTTCTACTAGTTTTTTTTTGCACTTCTGACCCATTTTGTGTAACTTATTCTTCCTCACCTTTTACAAAGATTTATTACAAAACAAACTGCAGTGCCTTGTTGAAAAACCATTCCTTGCAGTGCGATAGGAAAGTTCTAAAGAACACTGAGTTTGTCTTCTAAGTGTGAACGGAAATTTACAGAGCTTATAGGAGCACAATAACGTTTTAAAAAATACAGATGTATGTATGTATTAATTCATTCTCCTTTATCCTTCATTTATTTTAGTTTTTATTGTGAAATAATAATACACACAAACACCTATGTATCCATCACACAGGCCAAGAAACGGCACATTCCCCTGCTCCAGACTTACACCCAACTCCGATTGCACTGTCTCTCTCTTTCCTGCAATTTCTGTCATTTCCTTATTTTTCTTTATAGTTGTTATCACCTATGCTTTTATCTTGAAACAGTATATCATTTTTGGAATAGAATAAGAATCATGCTTTGATCTTGTGATGTTTCTTTGCTTAAGATTTTATTTTTGAAATTCATCCATGTTGATGTAAATCAGTAGGATTTCATTATATGATTACACCACAGTCTAAGTATCCATTCCACCTTTGGTGGACATTCATGTTGTTTCTTTGCAATTATGAGCAATGCTGCTCTATTTTTGTATGTGTCTTTGAGGGCACTTGGGCAAGAATTTCTAGAGGGCATGTACCTAACATTGGAATTACTGGTCCCTGTGTGTGTGTGCACGTTGAACTTTCTAGATAATAGCAAACTGTTTTCTAAAGTTGTTACAGTTTGACTCTGGGTACCCACAGTCCCAGCTACTTGGGAGGCGGAGGCAAGAGGATTGCTAGAGGCCAGGAGTTCAAGTCCTGTCTGGGCAACATAGGGAGATCCCATCTCTTAAATAAAAAGATTTTTTTTTAAAAGAAGTTGTACATGTGCAGTGGCTGCAAACAGCAGCTTTCTTGGTAGTGTGTGCAGCCTGTTTCTTGTATAGGTTGCTCTAAGGGACCTTGGAGACAGGCCTTTCAGATGGGTGTTCATGTCTCTGACCTTTCACTACCCCAATGTAGGCTCCAAACAGGCACGCGAAGTGCCTTTGGAAAGAAAGCCCCAGGGCACTGTGGCCAGGGTTAACATTGGCCAAGTTATCATGTCCATCCGCACCAAGCTGCAGAACAAGGAGCATGTGACTGAGGCCCTGTGCAGGGCCAAGTTCAATTTCTCTGGTCACCAGAAGATCCGCATCTCAAAGAAGCAGGGCTTCACCAAGTTGAATGCTGATGAATTTGAAGACATGGTAGCTGAGAAGCGGCTCATCCCAGATGGCTGTGGGGTCAAGTACATCCCCAGTCGTGGCCCTCTGGACAAGTGGTGGGCCCTGCACTCATGAGGGCTTCCACTGTGCTGCCCCCTCTTAATACTCACCAATAAATTCTACTTTCTGTCCAAAAAAAAAGTTGTACAATTTGGATTTGAACCAGTGATGTGCCTGAATGCTGCTTGATCACTGCATGACCTTGGCATTAGTAACACCTCCAGCAGTTGGCATTGAACAACTTTAAAATTTTTAACCATTCTGGCCAGGCATGGTGGCTCACACCTGTAATCCCAGCACTTTGCGAGGCCGACGCAGGCGGATCACATGAGGTCAGGAGATCCAGACCAACCTGGCCAACGTGGCAAAACCCAGTTTCTACTAAAAATACAAAAATTAGCCAGGCCTGTAATCCCAGCTTCTTGGGAGGCTAAGGCACAAGAATTGCTTGAAACTGGGAGGTGGAGATTGCAGTGAGTCAAGATCACGTCACTGCACTCCAGCCTGGGTGACAGAGCAAGACTGGCTGAAAAAAAAATTAATTAATTAAAAAAAATTCAGTCGTCCTGATGGGTGTGTGGTGGTATCTCATTGCAGTTCTTTTTTTTTTTTTTTTTTTTTTTTTTTTTTTTTTTTTTTTTTGAGACGGAGTCTTGCTCTGTCTCCCAGGCAGGAGTGCAATGGCGCGATCTCGGCTCACTGCAAGCTCCGCCTCCCGGGTTCATGCCATTCTCCTGCCTCAGCCTCCCGAGTAGCTGGGACTACAGGCGCCCGCCAACACGTCCGGCTAATTTTTTGTATTTTTAGTAGAGATGGGGTTTCACTGTGTTAGCCAGGATGGTCTCGATCTCCTGACCTCGTGATCCGCCCGCCTCGGCCTCCCAAAGTGCTGGGATTACAGGCTTGAGCCACCGCGCCCGGCCAACAGTTCTTTTTTTTTTAACAATTGATTTATTTAAGAGATTCCACAATAACATAAAACAGAAAACAAAAACCTATTTTATTTCTCCCCAAATCTGGTAAGATTAGCCGGACGCGGTGGCTCACGCCTGTAATCCCAGCACTTTGGGAGGCTGAGGCCGGTGGATCACGAGGTCAGGAGATCGAGACCACGGTGAAACCCCGTCTCTACTAAAAATACAAAAAAATTAGCCGGGCGTGGTGGTGGGCGCCTGTAGTCCCAGCTACTCGGAGAGGCTGAGGCAGGAGAATGGCGTGAACCCGGGAGGCGGAGCTTGCAGTGAGCCGAGATTGCGCCACTGCACTCCAGCCTGGGTGACAGAGCAAGACTCCGTCTCAAAAAAAAAAAAAAAAAATCTGGTAAGATTAACTTCTGGCATTTCAGATAACCTAAACTGTCACAGAGATTTGAAAACATGATCTAATGCACAAATGCTATACAATAAATACAGCTGATTAAAATTTAAAAAAATTTAACAGTAGATAAGCTGTTGTATGTATAATTTGGTATTACACAAAAAACAGTTTAACCATGTTACTTAAAATAAGACACAGATACAGAAAACCACATTAAATGATAGCTTAATGAATTATCTTTTTTTTATACTTTAAGTTCTAGGGTACATGTGCACAACGTGCAGGTTTGTTACATATGTATACATGTGCCGTGTTGGTGTGCTGCACCCATTAACTCATCATTTACATTAGGTATATCTCCTAATACTATCCCTCCCCCCTCCCCCCACCCCACAACAGGCCCTGGTGTGTGATGTTCCCCTTCCTGTGTCCAAGTGTTCTCATTGTAAAATTCCCACCTATGAGTGAGAACATGAGGTGTTTGGTTTTTTGTTCTTGCGGTAGTTTGCTGAGAATGATGGTTTCCAACTTCACCCATGTCCCTGCAAAAGACATGAACTCATCCTTTTTATGGTTGCATAGTATTCCATGGTGTATATGTGCCACATTTTCTTCATCCAGTCTATCATTGATGGACATTTGGGTTGGTTCCAAGTCTTTGCTATTGTGAATAACTTACTTTCTCCTGATTACTTGTCAGGCCTCTGAGCCCAAGCTAAGCCATCATATCCCCTGTCACCTGCACGTATACAATCCAGATGGCCTGAAGCAACTGAAGATCCACAAAAGGAGTGAAAATAGCCTTAACTGATGACATTCCACCATTGTTATTTATTTCTGCCCCACCCTGATACGATATATTCTCCCCCTCTCCCCACCTAAGAAGGTACTTTGTAATATACTCCCTGCCCTTAAGAAGGTACTTTGTGCCGGGCGCGGTGGCTCACGCCTGTAATCCCAGCACTTTGGGAGGCCGAGGCGGGCGGATCACGAGGTCAGGAGATCGAGACCATCCTGGCTAACACGGTGAAACCCCGTCTCTACTAAAAATACAAAAAATTAGCCAGGCGAGGTGGCAGGCGCCTGTAGTCCCAGCTACAAGGGAGGCTGAGGCAGGAGAATGGCGTGAACCCCGGGGGGCGGAGCCTGCAGTGAGCCGAGATCGCGCCACTGCACTCCAGCCTGGGTGAAAGAGCGAGACTCCGTCTCAAAAAAAAAAAAAAAAGAAGGTACTTTGTAATATTCTTCCCCCGCCCTTAAGAATGTACCTTGTACGCCTATCCCAAACCTATAACAACTAATGATAATCCCACCACCCTTTGCTGACTCCTTTTTCGGACTCAGCCCATCTGCACCCAGGTGAAATAAACAGCCTTGTTGCTTACACAAAGCCTGTTTGGTGATTTCTTCACACGGACGCATGTGACATTACTAATGAAATTAAACATCTTTTCATAAGTTTATGGGCATTTGTGCTTATTTTTTGTGAAATTCATCTTCATTTCTTTTGTTAATTTTTCTACTGATTGCGAAATTTTTACTTACTGATTCATAGGAGTTCTTCATGTATTCTGGATTCTAATCTTGGGTTGATTATATATGTTGCAAATATATTCTCCTGGAATGGTGCTTGTTTTTGTTTTGTTTTGTTTTACTCTTTTTATGTTCTCTTTTAAAGAAGTCCTAACTTTAATGTAGATAAATATATCAGTCTTTTCCTTTATAGTTAGTGCTTCTTGTGTCTTGTTTAATAAATCCTTTCACTCAGAATTTGATAGCATATTCTTCTGTATTATCTCCTAAAAATTTTATATCATGAATCATGGAGTCTAAGTTGAGATTTATTATAAAAAAATCAATCACAATTTCAGAAATGGTAAAATGTGGAAAAGAATGTATATCCTTGAAATGACGACAGGAGCACAATTTTGATTTCTCATTTAGGTCTTTTTTTTTTTTTTTTTTTGAGACGGAGTCTCGCTCTTTCACCCAGGCTGGAGTGCAGTGGCGCGATCTCGGCTCACTGCAGGCTCCGCCCCCCGGGGTTCACGCCATTCTCCTGCCTCAGCCTCCCGCGCAGCTGGGACTACAGGCGCCTGCCACCTCGCCCGGCTAATTTTTTGTATTTTTAGTAGAGACGGGGTTTCACCGTGTTAGCGAGGATGGTCTCGATCTCCTGACCTTGTGATCCGCCCGCCTCGGCCTTCCAAAGTGCTGGGATTACAGGCATGAGCCACCGCGCCCGGCCTCATTTAGGTCTTTAATCCAACTAAAGCTGATTTTGGGATATGATGTTGAGTCTAAATTTAATTTTGCCATATGGATAATCACTATTGTTTGAAGTATTCTCCAAACTTCATGTGTCGGAAATGTAATCCCCAAATTCATATGTTGATGGTATCTGGAGGTGGGGCCTTTGGGAGGTAATTGAGATTAGATAAAGTCATCAGGAGTCCCAATGCTGGGACTGGTGGCTTTATAAAAAGAGGAAGAGGGACTTGAATTAGCATCCCTTGCCCTCTTGCCACCAGAAGCCCCCTGCTAGGTTACAGCACGAAGGCCTTCACCAGATCCGGCCCATCCACCTTGGACTTCCAGCCTGCAGAACTGTGAGCCAGAGAAACTTATTTTCTTTATAAATTACCCAGTGTGGTATTTTGTTATAGCAATGAAAATGAATACAATAATCAACTGCCTCCTAACCATTTATTGAAAAATCCATCTTTTCCCCAATATTCTGAATTGCCCCCTCTGCCATACATCAAGTGTCTGTATATGTTGAACCTATTTCTGAGCTTTCTCTTACATTTAAAAAAAATGGCTAGGCGTGGTGGCTCACACCTGTAATCCCAGCACTTTGGGAGGTCCAGGGAGGAAGATCACTTGAGTCCAGAAGTTCGAGACCAGCCTGGGCAACATAGTGAGACCCTGTCTTTTTTTTTTTAAATCACTTTATTAAAAAATAAAAAATAAAATTACTTTTTATATTTTCTTATTTATTTATTTTTATTTTTTAAAATAGAGATGGGGTCTTTCCACATTGTCTAGGCTAGTGTTGAACTCCTGGCCTCAAGTAATCCTGCCACCTTGGCTTCCCAAAGTGCTGGGATCACAGGTGTGAGCCACTGTGGCTGCTAATTATTAAACTGACAAAAGTTACATATATTTATGGTGTACAACATGATGTGTTGATACGTGCATACATTGTGGAATGGCTAAATCAAGCGGATTAACATATTCATTACCTCACACACTTTTTTTTGTGTGCGTGGTGAGAATTTCTATTGCATTTGATTGGCCTATTTGTCTAATTGGCCCCTGTACTAATATGACCCTGCCTTCATCCTATAGTTTTGATATATAGAAAGGTAATTCCTCCCTCTCTGTTTTTCTTCAAGAGTCTTTTGAAGAAGTAACCTCTATTTTGAATGAAATTGCATTGAATTCATAGATCAATTTATTGAGAATTAATATTTTTATGAGATTGGATCTATCTCCAAATATGGTATTTCTCTAACTAGGTCTTCTTCATAGTTTTTCATTGAAGTTTCCTAATTCTCTTTATAGAGGTCTTGCTGGGCATAGTGGCTCATGCCTGTAATCCCAGCACTTTGGGAGGCTGAGGCAGGAAGGTCACTTAAGCCCAATAGTTCAAGACCAGCCTGGGTAACATAGTGAGACCCTTGTCTCCACAGATTTTTTTTTTTTTTCTTTTTGAGATGGAGTCTCATTCTGTCGCCCAGGCTGGAGTGCAATGGCGCGATCTCGGCTCACTGCAGCCTCCATCTTCCAGGTTCAAGCGATTCCCCTGCCTCAGCCTCCCAAATAGCTGAGACCACAGGCGTGTGCCACCACTCCCAGCTAATTTTTTTATTTTTAGTAGAGACGGAGCGGGGTGGGGGGGGCGGTCTCACCATGTTGGCCAGGCTGGTCTCGAACTCCTGACCTCAAATGACCCACCTGCCTTGGCCTCCCAAAGTGCTGGGATTATAGGCATGATACCACGCCCGGCCTGTCACCACAAAAATTTTTAAACAAGTTAAAAAAAATTTTTTTTAATTTGGTGTTGCAAGCCTGTGGTCCCAGCTACTTGGGAGGCTGAGGTGGGAGGATCCCTTGAGCCTAGAAGTTGAGGCTGTAGCGAGCTGTGTTCATGCCACTGTACTCCAGCCTAGGTGACAGAGTGAGACCCTGTCTCAAAAAAAAAAAATTTAAAAAATAAAGGTCTTGCTCATATTTTGTTAGATTTATTCCTCAGTCGCTTATTTTTGATATTATTCTAAACGTATCTTTAAAAAAATCTCATTCCAAACTGTTTATTACTGGTATATACAAATGCTAACAATTTTGCATATTGATAGGCCGGGCGCGGTGGCTCACGCTTGTAATCCCAGCACTTCGGGAGGCCGAGGCGGGCGAATCACGAGGTCAGGAGATTGAGACCACGGTGAAACCCCGTCTCTACTAAAAATACAAAAAATTAGCCGGGCGTGGTGGCGGGCGCCTGTAGTCCCAGCTACTCGGAGAGGCTGAGGCAGGAGAATGGCGTGAACCCGGGAGGCGGAGCTTGCAGTGAGCCGAGATTGCGCCACTGCACTCCAGCCTGGGCGACAGAGCAAGACTCCGTCTCAAAAAAAAAAAAAAAAAAAATTTTGCATATTGATTTTAGCATCCAGCAACATTACTCTCACATTCATTTCAATAGGTTATGTATATATTCTTTAGAATTTTGTACACATATGATCATGTCATTGTGATTTCTTTCTTTCCAATACGTACATATTTGATTTCTTTATCTTACCTTATTCCACTATTAGAACCTCTAGTACTATACTGAATAGAAGTGGAGATGGCTGCACACTTATGTTCCTCATTTTAAAATTTTATTTTATTTTTAATATTTATTTATTTTTTTGAGACACCGTCTCACTCTGTCACCCAGGCTGAAGTGCAATGGTGTAATCTCGGCTCACTGCAACCTCTGCCTTCCAGGCTGGAATGATCCTCCTGCCTCAGCCTCCCAAGTAGCTGGGACCACAGGCGTGCACCACCATGCCTGGCTAATTTTTTTTGTGGAGATGGAATTTCGCCATGTTGCCCGGGCTGATCTCAAACTCCTGGGCAAGCGATCTGCCTGCCTCAGCCTCACAAAGTGCTGAGATTACAGGCGTGAGCCACTGCACCCGACCCCTCATTTTTTTTTTTAAAGCAATGATTACTTACGATATTTGCTATATGCTTTTGTAAATCTCCCCTTTTTTTCAAGGAAAATATTCCTAGTTTCCTACGAATTTTATCTGGTTGGATACTCAATTTGATCAAAGACTTTTTCTGAACTTGCTGAGATCGTCATAGGCTTTTTTTTTCCTTTAATCTTTAAATGTAGTGAGTTACATTAATTGATTTTCTCATTTTAAACTAAACTTGCATTTTAAACTAACCTTGGATAAGCCCGTTTGGTTATAATGTATTACCTTGCTGGATTCACATTGTTGAAATTCAGCTCAGGACTTTCGTGTCTATATGTAAGAGTGTTTTGGCCTGGGATTTTTGCTTCTGACACTCTCCTGATCAGATTTTGGTATAAGGTAATGCCAGCTTCATAAAGCGAGTTGAGGGATAATCTCTCCTTTCCATACTTTAGAGTGTGAGATTGGAATTACTTATTACTGGAATGTTCAGTAGAAATCACTGGCAAACTGTTTTAGCTAGATTTTTCTTTGCAGAAAATATTTAACAACAGATTCAAGTTCTTGGATAGTTACGAGTTTCAGTTTTATTAATTTACGCTTCTTGGAATTTCACAAAGTTCTTTTACCTTTGTTAAGTTCTACATCATGTATGATTATAGCTTTCCCTTTATGCTTCACGTTGTGTGTTGTGCCTTCTCCTTTTTCCCTGATCATTTTTCACCAGAAGTTTGAATGCAGTGTTTGGCTTAGTTGGTTCTTTCTATTGCATGTTTGCTTTCAATTTTATTATTTTAAAAATTTTATCTTTATTATTTCCTTTCTTCCATATGACTTTAATTTCCTGTTCTTTTTCTAACTTTTTAGCTCTTTACATTTTAAACAATTTTCTCTTGTAATATAAGCTTTTAGGTCTATAAGTTTCCCCTTAACAACTTGCTCAGTTTTATCCCTCATATTTTCATACATAGTATCAAATATTTGATATATAGCATTTAAATGTTGTCACATTCCCATAGTGCTGTTCATTGGCTCATGAATTTCCAAACAAATAGGTTTTTCTAGTTACTTCTTAAAAAAATTGATTCTTGTCATTTTTTTTTTTTTTTTTTTTGAGATGGAGTCTCACTCTGTTGCCCAGGCTGAAGTGCGGTGGTGCAATCTCGGCTCACTGCAAGCTCTGCCTCCTGGTTTCACGCCATTCTCCTGCCTCAGCCTCCTGAGTAGCTGGGACTACAGGTGCCCGCCACCACGCCCGGCTAATTTTTTTTTTTTTTTTTTTGTATTTTTAGTAGAGACGAGGTTTCACCGTGTTAGCCAGGATGGTCTCGATCTCCTGACCTCGTGATCTGCCCGCCTCGGCCTCCCAAAGTGCTGGGATTACAGGCGTGAGCCACCGCTCCCGGCCGATTCTTGGCTTAATTGCATTGTGGTCAGAGGATATAGTCTGTATGATAAATATTTTCCTTTCTTTCTTTTCTCTCTTTCATTCTTCTTGAGACAGTGTCATGCTCTGTTGCCCAGGCTGGAGTGCAGTGGCACAATCTGGGCTCACTGCGACCTTGACCTCTTAGGCTCAATCAATCCTCCCACCTCAGCTTCCCCAGTAGCTGGGACTACAGGCACACGCTACCACAGCCACCTAATTTATTACATTTTTAGTAGAGGTGAGGTCTCTCTATGTTGCCCAGGCTGGTCTCAAACTCCTGAGCTCAAGCGATCCTCCCAAGCTCAAGCTATCTTCCCGACTTGGTTTCCTGAAGTGCTGGGATTACAGCTGTGAGCCACTGCATCTGGGCAATGCATTCAAAGTTTTCAGATTTGTTAAGACTTGCTTTATTTTATTTATTTATTTATTTATTTATTTATTTATTTATTTAATTTTTTGAGATGAAGTCTAGCTCTGTTGCTCAGGCTGGAGTGCAGTGGCCCGATCTTGGCTCACTGCCTCTGTGTCCTGGGTTCAAGTGATTCTCCTGCCTCAGCCTCCTGAGTAGCTGGGACTATAGGCGTGCACCACCACACTTGGCTAATTTTTGTGTTTTTAGTAGAGACGGGTTTCACCATGTTGGCCAGGCTAGCCTCGAACTCCTGACCTCAAGTGATCTGCCTGTCTCGGCCTCCCAAAGTGCTGGGATTACAGGTGTGAGCCACTGCACCTGGCCTATATGTGTTTTATATGTTCATATGTGACCAGCTTTAGTGAGGTTTCTGGGTCGCCTTGAGAAGTAATTTTTTTTCTTATTCTACTATTTTACTTTTGCAATTCTATATTTATTGGGTCTTCTATTAATCTCCCTACTTAAAGTACATACTAACCTTTACTTCTGCTGCACAAAACTCCCAAGGCTTCAAAAATCAACATTCAAACTCACTAGATTCAGCAAAAATCCTCCAGGCATATGCTGACTTTCGGCTCGGCTTACCTCTCTGGGTTCTGACCTTCACCCTGTCCTGGGGCAATTTCTTAATTTCTTGCCAGTTTATAGATGCCTTCCAGAATATATATATATATTTTTTTTTTTTTTTTTTTTTTTTTTTTTTTTTTTGAGACGGAGTCTCGCTCTGTCGCCCACGCTGGAGTGCAGTGGCGCGATCTCGGCTCACTGCAAGCTCCGCCTCCTGGGTTCACGCCATTCTCCTGCCTCAGCCTCCCGAGTAGATGGGATTACAGGCGCCTGCCATCACACCCGGCTAATTTTTTGTATTTTTAGTAGAGACGGGGTTTCACCGTGTTAGCCAGGATGGTCTCGATCTCCTGACCTCGTAATCCGCCCGCCTCAGCCTCCCAAAGTGCTGGGATTACAGGCGTGAGCCACTGCGCCCGGCCTCCAGAATATATTTTTATTATTTTGCCCAGTATTTTTGTTTTTGTTTTCAGTGGGGGAAAGTTGGTCTAGACACCCAGCTGAGCATATTAGATGAAACAGAAATCTTCACTTATTGTTCATCACATATTTATTGAGCACCTACTATGTATACAATAAGTACTATAATTGTGATCTGTACAAGGTGGACTAGAGGCATAAGAAAAAATACATCGACTGGGCTAGGACAGTAGGGCAATTGAGGGAAGGTGGTGGGAGGTAGTTAAAAATACAGGTTTGTGCCGGGCCTGGTGGCTCATGCCTGTAATCCCAGCACTTTGGGGGGCCGAGGTGGGCGGATCACTTGAGGCCAGGATTTCGAGACCAGCCTGGGCAACATGGCAAAACCCCATCTCTACTAAAAATAAATTAAAAAAAATAGTTTTGGTTCATTCATTTGATGGCTAAATAATAACTATTTTAGAAAGAGAAGAAAAAAATACAGGTTTAGGAGTCAAGGAGGGCTGGAGGCAAATTCTAGCAACACTGCTGACGAGTTATGAGATCTGAGGCAAGACACTTAACATCTCTGTGCCGTAGTTCCTTCATCTGTAAACTGGTGTTAATTATAGAAGTTGAATTACTAGAAGAGCGGGGCACACAGTGATGGTACAGAAAATGCTGGCTATTCTCTGTCCTCACAGAGAAAGAGATGCGGAAGCTGGGAATAACAAAGCTATTTTTCTAAGGTTGAATCATCTCCCCTGGGAGCTGCCAGACAGGAGGGCGTAGGACCACCTCCTTCCAACTCCAGGTTGGAGATACTTGATTCTTATTCTAGAGAAAATCCTTCTCCGCTTTCCAGATTCTCTCAAAGATATGTCTTCTCCCTGGCCCTCTCCCCCTTGACTGAGATAGGTTCCTCACTGAGCATAGAGTTTTGGAAATAAAAGACAGGAAGGAAATGTCTTGCAGACAACTTCTGCTTTCCACTCTGCCAACAACCTCCTGAGACAAGCAGAATGCCTGGGTGCATTCTTATAAGTAGAAGAAGAAAGAGAGAACTCTAAGGAAAAACACAGAAGTTAATATATGAAAAATTATTCTTGCCAGCTACCGTGGCTCAAGCCTGTAATTCCAGTACTTCGGGTGGCTAAGGTAGGAGGCTCGATTGAGCCCAGGAGTTTGAGGTTGCAGTGAACCGTGATCACACCACTTCACTCTGGCCTGAACAACAGAGTGAGACCCTGTCTCCAAAAAAAAAAAAAAAAAATCCTGTTGCAAAAGGGATGATGGAATGGCTGAAGCATACAGACTAGAAGGAGCAGGAGAGAAAATTAGAGAGAAAAGGAGCACACTGAATGCCACGCTAGGGAACTTGATTTGCTTCGTCAAGACAATGGGTTGCCAACCACCTGTGCCATGGCCAGGTCTGCAATTCAGAGTAGAGGATGCTTAGAATTGGGCAGGACTAGAGGGTAGGGAGACCAGCTGGCATATTCCTACAATGGACCACAAAAGAAATGGCGAGGGCCTAATCACAAGCAGGGGTGAGTGGTGCAGCAGAGGAGAGCCCTCAAAGTGGCCAATAGAGTAGCTCTGCAGAGAGCTAGAGCAGGAGTGGTAAGACTTCCCTTAGCAAGAGTAGGAATGATGAGGAGGAATAATGAGGAGGAATGATGGAGGCAGCATGGGAGTAGAGGGAAATGAGACTCCCTCCTAGGTTTCTGGCAAGTATGTCTAAACAGATGACAGTGCCATCAGCCAGGATAGGAGATTCAGGAGGAGCAGGTTTGAAAAAGCACAAATAATGAGTTTGAATCTGACATCACTGTGGACCTTGCTGGTTGAGACATTGAAAGCCACTGAGCACAGGCATGTAGAATTCAGAGGAGTTCCCACTAATGAGAGGAGGAGAGAGTTTCAAGAAGGAAATAATGATCAACAGCATCTTGCCCTGCAGAGATCATGAGGCATGGGACATGAAAGGGGTCTGTTTTATTCGGCAACCAGAAGGTCATCAGTGACTTTAGC
The DNA here is from genome assembly GCF_028878055.3 of Symphalangus syndactylus. Classification (NCBI taxonomy): domain Eukaryota; kingdom Metazoa; phylum Chordata; class Mammalia; order Primates; family Hylobatidae; genus Symphalangus; species Symphalangus syndactylus. The sequence goes on along the minus strand of NC_072423.2, from coordinate 68,926,811 downwards.
CTGAGCAGTTTCAGGGTTACAGGAGGAGCAACCCTGTGAAGATGGGAGAAAACCTGAAACTCTTTCAGGTAGCTTGGGTGGGAAGAGAAGCTGTGTGATAAGTCAACAGCCTGAGGGGGAACTGAGGGGCCACAAAAGCTTCTTTTTCAAGCACAGGAATGAAGCCAGAATTGAGGAAGAGGGGACAATTAGTGGAGTGAGGTTCCTCACTTTGGAGCTGGAAGATGGTGGGTCAGAGGCCAGTCGAAGGAAGCGCTTTCTTCCTCTGACACTCCAGTGGAGTAGGTGGACCTGGGGTGGCCCCTCCACACTTCCTAGGGCAGGAGGTGAAGGGATTTATCATGCAACAAACATTCAGTGAGTCACCACTTTGCTTAAGTGGTGGTGTAAGCTGGTGGACATGAGAAAATGAGGAAAATATTAGCAATATGAACCAATCGTTCTGAGTGAGGTCTCGAACACGAGGTTGTTTGGAGGAAGGGAGGGGAGCTCTAGGGCTTCCTGAATGATGAAAGAAGGGAGCTTGGCAGAATATTTCCCTCCCAAGGCAGAGATAGAGAAAATAGCCTGAGAGAAACAGGAAAAGTCTAAGTGGGAAAAATGGAAGAAAGGAAAGAAAATAAACTCTTAACAGCCTGTTCCAGGTTGCAGACACTAAAGTAGGCACTTTACAGGTTATCACGGGGAATCCACAAAACAATTCTGTAAGAAAGACACTATCTTTTATTGACGTAGAAACTGAGGATTAAATTCTTTCTCTAGCTTTAATTTTTCTTCTCCATATTTATAAAATCCATTGAATATGGAGGGGGATATTTGAGTCCTCTGAAATTTTTATTTTACTTGTGAAGCCAAGTGAGAAGCAGTGAAATGAGGAAAATTCCTAGTGGGCTTGTGCCAGTGAAACTACCTATGTTTCTGTAGGGCCTTGATTACAGATGGGGCAAAACTTTATCGAGTTTCAGAGAAAAGCAGAAGGAACTTAAGTGAGGAAGTGGTCGCCTGCTCCCTGGATCCAAGCACTGCCCAGCTACACCAGGCACTGGTGGGAAGAAACTGGGTTGCAGCTGGATCCTTCACGAAACAGCTTTGTGTATGCAAATGCCTATTTCAGTATCCTCAGAACTGTATAAATGATCACACACAAGATGCACCTCATAAATTACCTGGCATTTATATAGAAGTAACATAGGCTTCTGTTCATTACTTTCAATCATAGAATAGTAATAGAATAGGCTGCAAATTAAAAACCAGTGTGCACCAATAGTATATAGCACCAGGAATCCAGCTTTTTTTTTTTTTTTTTTTTTTTTTTTTTTTTTGAGACAGAGTTTCGCTCCCAGGCTGGAGTGAAGTGGCGCGATCTCGGCTCACTGCAACCTCCCACCTCCGGATTCAAGTGATTCTACAGCCTCTGCCTCCCAAGTAGCTGGGATTACAGGCGCGCCAACACGCCCGGCTAATTTTTGTATTTTTAGTAGAGGCGGGGTTTTGCCATGTTGGCCAGGCTGGTCTCCAACTCCTGACCTCAGGCCATAGACCCGCCTTGGCCTCCCAAAGTGCTGGGATTACTGGCGTGAGCCACCGCGCCCGGCCCCATTTCTTTTCTTTCTGAGACGGAGTCTCTCTGTCGCCAGGCTGGAGTGCAATGGCGCGATCTTGGCTCACTGCAATCTCGGCCTCCCGGGTTCAAATGATTCTCCTGCCTCAGCCTCCTGAGAAGCTGGGATTACAGGCACTCGCCACCACGCCCGGCTGGTTTTTTGTATTTTTAGTTTAGACGGGGGTTTCTCCATGTTGGCCAGGCTGGTCTCGAACTCCTGACCTCAAGTGATCCGCCCGCCTCGGCCTTCCAAAGTGCTAGGATTACAGGCCACCCATTTCTTAAAAAGTATATTTTAATGCTGGGGACGGTGGCTCATGCCTGTAATTCCAGTACTTCGGGAGGCCGAGGTGGGAGGATGTTTGAGCCCAGGAGTTGGAGACCAGCCCGGGTAACACAGCGAGACCCTGCCTCGATAAAAAGAATAAACAAAAAACAACAAAAGAACCCCGGCATATTTTTTAAAATGAGTTGTGTAATAGGATTTTATTTTTTTTTTTGGTGGAGATGTAAGCAAGCAAAGGAGATGTGCTACTAGTGATCAAAACGGGATTATAAAACATTCATTCCCTAGACTTTCTTTGCGCTTTAATATTCCTTTTTGGCAATTGGGCTCTCAGTCCCACGTGACCCGCCGCAGGGTTGCCATGGGGACCGGAAGAAACTTTTTTTTAAAAAAAGTAAGTCTCCTGTCGCCCGAGGCAGTAGAAAATCGAGGCCCCGCCCTCACTCGGCCAGGGGCCCAGGCCCGCAGCCCAGGGACTGCGAGCGGTGAGAAGCCGCACGCCTGCAGCTCGGCGGCGGGGGTGCGGCGCGCGGCCGGGAGCGCGCGTCACGTGGCTGGGGCGGGGCCTGCGCGCTGCCCGCCCGCCCGCTGCCGGCTCGGCCGCCGCAGCCGCCGCGTCCCATTCATGAGGGCCGCCCGACTCAGCTGCGGCCCAGGCGGCTTCCGAGGCAGCGGCGGCTGCTGGCGCTCCGACCCCGTGCGCGCCCCCGACCGACCCCGCCCCCTCGGCTTCCCTCCCCAGCGGGTCCCAGCCATCGCAGTCCAGCCGCCGCCTGCCCTCAGCCGCCCGCTGGCAGGGAGCGGAGCCGCCGTAGGTAAGTGGGCGCGGGCCGGGCTCCTCGCAGGCGTCCCTCCGGGGCTGGCGGCGAGTGTCTGCGCCTGGGGGCTTCCCTCGGCGCGGGCCCGGGGCTGTCCTGCTGGAGGTCCGGACCCTCCGGGGCGGCGCGGGCCCGGGGCTGTCCTGCTGGAGGCCGGGACCCTCCGGGGCGGCGCGGGCTGAGCCGTCCTCTCCTCGCGCCCCGGTCCCCGCTTCCCGGTCCCCGCGCCCCAGTCCCCGACTCGCCACGACCGCGCCACGTAGACGCGGCCCCTACCGCCGCCGCCGCAGGACGGACCGGCGGGGTGCGCGGGGAGCCGGGGGCGGTGGGGCGTCAGTGGTGGTTGCTGAGGACTCTAAACCCGCGCAGTTCCCCCGCCGCCGCCCTGGGGATGGTTACCTGAGACCACCCCGACCACTGGGTTTGGGGCGCAGAGGGGAGTGCGGAAGGCGCGCGGGAGGCCGCCTCTCCATCCCGCCCGCGGCCCTGCGGGAGGGGGCGCCGGGCACGTGATCCGCGGCGAGGCGGGGGCCGCCGAGTTGCTGGTGTTTCTTACCCGCTGCGCTTTGCCCAGCACCTTCGCCTTCAAGCTGTGTGGACCGGGTTCAAATGTGGTTAGTTTCCTCAAAGCCCCCAGCCCCCGGTGCAGATCTTAATTTGTAAGGAACATGTTCAGATACAGTTTGTACTGAGAGCCTCTCTGTCAACTTCTAACGCCAGCGGATCACCATTTTCTCCACTCGCCTGAACATTTTAAGACTGTTTTCATTGAAAATTCAAGGTGACATTTTTTAGGCATAATTATGCAAACCAGTACCAGAAAGATCACCCTTCCTTTCAGAAAAGTACTGGAACTCTGAATACTTGGAAATGCTTTGAAGGACTACTTAGCAAATGGCCAAACTAATTTTTAATGCGCATTCGGGGCTTACCCATTTTTTTTTTTAATTGAAAACGAGGCTCTAGACTTGGTGTCAAGGTAGGCCTTGTTGAAGTTCTTTGCCCAGTAGTGATGGTGGGTGTTACTGTTTAGTAAAACTTGGCCTGGCTAGATTATAGTGTTTTGACAATACAAAGTCGGTTTTGAAATACATTTTGAAATATTTACGAATTATTTAGTGGTCCATACTGGTTTATGTTTTACCGGTCTGGTGTTGATCGTTGTTAGTGGCTTAAGATTGAGAAGAAGTGTAGCAGGTGATGCTGAAGCAGGGGAGAAGCGGCAGAGCTGGCCACACAGTGCAGGGGACACACAGTGCAGGGGACGGAGACAGGTGCTGGGCTGGTCCTCCTGCAGCATCCTCAGTTGTTGGAGGACAGTCATCCTCAGGCCGTGTCCAGCCAGAGAAGAAAAAGAACAGTATGAAGCCACGTGTGATAGCCGTCCAACATCGGCTCTTCCCTCCAATTAAATTGTAGTTGATTGTGGTATGTCAGACTGAAGTATCTCTTTCATTTCGAGACAGAGTCTCGCTCTGTCGCTCAGGCTGGAGTGTAGTTGCGCGATCACCTATCACTGCAATCTCCGCCTCCTCTGTTAAAGCGATTCTTGTGCCTCAGCCTCCCGAGTAGCTGGGTTTACAGGCGTGAGCCACCACACCCAGCTAATTTTTGTATTTTTATTAGAGACCGGGGGTTTCACCATGTTGGCCAGGCTGGTCTCGAACTGCCGACCTCAGGTGATCCGCCCCCCTCGGCCTCCCAAAGTGTTGGGATTACAGGCGTGTGAGCAACCGCCCCGGCCAGACTGAAGTATCTCCATGCCCAAATTTTGATAGGGGTGGCCATAGAAAGCTAGAAATGAAACGACAGGTTCTGTTTTAACGTTTGATGGCACAGTTGAGAGTCAATAGGGACGCATTATGCTTAAGAGAAGCTGGAAATGAAGTGTTTGAAAACCCTTGAACACTATAGTAAAGCACTGTTAAGCAAATAATAGAGTCAGCTGGGGCTTTGTCTCCTTTATTGCTAGGATAACGTAGCAATAGAGGTTCCCATCGCCCTGTATTGCACTTTTGGTTTTAAGGACTGGACCCAGAGTTCCTGAAAGCCAAATTCCATAGCTGCTCAGTAAGTTCCGAGCACATAGCCGGCTTTGGGATGCGATTCGGTCGAGGTCTGTTGAATGAAGGTAGACGCAGCCGGCAGTTTGTCCTTACCAGTGATCTGGAAGCCGGTGGCACTTCCTGAGTGAGCTCACTTACCTTCCCTGAATGGTGAGGCATGGATGAATATTCCTGGTGGTGCCACGTGTTAGAGGTGGTAAAGGGTCAGATGTTTACTTTATTAATATTACATTATGGCTTGGTTCTTTGTGTCAGCTATTCTTCTGTGCCTTGGGTACATATTTCCTAATAGATATCGGCACAGGAACGCTTAGCTGGAGGCTTTGTCTTGTTAGTTGATAGATTAGTAGTAAGAGGTAGAGTTGGTTATCTCCCACAGGTGCTTAGCATTTTACATCAAGAGGTTTTTCTTTAAGCCTGATTTAAGTCTTTCCATCTTTAATTTAAATCCATTTCTTTTTACTCTGACCCCAGTGACTGTCATTGAGTGTGTATTTGCCCGACTTGCCGTGCCAGATTGGTAAGCAGTGGTCTGGAATCTTCATTTTATTTTATTTTTTATTATTTTTTATTTTTTTTGAGACGGAGTCTTTCTCTGTCCCCCAGGCTGGAGTGCAGTGGTGCGATCTCGGCTCACCGCAACCTCCACCTCCTGGGTTCATGCCATTCTCCTGCCTCAGCCTCCCGAGTAGCTGGGAATACAGGCGCCCGCCAACACGCCCGGCTAATTTTTTGTGTTTTTAGTAGAGACGGGGTTTCACCGTGTTAGCCAGGATGGTCTCGATCTCCTGACCTCGTGATCCACCCGCCTCGGCCTCCCAAAGTGCTGGGATTACAGGCTTGAGCCACCGCGCCCAGCGAATCTTCATTTTAAAATCCTGTTTTTCTCTCTCCAATACGCTTCACCGCTTAGTAAGTTTTTATACTTCTCAATGAGACCCAGAGTCTTGTGACCTACCATTTGCCTCCTTCATGATGAAACAACCCACAAGTTGGTAGACAGAGCCTCTAGTTGGCAGAATCCTATATATAATGTATCTTTAAAACTTGAAGAGTTTGAAGGTATTATAGCCTGGAGCAGTAAGTTTTATGGCTAAATCTTGGTAGTAAGACATTTGAATAACTTGGCTTAGCGGCTTTGGTAATTAACTGTGATTTTTGGAATCCACCTCACCTGCTGTCAGCTTGAGTCTTCATTTTAGTAACACACTATTACTAACACTAAATGCTTATTACATGTGTGTTTCAAGACAAGTGTGAGGGAGTTGCTCATCCTGAGGTCCAAATGAAGCAGAGTCAGTGGCAACTCGTGTAGTGGGGAAATGACCAGAATCCTGCCGGGGCCACTTGGTGGGCTGCCTTGCTCTTGATTTTCAGCAGGAAGCTGGTGGAAGCTGGGGTTGGGCATCTGTCTCTGCTCAACTTCTCAGTCAGAAAGGAAAGAGAAGAAAAAAAGATCTGTTAGGAGGTAAACTGTGTTTTAGTACAAGATAAAACTCAATGTCACTTTCAAGATTAAAATGGTGATAAAGTAAACATTTTTATTAATTTGATTCGCTGACTGCAATTCAGTCTTTTTCTGCTAAAGCCTTTGAATGTTGTATTTCAGTGATCAGGTTTGTCAGTTTATGTTAAAATTGTTAACAAGAAATGAGGAAGAAGGCTGGGCGCGGTGGTTCACGCCTGTAATCCCAGCACTTTGGGAGGCCGAGGCGGGCGGATCACCTGAGGTCAGGAATTCAAGACCAGCCTGGCCAAAGTGCTGAAACTCAGTCTCTACTAAAAATACAAAAGAATTAGCCAGGTGTCGTTATGTGTGCCTGTAGACCCAGCTATTCTAGAGGCTGAGGCAGGAGAATCATTTGAACCTGGGAGGCAGAAGGTGCAGTGAGCCGAGATCGTGTCACTGCACTCCAGCCTGGGTGACAGAGCGAGACTCCGTCTCAACAAACAAACAAAAAATGGTACGTATTTTTATAATCTTTGAATTTAGAATTTTACTAGTGTTTTTTTGTTTGTTTGTCACCCAGGCTGGAGTGCAGTGGCACAATCTTGGCTCACTGCAACCTCCGCCTCCCAGGTTCAAGCGATTCTCCTGCCTCGGCCTCCTGAGTAGCTGGGACTGCAGGCACATGCCACCACACCTGGCTAATTTTTCGTATTTTTAGGAGAGACGGGGTTTCACTGTGTTAGCCAGGATAGTGTTGATCTCCTGACCTCGTGATCCGCCCGCCTCGGCCTCCCAAAGTGCTGGGATTACAGGTGTGAGCCACCGTGCCCGGCCGAAACAATACCGTGCCCGGCTGAAACAATTCTTTTGAAAGAGAGAAGTCTCCCTATGTTGCCCAGGCTGGTCTCAGACTCCTGGGGTCAAGTGATCCTCCTGCTTTGGCCTCCTAAAGTGCTGGGATTACAGGCGTGAGCCACCACACCCGGACTGATCTGTTGATTTTAAAGTGGGTATGAGACCTGAGCCCTGGAGTTCGAGACCAGCCTGGACAACATGGCAAGACCCTGTCTCTCCAAAAAAAAAAAAAAACCAGCTATGGTAGTGCGGGCCCCTGTGTGATCCCAGCTGCTCAAGAGGCTAAGGTCAGAGGATGGCTTCAGCCAAGGAGTTGAGGCTGCAGTGAGCCATTTTCATGCCACTGCTGGATGACACAGTAGAACCCTGAGTCTAAATAAATAAATACATGAGTAAGTGGGAAGGAGGGAAGGAAGGAAGGATCTAGGTTTAAAAATTATTTGGCTTTGGTGGTTATGACTAAGCTGTATTAGGTGAAGGGAGGAGCTAAAGATGGGGAAAGCATCCTTCAGAAACTTTAAAGTTGGAACTGGTAATTTTACTGCCCAAAAAATAGATATATGGTATAAAGTAACTTTGTTAGTGACAGATTGAATTTCTGCATTTACCTGTTTCTGAAATAAAATGAAAGGGATAAATGACCTTAGAATATTGATTTAAACTTCTATTTTATTTGAGACAAGGTCTCACTTGGTCACCCAGGCTGGAGTGCAGTGGTGCAATCTCGGCTCACTGCAATCTCCACTTCTAGGGCTCAAGCGATCCTCCCACCTCGGACTCCCAAGTAGCTGGGACCACAGGCAAGCGCCACCGTGCCCAGCTAATTTTTGTACTTTTCTGTAGGACAAGGTATCATCATGTTGCCCAGGCTGGTCTCGAACTCCTGGACTCAAGTGATCCACCCACCTTGGCCTCCGACAGTGCTGGGATTACATCTGTGAGCCACTGTGCCCAGCCTAAGCATCCGTTTTTAAATTTAAAATAAGATGGTCTCTTTTTTATAAAAGGAATCATAATTATAAACAAAAAGTTCATTGGTTAGTGTGGGATTGCAGTTCGCCTAGAAGACTTTTTATATACCCCTGACTAAACAGTAGAATTATATGCTGACCAAGATCGTCCTCATCTATTCAGTGCATTATGATATGACATTTATGGCTCCTGGCAAGATAGATATGTCCAGCTGCACTGGAGACATGTCTTTAAACTTATTCTGAAAGGGAGGTGTCCAGAATGCAAACAGCTCTTAAAAAGTATTTGGAAATAATTTATTCAATATAAGGTCATCTGATCATTTGATTATATGATTTTGAATTGCTCTCCGGTATGTGCCGTCAAAACCGTCAGATCGTTAATATGAATTAGAAGCTCTGATTTGGAGCTGCTTGAATTGTTATGGATATTTTTCCTGACATTTGAGTCTATAAACTTGTGGTCTTTGTAAAACAATGTGCTTTTCTTATGAGCCAACATAAGTTAAGGAATGTTTGGGCTTAGTTGAAGCATCATAGGGGATATATCTTTTGTTTGTTTTAGGAGGCTGTGTTATTTTTTTCTTTGTAAACACTCCGAGACGTCTGTCCACATATTATATTTCTTTAAACTCTTTTAACGGTATTTTTTAAAATTAATAATAGGTACCTGGATGGGTGTTGTGGCTTACGCCTGTAATCCCAGCACTTTGGGAGGCCAAGGCAGGCAGATCACGAGGTCAGGAGATCGAGACCATCCTGGCTAACACGGTGAAACCCCGTCTCTACTAAAAATACAAAAAATTAGCCAGGTGTGGTGGCGGGCACCTGTAGTCCCAGCTACTCGGGAGGCTGAGGCAGGAGAATGGCATGAACCCGGGAGGCGGAGCTTGCAGTGAGCCAAGATAGCACCACTGCACTCCAGCCTGGGCAACAGAGCAAGACTCCGTCTCAAAACAAATAAAAAAATAAAAAAAAATAAAAATAAATAGATATAATAGGTACCTATTTGACATTATAGCCGTAATGTCAATTTACATATAAGCTATTCGAGAATAAGAGTTACTTAGAGAAATACTACTTAAGAGAGAGAGAGAAAGCTTTCTGTTTTTATTATTTAAAATGTTAAACAAATGCTTTTCTTTTCTTTTTTTTTTTAAAGAGACAAGGTCTCACTGTGTCACTCAGGCTGGAGTGCAGTGGGGCTATCACTGCTCACTGCAGCCTTGACCTCCCCAGCCCAAGCAATCCTCCTACCTCAGCCTCCCCAGTAGCTGGGACTACAGGCCCTGCGCCACCATGCTTGGCTACTTTTTTTCTTTTTTTTTTTTTTGAGACGGAGTCTCGCTCTGTCGCCCAGGCTGGAGTGTGGTGGCGTGATCTTGGCTCACTGCAAGCTCTGCCTTCGGGTTCATGCCATTCTCCTGCCTCAGCCTCCCGAGTAGCTGGGACTATAGGCGCCGGCCACCACGCCTGGCTAATTTTTTGTATTTTTAGTAGAGACGGGGTTTCACCATGTTAGCCAGGATGGTCTCGATCTCCTGATCTTGTGATCTGCCTGCCTCAGCCTCCCAAAGTGCTGGGATTACAGGCGTGAGCCACTGCGCCCGGCCCATGCTTGGCTAATTTTTGTATTTTTTCGTAGAGAGCAGGCTTCCCTATGTTGCCCAGGCTGGTCTCGAGCTCTTGGGCTCAAGTGATGTGCCAGCTGTCCTGGGATTACAGGTGTGAGCCACTGTGCCCGGTCAACAAATGCTTTATAAGAAAGGACTGATCTTCTGTTGCAGGATTTTCTAACTGGCTTAGCTGTTAAAAATAACTTATCTAGGTAGCATTATTTGAAATATAGAAATTTGACATTTTGGGGTCTTTAATATCTGGTCTATCCATGGACATTCTTAGTCTGTTGTAAAGTGGTGCTGATGCCTTCTACTTAGGAACACTAGGTATTTCGAGGAGGTGTTTAATATTTGTAAAAGATTATCATTATTACAGTTACCTTATTGAACAACTTCTTTAGGCGTTTTGCTAAGTTTTTTACATAAAGTATCTCTCTTAAGAGTCACATCAACTGTAGAACGTACAGATAATAATGCTGCTTTCTAGGTGAGAACGCTGAAGCTAAAAGAGATTTGCCAGAGGCCACAGCCATGTGGCAGTGATGACCTGCCTCCCCATATTGCCTTGTTCCTATGCTGGCCTGCTGCCCAAGGACTCTTGACAGTTCCTGTGCATTGCTTTATCATCCCTAAATCAATTTTAGCGTTTTGTTTTTGCTTTATTATGATTATTGTTGTTAATTGTTATTTATAGAGATGAGGTCTCTCTGTGTTGCCCAGGTTGGTCTCAAATTTCTGGGCCCAAGCAGTCTTCCCGTTTCTACCTCCCAAAGTGCTGGGATTGCCGGGTTGGGCCACCACACCTGGCTGTTGTTACTTTTATTAGGTAGAAGTGGATAAGCTGTGTGTCTGTGTGTGTTTATTAGGTAGAACTGGATAAGTGCTCTGTGTGTGTGTGTGTGTGTGTGTGTGTGTGTGTGTGTTTAAGATAGGGTCTTGCTCTGTTGTCCAGGCTGGAGTACAGTGGCACGATCTCAGCTCACTGCAGCCTGGACCTGCTGGGATCAAGCAATCCTCCTGCCTGTGCCTCCTGAGTAGCTGGGACCACAGGCATGTGCCACCATCCCTGGCTAATTTTAGTTTTAATAGATATAAGGGTCTTGCTATATCAGCTGAGGAAGATCTGGTACTCCTGGGCTCAAGCGATCCTCCCACCTCAGCCTCCCAAAGTGCTGAGGGGTTAGAGGCATGAGCCACTGTGCCCTGCTGAGATGCTTTTCTTTTCTTCTTCTTTTTTTTTTTTTTTTTGAGACGGAGTCTTCCTCTGTCACCCAGGCAGGAGTGCAGTGATGTGCGATCTTGGCTCACTGCAGCCTCTGCTTCCTGGGTTTAAATGATTCTTCTGCCTCGGCTTCCCTAGTAGCTGGGATTACAGGCACCTGCCACCAAACCCTGCCAATTTTTGTATTTTTAGTAGAGATGAGGTTTCACCATGTTGGCCAGGCTGGTCTCAAACTCCTGACCTGAAGTGATCCACCGGCCTCGGCCTCCCAAAGTGCTGGGATTACAGGTATGAGCCACTGCACCTGGCTGAAGCTTTTCTTTATAGATGTCAGCATCTATAAATTGGTAACAGATAGCACCTACTTTATAGGAGCTGTGGGTTTCTCTGGGTTATTTATGTTTTGAAAGGCAATTGTGTCAAGGAGAGAAATACCAGCCAGGAAGACGGGGAGGTGATGTGGCCCTACCACGCCTACTTGGTGCACTTTGGAATGAGTTGGACAAGGTGAACCTGATGTTCTTTGGCCTGTGTTTCACAGCATGAGCATATCACTGGGCTGAGACTGGATTGAATGTCTAAGCTGTATTTCTCATACAGCATGATCCCTAAAACAAGCTAAATATTGTTCTCGGGCTTATCCTGATAGGAAGGTGACTAAAGGTGTTGGGGAGGAGGAAATGGGCTCAGCGGGACTATGTGAGACATGGTATGTCAGTATCCAACATGGTGCCTTCTTCAAGGATTTTCCCTCGTAATTTTGACAGTTCCTGATTTGAGTAAGTGTACACTGTGACTCCTGGGTTATGTGGCGCTGGACTGTGTGTAGAAGGATCATTAAGTTAAACAGTTTCAGAGTTGAATAGAGCTTCCAGTCTTTTACTCTGTTCAGTATCAGGGGAACCAGCCCCCAATATTTTAATGTAGGTTCTCTCTATTTTCCCTAAGTGACAGCTGGTCTGAGAAATAAAGAGAAAGAGTACAAAGAGAGGAATTTCACAGCTGGGCCTCCGGGGGTGACATCACATATTGGTAGGACCATAATGACCCCGAGCCACAAAACCAGCAAGTTTTTATTAGGGATTTTAAAAGAGGAGGGGGTGTATGAACAGGGAGTAGGTCACAAGGATCCCATGCTTCAAAGGGCAATAAGATCACAAGGCAAAGGCAAAATTAGAATTACTGATGAGGGTCTTTGTCCCACTGTGCACATATTGTCTTGATAAATATCTTAACAGGAAACAGGTTCGAGAGCAGAGAACCAGGCTGACTAGAATTTACCAGGCTGGAATTTCCCAATCCTAGTAAGCCTGAGGGCACTGCAGGAGACCAGGGCGTATTTCAGTCCTTATCTCAACCGCGTAAGACAGACACTTCCAGAGTGGCCATTAATAGACCTCCCCCTAGGAATGCATTCCTTCCACACAGTATCAATTATTAATATTCCCTACTGGGAAAAGAATTCAGCGATATCTCTCCTACTTACACGTTCGTTTATAGGCTCTCTGCAAGAAGAAAAATATGGCTCTATTCTGCCCGACCCCTCAGGCAGTCAGACCTTATGGTTATCTTCTATTGTTCCCTGAAAATCGCCATTATTCTGTTCTTTTCAGGCTACAGTGATTACATATTGTTCAAACACACGTTTTACAGTTTGTACAATAGTGGTCCTGAGGTGACATACATTCTCCGCTTACAAAGATAGCGTGATTAAGAGATTAAAGTAAAAACAGACATAAGACATTATGAGTATTATTAGGGAAGTGATAAATGCCCATGAAATCTTCACAATTTATGTTCAGAGACTGCAGTAAAGACAGGTGTAAAAAGTTATAAAAGTATTAATTTTGGGAACTGATAAATGTCCATGAAATCTTCACAATTTAATTTCTTTTGCCTCGGCTCCAGCTGGTCCCTCCGTTCAGGGTCCCTGACTTCCTGCAACAGTTCAGAAATCGAGGTCCCATCACATTGTTGGTAGCCAGTGGAAACCCCTAATACAGTTGAGTATCTGAATTCTTTTTGAGCAGATCTGTCTTTTGAACTAGTGCTTTCTTCACTGTATCATTTGACTCACTTGGTAACTACATCTGCAGATAAGCTCCCCGCTAACAGAGTTTTAGTGGTGTTTTCCTTAGTGTAATTGAATAAGTGAATGATACATCAGCTCAAAGAACCTTTCATTAAATAGAAATAATACTCATAGACCTTTGGGAATTCCCAAATTCATGAATATACTTTTGATGTATCATTTACTCAGTTGTCTCTTTTGTAATAGGGAGATAACAATACCTACTTGACAGGCTGGTTCTGAGGATTAAATGAGGTCATATGTTAAACTGGAGCCCGCATCCACCTCTAGGTCTTATTAGGCCAGAGAAGCCAGTGTTGAGAGAGTCATAGGACAAAGGGCGAAGGTGAATGAATGAACATTCCTCTTATCCCGAAGTAGCTGATAGTGTCATAGAGGAATCAAGTAGGTCTGCTTCTGCGTAAAGCAGAGTTTTATGAATCAGGGACAGGGAGAGACTTAGAAGGGAATACTGCTTGAGCGATTGTGGGAAAGTCTGAGGAACTGTCTTGGAGTTAGCTCTGGGCTTATATTTTTAATGTGAGAATTTAATGTTTAGTTGAAAGCTTATTTTTATCTCAAAGAAAAACATTGTTTCATGTGTTTGCTTAGAATTTCTTTCTTGACCCAGAAAGGAAGAAATTTCTTTATTCTCATAGTGCCAAAGTTAGAAAACTTGTATACAAATAGTTCATAAGGCCTCTAACATTTTTCTGTAAGCTTGAATAATTGATTTTCATTAGAATGGACACCAATTTTCTTAGCTTATAAAACTACATGAAATGTTATTCTCTGCCAATTGAAAAACGTAGGTACTGGTATACCTATATTGTTACAGTGGCTATTTTTTTTTTTTTTTTTTTTTAATCTTTTGAAGGTCATCCTTTTAAATGCTGGCTGAATCTTTCAGTGCTATCCTTGCCATCAAATGGAAATGGACCTTCCCCCCTAAGTGTGGTATCTTCATGACAGTCAAGAAATAGGACTTTTGTTTTAGGACATCTCCCTGTCTCAAGTGAATTAACTAGATTACTTTGTTGTATTTAAATTTCCTGGTTTGTTTGTTTTGTCTTACTAATGAGACATACCTACAGGTCTCATTAGTAAGATGAGGTCAGGTCAGATGGACCATAGGTGCTGATCCTGAGAGTTGGAAAGGAACTTTTCCTAATTAAAAGCAAAACGAAAAAAGCCTTACAATGCTTATATTTGCTTGGTGTTCATATTTTCCTTCCCTTAAGTAGTTTTCGTTTCTGTAAATATGATTCTTATTCATTAGGCTATATCACATAATAGTTCTATTTATCTTTTAAAATCTTAAGTATATTATTTTTATATGTAATTTAAACATTTAAGTACATAGTACTGTGAGGTTTATAATGAAAAACCCCAGTTCTCTTTCTCACAGCTGATTACTGCTTTCTAGCAAAAGCCCCTTTCATTTCTTTTCTGTTTTTGTGGGATTTGATTCCATGCTTGTATGCATACACTACTGTAGCTTGTTTTTTTCATTTTAGACCTTCTCTATTGATTTCCTACGCTGCAAGATGAAGGTTCATCTCTTACATAACCCTCCTCTCACACGCACATTTCTTTATACTAAGCTCTCAGTACCGTTTTCTAATTTTCTTAATATTCATTGTTTATATTTTCATGGCTAAATATTGCTTACAGCTAAGCATGTGCAGTGATTTTATTTCTTTGCCAGTTCAAATTTTTCTTTTCTCTAGAGTCAACAATTATTTTATTGGTTTACATTTCTTAGTACCAGTCACAAATTCAGGCCCCCAGTTTCTGATAGGACTACAGAACTCTGCAGTCAACACCTCACTCACCCTGAATCCCAGTAATTTCCTATGTTGGATTCTGAGTCCTGGATTACACATTGTCTTCTCTCTTGGCATGCCTCCTCATTTTGATGGAGCACATCCTCCAGCAGCTTTTTGAGAAAGGGTTTACAGGGAGGAAATTCTTTGAGAGCTTACATGTCTGAAAATGTCTTTATTTGAGCCTCCTACCCAACTGATAGGCTAGCTATAGAATGCTAGAATGGAAATAGTTTTCCTTTAGAATTGTTACTTTTGAGAAGTTACCTTTTTTGAGAAGTCTCAAGGCTTTTTAATTTCTCTCTCTCTCTCCCTCCGTCTCCCCCCTCTTTTTCCCCCTTATCCTATCCTTTCCCCGCTACCCATTTTTTTTTTTTTAGCACCTTTCTTTGTCTCTGTTTAAAGTATCTCATTACCATCTCTTGATGAAGCACCTTGGTTTGGGATTTGCCATCTCAGTTTTTGGATGAGACACAGTCTCTTAGGAGGGAACCCAGAAAGTACCCACTTTACCTGGCTTCACAGTGAACCCTCACCCCTGGCTTTGTTTCGTTACTTAGACCTAGCTAGCAGGCAGGTATGTCACCAGAGTCTCCACAGGCCAGAGGGCATAAAAACACCCAGAGACTGTAGTGGGTATTTATCAGTCCTGGTGAGGCCTCTCCCCACAGGTAGAATCATCTGTAGCTGTGTACACTCATGATGTTGGGGAAGTGACTGGCACTAGGTGCCGTACATCTGATGGAGGGCATGGTGTGTATCCTGCTTTGTGTAGTTGTGCCCGTATGGTGATTTTGGAATCATTTGCATAGCCTTTAACGTTGTCTATTAGCACGTTTCTGTCGTGACTGCCTTAGGTGGAGTCCACAACAGTGCAGATATTTCTTCATCCTTTGAGCTGGGCACCTGGTGGGAACTTTCAATTTGGAAAATCATGTTTCTGATGCCAGGAAATTTCTTGTATGATTTATTTGATAATATCCAACCCCTGCCTTCCCCTATCTTTTTTTTTTCTCCTGTTTCTGTACTTTAAAAAGTCTACAAGTCAGATATTGGGTCCATTTTGGATTGATACTCTGATATCATCTTTTTCCTCCTTTTGCCCATTCCTTTATCCTTGTTGGATTTACTGGGAGATTTGCTTTCTACATTTTCTCCTTCTCCTCCTCCTCTTCCTCCTCCTCCCCCTCTTCCTCCTCCTTCCCTTCTTCCGCCTCTTCCTCCTCCTCCTCTTCTTCTTTTTAAAAGAAAAACAGAACAGAGATAAGGTCTCACTAATGTTGCCCAAGTTGGTCTTGAACTTCCAGCCTTAAGCGATCCTCCCACCTCAGCCTCCTGAAGTGCTGGGATTACAGGTGAGACCCACCATGCCTGGCTATTTTTTAATTTTTGTAGAGACAGGGTCTTGCTGTGTTTCCCAGGCTGGTATTTATTCTCCAACTTTTCTATAGAATGTCTTAATTTTACAATTGTGTGTTAATTTCCAAGAGCGCTTTCTCATTCTTGGATGCTTATTTTTATTAGCGTCCTCTCCTAGCTGCTGGTGGGTTGCTGGCAGCCTTTGGCGTTCCTTGGCTTGCAGATGCATCACCCCAACCTCTGCCTTTATATTCACATGGCGTTCTTCTGTGTGCATGTCTGTCTCTCTGTCCAGATTTCCTCTTTTTTTTTTTTTTTTTTTTTTTTTTTGAGATGGAGTTTCGCTCTGTCACCCAGGCTGGAGTGCAGTGGCGCGATCTCGGCTCACTGCAAGCTCCGCCTCCTGGGCTCACGCTGTTCTCCTGCCTTAGGCTCTCGAGTAGCTGGGACTACAGGCGCCCACCACCACGCCTGGTTAGTTTTTTTTATTGTATTTTTAGTAGAGACGGGGTTTCACCGTGTTAGCCAGGATGGTCTCGATCTCTTGACCTCGTGATCTGCCCGCCTTGGCCTCCCAAAGTGCTGGGATTACAGGTGTGAGCCACAGCGCCTGGACCAGATTTCCTCTTTTTATAAGGACATCAGTCCTACTGGATTAGGGCCAGCCCTGATGACCTCGTTTTAACTTGAATACCTCTGTAAAGATCCCCTTTCCAAATAAGGTCACATTCTGAGCTACTAGAGGTTAGGACTTCAGCGTTTCTTTTTTGGAGGATATAGTTCAACCCAAACAGTGGGTTTTGAGAGTGGGGATAACACATGTGACATCCTCTGGGTTTAACAGGATGTCTAGTTACAGCAATATTTTTAAAGGTGCTTTTAGTTACACCTATCTTCACTAATGATCAGAAAGAAACTCTTAGGAAGTAATTTTTAGATTACAACTGGAGATTTTTGTTCAGACTTGTGACTGCTGAAATTTCTGCATGTTCTTGAATGTTTAGTGACAGTATCTGAGTTGTCTCATTTTCACTCTTGCTTTGTTTCTAAAGTCATTTGAAGGTTGGCAAAATGACTAAAGAAAGAACAGCAGCAGTGTCTTATGAGAAAGTAAACCCTATCTATATCCTGGCATAGTTATGTGAACATGTTAGCCAGGTTCTCATGCTCTGTCCCTCCGTGTTATACTCTACTTCTTTTTTCAGATATGAGCTTTCTTGGAGCTTTGTTGCTTAAAAAAAAAAAATGTGTCATGTATTTTCCTGTTTTGGGCTCTACAACCCTTTTCTTTCCTTAAAGTGGCTCTTCCTCCCTCTCTTCAGGCAGCAGCACCCTCTTTTATTTCCTTTATTAATAGTTGTCCCAGCCTAACATATGTTGTTGTTGTTGTCTCTCTCCCCCCATTAGAATATAACCACTACAAGGGCAGGTACCTTGTCAGCCAAGTTCACTGCTTGATCCCCAGCTCTCAGAATAGCATAGACACTGCTGTTGAACAGATCAGTGAGTGAAACAGGCCTTGTTTTCTGACTTTCCAGTGCTGTTTCACTGACTTGCTGTTGCTCTTGGAAGTCCTTCTCTCTTGTTGAAGTAGCTTAGTATGCAAGTCAGCCTGTGATAACACTGCTGGTGCAGCCTTACTTGGCATTTGTTTTGCAAAACTACTTAAAAATAGCCTAAATCTGAGTGATTGTTGGCATTGATTGCAGCAATGCCGTTGGTATGGCCACAGCCTTTCCCTTTACCCAAGTGTCCTCCCAGAGCCAGGAAAGGGAGGTCCCTCTCCTTACATTTCTGAAGATTCCGTTGTGGTCCCGGTGGGCACCGTGCAGAATTTAATAAAGCAGGGCATGAAACTTGAGCTGTGTTTTGATTGACATTGGGAAAGACTCCTGCAGAACACAGGCACAGGGTGCCTGGAGCTGCTTGGCACTGGGAGCTCTGCCTCACGGTCACCATGTTCTGTTTAACTGAGACAAGGAGACACTTCAGGTACTTCCAAAGGAAAGAGTAGGGAAGTAGTGAATTCATGCTTACCGATCTAGCAGACTTCCCTCTGGGAGGCAGGGGAACTGCATCCTTGAGAGCTAAAGGCAAGAAATTGGAGGTGTTTGAAAAACTAAGTCTGTGGCATGGGGGGTAAGGAATCCTCCTGCTACTTCTATGACATCAGCTAAGTAAGCTGATGAATTGATGATTTTTGTTTGTTTCTTTTTGAGTTATACTGCTTCTAGTAATTATAGAAGAGCCTGCTTTCCCCCCACAGGAGTCATTAAACAGTGATTGATGCCATATGTAAGGTTGGTGAATTGTTTATGCAGCAGAAGTCACCTTTTGATCAGAATTGTGGCACACAGCAGAGTTATAGGCATAGTGGCCTGGTACTCTGATGATGTCTTGAAAGTGACTGCTATAGCTTTGACTTCATTAATGTTCCTTTGAATTTGTTATGTTTAGAAAAATATAAGCCTCTGCTGGGTGCAGTGGCTCATGCTTGTAATCCGAGCACTTTGGGAGGCTGACGTGGGTGGATCACATGAGGTCAGGAGTTCAAGACCAGCCTGGACAACAGAGTAAAACCCCATCTCTACTTAAAAAAAAAAAAAAAAAAAAATGAGGCCAGACACAGTGGCTCAAGCCTCTAATCCCAGTACTTTGGGAGGCCAAGGCTGGCGGATCACCTGAGGTCAGGAGTTTGAGAACAGCCTAGCCAACATGGCAAAACCCCGTTTCTACTAAAAATACAAAAATTAGCCAGGTGTGGGGGTGGGCACCTGTAATCCTAGCTACTCGGCAGGTTAAAGCAGAATTGCTTGAATCCAGGAGGTGGAGGTTGCAGTGAGCCGAGATCGTGCCACCGCACTCCAGCCTGGGTGAGGGAGTGAGACTCCGTCTCGAAAAAAGAAAAATACAAGCCTCCAAAAATGAAATGTACATATTTATGATGTGTTGATTCTGGCACCTCTTACGCAGAAGTTTACCATTAGCAAGTATAGCAAACTTGGTGCCATTGGCAAGGCCTTTGTAGAACCAAATGATGCTTTGTTTGGAGAGGGTGGGATGTGGGTCTGTTCTTCTGGGATATATATGATATTCAATAGATAGATAAAGATATTGGTCGGGCGTGGTGGCTCACGCCTGTAATCCCAGCACTTTGGAAGGCCGAGGCGGGTGGATCATGACGTCAGGAGATCGAGACCATCCTGGCTAACATGGTAAAACCCCGTCTCTACTAAAAGTACAAAAAAGTAGCCGGGCATGATGGTGGGCACCTGTAGTCCCAGCTGAGGCTGGAGAATGGCATGAACCCGGGAGCCGGAGCTTGCAGTGAGCTGAGATGGCGCCACTGCACTCCAGCCTGGGTGACAGAGCAAGACTCTGTCTCAAAAAAAAAAAAAAAAAAAAAAAAAGATATTATCCTCGGAGGTAAGCATGTAGTCATATCTTTTCTGCAGCGTCACCATGCCTGTTGAAATGGAGATGTTGGATAATGTAATTGATGGGCATCATAAAAGAACCAATGTAACACTTTTATTTTTGGGATGGAGTCTTGCACTGTCGCCAGGCTGGACTGCAGTGGTGCGATCTCGGCTCACTGCAACCTCCGACTCCTGGGTTCAAGCTATTCTCCTGCCTCAGCCTCCCGAGTAGCTGGGATCACAGGCATGCACCACCATGCTCAGCTAATTTTTTTATTGTTAGTAGAGACGGGGTTTCACCATGTTGGCCAAGATGGTCTCGATCTCCTGACCGCATGATCTGCCCGCCTCGGCCTCCCAAAGTGCTGGAATTATAGGCGTGAGCCACTGTGCCCGGCCGTAACATTTTATTAATAAGTCTTAAGTTTGTCCATAGAGCTAATTACCTCTAATTCTTCAGTTTTGCCCTCCATTATACACATATAATAAGGAAGCTTGGTACCCTGCTTAAAAAATGTGACTGTGAAGGAACATGACCAGAAACTTACACAATGAAATGTACTTTGCACTTTAGGGACAGCGTATACATTTCATCTATGCTGTCATTCTGGAAAACATTTTGAAACACCCCTTCATTTTTAAATTGCTTTCAGAGTCTCACAGTGTATCCTTTTATCCCCAGTGGTGGAAAATCTTTACCCTTCAAGGTAGATTAGGTTTTTGGAAATAGCCAGAAGCCATTCAAAGCAACATCTGATGAACCATGCATGTCAGATGAATCATATTTACTTTTGGAGTATAAGAGTTCTGTGACTATGTGGTATTGACACTCATTTTTATCCTGTGTAGCACCTAAATTAAATTTAAAGATAGTTCTTTCAGGAAGAAAGGGGAGCCCTCATGTCATGTTTTACACAGTGGTGTATCAGTGGAATTAATTTATTGTAGCCTTCAGAGGTGATTGATTTAAAAGACAATATTCATACTAAAGTGTAGATGTGACTAGACAGTTTTACACCAAAACTTGGAAGAAGAGAAAGCACTGGGGACAAATAGGCTGAAGAGTAGCGTTCAGTTGGATGAGTCTTAAGGCATAGGGAAATGGTTTGGGAAGTTAAAACATGCAAAGAGCTGATGATTGAAGCATTTAGATTTAGAAAGTCATTTGTTTTCCTTTCCAGTGTCCCTCATTATTAAATAGCTCCTTGATGGCTGGAATCCTATCCTAACAGTCATCTGCTAAGCACTTACTGTGGCATAGGTCTTGGAACTATTCAGTTCATTGTTCTTTTTTAATGAAAAGAAAAAAGGAAACTAGCATTTATTAAGCATCTGGTAGTTTCCAGGCACCACCTCATGGGATCCTCACAGCAGTCCTACCTGACAGGTGCTCTGAACCCTGCTATATGAAGGGGGCCTGTGAAGCTTTGGCTGACCTGAAACTGAAGGAGGTTCTATGCTGGAGGTCCGTGGCAAGTGGGAGAGCTGTTGTGTAAAACTCCCTGTCTAAATTCAGCCAAGTCATGTGCTTGCCGGCCCACCCCTAACATGTTTGTGGGGACCAGTCAGAACAGGCTTATCAATACAGGGCCATATACCATCTGTTTAAACCAGTGGTTCTCAGCTGCAGACAATTTTGCCCACACACCATCCCCCGCCAGCCGGGGACATTCAGAAATAACCGGAGACATTTTTTTGCCTGTCACAACTGGGGAGGGTGCTACTGGCATCTGGTGGTTGGAGGCCAGGGCTGCTACACTCCTCACTTCCCAAGCAAAGAATTATCTGACCAAAAATGTCAATATGCTGAGAAAACCTATATCTAAACTATTAAAAGCTGTAAATCCAAAGAAAAGATAAATGTTCGAGGAGATGGATATCCCATTTACCCTGATTTGAGCATTACACATTGTATACATGTATAAAATATTATTACATGTCCTCCCCAACTATGATATATCATCAAAAAAATTTTTAAAGCTATAAATCCAGTCACCACCCCCATGGCCTGGCCTCCATGGCCACCAGTGGCCCTGCAGAAGTCTTGTCCTTTGCCAGCTGCCCTAGGGAGCCTGAGCATAGGTCTGCTGCACAGATCTACACTGACCTGCAGGGCACAGGTCTGGGGCAGCTTGGCTTGTGATAACCACCTGTTCCTTTAGCTAAATTGTCTTCAAAAAACTTTCCTAGAGGGTCTGAAATGAAGAAGAAAAACACTTACTGCCTTTGTATTGTGGGTTTGTGATACACAGAGCCTTCTAAAGTGCAGGACCCAGGACTAATGGCAGTATTGGTACCTGAGATATTATAGGCACTGGGAAAGTTCTTGAATGATAGGCGTACATTGATGTACATACAGTCTGTATGACTTCATTTTAAGGGCTGTTACTGTGTGATGTAAGGCTAGATTGAGCATGTTTTAACTACTTTGGCTGGGAAGTAATTGACTTTTTCAATACCTGTATGCTCTCATCTTTCAAAAAGCAGTGGGGTTTAGAACCAGGGGTTCTTTACTTGGGGTCTGCAGACTAACCATAGAGGGGTTCCATCGGATCCTCAGAGCACAAATCTGTGTATGGTTGTGTGGGTATACATGTATGTTGCTGGTTTGCGTGTTTTCTGTAAAGAGGGTATATTGCAAAGCTTAGTTGGGTTCTCAGAAATGAGAATGGCACAAACTACTCATGGGCTATATATATTCTCCAGGGTTACTTCTAGATGTTTCGAAGCTAAGATTAGGAATTTGCTTTGAGATCAGAAGTGGATTTGTTGTGGTCCAGTGTAATTTTTGACTGAAAGAAGAAGCTCTCTGTTGTGTGTAGGTATACATAAAATGAAAGTTACACGTAATTTTTTGTTGAAGTTACTGCTGTGGAATCACCAAGCTCGTGGTAAAAACTAAGTTGTGGGAAATACTTTGCTTTCTACTTAGTGGAGTTGAACGCTCAGAAAGCCATAGTTTTCGAAGTGTCAGATTGTTTTACCTAGAAGGATACATAGAAATTATCTAGAAATTCACTTTTTGGGTGAGGAAATTGAGGGTTAATGATATTCAGTGAGTTGCTCAAATAACCTAAGAAGTTTGTAACAGTATAGGAATAGAAGATGATATTTATAGCCAAGAACGAATATATTCTCATTTTAAACTATGGACTGTATTGACATTGCTCTACATTTCAATTAGAGTTTTATTGCATAATTTTATTCCTATTTTTCTTCTTTCTTCCTTCTTCTTTCTTCTTTCTTCCTTTCTCCTTTCTTCTTTCTTCCTTCTTCCTTTCTTCTTTCTTTTTTCTTCCTCCATCAGGGTCTCGCTCTGTTTCCCAGGCTGGAGCGCAGTGGTGTAATCATGGCTTACTGCACACTCAACCTCCTGAGCTCAAGCCATCCTCCCTCCTCAGACTCTGAGTACTACAGATGTACACCACCACACCTGGCTAATATTTAAAAAAAAATTTTTTTTTTTTTTGAGACAGGTCTCACTGGCTGGAGTGCAGTGGTGCTATCTCGGCTCACTGCAAGCTCTGCCTTCCAGGTTCACGCCATTCTTCTGCCTCAGCCTCCCCAGTAGCTGGGACTACAGGTGCCTGCTACCACGCCGGGCTAATTTTTTTTTGTATTTTTAGTAGAGACGGGATTTCACTGTGTTAGCTAGGACGGTCTCCATCCCCTGACCTCGTGATCTGCCTGCCTCGGCCTCCCAAAGTGCTGGGATTACAGGCATAAGCCACTGCGCCCGGCCTAAAGATTTTTTTATAGAGATGAGATCTCACTACTGTATTGCCCAGGCTGGTCTTGAACTCCTGGAACTCAAGTGATCTTCCCACCTTGGCCTCCCAAAGTGTTGGGATTACAGATGTGAGCCACCGTGCCTGGCCCCATTGCATAATTTTCTAATTGTGGTAAGATTCAACCATTTTTGAATGTATGATTTCGTGGTATTAACTACCATTTACTATGTTGCACAACCATCACTGCTATTTCCAAAATTTTTCATGACTCTAAACTCTGTAACCATTAAGCAATAACTCTCCATTTCCCCCAGTCCCTGGTAACCTCTCATCTACCTTTTATTTATGAATTTGCCTATTCTAGATATTTCACATAATTGGAATCATATGATATTTGTCCTTTTGTGTCAGGCTTATTTCCTTTAGCATGTTTTCAGGGTTCGTCCATGTTGTGGCATGTATCAGAACTTCACTTATTTTCATGACTGAATAATATTCCATTGTATGGATATAACACATTTTGTTTCTTCATTCATCTGTTGATGGACAGTTGTGTTGTTTCCACATTTTGGCTGTTGTGAATAATGCTGCCGTGAACACTGGTATACAAATGTCTGTTTTCAGTTCTTTTGTGTATGTACCTGGGAGTGAAATTGATGCATTATGTGGCAATTCTATATTTATATTTTATTTTATTATACTTTTTTTTTTTTTTTTTTGAGATGGAGTCTCACTCTGTCACCCAGGCTAGAGTGCAGTGGCGCTATCTCAGCTCACTGCAACCCCCGCCTCCTGTGTTGGGCAGTTCTCTACCTCAGCCTCCCAAGTAGCTGGGATTACAGGCGCACACCACCACGCCCAGCTAATTTTTGTATTTTTGGTAGAGATGGGGTTTCACCATCTTGGCCAGGCTGATCTTGAATTCCTGACCTCATGATCCACCCACCTCCCCCTCCCAAAGTGCTGGGATTATAGGCGTGAGCCACCGTGCCCTGCCTTATTATTATTTTTTGAGACAGGCCCTCACTCTGGTGCCCAGGCTGGAGTGTAGTGACATGGTATCAGCTCACTGTAGCCTCGACCTCTTGGGCTCAAGCAGTCCTCCCACCTCAGCCTTCTCAGGAGCTGTGATTATAGGTGCACAACACCACACCTGGCTCATTTTATTTTTTGTAGAAACAGGGTCTCACTATGTTGCCTATGCTGGTCTCTAACTCCTGGGCTCACATGATCCTCCCACCTTAGTCCGCCCCAGTGTGAGCCACAGTGCCCAGCCTGGTAATTCCCTATTTAGCTTTTGAGAAACCACCAAACTTGTTTTCTACAGTGGTTACACCATTTTACATTCTCACCAACAGTGCACAAGTGTTTCAGTTTCTCTAGTTTTCTTTCTAACATATATTTTCCTTTTTTAAAAAAAGTTGACAATTTTATTTTCATATTTCACAATATAAATAAAAACTGTACTTTTTTTGTCCCACTTCTCCACTCCAAAACTATTCTCTCTTTAATAGGAAGGGGGAGTACCTTTTCTGTATCAGGCTGATAAGAAAACACCCAGAGTCACAGCATTGTGATCTCCTGGTGAAGTAGAGCAAGTAATATAAAACTGATATAGGGAGGCCTCCCCTCTATCCTTTCTGTCTGTTCGAGCCATTCTGGGCCAAGTGGGCACCATCATGGGACAAGCAAGAGGTCTCATCATTGGGAGCCCAGGCATCATTGGCATGTGGCCTCCCATGGGCAGCCTCATTCCAGGAGCAGGTCCCACTGGCATCATCCCAGGAGGAGGGCCCCGTATGGGGTGCTGGCATCATACCAGGGTGAGGAGGACCCAGAAGACTGGAGGGAGGTGGTATCATTGTCCCTGCCAGTGGGGGAACAGAGATTGAAGTAGGAAGTATCTTTCCTTGTTGAAATGCAACCCTTGTTTTTTCAGTCAGGCTCTGAGCCTGTTCTTCCATCCATTTCTAATAGTAATCTTTGACATTCTGTCTCTGTTTCCTACCACTGTAATTAATATGTCTTTCTCATAAATGGAGAGTCATGGGTGAGGTGTGTATTGCAGTAGTCACGGCCATTGGCCACTCTGTTCCTTTTTAACAGAAACTATAGCCATCATAGTGGGTATGAATTGGTATCTCATTGTGGTTTTGATTTGCCTTTCCCGGGTGGTTAATGATGTTGAACATCTTTTCATGTATTTATCTGCCATTTTGTATATCTTCTTTGAAGAAGGGTTTATCTAGATCCTTTGCCCATATTTTAATTGAATCATTTGCCTTTTTGTTGTTGTTGTAGGAATTTTTAAATATATTCTAGAGTTAAACTCCCCGATTTGCAAATATTTTCTTAGATTCTGTATGATGTCTTTTTCTTGATCATGTCCTTTGATACAAAAAGTAATTTTAGTGAAATCCAGTTTATCTACTTTTTGTTACTCATGCTTTTGGTGTTATATCTGAGAATCATTTGCCAAATCCAAGATCATGAAGATTTACCCTATGTTTTCTTCTAAGAGTTTTATGGTTTTAGGTCACTGATCCATTTTGAGTTAATTTTTTAATATGGTGTAAAGTAGGGTTCCAACTTCATTCTCTTGCATATAGAAACTTAGTTGTCTCAGCACCATCCGTTGAGGAGACTATTCCTTCTGCCATGCAGTTGATTTGGTACTCTTGTCAAATATCAATTGGCCATAAATGTTTGGGTTTATTTTTGGACTCTCAAGTCTATTCCATTGGTCTGTATGTCTGTTTTATGCCAGTACCACACTGTTTTGATTACTGTATTTTTTTTTTTTTTTTGAGACAGAGTCTCGCTCTGTTGCCCAGGCTGGAGTGCAGTGGTGCAATCTCAGCTCACTGCAGCCTCCGCCTCCTGGATTCAAGCGATTCTCCTGCCCTCAGCCTCCCGAGTGGCTGGGACCACAGGAGCCTGCCACCACACCTGGCTAATTTTTGTACTTTTTGTAGAGACAGGGTTTCACCGTGTTGGCCAAGCTGGTCTCGAACTCCTGACCTCAATCTGCCCGCGTTGGCCTCCCAAAGTGCTGGGATTACAGGCCTCAGCTACTGCACCCAGCCTGATTACTGTAACTTGATAGTAAGTTTTGAAATCCAGAAATGGAAGTCTTCCAACTTTGCTCTTTTTCAGTATTATTTTGGCTAGTCAGGGCCCCTTGTAACTCCATATGAATTTGAGGCTTTTGGAATTTTGATAGTGATTGCCATGAATTTGAAGATCGCTTTAGGTAATATTGGCATCTTAACAATATTGAGTCTTCCTTTTCATGAACACAGATGTCTTTCTATTTACTGAGGTTATCTTTAATTTTTTTTCAGTGATTTTTGCAATTTTAGTTGTATAAGCTTTCACCTCCTTGGTTAAATTTATTCCTAGGCATTTTTTTCTTTCTTTTTTTTTTCTTTTGAGACGGAGTCTCGCTCTGTTGCCCAGGCTGGAGTGCAGTGGCGCAATCTCGGCTCACTGCAAGCTCCGCCTCCCGGGTTCATGCCATTCTCTTGCCTCAGCCTCTGCGAGTAGCTGGGACTACAGGCGCCCGCCACCACTACCGGCTAATTTTTTTTTGTATTTTTAGTAGAGACGGGGTTTCACCGTGGTCTTGATCTCCTGACCTCGTGATCCGCCCACCTCGGCCTCCCAAAGTGCTGGGATTACAAGCGTGAGCCACCGCGCCCGGCCGGCATTTTTTTCTTTTAGATGCATTGCATAATGTTTGAGATTTTAGAAATGCTTAGCATAGTAAATCTGAATTTCAGCTTAAATAATGAGTCTAAGAAGGTACTGTGGAAGACATCTTGAGCTCTAGCTTGTTTGTCCTTGGATATTTAACATAACCTCTCTCTAAACCTCCATTTCTTCATCTGTAAAATATAGGGATAAAGCAAATCTGTCTTTCATGAAAATTGTATAGATCAGAGATAATATATGCAAAGGATTAATTCCAGGGTGTGGCTTACAGTAAATACTAAATAAATAGTGCTTGGCTGCCAGGATTGTGTTTTCTTCTATGATTTCAATATAAATACCTATGTTGTACTTGAAGTATACTTTTTAAAATTGAATACAGTTAATTTGTTGCAAAGGCTGAAAATTTTTACACAAACTAACCCTGTTCCTGAGACAGCCTTTTTATATTAAAGTATGTTGAGTCTGGAAGAAAAATAAAATGAAATGTCACACTTGTTCTGTTTCAATGGTGCTTTATCCTTAGAAGAGGGAGCATTTCTTCTAATGTTGCAACTTTCAGATGCCTCTTTGCTTTTCGAATCCTATCTGTGTCTTGACATTACAAAATTAAATCTTAGACTTTACCAGCATTTAACTTGAAAGAGCAGCAAAGCTGACTAACTTTTCCCTTTTTCTTTTACTACTTAGTGCATTGAGGCTTTACCCTCACTGAAGAATGCAGTTACTGCCACCATCTGGAATTGGATTCATCTGTATGTGTAGAATATAACTTATGTATAAAACTGAGTATCAGTGTTTCAGTTTTTCTCTTTTTCTTACACATCTTAGTGAAGCTTTAGATTGAAGTAGGCAGATTCACTAAGTGTAATAATTCAAGAATTCAGTTACTTTCATTTTAGTTTAAATTTTGCCAGTTAAATAAAATTCTTCATAACACTTAAATATAGCATTAGAATTTCTAAACATTTTGAAACTAAATTCTTTTTTCTCATAGCGAAGTATATTAGTCATTTTTGCCATTTCTCCTGAAGAGCATAAATGAGCCTGCATTCAAGAATATGGAATGTTGCACATTCTGATGGGAAAATAGAGTGGCAGAATATAGTCAGGTTGAGGAGCATGGAAGTTTGAAAAAGAACCAGAAATTTGGAGAGAGAGAGCTGACCACAGAAACAAAGGAGGGTTGCCAGATTCTGTTGGGGACCCATTTAAGGCACAGATCAGTAATTTATACTGTTACCCATCTGGCCTGCTGGCAGCACTCATGATGATTCTTTTTTTTTTTTTTTTTGAGACAGTCTCCCGCTCTGTCGCCCAGGTATGATCTTGGCTCACTGCAACCTCCACCTCAGCCTCCTGAGTAGCTGGGATTACAGGCATGAGCCACCACACTCATCTAATTCTTGTATTTTTAGTAGAGATGAGGTTTCACTGTGTTGGCCAGGCTGGTCTTGAACTCCCGACCTCAAGTGATCCACCCTCCTGGTTTCTAAGTACAGTACTTAACATTACAGCAGCTGTTCGTTTCTATAGATGGAAGAAGGTGGCAGGAAGAAGAGTAATTACTAAGAGTAATTTACTAAGTAAAGCTAATTACAAGTATCTTTTAAATAAAAAAATTGTAATTGTTTGAAAGAGATCACAGCAACAGAATAATTTAAACAACCATCAACAGTTTTTCAGGTGGTGAGAAAATCTTGAGTTAGAACTGTTGTGAGGAACCAGCTGTGGAACAGAAAATTGGAGTCAAAGATGGACCTGAAATGTCCACGTGGAAAAAAATAAGTCAAGGAATGTGAGGATGAGGGGTTCCTACATGGTGCCAATACATTTTGTGATAATTTTCATTTATATTTTCTTTGGATTGTCTTAATGATATAATCAACTCTTGCTCACCTTCATTTGTTGTTTGTTGCTGTTTTTTGGGGGCAAGCTTTAAGCTGTCTCAGTTTTTGATCTGGAGTATAGGAACCCAGCACTGGCTTCTTCCAATACCTTCACTTGGCCTCAGTGTTATGATGCACTGGGCCACCCCTGTTATTGTGAGTCTATAACAAGTAATTTGTTTCTGAAAAGATTAAAGCATTATACTTTGAAAATTATTTAGTGTTTTAAATTTTGATGATAGTAAGACTTGCATTTCAACAGGATTTTTTGAGTTTGAATGAAATGGGGGTGATATAACCCTAGTACAGAAAATCGTATACTTAAGAGTGTCATCACTGTGCAAACTGCTATTCAGGCGTGAAATGGGAGAAGAAAAAGACACATTTAAACAGAAACAATTAGGCAATTAACAGGCCCCTTCTTCACCCCGACGTCCACCGCTGTCAAGCAACTGAGGCCTCAGGAGTCCTGCCTGAGCAGAACAGAGGGTTTTCCATTTCTTTTGGCTTTATTTTGTTGAAAACGTTGTCCAAAAGTTGTGACACAAGTCAGGCCATGATTCTTCCGATCCTTAATTAGGCTGTTTAGCTTTACTCTCTTAATGTTCAGATGCACTTGACTGCTACAGCCAGGCAACTCTCAGTATTATCTCTCTCGTCTCCAAATAATGGGTAAAAGCTTGACCTCGAACATTTGTGTTGGAAGGGTTAGACCGCAGAGGTTGTTTGGTCCTAAGCTCCTTAAACTGCGATGTGTACACTGAGCATATTCTACTTCTTACAGTAAATGTCTTGCATTAACCTTTGAACTTGGAAGAAGAAAGCTTTGGCCAGTTAGTCTTTCTTTCTTTTTTTTTTCACATTAAATAAATAGACTTATCAGGATAGACTACAAAATGTATGAATTTTAAAGATAAATGGCAAGTGTTCAAAGAAGTTTATCTTTGGGAGAGTCACTTTAAACTGGGCCTTTGACCTCAGGAGACCCTCCCTTGTTTTTTCTCTTCTGTTCCTGGAAAGATCTGTTTGCATTTGATTATTCACTCACAGTTCAGTGAAATTGCCAGCCACTAGCTATCTTGTTTAGAATTTTGAGACTGTATGAGGATATTACGAAACACTGGAACTGAGTAAACTATATAACCATTACCCAATGAGCAGTTAAACTACAAATGTTTGAAAAACCCAAGAGTTGGCCGGGCGCGGTGGCTCACGCTTGTAATCCCAGCACTTTTGGAGGCCGAGGCGGGCGGATCACAAGGTCAGGAGATCGAGACCACGGTGAAACCCCGTCTCTACTAAAAATACAAAAAAATTAGCCAGGCGTGGTGGCGGGCGCCTGTAGTCCCAGCTACTCGCAGAGGCTGAGGCAGGAGAATGGCGTGAACCCGGGAGGCGGAGCTTGCAGTGAGCCGAGATCGCGCCACTGCACTCCAGCCTGGGTGACAGAGCGAGACTCCGTCTCAAAAAAAAAAAAAGAAAAGAAAAACCCAAGAGTGGTAGCAAGAGGAATTTTATCTTGGTTTTGAATAAAACATCAGTCCCTTTGGGGTTGTTTTCATAAACAGTGAATTATAAGTGATTCCATTTAGAAGAAGCACTTCATATGCTTTAGTGTAGATGGTGAGAGTCATTTGGCTCTAAATGAAAACATTTGTTTCAGGTGAGCCATGGTCCGTTACATGTTCCCTTTGTTATGAGGAGCCTTGAAAATGCAGAAATGCACTTAAGTTCTTCACTATAGAGAAATTCGGGTGGGTGTTATGAAATTCTTTGTAATTGAGGTTATACAATATTTTCATGATTTTTTAATAATCAAAACTTAGTTTTGTCACATCTTCATTGGTAATCCAGGAGCAAGGTGTTGTGTTTCCATAGTATGGCCACTGGGGGGAGTACAATTATTTTCATGTTTTATGGTAAAATAACATGCTTGTGGTGTAAAGGTATTTCTGTTGAACCAGCTTAGTACAGCTTCAGATAAACAAATTCTAGCTAGAAAGTTTTAAATAAATCATTATACCCTCTTAAAAAGCCCTGTATACCTAGTCTTACATACTTATGGGATTAGTAGTAGAAAAAAACAAAGAAGGTATATATTTTACTTAGCATCATTAAAGTTGTGGAATCTGAACAAGATTCTGTTTTTCCTAACTAGCATTTTAGCTTTGTTTCCCTAAGTTAGACTATTTTTTGAAAGAGTTAAGTCTTGGGAAAAAGACTTCCAATTTCCATGCACTTTTTAAAAAAGATCATTGAAGATGTTATACAAAAGTAAAAAGTAGCTTTTCTCAGTATTCATTTATTTTTATTTTAGCCTGTAGAGAAGAAGTTTGACAATACAGTAGTGTTTTCCTTTGAAAATCATAGGGATGGTTAAGAATCGTTGGTTGTGATTTTAACATTTATCCATCAAGACTGAAAAGTGCCACCTTGCAGATGGGGGGCTGGAAGCAGAACTTCGGCTACCAGCCTTGAAGGTCAGGGTGATCCACAGGTGGCCATAGGAGGAAACTGTAGGTGTGTACCTGTTGGCAACACAGATGTTTAGAAAATGAGCTCACTTCTGATGGGTCCATAGTACATGTTCCTTGCAGTCAGGACATTCTGGGAGTCATCAGCTAAAACAAGGAAACAATACAAACACTAGCAGGAAACCCCAAATGACTGGCTTGGGCGCCCTGCCTGTTGTGTAAGCTGCGTTGCAGGCAAGAGTTGCTGAACAGAATTCTACCCGCTGACCTCTGCCCTGCTGGATCTCCACCACGCCTCACTTGCTAAGCCTTTGCTCCTGCCTCTTGTCAGCCTCCTCCTGCCGATCCCCAGCATGTTCTCTCTTTGTCTCTGCTTGACATAACACAAAAAAGCACTGAACCAGAAACTGGGAGGCTTCTTGTCCTGGCACCTTTGCTGACCAGTTGGGTGACATTGGGCTAATTGCCTGACCTCTTTCTGGGCCTCAGTTTCCTCACATTTAAAATGGATATGGTTTTTGTCTTTCTTCTTTCCACCCTCCTTACAGTTTTCCCCTTCTCCCGCTATCCAGTTGAATATTTTCTCATCTCTTCTACATTTTATTTCCTCTGCCCCTGTAACTTTCCTTTTTTTCACCTTCTTAGGTTTCTATTTAATCTCCCTTTCTCCTGCTAGCCTCCCCTTCTTGCTGACCTCTGGCTTCTTCCATTTTTCTCCACTGGCAGCGCCCCAATATCCGGTTTTTATCACTACCATCTGATGCCAAGGATCCTGAACTGCAGTAGATCATGGATGAAGAGATTTAAATTTTTATTTATTGCATAAAATTTAGACCATAAAAACCTAAACAGTTCTCTTCTGGAAGTAGGAGTTTGTGTACATGATGTGTATTGAATTAGATCACAAGCAACTGGGCACTTTGGTGTACTGCAGGCCCACGATACTATGCTGGGCTAGAAGGCAAGCAGGAAAACATGCTGCATGCAAGATAAGTTTTGCCATTTCTAATTTTGGTGAAATTGGTTTTTAATTCTGCCACTTAACGTTTTTATTATATGAACCTTGGTGGTGTGTTACTCTATTAAGCATCACCAAACACCTATTACTTGGTCAAACATTTGAAAATTTTGTCTTATGTGAAGTTTAGATGCAGAGAAAAAGGTTTAATGTGAAGATTAAATGGATGTGGATCGGCTAGTATATTGTTGATGAATTAACTAAATACGTTAAAGGAATGATGAACAATCCAGTTGTCCTCAGTTCTTCCTTACCTATAACTTGCCTGAATGTCCTTTTCCCCACCTTGTTCTCAAGATTGTCTTGGGGCCTTAGAGCAGCATTGTCCAATAGAAATAAAATGTGAGCCACATGTGTAATTTCAAATTTTCTAGTAACCACATTTTGAAAAGTGGAAAAAGAAAAAACTAGGTAAAGGTAAATGTAATATCTTATTTAACTCAGTATATCCAAAATATCCTTTAAACATGTAGTATATATTAGAAATTATGAGATTATTTTATTCTCTTTTCATTCTTAGTTTTGGAAATCCAGTGTGTATTTTACACTTGGAGCACATTGCAGTTGGTGCTGGCCTGATTGCCAGTGCTCAGTAGCCACATGTGGCTAATGGCTATTTGTGATGAACAGCACAATCCTAGACAATGGTATGAAAAAAATAGCATATCTTAATTCAGAAATCTAATATGTTTGTCCATGTGAGTTAAGTGTGTTTGCGGTTTTTAGAAAAATTCAGTTAAAATTACTATGTGTTGACTTACTGAGAACTGCCAAGGAAATACCAGGAATGTTTGAATTTTACAATGTTGCATTATCATATTCTTGAAATCAAATAAATTCTGCTTGTTATATACAGTGCTGAGCAGGATATCTCCCAAAATTGTGAAAATACCTTGGGTCACACCAGTCTGACAAAGGAAAAGTGTTCAGTAGTTGGGCTCTTGGAGGCATGTAATCTGGCTGACTTTGGGAAGCTCCCTGCTGCTCGGAAAATGTCTGTAAATTACTTTCCTTACATGATTAGCTTACATAAGATCACTCTCCTTATGTATAGTAGCTGTTTTTATTTCTAAAAAATGAGGATGTGATTGGTTTAGAGAATCATTAACTCAATCCCTGTCCTGTGTGATGGAAGCTGCAGTGGCCATCATGTGATTGGGCAGGTCTTGGTGCCTATCAGTGTAAACACATGGCACAACCTGTCCCATGCCCCTGCTTATCTCCTTTGGGGAGAAGGGGTTGAGGTATTTTGAGCAAATCTCATTGGTAAACTTGTGTATGCATTGCTTTTTTTTTTTTTTTTAAGAAACATTTCCTTTCAGTTTTAGCCATATAACTGTGTCTGCAAGCAGTTTGTACTCAGTTTGTCAAGAGAGCAGCTTTCTGTTTTGATTATACACCTTCATCTCTGAAAAAAGACATGCTAGTTAAATTTCAAGATGTTTTACTTAGAAGATGATAAGGAAGATGAGGAGGTTTGTAAAGGCTCATTAAATAAAACTCAAGATATTTACCATGACAAGTCCCCTCCTGGTATCCTGGTGAGTTACATCTCCCAATGTCCCTGCTCCCTTCCCTGCTTGCTCAATCTGGACACTACTGAGAGACGAGGGGATGGCACCCACCAAAAGAAAAAGACTAATGCCCTTTCTTAGGAAAATGTAATGTTGTAGTGAATTTTATTAACTTCTAAGTGTTACGTTGAACAGAAATCTTTGGCTACCTGCCCTCCTGCATTTACTGTGCCATCTTTCTACTGTCTCTATTTGTTATTTAACAAAAGACTTTTTTTCCTAGGAAAAAAAATGAAGTTGCTGTTTTAAACTGAGAATTTTTAAAAATTATGTTTCAAAAATAATATATTTGGTTTCACATTCTCTGCATTTAAGTGTAGTAGTAAAAATCATATAAAAGTGTTACAGTTTTTGTTGGCCTAGCCACAATTTTTGGAATGATAAACTAATATTTTGAAGCTGACGTTGTATTTGGATATATGAGAGAGAGTGGCTGCAGTTACTTTCTTCTGTGATCATAAACAAGAAATTTTTGTAAGCTTGAAATATGTGGGGAAAATATAAATTGTATGAACTTGTTTAATCCAGAGTTTTCTCTCTTGTTACTAGATATGACTTAGAACAAGTTATATAAGCTCAGTGTAAGTCCCAGAAATCTGCATTAAGGAAACAAAATCAAGTGACTCGAGGACAGTGTAACTCTACCTGTGGAAGCTTTCCTTTAAAAATAATAGGAAGGAAACACTATTTTCAAGGTTATTTTTTAAAATTAAGGATGGACATTTTTATGAAAACAAGCATAAAATCAATGAGACAAAAATTAGTTTGTAAAATCTGTGGCTCATAATCTGATTTTAGTTTTAAGGTTATACAAATGTTTATTATCTTTAAAAATGTTATCACACTCTGCTTTTTGCTTTTGGA
Organism: Symphalangus syndactylus; assembly: GCF_028878055.3. Taxonomy (NCBI): domain Eukaryota; kingdom Metazoa; phylum Chordata; class Mammalia; order Primates; family Hylobatidae; genus Symphalangus; species Symphalangus syndactylus. The sequence continues at coordinate 68,891,985 of NC_072423.2, read as the reverse complement.
TCTGTTAGTAAAAGTGTACTTGTTCAGAGTTCTCAGGAACTAATGGAAAGACGTGGTTTGAATATGAATGGAAGAGTCAGGTGCTACCAAGGGAGGCAGTTTGCTTTTGAAATCAACATTGTAATGTTATAGAATGTATACACATATTGGCTTACTCAACATTTGTTGTAAAGGTCAGAAGGGAGAATAGAGAACCTTGCTGACTTTTTACGAAATACTTTAAACATTCATATATTAAGTAGCACTAACACACATAAACTGTCCCTCACAGGAAGTTCTTAAGACTTGTGTCTGCTGGTATTTTCCAGAAAGAGGTCAAGGGGTGTTTGCTTAGGCTGCATTTTATTAACGGTCCCGTTTTATGTTGCCATTAGAACATTGAAGTCTAATGAGTCACCTCCCTGTCCCATGAGAAACATGAGTTTTCTTAATGCTAACGTTTGGGATAAGGATCTGATATCTGCTTAGTAGCATGTAATGATTATATAGGAGTTTGACTTTATAACCTGGGTGTGTGTGGTGAGAGGGAGAATCCTGGTTTTCAGGGTCCAGGCCTTCTATGACCTGAACACTCCTTACAAGTCACATCCTTTCTGGGCACCCCTCTTGTAAGGTGACAGTTTCAGTTTTGAAAGAGTCTTTCCTCATGGTTTTGTGATTTAGGAATATAAATTTATCATCTCATAATTTAGAAAACCTCATGAGATTTCTATGCTTTGTTAGAAATCGAGGTGGGCGGATCACGAGGTCAGGAGATCGAGACCACGGTGAAACCCCGTCTCTACTAAAAATACAAAAAAATTAGCCGGGCATGGTGACGGGCGCTTGTAGTCCCAGCTACTCGGAGAGGCTGAGGCAGGAGAATGGCGTGAACCCGGGAGGCGGAGCTTGCAGTGAGCCGAGATTGCGCCACTGCACTCCAGCCTAGGCGACAGAGCGAGACCCCGTCTCAAAAAAAAAAAAAAAAAAAGAAATTGGGAAATTTCAAAGATGATTGTTTCATATTTTTTGAAACACATGAAGACAATACCTTTATCTGCTAAGGAAAAAGCTAAATTATTTTATATTCAAATACTCTGAAGTCCCAGAAGAATCTACTGGCCATATTTTCACCCCATTTAGGGCAGAATATACTACAGGAGTTCTTAGCCAAACTTGTAATCCTCAGAAATGCTTATAGAATTGGAGCTTTTCTGCAGTTGAGAGCTGGGGGGGACTCTAGAGGTCACCTGACTATTCTTGTTAGAGAGAACCCCCGGCACAGAGCCCAGACCTCTTCTCCGGCGGAAGTGAGACTTGATCTTGGGTCTTCACATCCTCACCAGCTGCAGGGGACTCCAGGAAGCCCTGAGGGCAATGCCCCTCAATCCTCATCTCTGTGAGCTATTTATCAAAGAACCAGGGCACCTCTGGTTGATGCCAAAAAGCTCAACCAGATTTAATAACACAAACAGTGGTTGGAGGTGGCAAGTCACCCTGTAGGTGGGGCACATGATATGAGGCAGAGTGCTTCATGCTAAGTTAGGAAACCCTGAGTCCACCCAGGATTTGGGGTGGGGCTGAGGTTGGTGGTGGGGAACCCTACCCATAACACATTGTCATTACTGATTGTTGCCCAGGTTCCTAGGACAACTCTAGGTGAACAAGTCTAAAACTAATTATGTTCCTCCAGTCTAGCATGGCCAGTGTTCAGAAAAGTAATTATTTAATTGAGTGGAATTTTATTTCCTCATAGAAATAATGTTGCTGTACCTAACTGTCTCATAATTAGCCAGAGAACTCAACCAGAGTTCCGAGTCTTATAACAAGGGGGAAGAAGGGCTAATGCAAGAATTTCCTCTTTCTTTCTGGATAAGGGCCAAGTTTCACCAAAATTTTTGAGACAAACATTTTCTGAGTTCCATTTTCAAAGCCATGTTTTAGCTCCCACTCTCCACAGCTAATAACTTTGGGCTTGAAAATGATACCTTTCCTCTCTCCTAACTCCCCTAAGTTTTAGGAGTGTTTGTGCTCTTGCCACTGAGCTGTGAATGGGTGATGGTTCCTTAAGCGCTGCAGAAGTAGCTGCATTGGAGGGAGAGGATTCTGGTAAACCTACAGGTGTGCTTTGGTAGGCTCACTAGCCAAGTGACAGTGTGCACTGAAATGAAAACTCTGAGGCCTGCTAAGAGGATATATTGGGGGATCATACAAGATTACTGGTTAGGCAGTTTGGGGGAGTAAATTCTCTAAAAGTCTTTGTTTTCAAAGCATGCTCACCACAGATGAGCTCAGGAATTTGGGGGAGAGTAGTTTTGGGATTGTGGACATGAATATGTTTTGGCTATTTGAAAATTATTTATTATTCATTTTTATATTTATGCCCCCATCTGTTTTCAGTGAGGAAGGACTTAGAAATAGTTTACAGTTAAAACATACATGCACACAGACTGCCTTCACACACACTGTATATTACATAGCTAAGCCTATTAATGTAGAGGAAACAAAATTGTCTTCATTTAGCAAATATTTATTGTGCTACAACTGAGTCCAGTAGATGCATGTAAATCAATTTTTTTTTGTTTGCCTTCACTAATATGTCTGAATTTTTTGCTGCTCTGGGTTTATGAATAACACAGCTGGGCAGATATCCAGCAAATGGCTATATGAATGCTACCATGTTGAGTTTGCCTGGATGCTTGGTCCTGATTACACGCTCGGCATACTCAGTTCGTTAGAGTGCCTGGTGAGCCCTGTATTGTAGATGTGATCCAGGTGTAGTCTTCGTGCGTTGGGAAAACACACCTTAGTTACCACTGTGCCTTTAGATGTCTCAAAAAGTCAGGCTGCTGGCCTGGCCTAGAGGAGATGGACACAACTCTGAAAGGATCTGAATAAAAATCTCGGTTGGGCATGGTGGCTCACACCTGTAATCCTGCACTTTGGGAGGCCCAGGCAGGCAGATCACTTGAGGCCAGGAAGTGAGGCAGGAAAGGAACAGGAACTACTACACCTTTCTTCAGCTCTGTTCACTGTCAAGAAAACAAGAGGGTTTGGGAGTCATTCCACGCACCTGTGGTCCTGAGACACAGCTTGAGATGTGCTACATTCTGGGATCGATCATTTGGAGGCTTTCAAAAGTACTTGCACTAGAATCTGCAGATGGGGAGGCCTGGTCATGAGGATTCCCCAAGCACCTTAGTGACTCCAACATGCACTGGGGGTGAGAAGCGAGCCCCAAGGACGGTGATGCCCACATCTGACTCATCACTGAGTCAATCTCTATGGAGCGTTCAAAAGAAAATACAGATTTCCCAGACAGACTGAAGCAGAATTGAAGGCAGTAGTGGAGGCCAAGAATAACTGTTTTGTTTAGTTTTGAAAATGAAACTACAGACTTTATTCAGATTCTTCTTACCAATGTCCTTTTTCTGCTCCAGAACCCAGCCTTACCTTGAATTGTCCTGTCTCCTTAGTCTCTTCCAATCGTGACAGTTCTTTAGTCTTTGCTTTTGATGACCTTGATGTTTTGATGAGCACTGGTCAGATATTTTGTTGAATTTGTCTCTACTTCGGTTTGTCTGATGTTGTCTCATAATTAGATTGAGGTCGTGTGTTTTTGGTCAAAATACCTCAGAAGTCCTTTTCAATGAGTCATACCAGGAGTCCCTGAAGTCAGTGTGTCTTAAGTTTTCCCAATCACTTGATTATGGTGGTGTCTTCCGGGTTTCTCTAATATAGAGTTAAAATTTTTTCCTTTTGTAATGAATGTGTATCTTGGGGAAAATACTTTGAGGCTATCCAGACATCTTGTTTATCTTGTTTCTCTTTCAACTTCTTTTTTTTTTTTTCTTTAAAGACAGAATCTTGCTCCGTTGCCCAGGCTGGAGTGCAGTGGCGCAGTCTTGGCTCACTGCAGCCTCCACCTCCCGACTTCAAGCAGTTCTCCTGCCTCAGCCTCCTGAATAGCTGAGACTACAGGTGCCACCACTCCCGGCTTCTTTTTGTATTTTTAGTAGAGAGGGTTTCATCATGTTGGTCAGGCTGGTCTTGAACTCTTGACCTCAAGTGATCCACCTGCCTTCACCTCCCAAAGTGTTGGGATTACAGGCATAAGCCACCGAGCCCGGCCTCTCCTCAAACTTTTTCTTCTATTTTTACCATCCATTGTTGGATCTTGCCTTTCATAAATAATGCTGTGATATATTCCGATAGTGAGTTTCTAGTTTCCTCATTTTTTCTTCATTAATTAGAATTCATCTGTAAGAGCTGTCATTTCTCACTTATATATTAATTTATTGTATCAGTGAGGACTCAAGAATATTTTATTCAACTGATGATAATCTAGTAATCCTATTTTGTTGCTCAGATTGTCCTGTGTTCAGCTCTTGGGAGTATACTCCTGTTTTTTCTCTGACATATGCTTGCTCTTGATTTTGAGCATTTCCCAGTCTCTGGCTCCACAAGATGCTCCAGCATTATCTTGTATTTTCCTGCCCACAGCCGTAGAATGAATCAACCACTTCTCCAAGCAGCCCTGGTTCCTTTTATTGGAGAAAGATATTTAGAAAGCAAGATCTGAGCCATAGATGGGCACACTGTTTTGAGAGTATCCTTGATTCTAGGTCCTCTTCATAGAGAGTTAGGATATTTGAGTGTGTTTTCTAGCTCAGGTATAAACACATCAGTGCTTGTGCATCTAGTTACCTGTGTATATACTTTAAAACCATGGGTTCATACCGAGACCTCCAATTCCAGCCCAACACCACAGGGTTCATTTTAGCCTACCTCTGTAGGAAGTTTTATTTTTAGAAGCTTTCCCAGGTGTTTATGATTTTTTTTTTTTTTTTTTTTTTTGAGACACGGTCTCACTGCCACCCAGTCCGGAGTGCAGTGTAGGAGGCAACCTCTGCCTCCCAGGCTCAAGCAGTCCTTTCGCCTCAGCCTTCAAAGGAGCTAGGACCTCAGGCACGTGGCACCACACCTGGCTAATTTTTGTATTTTTTTGTGGAGACTGTTTTGCCACGTTGCCCAGGCTGGTCTTGAACTCCTGGGCTCAAGTGATCTGCCTGCCTTAGCCTCCCAAAATGCTGGGAATACAGACTTGAGCCACCACACCCAGCCCCAGCTGTTTATGATTAATTAGACTTGGGGAACGATGACTTCTGGGTGTATATCTGTGGATCCAAGGGCTCCTACGGCTTAGTTAAGTACTCTTAGTTAATGAACAGTCTGTTCCATGGTGCAGTATCGTTTTCCATAACTGGGTAATCATCATTTCTTCTTATACTAAAAAGAATTTTTATGTCACTCCTAGCTAGCTCTCATTAGTAAAGTAAGTCCCCTGTTTTGTGTGGGAAATGGTAGTTTTCATGGCTAGTATGCTTATAAACATTTGTCAGAGAAATTGAGCACACCTCAGGAAATGTTTAGTGGGTTGAATGCCCAGGGAGGCTGTTAAACATTTTAAAAAACATATAGACAATTCACCCAAACAAATGACAGAAAGGCTCAGGATTCCACTAAAACCAAATTTATTTTAATCCTTGAGTTATCTTCTTTTTGCTAAGGCAGTCTACATTGTTTTTTCCATGTGTAGCTTGCTTTCTAAAGCAGGTGCTCTGTCAGACTTCTTGATAAGAAGCCCTTCAACCCCGGTTATTGAGAGTACTGACTGTGAACTTTGGGCCTGCATATGCTTGTTAATTTAGTAGCTGTCACCATAGCTACAGGAGTTGCAATGGTAGTCCATCTGGCTTGTTCTTACCCTCATTTACTAGGATACCATATGATACAGGTTGAGGGACCTTCAACCCAGGGTATTAACATAATTAGGACAAGTAATTACTTGACATTTTAAACTTGTCCTAATTGTGTTAATGTTAACTGTGATATTAACTAAAGTTCTTTGATGGGTGAGAGAGGATGAGATGGGAGATAAAGGGGATGAGCAAAGTTTAACATGTCCTTCCCTAGACATAGAACCTATAGTAATATATTACTTTGTTTCCAGTCTGGGGCTGTAATTTTGATGGTGGAAGAATCGTACAAATTCCTGACTTCTAGGTCAGTGTGTAAATAGAAAAAACTTCTGATAGAGTTGGAGTGTTTCAAAAGAAATTTTATCCCACCAATGTCAGTGATAGTCAACCCTGAAAGTACTACGCATGGCTTCTAGAGCAACCTGCTAAAATTGTGTGCCTTTTGTATGTGGAATTAAGCCAAATAATTAGATTTCCTGGCTTATTTTAGAGTTGCTTATGGTTATCAATAGTCGCCATCAAAATAGGTTAACTACACAATTCTTTTAGGTGGTTTAGGATAAGGACATACCCCTTAAAACACGCTTTTATGATCATAATGTAATCGTATCTGTAAGACTACTCGTAATAAAAAGCTTGGCTAGGTGTGGAATCCCAGCACTTTGGGAGGCAGAGGTGGGTGGATCACCTGAGGTGAGGAGTTCGAGACCAGCCTGACCAACATGGAGAAACCCCGCCGTCTCTACTAAAAATACAAAATTAGCTGGGCGTGGTGGCGCACCCCTGTAGTCCCAGCTACTTGAGAGGCTGAGGCAGGAGAATCACTTGAACCCGGGAGGCAGAGGTTGCAGTGAGCTGAGATTGCACCATTGCACTCCAGCCTGGGCAACAAGAGTAAAACTCCATCTCAAAAAAAAAGGCTTAAGATTTTTCATGTATGGTAGCATATGGAAGAATCATCATAGCCTTCTAAAGGCCTTTATGAAATTCCTACCCACACATAGCCTGAAAATTCCATAAATTTTTAGGAGCTGTTTTAGGTTTCAGTGAAGTGAGCATGGGTATTTAAGATGGACATACCAGGGCTTTTGTCAGGTCATGTCTCTGCGTAACTGCTTGACTATAGATAAGTTGCTTCTCTCAGCCTCAGTTTTCTTATTAGTACAATGAATATAACATTTACCTCACCTAGTTGTGAGGATTAAATCAGATGAGGTATGTAAAATGGCATTTGGGGTTTAAACATTTTTGTTTTGTTTTGTTTGAGTCAGGATCTTGCTCTGTTGCCTAGGCTGGAGTGCAGTGGCACAAACACTACAGCCTTCACTACCCTGGCTCAGGCGTTCTCTCCCACCTCAGCCTCCGGAGTATCTGGGACTACAGGCATGCGCCACCACACCCAACTAATTTTTTTAAAAAATTCTATGTAGAGGTGGAGTCTCCTTACATTGCCCAGGCTGCTCTCCAACTCGTGGGCTCAAGTAATTCTTCTGCCTTGGCCTCCCAAAGTGCTGGGATTACAAGTGTGAGCCAACGCACTCAGCCTAAAATGGCAATTGGAAGGGGTAAGTTAGTGCCCTCTCCACTTTTTCCCCCATCACCTCCGTGTAACTAACATTAGGAAGAATAATGAGTAAAACATCTGAATTATAGCTTATGTAATTTGTTGAGGATATACAATGTTTAAAAAGTTAAGACCATGAGAAAATGAATTTGAATTTTCACCAGTATAGAGGTGAATTTACATTTTAAGCAAATCCCACATGTGAAAATCCAAACTTAAAAAACAGTTACATTATTTTACAAAGGAAGGATTTCTCTAATAACAGGCTCCCCCAAGGACACTGGAGATACCTTAAAAACAATACCAGTAAAAGGCCAGGCGCGGTGGCTCACGCCTGTTAATCCCAGCACTTTGGGAGGCTGAGGTGGGCGGATCACGAGGTCAGGAGATCGAGACCATCCTGGCTAACATGGTGAAACCCCATCTCTACTAAAAAATACAAAAAAGTTAGCCGGGTGTGGTGGCGGGCGCCTGTAATCCCAGCTACTGAGGAGGCTGAGGAATAAGAATGGTGTGAACCTGGGAGGCAGAGATTGCGCCACTGCACTCCAGCCTGGGCCACAGAGCAAGACTCCGTCTCAAAAAAACCAGCAACAACAACAAAAAAAAACAATGCCGGTAAAATCAACTTTGTAAAAAGATATCTTAGCAATCCCGTTTTAAAATATCCAAGTGAAATGAAATTATGTTCACACAAATGCCTGTACACAAATGTTTATAGTACAGAATGAGCATCCCTAATCCAAAAATCTGAAATCCAAAATGCTCTAAAATCCAAAACTCTCTGATGCCACAAGTGGAAAATTCCACACTTGCCCTGGTGATAGGTCCCAGTTGAGATGCAGTTAAAGCTTTGTTTCGTGTGCAAAATTAATTGAAAATATTTTCTATAATTACCTTCAGCCTATGTGTTTAAGGTGTATATGAAACATAAATGAATTTTATGTTTGGACTTGGGTCATTATGTATATGCAGATATTCCAAAATCTGAAAATATCCAAAATTCAAAACATTTCTGGTCCTGAGCATTTTGGATAAGGGGGATACTCAACCTGTAGTTTTATTTGTAATTTCCAAAACCTGGAAACAACCCAGATATCTTCTAGCTAGTGAATGGATAAACATTTGATACATCCATACAGTGGGGTACTACTTAACAGGGAACAGACTACTGATACATGCAGCAATATTGATTGTCACATGGACTGTGCTAAGCTAAAGAAGCCAGAATCCAAAGGTACATACTGTATGGTTCCATTTATATGATATTCCAGAGACGGCAAGACTAGGGACAGAAAGCAGATCAGTGATTGGCATGGGTGGGGAAGTGGGATTGACTCCAAATGGGTTTGGGCATTTTGGAGAGCAGTCTGATTGATCTGTATCTTGACTATAGTGGTGGCTACAGCAATGTGTGGTCACAACTAACAACTGTACACTACAAAAGGGTTAATTTTACTATCTGTAAAGTGTATTGCTTTTTTTTTTGTTTTAAGAAAAATCTATTTTGAATAGTTCAAGGTACAGCTGTTTGTAATCTTAAAACTTCATAGCAAAATTGGCATGAACATTTAGCTGGAATTTTTTCTGTGCTGATAGGTATAACCATTACACAAAGGTTAACTTAAGTAATAGTTTAATATCTTTCATTATTAATTATAAACAGAATGTTGAACTGATTACAGTTCTTAATGATTTTACTTCTTGCATTTCTCTGTAGTTGCCAGTCAGGTTAAATGTTGCCTGTAACAGCATCTGTCACCTCATGTACAGAGGTCAAAACTGGGCATATTTTAGCCTTGATGGAAACAGACAAGAATTAAATTACCAGAAAGCTTCATGACAAGGTCTTATTTTCATTTTGGGAAATGAAGGGAGAAGCATTAAAGAGAAATGTGGAAACAGGAACCATTTAGTTTTTCAGAGCTATGGTAGTTCGAAACAAGTTTGGCCATGTGAGTGTTGTCAGGGCTGAGGAGGGGAGTGGGGCCCCCTTTTGGGTATATGCTGCTTACTATTTTAGGATCTCCTTAAGCCACACATGTTATTTTGAAATTTAACGGTAAAATTGAACATTAGTTTTTCTTGCTCTGTACCAGGTTCTATTGCTGAAGAAAATTCATGTTCTGGTACATTATCGAGCACAGGAAAATTAAACTGTTGTTTCCAGCCATTTTCCTTAAAGGCTCTGCTCTGTAGCATAATTATATTGGGCATTTTCATAAAAGTCAGCTGACTAGTAGACAATGGATAACTTTGTGGTTGTGTTTTGTTTTCCGTAATAATCTATAGTTACGGCACCCTTGCTTCTGCCTCGGCTGACTTCACACTGACTTCCTCTGACGACCAGCAGTCTCTGCTGCAAGTTACTGCTGGGCTGCTCAGTATTCCCCAGAATGATCTACATGGTGTCATTTGTTCTCACGGGGATATTTTTAGATTCACCCATCCTGAGGCGGTGTCATTTTTGTCACTGACATAGACTAGATTTATGCAAGTTTTTCTCTGTGAGGTCTTCAGCAGCTTCTGGAGGAAAGTATTGGTTCTGAACACATGGGCATTGCTTTTGGGACTTTGGGTTAACTTCCACCATGGATTTCTTTTTTTTTTTTTTTTTTTTTTGATACGGAGTTTCACTCTGTCGCCCAGGCTGTAATGCAGTGGCGCGATCTTAGCTCACTGCAACCTCCGCCTCTTGGGTTCAAGCGATTCTCGTGTCTCGGCCTCCTGAGTAGCTGGGATTACAGGTGCCCACCACCATGCCTGGCTAATTTTTGTATTTTTAGTAGAGAGTTTCACCATGTTGGCTAGGCTGGTCTCAAATTCCTGACCTCAGGTGATCCACCCATCTCGGCCCCCAAAGTGCTGGGATTACAGGCGTGAGCCACCGCACCCGGCCTGGTTTTGTTTTGTTTTGTTTCCCTCTGTGCATGGTTATATGTATCTTCACTTACCTCTTGAATTTTACTCTAAGTCAGTGAGATAAAACACAACACTGTGTATATTTCTCCCTCTCCTTGCTGATTCTGTTCACTAGGTCTTGCATTCATTCATTCATTTATTCATTGGTCCACTCATTGATCCAAAACCACTTATTTTTTTTTTTTTTTTTTTTTTTTTGAGACGGAGTCTCGCTCTGTCGCCCAGGCTGGAGTGCAGTGGCACAATCTCGGCTCGCTGCAAGCTCCGCCTCCCGGATTCACGCCATTCTCCTGCCTCAGCCTCTCCGAGTAGCTGGGACTACAGGCGCCCGCCACCACGCCCGGCTAATTTTTTTGTATTTTTAGTAGAGACGGGGTTTCACCGTGGTCTCGATCTCCTGACCTCGTGATCCGCCTGCCTCGGCCTCCGAAAGTGCTGGGATTACAAGCGTGAGCCACCGCGCCCGGCCATCAAAACCACTTATTAAGAACCTACTATTGCTAGGCACTGTGCCAAGCTTTCAGGAAACAGTGAAGCTTGCGGGACTTTTCCCTTCTTTACCAGAACTCAAGAGTTTGAAGGTGGCCTAAATGTTCATGCTGCGTGGTGAGTGCTGTGGTAGGGAGAGGGCAGGGGGCCTTGGGCACTCACAGCAACAGATCCCATCTTGTCACCTCTGCTTTCTTCTCAGCCACTGAGTCCACACATCCTCCCCCATCATCTTTTTGATCTTTGCCATTGTGCTCTGGGGATTCACAATCTGTTGTGGATGTACGTTCCTTTTTGATCCCACTTCCTCCTTACCCAGGAAACCTGAAACATCCTTGCTCCTCTTACGAAATACTAGATTAAGATGAAAACTGGTATTGGCTTTTGAAGAATTGTCCAGAAAATTATTGGGCCAATGACTGGGGTGGGTAGAAGATGGGGGCTGGTAATTTTTGAAGATGAACTAGGTGATGTTTATGGTCCTTCCTTAAGTTATACCTGCTGAAAAGCTGAAGTAGACACTGTCGTTGAGTAAAGGTCTGGGCCGCCACTGGGAGAGAAGGTGCATTGCTATACTAGGAAAGCATCTTCCCTTTTCTGAGCCCTACTCAGTCCAACAAAGCAGTTCATCTGTTTATAGAAAGTGAGTGTGTTGAAATCATCATAGAGAAGTGAACTCAGTGAGCAGAAGTCTCAGCTTTCAGATTCCCTCAAAGGAAATAACATGGTGACAGATCCAAAAATCCTAATTTAAAACTTACCAGCCCTGAGAACTAAGCTTAAGGCCAGCTTCATATTTTCTCATTTTTAAAACATTAAAAATTGTTTTTCTTAATAGATTAAGTTGTTAAGTAGAATAAAGTGTTATCTGGGTTACATTTGAAGCATGTTCTTGCTAGTTTTGCCAGGCTGATATTTGCAGGAGGGTGTTTTAGGGCTCTAGGTGGCTTTATCCAGTCAGGATCTAGCCTGATTTAAGTCCTTTGTTGGCAACATTGGAAATGGACTCTGAACAACCACGCAAAGAAACTTAACTGGCTCATCATTCAGAGAGATGCCAAGAGAGCAAGAGCCAGGGCCACCTGGGGTGTCAGTGTTCCAAGCTGGTGGGCCTTCTGCATCCCAGGTGGCCCAGCCCTCCCAGTCTTGGGTGGCCTTGGCTCTGCATACACGTTTCATGAATATCTGTTTGGGCCAGATGTCTCCCACCCCTGTCAGCCAGCAGATACCAAGGCCTGGGTCCCATATTATAGACATGGCTACTGGGGGCTCACCCTTGTGTTTCGGTGCTTCTCTGAGCACTGAAATCATTGAAATCCAGGGAGCCCTGTTTTTACCTTCAGATCTAGCCATTGCCTTATGTGTCTGTTTAAATTCCCAAACAGAAATATTGAATTAGAAAATCCCCTCTTCTTACTTACATATCCCAAAGGTTGATATTGAGTAATATTTGGTTGTAATTGTGGAAGGGGTCCTTAGGAAAGCAGTCTTCCCAGGCCGGAATTTCTGAGTTTTTTGACAGAAGCACTGCCAGTTCTAGAATTTAAGTATCATAAAATAATCAGGTCAGCTGTCATTAAAATGTCTAAAATTCTATTACTATCTATTGCTTCCACTTCTGATCCACACTTAACAGACCTTGACATCTTTATACGACAGGATGTGAACTTGAGCCCATAACAACTTAGTCTTCGTAACAAACTTAATCAGGCTTAGGAGAAAGTTCTTGCAACAGAGCCTAGAGTTAGTTCCCAAGCTTGGGTGTCTGTCAGAATCATGGGTAACCGATTTTTAAGACCTCATTTCCAGCTTTTTATGTAGTAGGTCTGGGTTGGGGTTCAGGAACGTGTATTTGTTTTTATCCCCCTTTCCCATATTTTTCATGAATGAACCTACATTCTTAAGCACCAAAACTTTGATTCTATTGCAGACAGTCCAGGGACCACTCTTTGAGAAATACTGACCTAGAGTGTGCTTCTTGCCAGTTTTCCTCATTTAGTGGGGAAAAAGAAGTTAGATATGAAAACCTCCCTGACTGTGACTTCAAACAGTGGAGGTGATGGGGTTGCTCTGATTTAGAAAGACAGAGTTCGTGATCTACAGGGAATTGACTAGAACCTCAGATCCTCCAAGGCACACCTCATCCTGACTAAATCTCATTCTCTCAGGAGGGAGTCCTCTGAGGCCCAACACCAGCTCAGAAAGATTCAAAAACTCCCTGTGTTTTTTCTCTGTAAAAGACAAAGGACAGGACAATTCCCAAGGCTCAGAGCCTTTGTGTAGTCAGTTTTCTGTTGAACTGATTTTGGAAGTAGCACAAAGTAGCAAGAGCTCTTACTTTTACATGGAACTATGCTTCCCTAACCTGGCTCATCTTCGTAATTAGTTCTTAAGCTTTAAAACAGTGAGAAATTTGCATTTTTTAAAACCACCCAGAATGATTTTCATGTACACAAACTTTTGAAGCAGTGTGGTAGTAAGTAATGTTAAGTTCAACCTTGATAGGAAGTTGCCCACCAGGTCTACTCTTTTTATTTCCATATCTCTAAATTGGTTCATGCAACAGAATTTACTGAATGCCACCTATGTGCCAGAGGTATTTCTAGCTGTCTAGAAATTGTGGCATGGTCCTCACCAGTTTCTTTGCCCTTAGCATCTACCCTTAGTCAGTCATCAAGACTGATTCTCAGCTCCCTGTGTGTCTCTTCTGCTGTAGAGCTGTGCGGTCTCTTGCCTGAATTTGTTGTGGTGACTTCTGGAGTAGTCTGTCCGCCTTTAGCTACCTCTTCTCTAGTTCTTCCTCCCCCTGTGACCTAATCCTGTCGCTTCCCTGAACAGAAGCACTGATTGCACCCATTGCCCACATGATAAACTTGCACAGGGTCCAAGGCCTTGCGTCATCTCACTTTTGTCTCTCAAACTTAGCACACTTTCCCATAAGCTGTTCTCTCTGCCTGGGACTGCCCACTGGGAACTTTCCTTCCTTAATCTGTTCAGCCCTTTACACATACTTCCACTTCTAGAACAAATATTTTCTGCTGCGTGAAGCCTTACCTAACTCTCCCAAGTAGATTTTTTCTCTTTTTGTTCTCTAGTCTTCCTAACAGTCTCCCAAATAGCATTATCATAAGGGATTATATAAGACAGTATTTGTTATATCTCTTTCAAGAACCAGGGTCCTCTGAGAGTGGATGAGGGCAGAATTTTGTTTATCTTCATAGGGACTTACTGTAGTGACTGGCATGAAATAGGTGCTTAATTTTGACTGCGTGAAAACTAAACTGTACCAGAAACAGGCCAGTATAATGGGCATCTTTTTTTGTGATTGTTTCTGAGTTAGACCTGTAGGGGGATTACATCGAGAGCCTTTCCCGGGTAAGGCTTCTTCGAGATTTCCTTTTTCATTGTGATGAAAAAGCTGTCTGGATACTTGGTGTATTCAGGAAGTTTGCTGGGAGGCACTGGGTTTTTGTTTACAGAGTCTGTACAGGGACTAAATCGTCCTAGAAATGAAGGAGAACACTTTGACCAGTCACCCTACACTGCCGGGGCAGCAGGAGACCCGCTGTGTTCTTGAGGAGACATTCGGGGCTCTTTCTCCACTGAAGGTCTAGGAGCAGTGAGTGTTAGATGCTCAGCTGTCAGCACTTCTCATGGGCCGTCTTAGCTTCAGGGAGACCGCATGGGCTTTAATGGACCATCTATTTTGTGCTCCTAGGGGTAGGCCAGGTTGTTCCTTGTGCGGCTGCTATTTTCTATTTCTTGTTTTATAAAGTGGGAATTTAAAGATAGCTAATATAAAATAATACAAAACCAAAGAAACAAATTGGCATTCTACTATGACGGGGAAAAGAAATAACCAGGAAGTACAAAGTAAGGCATTTGCTTGAATTTAAATGTCCGAGAACAGCTTCCCCTCGGAAAGGCTGGAATCCCCGTCAGGGCTTGGCGTCGGGAGTCTGTGGCCCTGCTTTCAACTTATCCTAGACTGCGCTGTGTTGTATACTTTTCCTTTCTTCTGTCTAGCTAGGTTGTAACCTCCTTTCGTTCTTTGTAATCCCTTAGCATCTGGTGGGTACACTGTAAATGTTTTGTAAAATGTTTTTTTTTTTTTATTATTATACTTTAAGTTTTAGGGTACATGTGCACAATGTGCAGGTTTGTTACATATGTATCTATGTGCCATGTTGTTTTGCTGTACCCGTTAACTCGTCATTTAGCATTAGGTATATCTCCTAATGCTGTCCCTCCCCCCTCCCCCCAACCCACAACAGTCCCCGGAGTGTGATGTTCCCCTTCCTGTGTCCATGAGTTCTCATTGTTCAATTCCCAACTATGAGTGAGAACATGCGGTGTTTGGTTTTTTGTCCTTGTGATAGCTTACTGAGAATGATGTTTTCCAATTTCATCCATGTCCCTACAAAGGACATGAACTCATCATTTTTTATGGCTGCATAGTATTCCATGGTGTATATGTGCCACATTTTCTTAATCCAGTCTATTGTTGTTGGACATTTGGGTTGGTTCCAAGTCTTTGCTATTGTGAATAGTGCCGCAATAAACATACATGTGCATGTGTCTTTATAGCAGCATGATTTATAGTCCTTTGGGTATATACCCAGTAATGGGATGGCTGGGTCAAATGGTATTTCTAGTTCTAGATCCCTGAGGAATCGCCACACTGACTTCCACAATGGTTGAACTAGTTTACAGTCTCACCAACAGTGTAAAAGTGTTCCTATTTCTTCACATCCTCTCCAGCACCTGTTGTTTCCTGACTTTTTAATGATGGCCATTCTAACTGGTGTGAGATGGTATCTCATTGTGGTTTTGATTTGCATTTCTCTGATGGCCAGTGATGATGAGCATTTTTTCATGTGTTTTTTGGCTGCATAAATGTCTTCTTTTGAGAAGTGTCTGTTCATGTCCTTCACCCACTTTTTGATGGGGTTGTTTGTTTTTTTCTTGTAAATTTGAGTTCATTGTAGGTTCTGGATATTAGCCCTTTGTCAGATGAGTAGGTTGCAAAAATTTTCTCCCATTCTGTAGGTTGCCTGTTCACTCTGATGGTAGTTTCTTTTGCTGTGCAGAAGCTCTTTAGTTTAATGAGATCCCATTTGTCAATTTTGGCTTTTGTTGCCATTGCTTTTGGTGTTTTAGACATGAAGTCCTTGCCCATGTCTATGTCCTGAATGGTATTGCCTAGGTTTTCTTGTAGGATTTTAATGGTTTTAGGTCTAACATTTAAGTCTTTAATCCATCTTGAATTAATTTTTGTATAAGGTGTAAGGAAGGGATCCAGTTTCAGCTTTCTACATATGGCTAAGCAGTTTCCCCAGCACCATTTATTAAATAGGGAATCCTTTCCCCATTTCTTGTTTTTGTCAGGTTTGTCAAAGATCAGATAGTTGTAGATATGCGGCATCATTTCTGAGGGCTCTGTTCTGTTCCATTGATCTATGTCTCAGTTGTGGTACCAGTACCATGCTGTTTTGGTTACTGTAGCCTTGTAGTATAGTTTGAAGTCAGGTAGTGTGATGCCTCCAGCTTTGTCCTTTTGGCTTAGGATTGACTTGACGATGCGGGCTCTTTTTTGGTTCCATATGAACTTTAAAGTAGTTTTTTCCAATTCTGTGAAGAAAGTCATTGGTAGCTTGATGGGGATGGCATTGAATCTATAAATTACCTTGGGCAGTATGGCCATTTTCACGATATTGATTCTTCCAACCCATGAGCATGGAATGTTCTTCCATTTGTTTGTATCCTCTTTGATTTCATTGAGCAGTGGTTTGTAGTTCTCCTTGAAGAGGTCCTTCACAACCCTTGTAAGTTGGATTCCTAGGTATTTTATTCTCTTTGAAGCAATTGTGAATGGGAGTTCACTCATGATTTGGCTCTCTGTTTGTCTGTTATTAGTGTACAAGAATACTTGTGATTTTTGTACATCGATTTTGTATCCTGAGACTTTGCTGAAGTTGCTAATCAGCTTAAGGAGATTTTGGGCTGAGACAATGGGGTTTTCTAGATATACAATCATGTCATCTGCAAACAGGGACAATTTGACTTCCTCTTTTCCTAATTGAATACCCCTTACTTCCTTCTCCTGCCTGATTGCCCTGGCCAGAACTTCCAACACTATGTTGAATAGGAGTGGTGAGAGAGGGCATCCCTGTCGTGCCAGTTTTCAAAGGGAATGCTTTCAGTTTTTGCCCATTCAGTATGATATTGGCTGTGGGCTTGTCATAGATAGCTTTTATTATTTTGAAATACGTCCCATCAATACCTAATTTATTGAGCGTTTTTAACATGAAGGGTTGTTGAATTTTGTCAAAGGCCTTTTCTGCATCTATTGAGATAATCATGTGGTTTTTGTCTTTGTTTCTGTTTATATGCTGGATTACATTTATTGATTTGCATATGTTGAACCAGCCTTGCATCCCAGGGATGAAGCCCACTTGATCATGGTGTATAAGCTTTTTGATGTGCTGCTGGATTTGGTTTGCCAGTATTTTATTGAGGATTTTTGCATCAATGTTCATCAAGCATATTGGTCTGAAATTCTCTTTTTTGGTTATGTCTCTGCCAGGCTTTGGTATCAGGATGATGCTGGCCTCATAAAATGTGTTAGGGAGGATTCCCTCTTTTTCTATTGATTGGAATAGTTTCAGAAGAAATGGTACCAGTTCCTCCTTGTACCTCTGGTAGAATTCAGCTGTGAATCCATCAGGTCCTGGACTCTTTTTGGTTGGTAAGCTATTGATTATTGCCACAATTTCAGAGCCTGTTATTGGTCTATTCAGAGATTCAGCTTCTTCCTGGTTTAGTCTTGGGAGGGTGTATTTGTCGAGGAATTTATCCATTTCTTCTAGATTTTCTAGTTTATTTGCATAGAGGTGTTTGTAGTATTCTCTGATGGTAGATTGTATTTCTGTGGGATCGGTGGTGATATCCCCTTTTTCATTTTTTATTGCATCTATTTGATTCTTCTCTCTTTTCTTCTTTATTAGTCTTGCTAGTGGTCTATCAATTTTGTTGATCTTTTCAAAAAACCAGCTCCTGGATTCATTAATTTTTTGAAGGGTTTTTTGTGTCTCTATTTCCTTCAGTTCTGCTCTGATTTTAGTTATTTCTAGCCTTCTGCTAGCTTTTGAGTGTGTTTGCTCTTGCTTTTCCAGTTCTTTTAATTGTGATGTTAGGGTGTCAATTTTGGATCTTTCCTGCTTTCTCTTGTGGGCATTTAGTGCTATAAATTTCCCTCTACACACTGCTTTGAATGTGTCCCAGAGATTCTGGTATGTTGTGTCTCTGTTCTCATTGGTTTCAAAGAACATCTTTATTTCTGCCTTCATTTCATTATGTACCCAGTAGTCATTCAGGAGCAGGTTGTTCAGTTTCCATGTAGTTGAGCAGTTTTGAGTGAGTTTCTTAATCCTGAGTTCTAGTTTGATTGCACTGTGGTCTGAGAGACAGTTTGTTATAATTTCTGTTCTTTTACATTTGCTGAGGAGAGCTTTACTTCCAACTATGTGGTCAATTTTGGAATAGGTGTGGTGTGGTGCTGAAAAAAATGTATATTCTGTTGATTTGGGGTGGAGAGTTCTGTAGATGTCTATTAGGTCCACTTTGTGCAGAGCTGAGTTCAATTCCTGGATATCCTTGTTAACTTTCTGTCTCGTTGATCTGTCTAGTGTTGGCAGTGGGGTTTTAAAATCTCCCATTATTATTGTGTGGGAGTTTAAGTCCCTTTGAAGGTCACTCAGGGCTTGCTTTATGAATCTGGCTGCTCCTGTGTTGGGTGCATATATATTTAGGATAGTTAGCTCTTCTTGTTGAATTGATCCCTTTACCATTATGTAATGGCCTTCTTTGTCTCTTTTGATCTTTGTTGGTTTAAAGTCTATTTTGTCAGAGACCAGGATTGCAACCCCTGCCTTTTTTTGTTTTCCATTTGCTTGATAGATCTTCCTCCAGCCCTTTATTTTGAGTTTATGTGTATCTCTGCACATGAGATGGGTTTCCTGAATACAGCACACTGATGGGTCTTGACTCCTTATCCAGTTTGCCAGTCTATGTCTTTTAATTGGAGCATTTAGCCCATTTACATTTAAAGTTAATATTGTTATGTGTGAATTTGATCCTGTCATGATGTTAGTTGGTTATTTTGCTCGTTAGTTGATGCAGTTTCTTCCTAGCCTCGATGGTCTTTACAATTTGGCATGTTTTTGCAGGGGCTGGAACCGGTTGTTACTTTCCATGTTTAGTGCTTCCTTCAGGAGCTCTTTTAGGGCAGGCCTGGTGGTGACAGAATCACTCAGCATTTGCTTGTCTGTAAAGTATTTTATTTCTCCTTCACTTATGAAGCTTAGTTTGGCTGGATATGAAATTCTGGGTTGAAAATTCTTTTCTTTAAGAATGTTGAATATCGGCCCCCAGTCTCTTCTGGCTTGTAGAGTTTCTGCTGAGAGATCAGCTGTTAGTCTGATGGGCTTCCCTTTGTGGGTAACCCGACCTTTCTCTCTGGCCGCCCTTAACATTTTTTCCTTCATTTCAACTTTGGTGAATCTGACAATTATGTGTCTTGGAGTTGCTCTTCTCGAGGAGTATCTTTGTGGCGTTCTCTGTATTTCCTGAATCTGAATGTTGGCCTGTTTTGTAAAATGTTGACTCGGTTAAGCACCTACACGTTGTGGGCAAGCCCCTGGAGGACTGTCACCCCCTGCCCTCTCTGACCGGGGAGAAGCTTGCAGCAGCTGCTGCTGTGGGTACCTTTGCTGTTTCATCACTTACTTTTGGGGGAAGTTTTTACCCTCCAGAATCCCCCCCAGATTCATATTGGCCACCTCTAGGTTACTCTGGGATTCTTGGAGAAAACCATAGGGATTTAGTATAACCTGAGTTCAGCCCTCAGATTTTTTTTGGCCTCAGGGACACCACATCACTTTGAGACCCAATGATTTAAGCCATGGGTCAGAGGTAGTAGAGAAAGTTGGGACCCTGAGTATAGGTAGAACTGGGTTCTAGTGAATGGTAGACACCTCTTATATCAATCTCAAATTTATAATGAAATTAATAATGCCTGCTAGCATAACCTACATTCTCTTTTTGAAAATCAAATGAGGTATGCTTGAGGAAGTTCTTGAAAAATATTACATGCTAATCAAATGCAAACTGTAATCATGGGTGTCCTGAAGGAGTTTGGTCCAGGAGCACAGGGGCAAGCTGGAATGTTTACCTACATCCTAGGTAACAGTGTCCTGTTGTCTATTTCCTGAAGCATCTTGTGTCTCTCTTGCCTCCTAGCATACGCCTCATGTCCATGAGCAGAAAGTTAGCTGCAATGGCATGTTCTTTGGTAAAAGCTGTTTTAACCTCTGTCCACAAGCCTCACGACATGTGGCGCTCCCAGGAGTCTGCTTTGTAACACTGGACCATGGTCCAGCGGGAGGGTTAATAGTAGTGGTGTGAGGAGACTTGGAGGGTGAGTATGGCTTCTTTGGACTCCCTGTAATCATTTCATCTTTAAGTAGCCAAGTAGCATTAAGTAAAAATGATACTCATATTGCTGAAAGCAGCCCACTTGCAGTAAGAAATCTGGAGGCTTCATGAAGGCTTTTATCATGTTTACTTAGAGCATTTCTGTTACTTAGAGATGCAAGTAAGGGCTTAGTTTCTAGGCTCATACTTGAGTTTGAATATTAGCTCTGCCACTTAATAGTGTGCTGACCTTGGGTATTTCTGAACCCGAGTTTCCACATATAAATGGGAATACCAAATCCATGGGTATCTGTGAAGACTACATGAGATAACATACAGGTTAACATAGCACTTGACACATGAGAGATGTGTAACAAGTTTAGTTGTGTGTTTGTTGGTAGTAGTACTAACGATACTAGTACTGATTAGATATTTGGAGATAAACTTAAGAAACAGATTTTGAAACACTTAAAATAATGGTTTAGAATGTATCCATTTTGAGGCCAGTTGTGGTGGCTCACACCTGTAATCTCAGCATTTTGGGAAGCCGAGGCAGGTGGATTGCTTGAGCCCAGGAGTTCAAGACCACCCTGGGCAACATGGCAAAACCCTGTCTCTACAAAAAAAATACAAAAATTAGCTGGGCATGGTAGCACATTCCTGTAGTCCCAGCTACTCTGGAGGCCAAGGTGGGAGCATCGCTTGAGCGCAGGAGGCGGAGGTTACAGTGAGCAGAGATCGCACCATTGCAGTCCAGCCTGGGCAACACAGTGAAACCCTGTCTCAAAATGAAAATAAAAGTAAATAGAATGTGTCCATTTTGTGCTGATAATTTATGAATTTTTTATTGTTTTTAAACTACCTTGTATCTCTGATTACTCTTTTCCTTAACAAAAGTTATTTTTGATTGAACACGTCAAATAATTGAAATAATTTTAAGCAGTTTTTGTAGGAGGGGGATTGGTATTTGAACCTATTTACTGATGCTTTTTTTTTTTTTTTTTGAGATGGACTCTCACTGTCACCCAGGCTGGAGTGCAGTGGCACGATCTCAGTTCACTGCAACCTCTGCCTCCTGGGTTCAAGCGATTCTCCTGCCTCAGCCTCCCGAGTAGCTGGGACTACAGGCACGTGTCACAGTACAGGCCAATTTTTTGTATTTTAGTAGAGATAGGGTTTCACCATATTGGCCAGGCTGGTCTTGAACTCCTGACCTCAAGTGATCTACCTGCCTCGGCCTCCCAAAGTGCTGGGATTACAGGCGTAAGCCACCACACCTGGCCCATTTTATTTATAAATCCATACTCCATATAGTGATTATTCATTTTAGTTTCTTTGATGCTCAGCAAAAGATGCTAAGCTGATCTTCAAACTTTTGGTGAATAACGAAATCTTGAAAGCTACCCATTTATTCCAGTGTGTGTCCTTTTATACCTTAAAATATTTGATAAGAAAAATACGATAGTGGGCACTGTCAGATTTTATGCATGAAGGACTAATTTGGCTTATTGAATTTTATATGCAAAGGGCCATTTGGCCTCTAATAAGTATTGTAGTTGCTTATTTTCTACTGCTTTTTTTTTCTTCACTTTTTTATTTGAGTAATCAATAAGTACTTCTTTTTCTTCAGAGCTCCCAATATTTAATCCAGCCCATGGGAAGGTACCTAGGCCTAAACAGCACACTGTATATTAATTACATACACTGTATAGCAGTTAGGCCATATCTGAGCCATTGTGTCTAGTTGTCTTTAAATATCGTTTTTAAAGATGGACATAAATAATTGTCATAAGAGTCAAAGTAAACCCAATCAGTTCAAATATTTTAAGGAATAACAATGCTTAGCCTAGAATAGATGAGACTCCGATAAATTCTTTGGTGTGTTGTGGTTTCATTTGGAAGAGCATGGTAATATTCAGTGTGACTTCTAGTGGACATAATAGTTTTCTGACATTTTTATGGACTTCTTGGTAAAGTAGTGAGTCTCTGTCAACTGTAAAGATCCCAAAACTGAAATGCAGTATAGCATTTGATGTTTAAGAAGAGACTTGTCTTAGTCAGCTTGGGCTACTGCAGCAGAATACCATAGATGGTATTTGGCTTAAACAACAGACATTTATTTCTTACCATTCTCACAGTTCAAAGTGCCAACTGATGGGGCTCTCTTCCTGGTTTGCAGACTTCTTGCTGTATTCTCACGAGGAAAGGAAAGAGAGCATGGTCTAGGTCTGTTTCTCCTCTTAGAAGGACACTAATCCATCACATGGAGGCTCCACCCGTATGACCTCATCTAAATCTATTTACTTCCCAAAGGCCCTATCTCCAAATACCATCACATTGGGCGTCAGGGCTTCAACATATGAATTTGGTGGTGGTGGGGGACGGAGGGAGGTCATAGATATTACTTAACTTTTCTAACCCTCATTTCTTTTTTTTTTTTTTTTTTTTTGAGACGGAGTCTCGCTCTGTCACCCAGGTTTGAGTGCAGTGGTGTGATCTGGGCTGACTGCAACCTCCGTTTCCCAGGTTCAACTGATTCTCCTGCCTCAGCCTCCCAAGTAGCTGGGATTACAGGCACATGCCACCACGCCCGGCTAAGTTTTTGTATTTTTAGTAAAGACGGGCCTTCACCGTGTTGGCCAGGCTGGTCTCGAACTCCTGACTTCAAGTGATCTGCCTGCCTCAGCCTCTCAGAGTGCTGGGATTACAGGCGTGATTCGCTACACCCAGCCTTAATTGTCTTTAAAAATAGAAATAATACCACCTCTAAAGTAGTTCTGAGATAATAATGAATAAGTTTAAGAATTTGGGATGTTATGAGCTTTCAAAAAAAGAGTTGCTTCCGGTGTAATTATTGTTAGAGTATTTCAGAGATGTGTTAGAAGCGTTTTTGGTCTTTGTTAAAAGAATGGGCTGGATGTATTCTCCTTGTTCCAAGAATCAGCAAGTGCACTTTAATATTTTTATTTATGCCCGTAAGCCTCAAGATAGGGATGCTGCTCTGTGACCATTTTTCATTTCCACATTTTACTTTCTGTGTGGGCATCTCCAAATGAACCTGCCTTTCTGGTTATATATTCTGTCTTTGCTTTTGCTCTTTTTTCTCTGTGACTTCTTGTTTGTTTCTTTCTGCATGGCTCTCCCTTGGTCTCTGTCACTCTCCGTTATTTATTTTCTTCTCCCACATTTTCCCTCATCATTCATGATAAAATATGAGGAATAGTTTATAGTGTGTTATTTTGCTATATTTTTTAAACATTTGGGTTACATCATTGTGTATCTTTTCTGCTGCTGGTTCAGAGTGTGGCTTTCCCAGGTGTTGACCAGGACAGGTCTGACTTGGTTCTTATCGTGTAGCTATGCTGGGCTAGCATGTAGGAATAAGGTATATGGCGCTAAATTCTGCTTCAAGAGCAGGCTGTTTAACATATCCCTCATGCCTATGACGAACAACTGAGTTTCCTCCAGACATAACAGTGAGGAAGCCTCTTTCCCCAGCTCTGTTGGGGTGACCCTTCTAGCAGACAGCTGCTCATCATTCCCAGGGTGTAGCACGTTAAGCTACAGGCCTCCCTTTACTTTTGTTTTATCAGCCTTCACAATATAAATGTCATTGTTTCATTATCTGTCAAGAGAAAACCAGTTATTTGACAACCTATATTTTTCTACATTTAGCAACTGGCATTTACACATTAGGTTTTCCCATATAACAGCACATCCCTTAACCGTGGTAGTTAAAATAATCTTGAATAGATACAGTTACACTTAATTATGAATTTTATGTTGATGGAAGCTTGTTACACATTTATGTTTATAAGACTTGTTTGTGGCTGAATGTCAATGCTTAAAAGTTAGCATTTTTTTTGTTTATTTTAAGAAAAGGTCTAACAATTATGATTTTTTTTTGTTTCTTGTAATAAAATTCATTTTAACATTGCTACCACCATTCAAGCAGTAATACCAAGATTGACTGCTTGAACGCTGTTTAATTCATGTGTGTGCCATGTAGGTAAAAAGCATGTTGTGAATATGCATTACAGAATATGAAAAGGATGCATGAGATCTAGCTGTGTTATTTTTTAGAACCACATGTGAATCTACGGTGACCTCAAAATAGAAATGTAATTATTAAAAACATAATGGGGTGTTATATGAATATTTTGATGAAACACTATTAACTCCCCACACTTTTTTTTTATGTTTCTTATTTTTTTAGTCTCATTTATTACTAGTTCATTTGTTCATTCATTCAAGAAATGATTATTGAGCACTTGATACATGCTTAATTTGGTTTAGCTATTGAGGTCAAATCAATTATTCCAAAACCAAAACCATCACCAGATTATAATTGTTTGATGTCACATAAAGGATGTCATCTTATTTTGTTATTTAGGAGTAAGTTTTGCAGCACAAGCGTTTTCCAGCTCTTCTATGGGTGCATTTAAGGGCCTTGATAACATTAGTTTTAAAATATTTTAAAAATTTCTTCCAGGGTAAAATTATCATGGCGATGCTTCGTGGTGTAGAACTGATGGGCCTTGATTACACATTCATCTGCTTGTAGGAACAGGAAACAATTTAAAATCAGGGCTCTGCCGTGGCCACTCATCTGTGAAGAGCAGAGTGAATTTCTGTGCAAGCAGATATCCTGGAGGCCCCTGAGTTTTCCCAAGAAGACAGCGTTCTTTCTCCCAGTTCAGTTTTGGACTCAACTAGCAACACAGAACATGCTCTCTGAAACTTTTCAGTGCATGGACCTTTAATTAGCTCAAGGCAGCTTCCAAGCTGGGTGTAGAGAAACCATGAGCATGAGCTACTTATGGCAGACAGCCTGGAGAGCAGTCGGTCAGTCCTGTGGTTGGGTGAAAAGTTGGCCTCTGAATTAGCTGGAGCATTGGAGGGACTCTTGGTTACTCTCTGTCATTCCAGTCCCCAGAATGGCTTTCACTGAATTGTGCTTTGGCATAATATTAGGGGTGTCAGCATCTAATGAATAAAATGCGGAGGTGTATTCAATAGCTGGAAGTGAAATCTGACATTAGGACTGAAGGGGGGATTTGGTTTTTATTAGTGGAAAAGTTGGGGATGGGGCCAAGGCAATAAAGCCACCCCTGGCTTTAGCTGTACTTCCTCTCCTTTGAGCCTTTCTGGAGAATTCCGTGCAGACCTTTTGATTGTGATTCGAATAGTGAATTGAGGTTGAGGAACAAGAGTAAAACCTTTTTCTGTGCTGTGAACTTTGTAGAACTTGATTGCATGTTCCAGTTAGTTATATTGAGTCATTGAAGGGATTTTTCCGTAGAAGTAATGTTATAAATGGTCTAGGCTCAGGCAGACTTGCCAGAGTTTATTTAATCTAGCATGTGTCTGAACCATACTATTCTGGTAATAATAGTTCCTTACAAAATGTAGCCCTCACTAATTTATTACATTGGTTCTGTTGGAAGATGAATCTCTGGTTTCTCCTGGGGATGTTTGTTTTTTCTGTTTGGCTGCTATGGCCAAAGTGGGTGCAGTAGCTCCAGGTTCCAAAGGGTCTTGGGCAGGAGGTCAAGGTTCTTTGGTGATTCTGTGCTGGTCTTGAACTTTGGGGAAAAAGTCCCTAATGCCAGTCAGTATTGTCCAGATTGCTGGGAAAGGAAAGGGAATGCCTCAGGCCCTGGCTGGAGCAGCCTCTCAGATACAAAGGAGAATAGTCTCGGGTGGTCTGTGTGTGGAAATGTGTAGAAACAGTGGTAGCATGAGACTGTTGGGTTCAAAATTAACAAGGCTAATGATATGAAATCTGGCATACAAGTGAGTAGTGTCGTTTTTGTTATGACTGTTATTTCTTTGTCATTGTCAATAGATCACAAATTTAGTGTTAACATCTCATCTAATTTTTGTTTCTTGTAGTCTCAAACCATGAATTATGTGGGACAGCTGGCTGGGCAGGTGATTGTCACTGTGAAGGAACTCTACAAGGGCATTAACCAGGCCACCCTCTCTGGGTGCATCGATGTCATCGTGGTACAGCAGCAGGATGGCAGCTATCAGTGTTCGCCTTTTCATGTTCGGTTTGGAAAGCTGGGAGTCCTGAGATCCAAAGAGAAAGTGGTGAGTGTCCTCAAGGAGAGGAAAAGTCATCCTGAGATTCAAAGAGAAAGTGAGTGAGTGTCCTCAAGGAGTAGAAAAGTCATCCTCTATGAATAAATCGCTATTGTGAGTTTTCTGGGCCTTTTTTTTTTTTTAACCTGAATGATGTTGAGACAGTGTTATGAGAAGTCAACCTTTATGTATTGCTTTTGAAGTTACTTTGAAAACCACAAAGCTCGACTGCAGAAGTCTCTTCAAGGGAAAGGGAAACTGAAAATTATTATAATAATCTTACATGTTGCAACTCAGAAAAGCAAAACAGAAACTAGATGGGGAAACTTAGGCATATTTAGAAAAAGAAAAGTTCCCTTTACCTTATATAGTATTTTTAAATACTTAGGTTAATACCTTCATACCAATTGTAAATGGAATAGGTTGGTATAATCAAGAAAACACACACACACACACACACACACACACATATTTTTGAGTCGGAGTCTCACTTTGTTGCTCAGGCTGGAGTACAGCGGTGTGGTCTTGGCTCATTGCAACCTCCGCCTCCCAGGTTCAAGCGATTCTCCTGCCTCAGCCTCCCGAGTGCCTGGGATTACAGGTACATGCCACCATGCCCCCCTAACTTTTTGTATTTTTAGTAGAGATGGGGTTTCACCTTGTTGGCTAGGCTGGTCTCGAACTCCTGACCTCAAGTGATCCACCTGCTTCGGCCTCCCAAAGTTCTGGGATTACAGGTGTAGAGCCACCGCACCTGGCCATATTTTTTTTTTTTTTGAGACAGAGTCTCACTCTGTCGCCCATGCTGGAGTGCAGTGGCGCGATCTCGGCTCACTGCAAGCTCCTCCTCCCGGGTTCACGCCATTCTCCTGCCTCAGCCTCTCCGAGAGCTGGGACTACAGGCGCCCACCACCACGCCCGGCTAATTTTTTTGTATTTTTAGTAGAGACGGGGTTTCACCGTGGTCTCGATCTCCTGAACTCGTGATCCACCCACCTCGGCCTCCCAAAGTGCTGGGATTATAAGCGTAAGCCACCGCGCCCAGCCCATATTTTTTTTTTTTTTAAAGGAAATTAATTAATGCCACATTTTGTTTGTTTTGACAAAGCTGTAAAAACTTTTGTAATCTAAATTCTTTTGTTGATACCAGGACTTGTCCCCATGTTTGACCGAAATGCTAACCAACAGACCATAGACTGGTAGACTTTCGTTTGTTTTAGGGAAGATTGATTCAGGAAGAAGATATTAGTGTAGGTTTTTCTTTTTTATATATCCTCTTCAGGTTATGGAGCAGCTGGAAGTTTTGGTAGTATATCTGATGTCAATCAAATTAGAAAACAGAGCTAGTAATAACACTTGGCAGGTACACAGTAAGATTTCTCTTTCTACTCTTGCCTCGCAGTATCTACTTAAATAACATAGAAAGGCTTTGTCAACATTTTAAAGCACAACAAAAGATCTTCACCATTTTCTGGCACAGACCTAAAAGTATGTGGTAGAGGACCACTGGTGTAAGTTGAAAACATTTATTTTCAGCTTTTTGCTATTTTATATAGCTGATCTTTAAATAGAAATTTCCTTCTGTTTAATTAAACTTAAATGTTATTTTGAGAGTGAAAGAAAATGGATTTCACAAAACTAGATATTCTTTTTCTTTTTTTCCTCCAGGAAAAACATCTCATTTCTAGGTATTACAAAATCAGTTTCCACTGGAGAACCACATTTCAGGGTAGCAGGGCCTGTGTGGTCTGGCCAGAGTCACCCTTTAGAAAGCAAAATCAGTTGCAGTTTACTTAGGGACTTAGAAACTTTCCATTGCAAAACAGTGTTATTTAGCCATAGTTTAGCTTCTCTGAAATTTTTTCTTTCTTTGTGGTAATACCAATAGTACTTTCAGACTGAACCTGTTCTGGGGGAATTGGCAACAAACTGAAATTTCTCATTAGTTGTGTATGAATCTATTGTAAAACTGCTGTTAAGGTATCATCATCATTATTATTATTTTTTTTTTGCTGGGATTGTTTTTTATCACATTGGATCAGTGTCTGGCCTTTCAAAATGGAACCTGAAGGCAGATCTAAGCATGTATGCATCTGTAAATGGTGATCAAATAGATAAAACACCTTTTCCTGCTTGCTGTGTGCCTCTAATTTAGGAAATAATACAATTCCTGTGCAAAAGCTACACAATCGTGTTACTATCTTGTCAAAACGTTGCATTTTTAATAGGAATGTACCCATGAGACACAAGAAAAGAGAATTTTTTTCCCCCTACTCCCTTAGTATCTCAAAAACCCAAATAATATGTTTGGGAGGAAATGTGGCCGTTTGATTTACCAAAACAGCTTTCCTGTGAGAAAACTGAAAAACTGTGAGAGTAAAACTGAAATCATGCCTACTTTGAGATACGCTGGCAATTTGCATTAACTATTTGTCTTATTTTAAGTCAGTTTGGGTTAGGGAAAGCTGGCTATTGATGTGAAAGTAGGACCCCAAATTTTCAAATACGGTTGTACCTATGAAGTGAATTTGAAATCATGACCACCTTAAAACCACTGTTTAGAGTGATGTAGTATAATAATTTTCCCACTGCCATCGATATGTAATTGTTTGGTAGAACAGCAGTACTCCCAGTAAATTTAATAACTTAGGAGTTTACTTTTAGAAGGTAAACATGTACTTGATATTTTAAAATTTATTGATATCAGAAAAAGCTGATTACTTGATTATTTATAAATTTTTTTTTTTTTTTTTTTTTTTTTTTTTTTTTTTTTTTGAGATGGAGTCTCGCTTTGTCGCCCAAGCTGGAGTGCAGTGGGGCAATCTCTGCTCACTGCAACCTCCGCCTCCCTGATTCAAGCTTTTCTCCTGCCTCAGCCTCCCGAGTAGCTGGGATTATAGACACGTGCTACCACGCCTGGCTGAGTTTTGTATTTTTAGTAGAGATGGGGTTTCTCCATGTTGGCTAGGATGGTCTCAAACTCCTGATCTCAGGTAATCCACCCGCCTTGGCCTCCCAAAGTGCTGGGATTACAGGTATGAGCCACCACGCCTGGTCAGATTATTTATCAAAGTTAAGTAACCCAGTGTATTAAAACTATTTTCATTGCTGATAACAGAAATTTACCCTCTACTAGCTTAGGCAAAAAAAGCCTGCTGTCAGAATTCCCTTTTTCTTTCCCCACCTCTCATCTCTGCTTCCACTTCTGTTTTCTCTCTAATGTAAGATGGCCACCAATACCTCCAGGCTCACAGTCTGTTAACTCATCAACCCCAGTGGAGAGAGAGCTTCCTACAGAAGTATCAGTATTTAGTCTCCCTGTCAAAGGAACAGACATATCTCTGGGACCAGTTTCTGTAGCTGGGAAAGGGATATATTTATTGGCTTTGGACAGCAGCACACCTCTATTCCCTAAAGCCACACCAGAAATACAGGTTGAGTATCCCTTATCTGAAATGCTTGGGACTAGAGCATTTTGGATTTCAGTTTTTTTTCATTTTGGGAATATGTACACTATACTTACCGGTTGAGCATCCCAAATCTGAAAATCTGACGTCTGAAGTGCTCCAGTGAGCATTACCTTTGAGTGTCACGTAAATGCTCAAGAAGTTTCAGATTTTTGAGCATTTTTAGATTTCAGATTTTTTGATTTGAGACACTCAGCTTGTATATGATTTGAAACAGGATGAATAGACTCCCAAAAGACATTTGAGCTATTCTTACCCAAAGAGTGGTAAGCCAGTTCAAAAGTCTAGTACATTGACTGTTTCTCAGAGATACCAGTTTCATTTCAGCATCTTAGTCCTATGTCATGTTCAGCACAATTAAGCCACAGTGTAAGAAGTAAGACTATATGGAAATGAGGGGTTATTTTAAAAACTGTTTTACTAGAATTTAATACATCAAATTAGTGTCCTTTTTAAAATAATCACCTTGGTGGGAAGAATATGTTCCAACTTGGTGCTCTCTCAAAATATTTCTAAAATCTTTGTGTTGTTGTTGCCTGAAGAGTTCACAGCATATTCTTTTAAGTATTGCCAATATTGGCATAATTTGATGTTAGGTTTAATTTTTGGAAAGACCAAACTCCATTTAAAGTCACACAAAGATGATAAAGTAAGTTGTCACATTGAGACATGTCATACTTGGTCTCTAAAAGTAAGGGCTGTGAAGTGTTAATTTTTCTGAGGTAGTGTATGAATAGTTTAGAGTCTGAATTTACATGTTAAAGAAGCATTCTTCTATTTTCCCAGCTACACTGGATAAACGGATAGCCTCCAAAAATGAAATTAGTTGCTCAAATTGTCCCAGTTTGACTGTTAGTATATGTCCTTCAAGTTGAGTTCCTTTGAAATGCTCCCATCAGTTTTTGAACCCTTCCTTCCCAGTACCAGAAGGTGTTCCAGAAGAAGCTACTTTCCCTGCCTCAGCTCTGGCATTAATTATTTTACTCCAGTGCTTTTTATTGAAGAATAGTATTTACGAACAAAGATCTGATTATTAGGTGTGCTCGTAACTCCTGAGGTATCATTGCTTCTAGGCAGCCCAAGCCGGCAGAGCTAGGAAATGGGTGGATGTGTGCACGCGTACACACACACACACACACACACACACATCCCCCTGCATCTATATATGAAAATCATGAGTGCACACGGGTTCCTCCAGTTCCCATCCACCATCGCAGGCTTCTTTCCCCCTCCTTATTTATAATTTTTTTCTTTTTCAACAGGAAACATGGCTCTGATTATCATCAGTATATCTGCTTAGTTACTCAATCCTAGGCAACACAAAATAGTTTCAGAATTGCTAACTCAAATCTCTGTGAATGTATTAACTACTGCAGAATATTTGTTTGGAGTAACATATAAAATATGTCTTTAGACTTATAATACAAGTCAAAATACTGTTTCCAAGGTAACTTAGGTTAGTTCCATTCTTCCTCACCCACTTCAGTATGGTTATGTTATTCATACATAGGAGATTTTTTTGTTTGTTTTTGTTTTGTTTTGTTTTGTTTGTTTTTCTTTTTGAGATAGAGTTTCACTCTTGTTGCCCAGGCTGGAGTGCAATGGCGTGATCTCGGCTTACTGCAACCTCCGCTTCCCGGGTTCAAGTGATTCTCCTGCCTCAGCCTCCCTAGTAGCTGGGATTACAGGCGTGTGCCACCATGCCCGGCTGATTTTGTATTTTTGGTAGAGACGGGGTTTCACCATGTTGGTCAGGTTGGTCTCGAACTCTTGACCTCAGGTGACTTGCCCACCTCGGTCTCCCACAGTACTGGGATTACAAGCATGAGCCACTGCACCCGTCCCATACATAGGAGTTTTATAACAAGCATTTTGACAAAATATGTTGATAAGGTTTGGATGTCTCCTCCAAGTCTCATGTTGAAATGTGAACTCCAGTGTTGGAGGTGAGCCTGGTGGGAGGTGTTTGGATCATGGGGGCAGATCCCTCATGGATGGCTTAGCACTATCCACTTGGGGATGAATGAGTTTTTGCTGAGTTGACAAGATCCAATTGTTTTAAAAGTGTGTGGCACCTTTGTGTGGCACCCCCAGTCTCTTGCACCTGTTCTCACTATGTGACATGTCTGCCCCCACTTCGCCTTTCACCATGAGTAAAAGTTTTCTGAGTCCTCCCCAGAAACCAAGCAGATGCCAACACCATGCTTGTACAGCCTGCAGAACCATGAGCCAGTTAAACCTCTTTTCTTTATAAATTGCCCAGCCTTGGGTATTTCTTTATAGCAAACACAAAAGTGGCCTAACGCATATGTCTACTTGAATTTTTTTTTTAACATGATATTACTTATTTCATCATTTCACCTGGTTCCTGGGAAAATGGAACTGCCATCATCAGTGACCAGTCACAGCACTGATTGTCACCTGTTACTTATGTAGTGATCTGTGGGCAGAGCTGTCAGTGAAGTTGTACTTGATGCCGTTGCTCACAGCGCACATCCTGAGGTTCCTGAAACTGTGTGTATCTGAACCGCGTGAGGTGAGGCCTGCCTGTGCCATAACTTGGAAAGTGTGCAAATGTTTGACAGTAATATTTCCCCCATTTTAAATTTGAAAAATATTTTAAAATTTTTATATGTTGTAAAAATAGATGGTGCAACACTTTCTTTCAATTCCTGGTTGTCCGTCTCTCCCTCTGCCAGCTCCATTTGGCTTCTTAGGGGTTAGATACGGGCAAGTAGCAGTGTTTCTCAGAGGCTGTAGTTCTAGGAACCTCAAAACTATGCTAAGTTTGGCTTGAGAACTCAGAGTTGCGGTTTAGTTTAACTTGAAGGAAAGACTCCTTGAACATTAAGTCATACTTTGTTTCTCCCATAGATTGATATAGAAATCAATGGCAATGCAGTGGATCTTCACATGAAGTTGGGTGACAACGGAGAAGCTTTCTTTGTTGAGGAGACTGAAGAAGAATATGTAAGTTTCCATGGGTCACACCCTCCTTACACAGTGTGCTCAGGCCTCTGGTACATGGCCCAAACGGACTGTTTAGCAGTTTTTTATGGTTGATTGTACAGAGGACTGTTGTTGGCAAGACAAGCTTTAGTTTTATGTTGAAGAACTAAGCTGTCAAAAAGGAGCTGAAGGGATGAGGAATTTTTCTCCATACAAAGTTTCAGGGTGCAGGGAGCATGCTGAATGCACATACTTGCACTTTTTGTAAGGGAAGGCACATCACTTTCTAGCTTTAATGAGCTTTCTTAGTGTTGCTTCTGGTTCGCATCTTGACTTGAATACATTCAGTTCTGCCTGAGTAAGGCATTTCTTTTCTGGCTGTGTGTTTATCCATATGTGACCTTTCGACTGGGAATCATGTTTACCATTTTGGTTGGGATATTACATCCCTCACCTTGAGTAGTCAGGTGAATTAATTTATTATGATCTCAAGAGAGTTAAATTAATTGGCATATATCCTTTTATAAGTGATTGCATGTTTGACTTCCTCTAGCAAACGAGCATGATTTTGTTATAATTCCCCCCTCCCCAGCACACACATTCTGTATCTACTGATTTGAACGCTGGTTAACGATGGATTCTTGATGGATTCAGTGGATCTTTTTATTTATTTATTAATAATAGATTTTACATTCTCACTGAAGAACTCAGATCACGTAACGTGAATCTTTTTAAAAATTCTTTCAAAGGTATCAGTACATCATTCTTCATAAAGAATAAAATCTCAAATAGCAAAACTGATGAGCATCAAGTTATTAAGGATACAGGACTACTTTTTCGGCTTTAAAGATGAACTTACAGTTTGATACAATAAATTTACAAAGAAAATTATTACCAAAAAATACAATAGCAAAATGAGATTGTTTATCATTTTTTGATTGAGAAACCAACAACTTAGGTACCAGTATGTAAAGCAGCATTGAAACACTATGATTTATGAAGGGGAAGCTTGATCAGACTGGTGCTTTTTCTAGTTTCGTCATTACTTGTCTTTATAATACCTTGTTTGCATTTAGTTGGCCTGAGCAACATTTTTCCTTATCAGAGACAGAGGCAAAGAGCAGAATGAAACATAATAAATGACATCTGTCAAAAAAAAAAAACACTTTTTGTATGTTTCTTAAAATTATGTATAATTTCATAACACTGAACTTCTAGATCAGCAGGTACCGTAAGTGAGAGGACTGGGTTATTGATAGTTAACCTCGTTTTCATGGCTTATTCTGACAGTTCCACTAAAAATTATGCTTAGCAAGGACAACTTGGAGAATGTCAACTTTTCAGCCTTTTTCTCCCTATTCCACATATGACCACATTGACCAGAGTTTATCTTGTGTAGTATGCTTCTCTTTAAAATTAAAAATTGTTAATTTATCCAACAAATGTTGGAATTACTAGTCTATGCCACATGCTATGAATACAACATGCTCCTGTTCCTCTAGGGGTTCGTCATTTAGAGTAGGATAAAAATGACCAAAAACCCAGTTTGTTGCCATTTATTTGCTTTTTTTTCTCTCAAAATTTTCTCATTTAATTATATGTCATCAACATTCCTTTCAAGTCTAGCTCTAAACCTAACTCTGTGCTTTTAATAGCTGCACAGTATTCCATAGTATGGACATACCACAGTTTGTTTAACCATTTTCTTACTGGTAGGCATTCAGGTTATCTTCATCCCACAAACATTGCTATAACAGAACTAAGAAATACCACCAGAAACAAAAAGAGCTTTAAGTAAAATAAAGATCATTGAATTAAAAATCCTCAAAGTCAGAGACCACAACCTCTCATCTGGGTTTCTTTTGGACATTCAGAATATCTTATTACACTTTCTCTGTAAGTGTGTGTTGCTGGTGAACACAGATTTCTCCTAGGTAAATCAAACTTTAGCGTCAGGGTAGTATGTTTATCCAAGCTAAGTTCAAAAGCTTAATAAAAATTAATTACAGAAACCCATACATTTTCAGAACTATTGTTTAAAAGCTTGAGTATTTTAAATTATATGAGGTTAATTTTTTTGTTGTTGTTTGTTTGTTTTGAGATGGAGTCTTGCTCTGTTGCCCAGGCTGGAGTGCAGTGGCATGATCTTGGCTCACTGCAACCTCCCCCTCCCAGGTCCAAGCAATTCTTCTGCCTCAGCCTCCTGAGTAGCTGGGATTACAGGCATGCATCACCATGCCCAGCTAATTTTGTATTTTTAGTAGAGACAGGGTTTCACCACGTTAGCCAGGCGGGTCTCAAACTCCTGACCTCAGGTGATCCACCTGCCTCTGCCTCCCAAAGTGCTGGGATTGCAGGCATGAGTCACCACGTTCTGCCTGAAGTTAATTTTTATCTCTATTATGTACCTTCCATTTCCTCTGATGATACAAAAAGGAATGAAACAAATGGCTAAGACATGAATTTACTGAACACCAGACTTGATCATTTATTTCGTATTAAGAGTTTGACTGCTTCTAAATATTGGGCCTTATTTTCTTCTTTTGAATTCCTACAGGAAGGAATATTTCTTTTTTTTTAAACATAAATGCTTTATGGTTTAAAACTTTACTAATGTCATTTGTTATAGGGTATTGTCTCTAATTGCCTTTCTCCAATTAATTTGGCAAAACATAAGCATTGGCCACTCTGTATCACTGCATCCTCACGTCACTCACCTGTCCTGCTGCCCTTTGTCTGATGCAGTGTCCTTAATCTCTGCCTTCTGCTTTGCCGTGTTCTGAATGTTCTATGTGAGTTCTTGAGAGAGTCCTTTGTAACACCTCCTGAGATGGTTGCTGCTGCTTTGATCTTTGCTTTGTGAAGAATTTAATGGGCTTAGCTTTAATTATGGCTTTGGGGTGTTCCATGCTGACTTGGCATGTCAGTTCCTTCAGATGGACTCGGTTACATGTACCCAAGTGGGCTAGTACTTAGCTGCCTCACAGGGGAAAGACCTCCTCAGAGTACAGTAGGCAGTGCCTTAGTTCAGTGGGACTTTCTTGCCTTTAGGGAATATGTATTTTTTTTTTTTTTTACCACTGTGAAAATTTATATATTCAAAATATTACTGCTTTAATTCACTGTCGAGTTTGTCTTGGATAACTTTTCTTTCTCCATTCTCCTCAAGGAAAAGCTTCCTGCTTACCTTGCCACCTCACCAATTCCTACTGAAGATCAGTTCTTTAAAGATATTGACACCCCTTTGGTGAAATCGGGTAGAGATGAAACACCATCTCAGAGTTCAGACATCTCACACGCCTTGGAAACAGAGACAATTTTTACTCCAAGTTCTGTGAAAAAGAAAAAACGAAGGAGAAAGAAATACAAACAGGACAGTAAGAAGGAAGAGCAGGCCGCCTCTCCTGCTGCAGAAGACACATGTGATGTAGGCTTGAGCTCCGACGATGACAAGGGGGCCCAGGCAGCACGGTAGGGCTCTCAGCCTGGGAAGGGTCTTGTGCGGGTACCTAGAGTTCATGTGAAGCCAGGAGCTGCCAGTTTTTTTATGGATACACAGTGTGAGGTTTGGGCTTGTTTTCCCCCTTTACGGTTTATTGTGGAATCGAGCAGCAAAGGCAGTTTCTTTGTTCCTTTCAACTATTCTATAAATATGCTACTGAAATGTCATTTGTAGCAGACTGGTTGTGTGTTTCTTTTCATAAAGAAGTTTCCAGGAGCCAAATAAGTTCTAAGTCAAAAGATCTGAATTAGTGATTGGTCCCTGGGTGAGCAGATACGGATGGACACCATGTCATCTCTGGGATTTCCCTACCCAGTGGCCTTAGGCTTGGTATCTTTTTCCTGAGGAGTTGAGTTTTGTTTTGTTGGAATTGAAAAGGAAGGATTTTTATTTTTTTACTTGAGCACTTGATTGCTGCTTATTTACCTGCTCTGTAGAAGAGCTCATTGTATG
This sequence comes from Symphalangus syndactylus, assembly GCF_028878055.3. NCBI lineage: Eukaryota > Metazoa > Chordata > Mammalia > Primates > Hylobatidae > Symphalangus > Symphalangus syndactylus. The sequence goes on along the minus strand of NC_072423.2, from coordinate 68,855,337 downwards.
CCATTTTTCATGTTAGCACCGCTTGGGGTTGAAAGGGAGCAGTTGGGAGTAGAACATGTTTTCTCATTCAAGATTCCGTTTTCATCCACCTGTTGTACTCAGTGGCCACCTTGGCACTAGGACCATGGTGGGGATTCTCTTTATTGGTGATGACTGGACAGGAAGCTGCTGCCCACGAGTGGCCCTGCATTTCCAGACTCTCTATTTGTGGAGGGAGCTGCTGGTCCACTCGTGTGTTTTCACCCCATTGCCGAAAAGAGGTCACACCCTACTTCCTGGAAAATGGTGATATTCAAGTGTTTTTCATCCTAGAATAGATGGAGATAATTTCTTTCACTAGCTATGGAAACCAAATATATATATCAAGAGTAAACTCTACCTCAATCTAGTATGTGTTTTATTTGTCAGTCTTTTGTTTGTTTTAAATGGTCAAATCAGGAAAAAAAATACGCTTTGTATTGTTTTGTTTTGTTTTTTAATTGAGACAGGTTCTCCCTGTGTTGCCCAGGCTGGAGTGCAGTGGTGCAATCATAGCTCACTGTAACCTTGAACTCCCGAACTCAAGCAGTCCTCCCACCTCAGCCTCCCAAGTAGCTAGGACTTTATGTGCTTACCCCTATACCTGGCTAGTTTTTAAAATTTTTCTGTAGAGATGGGGTCTTGCTATGTTGCCCAGGCAACATAGCAAATTCCTGGCCTCAAGCAACTCTCCTGCCTCAGCCTCCCAAAGTGCTGACATTACAGGCATGAACCACTGAGCCCAGCAAAAAATGTTAATATAGTATTAGTATATTATAATTATACTGCATAATGAATAACACAGTATAATCCTTTTTTGTAAAACAATTTTCTAAAATTTTGAAATTTAGATTTTAAATCTTAGAATTAAACATCTACATTTGATAGTAATTTTTTACAATTCGATATAAGTAACATAGCCATTTTTAATACATGAAATTTTTTTCTACTCTTGTTTTATTGCTCACTGGCTGTCATGTCTGTGGTGTTCTGTCTTACTCCTCCCACGCTGAATATGTAACACTTTGATTTCAGTTCTGATAGAATGCAGAATTTCTCCAGTAGAACTAAATAACAAAAGATAGAAAGCAATAGTGGAAAAGTATGTTAAGCTCTACAAACGAGAGTACACTATATTTACAAAATTTTAAAATCCTGAATGAATCAATAAATTTAGGTAATTTTTTTGTCAGTGTCAAAATACTAGCTGAAGAAGAGTTTCATCATAGATGTTCTGAACTCTACTTTTATATATCATTGATTCCCAAAGAAATTTAAGCTGATAAAAAGTACCAGAATTTCTTAAAAAGAGACTCTTCCTGTCCTTTTCCTTCCTTCCTTTCAGTCTTTTAAAGGTTATTTGTCCTTCTCTTCCCTAGGAGAATAAAGTATGATAATTTTTACTTTTCTACTGCTTGACTTCAGGAATATTAAAAACATTATTATTATTATTATTTTTTGAGACGGAGTTTCGCTCTTGTTGCCCAGGTTGAAGTGCAATGGCGCAATCTCGGCTCACCGCAACCTCTGCCTCCCAGGTTCAAGCAATTCTCCTGCCTCAGCCTCCCTAGCTAGTAGCTGGGATTACAGGCATGTGCCACCACGCCCGCCTAATTTTGTATTTTTAGTAGAGATGTGGTTTCTCCATGTTGGTCAGGGTGGTGTCGAACTCCTGACCTCAGGTGATCTGCCCGCCTCGACCTCCCAAAGTTCTGGGATTACAGGCATGAGCCACCGCGCCTGGCCTAAAAACATTATTAAAAGGCCAGGCACGGTAGCCCATGCCTATAATCCCAGCACTTTGGGAGGCCAAGGCGGGAGGATCACCTGAGGTCAGGAGTTGGAGACCAGCCTGGCCAACATGGTGAAACTCCATCTCTACTAAAAATACAAAAATTAGCTGGGTGTGGTGGCAGGCTAATTACTCAGGAGGCTGAGGCAGGAGAATCACTTGAACCTGGGAGGTGGAGGTTAGAGTGAGCTGAGATCACACCACTGCCCTCCAGCCCGGATGACAGAGCAAAACTCCGTCTTTAAAAAAAAAAAAAAATTATAAACAATTTCCTTTAAAAGTTTTGTCTAATGTATAGTAAAGTGTGTAGGTGGGCAAGAAGCATGTATTCTTTTGAGAAAAACTTGAAATGCTTACACATCATAAGTTTTATTAGGATCAACCTTGTAATGCTCCCAGTGCTGCATTCTTGAAAATATTTTTACCAACTAAAATTCTTCCAAGATCTACCAAAAAGAGCACTGAAGTAATGCTTTTGTCTTAAAATTTTGTTGACGTGTGTCCTTTGTCAGACATAATAGAGCAACGTTTAGAATTCCTGAACAACCTACAGCTTGGGAAATTAAAACAATTTCTAAAACATATGCCAAGTTCCCTACTAAATTGTACAAGAATCATTATTCTAAAGGAATTTGCAAATGAATGTTGTAAGCCAATGCATTGCAGAAATATTCGTACATACCTTGTTTTTCCTGATGGTGTGAAAGGCTGTATCCACTGTGTACTGATGTGGTTGACAGGTATGAATGGCTGCCAGCCCATCTCTAAGCCAGTAGCTTGCTGGCTTGGTAAGCAGGCATGTCACAACACACGTAAGTAAGCTAGGGCCTTGCTGTTTTCAGGAGGTTGGTGGTTTGCTTTTTCATTAGGTTACCATGGAATAATTGATGCTGCCACCTGAAGGAACTCTTCCATGAAATTTCCTTAAAATAGAATCTGCTTAAATAATACAGCCAACAGAAATTAGGACTTTAAAAAAAGAAAACAAAATGTAAACATCTGTGAAAATTTAGGTTGTTTTCTGAAATAAGCACTGAGCTAAAAGGTAGACAGACTGGGCCTATTATAGATTGTAGAACAGTAGCCTCTTCATCACTCAGGGCGTTGGTTTCTTAATCTAGAAAGTGAGAGGGTCGAAGGGGCCTTTAAAAGGCCCCTTTCAGCCCTGCACCTAGACTCTAATATTATTTGAGGGAAGCTGTTTACGGTCATTAACAGCATATGAAACAACGTGTTCAAAATCTAAGAGAAAAAGAATAGGAAATCAATTGCTTTTGCAGTTGTGAGGACTAGGAATTATGTGGCGTTGCAGAATTTGCAGCTTTCCTATAGCATATTCTCCTCAGCCCCTAACCATTTAGAAAAGAAATTATTTTTCCAGAGAAGATAAATGCATAAAATAGGTTTCTCTTTTGTTTTGACAAATGGCATTTCGTTTAAACTCTTTACTTTTCAAGAATTTTGTTGATAATAGAATTAAGGTTAATTGAGGCCCCTTGACGGAGGCAGATGGAAGAGGGAATCATTCTTTAAAGCAGATTGCTATAGCACAGCTGGAGGAAACTCATTTCTGGAAATCGGAGAGCTTTAAACTATACAGGGCTTTAAAAAACTGTACCTGGTAAGTCTCCCTCCCTTCCTAAAGATGGGCATTGGGCTTAAATATAACATAAAAGCCTTGTTTGTCCTTCTAGAGGATGGATGGGTGTCTTTGTGTGAGAGAGAGATTAAAAACATTTCACCTAGGCATATGTAGCCTTTTGGAGGGAAGAGACTCTGCATATTGGATGGTGTTCTAGCATAATCTTGAGTGCAAATATATGAAACATGCCACTGACGGAAATATTTCAGATACCCAGCAATAGCAAAAATGGAGGCTCAATATCAAACCATCAGAAAGGAGTCTCAACTTTGAATTCCCTAAAGCAAACTTACTTAAAAAGTGATATCTGGGAGCTAAATCCAGGGAGCCTAAGACTTTTCACAGATAGCACCTACTGCTCTGATAATCTGCATACTTCATCTCCTGATCGGTAATTGGCTTCTAGAGAACCCTCCATGTTCTTCTGGGTTAAGTGTAGATACTCAGGGTGACATGGATCTTACAGATGCTCCCTGCCTTTTCTCTCCTTCGTTTCTGACACAGAACACAGAGAGAAGTATTGCAGGGCTCCATTTGTCTTATGGGAAATGCTCTGTATCCAAATGCCAACTGAGATCATTAGCCACGCTGAAATTCATTGACTAGTACTGTGCTAAGGTTGCTGCTAGACATTGTTAACTGAGTTAGTGATATTTGGTTATGGTGGTTAGCAACCCCACTTATCTATTACATACTACCAATGAAATAGTTTAAAATTCATGTTGCACCTATAATTTATCCCACATAAATAATTCAGGCTATTTATTTTGGCATTCAATTGATTTTTTTCTCACTTTAAAAAACTGAGGTATAGAGACTGGTGCTAACAACACGGGATTGGCTAACGCATCCTCTTGCCGTTCCTGGTGTTTGGGCCTTGCCTGTGACAGTGGGAAAAAACATGGCCTTGCTGTGCTACAACCGGAGCTCTGGTCAGCGCTTTGATCCTGAGACCAATTCCGACAGTGCTTGCACATATCACCCAGGTGTTCCAGTCTTTCACGATGCATTAAAGGGTTGGTCTTGCTGTAAGAGAAGAACAACTGATTTTTCTGATTTCTTAAGCATTGTAGGCTGTACAAAAGGTAGAAATAATAGTGAGAAGCCACCTGAGCCAGTCAAACCTGAAGTCAAGACTACTGAGAAGAAGGAACTATCTGAATTAAAACCCAAATTTCAGGAACACATTCAAGCACCTAAGACAGTAGACACGATAAAAAGACCAAGCCCAGATGAACCGATGACAAATTTGGAATTAAAAATATCTGCCTCCCTAAAACAAGCACTTGATAAACTGTCATAAGCGAATGAAGAAAATAAGAAAGAAGAAGACAGTGATGAAATTAAGATTGGGACCTCATGTAAGAGTGGAGGGTGTTCAAAGACATATCGGGGTCTAGAGAGTCTAGAAGAAGTCTGTGTATATCATTCTGGAGTACCTATTTTCCATGAGGGGATGAAATACTGGAGCTGCTGTAGAAGAAAAACTTCTGATTTTAATACGTTCTTAGCCCCAGAGGGCTGTACAAAAGGGAAACATGTGGACTAAAAAAGATGCTGGGAAAAAAGTTGTTCCATGTAGACATGACTGGCATCAGACTGGAGGTGAAGTTACCATTTCCATACTGGCTAAAAATTCACTTCCAGAACGTAGTCGAGTAGAAGCAAGTAGCACATTGTTAAATGTGCATATTGTATTTGAAGGAGAGAAGGAGTTTGATCAAAATGTGAAATTATGGGGTGCGATTGATGTAAAGCGAAGTTATGTAACTATGACTGCAAGGAAGATTGAAATCACTATGAGAAAAGCTGAACTGATGCAGCGGGCAAGCCCTGAACTGCCTGCACTAAAAAGCAGGAAAAACAAAAAGAAGACACAACAGATTGAGTGGGAGATGGGAGGAAGGCTATTACATATTTCAGAATTTTTAATACTGTGTGAAGTGGTGGCTTGCTGCTGTCATCTTTTGTTTTGTTGTTGTGTTACTGAATGTGGCATTTCAGGGTTAACATTAGGTTCTTAAAAGCCAAAGTCATCTTTTTGTGCCCCTCATCTTTCTTTTGTGTTATGTAAGATTGATTATTCATTTCTGCCTACTGGTAGGAACCATAGTTGTGTCCTATACTTGAAGAGGCTGGAAAATAGCCCATAACCATAATTGCAGTATTTCTTTATATTTCTCTGTTAAGCAAAGAAATACTAAGGAACATTTTTTTTATGTCTTTGTAGTATTCCATAATTAGTATAGCAAGATGAAATGTCCAATTTTAATCAGTTGTTTTCATGGATTTGTGTTCTTATAGTACCTTAAAATATTTAAGGAAGAGATGAAGCTCTGCAGTTTTTTCTATGTGGGATGATTACTTTTTTAAGGAGGATTAATTCTGAGGTAGTATAGTAAGTAAAGGGGAATATATGAATTGTTAACAAATTAGAATTTGTTTACAACTACTTGAATTTTTAAATTATGTCAAAACTTACATTACTTGCCAAGCAGTATGATGTAAGAGTATAGGAAACATAAATAAGAATACAGAGGTATCAATTTGGTTAAAATTCACCATTTTATAAGACTAAGCAATAATCTTAAAAACCTCTTCCCTGAATATTTAAATGTGTTTGTATGGTGTTATGACTAATTGTTACTGATTTACAGACTAAGTCCTCTTAAAACCTTTAGTTAAATATAAAAAGAAATTATATATATCTTGCCTCCCTGATGGAAAACTATATAAAATTGTAGACTTAAAAGGTTTGTGGAGGCGGGGCGCGGTGGCTCATGCCTGTAATCCCAGCACTTTGGGAGGCCGAGGCGGGCGGATCATGAGGTCAGGAGATCGTCGAGTCCATCCTGGCTAACACGGTGAAACCCCGTCTCTACTAAAAATACAAAAATTAGCTGGGCATAGTGACAGGCGCCTGTAGTCCCAGCTACTCAGGAGGCTGAGGCAGGAGAATGGCGTGAACCCGGGAGGTGGAGCTGGCAGTGAGCCGAGATTGCGCCACTGCACTCCAGCCTGGGCGACAGAGCCAGACTCCGTCTCAAAAAAGGTTTGTGGAAATACATTAGGATATCAGAAAACTAAATATATGGAGTTGCTTTATGACTATTACATATTAAATAAAATAGCTTAATTGTTTTGGAGTTTTTTTTTTTTTTTTTTTTTGAGACGGAGTCTCGCTCTTTCACCCAGGCTGGAGTGCAGTGGCGCGATCTCGGCTCACTGCAAGCTCCGCCTCCCGGGTTCACGCCATTCTCCTGCCTCAGCCTCTCCGAGTAGCTGGGACTACAGGCGCCCGCCACCATGCCCGGCTAATTTTTTTGTATTTTTTTTTAGTAGAGACGGGGTTTCGCCGTGGTCTCGATCTCCTGACCTCGTGATCCGCCCGCCTCGGCCTCCCAAAGTGCTGGGATTACAAGCGTGAGCCACCACGCCAAGTCATGAAGAGCTTCACAATTCTAGTGATAGTGTTGATTATATATTGTGCTTTATTTATATTAAATATAAGTAACACAGAATTAGATCGTTTGGATAGGTTTTGACGCAGTGCAGAGCTTAAGAAGAAAAATTAGGAAATATTCTGAAGGCCAGAACTCTGGAAGAATTTAGAAAGTTTGGGAATAAATTAAACTTACATAGATTTAAAATTAAAAGGGTTTTATTTCCCAAACCCCTTGAGTCTTTTCTTTTCCTTGGTATTTATGGGATTCTTACAAAGAAAAATTTACAGAAGTACTATTTTCGTTTATAAAGCATATATATCATTCTACTACCATTAGTTGTAGTTAATATAATTGTTAAAAGGTTTAGCTCTGTTACAAATAAAAACAAAAAGATCTGGCAGCCAGACTTTCATGATGTTACATAATGACAAGAAACTCTGGGCAGTGAAAGTTGGACCCACATGGAGTACATAAACATCTAATACCTGGAGATGTATTTAAAATTTTTCAAGTTATCTTTCATGATTTAGGAACCATTTAGAGACATGAAGTCTTTATGGGTTGGGGGAAAGGTTGATACTTAGTTTGATTAAAGGTAATGATTAATATGCCTTTTTGTTAATACTTCCTTCTGAGGCTGTTTTCCCCTAAACAGTATCTTAATCTGTTAAATGTAATTGAAATATTATTTGAAGCAGTGAGTCATTGTAACCTCAGATTACATTGATCAAAACATTGATTTATACACACACACACACACACACACACATATATATATAGCTTTTATATTTAGTCTGGTTACATTAGTGACCATGGTATTTCCTTTCTTACTTCTTGAGCCTTTGAATTTCTTGTCCAGATAAAAATCTGAATGATATTTATCTTAGACTCATACATAAAGGGACACAGTTACCGTTAGGTAGCATATGTTTTACTATCGGTTTTTCAAAAAAGTTAATAAAAAATGCTTATTGATTTGTTTCTCTAAAGAAAAAGACAAAAAACACAAAAACTGAGGTATAATTTACATACAGCAATATTCACAGACCGTAAGTGTGCAGTTCAGTGCATTTTGGCAGTCATATACATTCATGTAATCTCCGTTAGCTTTTGAATTGGAAAAATGTTAGGCTTAGAAAATGATGCGGAATTTGAAAGATGTGATGTTGTAGCACATCTGTGAGGGCTGGAGTGCCCTGTTCACACTGGCTGTGAACCTGAGCCTCCGAGCCCCCAGCCCTGACTGAAAGTCACCGTTTACTTCTTTTGCTCAGTTCTGATGTATTAGCAAAACAGAATCAGTGCTTGTGCTGTTTTCTTCACATTCTACTGTGTACGCTCCACTATAGCCTCATGTCACGTGCTTAGTTTGTTACTCTGTCATGGTTTGCCTTGCAGGTCCCTGTTCTAAGGCATACCTGCCATTTTGAAAGTTCCTAACAGGTTTCTGGAATTCCTATTTTAATAAAGGAATCTTAGGACTGAAAGGGATCTCAACATAAATCTTTTCTATCACTGTAGTGGGCCTAGACTAATGGGCTGTATTTTTGTCAGGATATGACCAAAAAAGGCCATCTCTTGTCTCCCTGGGGCTGTGAATTCAGGTGGTACCTAATCGCTCTTTCAATATTTTACTAAATCCTGTTTGCTTTGCTGAATTCTTCTTGGCTTACCTTTTACACTGCAGTGAAATATGTCCCAAAAGTAAAATATTTGTAATATAAAAATTTCAGTTAGAAATTTGTGTGACTTTTACATTGTTCTTTTCAGACCACTTTCACATATGGATAGTGATGGGTCAAGCTGATGTGTCCTTTCAGAGTGGGCAAATAAGGACCATTCACAAACCTGATTTTCCCTTTCTCAGGGGAAAATTTGCCTTTTGATATTCCTTTATTGAGAAATAGAGTACTTTTTCCTAGATGTCTTTCTCAGGCATATGTTTTCTCCCCTTCAATGAGTGGTATGCCAGAGTAAGGCCCTAGAGAAAGAAGACCAGAGTTAGGAAAACCTTAAATTAAAAGATTAAGCTATGTGGAAAAACTATTACATGTCAGAGTTAGTGGTAAATAAGAGTATGTTAAATTAAGGTATAAAGGAAGAAAAGTAATGTTAAAAAATAACCTGGTTTTCTATCCCTATTTTTAGTCCAGCAAACTAAGTGATGTGGATATTCTCATTTACATTTATTATATGTCCTATTAGAACATTGAATTTTCTATAAGAAGCCTTTAAACTTGTATAATACGGCGCTTTATGTTTTGCAGAGTTTTGTTTGTTTTTGAGATGGAGTCTCTCTCTGTCACCCAGGCTGGAATGCAGTGGTACAATCTCAGCTCACTGCAACCTCTGCCTCCTGGGTTCAAGCAATTCTCTGCCTTAGCCTCCCAAGTAGCTGGGGTTACAGGTGCCCGCCACCACACCCGGCTAATTTTTGTATTTTTAGTAGAGACAGGGTTTCACCATCTTGGCCAGGCTGGTCTTGAAGCCCTGACCTCGTGATCTACCCGCCTTGGCCTTTTGAAGTGCTGGGATTACAGGCATGAGCCACTGTACCCGGCCAGAGTCTTTGTGCTTTTTATTTTTCAGAGATTTCAACATGCTACACCGTGTAACTCTCACATTGACTCTGAAGTAGACAGGACAAGTGATAAATTTCCAACTAAAGATGAAAACGGGGGCCCACAGTGCTTCTGAGGGATGTTTTCAAGGTTATGTGGCAAGGTAGTTATAGTAACTCTGAAAATTTAAGAAGCCAACAAGTAAATTGATTAAAACCTTATTAGCAGTAGTGTAACCCCCTACCCAAGGTCTTTTTATGAATCTTAAAAGCATTTGTCATTTTTGGTATCCTCTTCTTCACATCTCCACATCTTGTAGATTCCAAGTAAAGGAAACCTTCTCAGATAATCCTTGGGCCAAACAAAGAAGAAAATTAGTCCCAAGGTTTTAAGAGGTTAGGGTATTTTTAAAATTTTGAGCCATAGATCTTGTTTGTCTTCAGCTAATATACATTTTCAAATGTATTCAGTAGAAAGGGGAGAGCAGTGGAAAGAATAAGGGCTTACTTGTTTTGAATCCAACTACTTCCTATCTTTTTGACTTTGGGCAAGTTACTAAATTTCTCTGGATCCTTGATTACTTAATATCTACAATGAAATATTACCTCATTTTGTAAGGATTGAGTGAAATAGACATAAAGCCTTAGTTTTCTTTTAGCCTTTGAATCACCCTTAAGGGATGGAAAAAAGAGAAATCACATTTCTCTTTTGTCCTCACCCTATTTATTCCATATGTGAATAGTGATTGTGGTGTTTTATAGTGGGTGGCATTGCTGTATTCCCCTTCTCCTTCATATATTTTAAAAAGAGTTAGTAATCATTTGCCCCTCTTCATTTTTATTGTTTATAGTATCAGTAGGTTTGGGGGATCTTTTAAAGCTGACAAGAATGTCATCGTTCCTGCCTTTCTTTGGTTTCTCCTTTCACAGAGGATCTTCAAATGCTTCCTTGAAAGAAGAGGAATGTAAAGAGCCTTTACTCTTCCATTCTGGGGATCATTACCCCTTATCTGACGGAGATTGGTCCCCTTTAGAGACGTAAGTATCTTTGAAATTTCTTGGTTTCTTGAAAGAGGAAGGAAGATGTATTAATTAGCTTTTCTGTTAATCTACAGTAATGATATTTCCCATTTCTCTCTCACACAGCCAAGGAACTGAATGTTTACTTTTAACATAAATATGAATCTTTTCTCTCAATAGTTATTTTTTTTCTAAATTTGATCTGACTTAATCTAACAGTGTTGGCCAGTTGTAGATCTGTATAATCAGCATGGAATTTAGCCATCTACAGTTATTTTTTTTTCTTTTTCTTTTTAGTAGAGACAAGGTCTCGCTCTGTTGCCCAGCCTGGAGTGCAGTGGCACACTCATAGCTCACTGCAGCCTAAACCCCTGGGCTCGAGTGATCCTCCCACTCAGCCTCCTGAGTGACTGGGACTACAGGCATGCACCACTGTGCTCAGCTAAGTTTTAAATTTTTTGTAGAGACAGAGTCTCGCTATTTTGCCCAGGCTATTCTTGAACTCCTGGCCTCAGGTGATCCTCTCGCCTTGGCCTCCCAAAGCACTGGGATTACAGACATGAGACATTGTGCCCACTCATCTGCAATTCTTAAAAATTCTCATCTTTTAGTGTCAACTGTTGGCTGTAACTGAATAATATAGTGAAAAAAAGTATAGTCACAACTGTTTATTCTGCAATCAAATCCTCGGGGGTTACGTTAATTTGCCTCCTTTTCCTTTCCTACAAAATTATCTTCTTTCTTATTGATTTCTTGTGAAAAGCAAATGAGATTATGAATCTACAGTGTTTACAAAGGACCTGGTAAGTCCTCTTAAATACTGGTTGGTGTCATTTTTATTATTAAAGAACTCAAGTGGAAGAAATAATTGATGCTCCCTTCCATAGAGTTTTTATATATGCAGGATAAAGTCGAAATATTCAAATTTGTTTCTTTTAATCTGTCAGGCTCAGCAAGACTGAAGGTTTCCCGACTTTCAAGTCATCATGTGTCTTTGTTCTCTTTGCAGCACCTATCCCCAGACAGCGTGTCCTAAGAGTGATTCAGAGCTGGAGGTGAAACCTGCTGAGAGCCTGCTCAGATCAGAGTCTCACATGGAGTGGACGTGGGGCGGATTCCCAGAGTCCACCAAGGTACTCGGGTTTACCTGCCTGTGGAAAGTGTCTGATTAAACAAGTGAAGAATCCCTCCACCCATAAGTAAAGGAGGCAATTTCTGACTGGGCTCTCATGAATATAAATGATAGTGCCCTCATGTCATAAAAGTAAATTCAAAGTTAACATTTTTTGTAACATTTGGACTATATATTTGCAACTGAAGGAATTCAGTAGTATTTTGTGTATATTTCTATTTACTGAATAATAATGATTGTTAATTATTATAAGGAAATTTTAAAAGGCACCTTAAAATAAACTAAAATTTTCAAACTCAATTTTTATTTTTTATTTTTTTGGAGACAGAGTTCTTGCTCTGTCACCCAGGCTGGAGAGCAGTGGTGCAGCCACAACTCACTGCAGCCTTAACCTCCTGGGCCCAGGTGATTCTCCCACACCAGACTTTCAAGTAGCTGAGACTGCAGGTGTGTGCTGCCACACTCAGTTAATTTTTTAGTTTTTATTTTTTGTAGAGACAAGGTCCCGCTATATCAGCTTGGCCTGATCTCAAACTCCTGGGCTCAAGAGATCCTCCTGCCTTGGCCTCCCAGAGTGCTGGGATTACAGGCGTGAGCCGCCATCCCCAGTCAACACGGAAATTTTAAACAAGAAATTGTTAAACCTTTTTTTCCAGCTCATAATGAAAGAAGAAAGAACTGGGAAGATAAATTTCTTGAGAGAGAAAATGTTTAGATCTTCTGTTGAATTTAGGTTTTTTAAATATACATTTTGCTTATATTTGTGATCGAATTTAGACTTGCCACTTTTATACTGTTTTAACAGAGCCTTGATGTGGTCCAAGGAGGGCTAAATTTTCATTTAGTTTTCTCCCCTAAAATGAATATTTTCTACTTCTTAGTAACTGAAAATTGTCAGTTTCCTCAGTCTTCTCCAGTATAACTTCACAGTAGAACATTTAACATATACCTTTTTTTTTGAGATAGAGTCTCGCTCTGTCACCTAGGCTGGAATGCAGTGGTGCCATCTTGGCTCACTGCAACCTCCATCTCCTGGGTTCAAGAAATTATCTTGCCTCAGCCTCCTGAGTAACTGAGATTACAGGCGCCTGCCACCATGCCCGGCTAATTTTTGTATTTTTAGTAGAGACAGGGTTTCATCCTTTTGGCCAGGCCAATCTTGAACTCCTGACCTCAAGTAATCTGCCTGCCTTGGCCTCCCAAAGTGCTGGGATTATAGGCGTGAGCCACCGTGCCCGGCCAGAACATTTATTAAGTATCATGATATTGAACAAAAGGCAATTGTTAGTTTTTCTCACTTTATTATGGAATTTTTACATATACAAACTAAGATATTTAATGAATGTGTTAAGTTAAAAATAGAATGAACAGATTGCCAGCTTAGGAAATAGATTATAACAAATACTCTGAAAGTAGTTTAATTTTTAAACAATTTAACTTTTTTAGGTCAGCAAAAGAGAACGATCTGACCATCATCCTAGGACAGCTACAATTACACCATCAGAAAATACTCATTTTCGGGTAATTCCCAGTGAGGACAACCTCATAAGTGAAGTTGAGAAGGATGCTTCCATGGAAGACACTGTCTGTACCATAGTGAAGCCCAAACCCAGAGCCCTGGGTACACAGATGAGCGACCCAACGTCTGTGGCAGAGCTTCTCGAACCTCCTCTTGAGAGTACTCAGATTTCATCTATGTTAGATGCAGACCACCTTCCCAACCCAGCCTTAGCGGAGGCACCCTCAGAATCCAAACCGGCAGCTAAAGTAGACTCGCCATCAAAGAAGAAAGGTAATCGTTTGTTTAATTTGGCTCCAGGTACTCTCAAATTAGATGGTAAATTATTTCAGTGTTCCACATTACATGTGATGGCTGCCTCTGTATTTGTACTCACCAGTCGAAACCCATCACACACTTTTTTTTTTTTTTTTTTTAGCTGGAGTTCCGCTCTTGTTGCCCAGGCTGGAGTGGAATTGCCTGATCTCAGCTAACTGCAACTTCCGCCTCCCGAGTTCAAGCAATTCTCCTGCCTCAGCCTCCTGAGTAGCTGGGGTTACAGGCACACACCACCATCCCCAGCTGATTTTTTGTATTTTTAGTAGAGATGGCATTTCACCGTGTTGGCCAGACTGGTCTCAAATGCCTGACCTCAGGTGATCTGCCCGCCTCGGCCTCCCAAAGTGCTGGGATTACAGGTGTGAGCCACCGTGCCGAGGCCCATCACTCACTTTCTTACAATTGCTTTCCATGGCGTCCCCCTGGAAAGTCCAGTTGGAGCAGGGCCCGACTTGCACACTGCTGTCTCCTGACTGTTGCTACTTAGTGGGTTCTTGAGAAGCATTTACTGAGAAAACAAATAGTTGTAATCAATTGATGAGTAAAATTAACCACTTTATTGATTAGGTATGTCAGTAAAGTGAAGTAGAATCTTAAAAAATTATAGAAAAAATGTTTTCACTTGAAACATCTTAGCTGAGGCTAAATTAAGTAGGTTTTTTAGCAGTAATATTGGATAAAAATCAGTGCATACTAATTATGATTATGAGTATGTGCTTTCTTTTGCTGATTATTTCCCTCTAAAATAGGTAGAAGGCTAGGTGCAGTGGCTCACACCTGTAATCCCAGTACTTTGGAAGCTGAGGTGGACGGATCACTTGAGCTCAGGATTTCGAGATCAGCCTGGGCAACATAGTGAAACCCTGTCTCTATCAAACATAAAAAACTGAGCCTGGCATGGTGGCTGCGGTCCCAGCTACTTGGGAGGCTGAGGTGGGAAGATCGCTTGAGCCCTGGGGCAGAGGTTGCAATGAGCCAAGATCATGCCACTCCATTCCAGCCTGGGTAATAGAGTGAGACCTTGTCTCAAAAATAATAATAAAAAATAAAAATTACCTTAGAAAGTTATTCTAGTCACCTGAGCCCAGGGAGGTCGAGACTGCAGTGAGCTGTGATTGCACCACTGCACTCTAACCCATGTGACAGAGTGAGACCCTGTCTCAAAAAAAAATAAAATAAGTAGAGAAAACATCCAACTCTTGGTTCAACAGTTCTTCCTCACTTTTGGAACACAAGTTTAATAAATCAGAACATCCTTACTATTTGAAAATAAAAAGCCAACCATCGATACTTGGTACAGCAAGAGTCAGAACATATATATTCTGAACTCTGGCCTTGGATCCTATTTTTAGGAAAGTGTGAAACCTTCTCTAAAATTACCCAGCATCATATATAGCCAATTACCTATTTCACTTAAAAAAATATTCTAGCACCAAAGATTAGGTAATTATAAACCAACTTAATATATATTAGGTATGGACCTTCAAGTTCACTCAGAAATAATTTATCTAAAATGAAAGAATGTGACTGTCGAAGGTGTTGGTGGTCAGATAAAACCATCTAGCTAATGGTGGCTTAACTTGGCACCTGCTCTTCCACCAAAGGCCTGTAGCCACTTCTTATGCTCTAGAAATTGTTAAGGAGGGAAATCCAGTTCTTTTAGGATGAATCTTTGTTTTTGGAACTAATGACCCCTGTTCTTGGCACACAGTGCAGGATCTGACTAGAGACAGGAACCCTGAGTGGTTTTTACTATTCTTTTGGCCTCATTCTTTTTCCCCTCTACTTTTTATTATACATTTTTGCCCTCGCTCTTTCCTCAACCCCTTTCTCCCTACATCTCTCCATTCATCCACATAAAGTGTTTTATTAATAAAACATTTGAAAACAAATTGGAGGCATGACATTTCACTCTTAGATATGCCAGGATATACCTTCTAAGAATGTGAACATTCTCTGCATAGCCCCAGTACTATTGTCATCTTGAAGAATTCATGTTTACATTTCCCTAATTGTACCAAGAATATTTTTTTAGCTGGCCTGTTTCCCAAGCCAAAATTGCATCAGGGTTCACATGTTGCATTTGATTTTTATGTTTCTTTTAATCTTTTTTATTTTATAACTCTCTCATACACCCATACACACCCTCATACCCACTCTACACCCGTGATAGTAACCTTTTAAAGAGCCCAGCCAGTGTCTTCTAGGCTCTCTCATGTTCTGGATTTGTCTAATTGTTTTTTTGAAGGTGACACTCCTATATTTTCTTAACTGGGAGTTAGCTCTAGACCATACTGCCCACTAGAAATGGAATATGAATCACGTGTAATTTTGAATCATCTCATTGCCACTTTTAAGAAAGTAAAAAAAAGGTGCAATTAAGTTTAGTGATGTATTTCATATAAGCCAATAAATCCAAAATATTTTAATATGTAATCAATATAAAATTATTAATGAAGTATCGTAGTGTGTTTTACGCATTTTTAACATATTTTTTGTACCTCACTTTAGCAACAGTTTAAATGCTCAGTAGCCACATGTGGTGTGCCCACTAGAGTGGGCAGTACAGGTCTAGAGGCTTAGAGTTATTGTTTGAATTGAAGATTACTTTATTGCATATATTGAGTACTCATATTGTATCTCATGATGACCACTAATAGTAATGCTGAACGTGATTATTGTTTAAGATGTTATCTGCCACATCTATCCATTGTGAAGTATTTTTTGTCCTTTTGTAGTTAGAAGGTAATGCAGGGTGGATACTTGGGCACCATGTGAATATCCTGTGCCCAGACAACCTTCCCTTCATGGTTTTAGAGTAATGCCCTCGTTCCCAATGCAGGTGGTTGCCTTAAGTTTGGTCATGCTTGTTCTTAGACCTATAAATATAAACAAGACTTCACCATTAAAATATAAATTATTTAGGGGCTAGTATTACTCAATTAACAGCAAATGAGAGAATGAGTAAAATCAAAGTATATGTATGGAGCACTGAACTCTTCTATTGGCATGGATGGCTGAGAACCAACCTAAGTAAAAAGGTTGGTTGACACCTTTAAAACCCTATTCAAATCCTGCTTGTCAGTCGTACTGTTTGCAAACGTGCGTGTTTTACAGAGTTGTAAATGAAGAATAACTGAATTCTTACCTCTGATTTTTTTTTTTAAACAGGTGTTCACAAAAGAAGCCAACACCAGGGACCTGATGATATTTACCTTGATGACTTAAAGGGTCTAGAACCTGAAGTTGCAGCTCTTTATTTCCCTAAAAGGTAGAGTGGTCCTTATTTATTGAAGGACAGCTCTGAAATAGTCTAGTTATTTCTAGAGTAAAACATTTCATCTCAGGAAAAAGGAATAAGATGATGGTGTCCTTTAGCTAAATCTGATGCTGGCTTCAGGTTTTGGAAAATTTAGAAATAGTGCATGTCTTATTTCAATATAGTGACTTGAAATTAATAATTACTTATGAAGACATTTTCAATGCAATGAGGAGAGAGATACTAGCTAACCTACATAAGGGTATATGACTTCTGATTAGCATTTCCTGTAGTGGTTAATACAAACTCAACATGCTTGGGAAAATTTTTTAGCATTTATATTATTATGTGTTTTAAAAGAAACACATCTTTATTTGAAAATGTTTTCCAAAGAAAGCTTTCACTTCTTTGGAGTCTGAGATCTGAGCCTTTTCTGAACTGGGTCTGCGTCTGGTGAGGCACTGCCCCCGCAGCCCATGTTCCCCACATCCCCTGCAGCTCCACAGCTGCCACCCAGCCTCCCTCACTGTCCCGTACCATTTTCCCTTTGAATTACTTCAAATATGGTCCTCAAATATGATACACTTGGACTGCCTTCCCAAGTTCATTTCCACTCTTAGGGGAATTCTGTTAAACTGCTACTCTGTGGTTAACAAAAAAACAACTTTTCTCCACGGAAGATATGACTTGAATATACTGAGCCATAGGCACACATAAACACTTGTAAATGAACTACTGAAAAGTATATTTTGTTTTTTATCTGGAATAGAAAGATGGGATTGACATAAAGCTATTTAAATTTTTTACAGGTATTTTGGGAAAGTTCTTAAAACTCCTTTCTAGCTCTGTCCTAAATGTATCTCAACGTATCTCCTTCATTTGAAGTAATAGTTGGATTTTTTTAAGGTGAAAAAACTGAAACGGCTTTATTTTAAAAGGAAAGTTCAAATATAAGCTGTCATAGAATTACCACTTTTTTCCCCACATTTTCCAGGCCTTACTCATGTATTTATATTGGTATTCCTTAGGTATATATCTTAGTTTCTCTTTTAAAAAATGAGAGTAACTAAGGTGATGATACCTTACTCCACTCTACTGTAATTTAACTGTTCACAGTCACTGTCCATGCGCTAAGTAAGCTTCTTACCTCATTAACTATTTCTTGAAACATTTCAGAAATATTTAAAGATAGTGAGTGAGACTCTTGTAATCCATGTAAGCATTAGTCATGTCATGATCCTTAGCATCTTCATTACCAAATTTACAGTATTTGTAATTATCACTAAACTTTAATATAGATCACACACTTTTGTATTTGGTGGCATCCCCATGTGTGTAGATGTTGTTACTGGTTGGGGTAACACTAGTTGCTGTAGAGGTGGAACTCCTGATCTCATTGGCCTACGGTGATGGAATTTTGTTTCTTGTCCCTGTGAGAATGCTCTGTGTTGGTATTTAGGGGGAGGCCTTGCCCACAGGGATTCAGGAACACAGGCTCCTTTCACCTTGAGGCTCTCCCATCCCCCTAGGATCTCAGAGTCCAGTTTACGGGCAGCAGAGAAAGGAATGAGCATCACATAGGGCCCCTGGGGAGGGGCAACACGTATGCCTTCCGTCCATATTCACGGCTCGGTCATCTGCTCACGTGGCCACACCTGACTGCAAGGGGGCCTCGCCGTGTGCCCCGGAGAAAAGAGGACACAGGTGTGGTGAACACAGAAGGGTTGGCCTTGCCCTTCACCCCCAGTATAACAACAGTTCTGCTGATTTTCTGTTTCCAGTGAGAACATTCTGTCAGTCCAATTAATCTCAAATTTTGTGGGTATGAGTGTGCATTGCTATTAAGAGGAAAAAAATCCAAAAACCTGAATTTTTTTGTTGATTCAAATGGGAAACAGCTTTTGAAACTGTTACCTAGTTACAACATGTCTGTAGTGTGCTGCCACCTACTGCTCAAAGATGAGATTTGTTTGAAAGAGCCAGTAAACCTCTGGGTCATTGTTTTTTAAAATCAACATAAAAAATACTGGCTTTTTGAATAAAATAAGTGAATTTGAAAATTCTCAGTATCTCAGATGTGACATTAAATACCTATTCAAAGGGTATAGAGTAGTAAGCATTGGTGACTGTGAGACTTAAGGTGCTGTGCCATTCATGATTATTCTCTCTCAAATTTACACTTCATTGCATAAGGTTTCCCTTGATCACCTTCTGTGCCTTATCTTGAAAAATGAAAATATTCAGTAACCTCATCTTTAGCTCCTGGAAGAACAGTTACATCCAGTTTATTTCTGAATACATTTCTTTTTCTAGGTGGGTCTTGCCTCTGGAGAATTTGCTCGTTTAATTTCTCCTTCCTTCTTTGTGAGGTAATAGGTGAACTTAGAAAAGTTTGGTTTTAAAGAATATAGCCTTGGACTGCAGTAATTTTCTACAGGATGTATAAAGTGCCACAGCTTTTTCTAGGACGTTAGGATCAAAGGTTTCCAAACATCAGATTTTCTTAATTACCCTGTCATTTTCATCATGGAAATGTAAATAAATTCTTATAACTATTTTACTCCTTTAATCAAAAATCAGAAAGGCCATAGTTGAAATGTTTGCATTATTGTGAATGACCGTGGTGATTTTGTGACATATTTACTATATTCACAGTTAATTTCTCACTAGTACTATATTAGGTTATCTTTCATGTCATTTATGGTATGATTCTAAACCCTGCCTAAGAAAAGTTATGCCTGATTGTAGGTCCATCTGTTCTTTTTAGGGGATGTGTTACTTGGTTTGAGCCCCCAGAGAACCATGCAGTAAACTAGGAATTCAAGGAGTTGTAATAAAGCAGATCTTTTTCCCCATCCCCTGTCCACAGTGAATCGGAGCCCAGCTCCAGGCAGTGGCCTGAGTCTGACACACTCTCTGGCTCCCAGTCCCCACAGTCCGTGGGAAGCGCAGCTGCAGATAGCGGCACTGAGTGCCTCTCAGATTCTGCCATGGACTTGCCTGACGTTACCCTCTCCCTTTGCGGGGGCCTCAGTGAAAATGGAGAAATTTCGAAAGGTACGTTGGGTGTTCGTGCCCCGTCTTCATTTCAGAGAGCAATCTTGTCATCACTTGGTTAAAACTTACCGTATAGCCATTTCAGGATATTTACATTCTTTAGGGATCTTGTGCAGGTAACAGGTATATTCTGTAATGTCAGACACTTATACCCTCATTTAAGGTCTTAATTGACACCTCTTTATGGGGTGGCTTTGAGGTAGTGTGCTCTTAAAGGCTCTAATTTCAAATTAAGAGGTTAGGAGTTACCAGGCCGCCCTGTTTTCTGAGCCGCCAGGGTGTGATCATCACACTGCACCAGTTTTCTCATCTGTAAAGTTACAGAAACATTTGTAGGACTGGGGCCCAGCTGCCCTTCTGGAAAGCACTGGGCCTTAGACATGAATATAGGGCCCTGAAGTTGTAGAAAATTGATTGTCCACTGAGTAAATGGTCTTTCTGGCAAAAATTAGGAGGATTACTTTCTGTATAAGGCTGGAGGGTTGGCCTACGAGAGTAAAGCTTGCTCAGGAATCAGGAGGGAGTTTAGCAGAGATGACAGGACGCCTATAGGCTGGGCTGAGTGCCGTGTGCATCTGTCCTCAATTCATCAGCATTTTTTTTTTAACCTTCCTTTTAAAACTGAACTCTTAGTATTTCTCATTTTGGCCTGTGGCCCCTGTTTGAATTTCCTCTAAGGGAAGATTTTCTTCCCATGACTAGTGTCATCTTTTGTCTTCCTTCTCCCTTAGAGGAACTGAAGGCATGATGTGGCAGACTGCATGGCCAGAGGCTCAGGACCATGTGTTCCTGAAGTCTTTCCTTTCCAGGGTCACAGGAAGCTCATTATGCCTCTTCCCTGTGTCTTCATTGTTTGTTTGCTTTATATTTTTCAAGAAATTTAAAGTGTGTTATGGCCAGTGGTTCATTCTAGGGACAAAGTTAAATAGGTCACATTCTTTTTGTAATCCTCTTAAATGTTCAGTTTAAAAAATTATATGCGAGGGAATGAGAAATACAAAATGTATGTAAAATACAAAAGTTACACCTTTGTTTTAAATATTGGTGACTTAGTCTGGTAGAGTTTATTGGAAGAGGCAGAAATGGCAAGTAAATGTAAGTAATACACACATTACCTGGAGAAACAATCCAAGTGAGCAGTTTCTCTGTTAGCCTAGATCTAGGAGAATACAGGTTTAGGAACAGAGTACAAAAATTCATGGGAAGCCCTCATTCACTCTGCAAGAACTTGGGATTTATTTCACAGACCTTGAGCCAAATTCTAGGTTTTTTTGTTTTGTTTAATTCTCCAAGCAATTGTAACATATGTATTTTGTTGGTTTTTTTTATTATTTAAGACAGAGCCTTGCTCTGTCACCCAGGCTGGAGTGCAGTGGCGTGATCTCAGCTCACTGCAACCTCCATTTCCCAGGTTCAAGCGATTGTCATGCTTGCCTCAGCCTCCCAAGTAGCTGGAATTACAGGTTTGCGCCACCACACCCGGCTAATTTTTGTATTTTTAGTAGAGATGGGGTTTCACTGTATTGGCCAGGCTGGTCCCTAACTCCTGACCTCAAGTGATCAGCCCACATTGGCCTCCCAAAGTGTTGGAATTACAGGCGTGAGCCACTGTGCCAGCCCAAACAATTTTAAGGTATGTTTTGATATAATGTAGCTTGCTAAAGCTGTAAGACCCCTATGAACATTCCCCAGTTATGCTGTTGCCTATTAGTAAAGTTTCTTCCTCTGAGAATAGAACTTGCAGTTTTCGTGTGCATGTGTGTGTGACTGTCTGTCTTTCTGTGTCTGTCTTCCGTCCCTCTCTAGCCACATGTGTATGTATTTTTTTGAAAGTCTCTGGCATGTCCCTTTTTACTAGTTTGTTTTCACTGGGAGACAGTGGAAAAGGAGAATAGAAAAGAAGTGTTCTTTCTTGTCCTGGGGAAAAAAAGCGTCTGACATTTTGCTTTTGATGAATATTCAAAAATTAGTTTTTTTAGAAAGATGATTTTAGCCTGCAATTTCTGCAATGCAGAGAGTATTATAATAGTCTTATATAGGGATTTATGTAATCTCTAACCAAATTGATTATTACTTTACATTGCAGAAAAATTCATGGAGCATATCATTACTTATCACGAATTTGCAGAAAACCCTGGACTTATAGACAATCCTAACCTTGTAATAAGGATATACAATCGGTAAATACTCCTGCTTTTATAATTGTTAAATACTCTTGCAGTTTTTTTACAAGTGCCATTTTTAACTGTTACTTATAAAAGTTTTCCTTCTTATAAAACTTGTCATCTCATATAAATTAGCCAATGGGCAATGACTTTGAAGTGAAAGTAAAGCTTCAATTTTGTTTTTAAATGAAGCATTGAAATGTTACTTTGTCTGATAGATTTTACGGCTTCTCTGTTCAGAGAAGTTGTGCTTGAAGCAGAGGTTATTCATGTGACAAAAAATTTAGCTGATCATATTTATTGAAAAGAATAAGCAATTTTATATGTCACTTCTCTCTCCCTTCCTGATTCCCTCCCCTTCTCTCTTGCTCACTTTCACTGTGTAATGGTTTTGCACAATTTTTGTTTCTCACAGTTACTATAACTGGGCTTTGGCAGCTCCCATGATCCTTAGCTTGCAAGTATTCCAGAAGAGCTTGCCTAAGGTGAGGCGATCCACCATCTGCTGCCTTTCCGAAAGCATCCACAGTGTCTAGTACTTAGACAAATCCATATGTGCATATTTCTAAACTGGGTACTATTCAAAGTTTTACTTAAGCTTAATATTTAATATAAAAGACCAAAGTCATATGTACCCACTAAAAATATCTCATGCCCAAACTCTGGGAAATTAGCAGGGCTGCCACTTCTTTATTTCATTTTTATTAATATAAATACTAGTTTCTGATGGTCTGTAAAAGTTGAGAGATTTTACTAATCATAAGTTAAATATGGAATGGATGAAAAAAACTTTCTCTCCCATTAATATGGGAAGCAGCAGCAAGACGAAGGTGATGTAGCCAAGAGAAGCTTGACATCAGTGTGGTTAGGGCAGATGGTGGCTAACATACCTGTTATATACAAACTCACAATTGGTTTTTAATCTGTCCACCAAGAAGACATCATCAGCCTAGTTGGTCCTCTTAACTCATGAGAACCACATTTTCCAAAGATAGATAAATGAGATTTGCCCACCTGCCAGCCCCTAAGGTCCTACGTAGCAGACCGCCTGGTCTTATGCCACAGAGCTGTCACAAAACTGTGCTGCCATGAAAGTAGGATGGGATCTGTCTCTCAGAGGTGTTAAAAACGCTAGAGGAGTCTGGGAGGCATGGAGAGAGCATCGCTCACATTCTCACATTCCAATAGTAAGGCCCCGTCCTTCAGGCTAGCATAGAAGATAGGTGCTGTGTGACCAATAGATCGCCTAGACTAACCCAGGTTGGTTGTTTTCAGGCCACAGTTGAGTCCTGGGTCAAAGACAAGATGCCAAAGAAATCTGGTCGCTGGTGGTTTTGGCGAAAGAGAGAAAGCATGACCAAACAGGTAACAGACCTAGAGGTCATTGTTTTCATGGGCTGAAAGAAATGAATCTTTGATTTATTCAAAAAATCTTTTTGTCAGGCACAGGAATGTGGACTGTATAGGGCTATTTTACCATATAGCAGTTTCCATTTTTGAGCATTTACGACGTACAGGTGCTGTTTCAAGTGGTCCTTTACTGTAGCTCAGCACTAGAGATGTTTGAGTTGCCATTTCATAGGTAAGGAAACCTGGGTGCTTCACGAAGTCACGTAACTGGTGAGAGATGGAGCTGGGGCAAGACCTTGAGTCTGACTCCAGAGCCTGTGCTCTTTCTACTTCACTGCATTACCTATCAGATAGGAGCAGAAGGTTATCGTCCGCCTTCATAGTTCCAGATACAAATAACCAGAATCTGTTCCACCAGGTCTCCGTAGAAATTCATCCAGAGAACCATACTAAACAAGCAGCAGAGCAAATCTTTTTTTCCCCAGCACCTTCTGAAAAAGAGGGTTCAGGGAGTTTTCACCTGTTTTTCAAATGTCAGAAGGGAAGTCTTGCCTGAACCAAGTTCATGTCCACATCAGCAAGGGGGCTGCCTTTCAGTCCCTTCTGCACGTGGTGAGTTACTCCCAGGAGGAGAAGGAAGCTGAGGACCTAACAAGTTTGGGTTGCTCGTATTATGTTTTGTGACTTGAAATGGTGCTCTTAAAATGTTTTACTTCTGGGTCTGTAGGGACAGTGATTTGTGTAGAAGCACATGACTTCTGTCTTAGGTTTCTAATTCTTTGGCTCAGAATAGAGAAAGTCTGGGTTTTGAGCATTTTTAAGTTGTGGGTTCAGAAAGCAGTTGTGTTCTTTCCTAGAGAGGGCTGCTGATGAACTTGGCTTATCTGTAGGGAAAAAATTGCATGTTGCCATTATCATCTTGCTGTTACAGCTGCCAGAATCCAAGGAGGGAAAATCTGAGGCACCGCCAGCCAGTGACCTGCCATCCAGCTCCAAGGAGCCGGCCAGTGCCAGGTGGGTGCCCTGTCCTCTGCCCAGCTCATAGCACTCAGGCCCTCCTAGCAGGGCCATTACTTCTAAGTTGATTTTGGCAGCTTGTTTAGTTCTTGGGAACATCTTCTACAGATATGGCATGATGTGATATATTTGTGCCACTCAGCAGATGACAACTGCTTTTCTAAAAAACATCACCAGCTTAGAAAAATAAATACCCTACCTCCTTGTGGAGCCGTGACATCAGTGTATGGGAAGGGGTTATGAGGAATGTTTTAGCCGTGTTGTCCCTGGTGCCCCTGCTCCCCCTGCATCCCATCTGGAGCCAAAGGGAGACATAAAAAATAATCTGAAGGTTGGCTTGGGTGAGTTTCATTTCCTGGAAGAAACAGCATTCTTTGGAAAGTTAGGGTAAGCAGCCCTGAGAGGAGTTGCTTGCGATACGCCCTGTTCTGCTTTGGCTTGTCCACCTCCCCCAAGCCAGTGCATGCTTGCTTCTCCCAGCCCTTGGCTGTTTCATTTAGTGTCTAAGGCTGAGGGTTTATTTTCTTGCCCCTTACCACCCCCCATCCTATATCTTTTAAGGGGTGTCTAAAATTTTTCTTACTAGTTTTTGTTTTTTTCTAGAGTCTCACTGTGTCACTCAGGCTGGGGTGCAATGGCGTAATCATAGCTCCTCGGCTCATGCAATCCTGCCTCAGCCTCCTGAGTAGCTGGGACTACAGGCGTGGGACACCATGCCTGGCTAATTTTTAAATTTGTATTTTGTAGAGACAGGGCCTTGCTGTGTTGCCCAGGCTGGTCTCAAACTTCTGGGCTCAAGCAGTCCTCCTGCCTCAGACTCCCAAGTAGTTAGGACCACAGACAAGTGTCACTACCCCTGGCTAATTTTTAAATGTTTCGTAGAAACTAGGTCTCCCTACGTTGCCCAGGCTGGTCTCACACTCCTGGGCTCAAGGTGTCTTCCTAACTCGGCCTCCTAAAGTGTTGGGATTATAGGTGTGAAGCACTGCACCCAGCCCCTAGTTTTGTTAAATCATTGTAAACGATTATGTTTTCTTTAATTTGTACCTTGTGAAACATACATACCCTCTTCAACAAGAGTCAGTAGACCTTCTAGCATTCACTGGGCATAGCAGAAAATAGCAGGTCGTAGTCAGAAAGTAAGTGCTTGCCAGTTATGAAAGTGGCCTTATCAGTTAACGATATGAATATTTCAGGCATACAAAGCTGTGGATATGGGAGAATGGCAGAAGGGATAACTCTACCCATTCCTAGAAAGGATTTAGGATATCTTTATTTTCTTGATCCTAAATGAAAAGCTCTCATCAATAAAATGCCCTGCTGCCTCTTCCGTAACTGGGCTAATGTTGAACAGGCCGGCTGAGAATGACTCCTCTAGTGATGAGGGGTCACAGGAGCTCGAAGAATCCATCACAGTGGACCCCATCCCCACAGAGCCCCTGAGCCACGGCAGCACAACTTCATATAAGAAGTCTCTGCGCCTCTCCTCAGACCAGATCGTGAGTCTTGCATGATCCGTGTTGTCCAGTAGGACTTATTTTAGTAATGGTTTAATTTGATGCACATCCTCTTCTGTCCACACGTCGCCAGCTGTATACACACCACACGGCATGGTTGTGTCAATGCCTATCCACAGTGGAACCACGACCCCCGCCCCCAAGAGCTATCAGGCCCACCTGGGGAACCTGTGGCTTGGGTCCTGCCACCCACCCCAGACCTCCTTCCTCCATCTCTCGAGAGTCAGTCATACACAGCTAGCCCAGCGCTGAGCCAGGTACTGTCTCTTAGGAGCCACAGCAATAGAGAAATGACATTTTAGACACAATTTCTTCTCTTATTTCCCACCCTGACTTTGACCCATTTTCGGTATGAAAAGGTCTTGCTGGGACCAGAGCAGGCTGTGGCTAAAGCAGTAATTCTCAGGTGTGGAAGTAGTAGACCTTTTGCTTTGTGGGGGTTCAGAGAAGTCCCTGGAACCCCAAAATACTGTTCAGGCAGTGGCTCCCTCGGCGTTGTTAGCTGTGGTTGGCTGTGGTGGGCTGCTGTGGTGGGCTGCGTCTAAGACCACGGAAACCATCCTGCCTCTTGTTGGGATTCTGAGACACCAGTTGTTGTTCTGTGAATTTTTAAATCGTTTCAAACTATGTTTTCAGCTGATTTTCTTTATTCTTATGCTTTTTAAAAAGGCAAAACTGAAGCTCCATGATGGCCCAAATGATGTTGTGTTTAGTATTACAACCCAGTATCAAGGCACCTGTCGCTGTGCAGGGACCATTTACCTGTGGAACTGGAATGACAAGATCATCATTTCTGATATTGATGGGACAATAACCAAGTAAGCTCAATCCTTCAGGTGGGTGGCAGGGAACAGCCCTGTGCTCATGGAGGGGCAGGCAGTGTGTGGTGAGGAGTTCCTCACCTGGGGCGCGAAGCCCTCAGCCAAGGCATTTTATAAGCTATATGCCCTGAGGCGTCCCCAGTATAGTCCACATGGGGTCATTTTTTTGCATGGAGGAGATGGTGAGGGTGCATAACAAATGTCAAAAATCACTTTTGGAAAGATGTAGTTATTTGGTTTCAATTCTGATACGAAAACAAGCCCCTTGACATTGGGGCGGAGGAAAAGAGAATGTGTGGTAGTCAGTTACTTCCGAACGCACGCATCTGGCGCTCGTGAGACTCCGCTTTCAGAAGCACCTCAGTGGGTGCATTTGCATGGGATGGCCTTGCAGTTGCTTGAAGCTGTGATTAAATCCCCTTTTAAGAGTGTCCCGCCACCAATTAGTTATTGGCAGCTGATAGTCAACCCAATAGGAAAACGCTCTATGTGTTTGATTCCTGATACGTTTTCCTGTTTCTACCGTTTTCTTAGGTCGGATGCTTTGGGACAGATTCTCCCACAGCTGGGCAAAGACTGGACTCACCAGGGTATAGCAAAGCTCTACCATTCCATCAATGAGTAGGTACCCTCCCCACATGTTAACTCGCTCTGGTGAGCTGGAAGCTTGCTTTAAGAACTATAGAACAATGGTGTAAATCTTCAGTCCACATGAGTCATGTGTTTATGCTGAAGCCTTCCCGCTCTTCCTCACTCCTTTCCCGTTGATGGTGTGGGAGCCGTGTGCACCTGGCATTGGCATTGAACCATGTGTCTTACCTGTGTCATCTCAGTTAATCCTCACGGTGCTGTGTTTCAGGCACTATCTACATCTATAACTAGAATGACAGTTACTTTTTTAGCTAGAATTTAACAAGATAGCTGATTTTCATTTTTGGTTTATTTTCTGGGTATTTTAAATTCTTTTTTTTCTTCTTTTTTTTTTTTTTTTTTTTTTTGAGATGGAGTTTTGCTCTTGTCACCCAGGCTGAAGTGCAATGGTGCGACCTTGGCTTACTGCAGTCTCCGCCTCCCGGGTTTAAGTGATTCTTCTGCCTCAGTCTCCCGAGTAGCTGGGATTACAGGCACATGCCACCTGGCCAAGCTAATTTTGTATTTTTAGTACAGATGGGGTTTCATCATGTTGGTCAGGCTGGTCTCGAACTCCGAACCTCAGGTGATCCCCCTGCCTCGGCCTCCCAAAGTGCTGGGATTACAGGCATGAGCTGTCGCGCCCAGCCTTAAAATTGTATTTCTTTGAGTAGATAGTGCACGCATGCATGGGGGAAATAGTTCTTGCATGGGCTGCTCTCTCTTGGGGCACCCTTTGAGGGGAAGATAGCCGTGCTGTGGCTTTTGTGGGTTCCTAATACATATATTACATTGATCTGAAGAACCTCAGTGTCTTCAGCATTAGTTGAGAATGCCATAATATGAAAATTATGACTATGTCAGTTACCTGGGTATAATTTTGCTTCTTGTCTGATGGAGTGGTTTGCATCTTGCACATTGCTTTTATTTTTTCTTTACAGTGGGTAATTTAAAGATAGTCCAAGGTTTTTTCTGTCCTCTAATCTGGCTTTCAGGGACTAGATGCTGAACATTTTATATCAGTACTTAGAAATTTAACATAATCCTTAGTTGCCTGTACCTCCATTTTTTTCCCACGTTTTCCATGGAAAGGTGAAACCTCTATAATCCTAAGCAGTTTCCTGCTAAATTTGAGAATTTGGTTTTCACAGTAAATGAGAAGAACTTTATTTGGATCTTTTAAAAGAAAAGTGTGGGTTGGGCGTGGTGGCTCACACCTGTAATCCCAGCACTTTGGGAGGCTGAGGTGGGCAGATCACCTGAGGTTAGGAGCTCAAGACCAACCTAGCCAACATGGTGAAACCCTGTCTCCACTAAAAAATATAAAAATTAGCCGGGCATGGTGTTGCATGCCTGTAATCCCAGCTACTTTGGGAGGCTGAGGCAGGAGAATTGCTTGAATCCAGGAGGTGGAGGTTGCAGTGAGCCGAAACGGCGCCACAGCACTCCAGCCTGGGTAACAGAGTGAGACTCAAAAAAAAGAAAGAAAGAAAGAAAAGTGTGGGGGTTTTTTTGTTTTTTGGTTTTTGTTTTTTTTTTTCTCTTAGCCAGAACATGTGGGCTAACAGGGTGTGTTTTCTTTCAGGAACGGCTACAAGTTTCTGTACTGCTCGGCCCGTGCCATTGGCATGGCTGACATGACCCGTGGCTACCTGCACTGGGTCAATGACAAGGGCACAATCTTGCCCCGGGGCCCCCTGATGCTGTCCCCCAGCAGCTTGTTCTCCGCCTTCCACAGGTACCTCTCCGGCAGGCAGCCCGCTGCCCCAGCATATGGGTGGGGCTGGGCCCAAGGTTGGGGGATGTGTGGGAACAGATGTCAGATGTTGGAGCCGCCACGCCTTTCCCAGTTCTTTGGTCCCTCATGGTGTCCTACCACATACTGCTCACCTGCCATGTGGCGGGCCTGGTGAAGAAAGGCAGGTTCTAGGAACTGTCAAGTTTTCTCCTTCCCTAAACTTCATCACTCAAATTTTCTTAGTTATCAGACTGGCAAAGAAGGAGAAGGAAAGATTCCAGTTACAAAGGATTGAAGAAATTGGGTGGTTGTGAGCACTGAAATTTTTTTAGGACCACTTACTGGAGACAACGACCATTTTGGGATTGGTGATTGTATTTGTATTTTTTTCTTAGAGAAGTGATAGAAAAGAAACCAGAGAAGTTCAAAATTGAGTGTCTAAATGATATCAAGAATCTGTTTGCCCCGTCCAAGCAGCCCTTCTATGCTGCCTTTGGAAACCGTCCAAATGTGAGTATCTCCTGGGCTCTGGGTTCTGATGTGGGTGAAATTCAGAGGGATGTACTTCGTGGGGTGTAGCCACGTCCCAATTCTCAAAGCAGTTTTGTAAGCAAAATGAGACATCTGTTCTGCTTGTTCGGTTTTCACTTGATCTATTCCAAATATCTATAGCAGCTGGGGAGGTCCTGTAGGTGCAGATCTGCCCCAGAATTTATACGAAGGACGCTTTTCCATCGTTTCTGTGTCTGCCATTCCATTTCCTCAGGCAACTCCGGCTCCTCTTCTAAGCAGTTCTAAGCTGCGTCCTTGGATCACCCCAGAGCCAGGGTCAGTGCTGGCCCTTTGCTAGCACTTCCCAACCTGCCTCCCTTCTGCAGGGCCATCGGGCCTCAGGTGTGCAGAAGATGTGGCCTCTCTGGCCTCTTCTGTGCCAGGGCCCCTGGCTTCCCCTTGGTGGCTGCCCAAGTTTTCTGACTCTCCAAGCACCACTCTGTAGTTTAGGTTTGTCTAAAGCTCAGTTTTGGTGGCAACTGCACTGTGCTGCCTCCGCATGTTTTCTGTCGAGTCTGTCTGTGCAGTGCTTCTGGCTCACAAGGAGCCTGAGAAGTATCTCCTGAATTCTCCTCCCTGGAATCACCCGCTTGCTATTTTCTTCTGCAGGATGTCTATGCCTACACACAAGTTGGAGTTCCAGACTGTAGAATATTCACCGTGAACCCCAAGGGTGAATTAATACAAGAAAGAACCAAAGGAAACAAGTCATCGTAAGTACATTCTCAGCTCTCAGCCCAGCACCCTGCAGCCAGGGGTACAGTTGGGGACAGACAGACCCTGTCCTTTTCCCCCGATCCTTGAGATCAGGCCGCGATCAAAGGATCAACTACATCTCCTCTGTGGGTATCTCTCTTTCACAACATCTGTTTGAGGGGTCTCTGGTTATCCTAGACTTGTAAGAGGGAGTTTGAGCCCTGTGATGGGACTGAGGCCTGCCTCTGAACCTGCCCACCTGAGCAATCTGAGTGACAGCTTCACAGCCCCGCATCTTGTGCCTTTGACCGATCTTGAAGTAATAGTCTGTGCCTCTTCCCCAACCTTTCTCTTAGGTATCACAGGCTGAGTGAGCTCGTGGAGCATGTGTTCCCCCTTCTCAGTAAGGAGCAGAATTCCGCTTTTCCCTGCCCGGAGTTCAGCTCCTTCTGCTACTGGCGAGACCCGATCCCTGAAGTGGACCTGGATGACCTGTCTTGAGGTGGCACCTCAGTGGGTGGGCAGGGCTTGGTCCCCCTCCCAACAGCAAGGGAAGGCAGCTGGCTCTTCTGCTGACCTCAGATACCAGCCTTCCCCAGCAGGGACAGGTGCTCCTGGAGCTGGTCCCGCCATCCTCCTTTGCTTTCCCAGGCCGGCTGCTCAGGCTCGGCAGGTCTGCACCTCAGCTCCTGGAAGGAGAAGGGAGGAACTGGGCGTGGGGCTGGAGGCCTGGGATCCCTCCTTCGTGGGTCACACACGTTTGCTGCTGTGAGCTGGGGGCTCCTTCCATTGCATCATTTTAAAGGGAGAAAAAAGCAGCTAAAAAAGAGTGGACCAAAACACTGCACACAGTGAAGTGTTCCAGTTTCCACTGGGCAGTTGAGGTGGCTTCTGTAACCAGGGCTGTCTTCAGATGTCAGGGTCCCTGAAGCGCTGCGGGCCCAGTCAGTGATGCTGGCTGAAGCTGCCTGTGCACGTTTCTTCTCTGGGCACCTCATTTCCCGCTACACTGAAGGGGTCAACTGCTCCAGTGGGCCAAGTTGGGCACGACCCCTGCCCCCGCAGGGCCCATGCACCAGAGCCACTGAGCCCAGTCCCATAAACCTGGCCCTCTTTGGGGAAAGATCCCCACAGAGCATCCTCCTCTCATCTGTGACAACTCCACAAGCCCTTAATTTCTTAGACCTCACCAGAAGAACAGGTCTCACAAGTATATATTTGATGTCTGTAATAAAAGTGGGAAGGTGGGTCTTAAAACAGACCAAACCCCGCCCTGCCCCCAACAACTCTGCTTTTAGGGAGGCCTCAGAAATGCAGATAGGCGGTTGAGTGGGGTCCTGGGAAGAGCGCTGGATCCCTCTTCTTGCTGCCTGGTGTGGGCCTTTGGAAAGCGTCTTGCCTTGGAACAGGATTTCTAAAATTCTGTGATTCAGATTTTCAGGGAAGTACAGTGAAGCTTGCTTAAAGGCACTGGCTAGCAGTGTGTGACTTTGGCTTTTGGAATCACACCCTGTAATCAGGCCCGTGGAAGCAGTGTCAAAGAGGGGTCTCGGAGCTCCTATGGAGCAGACTGCCCCCCCCCGCCCCCCACCCCAAGCAGTGTCCCCAGCCTAGCCCTGTGAGACCCCATGGGGACACGGGTGCCTATGTATTTTCACTAAAATGTACATGGTAGCTCCATTTACTGATGTGGTTGTAATGAACTCACATCATGTCTGAAGAGATGGCACCAGGGAAAGGTGTGCCATAAGCTGCTGCAGAGCTTTTGGTATGCTGAGTGTTGACAGAGCTGCACTGTTAACATTGAGAGAACCGTCAGGAGCCCAGAACCAACCCCAGGTCTTGGTCTTCATTGGCGAGAACACAGGACGTGGTGGTTCCTGAGCAGAGAGGGATCTGCAGATACAGGCTTGGTGCGCGGGGTGGTCTCATGGCCAACTCTTCATGCCCCTGCCATTGTAGTGGAACCTCTACATGTTTTAGTTTGCTTCACCTAAAATAATGCTGATCTAGAGATAGAGAAATAGGGGTGGTTATTTTTCCAGATTGGAGAGTTGAAAGTCCCTGACTGATTTCAGCCGTTTTTCCTAGTGCTGTCGGATGCAGAGACAATGTTGAAATCCCCTAAACACAGTTCTCAGTGGCAAAACCTAGGAAGGCTCATTCATGTTCCCAGAGAAGGGACCACATGAGCCTTCTCCCGAGCGAAGCTTCCCCCAGCTTAAATAGTTCATAAGGACTAATTCTTTAATGAGTTTCTTTATCTACAGTAGGTTAGGGATCTTGGGTTCTGTTTATATGAAGTTCTACCTAGTTTGTGAATTCTAATACAGCAGCCGTGCAGCCACCTTATTTCATAGATGCCATCTGTGTGTCCTCTTGACTGCCTTCTATTTAGAGGAAGAATGAGAGCTTTATGTGTTTAACTGAGCTTATAGTAGGACTTCTTTGCATATGTATGGTACTGAAAAATCTTAGTATACATCTTTAATCCTTTTTAGGTTGTCCTTTAAAGAGTTTTTGACTAGTTTCTTTTTCTTGACAGCTCTTCTCTTTGGACACATGGGCCTTCTTAGAGGGTTCAGTCTAGGACCCGGCTCTCCTGGCCCTGTGTTGAGGGTAGCTGCTCCCTCTGTCCCTGTGTCTGCTTGCACTAGACTTTGTTGCTGCAGATTGATCCAGTGGGTACATAGGCTAATTAATGTGAGTGTTTTGCCTTGTTTAAAGGAGTCCCTCTTGCTGAAAGTAGATGATTACTATTGCTGTAGTGTTAGGAAAGTATTAAGTTTGTGCTGAAAATCCATTGCCATTTGGTACAAATGACATTTGTTCTTTCTGTGAAAGAGATGCCCTCGAGTGTGTTTGTACACAAACCCTTAGGATGGTGAGTTGAAGCATCACCCTCGCACTATCTTCAGTGACGGGTGACGGCTCAGGGAGATGGCAGGCAGATTGGGCTCCAAGTCATTATTCTCTCAGTTACTGCATTGGTGAAATGGCCCTTTCCCTCTTTGCAGTTCAGTCTAAGTCTCGTATTTGCTTTGCTGTCTGTGTGCTGAAGCTCGTCCTGTGTGAGTTGCTGTCTGCCTCTTGTCAGGCTGTGAGGTGCTCGTGTAGACCTGGAGCATGCAGGCTGCCTCCGTTTTTGGGTACTGTGTTGTGTTTTGCTCTAAAAACATCTGCATAGTTTTCAACTGGAAAAAGAAAAAACTTAAAAATGGGGTGTCCTAAAATGAAAGCTGCTCAAAGTCACAGAACAACCGAGGGACAAAGGAGATTGGATGACTGGGAAGCGCTGGCCCGGAACAGCCCCTGCAACTGTGGGGCCTGCACACAGCCCTTCCACAGTTGGCACTGTGCGTGCAGGCCAGCCCTTTAAAGAATAAACAAGGAAGTTGGCTCTTTCACTTTTTACAAGTTGGAAAAAACAGACTTCCAGGGAATTTCATCTTTTTATCATCCTATGATGTTTTCCCATGTTTTAGAGCTTCCAGGGTTTAATAAAACTGGTTAAAAATTGGGTCTTTCCCTGAAGTAAGTGTTCTTTCCAGGTGAAAACTACTCTCTTGGTTTTGTTTGAAAGTAAGAAAGGGAGGGGAAACTTTGCTCTTTTAATAATTATGTTCAGCCTATGATGAAGTATTTGATTATTAGACAGCAATGTCACTAATAAGTTGTAAGTTGTCCAAAGTTAATTGTAAACATCAGTACAGTACTCTTAGTTACAGTAAAGCAATTGTCGCAAGATGAATGGCTAATATTTTGGTGCAGTGTTTGATGTTCAAAACAAAATGTTACAACAATAAACGAACATAAACTGAATGCATTTGGCTCTTTTCTTCAGGGGACATTGAAACCATCTTTCTAGATTCTTGCCAGAAATTGGTAATTTCCATAATTAGCATCTTGATCTTTGCTGACACTTAGATTTGTCTACAGCAGGAGCTCCTTTTTGTTGCTTATTCTTAAAACCTGGCTCCAGAAGTGCAGCTACACCCCCAGGAACTAAACTCTTGCTTTGTACCTTCTGCCAGGAAATGACCCATCCATATGTGACTTCTGCTGTGGTCTCGCGGCTGTCCAGGAGGCTGTGTTTATCTCCTCTCCCTGAGCACTTGAATTCGCTGGGAGTCCTGTCCAGAGCCCCACCTTTCCTTAAACCCTTCCTCAGGGTGGATATGATTTAGCAATCAATCCTGATGTTTTCATCACAGAGTCAGAGTGACCTATGATCAAAAACCACATCGCATATATTACTTAAATGGTGATCTTTTGTCCTCTCAGATTGCTGGGCCCTTACCAGATGCAGCATATACTGAACCCTGCATCCCAAAGGCACTCCACAGGAGTGTGCGTTCAGGATGGAAACATTTGCATTTCGTGCCTCCTTGCCATGACGTGATGGCAACCATGGGTCTTTGGGAATGCAAAAGAAGAGCTCAGGGAAATTGGTTACAAAGGAAATGGTCTTTACCCAGAGCAGCTTTGAGGGCTTCAGGAGAGCAGTGGACTTTGCATACCTGAGCTCTGAGGACGTGCCTGCGCGTGGCTTCTTTCTGTTTTGCCCTGCACCCATTGGAGTTGGCGTGTATCCTTCCGTTTTCTTTCCCGTTTATAGGATGGCATAAGGAAAATACACATTTATGTTTAGAAAGGGGCTGTGGTGTGGATATGTGCAAAGCTGGGTTTCCAAGCTACAGGCATGAACGAAGTGACTCCAATCACAAATACTCCGTCAAGCTGCAAATACATAAATTGTGAGAAAATTAGTCACCTGGGAAAGCTAGATTAACATGCCAACCAGGAAGTAATTTCAAATGCAGTTTAAGGTGTGCATTTATTGATGATACCATTTTGTTTTTAATCGTGTAAATGAGGCCATTTGTTAGTGTTACGTGGAGGTGAGGAGGGGATGTCACAGTCCTTCTCTACTTAAGAAGTGTCCTGACCTTTTCTCAGCAACAACTTGATATCAGAAGTTGTGAACTTGGCTGGGCATGGTGGCTGACACCTGTAATCCCAGCACTTTGGGAGGCCGAGGCGGGCAGATTGGCTGAGCTCAGGAGTTCGCGACCAGCCTGGGCAACACGGTGAAACCCTGTCTCTACTAAAATACAAAAAATTAACCGGGCATGGCAGCGTGCACCTGTAGTCCCAGCTACTCGGGAGGCTGAGGTAGGAGAATTGCTTGAACCCGGGAGGCGGAGGTGGTTGCAGTGAGCTGAGACTGCACTACTGTACTCCAGCCTGGGCGACAGAGTGGGACTGTCTCCCAAAAAAAAAAAAAAAAAGTTGTGAGCTTGTGCCTGATTCTGTCTCAGGGTTTGGTATGCCTCTGACTCGCAGGCACTACTTCAGGGGTGATGACTTCTTGAAGGGCTGCTTCAAACCCCACAGCCTTAAGCTCAGCTGACCTTGTTCTACTACCTGTACAAAAAGACAGCCTTTCCCTTTCTAAAGATGTCTCCTAAGTGGGCCAGGATCCACCTGTCTGTCATCCAGCTTTATCTCAAAGTAGAGGCAGGCTCCAGCCATAATGGGGAATATTCTGTTTTGCCTGTCTTGAATACACAGAGCTGAGATTCACCATTGTTGGTGAGTAGAGATGCACTGAAAGGAGGACTGGGTTTTACCCGATGTTCCAGACCCATCTACGGAGTAGGGAAAGCAGCAGGTAGTCATCACCCACCTTCTGCCTGAGCACGTCCCCTTGGGCACCGAGTGCGGTCTTCTCAAAAGGAGCGTGAGGGGAGAGGATGATGGCGCTTGCCGGCTGGGTTTTCCTGAAAACACTGCTGCACTGGGGTGCTTTCCATGAGTCATTCCTAGGACAGCCAAGGATACTCTGACAGCTCTCTTTAGCCAGTTCCCCAGCTGTCGTAATG
The DNA here is from genome assembly GCF_028878055.3 of Symphalangus syndactylus. Taxonomy (NCBI): domain Eukaryota; kingdom Metazoa; phylum Chordata; class Mammalia; order Primates; family Hylobatidae; genus Symphalangus; species Symphalangus syndactylus. The sequence continues at coordinate 68,819,203 of NC_072423.2, read as the reverse complement.
GGGTGAGATGTCATTCTCTCTCCCGCTGCTGGACAAAGAGGTCCAAATTTTAAATAGTAAAACGGCAAACCTTTAGTTCTTGCTCATGTCTTCCTAGCTGTGGCGGGGGGAGTAAATAGGAACTCTGAAGTGTCCAGTGGCCACCCTGTAAATTCATTTGCAAACAATTCTTAAAGCATTTTTTTACAGCATAAGAGCATCTTCTGGGCCAAGGAAACTGCAGCTCCTGTTTCTACCGTCCAAACCTTTCCCCAGTGGGACTTGATTAACCAGTAGGTTTTACCAACCTGATCCACAGAGACTACCTTGAACTAAGGGTGCTGAGAGGTCTCCGTGGCCACTGGTGACAGATTAATACTCCCGGGCCTCCCCTCAGTGGAGGCATCTTGCTGTGTGAAGATGCCGTGTTCTCAGATGGGCTCAGCTGTCAGTGTGTGGCCAGCGTTAGGTTGAGCCTCCTGCTGCTTAGAAACCCGAGAGCTCGGCGAGCTGTGTCTGCTGGAGATTGGTGCAGTGAAGCAGCAGGGATCGAGTTAGCCTGGGCAGCTGCTGTGGTCTGAGTGCAGCATCCCCAGAGGAGCCGCTCCAGCTGCAGATGACATGGGGCCTTGACCTCCGTGCACATCTGGTCCGTCTTCACAAGCCAGAAACAAAACCCAAGTGTATAGCTTGGATGCGGAGGGGTAACAGTTTTGTAGCTGAGATAGATTAGATTAATTTTACTCAAGATTATTTTCTGTAGCCCTTTTTGAAACAAAAAATTTCTTAAGTTTGCTTTTTAGCAACAACTCCCGATCTGTAAGGGACCACACTTAAATTAACAAAAGTAACTGGAAATGGCTTTACATCTTTATTGACACTCCCTGTCTTTCCACTTAAATTGTACATGCCATTTAAGGAGCCCAGCAAGCTTTGGGAACAGTCTCTAACGCATCCCCATTTGCAGCTGGGCCAAGGCCCGCCTGAGCAGGCTAAGTCCCAGGCGGCAGTGGTGAGCCAAGCAGGAGACAGCCCAAACTAAAGTCAAGGTCTCTGTGTGGCGGCCCGGGCCACTTCGGCACTTCAGTGTTTAAACTTCTGCGTGCAGTGTACAGACAGACAGCTGGCCACAGTGCTGCCCTGCAGTAAAGACCAGCCACAGTGGCCGGCTCTCCCCTGCCTCCCTCCCAGCCCACAGTCAGACGGAGCCTCTGTGGCAAGCCCAGGCCCAATCCAGGGCCCTCGGAGTGTAGACACAGGTGGAGGCCTTTCCAAGTCTTCCAGTTGTCCAGTTAGAGTGGCAGAAAAGTCAGTGGCCACATTCACCGTGTGCCTCACTCTCTGCAGCCTGGCCGGATGCAGTAAGGCATGGTGGCCTCAACAGTGAGGGAAGGCCTTTATGTTGGGGACAGGTGGTGGGCATATGTGGAAACTCTAGCCCCGTGCTTCCATTACATACAAAACCGAATATATTAAAGCTTTAGAGTTTTTACAACTATCTTTCCCCTGACATCTCCCCAGTCACCTTAGAGGTGGGAAAGGAAAGGATATAAGAAAACCCCACTAAATGTGGAGTACATTTCGTCAAAGTCTGTGTGAGCCAGCTTGCCCCCAGTCACCACAATGTTGACTGCATCTCCCGCCTTCAGGTGCACAATGAGGTGGAATGCCCCCGGGCCCCCGCAGGTGTGCAAAGCCCCTGGAGGGCGGTGGTATTCCAGGAACTCTCTCCTGTACCCAGCAGTATGCAGCTGGGCCACGCTGGCGTTGGAGACCGACAGCACTGCTTCCACGTAGGCGTCTCTCTCAGGGGTGAGTGTGGCCGTGATCAGGTAGCGCCCATCATAAGGAGCCGTGAAGACCCCTGCGGGTAGAAAGGCAAACCCTGTGCTCACCTGCTGTCGTCACAGCCTTTGCCATGGCAGTAAGTGGCCCCCCAGTGGTTAACCTGGGCCTGGGAGACCAGCCATCTCTGTCTTCCCATGGCAGCTGGCTGCCTGCCTCAGCTTCTTTTTATGCTCATCCCCTACAGCCTACCCGTGGGGCAGAGGCCACCTTAGCCCATACCACTTTTTGCCATGGACCTAAGAATGCCTCTTGGAGGCATTCTTTATTGGAAGCACCTAAAGGCTAAAGTCAGCCTCAAAGCTTGGCTGCTGGGCAGAATACCCGTGAGGCAGGGCCAATAAAAACGAAGCTTGCCACCAACCCAGGGAGAGGCAGACATGGCACCATGTAACCCCAGGGGCCATGCCAGGCTTCTCCTGTAAGAGGCCATTCTCCCCACACTGGGCAATGGCCAGAAGTGAGCACTGATACTCAGCCCATGACACACACATTCTGGGCCCAGGGTGGGAAAGGAAGTGGTGGCCAAAGGTGAGGAAGGTGGAAAGATCTGTACATGTCACAATTCACTAAGCAGAAGCAGCTGTAGGTGGCCCCATAGCTAGGAGAGTCAGTGCCAACACCAAATGCTGGCAGGAATGGCCATCACTCACGGGCTCTGCAGTGGGCACCAGACCTTGCCGCTGATCACAAGCCAAGAGTGGACATAAAATGGAGGGCCCAGGAGCTAAAAAGAGTGGTCCTGGCCATGCATGGTGGCTCATGCCTGTAATCCCAGCACTTTGGGAGGCCAAGGTGGGCAGATCACCTGAGGTCAGGAGTTTGAGACCAGCCTGGCCAACATGGATAACCCCATCTCTACTAAAAATACAAAAAAAATTAATTAGATGGGCATGGTGGTATGCACTTGTAGTCTCAACTGCTCAGGAAGCTGAGGCACGAGAATCCCTTAAACCTATGTGGTAGAGGTTGTGGTGAGCCGAGATGGCACCACTGCACTCCAGCCTGGGTGACAGAGGAAGACTGTCTCAGGAAAAAAAAAAAAAAAAAGTGGTTGTCAGGAGCCCAAGCCTTCAATCTGCTCTGGAAAACAGAAGAGGCCTGGCTACCCAGTCCCCTTCCCAACTTCGAGCAGCAAGTAACTGAGGGCTTTCCAGAGGCTTCCTAAGGTACCTGGCCCTGAGGCCAGCACCAGCCCTGGTGTTTTGAACGTGGCCTTCACCTTTGTTCAGAGTCGCCGGTGGTGAAGCCTCACTCAGTTCACCCAGAATTTCCTTTCTGCACCTGCTCCATGCAAGACAAGAGGTAGCTCTGGGAATGTGAGACTAGAGGTCACAGTCCCTGCCTGCAAGCGCCACCTGACCTGTCCAAGCAGACGAACCGTCCCTATGGCCAAGGCAGTGCAGAGTGACCTGGGGAGCATGGCCTTGTTACAGTCAGGCAGATGGGAGCAGGGCAGGAGAGCCCCTACCCCAACTAGGAATGTCAGGCAACCATCAGATGATGGTCCTGCAGTTGTTAACTGTCTCTCTAAATTAATGATTGGTTGCAGCCAGCACCACAGAAAGGCAGTCGCCCAATAGTCAGACAACCTGAAGCTGATGATCAGCTGCTTCCAGATAAGATCTCCAGAGTTGGGCGATGAAGCTCATGCATGCGCATTAAGAGGCAAAAATGATGTTTCAAATGGTGTTTAACTGGTGTGTGACCTTCCTGGGAACACCTGACTGGTGCAGGAAGAACACCTCACGTGGGCACACGCACAACTCCAGGAAACACTGCGCATGCCCCCCTCTTAGGCACTGGCAGGCCCCTGTGCATGCGGACGGCCCCCCAAGGGAAGAATCAGGAAAGGAACGCAACCCCAGGGAAGCATGCCAATGTATAAGACCCCAAGTCACCGGTCAGACCGCACTTGAATCTCTCAAGTCACCCACTTGGCCGTCTTCCGAGTGTACTTTCCTTCCTACTCTAAAACTTGCCTCAGTCTCACTCTGCCTCGTGCCCCTTGGTCATATTCTTCTGAGGAGGCAAGCATTGAGACCTATATGGATTCCCCTTCACTGATGTACTGACCCCCAAAGGCGACTGCCACTCTGAGCAGAGGCCTGGAGGCCTGTGGGGCCCAGGAGGAAGCTACACGGCGGTGGAAAGTAAGTGGCGTTCCTCTCGCCTTGACCTTAGATGCCAAGCTCCAGCTTAATCAGCCCGGGGCACTGAGAATTTCTCTGAGTTCTGCAGGTAACTTAGGCTTGCTAACATAACAGTTAAGAGCCACTGACTAAGGACAGATGGGATTTAGCCAGACAGTGACCAGACAGGGCAAATGTGAGGCTGGGGGTGGCTAAAAACTACCAAGAAGGAAACCAAGTCCCCCTCCCTCCCAGTGGCTTATGGGTGGCAAGGCCTCCCTGAAATCCACTGCCCCACCCCCCTCCAGGAGGCCCTCTTCACAGTGCGTGAGCAGAACAGTGACTGCTGAGGGCAGAGAGAGGTCAGGAAAGACCCCGGGCTGTGGGGACCTCCCCACACCTGCCTGGGAGCTCTGTCCTGATGGGCCCCTGCTTTCCTTGGAGCTGCCCTCAGTCCGGGCAGAGCAGCCCAGCCCAAGTGGACACTGATGGCACACAGGGAACCCGGAGGTAAACTCCACACCCATGATCCTTGGGACCCCCAGAAACAACCCGGGGCAGGGGGACACGCCAGGCGCTGCAGAAAGACTCAAGCTCCCAGCTGAAGGGATTCTGTTGCGGAGCATGAGGCCCTCTGAGGAGCGCAGTCCCTCTTCTGGCTCTGTTCATCATCAACTAGGAGACCCTGAGGGAGCCTCCCGTTTGTCCTGGCCCAGGTTGTCAGGATGACTGTCAGAGCCCAAGAGAGAGGGGTGCAGTGGTGGCTATCAGAGGTGGCCAGGGCATGGCGGGCTGTGCCGGCAGAGCCCTCGTAACTGCCGTAAAAAATGAATAGCAACCCCAGTGGTGAATGCTGAGGACTAGCGTGTTGACCTCACGACTAGAAAATATTACACACCCATGCAGCCTGCAGCCCTCGAGCCGGGAAACATTCTGCGTGAAAGCCCACAGAGTGGGGCAGAGGAGTGCAGGCCCACTTGGGCATCTGCTCCAGGGTGGCATCCTCCCTGAGCCCACGGGACGCTGGGAACCAGCCAGCCATGGTGGGAGGGGTCCCACCTGCGTTGGGGTAGGAGGAGGACACAGTATCAGTTCCCTTCAAACACTCACCCGTGCTGGGGTTATAAACATCCCCGTCGTTCACCAGCACTTTGTTAAAGAGGACAACGCCCCCATCGCTGGGGAAAGGCTTCTGGGTGAGCCCCGCAGAAAAAGACACCAGAGAAGGCACTGGAGCTCCTGGAGCAGAGAAAGGATGGAATGGATTGACCCACGGACTTCTGTCCTCTAGGGGGAGGGCCTGGAAAACTGAGGCCTACGTGCCAGGCCCATTTTATTTCACCCAAAGTGGTGAAGCAAACTCCTCATGCCCAAGAGCCAGAGGGTTCCCTGTCTGAGATCAGCAGACAGGACAGCTGAGGAATCTGAGAAACTGGACAGACTCTTGTTAGGAGGGTGTGTGAGAGGCTGGGCATGTAAGCATATGAGATGAGCATGTGTGTGTGTGTGCGCACACTTGTGAGCACACGTGTTAGGAGGCCAGGCAGTGGGTGCATCATCATCTAGGGAGCTGCTTCCTTACTAATAAATCAGTAAAACCTGGAGCCCCAGGAAGCTCATCAGGACCACACAAGGGCAGAGGCCCACCCAGTGATCCCCTTGGGAAACTTAATGAGCTGGGATGATGGAGGAAGGAAGATTCCTTGTCTTGGGCCTGACTCTGACCCTCTCTGGGGAGCAAACCTTGGGGAATTTGGTCCACTGTAGTCAGCAGAGGGCTGTCCCAGTGCTGCTGGTGGGTGGGGAAGGGCTGGGCCCAGGCTTGATTTGTGTTAATAGCCTGGAGGGAGGAGGCAGGAAATGCAGAGGAGGGGCAGAGGCCACCAAGGAGACCGCTCCTCCTGCCCCTGGTCTCTCAGCAGACGTACCTGGGGAAGCTACAGGAGGTGACTTCGGGTATCCTGAAAAACAAAGGAAATGGCATGTCAAACAAGATCCTAAGCACCAGCTCCTTGTTCTGAGCCCCCTTTTTTCTCTTTGCTCCTCACAAGTTCAAATCGAGTCTTCACTAGTATAGAAACAGACATAGAACAAGGGCACCCACTGTCACTGCCCTCCTACAAGCAGAGGCACATTTGTACCAGCCTGTCCCTGCTTCCTCACTAGCCCATTTATCCCTGGCGGGGAAGAGGGCACTGAGGGCAAGCTGGCTGCAGGAAAGAAAGAGATGGGCGCTGGAGCCTTGGAGGCTTCTCTGCGACTGAGAGTCACACAAGCCAACGAACATTTGCCCTCTAGCAGTGTTCTGTTCAAGAGCTCTACCTTCAATTAGACTGAACGCAGTACTTATTAAATGGAGGCATGGATGGGTGGGTGCAGAAGTGGAGGGACAAATAGATGGATGAGTGGATGCATGCAGGGAAGAGTGCACGGCTTGATGCGTGGATGGATGTGCACATGCATAGGTGGGTAGACAGATACGTGCATGGATACATGGGTGGGTGGGTCCCTGGGGTGCCCCAGCCTCTGCATATGAGGATGCATATGTGGGTGGATGGATGTGTCGATGGGTGGATACGCTGATAGATGTGTGTGTGGGTGGCTGGATGGAAGGGATACATGGATAGATGCATGGGTGAGTGCTGCATGCATGGAAGGGTGTGTGGATGGACAAATGAAGGAACAAATAGCCCAAGAGAGCCTAAGCATCCATGATACATGGAACTAACAGAAAATAAGTGTTATCTTAGAAAACAGGACATCTGCCTAAGAGCTGTGATCACCGCAGCTCAGGTATCTTAGAAGGAATAGAAAAAAGAAAGCTGGTGAGAGAAAATGTCTCCTTCTCAGCAGTGACTCAGCCTTCCAGACAGCCGTGGGCATCAGGGGCCTTGGGTGCACCAGGCTAACACCGATGGGGAACAACCCCAGCCCTGCCAGTGTCTGCATGTCCCTGATGGTCAGCCTGGTCTGACTCACGGTTTGCATTGTTCTATGCATGTATCTATGGCAGATGACATGACCTGCCCCATTCAGGGTCATCTGTTTATCTGTTATAGCCACAAACCTCAGTTTCCTCATCTGTAAAACAACACTGGCTTCACAGTGCTGTTAGGAGGGCTGCAGGAGATCCAGATGCGGTTCAGTCCCTGGCACGTGGTGGGTATCCCACAAATGCTCACTTCCTTCTCCTCCTGTCTCTACTATGACACCACCCCCACTGTCACCACGACAGTAATGGTGTGGACATTCACAACTCATGGGGAGCACTTCCCAGTGGGGCACTGAACTGGGCTTTTCTCTATCCTCACAGTAACCCTCTGAGGTCCTGCACTCTCCTCATTTTATGGTTGAAGGAACTGCAGCTCACAGAGCTCAGGAAGCTGCCCCAAGTCCCAAAGCCTGTGGTTGACAGCCTTCCTGCCTAGCCACGCTGTTGTGCCACCTGCTTTGCTACTACCCAAGCTCCCAATACCCTTCTGGTTTCCAAGATCCTTCCTGCTGGGAATCAATGAGCTGCCCGTGTGGCACTGGTACTCCAACTGGCGGGGCCACTCAGTATTTCTAAGTATAGACAACTGTACTGTCCTTGAGGTGCCCCAGCCTCCGCGTGCTGGATTAGCATGAGCGGTCCCTCAGGCCTCGGCATCCTTCCAAAGCTGCATTTCTGAACTTGTCCCCCTGAAGGCTGGACCCCGGACCGCCAAGCCCCTCAGCAGACCCCGAGGCTCAGGCGGAAGTTCTGGGCTAGCCCCGCACTCCTCACCACGCTCCTCCCCGCGCAGCCCTGGGCCTCACCTGGTGCGCCCGCAAAGCCTTCTGCGCTGGGGATGGTCCCGCTCCGGGTCTGGCCATCCACGCCGCGCCGCAGACCCCGCCCAGACACGCCCGCGCCTGCGGGAGGCCCGGCCTGGCCCATCTCCATGATGACCCCGGTGGAGCCTGGCAGCTGGGGCAGCCCAGTCCGGCCGGGCCAGGCTGGTGGGGGCGGCCTCTCCTCAGGGGGCCGCGGCAGCAGGGGCTGCTGGGGCAGGACAGGCCAATGGGGCAGGACGGGCGGATGGCCCGCGGATGGCCGTCGCCCAGGGTCCTCTGGGGTTGCGGGGCCGCTGGGCCTCGGCGGGGTGGGCTCCGGCTGCGGCGACTCCTTGGGGGCCTCTGAGGGCGGCGGGGGCGAGGGTGCCTCTGAGGGCTCCTCTGCTGGGCGTCGGGGAAAAAGAAACACACAGGATTAGGAAACCTCAGCCCTGACTGCCCCGTCAGGGTCCCCTCCATGAGTCCCGGCGAGTGGGGTCCCCGTGAGGACTCTGCGGCCACCCCTGCGACGTCACGCTAGCAGGACACACGGGCGTCCGCCTGCATCTTCCGAGGACGCCGTGGGCCACCCGAAGCCGCCAGGGAGCCCTGCCCAGGGCCGTGGGGTTTCCAGCCTCTCCTGCGTAGACGGCTGCACTTTCCAAACCGGCCTCATTCTTGGCTCCGGCATCCAACAATTCCCGATTTCACAGCACGCGGACACCATGGGTGCACCGCAAATGACTGAAAGGGACCTGAGGCCACCGACCCCCTCACAGTCTCTGAAACACGCTCCTCCCAGGGCCCCACGGCCTCTCCCGCGGGCTGCCGAGGGACCCTGCCGGAAGGCCCCAAGGCTGCGCTGAGGCCGTGCGGAGGGCTCAGGCTCCACGGGGGCCACAGCCACAGCGCTCACTTCGCCAGCCGAAGGAACTTGCAACGGAGAAACCTCCTGATTTACATTTCCCGGCCCTCTTGGGAAGCAGCCGGAAGCTGCCGCCCTTTCCTCCTTTGAATTCGTTCCTGGAACTAGCCCTCCAGGAAGCCCCTCCCGACCGTCCACAGGACGCCTAAAAATACCCGGGTCTGGCTGAGGAACCACTCACAAAGAAACGCCATCCCCCCCGCCCCCATCAGTCTGGTGCCCACAATGCCCAGAGTTTCAAAGTGCAACAAATTTGATTTTTCTTTAGGACCCAACAAAAATCAGTAGCTGCCTCTCGACCTGCTGCTGTCTAGTTTTGTTTTAAAACTTACTAAGCGGGCTGGGCGCGTTGGCTCACGCCTGTAATCCCAGCACTTTGGGACGCTGAGGTGGGCAGATCACTTGAGCCCCCAAATTCGAGACCAGCCTGACCAAGATGGCGAAACCTCATCTCTTCCAAATACACACACACACACACACACACACATAGCCTGGTGTGGTAGAGCACACCTCTAATCCCAGCTACTCGGGAGGCTGAGGCAGGAGAATCACTTGAACCCAGGAGGTGGAAGTTGCAGTGAGCCAAGATCGCCCACTGCACTCCAGCCTCACTAAGCTGGGGAGAAGGGCAGTGGAGGTGGTTGATGGGTTCAAAAATATAGTTAGACAGAGTTAATAAGATCTAGTATTTGATAGCACAACAGGGTGATTGCAGTCAGCAATTATCTTTTGCACATTTTTAAATAAAAGAGTAGAATTGGAATGTTTGTAAAGAAATGACAAATGCTTTGGATAATAGGTACCCTATTACCCTGATTATTATACACTACATGCCTGTATCAAAATACCTCATGTACCCCATACATATATACATCTACTCTGTACACATAACACCTAAAAATTAAAAAAATTAAACTAAGATAAATATGGCAGATCAAATACATGCCCCCCTCTCCACCCGCAGAGGCAGGTTGCCAGAACACCCTGAGAGAGGCAGTTTCTCCAACAGCCTTTCCTAACCAATGTTCCATGAGAGAAGCCCAAGAGAAAACAATTTGAATGATTACTTTCTCAGTTTTCCCTGAGGATGATACAGAGCTAATTCCATTCTAGATACAGAGAAGTTAGTTCACTCCAAACAATAGAATGGCATCAGGATTTACATCTCTTTAGAACCCTGGTTGAGAAAGGCTGGGTTAGACAGAGAAACTGAGGCAGATGGATTGAAAAACATGCAGATACCAGCTACAGTGGAAGATAGGAGTAAGATACCAGTCTAAAAACACTAAGTGAAAGTCTGCTCCCTGAATAAAGAGGCTCACAGTCCCCATCCTCTGCTGAGCTCCCAGCCACTTGCTTATACCTCTAGCTGGAGATAGGAGGATTCTTCAAATTGACCCTATAATGATGCCCACAGTTGTGAAACTCTATCTAGTGTCTCCCCATTAAATGTGAACCAAAGTCAAAATCACCTGACATATGAGGAAAGCCGCCTGTGTGAACGACAGGGACCAAAGCAAGCCACACCAACTAATGAAAAAGAACTCTAAAGAGACAGACACAGTGCAAGAAAATAAACATATAACTACCCTCGGAGAAGTAGAAGACATTGCATCCAAGATGCAAGAATTGATTGCTGTACAAAAGGGATAGTCAGAGAATAAGGGTGAGCCTTTGCTGATTAAAAAGGCACTTGCCAAAATCAGAGATTTCAATGAAAGGCTTGGTAGACAAAAATTAAGGAAATCTTTCAGAAGATAGAATATGATGACAAAATGATGATCAATAGGAAGGAAATCATAAGAAAATTAAAGGGTCAACCTAGGAAGTCCTTCCAGAAAAAAAGAGATCAGAAAAACTGGTATGTAGGGGTAATGGGATGGTAAGGAGATAATTATCAAATAAACACACAACTTCCCAGAACTGAAGAAAATGAAAGATCCCAGCACAATTATTGAATAAAAGGAATAAACCAAGCCACATTCAGAACACTGAAGATAAAAAGGAGATATTACAAACTTACAAGGGAAAAAAATGTAAAAAGTGACTGCAAATCAGGAAGGCATCACCAGGCTTCTCAACAGTATTGGAAACTAGAAGAGAAGGGAACAATGTCATCAAATAATGATAGAATATAATTGTCAACCTTGAATTCTATACCCAGCAAAAATACCCATCAATTACAAGAGTAGAATAAAGATATTTTTAGACAGGCAATATTTTTAAAATTTTAAAATGCTATCTCTCAAGCACCCTTTCTTAAAAAGGTATTGGGAAATGTGCACTACTGAAACAAGGGAGTAAACCATGAAAAAGCAACAGAGAGTAAAGAAAGGGGAGAGAGGCTAAAGACATTTCTAGGATAGTAGTGAAGGCAGGCTCAGATTGAAAGCCTTATTGCAAAAGTCTAGTGAATAACCAGTCCAGGTTAGATCAGAAAGAGCAAGAATTCCAGGAGGGAGGTCAATTTTTAAAAAAATGGAACTGACAAATGATCTGATACTTTTTATGATGTAGAAAATTGTATTAGGAGGCTGTTGAAGGGTAGGAAGACTCCAAAATAGATACATAGGATATAAGCAACACTACTACCAATTAAGAGAAAAGTAAGAAGGAAAGCAACACAACCTTAGAGAGCTATTGGGCTCAGCATAGCATAGATGTTGCATATGGACTGTAGGATAACTCTGTTGGGAACTGGGAGGAAGGGGAGTCAATATACAATGTCTAACGCTGATAAATCAATTTAGAAATACGGAGGTAAGTACCAAAGAAAAACAGCTGGAAGAGTTACATGTGGCTGCCTCTGGGGCATGGGAAGAAGGATGGAGAAGGGGGCAGGGGAGCTGGTTTTCATTATGAGCTTCTCAGCGTTATTTTACTTATTTTTATAAAATATAATTGTAGAAGAAACTGAGGGCCTGTTTCTGCCCTTTCCCCTCTAATCCAAGCACACTTGAGTTGACTCCTCATCTTTCTTTTCTTTCCTCCTCCTCTCTGGACATCATCTCCCTGGCTCAGAAGCTGGCCTGCCTCCCAGGGCACACGCCTCTGCCTGAGCCCCAGCCCCACCCTCCCTGCTCGTCTTGGATCGGCTCCGTCTGACATCACTCCTCTCTCTTCTCAACCTCTCTTTCCTTCCTCCCCACTAGTTTCTTCCTTTTAGCCCAGGCGTATGTCTCTCCATCGAAAACTCAGGGGAAAACAGAATTTTCCTCTGTCCTTCAACCCTCGATAAGTTACAGTCAGCAAAACATCTTAAAATGGCAAAACACAGGCCCCCCAAACTGGCCCTTATTTTCTCCCCTGTCCCCACCAACCCATCAAATCACCCTTTTCCTCTGAAGTCCGCCCTCGTTCTCCCTCATCCAGGCACACGGAGTCCTATTTCACTCTTCCTTCTCCTTTGGTCTCCCCCTCCCGCTCTTTCACACACAAATTTGTTGCTAAGCCCAGCTGATTCTAATTTTGAAATATTGCTTGGATCCTTCATTCACACCTTTTCCAGAATCCTCTTTAGAAAGCATTCTAATCATATTATTTTCTGCTCAAAAATCTTCCATTGTTCTCTACCTCTCGTAAAAATCAAACTGACTCTCTTCGGCCTGATGTTCCGAGTCTCCCGCCTCCTTTGGCTGCCATCAGTATGCTCACTGGTACCCAGCTCTCATGTGACTTCCCTGGCTTCGTGCCTTTGCCATGTACAGCCCTGAAATGGCCTCTTCCAGCACCCTCACTGAGAGAAACGGCACCCACTCCTGAAGTCCCAGTTCAAAACCACCTCTTCCATGAAGCCTTCTTGGATTGGCCCAGCAGGCTTGAACAGTCCCGTCTCTGCACCAGGAAACAACATGGACCTCTGGGGGCTCTTTCTGTGGTTCAGACCTTTCCTCTCTGGCTGACTGATGAGTACTTGAGCATCTTAATTCTCTGCCATCCCCAGGGCCTAGCACAAGGCCTGGTAACTGACATTGAACAATTTAAGTATTGGGTGAATAAAAGAAGGCTCAACCTATCTGCGACAGGCGCTATGGGCCATGCACCCTAATTCCTGCCAGCCATTAAATTGGGGACCCTAATTTTGCCAAAAATAATTGCCATTCTGGGGTCCTAACAAGGCAGTTCTGATACATATAGGGCAGTGATCATTCTGTCTTTTACTATAATCCATTTTAATATATCCATTACTCCCTCAACACCCAGACTTGTTACACTAGTGGAAGGCAGAGGAAAAAGAATGAACTAAGGTATTGGTTGAGCCAAATATCCTCAGTGGATCTCCTTGGGGAGTCCGTGCATGAGTGCCGTGGACGGCTGAAGGCTCCAAAGCAGCCCGCCACATCATAGCAAAGACAGTCATGAAAAAGCGACGTCTCATTGGGATAGGTGCCCCCAGCCCTGGCCTCTCCCAGCTCCGGCTCAGTCCACAGCATCACATGGGGTGCCGAACGCACACATTTATGACCAAGTCCTAACAAAGGCTGGATAGCACTCTGCTCTTTCTGGAAAGAGACCTCTCCAGCAGCCGACTGCTTTCTGAACTGAACATGTGTTTCTAATTCAAGAACAGACCATTTGAAATGAATTCTTCATAAGAGCCAAGGTTGCTCCTCATGTGTTTTAACTCCTGAGGAATGATAGGGACAGACCAGCCACACCGCACCAGGCCTGCCTGACACCCTGCATGGGTTGGGTAGGGTTGCAGCTTCACCACGGGTGAACCTGACATGTAGGGATTAAAAGCCATTCGCTCTCCTGGAAAGCTCCTGTTAAAAGTCAATTTCAAAACCAAACATCAATTTCAACTTTTACTAAAACAAAGACTTTCCTAAGAAAATCCCCAATAATTCATGGGGCTGATGTGCTAAAAATGAGTGTCTTCCCCCTGAACTAACACCCTCGCTCATTACAGGAGTCAGGGGTTGCCTCCTGTCTCCAGGAAGCCCTGCTTTCTGCAAGAGCCCTGAGCAGCCAGGCTGCAGGAGGAGACCTGGGGAAAGGGTTGGCCCTGTTCTTGGCAACTAAGGGGTGTCTTGTCACAGAGCAGAGGCTGTTGGAGAAAGCCTGGCCTTAGCTGTTAGAGCCTGTGGTTGAGACTCGGCTGTGGGAAAGCCACTGAAACCTTGTCCATGCAATGGGCTCAACCTGCAGTGCCCTCCTGTCATCCAGGCAGAAACTGATGCCAATCAGACAAAGCAATGGATGTGGGTGTACCCTGCTAATGCCCCGCTATTTGTAAAACACTGTGCAAATGTTAAGCGTAATTCATCAGAACTCCAGTGAAGGTGAAATCTGATCTCCCTGCCATCCAAAAGGTATACCTGCTGACCAAATGCTGAAACTGGAGAAGTATTTTAAAGATGATGATCAAGACTTGAGACTTTTTTTTAAAAAAAAGCATCAAAGTGCTGACATACAGAATGCTAAGCGGATGGATGGAAGATGCTTTCACAGTTGACTGCTCCGCTGAGTGGCAAAGCTCTAGTTCCTGGGAAATAACCCCATACCATCACAGACTGAAGCCTGAGAAATGCTGGACTCATCAGAAAATTCAGAGAAACTGTCGCTTGTGGTGCTGAATGGGCCCAGGGTGAGCTTAGATAAAGGGGCTTTTTCGAAGAAACAGTTGTTGGTCTCCCCTGCGGGACAGGAGGGCAGGCCACCAAGGTGGCTGACAAGCAAGCATGTAAAAGTATCCCTGGGGCTGAGAAGGCAAACATGCATTCCCTGGAATAGTTCTATTCCAAGTCGATGTCCACCTCAACCCTGCTTTTGAGCTGGGCACTGTGGCTCATGCCTGCAATCCCAGTACGTTAGGAGGCTGCACTGGGAGGATCGCTTGAGGCCAAGAGTTCGAGACCAGCCTTTCAACATAGCCAGACTCTGTCTCGACAAAAAAATTTAAAAAATTAGCTGGGCATGGTTGTAGTTCTGGCTATTCAGGAGGCTGAGGCAGGAGGAGAGCATGAGCCCAGGAGGTCAAGGCTGTAGTGAGCTGTAATCACACCACTGCACTCCAGCCTGGGCAACACAGCAAGACCCTGTCTCAAAAATAAATAAGTAAATGAATGAATGAATGCTGTTTTTGAATTTGGTTTGAATGAAAAAAAAGCCCTCAAGCTTATAAGAGGGAGTACTGTGTTAGTTGCACTGCAGAAGGGACCATATTGACACCAAAATAATAAGACTCCAGACATAACAATGGTGAAACTCATGGGATAGGGCTAAATACAGAAAATGCATCTAAATTTCTGCAAAGTACAAACTAGTGAATGTTGAAATATAAATACAGCTTTAGTCATGTGTGCTAAAATCTGTGGCAATACATTTGAGCTGGAAAGTAATTTGCTATCACAGAACCCCAACAGAGAAGGCGCTCACTCAGCTGAGCATCAGCAGCTCTTGGAATTTTTAAATTTATTTTAGAAATTCACAAGCTGGGCCAGGCGCGGTGGCTCACACCTGTAATCCCAGCACTTTGGGAGGCTGAGGTGGATGGACCACCTGAGGTCAGGAGTTTGAAACCAGCCTGGCCAACATGGTGAAACCCTGTCTCTACTAAAAATACAAAATTAGTGAGGCATGGTGGTGGGCGCCTGTAATCCCAGCTATTCGGGAGGCTGAGGCAGGAGAATTGCTTGAACCCAGGAGGCAGAGGTTGCAGTGAGCCAAGATTGTGCCACTGCACTCCAGCCTGGGTGACAGAGCAAGACTCCATCTGAAATAAAATAAAATAAAATAAAATAAAATAAAATAAAATAAAATAAAATAGCGAGAAAGAAATGCACAAGCTGATTCTAAAATTTATATGGGAGTGCATAGGAGGATCTATACTGCTTGATTTTAAGACTCACTATATAAAGCTACATGAATAAGCCACCAGGAGAGACCTCAAAAACTGGAATGGAATCGAGTCCATAAGTGGGCTCACACAAAGCTGACTTCTGTTGGTGGCGCAGTGTCGGTCAGTGGTTCATTCTGTGTCCTCCCTCCCCTCGACCTCCTCTTTCTTTTTGGGCACAGCTTACCTGGGGTGGGTAGATCCCTCTGCCTCTGGGGTAGCCTTCCTTCAATTTCCAGGACTAGAGCCAGCGGTTTTTTTAGTTACAAATTTAATTACAAGTTCCTGGCCCTCACCTCATCCCTGCTGCTGAGCAGCGATCTCCTGAGTGAGCTGAGGAGTTCTTTTTTTAAGATCCCAGAGGCATTTATGCATGCAGCTCTGGGAAAGCTCCATTCTCAGAACACTGCAGCTCTAAGTTCAAGGCTAAGATGCAGTAGAGCAGCTGCGGTTTACACGAACCAAAGGGCATCGTAGAAACCTGGTGCCTACAGGATAAAGGGGGCGAGTTGTCAGAAGTTCCCTATGGCCTGAATATAAGCAATTTATTGAGCCTTTCTGTGTTTATAAAACTCTAAGTCCATCATGCTACCTTGGGCCTAAACTCTCCCCAAACTCAGCTGATTCTGAGTTGTGGCAAAGGGGTCAGAATGCTGGCATCAGGCAGTGCCCTGGCCAGGCTTTCTGGTTAAATAGTTATTTGAGAAGGCTGTGCTTTTTCACTGTTATAGCTTAACTCAATAAAAATAGTACGCTTAAACCTGCAGCACTCCTAAAAGAAATGCGATGATGAAAATTACTCAGAGACATGAGCAGAAAGGGGTGGGAGAGTAGAAAAAGGAAGTGATGCCGTTATCTCTAGTGTGCTGACATCTAAGCCGGCTGTCTCTTCTTGGAAGCGTGACATCTGGAAAGAGAAATCCCCTGCACCCAGCTACGTCCCTCTGCCTTCCCCTCCTGCTTGCTACCAGCACCCCTTCCTTCCTCTACTGGGAGAGGAACAGTGGGAAGGTGGGGTCCAGCTGAGGCTCAGCCTCTGCGTAGGGCCAGGGGAAGCTAAAGCCAGCTGGGGAGGGCGGGCTGCCCCATTCTCCACATGCTGCTGCCACTAGGCTGCAGGCCGGGGCAGTCCTGGGTCCCAGGCAGGGAGACAGCCTCTGCTGGTCACCCAGTGCCTGGGAGGCAGACTCTGCGGCCAGGACACACCCCCACTCATGGGGATACCTGTGAGTAATTCCCTATGAATCACTCATGGGTCACGCAGACTCTAGTGGGGGTAAGGCTGGGCAACTTGGGGAAAAGGAACAAAAGAGGATCCTGCTGAGAGAGTGTGAAGGCCTGATGCTCCCCGCACCTGTGAAAATGGGAGTGAGTCCATCTGGGAAGGAGGGCTAAACTCCGTGGCTACATTGCATAGGGAATAAAGGGCCTCGAGCCTCCTTTCCATTTATAACCTAATTTGTTCATAAGTGATGAGATTCTGCTCAAAAAAACTATTGATACATGAGATACATGAAGGTGTAAATGCTGAAGAGGGAGATCTCTAGGGTTTTTTTTGTTTGTTTTTTTAAAGAGACAGGACTATGCTGTACTGCCCAGGCTGGAGTGCAGTTGTGCGATCATAGCTCACTGCAGCCTCAGACTCCTGGGCTCAAGGGATCCTCCTGCCTCAGCCTCTCGAGTAGGTGGAAGCACAGGTGCAAACCACCACACCCAGCTAATTTTTAATTTGTACAGACAGGATCTCACTGTGCTGCCCAGGCTGGTCTTGAACTCCGGTGCTCAAGTGATCCTCCTGCCTTGGCCTCCCAAAGTGTTGGGATTAAAGGTGTGAGCCACTGCGCCCAACCATTTCTAAGGCTTTTTATACTGTCTATTTGAACCCCAATTTTAAAAAGAAGAAAAAGAAAGGGAAAGCAAGAAAAACAAAAAAACCCGTGGCCATCTACAGCATCCCCGGAGCCACCAGGGCCCCTCACCCTGTGTCTGCTGTGTTCACAGGCCCTCTCTCACTCTTCCAAGGCTGGAGGCCTGGGGGTTTATAGGTAGAGAAAGGGTGAAAAGTTCAGACATGAATTGATTAAACATCCATTCTAGAGGATGGAGGGTTTAAGTAATAGGTAATTTTCCTGAGTGATTACCAAGTCCAGGACACTAGTTAATCCTCCACTGTTCACAAGCATGGATGAGCTGAGATTTCAACGGAAGTAATCACTCCCCAGCTCAAAATCCTTCAATAGTTTCTCACGGTACTTAAAATCCAGCTCCTTTATCACAGCCTAGAAAGCCTGCCTGATCTCATTCCTACCCTCGCTTTGACCTCATTTTGCTGATGACCTTCTGCCTTGCTTATACACTTGGCCATAACAGTATTCTGGGTTTTTCAAAAGAGCTTCCTCATAGCCTTTGAGAATGCTGTTTCCTCTGCCTGGACCATTTTCTTAAAAGTATATATTTTTTGTATTTTTTGTAGAGACAGGTACTTCCTGTGTTGCCCAGGCTGGTCTCGAACTCTTGGGCTCAAGCGATACACCCGTCTGAGCCTCGCAAAGTGCTGGAATTACAGGCATGAGCCACTGTGCCCAGACTTGTGGACCTTTTGTTCCCCCACCCCCAACTCCAAAAAAAAATTGTCCAGGTGCGCTGGCTCATGCCTGTAATTCCCAGCACATGTAATTACAGCACATGCCTGAATCCCAGGCTGAGGCAGGCGAATCACTTGAGTCCAAGAGTTTGAGACCAGCCTGGGCAACGTGGTGAAACCCATCTCTAAAAAAAAATAAATAAATAACAAAAAAATTAGCTGGGCGCGATGGCACGTGCCAGTAGTACTAGTTACCTGTGTGGCTGAGGTGGGAGGATCACCTGAACCTAGGAAAGTTGAGGCTGCAGTTAGCTGTGATTGCACCACTGTACTCTAGCCTGGGTGACAGAGCAAGATCCTGTCTCAAATATGTATATCTGGCCGGGCGCAGTGTCTCATGCTTGTAATCCCAGCACTTTGGGAGGCTGACATGGGTGGATCACCTGAGGTCGGGAGTTCGAGATCAGCCTGACCAACATGGTGAAACCTTGTCTCTACTAAAAATTAGCTGGATGTGATGGCAGGCACCTGTAATCCCAGCTACTTGGGAGGCTGAGGCAGGAGAATCGCTTGAACCTGGGAGGCGGAGGTTGCAGTGAGCCAAGATCACGCCACTGCACTCCAGCCCCAGCAAGAGAGGGAGACTCCATCTCAAAAAAATTATATATATATTTATTTATTTATTTATTCATTATATATATGCAATATATATATATGCTATATATATATATGTCCTTAACAGAAGGATACGAAAGAGACTTAGATCTATTTAAGCATCAGCTGAAGGCCCTTCTTCTCCCCTGTTGGCTGCTTCTTGGATAATTCAGCCTCACCTCAGTGATGCTTCCAAAGGAAACAGGATCTGTGAAGAGGGCAACAGGCTGAGTAGGAACACCACAGTGTGTGTTCCTGGTCTGGCGATCTGCTTACTGGTCCAAAACCATCACACATCTTCACCTCTGGACCTGTGCTCACTGTGGTAGATATCATGACCACCATTAATCCCCCTTCCCTCCCCAAACATACCAGCCACATCACCCTTCAAGAGCAGACCTGCTTTGACAATAGAACGTGGCAGTGATGCCACTCCAGCTCTGGGCTAGCCTGTGGCAGGCCCAGTAGCTTCCACTTTCCCTTGCCTGTCGCTATAGTCTGACTACTTGAGACTGCCATGCTGTGAGGAAGCCCAGGCTGGCCACATGGAGAGAGGGGCCAGGTGGAGGAGCACCGAAGCACCAGACAAATGACTGAGTCTTCACAGACCTTCCAGTCAACCGCAAGCTGAATGCAGCTGAGTGGGCGACTCAAGCTGATGCCACATAGAGCAGAAGAACCGCTGAGCCAAGCCCTGCCGGGGTTGCTGACCTACAGAATAATGGAAACTAATACATCTTTGTTGTTTTAAGCCAGCAAGATTTGGAATGGGTTGTTATAAAGCAATAAATAGCTAATCCACACTGTCTTCCCCTCCTGCTTTCTGAATCCCACCCATCCGTCAATCAGATCCAGTAACACCTCCTCCTGGAAGCTTCTCTCATCTCACCTTATTCCTCACCCCATCAGCCTCTGTACTCTGCTCGGTAAATACCTACACTGAGGGCTCAGCTCAGGGCTCTCTCCTGAGAATCCCTCCCTGACTTCCACTGTGGGTGCTTCTCTGAACATGCAAGGTAGCTCATTCTCACCCCATTCCTGTGACCATCTGTCTGCTTGTTTCCCCATCAGACTGTCTTTTATCCACAAACTCCCCCACACAGCCATTACCTACCATGTAATAGGGGCTCAATAAGAGCTTATGAACTAAAGGGATACACTGCTATGCCACAAACAATCTCATTCATCTCTCTGCAGACCTGTGAGTCTCTTTCCCACTGTGATTGCAAATGCTTTAGCGTAAGGATTATGCCTACTTATCTCTAGGTCCCCCAAGAGACTTGCACATCGTAGGCACTCAGTAAACATTCTGTTGACTTTTAACTGATTGACATGTCACTTTCATTGTGACCTTAGCTCCAGATTCTCCCATGCACCTCTGATACTCAGGTTCCAGGTCTCCTAGACCTGGATGCTAGACAAGGGCAGAGGAGGCTCTGCTTGTTTATTTCTAGCTCTTTTCCAATCAATGAAATTCTCAAAACTCCATGCAGTCTACACTCACCACACTGAGTTCAGTCCAAAGGGATAATGTTTTGTATGGCACATTCTCTTTTAAAAGGATTCACCCCCCAACTCCTACTGCAACAGACAAATGTGAAAATGTTAACACAACTTCCCACGCCACCAGGGAGTTCCAAATCAACTGGAAATATCTGATTCAATCTGTTATCGTAAGACACAGACCAGACAGCGTTGTCACCACAAGGGACAATCATTCTATGAACACATACATGGTCTTGTGACCTCTACTCAACATTCCAGAGATAGAGAAGCTGAGTGGCCCTGGAGTGGGGGAGGGGCTGGGTTATAAATAGTGAGGTGCAGTGGGCTGGACACTCGGATGGCGGCCAGATTCCTGGTCCTCCTGGGCCTAGGTGACTCGTCATCTGCAAGATAAGCACAGTGCTCTGCGGACATCCAGGGCATTTTCCCACCTACCTCGGACCCTCTCCACCCTCCTGAGCTGCCAGGACCTGGCCCTGGCTCTCCCTAACCAGGCCAGAGCTTGCCTGCTTCCCACGTTCTAGCCTGCCCTGCCTTGGGTTTTATGTCTCATCTGGGACTTGATCATACAATCCCAAGGCTCACAGAGGCTGTGAAATCTCAGTTCCTTGTGCAAGGGCCTGTGTCACCCAGAGCGGAACCAGGTTGGGGAGGTAAAAGTACCAAAGGCAAGGATGGGTGAAAAGAAAACAGGGAGGAGGAGGTCAGGAAATAGGCTCCTTCTAGCACAAAGCAGGCCCCTCAACAAGTCCCCGTGGACCAACTAAGTCTGCGCTCAGTTCTGGGGGAGACACAGTCATCGTGGCTGGACTGGAAGAAAACAATTCTTGGGTGCAGCCTGGCCTGGTTCCCATCCTGGCTCCCCCACTGAACAGCCACATGACTTTGGGCACATTTTCCCTGTTGGAAAACAGCCTTTCTGTGAGACGGTGATGAGATTCAGTCCCCCTGAAGGGACTAAGCCAGTGCTGTACATAGAAAGTATTAAAAAACGCAAGCTCCCTCTTCCTTCCTTTCACGCCTGGACTCCAGCTAGAGAGGGCTGGCTCATGTCTGAGGCCGTCTCAGAGTACAAACCCAGGTACAAGAGAAGCTCTGTCCTTTAAGGAGGCTGCGTTTAGCACCCCCAAGTAACAAAAAAATCTTATTACATATATTATTCATTCATTCACATTCATTCATTCAACAAACATTTGTTGAGTGCCTCAGGTGTAGCCAGCATTGCTCTCAGCACTACTGCTGAGATTCCTGGATCCAGGCACTATGGAGCTTTAGATAGTTCCTGCCCCTAAACTGCTCTCATCCACAGTCCCGCTGTCTGTGTCTGGAAACAAATATGACAGCATCCTATCTGCCATCAGCTAAGCCCTGAAGATGATAATGACACAGATAAAAAGTGATACTTGAAGAGAGGTACGTAGGAGACTCCCTAGGTAGAAAAGAGGGCAACACCCACTGCCCCAAGCTGTTATGCCAAAAATCTGACACCAGCTCTGAGCTCACCAACCTGATTCTACAGATAATATTTTGCCATCCGTCTGTGGGAAGAACCAGTTTTCCTTTTTTATTTTCAATGTGTTGTGAACTGATATTTTTGTAAAATATATAGATCATGTGCTTAAATGCTACAATGTTGTTTGTTTATTTATTTGAGATGGAGCCTCACTCTGCTGCCCAGGCTGGAGTGCAGTGATGCGATCTCGGCTCACCTTAACCTCTGCCTCCCGGGTTCAAGCAATTCTCCCACCTCAGCCTCCCGACTAGCTGGGACTATAGGCACGTGCCACCACACCCAGCTAATTTTTGTATTTTCAGTAGGGACGGATTTTCGCCATGTTGGCCAGGTTGATCTCGAATGCCTGACCTCAGGTGATCCACCCTCCTTTGACTCCCAGAGTGCTGGGATTACAGGCATGAGCCACTGCGACCAGTCTGTCAAATTATTTTAGAAGTTCCTAAATACTAACATTGAGAATATATATATTTCTCATTGCTACCCAGCACCAAATAATTCAGGCACCAATCTATGAACCACATTTGGGTAGGCCTGATGACATTTAGTTAATTCCGTGAACTGTCCAAAATCTAGCATAATACTGTCACATTTTTACCTGATGAAGTTTCAACAATATCAAAAATGAACAAAAAATTATTTTAAAAATGTTGCTGCGTGCTGCAAAGAAATACAAGAAATAGAATTGTAAGATTCAACTTACTTGCTGATGGTTGAAATTTGACCAGATCTTGCAAATCAGTAGAAATCTGGAAGACGTGGCTGTAGAACTGCTGGACTGAATTCTTCAGGCCAGAAATGTCTCTGGAATGCGACCTGAGCGTTCCGTTCATCTGCCTGACACAGTTCCACAGGCTGCTGACATGCTTGTTGAGCCCCTCCTTGATCCTCTGAAGATTTGCTGAGATAGAATCCAGCTTGCTGCAAGTTTTCTCCATATGAGACACCCTGCCCTCCACCATGGAGACCTCCCTCTGGACCCCCTGCATGCTTTCCTTACAAGCATCCAGCTCCGAGATGACTTGGCTCTGCAACCTCTGCCACCTCTCCTCCAGCTGACTGCAGCAATGAGCCATGGGGTGCTGGGGGGACGGCAGGGTGTCCACTGTCCTTTCTTGCTCACCCACCTTAGTGAACCCACCCATGCCAGCGTTTTCACCTGCTCTACAATTGCTCATTTCCTTCTGAAGATGAGTCACATCATTTTCTGTGTGGTTTAATTGAGAATAAAGAAAACTAAAATCCTCTTGAAGTTTCTGGATGGTTCGTTCGGTTTCTTGAAACTTCCTGTGCATCGTGTCGTTGAGAGATTTCAAAAGGTGCAGGCTGTCGCGTACTGCGCGGTCTTCCCTGTTTGGCAAGGCACCTTCCATCCCATGAGGCTTTCCCTGGATGTTCTGCAGGCAAATGTCTTCAACAACTTGAACTTTGTCCTTCAGGTGGTTTAATTCCATCATGACCCGTTCATCTCCTGACCCTGACACCCCTGGCAGGGCTGCTGCCCCTGGGGGACTGAGCTCTGCACCAGTGTTGTTGGCCATCTGTAGGAGAACGCTCCCCAGACGGTCTTCCAGAGACTGTATTTTCTGATCAACAAGCTGCTTCAAGTCACCCACCTCTCCATTAATGGTCCCCCGAAGGGTTTCCTCAATGTAGAAGCAATGTTCTTCAGCGTTCTTCTCCGTCACATTGATCCTTGCATCGAGTTCATTCCATTTTGCATCAAAGTCCACATCTGGCTCTGGAACTATAAGGCGGTCAAACTCATTGTCCAGTCTTGCATTCAGCATTCTGGTGGCTTCAGCAACTCTCTCAATTTTCTGGTCCAATGTCTTGATCTGTTGACCAATGTCACCATTCTTTTCACTGTCGCAGCAATTTGCCTGGGCTGAAGGTTCCTGTAGCCGGGCTCGGAGGTTATTTATTTCTTTTCTCAGGCTTGTTTCCTTCTCCCCTATGAGCTCTATCACTCCTAGGTAGCTGCTCCCATAGTCATCACACTGCTGTTGGAGGCCAGTGAGCTTGTACTCACACGAGTTTTTCAGGTCAGCCAGCTTTCTGTCCATGCCCTCCATGAGCTCCTCTCTCAGGGCGTCGATCTTACTGTCCACATAGGCTTGGTAGAGTTCGTTGGTTGTCATGGTCACCGTCGGGCCCTGGGCTGCTTCCTGGAGCTGTCTGAGCTGCCCTTCGTAGCCCTTCACTTTTCCATCCAGCTCTTCCAGCTTGTCACTTTTGTTCTTTAGAGTATCTTTGACTTCAGCCAATTCAGACTTGATGTCCTTCACGCCAGATTCCTTAGTGTTGAAGACACCAGGACTCCGGCCCATTTCTGTGTCTCCACTAACAGTGGTGTCAGGCTTGGGGTGCTGGCTGCTGAGCCCTGGTGCCCGTGTTTTACTGGCATCATCCTGACTGGCATGTTTGAGATTTTCACTCACTCCAGCAAGGGAAGACTGGAGGTCAAGAACTGTCCTTGTGAGTCGAAGAACCTTCTCCTCTAGCACCTGTATCTTCTTTTCCTGAAGTTCCTGAGGCCCCTCTTTTGGATCTACCCCCCAGCTTGGTTGTGCTGTACTAGTTGGGGACAAAGTCTTCTTGGGCTCTGAGACTTGGCTGGGTTCATTATCTGTTACAAAGATAAAGTTGGACATGAATGAACATTTTCTACCTTTAGCCAGATTCTGCCAAGACAATAAACAAGGTACCTACAAAATACATGTACACCTTCACTTACAGGTCACTACACAATTGTAGGTAAGTACTGTGGTACAGTAGAAAAGAGTATGGGCTTTGTAGTCAAATAGACCTCTACTTGCATTCTGGCTCTGCTATTTACTGTTTGTCCTTGAGCAAGTTAACTAACTTCTGTGAACTATAATCCTCTCATCTATAAAGAAGAACAGCTCCTAGAGCTGTTAAAATAATACGTACATGGCACCTATTAGATAACCAATGGTCTCTTTCACCCTGAGGGAAAATATTCATTATCCGCTTTATCATATGAACACTTCATTCCCATATTAGTGAACTGCAGCCACACCCCAAGAGTTGACTGCATACAGTAAAACCACAAGAAACCACTTTAGCAAGATCCACCCATTAGCTGTTGGATGGTGATATCATATGATATCATATCATCTGATGTTATTCTCAAAGCAGTGCCTGAATGTTTTGTCCTCTACTTTCATTAACATCTCTGTGCTCGAAGAGTCTCATAGACATTGTTTAGCCCTGCTTGCAGTTTGGCGGACAAAAAGCAACAGAGATAAAGCAACTATTCATCAGTGTCTCCTAACAACAGCACCGTCTGACCATATATAGTAAGATTCACTAAGTCAAAGAATGCAAATATTGAAAGTTGGTCAGGGAGGTGGTGTGTGCCTGTAGTCTGTTACTAGGGAGGCAGGAGGATGGCATGAGCCCAGGAGTTTCAGGGCATCCTGGGCAATATAGCAAGACCCTGTATCTTAAAAAAAAAAAAAAAAAGAAAAGAAAAAAAGAAGAAGAATGCAAACATTGAATTTTGGATAATCTTATTTTGAGAAAACACCAAGGAAACAATCCAAAAGAAAGAAACAATTACTAATCTTTAATAATAAGGGGGGAATGATACTGATGAGTCATAAAATGAAGATAAATTGATAGACATAGAGGCAAATAAAAAGGAGACTATTGAAACCTGCAGCAATAGGACAATAAGAAACAAACTATGCCCTGAGTACAGTAGGATACAAGAAATACTGCGCCTGGGCATGATGGCTCACGCCTGTAGTCCTAACACTTTGGAAGCCTGAGGTGGGTGAATTGCTTGAGGATAGGAGTTCGAGACCAGCCTGGCCAACATGGCGAAACCCCATCTCTACTAAAAATACAAAAATCAGCCAGGTGTGGTGGCAGGTGCCTGTAATCCCAGCTACTAGGGAGGCTGAGGCAGAAAAATCGCTTGAACCCAGGAGGCAGAGGTTGCAGTGAGCCGAGATAGCGCCGCTGTACTCCAGCCTGGGCAACAGAGAAAGACCCTGTCTCAAAAAAAAAAAAAAAAAAAAAGAAATGAAAAGAAAAAGAAGAAGAAAAAGAAAGAAATACTGAAAGAGGTTAACACTGACAAACCTGGCAACTATAGTGAAACATATCATATAAAGTGGAAGAAGTCAAACACAACATAGGTTGCAATTAAATAAAATGCATTAACATATTACACTGGAAAACATTGGAAATTAATTTAGAATGTTGTAGATATTTGAATTCAATGATCATTGTTTTTTCCTCCTCTGAACTTTTGCACAAGCTCATAATAGCAGCTATTATTTATTAAAATCAAGTTAGTGGTAAAACCAAATCTGAAATTCAGATATCCAAATCCCCAAGAATCTTTCTTTTTGCGGAGAACTACAAAGAACACCTTGTTTTCCTTACTGAAATATTTATTCTCTCTCTCTCTCTTTTTTTTTTTTGAGACAGAGTCTCCCTCTGTTGCCCAGGCTGGAGTGCAGTGGCGCGATCTCGGCTCACTGCAAGCTCTGCCTCCCGGGTTCACGCCATTCTCCTGCCTCAGCCTCCCGAGTAGCTGGGACTACAGGCACCCGCCACCATGCCCGGCTAATTTTTTGTATTTTTAGTAGAGATGGGGTTTCACTGTGTTAGCCAGGATGGTCTCGATCTCCTGACCTCATGATCCTCCCGCCTCGGCCTCCCAAAGTGCTGGGATTACAGACGTGAGCCACCGCGCCCAGCCCTTATTCTCTCTTAAGACACTAAAGAAAGAAACAAGTTGCTGAATCATATGCAAGTGGAATGCTATTCTAAACAAAGGAAATAAAAACAAAGGTCAGTGAAGGGGGGAAGATTGAGGATGTAAGGAAATGCTTTGCTCATATACCATGGTGACTGGGAAAATTGCATTTTTTTCAAAGGATAATTTGGCAACATGTATCAAAATACTCAGAATCTTTTGACCCTACAATTACACTTCAAGAAATTTGTTCTAGTAAATAATCAGAAATGAGTGCAAAAATTTAATAGGAAAAGATGCATATTCATATATTATCTGTAATACTGAAAAATTACAAACAACCTAAGTGACCAACAGTAGAGGATGGTGTTCAATAACTCACATTCTCTCAAGCCATTAAGTGGTATTGTAGAATATTTCATGACATGGAAGGTTGTCCATTATAGGTTATTCAATAAAAAATAAGTTTCAGGTCGAGTGCAGTGGTTCTGCCTGTAACCCCAGCACTTTGGGATGCTGAGGTGGGAGGATCACTTGAGTCCAGGAGTTCAAGGTTGTGAGCTGTAATCATGCCACTACACTCCAGCCTGGGTTACAGAGCAAGACCCTGTCTCTAAAAAAGAAAAAGTTGCAAAAATAGTATTTTTTTTATAATGACGGTGAATTCAGGGTATGTTCATCCATTCTGTGTTGAAATAAAGGAATATCTGAGACTGGGTAATTTGTGAAGAAAAGAGGTTTATTTGGCTCACAGTTTTGTAGGCTGTACAAGAAGCATGGTGTCAGCAACTGCTTCTGGTCAGGACCTCAGGAAGCTTCTGCTCATGATGGAAAGTGAAAAGAGGGCCAGTGTGTCACATGGTAAGAGAGGGAGCGAGAGGAAGCAAGAGGGAAGGGAGAAGGTGCCAGCCTCTTCCAACCAACCAGCTCTCATGTGCACTAACAGAGCAAGAACTCATTGAAGGTCACATTGCAACATGAGGTTTGGAGGGGACAAACATTCAAACTATATCAGAGGATAAGCATTTCTTTTTACTCCTTCCTAAAATCCCACTAAAAGGACAAAATAAAAGGAGGAGGGAGACAAAAAAAAACCTACTCAAGTCACACACACAAAACTGGGAGTCAGAAAAGTTTTGGTGTTTTTTTAGCAGCAATATTGGAAGCTAGAGAAAAACTGAGCACTATTGTCAAAATTCTGAAGGAAAGTGATTTCTGACCTAGATTTCTGAAGCTAGAATAAAAAATAGTTTTCATACTATAAAGTGGTAAAAAGTTTGCTTCCCATGTAATTGTCTCATGAAGCTACTAAAGGACATGCTCAAGCAAAGCAAGAGGATAAGCCAAGAAAGAGGGAGCAGGGGACACAGGAAACAGGGAATTCAATAGGAGAGGGACAAGTTAAGATCCTCAGGTGATGACAGGAAAAGAGGATGTCCCGTCCAGGTAGGGCAAGTGAGAAGGCTCAAGGGAGACTTCTTCAAGAAGATGAAACTGCTGTGTCTGAACATATGGAGGGGACATTTAGAGAGCCAGAGAAGAGTTGGGTTGAAATAGCAATAAAAAGATAGAAAACCAAGCAAAGGAAAAACATAAGACAATGATTAACTGTAAGGAATCAAAAAGCCGCGTAGGAAAGAAAACCTATCCATAGTACACCACATGGCTCAGCTGTAAACATTATCTACATAGTTACTACAATGTAAACATTGAATACTGAGTAAATAAAGAATATGGTCTAACCGTATGGAAGGGATGGGGGGATAGGAGCCATGTGTTGAGGAGTGGATGAAAGGGAGTTAAATTCTTGCCTTCCATAATGAAAAACCAATAGATATGGAGGTAAATTCCAAAAGATTCATCTGAAGAGTTTAAAGTACTACCCATGGAAAGGGAAAATGAGAAAAAGGGTTTGGGGATGGTCATTGTTTTTCCTATTAGTCCTTATAAAGCTATTCAACTTATTAAACTACAATATGCTTAAACTTCTGTCAAACAAAAACTAAAATGAAACAAAACAAAAATAAACTATTACAATCCACCAACCCCCATGTCATGTTCCCCGCATCCCAGTATCTGTCATGGATTATTGTAATTACTCTCTAATGTCTGCCTTCCATGAAGTCAGGGACTCTCTGCCTTTTTTCTCACTTATTCCAAGTACCCAGTATAGAGCCTGACAGATACAGAAGTTCAATAAATATTTGTGAGATAAATGAATTTTTCTTTAACAAAATGAATGTACAGACATAGGAAAGAGAGTAAGGTTCTATAACAAAATGTCAACAGTAGTTCTCATTTAGTCATGAGATTATGTATCCTTAAATATTTTTCCTATATTTTATAAACATTCTTTAATTGATGTGCATTACTTTTGTAGTGAAAAAATCATTTTAAAATCTATTTTTACAGACAATGTTGGGAAGAACTACGAGTTTCAAAATTGAGAACACCTCATGGCAAAATATAATCATTTAAGCATCTAATTTCATAAGAAAACCCAGGCTGCATTTATTATGACTGAACTTAAAAAGATGAAGTGATGGCCGGGCACAGTGGCTCACACCTGTAATCCCAGCACTTTGGGAGGCCGAGGTGGGCAGATCACCTGAGGTCAGGAGTTTGAGACCAGCCTGGCCAACATGGTGAAACCCCATCTCTACCAAAAGTACAAAAATCAGCCAGGCATGGTGGCAGGCGCCTGTAATCCCAGCTACTCGGAGGCTGAGGCAGGAGAATTGCTTGAACCAGGTAGGCAGACGTTGCAGTGAACCGAGATTGTGCCACTGCACTCCATCCTGGGTGACAGAGGGAGACTCCATCTCAAAAAAAATAAAAAATAAAAAGCAATTTTAACCCCCCTAAATTCAGATGTATGGGCCCAAGTAAAAACAAACAGTACATCACTACATCTGAATCTCTTTACAGCTGTGCCTCCAGGTGACACAAGTCTGAACCCACTGGCATTTCCTACCCTGATGTTTAAGACATTGGCTTTCACAACAAGCTGGCCCTAGCAAAGCAATTTACTTGCAAGGAAGTTTGTCTTACTTGCTACTGCTCCTGAAAATAAATTTGTCACATGTGGCTACTGCAGGCATCTACGTGTGTTATTTGAAGTCCATTCAAAGCTCACCATTGTAAAGCACGAATCCTGTTGTTTGAAGGAGCACCGGAAATATTAAAGGTGGCCACACATAATAGCACAAATAAGAAGTTACCTGTGGCCTTCTTCAAGCTGTTTCGAGGCCGAGCCGGCGTGGGGCGGAGGGTCTTCACGGGGTCTTTGGGGCCTTCTTGGCAATCTCCCCCTCTAAAGCCAGGACAGCACCTCCATTCCAACTGTGTCACTGTCTTATATCTAGTGACATATCTAGGTCTGAAGTTCACTCGATACCTGTGGACAGAAGGGATGGCATCTCTCTTTATTGGCTGCCGTTACAAGCATCTTCCGGCGCTAGACCCAAATAAAGAGGATTCAGGGCACGCAGGACCCTGCCTGCTCTCCAGGCTGGCCCGGGGGGGATGTTGGTCTCCTCAGTCCAGATCTGGCTGGGGGGTTCAGCCTAACTCAGCTCAGCCTCAGGAAGGCAGGGGCTCCCCAATCCTCCACCTGCCCTGAGCACCCGTTTCCCAGCAAGGGGAACACACAGCTTAGAAAATCACCAAGGCTCCCATTTGAGAAGGATACTTTTCAGCCCCCAAACCAAGCTTTTGTTTCACCAAACTTCTGTTCTACAACTCAGTTTGTGGGGATTTGTTTCAGATGTCACTAGAGATTGTTTTGTTTTGTGTTTTAAAGAAATATTCCTGGCCAGGCACAGTGGCTCAGGCCTGTAATCCCAGCACTTTGGGGCCGAGGCTGGCAGATCACTTGAGGCCAGGAGTTCGAGACCAGCCTGGCCAACATGGTGAAATCTAGTCTCTACAAAAAATACAAAACTTAGCCTGGTGTTGTGGCGCATGCCTGCAGTCCCAGCTACCGCTGAGGCACGAGAATTGTTTGAATCCAGAAGGTGGAGGTTGCAGTGAGCTGAGATCGTGCCACTGCACTCCAGCCTGGGAGACAGAGTGAGACTCCGTCTCAAAAAAAAAGAAAAAGAGGCTGGGCACGGTGGCTCACGCCTGTAGTCCCAGCCTTTGGGAGGCCGAGGCGGGCGGATCATAAGGTCAGGAGATCGAGACCATCCCGGCTAACACAGTGAAACCCTGTCTCTACTAAAAATACAAAAACATTAGCCGGGCGTGACGGCGTGCGCCTGTAGTCCCAGCTCCTCGGGAGGCTGAGGCAGGAGAATGGCGTGAGCCCAGGAGGTGGAGCTTGCAGTGAGCTGAGATCGCGCCACTGCACTCCAGCCTGGGTGACAGAGCAAGACTCTGACTCAAAAAAATAAAAAGAAAGAAAGAAACCTCCCTGGCACCCTGCTCTCCATCATGTCTGTGTGTTTACTGCTGCACCTCCCTTTCCCGCTGCTAGCAAAGGTGGCCACCAGCTTTTGGAGATGGCAGCTCACACTATTTGTGTTCACTTTTTACAAAGATGCCCTGGTTCATACTGTCAATGACAGAAATCAGGAAGCAGAATTGGAAGCACTCAAAAAGTCCTGTTGACAGTGCACATTCCCTCATGCCCTGGGATATTACACAGAGAGCTTTGCAGTGAGCTGGAAAGTCCTCCAGACTCAAGGCTGGGCCTGGGCCCACAACAGACTTTGACAGCCCCGCAGCCCCGGGCTCACCGGGGATAGAGCCAGGAGTTCAGCCCCCACAGCGGCCCCTGCTCACAGCACAGGCAAAAGCCACAGCCACACAGGATGGGGCCTCCCTACTTCAGCCCAATTGTGATTTCCTGCCTTGCAAATCATCTCTCTTGAAGCTCTTCAGCTCCTCTTCATTTCTTACACCAGCACCAGCAGCTGGCCTTCTTCTTGAGCCAATTCCCAGAAAGCAACAGGCTGAGTGTCACTTTTTCAGGGTTGCTGAGAGCTGCCCATGGGGGAGGCGGGACAATAGCAGCAGCGGAGTTACCTAGCAAAGCAACTCCCTCCCAAGCACCAGCCCTGTGGCAGGTGGACTTCAAAGTTACCTCCCAAAGGAAAGCACAAATCATGTGCTGGACCTTCGACACGTGATGGACCTTTGACACCCTCCCCGAGGGTCACACTCTGACAATTACACTCTGGGTATAGGATCCACCCCACTGGGACTGGCCAGGCACCCTGCAGAATCCCAAGAGGGCCCTACTGACAGCCAGGACCCACCAAGCCCTTTAGACTTCCTAGCACCTTCCACTGTCCCTGTTTCCTTTGGTTTTTGTTGTGTTTTTTTTGTTTTGTAGAGTTAAGTATCACTTGGTTGCCCAAGCTGGAGTGCAGTGGTACAATCATGGTACATTGCAACCTCAAACTCCTGGGCTCAAGTGGTCCTCCCACCTCGGACTCCCAAAATGCTGAGATTACAGCCACCATACCTGGATAATTTTTTTTTTTTTTTTTTTTTTTTTGAGATGGAGTTTCACTCTTGTTGCCCAGGCTGGAGTGCAATGGCACCATCTCGGCTCACTGCAACCTCTGCCTCCCAGGTTCAAGTGATTCTCCTGCCTCAGCCTCCCAAGTAGCTGGGATTACAGGCGCCCGTCACCATGCCTGGCTATTTTCTGTATTTTTAGTAGAGACAGGGTTTCACCATGTTGGCCGGGCTGGTCTTGAACTCCTGACCTCAGGTGATCTACCCACCTTTACCTCCCAAAGTGCTGGGATTACAGGTGTGAGCCACCATGCCCAGCCAATTTAAAAAAACATTTTTTTTAAGAGATAGGGTCTCACTATGTTGCCCAGGCTGGTCTCAAGCGATCCCCCAACCTCAAAGTGCTGGGATTATAGGCGTGAGCCACCACGCCCGGCCTTGGTCTTTAGAGCAGTGGTTCTTAGCCTGAGCCATCAGAATCACCCAGGAAACTGAAAAAATACCCGCGCTTGGGTCTCCCCCTCAGAGGTTCCGATTTAAGGGGCCTGGGGTGGCGGCCAGGCATGCAGATGTTAGAAAGCTCAGAGAGCCTTTTCCAAGGAAAACTGAAGAGGAAGGCTGATAGTAACATGGAAAAACAAGGGCTGCTCAGGCAGTTGGATGAGGAGAGGAAAGACCTTCCTTCCAGGCTCTTCCTTCTCTCATTGCTGTCCACCTCCACCAAGGCCCTACTGTACATTTTCCCCTTTTCACAAGTGAGAAAACAGAGGCTCATGGGGTTAAGCGACTTGTCCAAGTTCAAACAGCCCAGAAGGGGCAGGGCCGTTAAACCCAAGCATCCTCTCTGCACCCCACACAGCCATTCTCTCGGGCGATGCCTTATATTTGAGGAAGCAACCCCACCTGGAGATGTTCCAGAAGGCCCTAAGGGCTGGGTAAGAAGGTAGGCAACCCCCACTTCGGCCAACCCATTCCTGAGCATCCCACCCGTGGCCAGGTACACACTAGCCCTCAGTCCCCACCACCACCTAGCAGGAGTCCTCTGTGTGGTCCTTGAAAATGTAAAAAGGGAAGAAAGCATCATTGCACTGGATTGTTTTGCGTTCTCAAGTAGAGCATAATGCTGGAAGAATGTGTAATCTCAGAAAAACGTGGTTCCTCTGAGCATTCAGACTGAATGTGAAATGTGTTTGCTCTCAGGTTTTGTTCATCTGCCAGGAGATGACGACCCAGGCCTGCATGAAGCCGTCTCAGAGGAGGCTGAGCCAGGCCGGGCAGAGCACACTCCTGTGCCCATTGAAGAGGAACGGCCCCCACTCCAGCCCAGCAGGGGGCTGTGACCTCTGTCATGCTCCAGAGTGGAAGAAAGGCCTTGCTGTGCCAACACACTTTGTTCTTTTCTTTCAAGCCAATTTTATTTTGGGGCCAGCTCCCCAGCTCCTAATGTAGGAAAGTTCCCTGGAGCCTGGAGCCCCAGCCCCTCCCACTCGACACATGTTCCCCACTCCTGCTCGGTGTCTGATCTGCCTGCTGTTGAGTTTCTGGCCAAGGGAGTTCAGGTTGAGGCGCTCCTGACAAGTTTTCAAGCCTAGCGTGGGGAAGAGGCCTTCCTGGCTGGCATCAACGGTTGGAATCCGTCAGCAGCCACCTCCTGCGGTGGGAAAGCTCCCTAGGGATGTCACATGACGATGACAAATCTGGATCTCAGAGGTGGCCTCGGGCCCTGCTAGTCAGCCCTCGGGCTCAGTTGGGAGCTCAGGGGGAGGGGGAGATGAAAGGGTTGTCCAATCCCAAATCCCTACTGGGATTTTCCCAGCAGAAAGGGGTTCCCACTAAGGCAGTAGTCAGCTAGAAGGTTCCCTAGAGGATGGGGAGCAACAAAGGAGGATTCTGGGTCACCCTCTTCATCACCCAAGGCACTGCAGGAAAATAGCTAGTAAGCTTTAGAAAATGCCAAGGAACTTCCAGCAAAATTGTACCTTAATTGGTGGAGGGTGCTCGTACCCTTCTAAAAGTCCCCAAGTCGTTGTCAAGTGCAGCCAAAGTGGAGAAGCCCCAGACCCAGGATCCACTCCTCCCTTCAGGGAATTGGCCACCCTCCTACTAGGCCTGGGAGCCAGAGGACCAGGCAGGGGACATGAAGCAGAGGCAGGCGGCCCAAGCATCCCCAGGGGCCCCTGAGCTGTGAGCACATGGGAGATGCTCACTCGATACAGAATCAGTCAACTAACTGCAGTGTGGGGGTGGCCAAGCCATGGGACCCACAGCCAGAGGAAAAGCTAAGGCGGCGGGGCGGGGCGGGGCGGGGCGGGGCGGGGCGGACTCGGCTGCAGCCCTGGCTCCCTTCCCAGCCTCGGCTGTGACTGTGATAGTGCCCCAGCCCTCTGGAGAGCCCCGTCCACAGCTGCCTTGGGTATGGGCGGGGGCGGTCCTTGGGTCTGTAACCCTGGGCCTGTCGCCCTGCCGCCTGGCCCCTGTGAACTCTCCCCAATTCCAGCCAAGTCTCCTTTCCCCCGCCTCTTCCTCTAAAACCCTTTTTGGAGGTGAAACAAGGGTTTCCCATTTTTATGGGTTCAGCAACCGTGTCAAGACACTAGACTGGCCCAGGAGATTCTAATGAGAAGGGAGCTATGAAAAAAAGGCCTGGAAAAGTTGTGTCAGCATCCAGGGACCATATGACTGGAAGTGTCCCTGTTAAAACAAAATGTGATAAAATGACAGTACCTCCACTTGACGTCATCCCCACAAAGACTCCTTCTACTGACTCAAGTTGAGACCTCCTTCATAACATGCCTCAGTTACATTTGTGTTTGCTTACTCCGTGTTTGTCTTCCCTGCCAGACTGTAAGCCCCATGAGGATAGAATTCCTGTTGGTTTTGTTCACTATAACATCCCATTTCAAAAAATTAATATACTAGGCTGGGCACAGTGGCTCATGCCTGTAATCCTAGCACTCTGGGAGGCCAAGGAGTGAGGATTGCTGAGCTCAGGAGTTCGAGACCAGCCTGGGCAACATAGCAAAACTTCATCTCTACTAAAAATCTTTAGAAGTCAGCCATGCATGGCGATGCACACCTCTTATCCCAGCTACTTGGGAGGCTGAGGCAGGAGGATCATATGAGCCCTTGAAGTTGAGACTGCAGTGAGCCATGATCACAGCCATTGCACTCCAGCCTGGGTGACAGAGACCCTACCTCAAAAAATAAATCAATCAAATTAATATACTTAACTTTCTTTTTGGGGGGAGTGGGGGGCAGGGCGGACGGAATCTCCCTCTGTCGCCCAGGCTGGAGTGCAGTGGTGCGATCTTGGCTCACTGCAACCTCTGCCTCCTGGGCTCAAGCGATTGTCCTGCCTCAGCCTCCTGAGTAACTGGGATTACAGGCACCCGAAACCATGCCAAGCTATTTTTTTTTTTTTTTTTTGTATTTTTTAATAGAGACAAGGTTTCACCATGTTGGCTAGGCTGGTCTCGAACTCCTGACTTCAGGTGATCTGCCTGCCTCAGCCTCCCAAAGTGCTGGGATTACAGACATAAGCCACCGTGCCCAGCCAAACATTTTAGAGCAGTTTTATATTTACAGAAAAATTGAGAAGATGGTACAGAGATTTACCATATACTTCCCTCCATCATGTACAGCCTCCCTCATTATCAACGTCCCCCTCAGAGTGGTGCACTTGTTACAACCGATGAACCCAACCTCCAGTGACACACCATTGACATCCTGAGTCCATAGCTCACCTCAGGGTTCACTCATGGTGCTGTCCATTCTATAGATCTGGACAAATATATAATGATGTGGATGCACCATTAGGGTGTCGTACAGGGCATTTCACTGCCCTAAAAATCCCCTGTGCTCCACCTATTCATCCCTCAGCTTTTTACTATCTGCACAGCTTTTCTATTTCCAGAATGTCATATAGTTGGAATCATATAGTATGCAGCCTTTTCTTCTTTGTTTGTTGTACAGGGTCTTGCTCTCTCTCACCCAGGCTGGAGTGCAGTGGCACGATCACAGCTTACTGCAGCCTTGACCTCCCATGCTCAAGCAATCCTCCAGCCTCAGCCTTCTGAAGAGCTGGGACAAGAGGCACGCACCATCACGGCTGGCTAATTTTTGTTTTTAATTTTTTGTAGAGACAGGGTCTCACCCTGTTGCCCAGGCTGGTCTCGAACTCCTGAGATCCAGTAATCCTCCTGCCTTAGCCTCCTAAAGTGTTGGGATTACAGGTATGAGCCACTGCACCTGCACCTGGCTATCTGTAGCCTTTTCTGATCAGCTTCTTTCACTTACTAACATGTATTTAAATTTCCTCCTCGTCTTTCCATGGCTTCATGATTCATTTCTTTTTAGTGCTGTATAACGTTCCATCATCCTTTTTTAAAAACATCCCTATTTTTAAGCCAGCCGTGGTGGCTCACACCCATAATCCCAGCACTTTGTGAAGCCGAGGCCAGCGGATTACTTGAGGTCAGGAGTTTG
This sequence comes from Symphalangus syndactylus, assembly GCF_028878055.3. Taxonomy (NCBI): domain Eukaryota; kingdom Metazoa; phylum Chordata; class Mammalia; order Primates; family Hylobatidae; genus Symphalangus; species Symphalangus syndactylus. Next base: position 68,782,743 of record NC_072423.2, on the reverse strand, counting down.
AGGCCAGCCTGGCCAACAGGGTGAAACGCCATCTCTACTAAAAATACAAAAAAAACCCAAAAAACAAAAATTAGCCGTGTGTGGTTGTGTGCACCTGTAGTCCCAGCTACTCAGGAGGCATGAGAATCGCCTGAACCTGGGAGGTGGAGGTTGCAGTGAGCTGAGGTGGCACCACAGCACCCCAGTCTGGGCAACAGAGTGAAACTGTGGCTCAAAAAAAAAAGAGTCATCATTAAATCAATAATTGATTAATCAATTAATGACCAGTCATTTTTCGCTAGTAGGTTTTAGGGAGTCCAGTGTCCCTACTGTAAACCCCAGAGTCATCCTCAGGTCTAATCAAAGCAGATGTGAATTCCTGAGTCTTTCCAGAACCAAGTCAAGCTCCAAGATCCTTAGTCTGTAATGATCTGGACAAGAATCACGCCAGAGGTGACCTAGGGCTGTGCTATCCAATAAGGTAGCCATTGGCTGTATATGGCTGTTAACATTTTTTTTTTTTTTTTTTGAGATGGAGTTTTCGCTCTTTTTGCCCAGGCTGGAGTGCAATGGCGTGATCTCGGCTCACTGCAACCTCCGCCTCCCAGGTTCAAGCAATTCTCCTGCCTCAGCCTCCCTAGTAGCTGGGATTACAGGCATGTGCCACCATGCCTGGCTAATTTTTTTTGTATTTTTCTTAGAGATGGGGGTTTCTCCATGTTGGTCAGGCTGGTCTCGAACTCCCAACCTCAGGTGATCCTCCCGCCTTGGCCTCCCCAAAGTGCTGGGATTACAAGCATGAGCCACCGTGCCTGGTGTGGCTGTTAACATTTAAACCAATTAAGATTGAACATTTTGTTCCTCAGTCACACTAGTGTATTTCACAGACTTAACAGCACAAGTGGCAGTGGCCACGCTTGCAGTGTTGGGCAGCGTGAACATCTCCATCATTGCAGAACATTCTGCCTGACAGGGCTGCGCTGGGGATTCATGAGACTGTTGAGTAATCAGCAGCAGGTGCGCATCTGTTCATGTCTTGATCCCTAACCCCCATCAACCCATCTTCTCTCTCCCTCCACATCCGTTCCAGACCTAGGAATGGAATCTTCCCTGAAAATACCCACACGTCCCGGAGGGAATCATCCCAGGGGACCATCTCGCCAGCTGCTCCACAAGGCAAGGCTCCTTGCCTTGTGTTTACGGCACTGACCTGGGTTTTATTTTGACACAGGTTACTAAAACTGCACAGAACCAAAACCTGGTGCCCCCCTGGGGACACTTGTTTAACGGGATTTCTCCAGAGAGCCGACTTTTAGTAAATCCCTCTCCTTCCAGTCATTGGTTGCCCCCAGAGGCCTGGAGCCAGCTCTTCTTGCTCCATTCGTGTGTGTGGGAATACAGTATTGACTGGAACGGAGCCGGGAGGATGGAGGAAGAAACCAGAAAGGAGGTGTTTCCCCAGGGATGATAGGAAGTACCCTAGCCAGGCCAGGGGGAGGAACTGCCCGCCCCAAAGAAGGAAAATGAGCATTTCCAGGAGACTCCGATTCTCACACAGGGCAGACTGGGTTGGGTTACCCGGAATCCGCTATTGCACTAAGTTTCCGTGGAGCAGTTCATTCCAGCCACAGTAATTCATTCTTTTCAAATTTTGGTAAAATACGCATAACATGAAATTTAGCATCTTTTTTTTTTTCGTCCTTGAGACAGAGTCTCACTCTGTTGCCCAGGCTGGAGTGCAGTGGCGTGATCTCGGCTCACGGCAACCTCCACCTCCCGGGTTCAAGTGATTCTCCTGCCTCAGCCTCGCAAATAGCTAAGATTACAGGCACCTGCCACCACGCCTGGCTAATTTTTGTATTTTTAGTAGAGACAGGATCTCGCCATGTTGGCCAAGCTGGTCTCGAACTCCTGACCTCAGGTGGTCTGCTGGCCTCCGCCTTCCAAAGTGCTGGGATTACAGGTGTGAGCCACTGTGCCCGGCCACCTGAAATTTAGCATGTTAACCACTTTTAAGCATACAATTGTGCAGTGTTAAGCACACTCACGTTGTGATGTAATCATCACCACTAGCCATCTCCAGAACTGTTTCACCTTCCCAAACTGAAACTGTGTCCCCATTAAACACCAACTCCCCATTCTCCTCCACCCCCAGTCCCTGGAAACCACCACTGTACATTCTCTATGAATTTGATGACCCTTATACCTCATTTAAGTGCAATCATAGAGTATTTGTCTCTTTGCGACTGGCTTATTTCACTTAGCGTAATGTCCTTAAGGCTCATCCAGGTCACAGTGTGTCAGAATTTCCTTCCTTTTTACACAGCAATTCACTTACAAAGTTGACTTCAGTCAATTTAGAAATTCGCAAGACAGTGGACTGATTTTCTTTCTTTCTTTTTTTTTTTTTGAGATGGAATGTCAGTCTGTCACCCAGGCAGGAGTGCAGAGGTATGATCTCAGCTCACTGCAACCTCCACCTCCTGGGTTCAAGTGATTCTCCTGCCTCAGCCTCCTGAGTAGATGGGATTACAGGCGCATGCCACCATGCCCAGCTAATTTTTTTTGTATTTTTAGTAGAGATGGGGTTTTGCCATGTTGATCAGGCTGGTCTCAAACTACTGACCTCAGGTGCCGCCCACCTCAGCCTCCCAAAGTGTTGGGATAACAGGCGTGAGCCACCACGCCCAGCCAGTAGACTGATTTTCTAGGAACTACTTATGACAAATGTTTTGTTTGAAAAAAAAAAAAAACAAAAAAAACAGTCAATCAATGAATAAAAAATAAGCTTTTTTCTTGGACGATGTGGTATGAGAAAAAAAAAAAGAGGGCTTTTTATATTTATTGACATTTTGCTAAACATGTTGGGCAGTAGAGGCTATAAAGTTTGAAATAGGAAGTGATTTCAAAACTAGGTTGAAGGAAAAGTAGTTCTGTCCAGTGGAAGAAACATTTCCCATTTGAATCCACTTTGTCCTACTGACAGTCAAAAATTGGCCATTTGAAACCATGTGCATCTATAAAGCCAATCTCTGCATGTTAGGAGGTGCACTCTGACCCCAGAGATCCCTTCCAATGCAAACATTCCACAGTCTGAAAAAGTCTCCCACTCCAGATAAAGTCAAGGAACCAAAGGACCTTCTTGCAGCTTAAAGCACATCAAATGCCAAAATCAGAATTTTCATCTTATCTCTTTCTGCTACATCACATATTTTAATCAGATCTCTACATGGAGAAATTAATAACATGAAAGCAAAGAAATGTGAAATATTTCACTTGGCCTTTTAGGAAAATTCATCTAAATTCTAAAAGCCAGAATGCTTGGGCAAAGACATTTCTGAAACACAAAATGTATCCAATGAATCTAAAAGGTTGAAGAGCCCTGATAAAAATCAGGTTACAATGTAGCTTTGTACATATTTGTAAAATAACAGGTCTAAGACCAATGCAGTGTGTTCAAAATGAAAATATTCTACAGGTGACTGTTTCCCAGTACAAAAGATGTATCTGCTGGATAAATCACAATTATAAGCTGCTTATTTTTCCATTTCCTCTTGAATTGATTTCCTTATCACGTAGAGTGGCAAGCTAGCTTTTAAAATCTAAAATCCTGGCCAGGTGTGGTGGCTCACGCCTGTAATCCCAGCACTCTGGGAGGCCGAGGCAGGTGGATCACGAGGTCAAGAGATCGAGACCATCCTGGCTAACACTGTGAAACCCCGTCTCTACTAAAAATACAAAAAATTAGCCGGGTGTGGTGGCAGGCGCCTGTTGTCTCAGCTACTCAGGAGGCTGAGGCAGGAGAATCGCTTGAACCCAGGAGGCAGAGGTTGCAGTGAGCTGAGATCACGCCACTGCACTCCAACCTGGGTGACAGAGCGAGACTCCATCTCAAAAAAAAAAAAAATCTAAAATCCTTTTCACTTCTCAGTATTTTTGCCCTGATCATATAGGGTAATGAATAGAAGTTTTCCCCACAATTTATCACCCCCCATATCCCAAAAGACAGAGCTATTCTACAGTCCAAAAGAAAGGTGATGAAAGAAAACCACAGCAGCTCTGCTGCGAGGCTTGGTCCCAACTTGGCTGCAGCAGACAGTGAAGTTGTTATTCTTAGATTTACTAGGAGAGCAGTACCTTCCTTCTGAGCAAACTCACATGGCTAAAAATGACATCATTTCCAACTGCAGGCTGCACCCAACCCCATGAAATATAGCTCATGCAAGCCTTCCACCGTGGGAGATGCATCACAAAACTCAAGGCACTGCCCTAAGTGTGGGGAGGTGGGGAGTGAGTGTGGGGCATCCCACAAGCCTTAGCTAACTGCATGTCTGAACCATCCAAGACTTGATGGAGGCCCACATCCTCCTAAAGAATTATTTTGGGGAGGGCCACTGCTGCTGCAGGCTGTTTCAGCCAAATACATTCTATACTATCCCCATTCTGAAACTGACATCATGTTTCCTCATTCCTGGAAGCAGAATCACAGAACACTGGTCTCACGATCCCTCCCTCATCAGCTCCCCAAGTGTTCCCACGGCATGGCCATGAGAACATCTGCTGGCCTGAGCCATTAGCATGGTGCTCACCACCAAGTGACCCTCCCTCCGTGGACTTGTGATCCAACCCTTTCTATTCAGAGCTGCTGAACAACTCTATTTTGATTATTCCCTTTCTTTTTTAATGGCCCAAGTTCTCCTACAAAAGTCACAAGAATGACTGATATGCTTTCTCCTGCTTTTCCCTTGACCTGGGCTTTCCCTGGTTTGCAGCACCAGCACCCCTCCCTCTTCAAGGACTTTGGTCACCCTGTGTTTTCTCTTCCCAGGTGCCACATCCTCCAGCAACGCTTCAGCGTGTAGCTGCCCATCCACTCTTCTCAGTGTTGTTTTTAGATCCTGTACATCAAGAGAAGTGGCCATGACATCCCACTTGGAATCAATTTCAGACCTTTGGGTGAAGGCCACAGATGCTGACAAGCTCTTAAACAGGCCACGCCTGTAAACGGTGCCAGTCACTCAGAAGCATCGAAAATCTGGAGACATAAAGAGTTTCTTTGCAGATATAAACATAGTTTCTTCCTTTTGGAAAATTTATTCTCGTTTTTAAAATATCTAGATTTGAAAACACAGGAACACATATTTCTGATCTAATTTATGACCATATGGAAGGAAAAGGACCCAAACATTATAACCTAGTTTCAAATTTCTTCCATAGTCCAGGTTAACACGGTATTACTATGTTTTTGAAATTCACACTTCACATAGTGAGGTGCAGATGTCTTCATTCGCCTGCACTCTGCTCAGAAGGGGCATGGCGTTTCTGGAAGAAAATGCCAGAGCCCAACCCACCTCCAGGCCTGGAGGGAAGGACAGCACCAAGGAGGGGAGGGGCTGCTTAGCGAGATAAAGAAAAGAACTGATGCAAAGTTATTTTCCCCATTCTGTATGTCACCACATGTCTTCAGCAAATGATGGTACACACACACACAGGAATCCAACAACAAAAAGTAATCAACTACAGCTGGGTGCAGTGGTGCACACCTGAGTCCTAGCCACTCAGGAGGCTAAGGAGGAAGGATTGCTTAAGCCCAGGTGTTTGAGACCAGCCTGGGCAACATAACGAGACCCTATCTCTTAAGAACAAAACAAAACAAAACAAAAAAAAACAAGTAATCAACTACTAATACATACTATTACACAACATGAATGTGTTTATTTGCTCTTAAATGGGAGGGGTGATGGAGGAGGTGGCCATGGGGGAGTAACAAGGAAAGAGGAGCTTTTCTCCAGGACGAATCAGGGTGGCCAACAGACTTTTAAGGTGGGTAACAACTATGATGTCCTTTAAGTCGTTTGTGTTGTGACAGTCATCAGTAAAGTCCTCATGGCTTATGCAGGCTTGTGGGACTGTACTTCTATTAGAGAACTTGAGGGTGTAAGGTTTCATACCAAGGCCAACCCAGAGTGGTTCAGAGAGCTAGCGCACAACTCAGGAGGCGGCAGGACACTAAGCCTTGGGAATTGCCCCTGTCTACAGGGAAGATTTGGGGCTGCCACAATTCCTGTACTTCAGGAGGAATGAGACACATATATAGACTTTTGGGGTGAAGAGGAGCCCAACTGACATCTGTTCACAATTTTTTCCATTTTTTAAATTTTTATTTATTATTTTGAGATGGAGTCTTGCTCTGTTGCCCAGGCTGGAGTGCAGTGATGTGATCTCGGCTCACTGCAAGCTCCGCCTCCTGGGTTCATGTCATTCTCCTGCCTCAGCCTCCCAAGTAGCTGGGACTACAGGCGCCCGCCACCACACCCAGCTAATTTTTTGTATTTTTAGTAGAGACGGGGTTTCACTGTGTTAGCCAAGATGATCTCGATCTCCTGACCTCGTGATCTGCCCACCTCGGCCTCCCAAAGTGCTGGGATTACAGGCATGAGCTACCACGCCCAGCTATTTATTTTGTTGAGATGGAGTCTCACTTGGTCGCCCAGGCTGGAGTGGTACAATCTTGGCTCACTGCAATCTCTGCCTCCTGGGTTCAAGTGATTCTCCTACTTCAACCTCCTGAGTAGCCGGGATTACAGGCACGTGCCACCATGTCTGGGTAATTTTGTATTTTTAGTAGAGATGGGGTTTCGCCATGCTGGCCAGGCTGGTCTCGAACTCCTGACCTCAGGTGATCCGCCTGCCTTGGCCTCCCAAAGTGCTAGCATTGAGCCACCATGCCCGGACAAGGCCTATAAGTGTTAAATATAGGTGGCTTGTTTCCCATTTCTTTAAAATTAAATTTTTGGTTTTTTTTTTAAATCACATAATCTGCATTATTTTGTTGTTTTATTTAAATAAAACACTTAAGATCTCTGGGTTAAGCAGTGTTTCTTGTCCTCTTAACAATAAACATGGGCATAAGCTAGCCCACGACCCAAAAAGACTTCACTTTGCCTCAATCAGTTTTTGCAAATAAAATATAAAACCAGGCATGGTATTCTCAAAGAAGCCACACAATTAATATTAAAATAATTCTCTTTGTGTTTAGTATTCACCTTTTTCAAAGAACAGTTATATCTTTGGTCACTCTATCCTCTTGGTAACGCCAAACTCTTCTCTATAGTGGCGTGACATGAACCTTCACAATTTGAAAGCTGTGTCATAGATCAGGGAGAGTCACAGCTTAGCAAAAAACATGTAAAGGTCACACTGAGATTGCCAAGTAAGTAATCTACATTACAATTTATATCATTACTTTGGTTGATTTAACTAGAATCTACCATATCACATCATTTTAAGCTGCAAGCTACTGCATTTTCATCGAGTATTGAAAACCATTTTCAGTCCAGGCATGGTGGCTCGTGGCTGTAATCCCAGCACTGTGGGAGGCCGAGGCAGGAGGATTGCTTGAGCATAAGCGTTCGAGGCCAGCCTGGGCAACATGGTGAGACCCCGTATGAATTTTTTATTTTAAAAAAACCAGTTTCAAAGACTGTATCTCTCACAATTTCCATTTTAAAAATAGAAGCCATGGACAGTTGTTCAAATTTATAGTCTCCATGACTGAAAATTGAAAACTCAACCCAGATCACGTGATTCTTAGTAGAAGGAAAGACAAGCTGAAAACACATGCTTTTTCATCCATTCATTGGGCAACAGCAGCATCCTTTGGATGCCTACCAGGTGGTACCCGGGCATCATGGCCTTTCTTGAGCCGTCAGCATTCAATATGAAGCACTTATACTACTATGGAAACCATATGAACAATAAACATATCTCTATCATCTGTAACAACTTAGGCGCACTACTCCCAGCTTGGCCAAAGATCAGTTACATCAGACAAGACCCAACCCTGCTCTAATCCTGTTACCTCCAATATCAACTAAGATTTATAATATTTGCTCCTCTTTTGCCCCCCAGACATTAAAAGGATAAAAAAGGAAAAAGCTTTGAAACAGTAAAGCTTTACAGAAATGAAAATTATATACAATGTATTCATTTACCATAAGGCAAACATTTGCAATAAGACTAAAAACTTGGATTACCTCCATAATAATGGACTCCACTGCCCACATGAAGGGTTATAGTTAATTTCTGACAATCAGGTGATGAATAATGAGGTCCTGATTGTCTCTCAGATAAAAGCAATCCTGCCATAACCTCCAAATGACAGGCCATGAACTAATTCAACTTCCTTTGCAACACGTGGTCCTTTCTAGCAATACCCTCAACAGAGGAGCACACAGATCCCCGCTCAGTGCCAAATCTCCACGTCCTCAGAACCTGTGGAGCAGGAGGAGCTGCAGTCCCAGGCCCAGTGCTCACTCCCTCCACTGCCAGCTGGGCATCCCCCTCCGTTCTGGCATGGACTGCCAGTCTCCTGAGTGAGTCCCTCCTGTGCCCCTCACCCCACATGGTGCCCCAACCCAAGTACATTTTGCACACACAGCTGGTTAGCATTTGAAAGCACAGCTCTGATGATGTCCCTGCCAGGTGTGGTGGCTCACGCCTGTAATCACAACACTTAGGGAGGCAGAGTCAGGAGGATCACCTGAGCCCAGGAGTTTGAGGCCAGGCTGGGCAACATAGCAAGACCCCATCCTCCATAAAAAGGGGGGAAAAACTCAAATTTGATGATGTCCCCAATGAAAGCATTCATGACCCTCCTTTGCATGGATAATAAAGCCCACACTCCCAACCACAGTGTTATGGACTGAATTGTGTGCCCCCCAGAAAGATATGTTGGAGTCCCAACCCCCAGTACCAGAAAATGTGACTTTATTTGGAGACAGGGTCTTTACAGAGGTGATCAAGTTAAAACAAGGTCATTAGAGTGGGTACTGATCCAATAGGTCTGGTGTCCTCAGAAAACAGGGAAAATTTAGTTACCGGGGTAGCTAAAGAAAAAAGAGGGGGGTGGGGGAATTTGGAGACAGAGACAGGCACACACAGAGGAAAGATGACGTGAAGAGACACAGGGAGAAGACGGACGTCTACGAGCCATGGAGAGAGGCCTAGAACAGATCCTTCCCTCAAAGCCCTCGGGAGAACCAACCCTGCCGATGTCTTGATGTCTTGATCTACGACCCCCTGTGGACACCCACCTCCAGGTCCCTGCTCGTGTGTCTTGGCTTACGCTGACCTTGGCCTTCTCTCACATCTGCATATATTCAACTAGAAGCTTCCTTCAAAGCCGTAAGATGTCACCACTTGCAAACAAGTTCTCAGATTCCTCCTGGCTGGAAATAACTTTCTTCCACCTCTGAACACCCCAGCACGTTGTGCTTCTCTTACTGCAATTCTCATTCCCACCTTTTATGTTTTAATCATTTATGTTTATGTTTCAATTCACTTGCTAGATGTGCACTTCCAGAAGCCCACAGAAAGATCCTTACTGTATCCCTGTAGAAACTAGTTCTGGGCCACATGTAGGCCTTGCACAAAAATATTTGTTTAATGAAACAAAGAGTCTTCAAATAATAAGTCTTCTTCCAAGCCTGTTGAGCTTTCTGCCAATTCAAAATGGCTTATGCTAATTATGAATCCTTAATCCAACATTTTCCAGGACTATAAATGTGAAATGTTTACTTCATTATGTTTTTATTTTTATTTACTTATTTATTTTGAGACAGGGTCTTGTCACGTAGGCTGGAGTGCAGTGGCACGATCATAGTTCATTGTAGCCTCAACCTCCCCAGCCCAAGCGATCCTCCAACCTCAGCCTCCTGAGTAGCTGGGACCACAGGCGTGCACCACCACACCCAGCTAATTTTTGTATTTTTGGTAGAGACTGGGTTTTGCCATGTTGCCCAGGCTGGTCTCTAACACCTGAGCCCAAGTGATCCGCCTGCCTCGGCCTCCCAAATTGTCGTATTACAGGTGTGAGCCACCACGCCTGGTCCATTATTATTTTATCTAGTGTTCTATATCTGTAATGTATTTCCCATCTCAGTTGTTCTTCAGAAACTCCGAGAAGTATCCTTACTATCAATATAAGTTATTTTGCCCACTCTGTATTTCACCGTATGTCTTCAGCAACTATATACAAATGATGGTACACACACACACACACACACACACACAGAGGAATCTATTCAACAACAAAAAGTAATCAACTACAGCCAGGTGCAGTGGCACACACCTGGAGTCTAGCTACTCAGGAGGCTGAGGTGGGAGGATCGCTTAAGCCCAGGAGTTCAAAACCAGTCTGGGCAATACAGTGAGATCCCATCTCAAAAAAAAAAAAAAAATCAGCTACTGATACATACAACATGAATGAATCTCAAAATCTTTCTGTTCAATGAAAGAAGCCAGTCAAAAGAGAGTACAACACAACCTGTATGACTCTATTTACATAAAACTTTAAAATATGCAAACTTATCCCTAGTGAGGGAAAGTGGATCAGCAGTTCCCAGGGAGGGGGCACATGGGGAGAAACTGGGGGGAGAGATTAGCAAAGGATATGTTGATTGTGATGTTGGTTTCACGGGTATATATGTCAAAATATTAGATTGTACAACTTCAAATATGTGGCTTACTCATGTAAATTATACTTCAATTAAGCTTTTTTTAACTATGTAATTTCTGCATTAAGGTATTTTTAAATCTCTTCAAATCTGTGAAAGCAAAGTACCAGAGAGTCTTTTCTAGACTATGCAATAACATATTTCAATTACATAGAAACTAAAATCAGCATCATTAAGTCTTTGTCAAAGTTTCAGAATGAAGGTTTAACTAGAGTTGGTTTTTTAAAAATGTATCAGATTACTCTTCAACACATAACCAATTGTTTCTGCCTGCCTATTGAGAACTCAGGTCTAATATTTACTTTTTGTTCTTTTAAAGGTATTGGATCAATGATTAAGGAAGAAAGCCAAACAGGATTTAAAAAACAAAATAACTCCCTTCAAACTGACATATTGTGTAAAATAACACAAAACATCACAGATGTATGTTAGCATTTTGAAAATACAACAAGAAAAAAGTCCAGGACCAGATGGATTCACAGCTGAATCCTACCAGACATTTAAAGAGAATTGATACCAATCCTATGGACACTATTCCACAAGACAGAAAAAGAGGGAACCTCCCTAAATCATTCTGTGAAGCCAGTATCCTCCTAATACCAAAACCAGCAAAGGATATAACAGAAAAAGAAAACTACAGACCAACATCCCTGATGAACATAGATGCAGAAATCCTTAAAAAAATACTAGCTAACCAAACCAACAGCATATCAAAAAGATAAGCCACCATATTAAGTGGGTTTCACACCAGGGATGCAGGGATGGCTTAACATATGCAAGTCAATAAATGTGATATACCACATAAACCGAATTAAAAACAAAAATCACATGATCATCTCAATAAATGCAGAAAAAGCATTTAATAAAATCCAGTATTGCTTTATGATTAAAATCCTCAGCAAAATTGGCATACAAGAGACATACGTCCATGTAATAAAAGCCATCTATGACAAACCTACAGCCAGTATAATACTGAACAGGGAAAAGTTGAAAGCATTCCCTCTGAGAAACGGAATAAGACAATGATGCCCACTCTTCACCACTGCTCTATTCAGCATAGTACTGGAAGTCCTAGCCAGAGCAATCAGATGAGAAAGAAATAAAGGGCATCCAAATCTGTAAAGAGAAAGTCAAACTGTCACTGTTTGCTGATGATATGATTATATACCTAGAAAACCCTAAAGACTCCTCCAAAAAGCTCCTAGAACTGATAAGTGAATTCAGCAGTTTCAAGATACAAAATTAACGTACACAAATCAGTAGTTCTGATATACACCAACAGTGACCAAGCTGAGAATCAAATCACAAACTCGACCCCTTTCACAATAGATACAAAAACAAAAACAAAACTTAGGAATATACCTAGCCAAGAAGGTAAAAGACCTCCACAAGGAAAACTACAAAACACTGCTGAAAGAAATAATAGAGGGGGAGGAGCCAAGATGGTCGAATAGGAACAGCTCCAGTCTACGGCTCCCAGCGTGAGTGACGCAGAAGACACGTGATTTCTGCATTTCCAACTGAGGTACTGGGTTCATCTCACTGGGGAGTGTTGGACAGTGGGTGCAGCGCACCCAGCGTGAGCTGAAGCAGGGCGAGGCATCGCCTCACCCGGGAAGCGCAAGGGATCAGGGAATTCCCTTTCCTAGTCAAAGAAAGGGGTGACAGACAGCACCTGGAAAATCAGGTCACTCCCACCCTAATACTGCACTTTTCCAACAGTCTTAGCAAAAGGCACACAGCAGATTATATCCCGTGCCAGGCTCAGAAGTTTCTACGCCCACGGAGTCTCGCTCATTGCTAGCACAGCAGTCTGAGATCAAACTGCAAGGCGGCAGCGAGGCTGGGGGAGAGGCGCCCACCATTGCCGAGGCTTGAGTAGGTAAACAAAGTGGCCAGGAAGCTCGAACTGGGTGGAGCCCACCACAGCTCAAGGAGGCCTGCCTGCCTCTGTAGATTCCCCCTCTGGGGGCAGGGCATAGCCAAACAAAAGGCAGCCGAAACCTCTGCAGACTTAAATGTCCCTGTCTGACAGCTTTGAAGAGAGTAGTGGTTCTCCCAGCACACAGCTGGAGATCTGAGAACAGGCAGACTGCCTCCTCAAGTGGGTTCCTGACTCCCAAGTAGCCTAACTGGGAGGCACCCCCCAGTAGGGGCAGACTGACACCTTACATGGCTGGGTACTCCTCTGAGACAAAACTTCCAGAGGAATGATCAGCCAGCAACATTTACTGTTCACCAATATCCGCTGTTCTGCAGCCTCCACTGCTGATACCCAGGCAAACAGGGTCTGGAGTGGACCTCCAGCAAACTCCAACAGACCTGCAGCTGAGGGTCCTGACTGTTAGAAGGAAAACTAACAAACAGAAAGGACATCTACACAAAAACCCCAACTGTATGTCACCATCAAAGAGCAAAGGTAGATAAAACCACAAAGATGGGGAAAAAACAGAGCAGAAAAACTGGAAACTCTAAAACTCAGATTGCCTCTCCTCCTCCAAAGGAACACAGCTCCTCACCAGCAGTGGAACAAAGCTGGATGCAGAATGACTTTGATGAGTTGAGAGAAGAAGGCTTCAGACGATCAAACTACTCTGAGCTACAGGAGGAAGTTCGAACCCATAGCAAAGAAGTTAAAAACCTTAAAAAAAAAATTAGACAAATGGCTAACTAGAATAACCAGTGCAGAGAAGTCCTTAAAGGACCTGATGGAGCTGAAAACCACGGCATGAGAACTACGTGACGAATGCACAAGCCTCAGTAGCCAATTCGATCAACTGGAAGAAAGGGTATCAGCGATGGAAGATCAAATGAATGAAATAAAGTGAGAAGTTTAGAGAAAAAACAGTAAAAGGAAACAAACAAAGCCTCCAAGAAATATGGGACTATGTGAAAAGACCAAATCTATGTCTGACTGGTGTACCTGAAAGTGATGGGGAGAATGGAACCAAGTTGGAAAACACTCTTCAGGATATCATCCAGGAGAACTTCCCCAATCTAGCAAGGCAGGCCAACATTCAAATTCAGGAAATACGGAAAATACCACAAAGAGACTCCTCAAGAAGAGCAACTCCAAGACACATAATTGTCAGATTCACCAAAGTTGAAATGAAGGAAAAAATGTTAAGGGCAGCCAGAGAGAAAGGTCGGGTTACCCACAAAGGGAAGCCCATCAGACTAACAGCTGATCCCTCGGCAGAAACTCTACAAGCCAGAAGAGAGTGGGGGCCAATATTCAACATTCTTAAACAAAATAATTTTCAACCCAGAATTTCATATCCAGCCAAACTAAGCTTCATAAGTGAAGGAGAAATAAAATACTTTACAGAGAAGCAAATGCTGAGAGATTTTGTCACCACCAGGCCTGCCCTAAAAGAGCTCCTGAAGGAAGCACTAAACATGGAAAGGAACAACTGGTACCTGCCACTGCAAAAACATGCCAAATTGTAAAGACCATCGAGGATAGGAAGAAACTGCATCAACTAACGAGCAAAATAACCAGCTAACAACATAACGACGGGATCAAATTCACACATAACAATATTAACCTTAAATGTAAATGGGCTAAATGCTCCAACTAAAAGACACAGACTGGCAAATTGGATAAAGAGTCAAGATCCATCAGTGTGCTGTATTTAGGAAACCCATCTCACGTGCAGAGACACACATAGGCTCAAAATAAAGGGATGGGGGAAGAGCTACAAAGCAAATGGAAAACAAAAAAGGCCAGAGGATGCAATCCTAGTCTCTGATAAAACAGACTTTAAACCAACAAAGATCAAAAGAGACAAAGAAGGCCATTACATAATGGTAAAGGGATCAATTCAACAAGAAGAGCTAACTATCCCAAATATATATGCACCCAACACAGGAGCACCCAGATTCATAAAGCAAGTCCTTAGAGACCTACAAAGAGACTTGGACTCCCACACAATAATAATGGGAGATTTTAACACCCCATTGTCAACATTAGACAGATCAACGAGACAGAAAGTCAACAAGGATATCCAGGAATTGAACTCAGCTCTGCACCAAGCAGACCTAATAGACATCTACAGAACTCTCCACCCCAAATCAACAGAATATACATTCTTCTCAGCACCACATCACACCTATCCAAAATTGACCACATAGTTGGAAGTAAAGCACTCCTCAGCAAATGTAAAAGAACAGAAATTATAACAAACTGTCTCTCAGACCACAGTGCAATCAAACTAGAACTCAGGATTAAGAAACTCACTCAAAACCACTCAACTACATGGAAACTGAACAACCTGCTCCTGAATGACTACTGGGTACATAACGAAATGAAGGCAGAAATAAAGATGTTCTTTGAAACCAACAAGAACAAAGACACAACATACCACAATCTCTGGGACACATTCAAAGCAGTGTGTAGAGGGAAATTTACAGCACTAAATGCCCACAAGAGAAAGCAGGAAAGATCTAAAATTGACACCCTAACATCACAATTAAAAGAACTAGAGAAGCAAGAGCAAACATATTCAAAAGCTAGCAGAAGGCAAGAAATAACTAAGATCAGAGCAGAACTGAAGGAAATAGAGACACAAAAAAACCTTCAAAAAATCAATGAATCCAGGAGGTGGTTTTTTGAAAAGATTAACAAAATTGATAGACCACTAGCAAGACTAATAAAGAAAAGAGAGAAGAATCAAATAGATGCAATAAACAATGACAAAGGGGATATCACCACCGATCCCAGAGAGATACAATCTACCAACAGAGAATACTAAAAACACCTCTATGCAAATGAACTAGAAAATCTAGAAGAAATGGATAAATTCCTGGACACATACACCCTCCCAAGACTAAACCAGGAAGAAGTTGAATCTCTGAATAGACCAATAACAGGCTCTGAAATTGAAGCAATAATAACTCACCAACCAAAAAAATTCCAGGACCAGATGGATTCACAGCCGAATTCTACCAGATGTACAAGGAGCAGCTGGTACCATTCCTTCTGAAACTATTCCAATCAATAGAAAAACAGGGAATCCTCCCTAACTCATTTTATGAGGCCAGCATCATCCTGATACCAAAGCCTGGCAGAGACACACAAAAAAAGAGAATTTTAGACCAATATCCGTGATGAACATCGATGCAAAAATCGTCAGTAAAATACTGGCAAACTGAATCCAGCAGCACATCAAAAAGCTTATCCACCATGATCAAGTGGGCTTCATCCCTGGGATGCAAGCCTGGTTCAACATACAAAAATCAATAAACATAATCCAGCCAATGACAAAAACCACATGATTATCTCAATAGATGCAGAAAAGGCCTTTGACAAAATTCAACAACGTTCATGCCAAAAACTCTCAATAAATTAGGTATTGATGGGACGTATCTCAAAATAATAAGAGCTATCTATGACAAACCCACAGCCAATATCATACTGAATGGGCAAAAACTGGAAGCATTCCCTTTGAAAACTGGCACAAGACAGGGATGCCCTCTCTCACCACTCCTATTCAACATAGTGTTGGAAGTTCTGGCCAGGGCAATCAGGCAGGAGAAGGAAATAAAGGGTATTCAATCAGGAAAAGAGGAAGTCAAATTGTCCCTGTTTGCAGATGACATGATTGTATATCTAGAAAAGCCCATTGTCTCAGCCCACAATCTCCTTAAGCTGACAGGCAACTTCAGCAAAGTCTCAGGATACAAAATCAATGTACAAAAATCACAAGCATTCTTACACACCAATAACAGACAAACAGAGAGTCAAATCATGAGTGAACTCCCATTCACAATTGCTTCAAAGAGAATAAAATACCTAGGAATCCAACTTACAAGGGATGTGAAGGACCTCTTCAAGGAGAACTACAAACCACTGCTCAATGAAATAAAAGAGGATACAAACAAATGGAAGAACATTCCATGCTCATGGGTAGGAAGAATACATATCATGAAAATGGCCATACTGCCCAAGGTACTTTATAGATTCAATGCCATTCCCATCAAGCTACCAATGACTTTCTTCACAGAATTGGAAAAAACTACTTTGAAGTTCATATGGAACCAAAAAAGAGCCTGCATTGCCAAGTCAATCCTAAGCCAAAAGAACAAAGCTGGAGGCATCACACTACCTGACTTCAAACTATACTACAAGGCTACAGTAACCAAAACAGCATGGTACTGGTACCAAAACAGACATATAGACCAATGGAACAGAACAGAGCCCTCAGAAATAATGCCACATATCTACAACTATCTGATCTTTGACAAACCTGACAAAAACACGAAATGGGGAAAGGATTCCCTATTTAATGAATGGTGCTGGGAAAACTGGCTAGCCATATGGAGAAAGCTGAAACTGGATCCCTTCGTTACACCTTACACAAAAATTAATTCAAGATGGATTAAAGACTTAAATGTTAGACCTAAAACCATAAAAACCCTAGAAGAAAACCTAGGCAATACCATTCAGGACATAGGCATGGGCAAGGACTTCATGTCTAAAATACCAAAATAAATGGCAACAAAAGCCAAAATTGACAAACGGGATATAATTAAAGAGCTTCTGCACAGCAAAAGAAACTACCATCAGAGTGAACAGGCAACCTACAGAATGGGTGAAAATTTTTGCAATCTACTCATCTGACAAAGGGCTAATATCTAGAATCTACAATGAACTCAAACAAATTTACAAGAAAAAAACAAACAACCCCATCAAAAAGTGGCAGAGGATATGAGCAGACACTTCTCAAAAGAAGACATTTATGCAGCCAAAAGACACATGAAAAAATGCTCATCATCACTGGCCATCAGAGAAATGCAAATCAAAACCAAAGTCAGGAAACAACAGGTGCTGGAGAGGATGTGGAGAAATAGGAACACTTTGACACTGTTGGTGGGACTGTAAACTAGTTCAACCATTGTGGAAGACAGTGTGGCGATTCCTCAGGGATCTAGAACTAGAAATACCATTTGACCCAGCCATCCCATTACTGGGTATATACCCAACGGATTATAAATCATGCTGCTATAAAGACACATGCACATGTATGTTTATTGCGGCACTATTCACAACAGCAAAGACTTGTAGCCAAGCCAAATGTCCAACAACGATAGACTGGATTAAGAAAATGTGGCACATATACACCATGGAATACTATGCAGCCATAAAAAATGATGAGTTCATGTCCTTTGTAGGGACATGGATGAAGCTGGAAACCATCATTCTCAGCAAACTATCACAAGGACAAAAATCCAAACACCGCATGTTCTCACTCACAGGTGGGAATTGAACAATGAGAACACATGGACACAGGAAGGGGAACATCACATACTGGGGCCTGTTGTGGGGTGGGGGGAGGGGGGAGGGATAGCATTAGGAGATATACCTAATGTTAAATGAGAAGTTAATGGGTGCAGCAAAACAACATGGCACATGTATACATATGTAACAAACCTGCACATTGTGCACATGTACCCTAAAACTTAAAGTAGAAAAAAAAAAAGAAATCATAGATGACATAAACAAATGGAAACACACACCATGTTCATGGATGGGTAGAATCAGTATTGTGAAAATGACCATACTGCCAAAAGCAATCTACAAATTCAATGCAACTCCCGTCAAAATACCACCATCATTCTTTACAGAACTGGAAAAAATCCTAAAATTCATATGGAACCAAAAAAGAATCCACATAGCCAAAGCAAAACTAAGCAAAAAGAACAAATCTGGAGGCATCACATTATCTGACTTCAAACTATACTATAAAGCCATAGTCACCAAAACAGCATAGTACTGGTATAAAAATAGACACATAGACCAATGGAACACAATAGAGAACCCAGATATAAACCCAAATACTTACAGCCAATTGATATTCAATAAAGGAAACAAAAAGTGGGGAAAGGACACCCTATTTAACAAATGGTGCTGGGATAACTGGCAAGCCACATGTAGAAGAATGAAACTGGATCCTCATGTCTCACCTTACACAAAAATCAACTCAAGGTGGATGAAGGTCTTAAATCTAGGACGTGAAACTATAAAAATTCTAGAAGATAACATTGGAAAAGCCCTTCTAGACATTGGCTTAGGCAAAGACTTCATGACCAAGAACGCAAAAGCAAATGCAACAAAAACAAAGATAAATAGGTGGGACTTAATTAAACTAAGGAGCTTTTGCAAGGCAAAAGGAACAGTCAGCAAGGTAAACAGACAACCCACAGAGTAGGAGAAAATCTTCACAATCTATACATCTGACAAAAGACTAATATCCAGAATCTGTAACAAACTCAAACAAATTAGCAAGAAGAAAACAATCCCATCAAAAAGCAGGCTAAGGACATGAATGGACAATTCTCAAAAGAAGATGTATAGATGGCCAAAAAACATATGAAAAAATCCTCAACGTTACTAATGATCAGAGAAATGAAAATCAAAACCACAATGCGATACCACCTTACTCCCGCAAGAATGGCCATAATCAAAAAAATTTAAAAATAATAGATATTGGCGTGCATGTGGTGAAAAGGGAACGCTTCTACACTGCTGATGGGAATGTAAACTAGCCCAACCACTATGCAAAACAGTGTGGGGGTTCCTTAAAGAACTAAAAGTAGAACTTCCATTTGATCCAGCAACCCCACTACTGGGTATCTACCCAGAGAAAAAGAAGTCATTATATGAAAAAGATACTTACACATGCACGTTTACAGCAGCACAATTTGCAATTGCAAAAACGTGGAACCAACCCAAATGTCCGTCAATCAACAAGTGGATAAAGAAACTGTGGTATAGGGCCGGGTGTGGTGGCTCACGCCTGTAATCCCAACACTTTGGGAGGCTGGGGTGGGTGGATCACTTGAGGTCAGGAGTTCGAGACCAGCCTGGCCAACATGGTGAAACCCTGTCTCAACTAAAAATACAAAAATTAGCCTGGCATGGTGGCGGGCACCTGTAATCCCAGCTACTCGGGAGGCTGAGGTTTGACAATCACTTGAACTCAGGAGGTGGAGGTTGCAGTGAGCCGAGATGGTGCCACTGCCCTCCAGAGCCTGGGTAACAGAGTGAGAATCAGAAGAAAGAAAAGAAAGAGAAAAAAGAAACTGTGGAATATATATATATACAATGGAATACTACTCAGCTATAAAAAGGGATGAATTAATGGTATTCACAGCAAGCTGGATGGAATTGGAGTGAAATAACTCAGAAATGGAAAACCAAACATTATGTTCTCACTCATAAGTGATAGCAAAACTATGAGGATGCAAAGGCCTAAGAATGACACAATGGACTTTGGGGACTCGGGAAAAGAGTGGGAAGAGGGTGGGAAATAAAAAACTACAAATTGGGTTCGTTGTATACTGCTTAAGTGATAGGTGCACCAAAATCTCACAAATCACCACTAAAGAACTTACTCATGTAACCAAATACCAGCCATTCCCCAAAAACCTATGGAAATAAAAAAAATAAACAAAAAGGAAAATACAACAAAAAGCACTTCCTAATTGGGATTACTCATTTTCTGGTAAAGATTCTGACAAGGAGTTTCTAGAAAGTGCTTTGCTCTTTGGTTCCAAACACGAGATACAGTGGCATTTCTGCTTTCCCCCTGCACCGGCCGTGAGAAGGAGATCTGTGCCTTGCCTTGCCAGTTATTTTCAGCAACAATGCAACAGAATGACTCGCAAATCTTGAGAGTGGCCAGGAGGTGATGAAACTTGTTGTGATGGGAAAGGGCGCATTGCCCATCGTGGCAGAGTGGGGGCCCTGACCTTGCTTCCTGGCACCAGCAGGCTGCTGCTCCTGCTGAAGGCTGCCCCAAATCTCCAAGGTCAGAGATGCCTGACATAAACCAGGCCTGAGCACCGTCAGCACAGCAGACCGGACTCAAGGTTCTGGAATGTGTGAAATATTAAGAAAGGCTTGACCATGCCTCCCTGCCCCAGTCCTTCATTCAAAGGCTAAAGGCAAGCCAGAGTCGCTTTAATGGAGAGAGGTTCTCCCCAAGAAGGGCTGGATTGCGAAACTCGTCCCACGCCCTAAGTTCTGTCGCAATCACCCCCTCGGCTTTCCTCCTCAGTTTCAAGATATGTGGAAAAGCTTCAGTTAGCAGAAAAACAAGCAGCACTGTCACCACTATGGTTTAGAAAACACATTTAGGTCTTTACCTCATTATCCTCTCACAACATCCCTGTCGAGCAGATGCAGGGAAACCACTTCAAGTAAGAGGGAAACATCTTGTGCCTTGTCTTCTGATGGACTGAGAGTAAATCTCTGTAAAACATAAGCTAATGAAGGCCATGCATTAGGCAGAACCTGTGCAGTCACAAAGGTGCACAGATGGGAAAAGTTGAGGAACAGCTGCAAAGTCTCAGCAAATTCTTCCATTGAAATAATCCACTTAAAAAGCTTCACCTACACTGTTTTTCTTTAACCAAACTTCTTTTAACCAAACACATAATAAAATACATTGTCCTGAAAGGCTGACACTGCAAAGAGTAATTCTTAGGCGTATTCCCTCATCTTCTAATATTTTCTTAGGTGGAACAAAAAAGGGGCAGCTGAGTCCTTCTGGGTCCTTCTAAGTGACACACCCAGAAACGTTTGCTTTTACAGTATTTTCGAACCAGGAATTTGGCTCATTTGAATGCTCCCTACTTTGTTTCAGCCCCCATCACCATTTTAAAACAGGAAGGAAAGAAGAAAACTATTGGCACGTTTAGTTTTAGTCATTTCATTATTTTTCCTTCAGTGTGAACTGCTGTCATGTTGAAAAATAAGGGGTTCCTCCCTCGATTCTCCCAGGAAAATGGTTCTTTGTAAGGAGAAATCATGCTCGGCTGTACCATGTTATCAAGTGGTTTGTTGTTATTTTTAAGCCAAGAAAACTACTTCATCAAGGATGGAAGTAGTTAACGCTGAGCAGTAAAAAAGTCACACAGCCAACAATAAATCAGAACATTTGTGTGGCAGACTAGAAGGAATCTCACCACTGGTTAGTTTACCCGCTTTCGATTTTTAAAAACAGGATGTAAAGTTCTGTGTAACTGTTGGATGCGGCACCTACTTCATTATGTACACGCAGCACATGTTAGTAACAACTTAATATTAGGCACATGAGGAAGAGGATTTTTTTCTAAAAGAATTCAAGGAACACATTAGTGGCTGTGGGGTAGATCACCTGGGGATTGGCACTAGTTTACCACCACTCACAGCAACATCCAACATCTAGCTAACCTTTCTTTACTGACATACTCCAGGCACACAGACACCTGCAGAACCAGTAAGAAATACCCACAGGCTCCTGCAGCATTGACTTTGACCATAATCACTTATGTGCATTTCCCCAAAGAGACTGCACTGCTGGCTTGGCTTCCGATGCAATTTCTAAGAATTTCACTTAATTCTTTTTTACATTTAAATTTTATTTTACTTTTTAGAGAGGGGGGTCTATGTTGCCCAGGCTGGATTCAAACTCCTGGACTCAAGCGATCCTCCCGCCTCAGCCTCCCAAGTAGCTGGAATTACAAAAACATACCACCGTGCCCAGCTGAGCTTCACTTAAAGTTCACCTTAGGCAAGCCAGTATCATTATTATCTTAATTCACTGAATTTAACGATTTCAACCGTGAGCATTTTAGCCTTTCTCCAATGTGTCAGTAAGCATTAACTTCAAACCCCAAGTCTTCAAAGATAAGATCACCTGTGAGGCAATAACATTCCAAACCGACAAACAATGAAAACGGTGAGTGTTCACCAGACATGCCTGCTAGGTATGCCTTACGTTAGTGTGACAGCGCAATTTTTAAAAGTTCTGTCAGCTGTGTTCCCGTCCTTGGGCCTCCTCCCCACAACCCCGTCATGTAGACGTGAGGAAAGTGTGCCTCAGAAGGGCTAAGTGACTTGCCTGTGGTCACACAGCTTGGTAGTGGGAGATGTCAGGCTGTAGGCCAACTCTTCTGTCTCCTCTTCCTAAGCACATCAGCCACCCACCCAACCTGGATGGAGCTCCTACCCATTTGCCGTTCTCTACAGCCTGCCCCCACCTGCCTCCCCTTTTCCGGCTACCTCAGGATTTTAACTCAAATACCACGTGCCAACGTGGGTGGAACACATCAACAGAGGAAGACCGGTTACAGAGCTTAATTAAGACAAGTTCTAACAAAAAGCAGGCTGTTTTTCGTAAGGCCATTACCTCTGTTTGAATGCTATTCACTGTTCTGTAGGACAAAGGTAGAAAGTGTAGCCCCTAAGCACGAAGTTCTTTTTCCAAGACCCCAGTCTCGGCCCTGCCTAGTCTCCTGGCTGAACTCGTGATAAGAATAAAATAATGGTGTGGGAATGTTCTGGAAATGCCGAAGGGCCCTGCAAGCATAGCATCTCCTTCACTGGGAACCTAGGAAGGAGACAGGAACAAGAGAAATCAGAAACCCGAAAGGAAGGTCTGGAGATTCTAGGGGAGCAGCCCCAAGGGGCCGATAAGGAATGGAAACCCAAAGAAAGAAACTCAAAATAGCAACAGTCTGCAGCTCTCGAGGGCTGGGCGCCTGGGATTCCAGCCCTCCCGTGCAGGAGTCTCTGACACGAGCTCAGTCTTCCTCAGCTGACTCCAAGTTACCTTCGATGCCAAGGAACAAGCCTCCTAACAGCCAATTGATGGCGAAACTTTTGTTTAAAAGCTGAAGGAAAAAAAATTCCCCCAAAGCTGTACACAAAAGGTACGTTTTGAACTGAAAGTTATTCTGTTCCTGGAGATGTAGAAAACAGAAAACTGGCTCTAGAAGATGTAAGTGTTCATTTTCTTTCCCCCGATCCCCGCAGCCTTACATGTTCTGTTCTGGGTTTTGTTGGTTTGTTTGTTTTGTTTTTGACTCTGTCACCCAAGCTGGAGTGCAGTAGTGCAATCATGGCTCACTGCAGCCTTCAACTCCCAGGCTCAAGCAATCCTCCCGCCTCAGCCTCTCCAGTAGCTGGGACTACAGGCACGTACCACCATACCCAGCTAGTTTATTTTATTTTTTGTAGAGACAAGGTCTCACTATGTTAATCAGGCTGATGTTGAACTCCTGGGCTCAAGCAATCCTCTTGCCTCAGCCTCCCAAAGTGCTGGAATTAAAGGCATGAGCCACCACGCCCAGCCAAATGTTCTGTGTGTGTGTGTGTTTTAAGCCACATTTCCTGGCTGAGGTTACTCCCTAATAGACAAATTTTCTGCCAACTGAACAACCATCTGCTCCCCTTGGAACCTGAGGAGGATTAGAGGTGTTCTAAACGCAACAGAACTCAACACCTGCTGCAAATTCCTGGCAGGCATTATCTCAGCAGCACAGGCTCTGTGTGTTGACCCCGCCCAGATCCCTCCCCCGACTGGTAAGATCCTTTTAGAAAAAGAGCTAATAGGAAAAATTCCACCAAGATACAACACAGGCCTCGAGGGGCTGAGGGGGAGGTGGCCAGATGCTGATAAGCCCAAGTCAGTGTGTGGTGTTAGAAAGAGAAAACTCTGGGCCCTACAGAAACTCAGCCCTGAGTTGGGAGGCAAAGTGAACTCAGAGGGAATAATCCTGCCTCACCTCTGGGGTCCTTGGATGTCTTCACCAACAATGCAGCCTATCTGTGGACCGGACACCTCCCAAAGCCCCCAATACTAAAACCATCAGGCTGAGCAGGAGGTGATGGGACAATCTGGAAGCATGAAACAACGCCAGTCCAATAAAGAGAAGAAACATGGTGCTGTTTTCTACCAGCCGTACATCCAAACACTACCAATAGGTATTGGAGGCTGTAAGAAATGTCAGGCCCTTCCCTCCTGCCTTTCCACCCTGCCAGGGAGGCTGGCAATGCAGCACCCGTTGCGGTAGGCATCACACATGCACCCTCAGGGTGCTCAGCCCGGCTGTGGGTTGAGACCTCCAGGGGCTGCCGGGTGTGGAGTGGGAGGAGTGTGAGGTTTGAAAATAACAGGCATGGGTTTGGAGGCAGGCTCTGCTGCTTCCTAACTACTTGCCCTCCTGTAAAATGGGGGCAATGACCCCAGAGGGTTGCTATAAGAATGGAAAACAATGAACGTGGCGGGGGCTCGTCACATCCTCACGATGCACTTTAAGGAAATATTCTCACTGCGGTCAGCCTCAATCCCACGGATGTCAACCTGCCCAGTGCCTCGAAGAATTCCAAGTCACTCCAATTCCATGTCTCCACTTATCTGTCCCTAAAACCAGCCCATGACCAAGGCAGAACGTCTCCACCTTTACAGCGGCTCCAGAGAGTCCAGATGCAGAGGCTGCGTCCACCACACTGACGGGCGATCGCTGGGAATGTCCTAAGGGCTGGGGGGTGGCAGAATCTACCAGACTGCTCAAGCTGCCAAGGGTTTTTAGGATTAATTGGGAAAATTCCCCAATACAATGAAATTTTTAAGAGATTTGGCTTTATTAATGTAGAAGTATAAAGTAAAACAATTACCTCAGGAGGGGAAAACCACCCTTAGACCCACCTTGGGAATTAGGACTGAATGGTAAATGCCTAGCATGCAGTTATGTGCTATTTAGAGTCCACAGGTCCCTTCTGCATCCTCTCCTTATCTCCCAGGGGATGATCCCCTTTCCTTCTCCTCTTCCTCAGATTCTATTGAGCCACCCTTAGGAATTTATGGAGGGAAGACAAATCATGTTTTGTTGAAGCAATCCTGTGCCCAGAGGATCCACAGCCCTCCTCACATCTAGTACCTGTGCACTACAGAGAGACACAGAGAGAGAAGACATCCCAATTTTAAATTCCTAAGTGATGGCGAATCTTTATAGGTGTTTAAAGAATTATTATTGCAGGCCAGGTGCAATGGCTCACGCCTATAATCCCAGCACTTTGGGAGGCCGAGGCAGGCGGATCACTTGAGGTCAGGAGTTCGAGACCAGCCTGGCCAACATGGTGAAACCCTGTCTCTACTAAAAATACAAAAATTAGCTGGGTCTGGTGGTACAGGCCTGTAATCTCAGCTACTCAGCAGGCTGAGGCAGGAGAATCACTTGAACCCAGGAGGTGGAGGTTGCAGTGAGCCGAGATGGTGCCACTGCACTCCAGCCTGGGCAGAGTGAGACTCTGTCTCAAAAAAGAAAAAACGAATTTTTGCACAATTACTTACACACGAAACTAGTATCACAACCATTAGGGCATGGGCTTTAAATTCTTTTTCTGGAAGCCTGCTTTTAACACCATTCCCCTGTGACAAGTTTCATGTTGGCAGCTGAGCTCAGGAACACACGTGTGGAAGTCCTGAAGTGGTCGAGCTCACTGGTCCATGCAGTATATCCGATAACTCTCACCTCTCTAATAACAACTTTAAGCAGTCCAATCTGCCAGTGTTTCATTAAAATAAGTCAACAAACTGTATAGAGTGAAAAATGACATAGTTCATGCTTTGTAGGCAAATGACCCACAGTAGAGAGGGTTAAGGGCACATGCATGCACATGCACACACATGCGCGAATGCACACAGAAATGCATTCTCAACACTTTTATATGAGAATTGCCTTTTATGAAAGAAGGTGTAAATGCTCTTAGTAGTTGAGTACTGTGCAACCTACCGAAAGCACACACTAAGACAAACAAACAGGCACATTCTCCATTGCTATAGAGACAGAGGGCAGTCCGCAAAGCCCTGGATTAGCAGGCGGCTCAGTGGCTACCTTCACGTGATCACAGGCAACTTAGGGAATGGCTCATCTCAGTTTCCTCCTTGGTAAAATGGAGACAATACCATTCAACCCGAAGGGCTGTTGCAGAAACTAAATAAACTAATATATGAAATGGAAAGCCCTAACACGGGGCCTGGCACATAGAAGGTACTTTATAGTATCAGAAAAGTGATTACTTAAAATGCCCACTTATATAAAAACCCCTTCTGTTCCTGGTTTCACATAACAATATTCCAATTCACAATCTGGAATCTAAGGCTTTTCATACATGTAAACGGGGCACTGTGTAATCCTTCTGACAAGGCACCTGTGGCCTGTAGTCGGTCTCTACAGCTAAGGAGGCTGTTAGGGCCCAGTGACATGGCTGGGCACAGAAGCCCTCCTCCTGTTATTTGAACGAGTACCTCCATCACACCCCATTTCCCAGAGGTTTCACCCTCAGTCTCAGAGCACTCTCTCTATGGCTACTTTACTTCTGTCCCCAGATAGGCAGAGTGCTCTCTCTCTCTCTCTGTTTTGAGACAGGGTCTCACTGTATCACCCAGGCTGGAGCGCAGTGACATGATTACAGCTCACTGCAGTCTCGACCTCCTGGGCTCAAGCAATCCTTCTATCTCAGCCTCCCGAGTAGCTGGGACTACAGGTATGCACCACCATGCCCTGCTTTTTTTTTTTTTTTTATAGGGATGGGGTCACACTATGTTGCCCAGGCTAATTTCAAACTCTTGGGCTCAAGTGATCCTCCCGCCTCGGCCTCCCAAAATGTTGGGATTACAGGCATGAGCCCCTCTGCCTGGCCCAGATCTCTCTCTAAGTAATTCTTTACCTGCTTGGCTATTATCTAACCCCTTTTTTTTTTTTTTTTTCATCAGAGCCTTTTTCCCATCATATCATTTTCTGTATAACTAAGTTTCTTCATGACTCACTCCCTCAATCTCACATAAATTACAATGCCTGCACCCCACTGACCTGAATGGTCTCTTTCTGCAGAAACAATTGCTTCCTGCTCACTAACCCGTGGCCTTTCTGGAGCCTGAAGCCTCCAGGACTTCTCCTGAATCTCTAAAATGGGGTTTCCTCCACCAATATCTTTGCTTCACTCTCTCTCCTTGCCTGGCTCTTCCTCTTCCTTCCCCTCCACTGTCCCTAAGAACTCAGCTCTGCTCAACCATGTCAAGGCCTCAATGATGCCAACCTGTCTGTCACTCTCAACTGCCGAAATGCGTTTCTATCTCCAGCATCTCGGCCAACCTCCAGCCCTGTACTTCCAAGACTGCTCACAAATTATCCCTCAGTCACTCTAGGGTGAGTTTCTGAAGAACCTTTTTATCCAGCCTGGGTAACATAGTGAGACCCCATCCCTAAAAAAATAAAAATAAAAAACTAGCAGGATGCGGTGACTTGTGCTTGTAATCCCAGCTACTCAGGAGGCTGAGGTGGGAGGATCGCTTGAGCCGAAGAGTTAGAGGTTGCAGTGAACTATGATGGTGTCACTGCACCCCAGCCTGGGTGACACAGTGAGACCCTGTCTCTAAAAAACAATAATAATAAAAAAGAACCTCAACTTTCCTTCCACAGGTCCCAGGTGACTCAGGCTTCTGGATTCCTCAGAAAACATTGAGCAATTCCATGTGAAGCAGCCATTCCTCCTTGTTAAGTATAAAAAGAAGGTTCCTTCCTTTGTCTTCATTCATCCACCAATTCTCAAAACTTAGGGGCCAGACATGGTGGCTCACACTTGTAATCCTAGCACTTTGGCAGGCTGAAGCGGGCGGATTGCCTGAGCTCAAGTTCGAGACCAGCCTTGCCAACATGTTGAAACCTTATCTCTACTAAAAATACAAAAAAAAAAAAAAAAATTAGCTGGGTATGGTGGCACGCACCTGTAGTCCCAGCTACTCGGGAGGCTGAGGAATGAGAGTTGCTTGAACCCAGGAGGCAGATGTTGCAGTGAGCCAAGATCATGCCACTGCACCCCAGCTTGGGTGGCATGGTAAGACTCTGTCTCAAAACAAAACAAACAAACAAAAAACAAAAAAGAAACCTTAGGAAGCATTCCTCAGTTGAAAAATAAGGTAAACCATTCTGTTCCATTCCTAAAAAAATTGAAAAAGGTCAATACTGAATTTACTGCTGAAGCTAATGTCAAGGTTTTCAGGTTTATCAACTCAGTCTGTCTTTGTTTCTTAAACTTCACACTTACAGTGCAGTACTTAAAATGTAAAAATGCTCTTGAATTGTTTACATGGTTATTATTGAAATAAAACACCCAGGTCACTTATTTTGGCTTTGTTTAATAAAACAACAGAAACATCTGTCATTTTTTATAACAATCTGTTGTCCTACTCACTGGGTGGCAAAAATGCACTCCCACTGCCTTGCATTAACCTGCCAATCTGGAGGCGATTCACTCCCCACTGACAACCAAGTTTCACTGAGTTTTGGTCAAATAGAACAATTAAATCATCGTTTGGTTTTTCCAAGCAGCTAACATAATTTGAGAAAATAAAAACAAGCCATCTTTTAAACAAAAATGCATTACTTCCCAAAATGAAAAATTAATTTATCTCCAAATTGTCACCAGTAAGTTTTAAGGTTATAGCAAGCCACAATATGCAGTTCTTGTATAAGATGAATAAAATATTCCTGACTAATAACTCAATTCTAATTTTAAACAAATGCATTCAAACTGAGTTGAATACTTAGTTTGTATCACTCCCACAGTGTAAAAACCTTGCTTGGTTCTGATGTCACTGACTGCTGGCCATAGACGATGAGGTCTCAATCTTACTAAGAGATTAAGGTTGGATGACAGTACCTTATCTCTCGGACAATGTATCCAACTCAAAGAGATAGCCTAGCTGGGCATTCAATTTCAGCGTTTTCCACTGTATATTAGGAAATGGGGACCTCGTCTAAGTTTCTGTTTGTTTTGCTTTGTTTTTGCCAAGCAGGAATTAACTGAACCCTGTTGGCAGCTCCTCCAGCAGCCCACGTGGGGTGGACCCAGCGACCACTTCCCACAAGACTTCAGGCTCATCTACTGTTCTCTGGAATATGGTTTCCTGGAGTACAAGTTCCAGTCTGTCCCTTGGTTTGGCCAAAGACAGATCCGCCTACTGACTATTCTCTGCTGTAATGACAACTGTGCTCTAAGACAAACAACTTATTCTTAGTGGAAAACAATTAATTTCAGCCATCACATGTGTTCCTCAACAGCCATTTATTCACACTGGCCCATCTTCCGATATCAGACTGACACAAAACCCCTAAGACTTGCCTGATGACAATTGAATGAGTGTCATGTATTTAACGGCATTTGAACTTTATTGCATTGCTTCCTGTTTTTTTTTTTTTTTTTAAGATGGTGAAATCTTTACAAGCAAAAAGATGATTAATTCTTCCGCCTGTCTTTAACGGCCATTCTCTCCCACAATCTCTAGCGAATCTCCAAATCTAAGTTGGGGGGAGGGATGCTGGGGAACCACACTTTTAAGCAAAGTGTTCCTGAGGTTTTAGCTTAGACATCTACAAAACTGGAAGATTCCGTTTTATGGGGACATACGGACAGAACTCACTCGTTTTAGAACACTACTTAGCCAAACCTCTCAGCGAATCCTATACTGGAAAGTCTTTAGCAGTATACATTTTGGAATCTTCTGTGTGCCCCAGAACACACAATATGGATCCAATTAGATTCAGCTGCCTTATGTTAGAAACAAACATTGAAAGGAAAAAAAAACAGAAGTGGGAGTGGGAGCTTTGTTCATCCTCTCCTTTGCCCCCGCGACCCCACACTCCCAAGGCGTGCGCATCCTCCCCGCTCACTCCGACAGCACACACTCCCTAAATAGCCCAGCGTGGCCGGTGCCCCGTGCAGCGCTCTGAGCGCTTTTCCGCTGCTGGGTTTTCACCGGATCTGGAAGAGATTTACAGGACGACTAGAGACCAGCGCGGCAACCCCACCCCACCCCCACCGCCCCGGCCCGGGCGCGCCCCGCCCGCTCCGCGGCTTCAGGACTTACACCAGTGCGGACGGACAGGGCATCTGGTTCCAGGCACAGTTGTACTGAGCCTGAATAAAACTCTCACTTCCCTCCAGCACAGAGCAGCTCACATTCTTGTTCACGATGTAGGCGCACCAGTTCCTGGGGTGCAGGAGAGAGAGGGAGAAGGGCACGGTGTAAACCCGGAGAACAATGAGGCCAGGGGAGAGGGGACGGCAGCAGCACCAGACCGAGCGAGGGTCGGGGGGGCCCGTCGCCCTCTGCGGAGGCGGGAACTTCACAGAGCAGACGCTGGAGGGTGCCCGGGTGCGCCTCTGGAGAGCGCGCTCCTGGACCCGACCAAGACGGGAAAGAAAAGCATCCATGGTCCCAGGGGTTCCTGGAATTCCTGGGAGTCGTTTTCGGATCACCCGGGTCTGCGGGACACTCTCTGCGCCCACGCCCCCGGAGTCAGCTCTGCCTGAGGCGCCGGCTGCGGAGCGCGCGGTTCCCCGGAGAAGGAGCCGCCCGGGGAAGTCCAAGGGAGACCCCCGGCTGCCGCTCGTCGTCTTTGGCAGGGCAGCTCCGGGCTCAACTGGGGGCCGGGGAGGAGTAGGCGGTTTGGGGCCAGCCGAGGGGCGCGCACTTACTTGTTCCTGGCGCTGGGCCGCGCGGGATACCCGG
The DNA here is from genome assembly GCF_028878055.3 of Symphalangus syndactylus. Classification (NCBI taxonomy): domain Eukaryota; kingdom Metazoa; phylum Chordata; class Mammalia; order Primates; family Hylobatidae; genus Symphalangus; species Symphalangus syndactylus. The sequence goes on along the minus strand of NC_072423.2, from coordinate 68,751,902 downwards.
GCTGCGGGCCGGCGTGGCACAGCCCCGCGCCGCCCAGGGCCAGCAGCGCCAGCGCCCAGCGCCAGGGCGCGCGGGGCCAAGGCCATCTCAGCTGCCACATCCTGCGCGCAGCGGGCGCGCCGCGCCTGCCCGGGTCCGGAGCGCGGCGGATCGGGGCACCGGCCACAAGGCTGCCGGGGGCCAGGGCGCCGCCCGCGAAGGCAGGAGGCTCGGGCGCTTCGCGGCGCTCCAACCAGCGCTCCGCGGCCGCCCCCTCCGGCTTCTCGTTCCTACTTCTCCTTTTGCAGCCCTGTGCGCCCTGCGCTTCTCCTCGGTCCCTCAATGACGCATGGGTCCCCCCGGGTGCCGCCCTCTTTATTTCACTTCCCTCTCCGAAACGTGACTCTCCCTCCACCACGTCTCCCTGTTTCCAGTCCCTTCACTTCTCAGCAGGGGGCTCGGGGTGGAAGAGCTAAAGGGTTTGGGATAAGGGTCTACGTTACAGAATTTCCAATTACTCATTCCTTTGGTCTCTTCCCAGATGCCGAGCAACTCCGCCTCCCACCTTCCAACAAGCTCGCTCCCGGCCCCTCGGGACGCGGCCGCCGTCGGCGAGTCTGGCTGTCCTCGCGTCGTGCCTGGGTGCCAGCCTCCCGGGGTGAATGAGGGACATGTTTATCAGTCCCGCGGGGAGAGGAGTGGGGGCTCGACTCGAATTTCCTCCTCGGGCAAGGCAGGGCCATTCCGCCACCACCTCCATGGACTTAGAGAGTCCAGGGGGAAATGAACGCTGATTCTCTTCTTTCTTTGCCCAACTCTGCCTTAGGCACCACCTAACAGTTTCCGAGTACACGCGGGGGGCGGCAGGACAGGACAAGCCACAGCCCCACCAATTCCCAGAGGCTGCTGCAGCTCAGCGTCCAGCTCTATCACTTACTCCAGTTCTTGAAAGGTGATCTCACAGCCTCTGCCTCTGAGGTCCTACTGTGAACTTTCTTTTTCTGTTGAAACTAAGGCATTTACTCACCTTTGCTTCTCAACAGTTCAGGCACTGCTAGACATCTGTCTTAAACTTTCTTGTATGTTTTCTGCCTATTGTTGAGTTACACTAATCTCTACCAGTTTCTTTTTGGGATGAAGTACCAGAATGTTAAATAAAATCACCACCCAAGTGTTGTATTCTAAGGGGTGTTGGAGAGAGCTATGTATTTGAGATGACCTGCTGCATCTAATTAATGTACAGGGTCGTGAGTGGTATGGTTACCAGACTCCACAGATAAACTGTGGCCTCTGTGAGCTAACCAGACGCTGTTGGCCATGACTTGTTAAGTGAATAAAGCTTTGCTGTGGGCCAGGCGGGGTGGCTTACGCCTGTAATCCCAGCACTTTGGGAGGCCAAGGCGGGTGGATCACCTGAGGTCGGGAGTTCAAGACCAGCCTGACCAACATGGAGAAACCCCGTCTCTACTAAAAGTACAAAAAAAAAAAAATTAGCCGGGCATGGTCGCACATGCCTGTAATCCCAGCTACTTGGGAGGCTGAGGCAGGAGAATCGCTTGAACCAGGGAGATGGAGGTTGCAGTGAGCCGAGATCTCACCGCTGCACTCCGGCCTGGGCAAAAAGAGTGAAAATCCATCTCAAAAAATAAAAAATAAAAACGTTTGCTATGTTCCTACTTTACTAAATGAAGCCATTGGTCTATTTTGTTTCTAATATTCTTTGATGGTGTTGTTGGACCTTTTGATTTGCAGATGAAAGAAAGAGATGTCCCTAAGTAGAAACTACAGGGGCCAAGCAGAACATTATACCATGTAAGGACATCATCTGTCCCTGGACTCTTAAGCGGAAGATCATGCAAATAGTGGACTGAAGTCATCCCAGCCTTCAAAAGAGCCACCGTGGGGGGGAAATAACAGAAAGGGATAAAAAGCTGTCTTTCGTAACCCAATCTGTATCTTTCTGTGTGACTTCCCTATTCTGCCTGTCCTAACACCATCTTGGCCGTAAAGACTCATAGAGTAGAAACAGAGTATAGAAATGAAGAAGAGGAAGGGCGGGGGAAATGGGGGGAACACACAAGTTGTGTGTGTCTACAGTTAGCAGAGAACAACTCCAATGTGTCTCTGATACAGGTAAATGTCAAACTTGAAAGTGCATTGAACTGATCAAGTCAATCTGTTTTTTCCGTCAAATCAAAGTTATACTAGGAAGTTGTCCAAGAGCATAAGGGCCAACTTGTCATTGAGATGACCACGATACTATATTTAATCAGCTATCAATAGCATTTATTGGTAAATACATTTCATTCTGAGCATCTGTTACAAGCTAGGCATCGTGCAAAAATACTGAGGATTCATGAGTGAGCCCAAACTGACACGGGGCTTGTGTTTGGAGACCTTCCAGGCATTGCCATGCAATGAAGGGTGTTAGCGTTCCTGATGGACAGTCAACTAAATGAGCTAATGTTTATTGCATGTCTTTCTCTAGACATAAGCCCATGTATGTTATTGTGGGTCTGCCCTGGGAAGACAGAACATTTTTGACTTTCAGAAGGTTACTTCCCTCTTTTGTATTTTTATTTATTTGGGGGAAAGGGTCTCACTCTGTCACCCATGCTGGAGTCCAGTGGCGTGATCATGGCTCACTGCAGCCTCGACCTCCCAGGCTCAAGCGATCCTCCCGCCTTAGCCTCCCGAGTAGCTGAGACCACAGGTGTGTGCCATCACACTCAGCTAATTTTTTTGAATTTTTGGTAGTGATGGGATCTCACCATGTTGCCCAGGCTGGTCTTGAACACTTAATCTCAAGCCATCCTCCTGCCTTGGCTTTTTAAAGTGCTGGGATTTCAGGCATGAGCCACTGTGCCTGGCCTATTATTCCATTCTTTTACTTTTTTGTTTTTTTCTCTTGAGATGGAGTCTTGCTGTCTCATCTAGGCTGGAGTACAGTGGTGCAATCATGGCTCACTGCAGCCTCGATATTCCTGGGCTCAAGCAATCCTCCTGCCTCAGTCTCCTGAATAGCTGGGACTACAGGCACAGACCACCATACCAGGCTGATTTTTTGTATGCCATCATAGCTCCTTATAGTCTCCAACTCCTGGGCTCAAGTGATCCTCCTACTTCAGTCTTCTAAGCAGCTAGGAGTACAGGCACACACCACCATGCCCAGCTAATTTTTTGTTTTTTGTAGAGATGGGCGGGGGGGTCTCACTTTGTTGCCCAGGTTGATCTTGAACTCCTGGATTCAAGCAATCCTCCTGCCTTCGCCTCCTAAAGTCTTGGAATTACAGGCGTTAGCCACCGTGCCCAGCCACAAGGTTATTTCTTGATTTGAGGCCAAGATCCCAAGAGACCCTCTTTCTTTTCTCTTTTCCAGCTGGAGGAAGGGATGCAACAAACTCAGGAACCAGAGAGGCCTGCATAAGAAACAAGACAGAGGGAAGCTTCCGGAGGATAGAGAGCTTCAGCACCTAAGAAACAGACTAATTGGGCAGGACTTCTGATCCCTGCCATGAACAATAACATGGATATGACTGCCAGAAAGCTGCAAGTATGAATTTTTTATATGCTGCCAAGTACCTTAAATGAGCACTTGAAAACCATATTTTATATAACAATCTGAAGGAATTTCTTCTGCTTTAAAAACAAGAGTCCCATAGTAACTTGGAACACACACCCTTGATTGTGTGACCAACTTACCTAAAGCAAAAATTCAAGGAAGAACTACTTCATACAATCCATTCTCTCATTCACTTGTGAGTCATGACGTAAGACATTCATCAGGCTCTGTACGTGTTTAGGGACAGTTCTCTTGGAAGCAGTGAGCCTCTTGGGCCTCCAGCACACCCAGGTGCCCCCTCCATTGCCTGATGGAAAAGGAGGGTGACTATCACTGAGGCAGCAGGCAAATACATTTCCCCTAGCCCCACCCCAGTCATCTGCGCAGGGGACATTTGATCAAGATGAACTGATTTGCATCTAGGATGTGGTCAAGAATCATGAGATTAGCCTGGGCTTTCTGCCTTTCTGATCCACATCTTCCCCCCTTTTTTTTTTCTTTTTTGTTTTTTTGATACAGGGTCTTGCTCTGTCACTCAGGCTGAAGTGCAGTGGTGCTACCATGGCTCACTGCAGCCTCCACCTCTCAGGCTCAAGCAATCCTCCTAAATCAGCCTCCTGAATAGCTGGGACTACAGGCACGTGCCACCTCATCTGGCTAATTTTTATCAATTTTTTTGTAGAGATAGGTGTCTCACTAGGTTCTCAGGCTGGTCTCGAACTCGTGGCTCAAGCGACCCTCCCGCCTCGGCTCTTTACTTTCTGGAGTTCAAAAGTTCAAAAAAACTGTCCCTTGGATTTCTAGGTGTACTTTTAGATGTCTTTATTGCTTCCTTGTTCTGCTTATTTAATGATGGAACAAGAAAGTTCTTGAAGACTAGGTATCTCAAAAGACACACTTCATTCTTTTAAAAACAATGTAGTTTAATAGGGAAAGAGAAATATCCCCAAGAAAAACGAATTGGCTGCAGCATCTAGCCTGTTCCGTGTTCTGGAATGCCAGGGCATGGGCGATACAATTTTGTTTAGCTCCATTTGAAATAGGCATTGTGTTGGAGAGGGACCTTCAGAACAATTTTTATTTTATTTTATTTTTTTGAGATGGAGTCTCGCTCTGTCGCCCAGGCTGGAGTGCAGTGGCGCAATCTCGGCTCACTGCAAGCTCCGCCTTCCGGGTTCACGCCATTCTCCTGCCTCAGCCTCTCCGAGTAGCTGGGACTAAAGGCGCCTGCCACCACGCCCGGCTAATTTTTTGTATTTTTAGTAGAGACGGGGTTTCACCGTGGTCTCGATCTCCTGACCTCGTGATCCGCCCGCCTCGGCCTCCCAAAGTGCTGGGATTACAATCGTGAGGCACCGCGCCCGGCCCAGAACAATTTTTTTTTTCTTTCTTTCTTTCTTCTTCTTTTTTTTTTTTTCTTTTTGAGATAGTGTCTGGGTCTGTCACCCAGGCTGGAGTGCGGTGGTACAATCAGGGCTCACTGCAGCCTTGACCTCCTGGGCTTAGGTGATCCTCCCACCTCAGCCTCCTGAGTAGCTGGGACTACAGGTGCACACCACCACACCCAGCTAGTTTTTGTATTTTCAGTAGAGACAGGGTTTCCCCATGTTGCTCAGGCTGGTCTGGAACTCCTGAGATCAAGCAATCCACCTGCTTCGGCCTCCCAAGTGCTGGGATTACAGGCATGAGCCACGGCACCAGGCCCAGAACAAATTCAGTGAGTCTCCAGACTTCAAAATTTATAAATAACAGCTGCTTTCTTGTCTTGTCAAAGGCTTTGATCAAACAAATGAAATCAAAACAAAGAACACTTGCGCTCTTCAGTTTTTCTTAACTTATTTATTTGCAAATACCTCCTTTGCTATACAAAGCTAAGGAGTCAAAAATCTCCTTATCCTTTGAACCTAAGACAGACCTTATCAACTGACTGATTAGATGACACTCTCAAGGACTATGGCCATTATTTTAATCATCTTTCATGAGAGATGCCGGGAGGAAATGTTTCTATATTGATTAGGGGTGTGTGCCTTTATACATTTTACACTATCACCTGAGAGTTTCGAAACTGTGAAAAATTGAAATCACATGAAAAAAAGGGTTTTCAGAATTCATGCAGTAGAGTTAGTGTACTGTTCAAAATACAGCACCCTCACCCACTTAGCTGAATGATCTTGGACAAGCAATACACCCCTCTATGCTCCATGTTCTCCTCTGAAAATTGGAATCACTCATCTGGCTATGGGGAGGATTCACTGGATTGCCAGCTGTAAACTGTTAGCATCGTGCCTGGCACTCAGTGAATGGAGGGTGAATATTTACCATTGTTATTGACATACCCACATCAGAACAATAACAAATTTGGAGTCAGGTTCAGGGGCTTTATCATTCCTTTTGTTTGCCAGTCAACATAGAAGCTGACCATCTACTGCAGTTCCTTCCAAACATGAAGTGTAAAGACTGCATGTGTATAACTCAATCAGAATAGCCCTAAGTGCGATTGTCCAGAATAGAATACTGCGCTCTTAGGGGCTCACACCTGTAGTCCCAGCACTTTGAGAGGTCGAGGTGGGCAGATCACGTGGGGGGCAGGAGTTCAAGACCAGCCTGGCCAACATAGCAAAACCCCATCTCTAATCAAAATACAAAAAATTAGCTGGGTGTGGTGGTGGGTGCCTGGAGAATCACTTGAACCTGGGAGGTGGAGGTTGCAGTGAGCCGAGATGGTGCCACTGTACTCCAGCCTGGGTGACAGAACACGACTTTGTCTAGAAAAACAAGAATACTGACTTCTAGCCCGGTTTTCTTTCTGCTGCTCCCCAGATAAAGCATGTAGCTCAGCTTATTGTTTAGAAGATTTATCCTCTATACGGCGAAGGATTTTATTTTAGAACAAGGCATGAGCTCTTTGAGATTAATAATGCTGCGTAAATAAATTCAGATCATGGGGCAATTCAACAGTGAAGATCTTCTTCAAAAAGATGAAATTAGTTACTCCTTCCATATCCCTTAATTTTTTTCAGATGTTTCTTAGATCTAAGAATACTTTCTACAGTTAACAGTATACCATACACTACATTTGAGATGTCATCGCTGACACACTTATGGTATGGTTTTGAACACATTTTTTTCATCATAAGAAATAACTGACAAAAATAGGCTTTAGAATTTTTCTGCATGTTTGTTTCCAAGAGAGCTATAATAGCTTAGGCAATAATGTCTTCATATACATGAGCCACATCAAACTATGTTGTAGTTCATCATTTATTCATGGAATGTGAGTTGACTGTTCTGGAATCAACAAAATGTTCTAAATAGGCAAAATGTATTTGGTGATTCTGAAATAAATTATTAAATTTTAGCACAATCATGGTCTATACTCAGAATAGTATGGACTAGTCATGAACAAGTTAACTCTTTCTAGTATTTCAGACTGGGCAATTCTAACAATGTTTATTTAAGTATAGTCAGTTCTCTTTATTTGCAGTATTTACGTTTTATAAAGTTGCCGTGAACACTGAATTAGCAAATATTGAACAATTGCTTCTAGGGGAAATACAGCATTAGGTTCTTACAAGCCTCTGGTCAAAAGGTGTTTTTGTCAATCAAGCAATACATAACTTTGTTTTATGTGTGTTTTTATTTAAAGATACCTAGTTTAATATATCTTTTTGATTCACTAACACTGAACTCATGGCCAACCCAACTATAACTCATGCGGGAATGATGCTTAACACACACACACATATTTTTTCCATAAGGCACATCATAGCCTTCTCGGGCTAGGAATGTTAGCCCTTCAGCACTATGCCTGGGAGCCATTTTAAACAGTGAAATTATTATCAGCAGTGAATCTGTATCCGCAGGGGTTCTGCAACAACCTCAATTCTTGCCTCCTCAGAAGAAAGAATTCAACTAAGGGGCATAAGGCAGAAGGAGAGGCTGAGACAAGTTTTAGAGCAGGCTGGGCATGGTAGTTCACGCCTGTAATCTCAACACTTTAGGGGGCCTAGGCAGGTGGATCACATGAGGTCAGGAGTTCGAGACCAGCCTGGCCAACATGGCAAAACCCTTTCTCTACTAAAAATGCAAAAATTATCCAGGTGTGGTGGCAGGCACCTGTAGTCCCAGCTACTCGGGAGGCTGAGGCATGAGAATTGCCTGAACCCAGGAGGCGGAGGTTGCAGCCAGCTAAGATCACACCACTGCACTCCAGCCTGGGCGACAGAGAGAGACTCCATCTAAAAAAAAAAAGCAAAACAAAAAAAACAAAACAAAAAAATATTAGAGCAGAAATGAAAGGAAGTGAAGTACACTTGGAAGAGGGCCAAGCAGGTGACTTCAGAGATCAAGTGTGCGGTTTGACCTTCTGACTTGGGATTTTATACACTGGCATACTTCTGGGGGTCTTGCATTCCTTCTCCCCTGATTCTGCCCTTGGGCTGGGCTGTCCGCATGTGCAGTGGCCTGCCAGAACTTGGGAGGGGCCACACGCTCAGTGTGTTTACTGGAGTTGTACGCATGCTCATTTGAGACATTCTTCCCTTACCAGTCTAGCATTTCTAGAGGCAGGTGTGATGGTTAATACTGAGTGTTAACTTGATTGGATTGAAGGATACAAAGTATTGATCTTGGGTGTGTCTGTGAGGGTGTTGTCAAAAGAGATTAACATTTGAGTCAGTGGGCTGGGGAAGGCAGATCCGCCCTCAATCTGGTGGCCACAATCTAATCAGCTGCTGGCAATTAAAGCAGGCAGAAAAACGTGAAAAGGAGAAATGGGCTTACCCTCCCAGCCTACGTCTTTCTCCTCTGCTGGATGCTTCCTGCCCTTGAACATCGGACTCCAAGTTCTTCAGTTTTGAGACTCTGACTGGCTCTCCTTGCTCCTGAAGCTTGCAGACAGCCTATTGTGGGACCTTGTGGATCGTGTAAGTTAATACTTAATAAACTCTCCTTTAGTTCTGTCCCTCTAGGGAACCCTGACTAATACAGATTTTGGTACCAGGTGTGGTTCTAGAGGAACATAATATTAAGAATGGAGTTATTTCGTTGGTTTTGGGGTTTCTGGAGTTGGCTGCTTAATATGATTAGACCCCAAAATGCTAAGGATTCTACTTCTAACAGTATGGAGAACACTGATAGTCCTTGGCATGAACTGTTTAAAGAGTTATGCAAAATAAATGCATTTGACACTCCTGATTCATCACTCCTGAGAGGCAAGGAGTTGAGTGACTCTACATAAAACCTTTGATCATGTGTGGAGAACCAAGGAACATAATGAAGCTGGTTGGTTGCTCGTAAGTTCAGTGGGCAAAGTGATGAAAGAAGATGAACTCAGGGATTCTGTCTCCCAGCTTCAGAAGCAGATACTGAGCCTCAAATATGCTAAGATTGCCCTGAGTGAGAGTTTTTGTTTTGTTTTGTTTTTTGAGATGGAGTCTCGCCCTGTCGCCCAGGCTGGAGTGCAGTGGTGCAATCTCGGCTCACTGCAAGCTCCGCCTCCCGGGTTCACACTGTTCTCCTGCCTCAGCCTCCCGAGTAGCTGGGACTACAGGCGCCCACCACCACGCCCGGCTAATTTTTTGTATATTTTTTAGTAGAAACAGGGTTTCACCATGTTAGCCATGAGTGAGAGTTTTATCTCCTGTAGAGAAAGAGCTGAAGTTGTGGAAAAACAGACACAAGCTTGTATCATGCAAGTAGCTGCCCTGCAATGAAAGGTGCATGCACAGACTCACCAGGTGTCTACTGTTAAAGTGAGGGCATTGGTTGGAAAAGAATGGGACCCTGCAACTTGGAATGGGGATGTGTGGGAGGACCCTGATGAAGCTGGGGACACTGAGTTTGTAAACTCTGATGAACATTTTTTGAGAGAAAGAACAGCTTCCCCATCCCCAGTAGTGGCAACATCCCCTCCCAGACCCATGCTGCCATCAGTCTTTCCACCTTTGTGAGGAGATAAACCCTGCGCTGTCTGAGGCAAACAGTGATGGCCTCCCCTGAGGCTGTTACTAGGCACGATAATGTTGATTCTCCTCAGGAGCCACCCCCAACACCTCTGTTTGCTTCTAGACCTATAATTAGACTAAAGTCCCAGTGGGTCCATAGAGGTGAGGTTGAGAGTGTGACCCATGAGGAGGAGCACTACACTCGAAAAGAACTGTTTGAGTTCTCTAATTTATATAAACAGAAATCTGGAGAACAGGCATGGGAGTGGATATTAAGGGTATGGGATAATGGTAGAAGGAACATAGAGTTAGATCACACTGAATTTATTGATTTGGGCCCACTGAGTAGGGTCTCTGCTTTTAATGTTGCAGCTCGGGGAGTTAAAAAAGGTTCTAAAAGTGTAATTGCTTAGATAGCTGAAATATGGATTATAAGATGGCCCACTGTGAACAAGCTGGAAATGCCTGATCTCCCTTGGTTTAATGTAGAGAAGGGATCCAAAGGCTTAGGGAGATTGGGATGGTGGAGTGGATTAGTCACTTTAGACCTACTCATCCCAGCTGGGAGGGTCCAAATACCCTTGACCAATGCATTTAGAAATAGATTTGTGAGGGCAGCACCTGCATCTTTGAAAAGCTCTATAATTGCTCTTCTCTGTATGTCAGAGCTAATGGTGGGAACTGTAGTCACTCAACTACAAAATTTAAATACAACGGGAATAATTGGATCCTGAGGTGGCAGGGATCAAGTAGTGGCACTCAACCATCAAAAGCAAGGTGGGAATATCTACTGTAATGGACAGCAGCGGCAAAGTGGCAATCAGAATAGTCTGACTTGTGCAGAGCTCTGGCATTGGCTAATTAATCATGGTGTTCCTAGAAGTGGAATTGATAGGAAGCCTACTGCATTCCTACTTAATTTATACAAGTGGAAAACTTCTAGGTTGAATAGACAAAAGGCTAATTTGAATTATAAAAACAGAGAATCATGGCCCCTCAATTTCCAGACTTGAGCCAGTTTACAGACCCAGAATCCCTTGAATAAAGGGGAGGTTGGGTCTCCTTGAGGGAGGACTCCACTACCTTACCAACAATTTATGCAGTGGATCTTTCACCCATCCTTCCCCAAAGAGACCTCCAGCCTTTTACCAGTGTGACTGTGCATTGCAGAAAGGGAAATGATCAGACAATTTCGGAGACTACTGGACACTGGCTCTGAGCTGACATTGATTCCGGGGGACCCAAAACATCACTGTGGTCCCCCAGTTAAAGTAGAAGCTTATGGAGGTCAAGTAATTAATGGAGTTTTAGCTCAGGTCTGACTTACGTGGGTTCAGTGGGTCCCTGGACTCATCCTGTGGTCATTTCCCCAGTGACAGAATGCATAATTGGCATAGACATACTTAGCAGCTGGCAGAATCCCCCATTGGCTCACTGACTGGTAGTATGAAGACTGTTGTGGTGGGAAAGACCAAATGGAGGCCATTAGAGCTGCCTCTGCCTAGAAAAATAGTAAATTAAAAACAATATCACATCCCTGGAGGGATTGCAGAGATTAGTGCCACCATCAAGGACTTGAAAGACGCAGGGGTGGTGATTCCCACCACATCCCCTTTCAACTCTCCCATTTGGCTTGTGCAGAAGACAGATGGATTCTGGAGAATGACAGTGGATTATCGTAAGCTTAACCAAGTGGTGACTCCAGTTGCAGCTGCTGTATCAGATGTGGTTTCATTGCTTGAGCAAATTAACACGTTTCCTGGTACCTGGTATGCAGCCATTGACTTGACAAGTGCCTTTTTCTCCATTCCTATCTATAAGGCCCACCAGAAGCAATTTGCCTTCAGCTGGCAAGGCCAGCAATATACCTTTACTGTCCTACCTCAGTGGTATATCAACTCTCCACCTTTGTGTCATAATCTTATTCAGAGAGACCTTGATCGCTTTTCGCTTCCACTAGATATCACACTGATCCATTACATTGATGACATTATGCTGATTGGACCCAGTGAGCAAGAAGTAGCAAACACACTGGACTTATTCGTGAGACATTTGCGTGCCAGGGGATGGGAAATAAATCCAACTAAAATTCAGGAACCTTCTACCTCAGTAAAATTTCTACGGTTCCAGTGGTATGGGGCCTGTCAAGCTATTCCTTCTAAGGTGAGGGATAAGTTGCTGCGTTTAGCCCCTCCTACAACCAAGAAAGAGGCACAACATCTAGTGGGCCTATTTGGGTTTTGGAGACAACACATTTTTTACTTGCATGTGTTACTCCAACCCATTTATCGAGTAACCTGAAAGGCTGCTAGTTTTGAGTGGGGTCCAGAACAGGAGAAGGCTCTGCAACAGGTCCAGGCTGCTGTACAAGCTGCTCTGCCACTTGGGCCATAGGACCCAGCAGATCCAATGGTGCTTGAGGTGTCAGTGGCAGATAGGGATGCTGTTTGGAGCCTTTGGTAGGCCCCCATAAGGTGAATCACAGTGGAGGTCTCTAGGATTTTGGAGCAAGGCCCTGCCATCTTCTGCAGATAACTACTCTCTTTTTGAGAGACAGCTCTTGGCCTGTTACTGGCTTTGGTGGAAACTGAACATTTGACTATGAGTCATCAAGTCACCACACGACCTGAACTGCCTATCATGAACTGGGTGCTTTCTGACCCATCTAGCCATAAAGTGGGTTGTGCACAGCAGCATTCCATCATCAAATGGAAGTGGTATGTACATGATTGGGCTCGAGCAGCTCCTGAAGGCACAAGTGAGTTACATGAGGAAGTGGCTCAAATGCCCGTGGTCTCCACTCCTGCCACCCTGCTTTTTCTCCCCAATCCTGCACCAATGGCCTCATGGGGAGTTCCCTATGATCAGTTGACAGAGGAAGAGAAGACTAGGGCCTGGTTCACAGATGGGTCTGCACCATATGCAGGCACCACCCGAAAGGGGACAGCTGCAGCACTACAGCCCCTTTCTAGGACATCCGTGAAGGACAGCGGTAAAGGGAGATCTTCCCAGTGGGCAGAACTTCGAGCAGTGCACCCAGTTGTGCACTTTGTATGCAAGGAGATATGGCCAGATGTGTGATTATATAGCCAGTGGTTTGGCTGGATGATCAGGGACTTGCAAGAAGCATGAGTGGAAAATTGGTGACAAAGGAATTTGGGGAAGAGGTATGTAGATGGACCTCTCTGAGCGGCCAAAAACTGTGAAGATATTTGTATCCCATGTGAGTGCTCACCAATGGGTGACCTCAGCAGAGGATTATTTTAATAATCAAGTGGATAGGATGACCCATTCTGTGGACACCACTTAGCCTCTTTCCCCAGCCACCCCTGTCATTTTCCAATGGCTCCATGAACAAAGTGGCCATAGTGGCAGGGATGGAGGTTATGCATGGGCTCAGCAATGTAGACTTCCACTCACTAAGGCTGACCTGAATATAGCCACTGTTAAGCCCCCAATTTGCCAACAGCAGAGACCAACACTGAGCCCTCAATATGGCACCATTCCTCAGGGTGATCAACCAGCTACCTGGTGGCAGGTTGATTATATTGGATCTCTTCCATCATGGAAAGGGCAGAGGTTTGTCCTCACTAGAATAGATACTTACTCTGGATATGGGTTTCCCTATCCTGCATGCAATGCTTCTGCCAAGACTACCATTTGTGGACTCACGGAATGCCTTATCCACCGTCATGATATTCCACACAGCATTGCCTCTGACCAAGGCACTCACTTTATGGCTAAAGAAGTGCAGCAGTGGGCTCATGGTCATGGAATTCACTGGTCTTACCATGTTTCCCATCATCCTGAAGCAGCTGGATTGATAGAATGGTGGAATGGCCTTTTGAAGTCACAATTACAGTGTCAACTAGGTGACAATACTTGGCAGGGCTTCGGGCAAAGTTCTCCAGAAGGTCGTGTATGCTCTGAATCAGCATCTAGTATATGGTACTGTTTCTCCCATAGCCAAGATTCACAGGTCCAGGAATCAAGGGGTGGAAGTGGCACCATTCACCATCACCCCTAGGGATCCACTAGCAAAATTTTTGCTTCCTTTTCCTGCAACATTACAGTCTGCTGGCCTAGAGGTCTTAGTTCCAGAGGAAGGAACGCTGCCACCAGGAGACACAATGATTCCATTAAACTGGAAGTTAAGATTGCCACCCAGACACTTTGGGCTCCTCCTACCTTTAAGTCAACAGGCTAAGAAGGGAGTTACAGTGTTGGCTGGGGTGACTCACCCGGACTATCAGATGAAATCGGTCTCCTACTCCATAATGGAGGTAAGGAAGAGTATGCATGGAATACAGGAGATCCATTAGGGCATCTCTTAGTATTACCATGCCCTGTGATTAAGGTCAATGGGAAACTACAACAGCTCAAGCCAGGTGGGACTACAAATGGCTTAGGCCCCTCAGGAATGAAGGTTTGGGTCACTCCACCAGGAAAGAAAACATGACCTGCCGAGGTGCTTGCTGAAGGCAAAGGGAATACAGATGGGCAGTAGAAAAAGGTAATCATCAATACCAGCTATGACCATGCGACCAGCTGCAAAAATGGGGACTGTGATTGTCATGAGTATTTTCTCCTTTTGCTAAAAACATGTTTGTGCATGTATTTACATGTACTAAGAAAATATCTTCATTTTATTTCCTTTTCCTTTATCATGTGACATAAGATTTATTGCCTTTATCTCAGCATTTAAGTATTGTTAACTTTATGTAATAGTATTTGGGTTGGGAATTGATGCGTTTCCAGTTGTACAAAGGATAGTTGTATTATGTTAGGCATAATTATGACCTCATTATTGTCTTTATTTGAAGATTATGTATGATCTCAGGAGATATAGGTTCAAGTTGACAAGGGGTGGACTTGTGATGGTTAATACTGAGTGTCAACTTGATTGGATTGAAGGTTGCAAAATATTGATCCTGGGTGTGTCTGTGAGGGTGTTGCCAAAAGAGATTAACTTTTTTTTTTTTTTTTTTTGAGACAGAATCTCGCTCTGTCGCCCAGGCTGGAGTGCAGTAGCACAATCTCTGCTTACTGCAAGCCCCGCCTCCCGGGTTCACGCCATTCTCCTGCCTCAGCCTTCCGAGTAGCTGGGACTACAGGCGCCCGCCACCACGCCTGGCTAATTTTTTCGTATTTTTAGTAGAGACGGGGTTTCACCGTGTTAGCCAGGATGGTCTCAATCTCCTGACCTCGTGATCCGCCTGCCTCGGCCTCCCAAAGTGCTGGGATTACAGGCGTGAGCCACAGTGCCCGGCCAAGATTAGCATTTGAGTCAGTGGGCTGGGGAAGGCAGATCCACCCTTAATCTGGTGGGCACAATCTAATTAGCTGCTGGCAATTAAAGCAGGCAGAAAAACGTGAAAAAGAGAGACAGGCCTAACCTCCCAGCCTACATCTTTCTCCCGTGCTGGATGCTTCCTGCCCTCGAACATCGGACTCCAAGTTCTTCAATTTTGAGACTCAGACTGGCTCTCCTTGCTCCTCAGCTTGCAGACAGCCTATTGTGGGACCTTGTGATCATGTAAGTTAATACTTAATCAACTGCATATATAGATATAGATATAGCTATATATCCTATTAGTTTTGTCCCTCTAGGGAACCGTCACTAATACAGAAGGTCATATACCAGTTAAACTCTGCCATCTTGTCTTGTGCGCATGCTTCAGCACACTCACCCAACTCCTGAGATCTTATCCGGAAGCTGCTGATCACCACCTTCAGGTGTTTTCTATCTATCGGGAGCCTGCCCTTCCCTGGCTCTGGCTGAGACCAATTATTATTTTAGAGAGACAGTTAACAACTGTAGAACCATCACCTGATGGTTGCCTGACATTCCTGGTGTGTGTTGGGGGGCGCTCAGGGGAGCTCTCTCCTGCCCTGCTCATGCCTGACTAACTACTATAACAAAATCACCAACAAAAAGCACAAAAATGCAAAAAATATAGTACTGAATTTACCATGAAAAGGATACTTATCTACAGTGTGAGCTGAAACAAGAAGGCAGGGTGTGGCTTTCTTGTACATTGCTGGGAAACATACGCATCAGGCAACACATTTTTCACTGCTGTGTGCATATCCACGAATGACTATGAAAGTGCCATAAATGTCACTCTTGAGGCTACACATTTTAGTAAGTGAATACACAAATAGGGAATCCATGAATAATGAGCATTAATTATATTTCAGCTGTCAGAGAATAATAAGTAAACGCCACGTGGGGGTGGGTGAGGTGAAGAAAAGTTCTTGGAATTTTGTGGCTGTCAAAAGATTTCTTTATTCAGTGAGAATATTGAGGGCTGGGTGCAGTGGCTCACGCCTGTAATCCCAGCACTTTGGGAGACTGAGGCGGGCGGATCACCAGAGGTCAGGAATTCAAGACCAGCCTGGCCAACATGGTGAAAACCTGTCTCTACTAAAAATACAAAAATTACCTGGGTGTAGTGACGTGCGCCTGTAATCCCAGCTACTCAGGAGGCTGAGGTGGCAGAATCACTTGAACCCGGGAGGCGGAGGTTGCAGCGACCCAAGATAATGCCACTGCACTCCAGCCTGGGTGACAGAGTGAGACTCAGTCTTAAAAACAAAAAAGAATATTGAGGATGTGTTGCATATTGAACAGTGTACCAGGCAATCTGGATGCCAGAGAAAAGCAGTTCTCCTGTCTCATCTTAATGGATGAGTAAGACACAGACATATGAAAATATGCAATGACTTAGGAACACTGTAAATTACACTCAACAAATAGAAGACAGCATAGTAAAAACCTGTGTACCTGGGTGATGATGAAGAAATAGACCTTGAGGCAATCAGAAAATTTGAACATTAATTAGGAAAGACTGTGGAGTGGTATGGGTTTCAGCTGAGTGTTCTCTTTCTTGTTTGGTTTGGTTTTGCTTGAAATCAGCCATGATATCCAAAATGAATGTGATTTGCAAGAGAAGAGGGAATAGTTAATGTGACCTTGTACACTGGATGTTTTTAATAAATAAGGAAAGGCAGGACCGGCTGGTAGATTAGCTAGACCGAGATATATGGCCCTGCAGTAGCCGGGAAGGAGGGAGGGCAGGGAACCAGGTAAGATTGAGGAGCAATGGACTTGAGGAAAGGGTGCAGGATATGCCACTGTGAAAAGATGCAGTGGGCCAAGCGTGGTTGGCTCACGCCTGTAATCCCAGCACTTTGGGAGGCAGAGGCGGGCAGATCATTTGAGGTCAGGCATTCAAGACCAGCCTCACCAACATGGTGAAACGCTATCACTACTAAAAATACAAAAATTAACCAGATGTGATGGGATGCACCTGTAATCCCAGCTACTCAGGAGGCTGAGGCACAAGAATTGCTTGAAACTGGGAGGTGGCTATCTCAAAAAAAAAAAAAAAAAAAAAAAAAAGACACAGTAAAGGCTGGTGGGAAAAAAACCCAAAAACACTAGTTTGTTTTCTCCCAAAGAAAAGTAGGGTGACCAGATGTCCTGATTTGCCCGGTCAGTCTCAGTTTGCTTGTGTTGTAGGTCAGTAACACTGTTAATTATCTTTAGTGTCTCTTTTCATCTTCAAAAGTGCCTAGTTTTGGGTAATAAATTATTTGGTGATTCCAAAGGACCCAAAAGGAACTGAAAGCCACACCATGTTTGTTTAACAAATCTTGATAAAGGCTACATTAGTAAGTATCAATGCACTAGTAAAGTCAGGAAAGGAGACAGAGCTGGACTGTCAGTCATCACTCCATCCAGGACAGGTTCTCTTATTGCCTTATGGATTTTGGTAACTTTTGAAGTTTATATATGTTTTTTAAGTTGAATAAACACTTGACACTCAGTGGTTTAGTTGGTTGTGGATGAAGCTGGATATTTGCATGTGCTTTCCTTGGCTTTGTCTTTGCAGACTTCATTACTTAAAAGTTAATCAGAGACATACTTCTCAACTCATCCTCAGGAGCTAAGTAAGAAGAATACAGATGTGTGGTGCTATAGTCTATTTAAATGCCCTGGACTGGTCATAGCAAAGTTAAATATCACAGAGCAGGTTCTGTGCATGCGCCGTCCACAACCTAAGCCACGTTGACAACTTAGAACAATTTTTTTTTTTTGAGATAGAGTCTCACTCTGTTGCCCAGGCTGGAGTGCAGTGGCATGAGCTTAGCTCACAGCAACCTCCACCTCCCAGGTTCAAGGGATTCTCCTGCCTCAGCCTCCCGAGTAGCTGGGACTACAGGCACGTGCCACCATGCCTGGCTAATTTTTTGTATTTTTAGTAGAGATGGGGTTTCACCATGTTAGCCAGGATGGTCTCGATCTCCTGACCTCATGATCTGCCCCCTCAGCATCCCAAAAGTGCTGGGATTACAGGCGTGAGCCACTGCACCCAGCCAGAACAATTTTTATTTAAAAAGAGTAAAATACAGCCAGGCACGGTGGCACACGCCATGAGGTCAGGAGTTCAAGATCAGCCTGGCCAAGATGGTGAAATGCCATCTTTACTAAAAATACAAAAAATAGCTGGGCGTGGTGGTGGATGCCTGTAATCCCTGCTACTTGGGAGGCTGAGGAGGGAGAATCACTTGAACCCGGGAGGCGGAGGTTGCAGTGAGCCGAGATCACACCACCACACTCCAGCCTAGGAGTCAGAGCGAGACTCCATCTCAAAAACAAAAAAAGACTAAAACAACATAGCCAGGCATGGTGGCATGTGCCTGTAGTCCCAGCTATTCAGGCTCTTAGGTCTTTGTTAAGAATGTTATACTTTGATAATATTTACATTAGAAAACTATGATCCACAAATATATTTGAGACAGGGTCTCGCTATGTCACCCAGGCTGGAGTGCAGTGGCATGATCATAGCTCCTTAAACCTTGAATTCCTAAGCTCAAATGATCCCCCCTGCCTCAGCCTCCCAAGTAACTAGGACTATAGGTGCATGCCACCACTCCTGGCCCACAGACATTTATTTTAAAAACAGATTTATTAAATTGGAATCCCCAGTAGTGCAGTGAAAGTTTCTTTTAAGATTGAAACACATTGGAACTAAGTTAAAGTATCTTTTTTTCTAATGTTCTTTCTATTTTTCCCAGAAATCCTGGCATCACTTTGTCCCCAAAAAACCCTTTAGAAAGCAAAACCTCAGAATATTCAAGAAATCAAATACTTTGTTTTTGTGTTTTTTAAAGTTAGGGAAAAACATGTAAGACTGCAGTAGAAAATGAAGGCAGGGTCCTCCTTGACCCCTCGACAGTCTGTAAATAGGAAACGCTCATTTCACCTTGCATTTTCCATTAGTCAAAAGATAGTAACAGCTTTGATCTGTCCATAGCATGTTTATGTTGTTTTAGTTTTTTCATTTTCCCTGCTTGAGAATTTTTTTTAGGGTTTTTAAACAGTTTTAAGGTCAGAAAGTTCCAAGTTCAAATCATGTGATGATTTTTTTCGTTTTAAGAGATGGTGTCCAGCCAGACACGGTGGCTCACGCCTGTAATCCCAGCACTTTGGGAGGCCGAGGTGGGAGGATCACGAGGTCAGGAGATCAAGACCATCCTGGCTAACACGGTGAAACCCTGTCTCTACTATAAAAATACAAAAAAATTAGCCGGGTGTGGCGGCGGGCTCTTGTAGTCCCAGCTACTTGGGAGGCCGGGGCAGGAGAATGGTGTGAAGCTGGGGGGTGGAGCTTGCAGTGAGCCGAGATAGCGCCACTGCACTCCAGCCTGGGTGACAGAGCAAGACTCCGCCTCAAAAAAAAAAAAAAAAAGATTGTGTCTCACTTTGTCACCCAGGCTGGAGTGCAGTGGCACAACCACAGCTCACTGCGGCCTTGAATGCCTGTGCTCAAGTGATCCTCTCGCCTCAGCCGCCTCTTGTACAGCTTGTAGAACCATGAGCCCAATAAACCTCTTTTCTTTATAAATTACCCAGCCTCAGGTATTCCTTCAAAGCAACACAAAACAGACTAAGATAGGGTCTGAACTGGTTCAACTACTTTGGAAAATAGTCTGCATTACTATTTATATTTGAACAGGTGCATACTTAAAACCCAGCAATTGTACCCCTAGATATATACCCTTAAGGAAATCTTGGACAAGTGCACCAGGAGACTTATATTAAAATGGTATCCAGCCTGGGCAGCATCATAGGTGATCAGCTCAATGAACTTTCACAAAGTGAACATAGCCATGGAACCAGCATCAGGATCATGAAGCAAAACACGACCACCCCTGGAAAGCCCCTCATGGCTCCTTCCAATTATCAGCAGTACCCCAAAGTCACATCCGTTCTGACCCCCAACACCAGTTTTTCCTTTTTTTTTTTTTTTTAAATGGTGTCTTGCTATAGTGCTCAGGCTGGCTTCCAACTCCTGGCCTCGAGTGATCCTCCTGCCTCAGCCTCCCAAAGGGCTGGGATTATAGGTGTGAACCACTGTGCCCGCCTATTACTTTTTTTTTTTTTAAGCAGAATCTTGCTCTTTCATCTAGGCAGGAGTGCAGTGATGCAATCTCAGTTTTCTGCAATCTCTCCCTCCTGGGTTCAAACGATTCTCCTGCCTCAGTCTCCTGAGTATCTGGGGCTACAGCTGTGTGCCACCACACCCAGCTAATTTTTGTATTTTTAGTAGAGACAGGTTTTCACCATGTTGACCAGGCTGGTCTTGAACTCCTGGCCTCATGTGATCCGCCCGCCTTGGCCTCCTAAAGTGCTGAGACTACAGGAGTGAGCCACCGAACCTAGCCCCGGCTATTAGCTTTGAACAAAGACTCATCAGAGGAAAAGCTTGTTTCTTATTTGTCTTATTCATATTTTATCCCTATGCCTGGCACAGTTCCTGGTGTGTAATACTTGTTTAATCACATAGGTCAAATGAGTGGGAACAGGGAGACAGGCATCTGACTTTTACAAGACAGTTGACCAAATTAACACACATAATAATATGCAGGGGGGAAGTGATGCTTGATTTGGGTGAGGACTAAGATCCAGGAATGCTAACTCAGAAATGAGTTGAAAATTCAAACTTTGAACAGAAGACTACACTTCAGTTTTCTCTTGTAACAATTGTAAACAACTGTAATCAATCTAAAGCTCTGTAAAGCTTTGCTTAGGACTTCCTCAACTGTCCTACAAACCATGCACTGTCCCTGCTGAGGCCGACCTCCGGGGACCTTGTGTCTCCATCTCACTTGTTAGTGACCCTTTGTTACAGAGACCCTCCTGCCTGACCGATGCAGCCAAGAAATGACTATTTTCGGCCTTCCCTGACCCACTCCAGGGCCCGGTCAGTTCGAGGACAGAATAGCCACCCTCTCCCTAGGCCAAGCATGTGACCCCAGCCTGAGTGCTTCCCGCCCCAATGAATGAGATAATGAGAGGCCAAATAAGGTTTCAAAACATGCATTGCCTCAGAATTACAGTTTTCCTTAACTGTACTTTTAAATAGCTGGGATTAAGAGCCAAGCACTGCCAAATCTCAGCTTAGCAAGAGAGATCTGTCAACTGTGAGAAATAACAAATGAAGAAAACCCATTTCAAGCTTTGAACTGCTGTTCCTAAATGATTCCCAGAGAAATACAAATAAATTATATCTTTTGAAGGGCAGATTCATGATGAATAATCTTGTTAGATTGGGGTTCCAAATACTTCTTCAAGATACTTCAACATTTTAAAGGAGCACTTTGAGAGGCCGAGGCAGGCAGATCACTTGAGGTCAAGAGTTCGGGACCAGCCTGGCCAACATGGTGAAACCCCATCTCTACTAAAAATACAAAAATTAGCTGGGCGTAGTGGCAGGCACCTTCTCAGGAGGCTGA
This sequence comes from Symphalangus syndactylus, assembly GCF_028878055.3. NCBI lineage: Eukaryota > Metazoa > Chordata > Mammalia > Primates > Hylobatidae > Symphalangus > Symphalangus syndactylus. The sequence continues at coordinate 68,730,611 of NC_072423.2, read as the reverse complement.
GGCAAGAGAATTGCTTGACCTCGAGAGGCTGAGGGTGCAGTGAGCTGAGATCATGCCACTGCACTCCAGCCTGGGCAACAGAGCCAGACTCTGTCTCCAAAAAAAAAAAATAAAAAAAAAGTAAAGGGAGCAAGTAAAGGGACCATGAAAATGACTTCATTTAGAGGATGCTGTCCTCCAATCTGCTCCACTCTCTTCCCCAGAGATCTGTGGTAATTTTTCAGAGATAAGCCTTCAAAGATTCCAGGCAGAGCTAAAGCCCCAACTGGAGATACACAAATCCATTTTATCCACGTTGTAAGCAGTCTTCAAAAACAGGAATGTTCAAGCCAGAAACACATTGAATTTGCCTGAGAAAGCTGAGTGGAGAAAGCAATTCTTTCTCCTTTCTACCTCTTTCCAGTTATGTGTGATTGGAGGCCCTTCAGCCAGTGTAATCTTTGCACAAGCTGCTCCTCTGTGTGGGATGGCAGGGATACCCCCGCTGCCTGGAGAACTTCAGCTCCACTACAAGACCCTGGTCCTCAGCCCTTCTTTGAAGATTCTCTGGTGCCTCCAGGCCCTCTCAGATGTTACGACAAATAACTGAGAAAGAATTTATAGTGGAACTTAGCAAATCAGCAACAACATCAAATCAAGAAGAAAAAGACAAACAATCCAATAGAAAAATAGACAAAAAACTGGAATCTGCACTTCAAAGAAAGAGGAAACTCAAATGGCCAGTAAATGCCAATACGCTCAACCTCATTAATAATCATGAAAGTACAAGTTAATACCTACTTCATGAGTTAATATCTAATACAATCGGATCACGCTACATGCCTGACAGATGGAAAAAAATTTACAAGTCTGACAATGCCCAGTGTCAGTGAGAATATGGAGAGAAACCGTCATGTGCTCCTGGTAGGGGTGTGCTATCGTTTGGACCTCTGTCCCTCCAAATCTCATGTTGAAATGTGATCCCCAAGGTTGGAAGAAGGGCCTAATGGGAGGTGTTTGGGTCATGGGGCTGGTCCCTCATGAATAGATTATTGCCCTCTCTGGGGAAGGGGATCAGTTCTCACTCTATTCTCATGATTGCTGGTTGTTAAAAAGGAGCCTGGCACTTGCTGACTCTCCTGCTTCCTCTCTTGCCTTGTGACCTCTGCACATGTTGGTGTCCCTTTGCCTTCTGCCATGAGTAGAAGCAGCCTGAGGCCCTCATCAGAAGTAAGTGCTGGGGCTATGATTCTTGTACAGCCTGTAGAACCATGAGCCCAATAAACCTCTTTTCTTTATAAATTACCCAGCCTCAGGTATTCCTTTAAAGCAACACAAAACAGACTAAGATAGGGTCTGAACTGGTTCAACTACTTTGGAAAACAGTCTGCATTACTATTTATATTTGAACAGGTGCATACTCTAAAACCCAGCAATTGCACCCCTAGATATATATACCCTTAAAGAAATCTTGGACAAGCACACCAGGAGACTTATATTAAAATGTTACTCAACCTGGGCAACATAGTGAGACCTCATCTCAATAAAATTAAAAAATTAGCTGGGCATGGTGGCATGTACCTATGGTTCTAGCTGCTTGGGAGGCTGAGGTGGGAGGATCATTTGAGCCCAGAAGGCTGAGGCTGCAGTGAGCTGCAATCACACCACTGCACTCCAGTCTGGGTGACAGAGTGAGACCTTGTCTCAAAAAAAATCAAAAAAGTTCCAGTGATGTTTATAATAGCCAAAATGAGAAACAACTGAAATCTTTATTAAAAGTAAAATGGATAAGGCCAGGTGTGATGGCTCATGCGTGTAACCCCAGCACTTTGGGAGGTGAAGGTGGGCAGATCACTTGAAGTCAGGAGTTCAAGACCAGCCTGGCCAACATGATGAAACCCCATCTCTACTAAAAATACAAAAATTAGCCAGGCGTGGCAGCATGCGCCTGTAATCCCAGCTACTCAGGAGGCCAAGGCACAAGAATCACTTGAACCTGGGAGTCAGAGGTTACAATGAGCTAAATTCGCACCACTGAACTCCAGCCTGGGAGACAGAGTGAGACTCTGTCTCAAAAACAAAACAACAAAACAAAACAAAAAATATAAATTGTGGTACATCCACACTATGGAATACTATACAGCAATGAACATGGATGACTACTGATGTGCACATCAATATGAATGAATCTCACAAGCATGTTAAGTGAAAGAAACAAGTTAGAGAAGACTCTTCCATTAAAGTATAATTTTTTTATTTCTATAAAGTTCAAAAATGTCAAAACTAACTAGTGGGGGCCTTTGGCAGGTAATTAGGTCCTGAGGAGCCCCCATGAGGGGATCAGTCCTCTTATAAGAAGAGGAAGAGAACTAGCTCTCTTTCTGTCATGTAACGATACAATGAGAGGTCAGCTCTCTGAAACTCGAAAAAGGACCCTCAGCAAGAACCCAACCCTGCTGGCATCCTGATCTGACTTCCAATCTGCAAAAACTGTAAGAAAGAAATTGTTGGCTAGGCGCCGTGGCTCACGCCAGTAATCCCAGCACTTTGGGAGGCCAAGGTGGGTGGATCACTTTAGCCTAGGAGTTCAAAATCAGCCTGGGCAACATGGTAAAACTCTATCTCTACAAAAAATACAAAAATTAATGGGGTGTGGTGATGCCCACCTGTAGTCCCAACTACTCAGGTGGCTGAGGTGGGCGGTTTGCTTGAGCTCAGGAGGTAGAGGCTGCAGTGAGCCATAGTGGTATTACTGCACTCCAGCCTGGGTGACAGAGCAAGACCCTGAAAAAAAGAAACAGAGAGAAAGGACAGAAAAGAGAAAGGAAAGGAAAAGAAAGGAAGAGCAAGAAAAAAAGGAGAAGGAAGGAAGGAAGGAAAGAAAGAAGGGAGGGAGAGAAATTGCTAATCAGGACAGTTCATGGCATTTTGTTATAGTAGCCCAAGCTGACTAGGACAAGGTGTATTCAGATTTTCTATTTCTTCATGATTGAGTTTTAGTAAGTTGTATATTTCTAGGAATTTGTCCATTTCATCTAGCTTATCCAATTGATTGGCATATCCATACACATTTTAAACTCAGGTTATAAAAAATCCTCTTTCCCATATTCCTCTTCAAAAAACTATTACTATTAAGATTATGGTTATTTTATAAATAATATTTTTGTAATTTTTTTAAATTTTATTATTATACTTTAAGTTTTAGGGTACATGTGCACAACATGCAGGTTTGTTACATATGTATACATGTGCCATGTTGGTGTGCTGCACCAATTAACTCATTTAGCATTAGGTATATCTCCTAATGCCATCCCTCCCCCTCCCCCCACCCCACAACAGTCCCCAGTGTGTGATATTCCCCTTCCTGTATCCATATGTTCTCATTGTTCAATTCCCACCTATGAGTGAGAACATGCGGTGTTTGGTTTTCTGTCCTTGTGATAGTTTACTGAGAATGATGGTTTCCAGCTTCATCCATGTCCCTACAAAGGACATGAGCTCATCACTTTTTATGGCTGCATAGTATTTCATGGTGTGTATGTGCCACATTTTCTTAATCCAGTCTATCGTTGTTGGACATTTAGGTTGGTTCCAAGTCTTTGCTATTGTGAATAGTGCCGCAATAAACATACGTGTGCATGTGTCTTTATAGCAGCATGATTTATAATCCTTTGGGTATATACCCAGTAATGGGATGGCTGGGTCAAATGGTATTTCTAGTTCTAGATCCCTGAAGAATCACCACGCTGACTTCCACAATGGTTGAACTAGTTTACAGTCCCACCAACAGTGTCAAAGTGTTCCTATTTCTCCACATCCTCTCCAGCACCTGTTGTTTCCTGACTTTTTAATGATGGCCATTCTAACTGGTGTGAGATGGTATCTCATTGTGGTTTTGATTTGCATTTCTCTGATGGCCAGTGATGATGAACATTTTTGCACGTGTCTTTTGGCTGCATAAATGTCTTCTTTTGAGAAGTGTCTGTTCATATCCTTCACCCACTTTTTGATGGGGTTGTTTTTTTCTTGTAAATTTGTTTGAGTTCATTGTAGATTCTGGATATTAGCCCTTTGTCAGATGAGTAGATTGCAAAAATTTTCTCCCATTCTGTAGGTTGCCTGTTCACTCTGATGGTAGTTTCTTTTGCTATGCAGAAGTTCTTTAGTTTAATTAGATCCCATTTGTCAATTTTGGCTTTTGTTGCCATGGCTTTTGGTGTTTTAGTCATGAAGTCCTTGCCCATGCCTATGTCCTGAATGGTATTGCCTAGGTTTTCTTCTAGGGTTTTTATGGTTTTAGGTTATTTTTCTTTAATTCTATGTAAATTGCAATTTTAAAGTTTTTAATTTTCTAACTAATGCTGGCATATAGAAATACAACTGATTTTTATATATTTGTTTTGTATCCTGAAATACATCTGTTTTTTTTTCTTTATTCCTAATTATTCCTAATAATGAGGTTGAGCATGTCTTCACTTATTGGCCACTTGAGTTTCCTCTTTTGCAGTGCAGATTCCAGCCTTCTCTCTCTTTTTTTTTTTTTTTTTTTGAGACAGAGTTTTGCTGTTGTTGCCCCGGCTGGAATGCAATGGCATGATCTCAGCTCACTGCAACCTCCGCCTCCTGGGTTCAAGCAATTCTCTTGCCTCATCCTCCCAAGTAACTGGGACTATAGGTGCACGTACTACACTAGGCTAATTTTTGTATTTTTAGTAGAGACGGGGTTTCACTATGTTGGGCAGGCTGGTTTTGAACTCCTGATCTCAGGTGATCCATCTGCCTCGGCCTCCCAAAGTGCTGGGATTACAGGCGTAATCCACCTTGCCTGGCCATTCTGTCCATTTTTATATTGGATTGTTTTTCTCTTCTTCCTTTTTTGTTTTTTGTCAAGGTCTCACTCTGTCACCCATGTTGGAGTGTAGTGGTGGGATCATGACTCGCTACAGCCTCCAACTCCTGAGCTCATGCAATCCTCCTGCCTCAGTCTCCTGAGTACCTGGAACCCCAGGCATGTGCCACCACGCCTGGCTATTTATTTTTTTATTTTTGTAGAGACAAGATCTCACCATATTGCCCATGCTGGTCTTGAATTCTTGGGTTCAAGTGATCCTCCTGCGTCAGCCTCCCAAAGTGGTGGGATTATAGGCATGAGCCACCACACCCAGCCCATAATGGCAGGTTGTACATGGCATAATGTATAATGGCATATAATGGCATAATGCCATAATGGCAGGTTATACATTAGCAACATGGACTTCCACTCACCAAGGCCAACCTGGCTATAGCCACTGCTGACTGCCCAACCTGCCAGAAATCAACACTGAACCCCTGATACGGCACTCTTCTCCAAGGTGGTCAGCCAGCTACTTGGTGGCAGATTGATTACACTGGATCGCTTCATCATGAAAAGGGGAATGTTTTCTCCTTACTGGGATAGACACTTATTCCAAATATGGATTTGCCTCCCCTACATGCAATGCTCCTGCCGAAACTACCATCCGAGGACTTACGGAATGCCTTATCTGCCATCATGGCATGCCACACAGCATTGCTTCTGATCAAAGAACTCACCAAAGATGTGTGGCAGTGGGCTCATGCTCATTAAATTCACTGGTCTTACCCTATTACCCACTGTCCTGAAGCAGCTGGCTTGACAGAATGGTGAAATATTTTGTGGAAAACTCAGTTACAGGGCCAGCTAGGTGGCAGTACCTTGCAGGCCTGGGGCAGGTTTCTTCAGAAGGCTGTATATGCTCCAAATCAGCGTCCAATATACAGTGCTGTTTCTCTGGTGGCTGGGATTACTCCTAGTGATCCACTAGCACAATTTTTGTTTCCTGTTCCTACAACTTTTTCCTCTGCTGGCCCAGAAGCCTTGGTTCCAAAGGGAGCAATGTTTCCACCAGGAGACACAACAATGCTTTCATTGAGCTGGAAGTTAAGACTGCCATCTGGCCACTTTGGACTCCTCATGCCTGTGAGTCAACAGGTCCAGAAAGGAGTTACGGTGCTGGCTGGGGTGATTGATCCAGGGTACAAAGGGGAAATTGGACACTACTCCACCATTGAGGTGGGGAAGAGTATGTCTAGAATACAGGAGATCAATTAGGGCATCTGTTAGTACTACTGTGCTCAGTGATTAAACTAATGGAAAAACAACAGCCCAATCCAGGCATGACTAATGACATAGACCCTTCAGGAATGACCCCCCTGGGGGGTCAGCCTACCCGGTAAAGAACTATGTGCTGGTTGGGCATCATCTGGTCCCTTGAAGGAACAAATAGAAAAAAATAGGCAAACTCTCTCTCTCTCTCTCTTTTTTCTCTCACTCTCTGTCTCTCTGTCTCTCTCTCTCTCTTTTTCTTTTCTCTCTCTCTCTCTCTCTTTCTCCTTGAGCTGGGACATCCACCTTCTCTCACCCTTGGAGATGGGAGCTCTTGGGTCTTGGGACTTTGGATGCCCCCAGGACATACACCAGCAGCCTCCCTGGTTCTCAGGTCTTGTGTATGGAGTGGGAGTTACACGACTGTCTCCGCTGGTTCTCAGGACTTCAGACTTGGAATAAATGATACCACTGGCTTTCCTGTGTTTCCAGACTGCAGGTGGCATCTTGTGGGACTTTTCAGCCTTCATAATTGCATGAGCCAATTCCCATAATAAACCCCCTTTTTATATAACTATATATTTATATTGGTTCTGTTTCTCTGGAGAACTGTGACTAATATTGTTGCCATACAAGTATCTGTTTCTGTCCCTGTTTTCAATTCTTCAGATATACTCCTAGGAGTGTAAATGCTAGATCATATGGCAATTATACTATATGTATCTTTTTGAAGAATCATAACGACACCATTTTTTTATTCCCATCAGCAATGTATGAGGGTTCCAATGTCTCCATGCTCTTGCCAGTTCAGATGCTCCTCAACTTACAATGAAATTGTTATGCCCCAATAAACCCCTCATAACACTGAAAATATTGTAAGTTGAAAATGCTTTTTTTTTGAGGCCATGTCTCGCTCTGTTGTCCAGGATGGAGTGCAGTGGCACGATCTTGGCTCACTGCATCCTCAACCTCCCAGGCTCAAGCAATCTTCCCACCTCAGCCTCCCAAGTATCTGGGACTACAGGCACATGCCACCATACCTGGCTATTTTTTTTTTTTTTTTTTTTGGTAGAGACAGGGTTTGACTACGTTGCCCAGGCTGGTCTTGAACTTCTGGGCTCAAATGATCTGCCCACCTCGGCCTCCCAAAGTACTAGGATTACAGGCATGAGCCACCACACCCAGCCAAAAATGCATTTAATACACCTACAACCAGCTCAGAAAAAGATCCAAATTCAAAAATTCAGATATGGTTTTCTAGTGAATGCATCTTGCTTTTGCACTGTCATAAAGTCAAAAAAAAAAAAATCCTGTCAAACCATTGTAAGTTGGAGATCATTTGTACTTGTTATTTTCTGTAGGTGTTTTGTTTTTTAAATTACAGACATCCTAGTAGATGTGAAGTCGTATTTCATTGTGGTTTTGATTTATATCTTCCTAATAACTAAGAATGTTGAGCGTCTTTTTATGTGTTTATTGGCTATATATTTTGTTTGGTGTAACGTCAATTCAAGTCCTTTACCCATTTAACAATTGGATTTTTTTTTGCTTTTGAGTTTTAGGAGCTCTTCAACTATTTGGGGTATTAAATCCCTATGAGATATATGATTTACATATGAGAATCATATATGATTTCTCTTATTCTGTAGCTTGGCTTTTTCACTTTTTCGATAATGTCCTTTGGTGCAGAGAAGTTTTGAGTTTTGATGAAGTCCAATTTATTTTTAATTTTGGTGCTGGTGCTTTTGTTGTCACATATAAGAATTTCTTGCTGATTCCAAGGTCATTATGATTTACCCCCATATTTTATTCTAAGAGTTTTATGGTTTTAGCTCTTGTATTTAGGTTGTTGATCATTTTGAGTTAATTTTTGCATATGGTATGAGGTAGGCATCCAACTTCATTCTTTCCCATGTGGAAATCTAGTTTTCCCAGTACTATTTTTTGAAGAGTCTATTCTTCCCCCATCAAAGGGACTTGGTACCATTGTCAAAAATTGGTCATAGGCTGAGGCGTGGTGGCTCATGCCTGTAATCCCAGCACTTTTGGAGGCCAATGTGGGCGGATCACCTGAGGTCAGGAGTTCGAGACCAGCCTGGCCAACATGGCAATACCCTGTTTCTACTGCAAACACAAAAATTTGCTAGGCGTGGTGGCAGGCACCTGTAATCTCAGCTACTTGGGAGGCTGAGGCCGGGAGAACTGCTTGAACCTGGGAGGCCGAGGTTGCTGTGAGCCGAGATTGTGCCACTGCACTCCAGCCTGGGCAACAGAGCAAGACTCCGTCTCAAAAAAAAAAAAAAACAAAATTGGTAATAGATGTATAGGTTTATTTCTGGACTCTCAACTCCATTGCATTGGCATATCTATCTTAATGCCAGTACTGCATTGTTTTGATTACAGTAGGTTTGTATTAAGTTTGAAATGAGGAAGTGTGAGTCTTCTGACTTTGTTCTTTTTCAGGATGATTTTTTTTCTGTGCCCCTTGCAATTCCATATGAATATAAGGATCTATTTTCCTTTTTTGCAAAAAAGAAAAAAGCTGTTGTTACTGTGGTAAGAATTGTGTTTAATTTGTAGATCACCTTGGGTAGCTTTGACATGTTAGTATTCAGTCTTCCTATCTAAGAATATGGGGTGTTTGTCCATTTATTTAGATCCTTAATTTCTTTCAGCAATATTTGTAGTTTTCAGTGTACAAGTCTTTCAGCTCATTATTTAAATTTATTTCTAGGTATTGTCTTCTTGAAGACACTATTACACTTGATCACTTTCATAATTCCTTTTCTGATTTATTGCCAGTGTTTAGAAATTCAGCTGATGTTTGCATGTTTATCTTGTACTCTACAACCCTGCTGAATTCCTTTATTAGGTCTAATAGCTTTCTTGTGGATTCCTTGGGATTTTCATATATAGGATAATATCTCAGAATAGATGGTTTTACTTATTCCTTTTTAATTTGAGTGTCTTTTTTTTTTTCTTTTGCTTGTCTAATTGCTCTGGCTAGTGCTTCCAGTGTACCATGTTGAATACCAGTTGTGAAGGCAGCATTCTCGTCTTGTTCCTGATCTTAGGGGAAGAATTTCAGTCTTTCACCATTGAATATAATGTTAGCTGTGGGTTTTTCATAAATGCCCTTTCATTATGTTGAGAACATTCCCTTCCATGTCTAGTTTTCTGAGTGTTTTTATCATGAAAGAATGTTGGATTTTGTTAAATGCCTTTACTACATTAAGATGATCATGTGTTTTTTTTTTTCATTCATTCTATTAATGTGATATATCAGTTGGTTTTTCTTTTCTTTTCTTTTCTTTTTTTTTTTTTTTTGAGACAGAGTCTCACTTTGTTGCCTAGGCTGGAGTGCAGTTATGTGATCAAGGCTGACTGTAGCCTCAACCTCTCAGGCTCAAGCAATCTTCCCAGCTCAGGCTCCCGAGTAGCTGGAATTACAGGCATGCACCACTATATCTGGCTAATTTTTGTATTTTTTGTAGGGACTGGGTCTCACTATATTGCCCAGGCTGGTCTTGAACTCTTGACCTCAAGCAATTCACCCATCTTGTCCTCCCAAAGTGCTGTGATTAGTTTTTTTTTTATTTTAAGACAGGGTCTCTCTCTCTCTCTGTTGCCCAGGCTTGAGTACAGTGGCACAATCATGGCTTACTGCAGCCTCACCCTAAGGGAGGAGACCACCCCTCATATTGTCTTATGCCAAATTTCTGCCTCCAAAGAAAGAAAAAGTAAAAACTAAAAGGCAGAAATGAAATCCACAAGCAGACAGCCCAGCGCCACACCCTGGGCCTGGTAGTTAAAGATTGACCCCTGACCTAATCGGTTATGTTATCTATAGATTACAGACATTGTATAGAAAAGCACTGTGAAAATCCCTATCCTGTTTTGTTCCGATCTAATTACCGGTGCATGCAGCCCCCAGTCACGTACCCACTGCTTGGTCAATTGATCATGACCCTCTCACGTGCACCCCCTTAGAGTTGTGAGACCTTAAAAGGGACAGGAATTGCTCACTCAGGGAGCTCGGCTCTTGAGACAGGAGTCTTGTCGATGTCCCTGGCCGAATAAACACCTTCCTTCTTTAACTTGGGGTCTGAGGAGTTTTGTCTGCAGCTCGTCCTGCTACAAACCTTCTGGGCTTAAGTAATCTTTCTGCCTCAGCCTCCCAAATAGCTAGGACCACAGGTGTGCACCACCACGCCCAGCTAATTCTTTTTTGTTTTTTTGTAGAGACAAGGTTGCGCCATGTTACCCAGGCTAGTCTTGAACTCCTGGGCTCAAGCAATCCTCCCGCCTTGGCTTCCCAAAGTGCTGGGATTACAGGTTTGAGCCACTGCTCCTATTTAATTGAGGAGTTTAATCCATTTACATTTACATTTAAGATAATTTCTGAGGATTGCTTTTGCCATTTTGCTATGTTCTGTAGCCTTATACATTTGTCCCTCATTTCCTCCAATACTTCCTTGTGTTTAGTTGAGTTTTTTTTGTCTGGTTGGTTCTTCTTTTTTTTTTTTTTTTTTAATTTGTGGGGAACGATTTTGATTCCCTCCTCATTTATCTATGTAGGTTTTTTAAAGATATTTTCTTTGTTGTTGACATGAAGTTTGCATTGAACATTTTAAATATATGACAATATATTTTGAATAGCATTTCAGATAGAAAAAAATAAAGTAGCTTTCCTGCCGTCATGCGATTCTCCAGTAGACACCAACTGGGTGTCCTACAAGAAAATGGGCAGGGAGGGAAGACCAACTATGTATTTCTTACTCTAAATCACAGTATCACAATAGTTACCAACTTAACCTCAATAGTATACAAAAGCATTGCTCCTATCAACTTTGCCTCCCCCAACTCTTTTTTTTTTTTTTTTTTTTTTTTTTTGAGACAGAGTCTCACTCTGTCGCCCAGGCTGGAGTGCAGTGGTGCCATCTCACCTCACTGCAAACTCTGCCTCCCAGGTTTATGCCATTCTGCCTCAGCCTTCCGAGTAGCTGGGACTACAGGCACCCACCACCATGCCCGGCTAATTTTTTGCATTTTTAGTAGAGACAGGGTTTCACCGTTTTAGCCAGGATGGTCTCAATCTCCTCACCTCGTGATCCACCTGCCTCGGCCTCCCAAAGTTCTGGGATTACAGGTGTGAGCCACCGCGCCTAGCCCTACCTCCCCCAACTCTTACATTGTCACACGTTACATCTTCATACATGTATTTCTTTTTTTTTTTTTTTTTTTTTTTTTTTTTTGAGACAGAGTCTCGCTCCGTCACCCAGACTGGAGTGCAGTGGCGCAGTCTCGGCTCACTGCAAACTCCGCCTCCCGGGTTCACGCCATTCTCCTGCCTCAGCCTCTCCGAGTAGCTGGGACTACAGGCGCCCGCCAACACGCCCGGCTAATTTTTTTGTATTTTTAGTAGAGACGGGGTTTCACCGTGGTCTCGATCTCCTGACCTCGTGATCCGCCCGCCTCGGCCTCCCAAAGTGCTGGGATTACAAGCGTGAGCCACCGCGCCCGGCCATGTATTTCTTACTCTAAATCACAGTATCACAATAGTTACCAACTTAACCTCAATAGTATACAAAAACATTGCTCCTATCAACTTTGCCTCCCCAACTCTTACATTGTCACACATTACATCTTCATACATGTGTGCCCAATAACAGATTTATAATGATAGTTGTTATTATTATTATTATTATTATTATTATTATTATTATTATTTTGAGACAGAGTCTTGCTCTGTTGCCCAGGCTGGAGTGCAGTGGCTCAATCTCGGCTCACTGCAGCCTCCATCTCCCGGGCTCAAGCGATTCTGCCTCAGCCTCCCAAGTAGCTGGGATTACAGGCATGCTCCACCATGCCCAGCTAATTTTTGTATTTTTAGTAGAGAAGGGGTTTTGCCATGTTGCCCAGTCTGGTCTCAACTACTGGCCTCTAGTGATCTGCCTCCCAAAGTGCTGAGATTACAGGCATGAGCTACCATGTCCAGCCAATTCATAATTATTTTTCATGCATTTGTACTTAAATCCTGTAGGAAATAAAAATTATAGTTACAAACAAAAAATAGAACACTGGCTTTTGTATTTGTCCATGCATTTACCTCTACTTGAGATCTGTATTTCTTTATATGGCTTTAACTGCCTAGCGTTATTTTATTTCAACCTGAAGGACTCCCTTTATCATTTGTTGTAGAGCAAGATTAGTAGTAAAGAACTCCCTCAGCTTTTGTTTAACTGGAATGTCTTAATTTCTCCCTTTTTTAAAGAAAAGTTTTGCTGTATATATAATTCCTGGTTGATTTTGTTTTCCTTTTATCACTTTATATATGCCATCTCAACCCATGGCATCCATGGTTTCTGATGAGAAATTCGCTGTCAATTTTATTGAGGATTACTTGTATGTAATGAGTCACTTCTCTCTTGTGTCTTTCAAAATTCTTTTCCTTTGTTTTTCAACAGTGTGATTATAATGTGTCATGGTGCGGGTCTGTTAAAGTTTATCCTACTTGGAGTTCATTGAGCATTTTGGATTTGTGGATTCATGTATTTCATCAAATCTTGGAACTTTGGGTCATTATTTCTTAAAATATTCTTCATTCTTTGTGTTTCTATCTGCTCCTCAGATGCAATAATTTCAAGTGTCCTTCGTGATCACTGATTTTTTTCATTTTTATGCTTATGACTGCTGTTGTACTCTCTTAGTGAGTTTTTTATTTCAGTTATTGTACTTTTTAATCTGAAGAACTTTGGTTCCTTTTTACAGTTTCTCTTCACTGATATTCTCATTTTGTTCATACATTGTTTTCTGAATTCCTTTAGTTCTTTGTCCATGTTTTCCTTTAGCTCTTTGAGCACATTTAAGACAATTGGTTTAAAGTCTTTGTATAATAAGTCTGATCTGGACTTTCCCAGGGACAGTTTTTGTCCATTTATTATTCCATTAAATGAACAACAGTTTCCTGTTTCTTTGTATGCTTTGTGATTGTTGTCGTTAACTGAACATTTGAATAGTATAATACTACAATGTGACAACTCTGAGAATCTCATCCCTAAAGTTTGCTCTGTGTGTGTGTGTGTGTGTGTGTGTGTGTGTGTGTGTGTTAAGGCTGTAGTGGTCTACTCAGTTAGTGATTTCCCAAACTATTTTTGCAAAGACTATTCCTTGTTGTATATGGTCACTGAAGTCTCTTCCTTAACTAGTGTTCAGCTGATGTTTTGACAAGTTTCCTAGAGTACCAGGAACTAAAAAATCAACAGCCCTCTCCCAGTCTTCGCAGGTTGACTCTGTGTTAGGGCCCTCCTTCAGCACTTAACTAGGCTTGTCCTAAGCCTAGGGATTAGCCTGAGGTGAAAACTTACGGTCTTCTCAAGTCTTTCCTGAGCATTCATCTTGCCTGGGCAAACATGTGGCTTTTTAAATAGCCACATGTTCATGTATACATGATACTTTTTTTTTTTTTTTTAGACAGGATCTGTCTCTAGCTCCCTGCAGCATTGATCTCCTGGGCTCAAGTGATCCTCCCACCATAGCCTCCCAGGTAGCTGGGATTATAGGTGCACACCACCATGTCACGCTAATTTTTAAAAATTTTTAGTACAGATGAGTTCTTGCTATGTTGCCCAGGCCAGTCTTGAACTTCTGAACTCAAGCGATCCTCCAGCCTTGGCCTCCCAAAGTGTTGGGGTTATAGGCGTGAGCCACTGACCCTGGCCTCCATGATACTTTTGAATAATTTTAATTTTCCAAGGAAACTCTCCCCAGCTTTTCCTCCTAGGCCTTAAGCAGTCTATTGTATATTTTTATTATAATCTTTTCCCCAGACATCTATGGGTTATTAATGTAGCTTGTTTTTTCATGTTTCTGAGCAATGCCTGTTACCTTCCCATTCTGAGCTCTGAGTTCCTTTTATATGTTGCTGGATTTATTTCGCTGGGATTTTATTGAGGATTTTTGCATCCATATTCATAAGAAATATTGGTCTGTAATTTTCTTGTGATGTCTTCATCTGGTTTTGGTTATCAGGGTATTACCAAACTCAAAGAATGAGACGGAATGTTTTCCTTTCTATTTTTGGGAAGAGTTTGTGAAGAACTGGTATTAATTCCTCAAATGTTTGGTAGAATTGAGTGGTGAAGCCATTTAGGCCTGGGCTTTTCCTTGTGGGTAGTTTTTTGATTACTGATTCAATCTCTTCACTTGTTATAGATAAATTCAGATTGTCTATTTCTCTTTTTTTTTTTTTTTTTTTTTTTTTTTTTTTTGAGACGGAGTCTCGCTCTGTTGCCCAGGCTGGAGTGCAGTGGCGCGATCTCGGCTCACTGCAAGCTCCGGCTCCCGGGTTCACGCCATTCTCCTGCCTCAGCCTCCCGAGTAGCTGGGACTACAGGCGCCCGCCAACACACCCGGCTAATTTTTTGTATTTTTAGTAGAGACGGGGTTTCACCGTGTTAGCCAGGATGGTCTCGATCTCCTGACCTCGTGATCCACCCGCCTCGGCCTCCCAAAGTGCTGGGATTACAGGCTTGAGCCACCGCGCCCGGCTGTCTATTTCTCTTGAGTCGATTCCAGTAGTTTGTCCGTCTAGAAATTTTTCCATTTCATCTATTTTCTAATTTGTTAATATATAATTGTTCATCTTATTCGTTTATAATCCATTTTATTTCTGGAAGGTCAGTAATAATGTTCCCCCTTTCTTTTATGATTTTAGTATATTCTCCATTCTAGTATATTTTCTTCTTTTCCTTAGTCAAACCAGCTAGTGATTCGTCAATGTGATTTATTGCTTCAAAAAACCAACTTTGTGTTATATTGCTTTTTTCTATTGCAGTTCTGTTCTTGATTTCATTCTATTCATTTCCACTGTAATCTTTATTATTTTCTTCTTCCTGCTTACTTTAGGTTTAGTGTTTTCCTCCTTTCCAGTGTCTTAAGGTGAAATATTAAGTTATTGATTTTAGATCTTTTAGCTTTCTTAATGTAGTCATTTGTAGCTACAAATTTGCCTCTAAGCACTGCTTCAACTGGATCCCATAACTTTTGGTATATTGTACCTTGACTTTTACTCATCTCAAAGTACTTTCTGAATTTCTTTTGATTTCTTCTATAGCCCATTGGTTATCTAGGAGTGTATAGTTCAATTTCCACATATTTGTGAGTTTCCCAAATTTTCTCATTACTTTCACATTTTATTGTAATGTAAGCAGAGAACATATTTTGTTTGTATTATTTCCATCCTTGTAAATGTGTTGAAGTGTTATAGCCTTACATATCGTGAAAAATGTTCCATGTGTGTTTAAGAATGTATATTATTGTTGTTAGATGGAGTGTTCTATACATGTCTGTTAAATCTAGTTGGTTTATAGTGCTGCTTGAGTCTTCTATTATGTTTTCATCTTATGCCTAGCTGTTCTCTTCATTATCGAAAAGGGGGTATTGACGTCTCCACCTATTATTGTTGAATTGTCTATTTCTCTCTTCGTTTCTGTCAGCTTTTGCTTTTGTATTTTGATTTTCCATTTTTAGGTGCATATGTTTCTAATTGTTATATCTTCCTGAAGCCAAAAAGTTTCCTCTTTAATAACACTTGTTTTAAAGTCTATTTTATCTCATATTAGATTCAGATTTCCTGTGGTTGCTGTTTGCATAATGTATCCTTTTCCATTCTTTTATTCGTAATCTATTTGTGTGTCTGAATTTAAAGTGTCTCTTCTATAGACAACATATACTTGGATTTGTTTTTTAAAAATCAAGCCTGATAAACCTCTACCTTTTGATTGGATTATTTAAACCATTCACATTTAATATTATTGATAAATTGGATATATGTTTGCCATCTTACTTTTTGTTTTCCATCTATCTCCTGCTTCTTTTCATCTTCTATTCCTCCTCATGGCTTTCTTTTGCAGGCATATTAGTCAGCTCAACTGTCATTACAAAATAGCATAGACTAGGTAGCTTAAACAACAAATTTATTTTCTCACAGTTCTGGAGACAGGAAGTCTGAAATCATGGTGCCAGCATGGTTAGGTTCTGGTGAGGGTTCTCTTTGTGGCTTGAAGATAGGTGCCTTATCACTGTGTCCAAAGAGAGACAGGAAGAGAAATCATTTCTTCTTATAAGGCCATAGTTCTACCAAATTAGGGCCTTGGCATTGTGACTTCATTTAACGTTAATTCCCTCCTAAAGATTCTATCCCCACATATAGTCACACTGGAGGTTAGGGCTTCAACATATAAATGTTTTGGAAGGGAAACACAATTCAGTCCATAGCATGTAGTATATTAATTTTTACAATAATCATTTCACTATATTTTTTGTTTTTTTTTAATGGCTACTTTTGGGTTTATCATACACATCTTGACTTAGAATCAGCTTCAATTTATACTAGCTGATATGGTTTGGCTCTGTGTTCCCATCCATATCTCATCTTGAATTGTACTTCCATAATTCCCACATGTTGTGGGAGGGACCTGGTGGGAGATAAGTGAATCATGGGGGTGTTTTCCCCCATACTGTTCTCGTGGTAGTGAATAAGTCTCATGACATCTGATGGTTTTATCAGGGGCTTCCGCTTTTGCATCTTCCTCATTCTCTCTTTGCCTGCTGCCATCTGTGTAAGACGAGACTTGCTCCTCTTTGCCTTCTGCTATGATTGTGAGGCTTCACCCAGCCACATGGAACTGTAAGTCCATTTAAACCTCTTTCTTTTGTAAATTGCCTAGTCTCGGGTATGTCTTTATCAGCAGTGTGAAAATGGACTAATACGGTAAATTGGTACTGGAAGTGGAGCATTGCTGAAAAGATACGCAAAGATGTGGAAGTGACTTTGGAAGTGGGTAACAGGCAGAGGTTGGAACAGTTTGGAGGGCTCAGAAGACACAGGGAAATGTGGAAAAGTTTGGAACTTCCTAGAAACTTGTTGAATGGCTTTGCCCAAAATGCTGATAGCAATATGGACAATTAGGTCCAGGCTGAGATGGTCTCAGATGGAGATGAGGAACTTATTGGGAACTGGAGCAAAGATGACTCTTGTTATGTTTTAGCAAAGAGACTGGCAGCATTTTGCTCCTGCCCTAGAGATTTGTGGAACTTTGAACTTGAGAGAGATGATGTAGGGTATCTGGCAGAAAAAATTTCTAAGCAGCAAAGCATTCAAGAGATGACTTTGGCGCTGTTAAAAGCATTCAGTTTTAAAAGGTAAACAGCATAAAAGTTTGAAAAACTTGCAGCCTGACAATGTGATAGAAAAGAAAATTCCATTTTCTGAGGAGAAATTCAAGCTGGCTTTAGAAATTTGCATAAGTAACGAGGATCCCAATGTTAATCCCCAAGACAATGGGGAAAATGTCTCCAGGGCATGTCAGAGGTCTTCATGGCAGCCCATCCCATAACAGGCCTGGAGGCCTAGGAGGAAAAAAGTGGTTTCATGGGCCAGGCCAAGGGTCCCCAAGCTGTGTGCAGCCTAGGGACTTGGTGCCCTGTGTCCCAGTCACTCCAGCCATGGCTGAAAGGAACCAACATAGAGCTCGGGCTGTGGCTTCAGATGGTGCAAGCCCCAAGCCTTGGCAGTTTCCACATGGTGTTACACTTGTGCATGCACAGAAGTCAAGAATGGAGGTTTGGGAACCTCTGCCTAGATTTCAGAAGATGTATGGAAACGCCTGGATACCCAGGCAAAAGTTTGCTGCAGGGGCAGGGCTCTCATGCAGAACCTCTGCTAGGGCAGTGCAGAATGGAGCCCCCGCACAGAGTCCCTACTGGGGCCCTGCCTAGTGGAGCTGTGAGAAGAGGGCTACCATCCTTCAGACCCCAGAATGGTAGATCCACTGACAGCTTGTACCATGCTCCTGGAAAAGCTACAGATAGTCAATGTCAGCCTGTGAAAGCAGCTGGGAAGGGAGGCTGTATCCTGCAAAGCTGCAAGGGTAGAGCTACCCAAGACCATGGGAACCCACCTTTTGTTATCAGTGTGACCTACATGTGAGACGTGGAGTCAAAGAAGATCATTTTGGAGCTTTAAAATTTGACCGCCTTGCTGGATTTCAGACTTGCATGCATCTTATAAGCCCCCACCCCCACCCCCACTTTTTTTTTTTTTTTTTGAGATGGAGTCTGACTCTATTGACTAGGCTGGAGTGCAGTGGCATGATCTTGGCTCACTGCAACCTCCGCCTCCTGGGTTCAAGTGATTCTCCTGCCTCATGCTCCCGAGTAGCTGGGACTACAGGTGCACGCCACCATGCCTGGCTAAGTTTTGTATTTTTTAGTAGAGATGGGGTTTCACCATGTTGGCCAGGCTGGTCTTGAACTCCTGACCTCATGATCTGCCCACCTTGGCCTCCCAAAGTGCTGGGATTATAGGCGTGAGCCACCATGCCCAGCCAGCCCTTTTGTTTTAGCTATTTTTTTCCATTTGGAATGGTTGTATTTACCCAATGTCTGTATCCCCATTGTATTTAGGAAATAATTAGCTTGCTTTTGATTTTACAGGCTCATAGGGGGAAGGGACTTGACTTGTCTCAGATGAGACTTTGGACTGTGGACTTTGAGTTAATGCTTAAATGAATTAAGACTTTGGGGGACTGTTGGGAAGGCATAATTGGTTTTGAAATGTGAGGACATGAGACTTGGCAGGAGCCAAGGGCGGAATGATATGGTTTGACTTTGTGACCCCACCCATATCTCATCTTGAATTGTACTCTCATAATTCCCACATGTTGTGGGAGGGACCTGGTGGGAGATAATTGAATCATGGGCGTAGTTTCCCCCATACTGTTCTCATGGTAGTGAATAAGTCTCATGAGATCTGAAGGTTTTATCAGGGGTTTTCACTCTTGTGTCTTCCTCATTCTCTCTTTGCCTGCTGCCGTCTGCATAAGATGGGACTTGCTCCTTCTTGCCTTCTGCCATGATTGTGACGCATCCCCAGCCATGTGGAACTGTTAAGTCCAATTAAACCTCTTTCTTTTGTAAATTGCCCAGTCTTGGGTATGTCTTTATCAGCGGTGTAAAAATGGACTACTACACTAGCTTCATTCCAATAATATATAGAAATGTTTCTTTTATATAGCTTTCTTTACTTTTGCCTCTTTTTGTGGTATGTTATATACCACAAATTAATGCTACAAACCCAGCATTTTACTTAGCCATGTCTTCATATTCATAGCATATTATGGCTTTGCTCCCACCCACTTGTGTGATGTTATTGGCAAAAATATTATGCACAGATTCCGTTTTATATATTATAGGCCCAACAATATATTTTCTATATATTATTTTATACAACTGCATTTCAAATCAACTAAGAAAAAAAGGAGAATGAATATGCATTAATAGTGTCAATTACATAACTACCTTTTCTGGTGCCCTTTGTGTGGATTTAAATGACCATTTCAGGTCATTTTGTTTTCTTTTTTTTTTTCTGAGACAGAGTCTTGCCCTGTCGCCCAGGCTGGAATGGTGCGATCTTGGTTCACTGCAACCTCTGCCTCCTGGGTTCAAGTGATTCTCCCGCCTCAGCCTCCCAAGTAGCTGGCATTACAGGTGCCCACCACCACGCCCAGCTAATTTTTTGTATCTTTAGTACAGACAGAGTTTCACCATGCTGGTCAGGCTGGTCTCGAACTCCTGACCTCGTGATCCGCCTGCCTTGACCTCCCAAAGTGCTGGGATTACAGGCGTGAGCCACCGTGCCCAGCCTGGTCATTTTGTTTTCAACCTGAAGAATTTCCTTTAGTGTTTCTTCTGACGTGGGCCTGCTTGCAACTTTGGAGTTGCAATGAACTGTTTATCTTGCAATGAATTGTGTTTATCTAGGAAAGTATTTTTCCTTCATTTTGACAATAGCTTTGCTGGGGATGGAATTATTGATAGTTGTTTTTCCTTAGAGCACTTTGAAATGATAACCCACTGCCATATGGTCTCTATTGTTTTTGCTGAGAAGCTAGCTGTTAATCTTATTGGGGCTGTCTTTGCAAAAGATGTGTATTATACTTTTATTCCTGCTGCTTTCAAGATTTTTTCCTTGTCTTTGACTTTCAGAATTTGATGTGTCTATCTGTTGGTCTCTTTGTGGTCATCCTGCTTGAAATTTGTTCAGCTTCCTGGATGTACAGGTTATTGTTTTCTAATAGTTTTCAGCCATTATGTATTTGAATATTTTTCCTAACTTCTGTGTCATTAAGTGCACCAATGTGCACTTAATGGTGTCCCACATTTCTCTGAGGCTCTATTTTCTTCATTGCCTTTTCTCTCTGTTCAGTTTTTACATAATCTCTATCAATCTGTCTTCAAATTCACTAATTCTCTCTTCTGCCAGTTCAAACCTACTGTTAAGCCCCCTGGTGAATTTTAAAATTTCAGATATTGCACTTTCCAACTCCAGAATTGCCACATGATTCTTTAAACATTTTTCTCTTTATTGATATATATACATCAATTATGTATATAAACACACACATATAATTTCAACTTTTATTTTAGATATAGGGGGTACACATGTGTGGATTTGTTACATGGGTATATTGCACCCAGGTAGCAAGCACAGTACCCAATAGGTAGTTTTTCAACCCACTCCCACCTCCTCACCCCAGCAGTCCAGTGTCTATTGTTCCCATGTTTATGTTCATGTGTGCTCAAAGTTTAACATCCCCTTATAAGTGAGAACATGTGGTATTTGGTTTTCTGTTCCTGTTAGTTTGCTTAGGATATATTCTTTATTTGATGAGACAGTCATAATGTTTACTTCTTTAATCAAGCTTTTGTTTAGTTCTGTGAATATATTTATTTATAATGTGTACTTTAATTTTTGGTTAAATCTGACATCTGATCACTCTCACAGGCAGTTTTTGCTGCCTGCTTTATTTCCAGTGTATGAGTCACACTGTTTCTTTGCATGCCTCATACATTTTTGTTGGAAACTGGACATTTTAAATAACATACTGTAGTTACTCTACTAGTTCACCTCCCTCTGGTTTGGTTATTATTATTTGCTTAAGCTTAGTGCCTGGATGGATTATTTTAGCAAAGTCTATCCTTCCCTAATCCCAACAGCGTTGTTTCTCAAGTTCTTCCTCAGGGAGGCACAGCTTTGGGTATGCCCCAGAAATCCTGGGTACTCTCGTGCACTTCTTTCTCTGACCATATACCCTGTTGTTCAACTCCACTAATTGCTGGCTTACTGCTCTATTATTTACACTAGTGTAGTCTTTGCAGTCTCACCCTTAAGAGCAGCCTGCCCTGAATCCTTTCTCTCAGGGTGTACTGTCTATCCTGCACTTAACTTTCAAAATATTCTTTCTCCTTTACAATAAATTACTCTATGTTGCACTTCTTTTGCTGTGTGTGTCTTTTTAAAATTCTTTTAAACTAAGAACCCAGGTATCACAACAGCCTTCAACAGCATAATTTCTACTGTTTTTCAAAGAGCTCTCTAGTTTAAACTTCTCATGTTCTTTTTTAAAAGTCAGTTCCTTTGGAAAGAGATTAGGAGCTACCTGTTTTGTTTTCATCCTACCTCCTTTGCAGGCAAAAATCTCTGAGCCAGGATCTGGAGCTAGAGGTGGGGACAATGGCAAGCTTGAGCTGGCATTCTAGCTCTAGAAGCTGAGTGCAATGGAAGGGGGCAGTAGCCTGAGATCCTCTTGGCTTGCTTTTCCTGGGGTAGAACCCTACTTCACGAGCCAGAGGGTTATCAAGGCCCCAGCAATCTCAGCACGTGTTCAAGGTTTTGTGGCCTGGTGGGGAGAAGACAGCTCTCACCTCTTGGCCACACTGACCCAGGACTTAGTGCTAGCAAAAGGCAGTTGAAGGCAGGACAAGAATCACTACAGTCTCGCTCCTTTTGGGAAAAAAACTTCTGGCTGGGAGATGGTGGGATAAGGAACCCAGCGTTTTTGGCTGCATTAGTCTGCTTGCTGAGCTTGGAGGTGGAAGTGAGTAGTCAGTCTTGGTTCAAACTACCACAGATTCTCATCTTCCTTACTGAATTTTTGTAAATGTTCTTGAATAGATGTTTCTTAATTAATTGCCATTTGTCCTCAGGACCATTTCCAGAGGTTTTAAATGGTTGCTTTTAATATTTTTCACCAGTTTCACGGTATGAAAATTAAACATTCAAGTTTTTTACTAAAATGTATTATTTGAAAATTCTATACTAAAAATACAATGGAATTAACCCCATCAATTTCATAATGACTATAAAGTAATCAAGTCATAAAGCCAAAGTATAGACAGTTTAGAAGACTGAACTTTTTTTAGCACTAATATTTAACAATAGGAGCCAATTTCACTTAAAATAATCTGAATGTTATATATGCAACAAATTTTAGTCTCTATAAAGAATCTTATACCAAAAACTCTATTAAAATGTTAAGTAAATTGAGCCTATTTTTACCATAGGCCTGGCCAAATGTACGCATGAAACCTGATGAACATAATGTGCAAAAAGGCTTGGAGAGAGTTTTATTTCAGTTACTTCAAAATACAAGTAGGCTATTATTTTCCTTTGGAAGAAGAAACCAGAAAAAAAACTTCCTGATTGTAACATTGTGACAAATTTCAGATTATATAACACATAACACAGGATAAATGGCTATAGCATTAATTTTTTTCTCCAGTTACATTCCTTTATACTAAAAGACTAGTATTAAATCTTAGAAGAAAATTTCAATTGTTCTTACATGTTACATATTCAACACAAAAGCAATTTATTGTTATTTGGTACAATATGAACCTCAGTATTTGCTCAAATGTAGAAAAGGATTCCTTAATATGCTGAGAAATATCCTTAGATAAATCCAATTGTGAAAATATAGAAAAAATTTTTACTGTAATTACTGGGAACCACAAAGTTAATTTTTACAGGGTAGAAGAACTCCACAAAAACGTATATTCATACTTAAAACCTTATTTTACTGATAGAACATTCTTTCCAGTATTATAAAATGAACAAAAATGTACAGATATGGGCTTGGTGCTAGATAATATCCATAGAATTCACCATTTTAAGCAATAAAAATTGGCATGTTGGTGCATGTCTGTAATCCCTGCTACTTGGGGGGCCAAGGCAGGAAGATTGCTTGAACCCAGGAGTTCAAGACTAGCCTGGGCAAGGTAGTGAGGCCACTGTCGCTCAAGGGAAAAAAAAAGACATGTTTTTAAACACGCTTCTAATAAAAAGAATTTTTAAAACCAATTTTTTTGCTTCTAGATAGTCTCAATGCCTTGGATTTAAAACATGACTCCTTCTTGATACAATGAATTATAAAAGCAAACTAGTTCCACATATTAATTATACTTTCAAGTCTAGTTCCTAAAAAGTCATTTCTCTTTAACCTTTCTTACCTATCAATCATTTTCATATAATCTAATGTCTAAGGACTCCAAATATTGGTACGGGGTGAGTATCCCTAATCTAAAAATCAGAAACAAGAAATGTTCCAAAATTCAAAACATTTGAGCGCAGATATGACACACAAGGGAAATGCTCCTTGAAGCATTTCCAATTTCTAATGAAAGATTTTTGGATTAGGGATGCCAAATTGGTAAATATAATGCAAATATTCCAAAATAATAATAAAAAAACCCCACAAAAAAACAAAATCCGAAACACTTCAGGTCCCAGCCATTTTGAATAAGGGATACTCAACCTGTAGTACTATGGGAGCCAATCTTCCCTACAGCTAATTCTATAATTACCATTTTGTTTCCTCTGTAACAACAAACAGTTGTTTAAATAATTTCCAATTATAAAGATAGGTTAACATCATCACAGTTTTTTAACAAGATAACTTTTACGAAGCTTCCAATTTTAAAAAAGAAAAACATCTATTCAGTAGGGAAGAAACAATCTTATTTATTAATGGCCTGCATATTTAGAAAGGGTTTAAAAACACATACATTTCCTGGGACACAAACTTACCAAATGTATGTCCTTACAAAATAACTTCACAGATCAATAGTCTTGAACTTACACAAAGACATACATATGACATACATTAGGTTAATATACATTTCAAATGTTTTTGCAGCAACTTTCTACCAGAAAGTACATTAATGTGAGAATGTATGTTCTCTTTAACCCCTTAAAAATAGTAATAAAAAAATTACAAAATAATGTAAATGTAAAATTAAGGCTGAGACTACATATTCTAGTATTAATAAAGTCAAACAAACAATAGTTATAAAACTTGGTGCTGCTGAATATTTTATATATATATATACATATATATATATACAGGATAAGTCTTTTGAAATTTGAAATGCTACCACTCTCACAAGTTCACTCATCAATTTAATGTTGTTCTGGGTATCTTAACATTTCAATTCCCAAATACCTGTGCTTTTAAAATTTTTATCCTGAATTCTGCATTGAGTTTCCTCACATATTTACAATTAAATATCTAGCCTCTAGAACCTCCCTTACACAAAAGACAAAACATCTTTGTTAAATAAATTCATGCAAAAGTAATAAAAAGGTTTTCAAGAAATAGTTCTAACATGTTCATTATATTTATACTGAAAAATAGTACATATACTTTTCTTAAGGATTAATAAATGCCATGTGCCAGTTTTACAGTCACTGCCACATTAGCGCATTTTCCTCTTACACATTTGCAAGGTAGTGACAACCAAAGGGCATAATGTCTGGAATAATTCCAGTAAATCCATAATGTCCAGTAAGATTCATAAAATTGAATGGTTGTTTCCAGTCCCATCTGAATCGAAATGGAAATTCATGCCCAGGTACTTGTATTGTCCCCAGAAATACTCAGTCTGGTAAGTCACCCTCTTGGTCTTCTGAAACAGAGATGCAGAAAGCAGGGCATTCTTATTGAGACCAATGGCCTCTTCTCTCTGTCACCTCTCACACATCTGTTTTGGTTATAATCCTGGTCAAAGAGGAAAGAAAAAAAAGTTTTATGTACCAAAGGTTTCCTTTCCCTGAACTCCCTCATCACACCTGGATGCTTAAATATCCAATGAAACCATATTCTCTTAAATATAATTCTTGGTATAAACAGATTTAATTAAATCCTTATATACAATCATTTCCTTCACATGTATGCAAAACAAGCCCCCAAATAAAGGTAGTTAACACACACACACAGTATATAACATATATAAGTAATTTGTATCACAGTGCTTTGAAATGGTATTATCTCAGACCCAAATTCTGCAGATTTTTGCTTTTACCCCTTTTTCCTTAAATAAACTTATTATTTTAAAAACAGGAATTATAATTCTTATTACAGAAAAGTAACAAAGACAAGCAAAATAAAACATTTAATATTCATAATCTCATTCATGTAGAGATGAACACAGAGAGCACCTTGACATATATAGCTACAGATTTTAAAAATTCAGGTATATATAAATATTTTCTAATAGTTCCCTGAACTGCCATCTCCAAATAGAAGACACATATTTTTAACAGAACTAATTTTTAATCTTTATAAGTGGAAAATGATTTAGAAAACTGAAGCCTCTATTCAAGAAAACAATGGCATCTACTGCATAGTATCATATATTGCTAAGCATATTTAATGAATTCTAAGATATTTTTTCACATTTAACATCTCTGAAATCCAGACGTACTTTATAAGGTCATGAGTTAATTTGCAATATTTTTCTTTAATGTTTCATAAAATGACATTTTTATAGTTAATGAAACCTTAAAAGTTGATGAAACATAGTATGTGATCTGTAAGCACTAACAAATATATATTCAGTATACATATGTAAATTAAAACATAAACATAAATATACAGAAACACATATAATGTACCTGTTTCCTTTCCTATTATTAAATTTGTTCCTGATTGTATGGATGAAATATACCAATATTCAATACTGTTAAGATTTTTATTTCAAATGCTCTGACCTTTTTAGAGTGTGAGATTTATTAAAGATTTATACAGAATAGGAAAAGACTGAGGATGGGAAAATCCCTAATAGTGATTTTAACAAATTTCCTGAATATAATCAGGATACAAAGGGGAGAAAGTCACAGTCCAGAATACACCAAATTTTCAACCTAAACTTCTAATACTGCCATCACAAAGCTAAACAAACGATAGCTTTGTGTGTGTGTGTCTCCCCATGTGCTAAAGGCTGCACTGAAAATATAGTTCTTTGGCTCTCTAAGAACACTGACATTCTTTCTCTCTCTCCTTGATATGATACAGTATTACTATGAAGTATCTTAGTATTTTGTCAGTCACTGTTGCTGGGCATTCAATGAATTTTATTCATCCCTAGGAAATTCTCTTCCACATGATAGCATTTCCTTCTCCATTTTCTTCTTTCTAGATTACTAATAGTCTGAATTGGTTCTCTATGTCTTCTCTTTTTGTATTTGGGAAGTTTTTTTTTTGACTTTAGTCCTCCTATTGAACATTTTTATTTCAGCAATAATATTTGCAATCTGTTTATTCATTCTTGTCCTGGCTCCTTTCTGCTACATAGTAATTATAATTTTATAAAAGAGGTCTAGTCTCTTTACTAAATTGTCCTTCAGGTTGGTTTTGTCTCTCACGTTGCTGGCTACCCTCATATGCGTGATGACTGTTAGCTGTACAATTACATTTAAGAAGAGGATTATGTTGCTAGCTGGAATTTCTTCTACTACTATAAAAATAGAACTGTTTTACCATCAAGTCTCTTCTCCGAGTGGGACTTGATGGTAACTATAACCAGGATGGGGCAAAGCAACGTCATGGGTCCACAGATTTTGCTTTAAACATGTGGATGTTGGGCTGAGCATGGTGACTCAGGCCTGTAATCCCAGTACTTTGGGAGGCCGCAGCAGGAGAGTAGCTTAAGCCCAGGAGTTTGAGACCAGCCTGGTCAACATAGCAAGACCCCATCTCTACAAAATAAATAAGTAAAAATTGTTGAATTAAAATCAAAACAGATAAATGTGCAGGTGTAGAGCCAATTATCAGCCTTTTGGTTCCCACAGGCCAGCATTAGGTCCTAGTGTGTCAGCAACTACCAAAAGCCAATATACCAACACTTAATTCATTTCCATTGTCATCTAACTTTGTAGTGGCATCTTTTCATGCCTGGTGACAAGGAAACAAAGCTTTCAAAGTTTGGGTTGAAAATCTGGTACATTCTAGGCTGTGGCTTCCTTTCCTTTTCCATCCTGTTCCGTCCTTTTTATTTGCCACTCTCTCTGTTTGGGAGACAGGACTCCCAAACAGGGAAAGTTGCTGGACTTCTCACTCTTTTGTTCTAACTGACTCTGAGTCCAAAGTGTTTCTGGGGCTAAATCAGGCAGACTGTCTCCTATTATTTCTAGACTATTTCCCAATCCCTTCGCCTCTAGTATATTCTAGCCTTGTTTCTATCCTGTTATCCCCAGAAAACCTCAATCAAATGTGAACGCAAAATGAAGACATTTTCGGACATGGAAGGGCTCCAAGTTATCTTTCTACACACTTTTTCTAAGTAATTTATAAGACAGAGAAAGCCATGGAATCCAATAAATAATGGATATAATCCAAGAGAGTAACTAAGGAAGACCCAGGATGGCAGATTTATAGGAGGCCTGCACAGTTACTAGTCACTGGTACAGGAGGAAGAAGATGTGATTAAGATACATAGGGAAAGAAAAAAAAAGGTGGCAATTAAAAACTCCAGAAAAATTAACAGCAAGAAAGAGTCTTAGTAACAATTGGAGTAACACTTCATGTGATTTTAAGAATAACAGAGTAAGGAAGATTTATTTGAGCCTGATGTTTGGAGCACTAACTGGTGGCCTAGGTAAGAGTCATGACATTAGACCCGTATAGAGAAGGAAATGTAATTCTAGCATACAAGTTTGCCTAGTACAATATTTGCCTGAACAATATTTACATAGTCATAATAATGTAACTTTTAAAAGTGGAGGCAACAACAGAGTAACTAAAAATTAACAGTCAAAACAAGGGTTGCCTCTGAAGGATGGAATAGGGGTAAGGATGCATAGGATACAAGATTTTATGATCATCAGCTCTTTCTATACCTGTGCTGTCCATAACGGTAGCCACCAGCCATGTGTGTGGCTCCAGAGTACTTGCAATGTAGCTAGTCAATTAAATTGAGATTTGCTGTATTCTGAATTGTGAAGACTTGGTATTTAAAAAAAAAATGTAAAATAGCTCATTAATCATTTTTAACGTTGTTTACATGTAGAAATATTTTGGATATTGGGTTCAATAATATCTATTATTAAAATTAATCTCACTGTTCCTTTTTTCCTTTTTATATGGCTTCTAGAGAATTTAAAATTATATGTGACTCACGTATAGTACAACACTGTAAATCTATACCATCTGATATATATACACATATGACCGATGATCATTATACTACTAACAATATTATAAACTAAAACATAAACTCCCTCTGAATTGCTAAAAAATGTTAATTAACAAATTCCAAATCAATGTCCATAGTAGTGCTGTAGTAACTGGAAGGTCTAGGGCAAATTTAGTGCTGAGACTGTGGCACAAAAACATGTACCTTACATCTTAGCCTAGAACTGCACCTTGAGGAATTTCCTTAGTGGGAAGTGGGTTCTGGTCTCTTAAAAAAATAATCCCACTGTTCATAAAATACTTCTTTAAAAAATTATGGCAAACCTACATAAAAGCAGAGGGAATAATACAGTGAATTTCCTATTTCAAGCTTTAGTAATGAAAACATTTGGCCAAGTCTTATTTTGATATCCTCTGCCACTTTATTTTCCTGGAGTATTTTAGAGTATATCCCAGACACCATATTATTTAACCAATATAAGAACTTTCTACAAAGAATAACTTTTACAAAGAAGATCTTTCTGTAACTATTTGGTAACCTGCAAGGATAGTTCATACACATATCTTTTCTATATGAATATATAAATTGTCACAGTCACAAGCAGGTGCCCTACCAACCAGCAATGATGACCAACAAGGGATTTTTGCGTCATTTTGAACTCATAATTTCTAAAAGTTATATGTCTAAATCCACTGCAAAGAGTCTTTCTGATGCTAAACTGCCCCAACACACTTTGAATGATCAGCTTAATAGCCTGTATACACCTCATGCCCATGAACACATCATTCACATGCCTACATGTGTGATACTCAAGAGATATCAATGAACTTAAAATAGATTTTTTTTTGCAACATGATGAGGGAGGAGTTTCATAATCTGGCCTCTGCCTCTATGTCTGACAACAGTTTGGCCCTCTCCTTCTTGCATACCATACCATGCCTTAGCCGCTAACATCTTTTCAGTTCCTCAAACATACCACACCTGTTTTCTTAGAGCATCATGCCTCCTTCCCAACCTCTGACTGAAACCAATCCCTATATGGCTGGTTCCTCCCCATCCTTCAGTTCTCTGTTTCAATGCACCTCTCCAGACAACTGATATTGTTTCCCTATTATTTTCTATTACTTCATCATTTTTTCATTCCCTATTTTCTTTTTTTTTTTTTTTTTTTTTTGAGACGGAGTTATGCTCTTGTTGCCCAGACTGGAGTGCAATGGTGCGATCTCGGCTCACTGCAACCTCTGCCTCTTGGGTTCAAGCAATTCTCCTGCCTCAGCCTCCCGAGTAGCTGGGATCACAGGCGTGCGCCACCATGACCGGCTAATTTTTGTATTTTTAGTAGAGACAGGGTTTTGCCATCTTGGCCAAGCTGGTCTCCAACTCCTGACCTCAGGTGATCCACCTGCCTCGGCCTCCCAAAGTACTGGGATTATAGGCATGAGCCACTGTACCCGGCCTTTTTCATTCCTTATAAATAGAAAAAAATTTACTTTTTAAATTGTCCCTCTACCGCATAGAATTACAGAATTCCAACGGAGGCAAGAACCACGTCAGTTTTATTCACCCAGCAACATACAACACAGAGTGAGATTTCAAATCTTTACTGAATAAATGTAGAATATGCAGATGAATATGGCAAAGAATGACAATTCCAAACACCACAGTTTCAAGGGAATTCCTCTACAGTTGATATGAGAAAACATATTCAGGTAGAGTCTACAATTAAACCTTTTGAAATAATAAAAGAGAAACACCAGTACCATGATATTCTTCTGTGGGATGACTTTACTAACATTTAATCTAAAAGGGACAGTTTTCTTACTATGAAGTTAGGGTGGAAATGGCTGTGTTGGTTTTTTGGTGATCTAAATGGCACCTAATTCTCCAAACCAAAAATTATAAGCAATTTTAAAATAAGTGATTTACAAATGGTTTTGCATATTCTCTACCTATTAAGTTTTAAGTTACTGATCCTCTGAATGCAATGAGCCAAACAATAGACAAGCAATTTGACTCTTAACAATCACTTTTAACATAAAAATAAGATATAAATATTTCTAAATAATTAGCACAAGTTATTTAGAAGATTGAGTATCCTAAGATAATATAATGCTTAAGTTTTATCTTCATTATTACTTTTTTAAAAAAATTAAAATATTAATTCTGGCTCAAAGGAAGAATTAGACATGAACTCATACTGTTTTTAAAGTATGATGACCCAGTCAGGTGCAGTGGCTCACGCCTGTAATCCCAGCACTTTGGGAGGCCAAGAGGGGCAGATTGCTTGAGGTCAGGAGTTTGAGACTAGCCTGGCCAACACAGTGAAACCCCATCTCTACAAAAAAATACAAAAAATTAGCTGAGCATGGTGGTGCATG
Organism: Symphalangus syndactylus; assembly: GCF_028878055.3. Lineage (NCBI taxonomy): Eukaryota > Metazoa > Chordata > Mammalia > Primates > Hylobatidae > Symphalangus > Symphalangus syndactylus. The sequence continues at coordinate 68,699,837 of NC_072423.2, read as the reverse complement.
CCTGTAATGCCAGCTACTCGGGAGGCTGAGGCACAAGAATCCCTTGGGCCTAGGAGGCAGAGGTTGCAGTGAACCAAGATTGTGCCACTGCACTCTAGCCTGGGCAACAGAGCAAGACTTCATCTCAAAAAAAACAAAGCTATCATGGGACCCAAGAACTTTGGTAAACTAACCAAGCATAATTATCAGGTCAAACAAACTCACCTATTTTGTCTTGTAGCTTCTCGTCTCATTCTTTTAGGAGGAATTGGACAATCTGTCATCTCAACCTTTGGTGAATGACGCAATGAGTCATTACACTTACGTATGGGAGTCATACCTGTGAAGATGGAAAATGTAGAAAGTTAACTTTACAATAAAAACAATGGAATTATATGACAGAAATGCAAACATGAATACGTCATAATTTATAGAAACAGAATTAAGAAAGAATACTGAGAATGCCTCTTATTACTTCTGGTGAAAGAATAGTTTTTAACCATTTATCAGATAGGACTTGGAGGTTAAGAGTTTTTGTTAAGTTCTGAATCATTTGCATTCTTTTTTCTTACAGTTGGATTCTCTCTCATCATAAATATTTATCTCCATACAAAGAAAGTAGAAGTTAACAAAAAGCAAAGACTTACCTAGTTTTTCCTCTATCAGTTTGAGATTTTTCTCATGTTCATCAAGTTCTTGCTTTTTCTTCCTCATATCCGGAGTGCGAAGGTACTCTAATTGACTGTTAAGATCGTTATTCACACTGTCTAGTTTGCACACAGCAGAACGATACTGCTGAAGAAGATCTGTAAAGAAACCAAATGCATTTGATTAAATTACTGCTATTAAACCAAACTCACGTTTTAGGGGAAAAAATGAGCAACACTGGGATTTGTGTTATGGTAACATAGGAGATCTACTTTTAAAGCCATAAAACATTCAACATAAACAAATGAAATAAAAAAGCATAGTTAAGATCCCAGCACAAAATTGTTAAATTTAATTTTCTTTGTTTGACTTAAGTTTACTTCTGTGTCAGGGAAGAGTTCTCTATATAAAAGTGCTCTGTTTTTTACTGGATCACTCTCTCTCAAGCCAATGTTTATATCTTGTCCGATATTCAGTATTCAATATAATTCCATGTGGACAAATTTTGCAGGGGGAAGGCAAATACGTTAAATACTGTATTGTTAGAAATCACTATTTCCCAAACGAAAACTGATGAGTAACAGGGTTTCTAATAAAAAGATGTGTAAGTGTAACCGACAGTGAGCATGCTGTGGTTCAAACTTGACAGCGATGCAACTCATTAATTCTTCTTATTTTTTGTACTGTAAAAAAAGAAAATAATTGCTTCCAAAAACCATGGCTATTATTTTTAAACACAAAATTTTTAGGCCGGGCATGGTAGTTCACGCCTGTAATCCCAGCACTTTGTGAGGCCAAGGCGGGTGGATCACGAGGTCAGGAGATAAAGACCATCCTGGCTAACACGGTGAAACCCCGTCTCTACTAAAAATACAAAAACAAAATTAGCCAGGCATGGTGGTGGGCGCCTGTAGTCCCAGCCACTTGGGAGGCTGAGGCAGGAGAATGGCGTGAACCCTGGAGGCGGAGCTTGCAGTGAGCTGAGATCGCACCACTGCACTCCAGCCTGGGTGACAGAGCGAGACTCCGTCTCAAAAAAAAAAACCCAAAAAACAACAAAAAAAAACAAAACAGAATCTTTTAAAAACACCCTCAGAAAAATACTTCACTTTCAAAAAACTTAACTTTCCTTAAATTACTTTGTCTAAAAATGTATTACATTATTCAAATTAATGACCTGGGAAAATTTCCACCATAGAATAGTATATAGAAAAGGACTATAAAACAACATTGTTAGAATAACCCAACTTATTTTAAACTATATATACTCCCACATGTATAGACAAAAGGCTGGAAGGTGATACAATAAATTATTAATAATGTTTCATCTGTAGGTTTGGGAATTATGAGTTCTTTTAAAAATTCATGATGCTTGCCTGTATGTTCCAATTTTTTTCCACAATGATCAAGTGTTCTTTTTGCCATAAAAATAAATTTTGAAATTCCAAAAAAGTATTACACTATTCAGGTTTGAGATTATCGCCTGTCTCCATGATTTACTAGACACTAAGTATTAAATAGTGACTATACTCTAGGCTAAGGGTTAGTAAACTACCACTCATTGGCCAAGAATGGTTTATTCAGTTTTTTGTTTTTGTTTTTTGAGATACGGTCTCACTCTGTCGCCCAGAATGGAGTGCAGTGACACAATCACTGCTCACTGCAGCCTCAACTTACTGGGCTCAGGTGATTCTCCCATCTTAGCCTCGTGAATAGCTCGGATTACAGGCAAATTGGCCAGCACAGCTATCTAATTTTTGTAGAGAAGGAGTTTCACTATGCTGTTCGACCTTTGGGAGGCCAAGGTGAGTGGACTGCTTGAGTCCAGGCTGGTCTTGAACTCCTGGGCTTAAGCGATCCAACCATCTTGGGCTCCCGAAGTGCTGGGATTACAGGAGTGAGCCACTAGCCTATCCGGTTTAAAATGGTTACATTTTAAATAGTTATATACATATATTCGTAACATCATCCTTGATTTTGCCAGTTGGCTTGCAAAACCTAAAACATTTAGCATCTGGATAAGACTCTAGTCCCACACCAAGATGATCAATATCCATGGAAATGGACATATAAACATTCAAATACTTAAACATATATAAGTAGTTTATAAGTAAAACTGTGGTAGAAATTATTTAAGAGTACAGAGTACATTAGGTATAACATAAGATATTCTATACTTTAAGGGTCAAGAGTAGTGTTTTAAAAAGAAATCTACCCAATATTCTAGAAATCTACACTTAGAATGAGTGACCAAATTACACATACACATCTGTGTGTGCTTGTGAATATATTCATATTTAAATACAAATTCTATATGTGAAACTGAGTGACGATAAGACCCTTATGTTCCTTACACTTTATTGAGAACTTTATTCTGGTCTGATTTCTAATTCCACATTAAAGCAATGTTTTCTTTTCTTTTTTTTTTTTTTGAGACAGAGTCTCGCTCTGTCACCCAGGCTGGAGTGCAGTGGCGGGATCTTGGCTCACTGCAAGCTCCACCTCCCGGGTTCACACCATTCTCCTGCCTCAGTCTCCCAGGTGGCTGGGACTACAGGCGCCCGCCACCACACCCGGCTGATTTTTTTGTATTTTTAGTACAGACAGGGTTTCACTGTGTTAGCCAGGATGGTCTTGATCTCCTGACCTTGTGATCTGCCCGCCTCAGCCTCCCAAAGTGCTGGGATTATAGGCATGAGCCACCGTGCCTGGCCTCAAGCAATGTTTTCTATGTACATAAAATAATACTTATTTTGTATGTAAATGAGTCACAATATTAAGATAGGTTATTTCAACATGTCCAGGAAAATGACTATGTGAAGCTACTAGAAACAACAAAAAAGGATTGAAAGTATATCTGAAAGGCTGTTATCAGGTAAGTGTGTAAGGACTGCCCAAACATGAGTTAACAGAAGTCTGAAGCAACTTTGTCACCACTGAAGGATTTATGCAGTTAGATGCATAGGTAGACTTTCCTAAATAATATTTAGTGCTCTTCAAACTTTGTGCTCCACATAATTCTAAGAAACTTATTGGCAAAAAGCTGATAAGCACTTATGACTGGGAAAAACTACAAGAAAAAAATACACCAGAACCTCTGCTTTGACTTGCTTCAAATAACCCATCCAGGAAGGAGGATAGAGGCAAGCTGTGACAGGGTGGGTATAAATGAAACAAGACTGGCTATGTTTTAATAATCAAAGCTAGGTGACAGGTCCATGAGAGATTATCACACTGCTCTATTCCCATAACAAAACAAAACAACCTTTCCCTGAAAGCCAGAGTGCTTAACTAATCTTCGTCACTATTCATAAAAATATTAAGAAGAGCTTTATTTAAAAAACCATAATAATTGACTGAAATATTGACAGCTTACTATTATAATAAATCAAGTATGAAAGCAATAAAGTATAAGTAATGTCTAACCTGGTCAGATATATAATATTTTGAAGAATATGAACATAATACTTTTGATGATGTCATGATTACAAACTATGTATTACAGTAGTCCCTCCTTTTCCTCATGGGACATGTTCCAAGACCCTCAGTGGATGTCTGAAACCCCCAGTGGATACTACTGAACCCTGTGCAGTCATGTGTTGCTTAATGATGGGGATATGCTCTGAGCAATGTTTCATTAGGTTATTTCGTCACTGAGTGAACACAACAGAGTGTACTTACACAAACCTACATGGTATGTAGAGCCTACAATGCTCCTAGGGTATATGGTATAGCCCATTGCTCCAAGACTACAAACCTGTACAGCATGTGACAGTACTAAATACTGTAGGTAACTATAACACAATGGTAAGCATTTGTGTATCTAAACATAGAAAAGGTAATCAACTCCATTATAATCTTATGGGACCACTGTCTTACATACAGTCTGTTTTTGACAGCCTTATGCAGCACATGACAGTACTGCTGTTTTTTTAAAAGCAAATTTTATTTGTAAAGAAATATTTTTAACTCTATGAACTCTTTTTGTACTTTGTTGGTAAAGTTTAAAGGAGCAAATAACGGGAAATATTTGGGAATATAGTAGCTCTCAGTAAGTACAGTTTCAGATTTTACAATTCAATTCAATAAATATTTTGGAAGTGATTTATTATAAAATTAAACTACTGTTTCATCTTCAGGGTGTTTCTTTCTGGCCTTGGGCGGTCTTCTCACATTCATGCACTAATTAGTACTAAGCTGGATACTGAAGGGAGACCCACTGCACTTCCAGAGCTTGCTCGCTCTCTAAGGCAGCTCTTGCCTTCCCAGTAACCTGTCTGTGAACTATAGTTGTCTTGACCTTCCTGGACTCCCAGCCTGTTCTTCTCAACTTTGAGACTACTGAGCTTCTTCCTGGGTTCCCCTTGTCTGTTTTACATAGTCTGGAAAATCCCTCTAGGCAGTAAGCTGAAGCAACCACAGGGCTACTTCAGTTGATTCCTATTTCTCAGGAATCACCATTCTTCACTGCTTGATATCCAAAGTCTTGAAAACTATTCTTTCACATATTTTGCTCAGTGCTTTGTTTTTTTGAGACAGAGCGTCACTCTGCCACCCAGGCTGGAATGCAGTAGCACAATCACGGCTCACAGCAACCTCAGCCTCCCAAAAAAGTGGGACTAAAGGAACGAGCCACCAGGCCCAACTAATTATTTTATTTTCTGTAGAGATGAGGTGTCACTGTATTGCCCAGGCTGGTCTCAAGCAATCCGCCCATCTTGGTCTCCCAAAGTGCTGAGATTATAGGCGTGAGCCACTGTGCCTGGCCTCAGTGGTTTTTTTCCTTTGGTTTGTTTGATGTAAGTTATTCCATCTTGGTGAGAAGCAGAAGTCTCTGTTCTTAGGTATTCATTCATATTTATTTTTCTTTGTATTTAAGGATCAACATGTTTAGCTGAAGAAACACCTTTTAAAACTTATTCTTTTTGTTCTTGTATATGACTTTTTTCCTCTCCCATTATATCTTCTAACTGCTTACTGTAAGATTATATGAATGCTATTATTTTTGTATGCTAATTTTATAACTTTCTCCTTTAATAAATTCTTTTAATTTTCATCTTTGATTACCTTGGGTTTTATAGGTATACTGTTATACAATCTACAAATAGTTACCATTTTATTTCCTTTCCCATTCTCATGACTTTTTCATTTCTAAAATTGATATATGACAGATGTACACATTTTCAGGGCACATGTGATATTCTGATACTTTATATAATGTGTCAAGATAAAATAAAGGTAATTGGGATATCCCTCATCTTAATATTTTTTCTTTATGCTAGGGACATTTGAATTATTTTCTTCTACCTGTACTGTGGTATTTTGTTTTTTGAGATGGAATCTCGCTCCGTTGCCCAGGCAGGAGTGCAGTGGTGCAATCTTGGCTTACTGCAACCTCTGCTTCCTGGGTTCAGGCAATTCTCTTGTCTCAGCCTCCCAAGTAACTGGGATTACAGGTGTGTGCCACTATGCCCAGCTAATTTTTTGTATTTTTAGTAGAGATGGGGTTTCACTATTTTGGCCAGGCTGGTCTTGAATTCCTGACCTCAGGTGATCCACCCACCTTGGCCTCCCAGAGTGCTGGGATTACAGGAGTGAGCCACTGTGTCCGGCCTGTACTGTTTTGTCCTATACATGCCAGCCTATGATAAATTTTAATTTATAAATTAGGCATAGTAGATTAACAACAATAAAACAATAAAAATATACTGTAATAAAGCTATATGAATGTGATCTTTCCCTCTCAAAGTATCTTACTGTACTGCACTCACCTATTTTGGACTGTCATTGACTTCGGGTAATTGAATTTGTAGAAAGCAAAACTGCAGGGAAGGGGGGACTTCTGCAATTACTTATTGATTATGATAAGATGCTTTTCTTCTCGAGTTGTTTATTTATTTACTTATTTTTGAGACAAAGTCTTGCTCTGTCGCCCAGGATGGAGTGCAGTGGCACGATCTCGGCTCACTGCAAGCTCCGCCTCCTGGGTTTAAGCAATTCTCCGGCCTCAGCCTCCTGAATAGCTGGGACTACAGGCACGTGCCACCACGCCCAGCTAATTTTTTTTATTTTTAGTAGAGACAGGGTTTCACCATGTTGGCCAGGCTGGTCTCAATCTCCTGACCTCGTGATCCGCCCGCCTCGGCCTCCCAAAGTGTCGGGGTTACAGACGTGAGCCACCACACCCAGCCTGAATTATTATTAACATCTCTTTCTCTCTTCTGTCTACATTCTGGCTTCTACAGTGTCCTTAGTTATTTCCTTTGCATTTTAAAAGTATTTCTATTTCCAAGATCTCTACAGAAAATTGAAATAATATAGATGCTCCTCAACTTACGATGAAGTTATGTCCCAATAAACCCATCATGACTTGAAAATACTGTAAAAGAGAGTGTACTTCCAACTTATGATATTCTCAATTTATTAAGAGTTTATCCAGACACAGCCCCATCATAAGTTGAGAAGCATACTGAATGTGTATTGGTTTCACACTATTGTGAAGTTGAAAAATGTTAAGTTGAAACATCCTAAGTCTGTGTAGGAAACAAGAAATGGTGGGGAAAAAAAAACAGTCTACTCTCTTACTTTTTTCTTTTCATTCCACAGGTTTAAAAGTTTAATTTTTAACGTGTGATATTTGTATTTTTATTCACCTTCCACTTAACCTTGACATAGACATTCTCCAGATTACAAATTCAATTAAAGGATTTAACATTTCTATGTTTTACTTGAAAAACAAGGCTGTAGCCAGGCAGAGTGGCTTACACCTGTAATCCCTAGCACTCTGGGAGGCCAAGGCAGGCAGATCACCTGGGCCCAGGAGTTTGAGACCAGCTAGGCAACATGGCAAAACCCCATGTCTACAAAAAAAAAAAAAAATAACAATAATACAAAAAAATTAGCCAGTGTGGTGGCACAAGCCTGTAGTACCAGCTATTTGAAAGGCTAAGGTGGGAGGATCACCTGATCCCGGGAAGTTAGAAGGCTATGGTGAGCCATGATCGTGCCACTGCACTCCAGCCTGGGCAACAAAGTGAGACCCTGTCTCAAAAAACAAACAAACAAAAAAAAACAAAGCTGTGATATTCATTTGAATAAAACAATGCCTTGCCTGTAGTTAGGATTGTTTAGGCATGTTTCCTAGAAGATCAATTATGCATTAACAGAATATTAATTTGGCCGGGGGAGGTGGCTCACATTGTAATCCTAGCACTTTGGGAGGCCGAAGTGGGCAGATCACTTGAGGGCAGGAGTTCGAGACCAGCCCGGCCAACATGGTGAAACCCCATCTCTACAAAAATATAAAAATTAGCTGGGTATGGAGGCGTGCACCTGTAATCCCAGCTACTCGGGAGGCTGAAGCACAAGAATTACTTGAACCTGGAAGGTGGAGATTGCAATTAGATCAAGCCACTGCACTCCACCTTGGGCAACAGAGCAAGACTCTGTCTCAAAAAGTAAAATAAAGATAAAATAAAATAAATGAATATTAAAAACAATGAGAAAATTTTTCTGATTGTAAAAGTGACACAATGCTCACTGAGGCAAGTCTGGAAAAATATATAGAAAGGGATAATGGAGAAAATTATCTCAATTATATAACCCAGAATTAAAAGTATATTTCTTTCTACTTTTTTCAATGTGCTAACGAATATACACACTGTTCTAAACATGAGAAAGCTATCTAACCTTTGTGAACCTCAACTTCTTCATCTATAAAATGAAGGTAACAGCAGTAAATAAGATCATTCATGTGACAGCCTTAACAGGGTGTCTGCAATGTAATAATATTTTATAATATGTAAATGTCCAGTAATTTTTTTTCTTCTTATGCTCTGATTTGTTCTTATACTAATCATGCAAGACAATGTATAGGCAAATTATTTAGAAAACAAATACTTTGCTTATAACTGTGCTAGCAGTTGACAATTTTTATGGTGATGGCCTTCCTCAAAATTGCTTTTGCTCTGAGAATGATTCCATGATACCCAGGGGAGGGTCTCCAAAACTGCTTTATTTGATCCTTACTAAGTCTGGCTGACCTGGAAGGCGGTGGGCATTTCTCTCTCCTAGGACTGGTGGGAGTTAAGTTATATTAAAACTTCAGGGTGAAGGTATATGGAGCTCAAGGCTGCTGACTGTCCTAGAGTCATCTTTGACTTTGTCTTGGCTGTTTCCATCTCCTTTAAATCTGTGATTTCTTCCAGTTTCCTTCCAGTAGATTCCTGTTTGGCTTAAAGTAGTCATGCATGGCTGCTATTGCTTATAACCAAAAGTACTTTATTAGTAACCTTAAATGGTCTCCTTTGAGTTCTTATCAATGAATCATTAGTCTGTATGTGGGAGTGTATCTATCTTTGAATATATTTGTCAAGAAAGCTAAGCAACTATTAAATATGACATCTGTGTATTTTTTAAGTTCCACGGGTAATTTATTTCTGGTTTTGGGAACTACTGCCATAAAATGCTTAGGTATAGAGTCTAGGCCTTTTACATTAATTCACTGACCTTGATTAAAATGTTTTCTCTGATTTCTTATCAGTTTCTTTAGATATTCACTCATTGTAGAGACTGTATGTGTCCACTGATGTCATAAACAGAACTATGACTCCTCTTCCCACCACCTTTCTCAACTACTAATTAAAAAATTTCTGAGGCTGAACTGATAGCCCCAAATGGAAATTACCTGCTACGGTTGGTTTGTCTCCACCAAAGCTCATGTTGAAATTTGATCCCTGGTATGGTGGTGTTGGGAGGTGAGGCCTAATGTTGGGGTCATGAAGGCAGATCCCTCATAAATAGATTAGTGCCATCCCTTGGGAGTGAGTGAATTCTTGCTCTGTTCCTAAAAGCTGGTTGTTTAAAGAGCCTGGCACCTTCCCTCCCCTTCCCTTTTGCTTCCTTTCTTGAGATGTGATCTTTGCACATGCCAGCTCCTCTTCATCTACTGTGATAGGAAGCAGCCTGACGCCCTCATCAGATGCAGATGCCCAATCTTGAACTTTTCAGCCAGAAGAACTGTATGCCAAATTATCTTTTTCTTTATAAATCACCCAGCTTCAGGTATTCCTTTATAGCAACACAAAACAGACTAAGACACTGCTCAAATTCCTCAACAGTAGAATAAATAAATTGTACATTTCATTCACACAATGAAGTATTATCCTGCAATGAAAATGAACTACATGCATAGTGTTGAATGAACAAAACTAGACATATAAAAAAGTATGCACTGTACAATAACAAGTATATAAAGTACTAAAATGGGCAAAATTAATCTATGCTACTATAAGTCAAGAAAGTTGTTATCCTTTGAGTATGGAGTGGTGGTAGGGAGTGGAGGAGCCAAAAAGAAATCTTCTACAGTACTGGTGTCTCTTTTTCTTTTTTTTATATGTTGTTTTGCTCGTCACCCAGACTGGAGTGCAATGGCACAATCTTGGCTCACTGCAACCTCTGCCTCCTAGGCTCAAGTGACGGTCCTCCCCGAGCTTCACAAGTAGTCGGGACAACAGGCACCCACCACCACACCCAGCTAATTTTTGTATTTTTAGTAAAGATGGGGTTTTACCATGTTGGCCAGGCTAGTCTTGAACTCCTGACCTCAGGCGATCCACCTGCCTTGGCCTCCCAAAGTGCTGGCATTACAGGTGTGAGCCACCAAGCCCAGCCTGATGTTCTATTTTTTAATACAAGTGCAGTGTTCACGTTGTGAAGATCCATGAAGCTGAATGTTCACGAAATATGCACATTTTTCTATGTGTATTTTACTTTAATAAAAAGTAAAGTGGCCAGGCACGGTGCCTCATGCCTGTAATTCCAGCACTTCGGGAGGCCAAGGAAGGTGGATCACTTGAGGCCAGGAGTTCAAACCCCATCTCTACTAAAGACACAAAAATTTGCCAGGTGTGGTGGCGCATGTCTGTAATCCCAGCAACTCAGGTGGCTGAGGTACAAGCATTGCTTGATCCCGGGAGGCTGAGGTTGCAGTGAGCTGAGATTGTGCCACTGCACTCCAGCCTAGGTGACAGAGTGAGACTCTATCTCAAAAAAAATAAAAATAAAAAATAAGAAGAAAAAAGTAAAAGTAAATAAAACGTTGCAAATACATACAATGAAATATGTATTATTCAGTCTTACAAAGGAAGGACATTCTAACACTTATTACAGCATGGACAGACCTTGAGGACACTATGCCAAGTGAAATTAGCCAGTCACAAAAGGACATATAAGTATGATTCTACTTATATGAAGTATCTAGAAGTCATATTCAGAGAGACAGAAAGAAGTATAATGGTTGTCAGGGAATGGACAATGGAGAGTTTATACAAAGTTTCAACTGTGCATACTGAAAACAGTTCTGGAGACAAAATGAACAACAATGTGAATGCACTTAACACCAATGAACTATACTTTTTTTTTTTTGAGACAGAGTCTCTGTTGCCCAGGCTGGAGTGCAGTGGTGCAATCTCAGCTCACTGCAACCTCCGCCTCCTGGGTTCAAATGATTCTCCTACCTCAGTCTCCCAAGTAGCTGGGACTACAGGTGCGTGCCACCACGCCCAGCTAATTTTTTTTTTTTTTTTTTTTTTTTTGTATTTTTAGTAGAGACAGGGTTTCACTGTGTTAGCCAGGATGGGCTCGATCTGTTGACCTCGTGATCCGCCTGCCTCGGCCTCCCAAAGTGCTGGGATTACAGGCGTGAGCCATCAAGCCCGGCCAAACTGTACTCTTAAAAATGGTTAAGATGGTAAATTTTATGTTATATGTCTTTTTCAATTAAAAGAAAGTTAACAACAAACTGCTCTGTGTTGGGAAAGTAGAGTTGAGTGTATCGGAATTAATTATATAAATTAAGAGCAAATAGGCTCTAAGGTAAGGGATGGTAAGGAGACTTCCTGGTAAGTATACACACTTCAGAGCACAGATGTGCAGAGACAATTATATTGGCTAATTAGATGCAAAGGGACACAGCCTGTGGAAGGGAAAAAGGGGCGGGAGATCACGTCATACACATTCTAATAAGCCTTAATTGTTCTAGATAGTTACAAATTTCAAGATAGAAATAAGTATTATGATTATGTAATAAAATACTGACTTATTCAATAACGACAGAAATTTATTCTTTTTTTTTTTTTTTTTTTTTTAAGAGATGCACTCCAGCCTGGGCGACAGAGCGAGACTCCGTCTCAAAAAAAAAAAAGACATGGAGTCTTGCTATGTTGCCCAGGCTGGCCTCAAATTCCTGGGCTCAAGCGACACTCGTCTTAGCCTCCCGAGTAGCTGGGAACACAGGCATGCACTACATATAAGAATGAAAATACAAAGGATAAAGCTACTATTTACATAACTCTAAACTACCTGATATAAAAAAGCTGAACGTAGTAGACAAAAACATCTTTCTTACATTTGTTACTTACTTACATTTGTTAATTTTTCATGTTAGATTCTCAAAACATAGGCTCTTAGAAAAATAAAAGAGTAAAATTAAATTAGAAATTGCTATTTAAGTACTTACTCAACTTACCTATTTGTTCCCCTAAGATCAGACACTGTTTTGGTACTGGAGCTCCAAATACCATTCCCCGAAGTTTATCCATTGGAGGAGCTTTATTCTGAAGGCCCCCAAACTTTCCATTACTTCGAATTCGATCTCCATCTCTGGTCAGCAGTGTAGGACAGTGTGTAATTTTAACAACCTATTGTAAATAAGTGAATAGTAAGTAGTGAGCAACTTATTTCAACTGCTCCAAAAAAGGAGAAATCAAAGTTTCTGAGATTAGAAATGACAGGATCACGGTAGTATTTTCAAAAAATTAGTAACTAGCAATATGTAAGATAAACTAGAGGGAAAAATCCAGAGGCAGAGAGATGAATTAGACAATTTTTCAAATGTCAGCCTAAACTAGAACAGTGACAACGCAAGTGAAAAAAGTAAATGATGGATTGATAAGTGGAAGGAAGAGGACGGGCCAGAGAGTTTTCTGTGTTGGAACCCATGGCAGTTAAGTATCAAGGTAGCATCACCAACCCAGTTTCCTCTGTTAGATTTAAGTTTTTTAGATGACCAAAGGATAGCAAAAGGAGAATATTACATTGAAGAAAACACAGACTGGAAAGCACCAGACTGACTCTTCCAAAGATAATACTATGGTTTTAGGTATGGGAAGATAAAAGAGGTGATAATTTGAGAGTTAGGGGAACTGAAATAATGTAGAAAAACTGAAGTCATGGATGGGAAAAGATGAAGGGTTAATTAAGAATTAAATTATTATGTCAGGTGTGGTGGCTCACACCTGTAATCCCAGCACTTTGGGAGGCCGAGGCAGGCAGATCACGAGGTCAGGAGTTCGAGACCAGCCTGACCAACATGTTGAAACCCCATCTCTACTAAAAACACAAAAATTAGCTGGGCATGGTGGCATGCGCCTGTAATCCCAGCTACTCAGGAGGCTGAGGCAGGAGGCTTGAATCCGGGAGGCAGAGGTTGCAGTGAGCTGAGATCGCACCACTGTACTCCAGCCTGGGCAACAGGAGACTCTGTCTCAGAAAAAAAGAAAGAAATTCTTCAGAGAAGTCAGAATAAAAGAAAAACACTGGATTTAGTATGTCATGATCTAGAAGAATGTTCTTGCAAAAAAGGTTCAGAAAATATTAAAAAATAAAAGTTAAACTTCATTGGTAACCAGAGACGTGGAATTCAAATAAGATATTTTTACTACTCAATATGTTAAAACACACACACACACACACACACACCTTTGGTGGGGGGCTATGGAAAAAGGGCCTTCTTGTACTGATATACCCTGGGACAGCCCTTCTCAAAGGAAATGGGACAAGTGTTTAAAAGTTTAACATTCTGTATGATTCAGCAATTCTACTTCTAAGAATCTAATCAGGAAAAAATAGTAAAAGTGTATACGGAAATATTGTTTCAATAATGAAAAGTAGTAAACTTACAGGTCTCAACAAGTTATACAAGTAAATTATGGCACATCCATACAATGAAATAGCATACATACATTAATGAATGAAGAAGAACATTGTAATTTTTAACAAGTATAAAAACGTAGTCCAATCTAATATTGGGGCTAAATAGTCTCTGAATTATATAAATACAATATAAAATAAATGTAATTATGATGATTATTTGAAGAAATCCTGTGGTGAATTCTTTGGTAAAGCCAGTATTTACAAATTCAAAAATCATTTATTTTTACAAGAAATAACCACAACTTAATTTCTTAGTTTTGGTTTGGTTTTATATGTTTTCTAGTGGTGAACAACAACAACAAAAATACAAACTGGCTTCATGTGCTATCCACTTATCAAGATTCAGGCAATCAATGTTTGTAAGGATTTAATATCCTTTTTTTTTTTTTTTTTTTTTTTTTGAGCTGTGGTCTCGCTCAGTTGCCCAGGCTGGAGTGCAGTGGCATGACCATGGCTCACTACAGCTTCCAACTTTTGGGCTCAAGCAATTATCCCAACTGAGCCACCTGAATAACTGGGACTATAGGTGTAGGCCACCATGCCTGGTTACTTTTTTTTTTTTAACTTTGTAGAGTTGGTGTCTCACTATGTTGCCCAGGCTGGTCTCAAACTCTTGCCTTCAAGTGATATTCCTGCCTTGGCCTCTCAAACTGCTGAGATTACAGGCATGAGCCATCATGCTCAGCCTAATATGATCTTAAATAAATACACTAAAATGCATAGATTTTCTATTCTCTTGTTAAGAAGCAATATGAGGGAAGAGTTATGGTAGAAGGACAGACAGTTTGGCTCTCCTTTTATAATGATTCTGGAAATACTACTTTCACAGACAGTTTCTCAATTCTCCCTCAACCTCGATTCTACCTCACTAAGTACACTATTAGGACAAAAAAAGTCATGACAGTGTTTGCAAATTCTGCAAATTCTGGAATGAACAATATTACAACTCTGAAACCCAACAATGTTACCAAGGAATGTCATAAGAGCTTTTTCTTAGAAGAGTTTTAAAATAATATTTGATTGGCAAAGTTATATATGACTTCATTTAGAAACCTGGAAGCAAGGAAATCAATATGTGCTATTATCAATTATGAAGAACAAATTCTATTCTTTTGTCACATGTGTGCTATAACATTTTTGCAAAACTAGTATTGGTATCTTTCATCAGTTTTAAGATATTTTCAGCCATTAGTTCTTCAAATATTGCCTATAATCCTTTTATAAACGCTCTCCTCTCGATACTCTGATTAAATTTTGGTTAGATGCTCTCTCATTCTACCCTCCATGTCTCTTCAACTTCTTTGTCTTACATTCCATTTTCTCTTTCTCTCTGGGTTGCAGTCTGAATATTTTTTTCTGACCCTCTTTTTAATTCACAAATTCTTAAGATGTTAAACCTGCTCAGTTAGTATTTAATTTCTATTACATCTTTTGATTTTTAGAAGCTCTATTTGATTTTTTCAAGTTGACTTATTCTTTTCTCATTTTCAACACTTTCATTTTTTGAACTATATTAATTAACAATTAATATAGATATTTTTCAATTTAACTTGTTCCTTTCTCATTTTCAACACTTTCATTTTTTAAACTATATTAATCAAATATTAACACTTTAAAAATATTTGCTCTCATTTTCAATATGGAAATTATTTCCATTCAAAAACAATGGTGAAATTCCTCCAGAAAACATTTGTGTTTGCTTCAATCAGATATCTAAGGATACGACTAGTCTAGCACATGAAACCAAATGTTTACCTTGAAGGTTTTCAGAACATCCAAGTAGTATGAATACAGGTTGCAAAATAGATATTACAGTCAATTGTTACGTTGATGAATTCTCTAGAAAAATATTTAACTTTTTTACTTTTCCGCTTACTGCCAAAGTTCAAGAGAGAGAATTTTCTGGTAGTTCCCTGAAGCAGCTGGAGTTGAGATGAAAGTGGCAGGTTTAAAGGTTTGTTTACCCTTATACTAAGGTTTCCCCCCACAGAGGGGGGTGTCCCCAGTTATCAGATTCCCCATGTTGTTTAGAGCCCGGGTTTTGTCTCCTACCCTTAAGCCCCTCGAGGGAGTGAAAAATCAATGCTTAAGTTCAATTAGTCTGGCAAACGTTCTCACTGCAAAAATCTGGCATTAGTGTTCTGTTTCTCTCTCCAGGTTCCCACTTCCACTTAGAATCCTTACTTTCTTGCCAGTTCATTAAGATACATATCTGAAATAGCATTTTAGCTAATCTCAGCTGGAGTTTCCAATGGCTATCTGGTTTGTCTAATTCATCGTATAACCCTCAGTGCACTGTGCCTAGTGATATGCTGGAACCAGCTTGTACTGGGTCACGAAAGCCAGGTCTCCTGAACACCACATTCATATAGGCATGAAGGACTTCATACAGACTGCTGGAAATCATCCATGATACAAGTACTTACACCATAGAAATTGGCAAAAGCTGCAAATCAGGGACTTCCACATGCCTCCTCAGAGAGCATGAGGACTAATATGTTGTTGTTTAAACTTACAATTTAGAGTGTTATATATATAGCAGCAGTAAATAACTGAAATATTTATTTTACCAAACTACCCTCCAAAGGCGCTATGGGCTAAACTGTGCTCCACCATAATCTTTTATTTATTTACTTTTTACAAGACCAGTCAAGTAGACTAGTGAGAAGGGGAGGAAAGAATAAAACAAAGAGTTAGATCTGTAGCTGACTGTAAACAATCAATTGAGATAACTCATTACCTTTGTTTGGGACCAGCCCCAACAAATCCATGTTAAAGTCCATAACCCCCAGTCCCTCAGAATGTGACATCATTTGGAGATGGGGTCTTTATTGAGATAATCAAGTTAATATGAGGTCACTGCAGTGGGCCCTAATCCAATATGACTGGTATCCTTACAACAAGGGGGAAATTTGAACATAGTCACACACAGATGTGAAGAGACAGGGTGAAGAGAGTCCTCATCTACAAGTCAGGGAGGGGTCTGGAACAGATCCTTCATTCACAGTCTTTAGAAGTAACCAACCCTCCTGAAATTGTGAATTTGGATCTCCAGCTTCCAGAACTGTGATACAATAAATTTCTATTATTTAAGCGACCCAGTCTGTTGTGGGACAGTAATATTTCTATTATTCACATCAGTTAATGGCTGCCCTAGAAAACCAATACAAAGGGCTACAGCAAATTACATTTTACACCAAGATTACCTGACAGTACTTTTTTCCAATCCTAACAGACACTGTTTTGAGTCTTACACAATTTCGTAGCCCCAAAACACATCTATTTAAATTTGCATCCTGGTCCATTCATTCCTACATTTTGCCTATTTTTAAGTTGCTTATCAATTTGCAGAATTTAAATTGGTTTTGAAAAGGCTACTTAGTCATTTGTATATGTATCATCAAATGGACATGATATACATTAAAACTGAAGTCTACAAATTTAAAAAGAAATCAAATACATACCTCTTTTCTATAATGATTGGCCGCATCCAGATTATCCAAAATAATGGTGTCTCCTAACAGCATACCAAATACTAAAAAAGTCAATAAATGAATTTTGAAAATTATGATATTTCCCTTGGTCATATTAAAATATAATGCACATTGCAAGCCTTTCTTTGAAAGAGTGCTAGTATTCGTTCTAATTTTATTTGTACTCTAAAAAATATTGATAAAACTATGACTGATGAGCAAAATAAGAATATAAATTTTCATTATCAGTAATTTATAGATTTGTACCACAAATTTAACATCTGTACAAAAGTAAAGTCACCATAATGTCTTTTACCTGTTTCACAATGTTCTATATTATCTGGAAATGTTAACAAGTCGCGAGCAAAGACTGGATCTCCAATGGGTTTAAAATACAATTTTCCATTTCGGAAATGAGGTAGAGGTCTAAATAAAAATAAATTTTAAAGCACATGACTTTTTAATTTTAAAAAAGACAATATGGAAAACATGAATATATTGCACATCATTTTGATCATACAATCAACTCCCAATCCACCACAAGTGATACTTCTAAATGATCAGCTATTATGCCCTTAGAAATGGAAACAATATTGACGATATAAAAAATCTACTTGGTTTTATCTGTACTACTACCCTCTATTAGTTTGTATTAACAATAAATAACAGTTTCATTTGACAAGGAAAGAAAAAAGTAGCCTCTAAAGCTGGTTTGAAATGAGAGTATGAATGACGTAACCGTTCATGTGAAGAGTGGTCACAGAATGACTAGGGGAAGGGGCAAGGCCCAAGACTGAGACACATATGAGGAAGGCAGCTCTATGTCCCGTCTCCCTGTCCTTCCCACACAATAGGAAGAGCAATTGAAGCCAGTAGATGATAACAATGGAATTTCAGAGATGGTAGTTGATTGGGGTGTCAGAGACTTTCCCTTCAACATAGGTGGGGAGGAGCTCTAGTTAACTCAATCTCAGTAAGAGGGAGAATACCAGAAACAGAGAGGATAACTCGTTTCTAGAACAAACATTAGCCCTAAATGTCAAATCCATATTTTCCCTAAATCAACGATCCTTAACTTAGTCTCCAGGGATTACAGAGATAAAGAAGCCCTCCTGGAGAAAAAAATTCTCACAAAAAGTATTAGGGTGTGGGGGGTGCATGCCTCTAGTCCCAGTTACTTGACAGACTGAGGGAGGAGGATCACTTGAGCCCACAAGTTTGAGGCTACAGTGAGCTATGACTGTGCCTGTGAGTAGCCACTGCACTCCAGCCTGGGAAAGTGAAACCCGTTCTCTTAAGAAAAGAAAAAGTATTACCCTTATCAACATAGTAACTATGACCTGTCAGGATTTCCCATGCTGCTCCTTTGAGTACTGACTAGCGCAGGGTGGCAGATTTTAGAATCCGATAGATCTGAGTTCATTACACAGCTGTTTCCTCAATCTATTTTTAGATTTATAAGATGAAATAACAAGTTTACTGACATAGTAGACTCTTAATGAGACCCCATTCTCCTTCAAGTCCCCATTTCTATGCAATTACAGGCCATGAAAAGCTTTGTTTAGTAATCTGAGAAAATATTGACTAATAAATACTCTGTTATACATTTTTATTTATTTTTTGTTAGTATTTCCTTCCTGTCTTTAGGTGCATTTTAAAAAGTAGGCCTAATCAGAGTACACATAAAATATAAAAAAGGGGCTGGGTGCAGTGACTCATACCTGTAATTCTAGCAGTATGGGAAGCTGAGGTGGGAGGACTGCTTGAGCCCAAAAGTTGGAGACCAGCCTGGGCAATATAGCAATAAAAAAGAAAAAAATTTATCTGGGCATGCTGGCATGCACCTGTAGTCCCAGCTACTTGGGAAGCTGAGGTGGGAGGGTAGTCTGAATCCAGGGAGGTTGAGGCTGCACTGAGTTGTGATCATGCCCAGCCTGGCTGACAGAGCAAGACTGCATCTCAAAAAATAAAAATTAAAAAATTAAAAAAAAAATTTTTATGTCTTTGTGTGTTTTTATGTCTTTGTGTGTATACATTACATATACATGTAATGTATGTCTTTGTGTGTATACATTACATATATGAATAATATTTAATTGGCAAATAAAACATAACCAGCATATGTAATGAAAAATGCCCATTTGTGATGAAGACAAAAATAATGTAGATAATTCAAGTCAATTCTCTGTTTTAGGTATCTTTTAGAGAAATCATTTTTAAATTCAAGGCTTTGATAAAAAACAGAAAATATATTTCAGAAAAAAACATTACTTTCATTTTTTTCTAACCTTTTCCAATCTGGAAGAGTCTTCTTATAAATAGAATCAAGGGGCAACACCTGCTGACGACCTTGGGTTTCATCATAGATACGACGTGCAGCGTCAGTGGTTAGGGTGACTACACAGTCCATGTCACTTGCCAGATGCCAAGAAATAACCATCGCAGCTCTATCATCTTCAATTTGTGCTAGATGTGCAATCTATAACCCATTTTCATAAAATCAAGTAAAAAAATATAAAATCCATATATAAAAATTTGATATTATGTTAAAAGCCCAAGCCTAGGTAAAAAAAACTTTTCTGAAACACATGAATTAAAAATAAATTGTCAAGTTGTTAAAAACTTAACTTGAATATATTAAACATTCTATTCTGCTATTAAATTAAATTTTTTTTCTAAAGATTAAACTCCAGTAAAGCTGCAAATGAGCAAATAAAAATATTAGGAATTTTTCCTTCTTTTCTCAGACCGTTCAGGGATGAAATAATTAGAAATTTTATTAGCTAGTATTATATACTTTTTTCACATTTTAACACTCTATAAATGGGATCTGTCTTATTGCTAAAATAATCATAAAGTACACTTAAATAATATACACGTAAAATAATGCAGTTCAATTAAACATAAATACAGTTAATATGCCCTTCCCTTCTAAGTAAATACTTTACTCCAATATTATAGTATTCCTTTCAGAAAACAAATCTAAACATCACAAATAAGAATTGTTTCTTCTGCTACTCAGGAGGCTGAGGAAGGAGGATAACTTGAGCCCAGGAGGTAGAGGCTGCAGTGAGCCGAGATTGTGCCACTTCACTACAGTCTGACAGAGCAAGATCCTGTCTCAAAAAAAAAAAGAAAAAAGAATTGTTCCTTTTGTTTCTGTTTCTAGGAACAATGCTTTGGGGCTTAGAATAAATAAATAATTACAAATCCTTGTTTCAGTCACAAGCATTCTTTTTCTTTCCCTCAGGTCAGACAGGTAATGTGCCAACAGTGTAACAAGGTTCAAAGGTGGCATATCTTCTCACACATGTGTGTGAACAACCAATCATCAACAAGCATTCTTGTTCAAAGTCAAGTCCACCAAGGTTGGACTACTGTGGCCAGTATCAAAGCCTAATTCATTGTGCTAGGATGGTGGTGTCTACCCTTTAATCTTACTTGATCTGGTAGCACAAACCTGCTCTAGCAATAAGAACATTGTGTGTCACTTTTAGAAGCATCAGGCTGGACATGGTGACCCACGACTGTATTACTAGCACTTTGGGAGTTGAGGCAAGCGGAGTGCTTGAGCCCAGGAGTTTGAGACCAGCTTGGGCAACATCACGAAACCCCATCTCCACTAAAAATACAAAAAATTAGGGGGGTATGGTGGCACGAAACTGTAGTCCCAGCTACTCAGGTGCTGTGGTGGGAGGATGACCTGAGCTCAGAAAGTCCAGGCTGCAGTGAGCCGAGATGCACTAGTGCACTCCAGCCTGGGTGACAGGAGTGAGATCCTGTCTCAAAAAAAGGCCAAAAAACAAAACACATCCTAACATCTACCCTTATATTCTTATTCTCTAGAAGTTAGTGGAATAAAGATAAGAAAATGAACATGCAAAAAAACTAGTAAATGTAAACGAAAATGAAAACAATGTTCTAGCCAATGGAGAAAGAATTAGTAGAGGCAAATGAAATGTAAGCAGAAGAAATGGCTTGTGACATTTAGATGTGTTTTGTAAAAGAAATCCCAGGATACTGTCATAAAACCTATTTAGAAGGGCATGTTAATTATAACTATAATATGTTTAACTGAACAAAAAAATCTTAAAACTGCTACTACATCTTCCTAATTTAGAGATGGGATTTCAAGATATTTGGAATTGAGGAAGAAATGTGTAAAATATCTAAGTTACTTGAGGTATTCGCGATGTTAAAAATAAATACATTTTGAAGTTTGGGGGAAAAAAGTCTCCCCTTGTTCCTACTATATTTCTACGATTATTTATTCTAGGGTTTTTTTATTTTTTGGAGACAGAGTCTCGCTCTGTCGCTCAGGCTGGAGTGCAGTGGCATGATCTCAGCTCACTGCAACCTCCGCCTCCCAGGTTCAAACAATTCTTCTGCCTCAGCCTCCCGAGTAGCTGTGATTACAGGCACATGCCACCACGTCTGGCTATTTTTTGTATGTTTTATTAGAGACAGGGTTTCACCAGGTTGGCCAGGCTGGTCTCAAACTCCTGACCTCAGGTAATGCGCCCGTCTTGGCCTCCCAAAATGTTGGGATTACAGGTGTGAGCCACCGCGCCCGGACTATTCTAGTTTTATAATAAATGCCAGGAAGAGTATTTTTTAAGGAAGCTAAGGGAGAAGACTAAGGATGACATGGAGGGATTGTAAAGTTTTCTCCTACTGGTTAGGGTAGGGTTTGTACTTCTGAGGGGACAAAAGAGAAACTATATAAAATGAAATTTCAAAGATTTCCCTCAGATTTTCAAGACATGCAATGGGAAATATTTAAAAAGGAGACTTTAAAATACATTTCTCTTGCTAAAATTTATATGTTGGTAAAAATCTCACATATTGTCCAAGAATTTTGTATTGGATAAACTATTAAAATGTGGAAGCCATATATTTATATGCTTAGGATCAAAGAACTGCTTTTTTCTAAAAATTGGAATAATATTTTAAAACATTGTATATTAGCAACTTGTTTCCTAATGCATACATTTATATTTAATTTGAATTAAAATTCAATTAATTTTTCAGTTTGCAGATTTGAGGTTTGGGTAATAACGTAACACGGTTTTGGTCATACACATTGCTACAAGTTACCCCCTATTTTCAGTGGACAGTATATTTGTGAAGCTATAGGGCATATAAAAAAACTACCACAGACTTCAGAGTCAGAGAGACCTTGAGTCACATCTAAGCTCTGCCTTTAACTATATTTTAACAAGTTATTTGAGCTCCCTGAATTTAAATTTATTTATGTATAAATGAGAAATACTACAAATAATAGTTCATACGGTGGTTATAAAGTAGAATATACATGTATAGGCAATAACCAAAGACTCCAGAGTCAGACTACTTGGGGTTTCACCCCTGGCTCTGCCACTTGCTATCTGTGCAACTCTGAACAAGTTACTTGACCTCGGTTTCAGCTGGGCATGGTGGCACATGCCTGTAGTCACAGCTACTTGAGGGGCTGAGGCAGGAGGATCACTTGAGCCCAGGAGGTGGAGGGAGCAGTGAGCCACAGTCTTACCATCGCACTCCAGCCTGGGTGACACACCGTCTCCCCCTCCAAAAACAGAGCTGCATGAGATGAAAGCATCTCTAAGTAAACAACAAGCCTTGAACTAATAGATGTTAACAACTTCTGCCACAGCCCTCAATAGTAACATTACAGATTTCAGTTTTAAACTCTGCCAAATCCCTATTGCAATAATGAGAGCAGGTACTTTATTGGAAAGAAGTAAATTACAAAGAATCTGACACTTTTTTGTCACTTTTAGAAGACCCGTTTTAAACAAACAAGATAATAAAATGTACTGCCTTTCAAAAGGCTTAATAAATACAAACCTTTCCCAAAACATCTCCACTGCCTTTAGTATAGTTTGGAAGAGTACACGATCTTCTAGGTTTTTTCTTCAGTTCTTCTTGTTCTGATAGCTTTCTTTTCAGAAGTGCTTCAATGTGTGGCACCTATAATTTATAAAGAAAAATTAACTACAAGACCAATTACTCTTGAACCAGGCAACCCATAATGACAGTGGAGAAAAATTAACAATTTAGACAACTCAAGAATATAAAGTTGGTAAGTAGGCATTATTTAAAAAAAAAAAAAACAAAAACAAAAACAAACTATCAGAAAATACACACACACAAAGAAAACACAATTTAGAAAATCATGGTTATAGTAATATAAAGTTCCCACTTCACTGAATTTAAAAAAATCTTAGCCAAGAAATACACTACCTATAATAGGACTTCTCTTTGAAACCGAGTTACACATATAAAAGAATACAAATTTTAAAAATCTAGATTGCTTTTTATTTTCTCTTATTTTGTTTACCACCACATGTAGTGGTTATGCAGCCTTTTCAATGCAGTACTTGAACTGATGTATTATTAATTGCATTTATTGGTGTCACTACATTAAAAATACAAATTGCAATTTCTCTGAATAGAGCACTCTATCATTTGTTAGTCATTTTTAATGTCTAGTGACTATAATGCACACGTCTTTGTACCCTAAAACAATACCCAGCATTCCTAATAAAAACTGAATAATTGAGAAAACTGTAGAATAGACTTTAATAAAAAATCTTTCACGTATAGTTGGAAGCTGTACCTGTTGTGTTGTAGGAATGTCAATATTATGTATTTTTAGTTCATTTCGCAATTGGGCCTCTTTTAATCTTGCTTCTTCAACTTGACCTAAAATTAAAAAACAAAAAATTTGCATCAATTTCTGATAGCCCCCAAATCACAGTTTTTGAAAAATACTTTAAAATTCCTTTTGTTTTTTCCTTTTAATGTCTGTTGCTAAAATGAAAACTGATAGGTGACCATTTTGGAAATTCAAAATTAAACTATACATCTTAAGGCTCAATTCTGATATACAAAAATGAGAAAACAAAATTAATGCAACTAAAGGGAGATATGATATACTGCAAACTCCTAGTAATCTTGGGTACATTACTTAATCCATGAGTATACATAATTTATACATAATTGCACAAGGTTGTTCTCAAAGACTTTATAAAAACAATTTTTAGTGCTACACAAATGACATATCTCATTACTAGATTTAGCTCCTATTACATTCTAAATATCCTTGATCTTGTGCAGGCATACACAAAAGTGAGTACTTTGAGGCAAGCAGTAAATATTGCTTGATCAAAATAACACAAGGCCAAAAACCTTAGCAAAAAAATATGACAAATGAAAAGGGAAGAGATGATAGAGCACAACTCAGAAAATGTCTTGTCTTTGAATTATATGAAACATTATTAAGAATTGCAGCAAATGTAGGCCGGGTGTGGTGGCTAACGCCTGTAATCGTAGCACTTTGGCGGGGGCCAAGGTAGGCAGATCACTTGAGGTAAGAAGTTCGAGACCAGCCTGGCCAACATGGTGAAACCTTGTCTCTACTAAAAATACAAAAATCAGCCAGGCGTGGTGGCATGTGCCTGTAAACCTAGCTACTCGGGAGGCTAAGGCACGAGAATCACTTGAAATTGGGAGGCGGAGGGTGCAGTGAGTGAGATCATGCCACTGCACTCCAGCCTGGGCGACAGAGTGAGACTGTGTCTCAAAACAAAACAAAACAAAATAAAACTGCAGCAAACTTTCTGTGAATTGACTCAAGAATAATTTACATATTTCAGTATCAGTGTGTGCTGCCCCAGATACCTCCATAGTATGACAAACTGTGGATATTTGAAGTAAAATACATACAGCTCATTACCCAAATGAAAAATTACATTACACATCACTCCCTTGGTGATATTATTATCCAGTATCTTTTGCCAGAAGCTAGAGCTAAATATAAACATTATTATTATGTCGAAAGCCTTAAATTTTCCACAGGTCCAGATTCCTAACAGAACGTGTCGATTTCTTATAAGTAAGCAGGATACAAATTTATTTAAAATAAGAAATACTTCATCTTAAGATTTCTCAATGACAGTATCAACCATCATTACCACCTTTCTGCAACATTCTGCATTTTATTTGTGATTTAGGAAAGTAGAAGCATGTTTGTGTATCATGATCTCATCTTCTGCCTCATCATTCCCCAAAGCAAAATTTTTGTCTTGAATACAAAATGACTTACATTTCATTTCATTAAGAAGCTGCTGGCTGGCTTCAAATAAACTTTTATACATAATAATAGACTGAGATAATTGGTCCTTTTCTTTTGTAAGTGCTGCCATTTGTTGCTGCTTCTTAACATCTAAGAAAAAAAATTGAGATAATTTAAATAATTTAAAAACTGACTTTTCTAAAATACATCATAAAGTGATTAGATAGCTAATAAACACCAAGTTAATGGAAAGCAAAACAAGGTTAAGTATCACTAACAATGGAGTTTAACCATTTATTTCCTAGAAACTTACCATTGTAAAACATGAACGGTAGGATATATGGTTCTAAGGTTCTTGATAAAAGTGGTAGCCGGGGCTCAAATACAATGAAATATTCAGTACTATCCCTTCCAGGACTGCTTTCTGCCAGCACCAGACTCTGTACATATAAACAAACAATAGGGGAAAACAAGATTTAAAAAGAAAATTTTCAACATATAAATGTTACATAACTCATTATGCTGTTTTCAAGTAAGTGGTTAATTTTAAAGGCCAAAGGCATAGGCTGATCCTTAAGATTCCATTAAACCATCATCACCACCACCACTACCCAAGACATACAACTTTTTACCTTCTGGTATTGGTTTGAAAGCCAAATGATCATATCAATAAACAGCTTATGTGAAAATTATATATGATAAAAAATTTCAAGAAAAAGTTATTTCCTTCACATTAGAAATATTGATGGCCACTTACAATTTTGACCTGTAAAATCTTCTTGATTCTAATCTCTAAATTGAAAGCAGCATGAAACAGCTGACAGTGTGAAAGTTATAAAAACAATCACAAAGCTCAATGCTGAGTTTAAGTTACAGCTGTTATCATGGAAATAGACCCATCAAAGTCCCAGGTGACAGAACAAGAGATTTTGAAAAGCTCTAAAGATTTTTTAAATTGCGTTTTTCTCATTAATGGATAAAAAACCTTTTGATATACTTTAAGACCATAATATATAACTAGTAAATGACACAAATATATTTTTATCTGAAATGATTTTTTCACACAGTTCTAAGGGAAACAATGATAGTAGCTGTTTTTGTTTAGACTATAACAATACAATTTACAGAGAAGTAGTATTTTTAAAAATCTAAATCAATATGGCACTGTAGGTCAATCCATGAAATAAAATTATAAATTACAGCTCACAGACTTTTTCCCAAAGAATATAGAATACAAGCCCACCATTAAACCAACTGCCAATCAGTTTCTGAATGTGGTTTTCAATAGACTTACATAAATGCAAACATGTATTTAAAAAATACTGTCTGCATTTTAAAAATAAGTAACATATACTTTAGCAACTTGCTTTCAGCACTCGATTTGATCAATTCATGTGAATGTATAGATGCCAATTTAAAACTTATGCATAGTACACTATACTACTCATTCATTGGGTGGCAAATATTTAGTATGTTTACAATTTTTAAACAATTATCTATAATATAGCAAAAATACATCTCCAAATGTTTCTCTGCAAATGTGTTTTCTGGGATGAATAATAAGTATAAGTTTATTTTAAAAGGTAAGTATCAAATTTCCCTTACAAGAAGCTGTATCAATTTATCCTCTCACCAGCAGTATATGGGAGTGCCCAATTCCCCTTATGCTGGCTAACATTTAATATCAATCATATTTTTTTCTAAAAAGGGGAATTAAAAAGCAACCAGTCATTATTATTTTAACTAACATCTCCCTGAGTGGTATTGAAATCATGCTTCTTATGTTTACAGGTTATTTATATTTTCTTTTCCATTAATTGCCTACTCATATTCTTTGCCCATTTATTTTTCTACTGGTTTGTCTTTTTTAATTGATTTGCAAGTAGTTCCTTAGGAGGTTTTAGAAATCTGTTCAATATATCAGTCCTCTAATTGTATGTATCTAACATACAGTCATGCACCACATAACAACATTTCATTAACAAAGGACCACATGTACAATGGTGGCCCCAAAAGATTATAATACTGTATTTTACTATACCTTTTCTATGTTTAGATACACAAATACTATTATGTTAAAATTACCTACAGTGTTCAGTACAGTCACATACTGTACAGGTTTGTAGCCTAGGAGAAACAGGTTATGCTGCTGGGCGTGGTGGCTCACGCCTACAATCCCAGCACTTTGGGAGGCCGAGGTGGGTGGATCGTCTGAGGTCAGAGTTCGAGACAAACCTGGCCAACATGGTGAAACCCTGTCTCTACTGAAAATACAAAAATCAGCTGGGTGTGGTGGGCATGCGCCTGTAGTCCCAGCTACTCGGGAGGCTGAGGTGGGAGGATTGTTTGAACCCGGGAGGCGGAGGTTGCAGTGAGCCAAGAGTGCGCCAATGCACTCCAGCCTAGGTGACAGAGCAAGACTGTCTCAAAAAAAAAAAAAAAAAAAAAAAAAAAAAAAAAAAAAAAAAGGAAATAGGTTATGACATATAGCCCAGGTGTATAGTAGGCTATATCACCTAGGTTTAAGTATACTCTACGATGTTTACACAACAATGAAATCACCTGATATATTTCTTAGAACATATGCCCGTCATTAAGTGATGACATGACTGCATATAGCTAAATCGATATTTCTCCTAAATTTACTACCTTAAAAACTTTTTTTTTCTACTACAGAATCAGATAATAAACCTGATCATCCAGTGTCAACAATTATCAACACAATGTCACTGTTCTTTTAATTCTGTTTAAGATATGCTTACAGTACATAAAGTGTAACTTTTTTTTTTTTTTTTTTGAGACAGGGTCTTGCTCTGTCACCCAGGCTGGAATGCAGTGGCATAATCATGGCTCACTGCAGTCTCAACCTCTCAGGCTTAAGCTATCTTCCCACCTCAGCTGCCTGAGTAGCTGGGGCTATAGGTGCGTGTCACCATGCTTGGCTAATTTTTTAATTTTTTGTAGAGATGGGGTTTTGCCATGTTGCCCAAGCTGGTCTTGAATTCCTGGGATCCAGCAATCCTTCCACCTTGGCCTCCCAAAGTGTTAAGGTTATAGGCATGAGCTACTGTGCCCAGCAGAAAGTGTAACTTTTAATGTAGTTAAATATAATCTTTTCCTTTGTGTCTTGTTTAAAGCGGAATCTCCTATCTCAAAGTTTTATAGTTTTTAATCCCTGATGCATACCTACCAAGAAAAAAGGATAAACAGAATAACGGAAATGAAGAGAAATAAAGAGTCCCAAACTGGATCCAAGTCTAAACGGGTATTTGGCATATGAGAAACAAACAAAGGCATATCAGAATGAAACTCAGACACTGCCATCAGAAATTTCCAGATCATGTAGGCAAATAATACAGTGAATCTGAATGGCACAATTAACAAACTTGGGCAACTACAAATTTAGATTGTAACTTTAAACAAAGCAATAACGTGGAACATTTACAAATATTGATTGTGCTCTAGACCAGTGTTTCCTAAACTTCCCTAATGGTAAGAATCACCTGCTTGTTAAAAATCAGATTCTACAGCCCTGCTCCAGACATACTAAATCAATATGTGAGGCAGGAGCCAAGAAGGACTTGAGTTTTCTATTTATTCAGTGAGATATCAGGGTCCTCTAGTGGTAAGAGTACATTTACATGCATCATGTGAAGAGATTTTTATATACAGCTGCTGGGGAATAGCTAAATCTCTTGTCTGAATCTCAGGAGTATATACAGCAGGCTTAGCAATTTCAAATGACTATAAGGGGGCCATGAAAACTGGACACAGGCTGGGCACGGTGGCTCATGCCTGTAATCCCAGCACTTTGGGAGGCCGAGGCGGGTGGATCACAAGGTCAGGAGATCGAGACCATCCTGGCAAACACGGTGAAACCCCGTCTCTACTAAAAATACAAAAAATTAGCTAGGCGTGGTGGTGGGTGCCTGTAGTCCCAGCTACTTGGGAGGCAGAGCTTGCAGTGAGCGGCAATCGCGCCACTGCACTCCAGCCTGGGTGACAGAATGAGACTCTGTTTCCAAAAAAAAAAAAACAAACAAACAAAAAAAGAAAACTGGACATAGCTAAACAGGAAAACAGGTAAAGTGGACTAGATGTCTTCTTCCAACACAAATCCACTCTGCATGTTAAGTATGTCTCCCCACTCCCCTTTGTTTTCCAATGTGGCTTTCATTACCTAATTTTTGTTAGCGCACAAGAAAATTTTACTTTATTCTCCACTATAATAAAAATAGAAGAACAAGTGTGAATATAAGTGGTAAATACACATGTCTTCAATGTCAATAAATGAAAAGAAGTGGCATGGAAGCGGCTGACTGGAAACCAGACACACTGAGAGGAGCAGTCACTATTCAGGGTGCACATACAGCTGGCTAAGAGAATCCTTACCCAGTGTTGACACATCTTTACATTTCACCAAATAAATGAGAAATGCAGATTTTTATGTAAAAACTCCAGAACTTTACATGTTGGAAACCAATTAAAATGAAAATGCTGTATTGGTCAGCCACTGCCAGACCAACTGACAAGTCTTCAGGCCAGGTACAGCTGGCAGGCTCCTACTGTATAAGCCTAATTTTACTGAAACAATGTGACATTGCAATGAGTTAGACACAGAAATGAACAACAACAAAAAAAATACAAGAAAAGGTAACATTTCATATCTATTAGTACTGTTAGAATTACTGAAAAGATATCAAGAAAATTAATGGATTTGAAAAAGGGTCAATAAAATCCAGATATACCAAAAATTAAAGAAATAAGGATATCAGAGATAGCACTGTGAATATGATCTGCCCCTCCAATATAAACAAAGGAAAGTTCTAAAAACAAAAGAACATCTCAGGAAAAAGTACTTATATACCAAAGAGCACTAATATTTTTAAGAAAAAAATGAAAATTCTAAAAGAAATGGGCAGTAAACAATCTTAGAAAGATTAAAACCAAAAAATGTCTGACAAAAATAAATTTTTAATCAGATACTTGGTTAGAATTTTTAAGTGTTCACATATAGTGTTGCTAATATGAGTAAGATAGACATATACCTCTGGCAGGAATATAAACTGAAGAGCATTGGCAATAACTACCAAAAGGCTTAAAATATGCATATCCTATCTCTAACACATTCTGCTTCTAGTAATTTCCTAAAGAAATAATATATGCAAAACGATATATAGTCATCCCTTGGTATCTGTGGGGTACTAGTTCTAGGACTCCCACAGATACTCAAATCCATGCATACTCACATCCCTGATACAAAATGGTGTAATATTTGCATACAGCCTATGCACATACTCCATATACTTTGAATCATCCCTAAATTACTTAGTAATAACTACTAAAATGCTATGAAAATAGTTGTTGTATTGTTCATGGAATACTGACAAGAAAAATGTCTGTATGTATTCAGTACAGATGAAATTTTTTTCCCAATTATTTTTGAATCTACAGATGTGAAACCCATGGATATGGGGGGCTGACTATACATAGAAGAAAGCTAATGGAAGCACTGTTGATAAAAACAAACTTTAGAAAAGAACTAAATTTTCACTAAGGATTGATCAAATAAATTGTGGTCATTAATATACAATGATGTACGCTTACTTTTACTAAGAATATATTAGAGATGTCAAACAAGAAAAGATTTTTATAAAGGCACAATTCTATTAATGAAATTTTACACCCTCCGAACATGTATATAAATCATATACACACATGGTATGCAGGCAGCATTAGTGTATATGCCAAAACTCTGGAAGGTAATACTAAATTGCTAATCATCTATTATCTCTGACAGGTGACAATATCTTGATTATTTATGGAGGTTCTTGCACTGTATATTTTTAAAATACAAATAAAACTGTTTTCATTTTAGAAAATGTAGAGTAACAAAGATAAGTTGTTTAATTAAAATTTACCTGGGCTACATTTTTTGTTTCTATCCACGTAACGGCAGCTTTTCAATGAAACATAAAACATCACGTATTGTCACTAAAGTTAAAAACAACTAGAATCAGAGAAAGCTGTTATCCTATAGGAAAAACGGGAGTCTTACTTATAAAGATCCTGGGTTCAATTTGTAATAGCAAAATCAGAAAATATTTCAGCTGACTTTCCAATTTAGTGCTATGATTAGAACATCTTCATAGCTACACAAAAGAAAAGGTGTCTTAATATGGTGGTTAAAAACACTAAATACAGAATTTCTATCTACCAAAAGATATAAAAAATTTACCATGATTTCAGCTGAACCATTCACAAAGGGGAATTCAAGTGTTCTAACTTTCCCAATAAAGAGTGGGGTATCAGTATCTTCCTCATTAGAGCCTTTAATGGTGGCTATTATAGTGCCAACCAAATCAATTCCAGTATGGTTGTTGTAGTCATCCTTAAAACAAAAAATGGAAAACAATTAGAGAAACTGGTCAGAAGATTAAACCCAGAGAAGAGCATGTACAAATCAGAAATAATACAGAGAACCCCCAACATTAAATTATCTGGATCTTAGTCTAAGCACAAAATTCAGTTCTAAGTTTGAGTGTTCCACAAACCATAAAAGAACAAGAGACTTCAATACAACAGTTCCTACCTTACTAAATTACAAGGACTCCCATTTTAAAATATCACCTTTTCATGTACTTTTAGCACCTACAGATGTGAAAAGTGCTTAATA
Organism: Symphalangus syndactylus; assembly: GCF_028878055.3. Lineage (NCBI taxonomy): Eukaryota > Metazoa > Chordata > Mammalia > Primates > Hylobatidae > Symphalangus > Symphalangus syndactylus. The sequence goes on along the minus strand of NC_072423.2, from coordinate 68,667,991 downwards.
AGTTATTATAAACTTGTAGTGACTTTAAATATTTTATTAACACCAGCAGCACCTGTATACATTTGAAAACCAATAGGCCTATATGTGTTTCTCACAATGTTTGGTGCTTATATGAGATTCAAAGACCTGGAGTAATTCTATGGCACTGTTTACCCCAACAAGATGTTTTGGGAAAAGAAGAGATGTCTAGGGAAGAATAACCAATCATCTAAAACAGGAAAATAAACTGAAAGTAAGACAAGTATCCCACCAACCAAATTTTCCATAAAGGTGCAGTCACACTACTGTGTTTTACATGTTTTTGTTAATATTTTTGACAGCTGTGTTGCTGCTTATGCTTCATGAAATCAGCAGCCTTGGAGGAGCTAATTTTCTTTCTTAACTATGAGCAGTCATCAGAGCAGATCTCTTTAAAAAAAATACTTACGTCCTTCAGTCCCCTCAGTGAACTGGACATTGAAGAGTCAATATAGGTCACACTCGTTCATGATATATACACGAAACAGGTGAGTAAAGGTATGTAGTAGGAAAAGTAGCAGCTGGGTGGTTCACAGCTGTAATCCCAGCACTTTGGAAGGCTGAGGCAGGAGGATAACGTGAGGTCAGGATTTCAAGACCAGCCTGGGCAACACAGCAAAACACAGCAAAACCCCACAGAAAAAAATTTAAAACTAGCCAGGTGTGGTGCTGTGTGCCTTGTGGTCCCAGCTACTCAGGAGGCTGAGGTGGAAGGACTGCTTAAGGCTGCAGTGAGCTATGATTGTGCCATGCCACTCCAGCCTGGGTGACAGAACAAGACCCTGTCTCAAAAAAAAAAAAAAAAAAGGTAGGCAGATTGAGATTTCTGCATTTTGAGTCAGTTCTGCTTATTATATCTGAATTCATTTTATGTATAATGTTATATATTCTCTATTTGTATTCAAATACAAAGATATTTATAAATATTTAATTCATCTGCACAAGTTTTCCCTATAACCTTAATCGGAGTAATAGACAGAATCCATAAAACTAATTTTGTACCCTAAAATCAAAGATAATTTTTCTTGTTACCCTTCGTAGTTTTGGAAGAAAATAAACATTACCGTGATACTAAGATGTAGATCTCTGACCAAGGTCCTACTGGCAACTGAGCGAACATTAGAAACAGCTGGTGTAGGTGGTTTAATTTTAGGTACTAACTTCACAGGTTGATTAGGCAGGACTTCAACTATAACCTTACAAAACAAAAGAGACATTCTGATTAACAATGTATTGATGCTTTAGCATTTAAGAGGAAGGGAAGACATAACAATGGCACATACTAAATAAAATTAAATGTTACCCTCTAAAATTTATTTCCATTAATCTTTTAAAAGTAATCAATTTACTTTTAAAATTCAGCACAAAAAAGTTAGGTCAGGTTAATTTTTGGATGTTTACAGCCATCTAAGAACAAACTTAGAGGTACTAAAAAACATAGGTAATTAAAAAAATTAGTATACCGACAGTTTTTTGTTTTTTTGAGACAGAGTCTCACTGTGACACCCAGGCTGGAGTACAGTGGTGTGATCTCTGCTCACTGCAACCTCCACCTCCTGGGTTCAAGCGATTCTCCTGCCTCACCCTCCTGAATAGCTGGGACTACAGGCGTGCGCCCACCATGCCCAGCTGATTTTTGTATTTTTAGTAGAGGAGGGGTTTCGCCATACTGGCCAGGCTGGTCTCGAACTCTTGACCTCAAGTGATCTGCCCACCTTGACCTCCCAAAGTGCTGGGATTCCAGGCGTGAGCCACTGCACCCAGCCTATACCAACAGTATTAAATGTAGATGATGTATATTTAAACTACTTGAACATCACCATCCAGAATTCTAATAACTGAAATACTATTTATTTTTAATTTCCAACTTTCATTATTTTAAAAATTTTATCTTAGATTCAGGGGGTGTATGTGCAAGTGTGTTACATGAGTATATTGCAGGATGCTGAGGTTTGGGCTTCTAATGATCCCGTCACCCAAGTAGCAAACACAGTACCTAACAGGTAGTTTTTCAACTCTTGCCCACCTCCCTCTTTCCCCTCTTTTGCAATCCCCAGCGTTTACTGTTCCCATCTTTGTGTCCGTGTGTACCCAATGTTTAGCTCCCACTTGCAAGGGAGAACATGCGGTATTTGGTTTTCAGTTTCTTAATTAATTTACTTAGGATAATGGCCTCTAGCCACATCCACGTTGCTGCAAAGGACATAATTTCGCTTTCTGTTATGGCTGTGTGAAATATTACTAATATTTTTCATGCATGGTTGATATGAGCAACTTTACAACACTACACACTCAAATGTTGAGTCTTTGATATAAAGAGAAATGGAAATGTGACTCCTGTAACAGGTCAAATTATTGAACAAATTTAAACATTCTATACTAATTTTCCTGAAAATTGAATTATTTATATTTCACATCCAATAATTACTTCACTTTTAAACAAAATATTTCATTCATAAACTAAATGAGAAAATGTGAAGCTATTTCACGTAATGCAGAACCAAGGGGGGTAAAAAAGAAAATGTAAAGCTAACTGTGGTATATAAAAAAAGTAAGCAAACCTGTTCACTGTTGAGAATATTTGTTTTATCCATCATAAAACCAAACTGGATACAATATGTCCCCACTTTATTAGGAATTACTTTATCCCTAAATTTAAAAGAAAGTTAAGATTACTGACAATGTTTGTATAAAGGGGGAGGGAATTCAGAGTCAACATTTCTGTTCTTTCCACAAAAATAAATGAGTAGGAAGAATAGAACTACTAATACTATATTGACCTTCATTCGTTCAACAAGTATTTCTTGCTTACTCCCAGGTTCCTCTTACCTGTACATTCTTTTACAAAACATACAGAATAAAAGTGCTGGATATGGTAAAAATTGAAAGAACAGGAATATGAAGTTGAGAAAGCAGTAAATACGTCAAAAATGCTGAATTATATGTCAAGTAAATTTTGCTTCATTTCTACTTTATAAATTTCTAAGCAACAGTTTTGTATTTCAAAATTATAGAACATCCTGCTGATCTTCTATGTAACTTTTTTTCCATTCAAGTACTATTTGAAATATTTAACTATGTATACAAGGTATTTACTGTGAAACAATTATCAATAATGAACTCAGTGCCTAACAAGAGGTACACTTATTAACCTATTTTGGTCACGCTTTACCACAAAGAAAATATGGATAATATTCTACAATATGTGCAATGTGGCTCATGATCCCTAGGGTAGCTTTTGCATGTCATTCATATTCTCAAAATACCGGCTCAATGCAGTACAAAGCACAGGCTTTGAATACATACTTGAATTCAAATCCTGGCACTGTAACATCTATGCAACCTTGAAGAAAATTATTTAACCTTTCTCTATATTGTTTTCTCTGAGATGGTAATTCCTAAGAAAGTTATATTGAGAATTTAAACAAGGCTGGGCACAGTGGCTCATGCCTGTAATCCCAGAAATTTGGGAGGCCGAGGCAGGCGGATCACTTGAGGTCAGGAGTTCGAGACCAGCCTGGCCAACATGGTGAAACCCCATCTCTACTATTAATACAAAAATGAGCCAGGCATGGTGGTGTGCGCCTGTAGTCCCAGCTATTCGGGAGGCTGAGGCAGGAGAATCGCTTGAACCCAGAAGGCAGAGGTTGCCGTGAGCCAAGATCACTCCACTGCACTCCAGCTTGGGTGACAGAGTGAGACTCTATCTCAAAAAAAAAAAAAGGGAGAATTAAAACGGACTTCTGCTTCCAAATGGCAGGCCAACCCTTCGTGATGAAAACAGCTGTACAAAAAAAAAAAAAGTTGTTTGAAAATGTTAAAGAGTTAATAAGCTAAAGTAAAAAATAACTTAGTAGAATATAAAATAGAAAGGAGGCCCTGGGATATGAATTTCACATTTAAGGATGCTTTAGTCCTGGGAGTAAATTCTAGCAGCACAGGTAAACCTAAAGCAGACCAGCTTGCAAAAGAAATGCAACTTCCTTTGAATCATGTCAATCTCTGAAACTGAACTGAAGTGGTAATAAATGGGTAGCAGCCCAGACAACGGACAGAAGCAAATGTAACACACTCTTATCCTATATATCCAATATTTCTATAATTATTCATAAATAAAATGTCTAGTACAACAATAATAGAATCACCAGATACATGAAGAACAGAACTAGACTGAAAACCAACAGAAACCAAGAGAAAATCACAACAGACCTAAAGGAACTCTAGGCAGACTTTAATACATTGATTAACTGAAAACGTCAAACAGAAATTGGCAACTGAAGGAGGGACTTAACAGAAAATCAGATGTCACCAAAGAGAGAATTAGTTAACTGAAGATAGTTCAAAGTAACCATCTAGAAGGAAGAGAGGTAAAAGAATGGCAAAATTTTTAAAAACTGAAGACCACAAAATCAAAGCCCGTGAAAACCAAGCAGGATGTAAAAAAGAAATCCACACAGACATATCATAGTAAAACTGCTGGGCAGGGGATGGGGTGGGGGCAGGGGAGGAACCAACCACAAAATAACCAAAGGAGGGAAAATACATTTTTTTAAACAATAATGAGACTGACAACAGAATGAGATAGTGAAGGATGGCGGTAAGAAATTGCTGACCTTGAATACCATATGCAGTAAAAATATCCTTCAAGTATGAAGGTGGAATAAAGATATTTACAGGTAAAAATAAGATAATTCATCACCAGCAGACATATTGAAGGAACTTCCTAAGATGGAAAACAATACCAGATGAAAGCCTTGAATTAAAGATTAACAGAAAGGATAAATGAGTAAATCCAAATAAACACTGATTGTAAGCAGTAAAAATGATGCCTTGATAGGTTTAACATGCACAACAAAAAGGCACGTAAATTGGGAGAAAGGAATGGAAGTAAATGTTCTAAGATCCATGCACTGCTTAAAAAAGGTAAAAAAATACAAATTATTACTAGACATTGGCATGTCAAGTATATACGTTACAAATCTCCAAGGAAATCACTTAGAGAACAGTGAAAGATTGTATAACTACTAGAAAATGACTATTAGAAACAATAAATCAAAAAGGGAAACAGGAAAGAGAATGGAAAAAACAGTTGGATCACACAGAAAACAAAACAGATCCAAAATCAAATGAATTGGTATATGTAAGACCTAAACTTTCAATGAGAAGACAAAGATTATCAGGAAAAAAAAAAGATAATGCCATTTACAAAAGATACACTTAAAAGAATATATATATATATACACACACATATATATATATATATATGCAAACACTAATCCTCATGATTCCCAAAGTGGCTTTTGCATGTCATTCATAGGGAAAGTTGGTATACTGTTACCAAAGTAAACTTTAAGGCAAAAACATTATTAGCGAAAAAGAATACTTCATAATAATTAAAGGTTTAAACTCCAAGAAAAATATAATAATACCCGCATCACCAAGTCAATCCTAAGCCAAAAGAACAAAGCTGGAGGCATCACGCTACCTGACTTCAAACTATACTACAAGGCTACAGTAACCAAAACAGTATGGTACTGGTACCAAAACAGAGATATAGATCAATGGAACGGCACAGAGCCCTCAGAAATAACGCTGCATATCTACAACCATCTGATCTTTGACAAACCTGACAAAAACAAGCAATGGGGGAAAGATTCCCTATTTAATAAATGGTGCTGGGAAAACTGGCTAGCCATATGCAGAAAGCTGAAAGTGGATCCCTTCCTTACACCTTCTACAAAAATTAATTCAAGATGGATTAAAGACTTACATGTTAGACCTAAAACCATAAAAACCCTAGAAGAAAACCTAGGCATTACCATTCAGGACATAGGCATGGGCAAGGACTTCATGTCTAAAACACCAAAAGCAATGGCAACAAAAGCCAAAATCGACAAATGGGATCTAATTAAACCAAAGAGCTTCTGCACAGCAAAAGAAAATACCATCAGAGTGAACAGGCAACCTACAAAATGGGAGAAAATTTTCGCAACCTACTCATCTGACAAAGGGCTAATATCCAGAATCTACAATGAACTCAAACAAATTTACAAGAAAAAAACAAACAACCCCATCAAAAAGTGGGTGAAGGACATGAACAGACACTTCTCAAAAGAAGACATTTATGCAGCCAAAAGACACATGAAAAACTGCTCATCATCACTGGCCATCAGAGAAATGCAAATTAAAACCACAATGAGATACCATCTCACACCAGTTAGAATGGCCATCATTAAAAAGTCAGGAAACAACAGGTGCTGGAGAGGATGTGGAGAAATAGGAACACTTTTACACTATTGGTGGGACTGTAAACTAGTTCAACCATTGTGGAAGTCAGTGTGGCGATTCCTCAGGGATCTAGAACTAGAAATACCATTTGACCCAGCCATCCCATTACTGGGTATATACACAAAGGATTATAAATCATGCTGCTATAAAGACACATGCACACGTATGTTTATTGTGGCACTATTCACAACAGCAAAGAGTTGGAACCAACCCAAATGTCCAACAACGATAGACTGGATTAAGAAAATGTGGCACATATACACCATGGAATACTATGCAGCCATAAAAAATGACGAGTTCATGTCCTTTGTAGGGACATGGATGAAACTGGAAACCATCATTCTCAGTAAACTATAGCAAGGACAAAAAACCAAACACCACATATGTTCTCACTCATAGGTGGGAATTGAACAATGAGAACACAGGGACACAGGAAGGGGAACATCACACTCCGGGGACTGTTGTGGGGTGGGGGGAAGGGGGAGGGATAGCATTAGGAGATATACCTAATGCTAAATGACGAGATAGTGGGTGCAGCACACCAACATGGCACATGGATACATATGTAACAAACCTGCACATTGTGCACATGTACCCTAAAACTTAAAGTATAATAATAATAAAAAAAACTAAAAAAAAAATACAATAATAATCTAAGTCTGTATGTACCTAATAACAAAGCCTCAAAATATGTATTTTTTCTCTTACGTAAACTAAGAGAAAAAATAGACAAATCTTCATTTATACTTGGAAATTTACTACACTGCTAGGTGAAACACAAAAAATATAAAAGATATAGAACACTGTACCTCAAATGCAAAAATCACATTATTATCTAGTATATTTGGAACATACACAAAAATTGACTATATACCCAGCACAAAAACAAATAACAACTAATTTCAAAGGATTGAAATCATACAGGGTAAACTAAATTTCACAATTCAGTAAACATCTGAATAAGCCATGGTCAAAGGATGAAATCACAATGAAAATTAGAAAATATTTTAATCCAAGGCTGAGCTCAGTGGCTCATGCCTGTAATCAGCACTTTGGGAAGCTGCAGTGAGAGGACTGCTTGAGACCAAGAGTTTGAGACCAATCTGAGTAACATAGTGAGGCCCTCATATCTACCAAATTAAAAAAAAAAAATTAGCTGGGTGTGGTGACACACATCTGTAGTCCTAGCTACTAAGGAGGCTAAGGTGGTAGGACTGCTTGAATCCAGGAGTTCAAGGCTGTACTGAGTTATAATCACACCATGGCCCTCCAGCCAGGGTGAAAGAGCAAGACTCTGGTTCAAAAAAAGAAAAAAGAAAAAACAATTTTTGATCCAAATACTAATAAAAATAAAATACATAAAACTTGTGAATGCTATTAAAGTTACGCTTAGAAATGTACAGTTCTACATACATATACACATATATATGTTTTGTGTGTGTGTGACCAAAATAAATGAGCTAAAAAACCTTCTCAAGCAGTTTTAATAAAAGTACAAATGAAATGCAAAGTAAATGAAATTAAATAATAAAACACATAAAATATATTTTAAAAGCCCAAAGTTTGTTCTTTAAAAGATCTAAAAAATGGAAATCTCTTACTAAGATTAATCAAGCCACAAGAGAGTACAAATAGTGTCAAGAATGAGAGATCATCACAGATCTTACAGAAAATAAACAGAACAGTATGAACAACAAATTTGAAAATTTAGATAAAATTGATAGCCTGACAGCCAGGCGTGGTGGTGCACGCCTATAGTTCCAGCTACTTGGGAGGCTGAGGCAGGAGAATCGCTTGAACAGGGAGGTGGAGGTTGCAGTGAGCTGAGATCATGCAAATGCACTCCAGCCTGGGAAACAGAGTGAGACTCTTTCTCAAAAAAAAAAAAAAGATAGTTTGATAATTACAAGACATCAAAACTGAGCAAGAGACAGGAAATACAAATAGTTCTATAACTTCTGAATTTGAACAAACTGAATCCATCACTAAAACCTTCCCCCCACAAAAACACCAGGCTCAGATGGCTTCGTTGACGAATCTATCACCATTTAAGGAAGGAATAATAACATTCTTGTATAAGTTCTTCCTAAGAATAAACCAATACTGAGGGAAAAATTTCTTCCTACTTTTGTGAGGCCTATGTGATGTAGACAGCAAACTAAGAATTTGTAAGAAAGAAAATGCAGGTTAATTTCAAACTTCAAAGTAGATGCAAAAATCCTAAGAAAATATTAGCAAAACACCTCCATCGATATATAAAAATAATACAACATGATAAAAATGGGTTTGTTCCAGTAATTGCAAGATTGGCTGACCATTCAGAAAACTAATGTACTATGATTACATTAGAAAGTAAAGGAATAATGTCTTAAAGGATATTTTTTGAAAGTAAAGGAAAAATATCACATAGTGCCTCAACAGATGATGAAATCTAAAGTCAATTTATAATTAAGACTTAGAAATGAACAGTTTGATAAAAGACTTATTAAGACTCAGAAACAAACAGTTTGATAAAAGAAAAACTCTAAGGCAAACATCACACTAAGTGGTGGAATGTTGAAATGCTCCCTTTGAGATTCGAAACCAGATTAGGATGATCACTCTCATCATGTCTATTTAACATTTTGCTGTAAATCCAAGATGCTGTGGTATGATAAGAAAAAGAAAACACACGGCCGAATCACAATGTCAGGAGATGGAGACCACCCTGGCTAACACGGTGAAACCCTGTCTCTACTAAAAATACAAAAAATTAGCTGGGCGTGGTGGCAGGTGCCTATAGTCCCAGCTACTCAGGAGGCTGAGGCAGGAGAATGGCATGAACCCGGGAGGCGGAGCTTGCAGTGAGCCAAGATCGTGCCACTGCACTCCAGCTTGGGAGACAGAGCAAGACTCCGTCTCAAAAAAAAAAAACAAAAAAAACAAAAAAAAAAAAAAAAAAGAAATAAAGACAAAGAAAATACACAAAAACTGGAAAATAACCAACCTACTATTATAAATCAGACATTTTTATTAAATCCCAAAGAATCTACAAATAAAATTAGAGCCAGGAGTGGTGGCTCACATCTGTAATCCCAGCACTCTGGGAGGCTGAGGTGGGAGGATTGCTTGAACTCAGGAGTTCAAGACCAGCAATGAGACCTTGAGTCCACAAAAATTAAAAAATCAGCCAAGTGTGGTGGCGTGGGCCCGTAGTCCCAGCTAGTTGGGAGGCTAAGGCAGGAGGGTTGTTTTAGCCCAAGAGTTGAAGACAAGCCCAGACAACATAGTAAGACCTTGTCTCCACAAAAAATAAAATAGTAAGTCAGGTGTAGTGGTGTGGGTCTGTAGTCCCAGCTACCTGAGAGGCTGAGGTAGGAAGATTGCTTGAGCCTGGGAGGTCAAGGCTACAGTGAGCCATGATTGCACCACTGCACTACAGCCTGGGTGACATAGTGAGACCCTGTTTCTAAATAAATAAATTAATTAATTAAAATAAGAAATAAAGGAGTTTAACAAAGATAACTGCTACAAGGTCAATATACATAAATCAATTGCATCTCTATAACCAAAAACAACAGAAAATAAAAATGTTTTAGGAGATACCATTTACGATGGACCTCATGTGATCTGCCTGCCTCTGCCTCCCAAAGTGCTGGGATTATAGGTGTGAGCCACCGCACCCGGCCTCACACTATACATTAAAAAAAAAAAAAAAAAAATCAATTCCACGTATAACTGTACAAAAAGAACACAGCAAACATCAAGTGCTATCCTTAGAAAGGCCTGCTTGCAAGATGAGCCCTGGGCAGACATCTGTTGAGTTTAGATTTCAGGAAGGTTCTCACCTTTCACTGATATGAGTGGCTCACATTGCCTAAACCACTGTACTAATATGGTTTATGCTACACACTTGCTTTTCTTCTAAAAATCTGGTATCTGCTAGGCAGAGGCTGCCTATGTGACCACACCCTAACAAAAACCCTGAATCCTGAGTCTCTAGTGAGCTTCCCTGGTTGACAACATTTTATACGCATTGTCACAATTTATTGCTGGGGAATTAAGCACATACTCTGTGACTTCACCAAGACAGAATCCTTGGAAAGTTTCCTCTGTGTCTGGTTTCCCTTGGACATCACCCCATGAGCTTTTTACCTTGCTCATTTCACTTTGAATCCTTTTGTTTCAATAAAACATAGCTATGAGCCCAACTATATATTAAGTCCTGTGAGTCCTCCTGGTGAATCATCAAACCTGCCATTGGTCTTGGGAACCCCCAACACAATAATATAGTAAAATGTGTTGATGACCTAAATGTAAGGAAAGACTTAAACAGGACACAAAGATCAACTATAAAAAAGATGATTAACACATCTGCTTATATAAAAATTAACCACTGCTGTTCAAGATATCATAAAGTGAGAAAGCAAGCCACAGGATAGGCAAAGATGTCTAAACAAAAGGCTTATATCTCTAATATATAAAGAACTCCTACAAATTAATATAAAAAATACAAAAGTTATTAAGATACTCAAAAAAAGGCACTTCACAAAAGGTAATCTAAGTGGCCAATAAATATATGATAAACAGGGAAATGCAAATTAAGAGTAAGTATGATGCCACTCTATTACATGTCCACCAGAAGATTACACCTGAAAAGACCCACAAAACCGTGTTGAGAAGGACCGGGCACGGTGGCTCACGCTTGTAATCCCACCACCTTGGGAAGCTGAGCGGGCAGATGGCTTTGAGCTCAGGAGTTCAAGACTAGCCAGAGCAACTTGGTGAAACCCAGTCTCCACACACACACACACACACACACACACACACACACACACACACAATAAATAAATAAATAAATAAATAAATAAATAAATAAATAAATAAATTTGCTGGGCATGGCAGCACATTCCTGTAGTCCCAGCTACTTGGGACGCTGAGGCAGGGGGCTCACTTGAGCCAGGGAGGCAGAGATTGCAGTGAGCCACTGCACTCTAGGCATTGCACTCTAGCAAGGCTATGTATTAAAAACAAACCCTCAAGCTACTCAAGTTAAACATACACATCTATGTTTAACATCTATATTTAACATCTTACATACACATCTATATTTAAATATACACATCTATGAACTTATGACCCAGCAATTTTACTTTTATATGAGCACCAGTGTTATAAACATTATTTGTAATAGCCCAAAATTGAAGATGCAAATAGCCATTAACAGAATGGAAAATTGTAGTGTGTTCACACAATGGACTTCTATTCAGCAATGGAAATGAATGAATTTATAGCTATATGCCACAGAATCTCATGATGCTGAGTGAAAGAAGTCATATGCAAAGGAAAATAATTGTATATCAAGTTCAAAAATGGGCACAACTAAATCAGAGACTATAGAGATGTATGCTAAGATAAACGGAACTCTAAATAAGACCAAATCAGGAGAGGGTTTGTGGTGTGTGCATGTGTGTCTACATGAGTGTGTGCGTGGCATGCACAACAGGAAGGAAGACGGTAATAACTGGAAGAGGTAAGGGGTGCAGCTTGCATGATTGGTCCTTTACCAGTTAGTCTGAAAAAGCACTGAACAAATATAATGAGCATTTTGACCCTATTGATGATAAAGGATTTTTAAAGAAACTTAAGACATAATCTTTTCAGATTTGAAAATGGAGGTCCAGAATGAAGCAGCAACATGTTCAAAGTCACAGAAATGTTAAAAGCCAGTCTAATCTTTATAGAAACCTCCTATATAATAAAAAGTTATAAAGTGCGCTGACAACATAAAAGAATTCTTCTGATGGCTTCGATAGTTTCAAAAGCACATACAATTTACAAAGCTTAAAACCAATTTAATGCTTAAAAACGAAAACACACAAAAAACTGACAAAAATTTAGAGACACTAATATTTCTATTTGATCATAAATTACTTTTCCTCAGGTGAGCCCACATGTATCTCCAGGGTTCAATTACTTTGTAACAAGATATGTATTCAAAATATGAAATGTTTTGAGAAATACCTGAAATAGAAGCAGCCATCTTCCTTGTCATTATCTTTTATTTTATTACAACTAAATGTTTCTGCCTAGAAAGGGGAGTAGGAGAGAAGGGGAGAGGGGAAAATGACAAAATTTAACATAGTATACTTAGGAGGAAAGCTTATTATATACCTAAACTGAATATGTATCTGGATTCCATTTATAAACATACAGGTATATATACACATGTATACATCTTCATAATACATGTAAGGTACAATGTGAGATTAGTGACAGTGGAAAGACACCCCATTATTAAAAGACACACAATAGAACTTTATGGTGATATTATTTTAAGATAATACCAACTTGATTGGACTGATGGTCTAAATTAAGCAAGCAAAGATTCAGGATTAATTAAGCAAGATAGTTTCCAAAACCAATGATTAAAATGAATCATAAATGTTGAATTAGATTATTATATCAGGGCACTGATAAACTTTAGTTCCCAATTTTAGATTTATTTCAGATCTGCATTATCCAATATGGTAGCCAATGGCTACGTGTGACTACTGGGCACTTGAAATGTGGCTGGTCTGAACTGATATACAGTGTAAAATAAACACCAAATTTCATAGACTTGGTAAGATAAAAGAACGTAAAATCCCAGCAATAATTTTTAAACTACTGAATATATGTTGAAATGGTAACTTTTGATATATTAGGCTAAAAACATTAGAATTTTACTTACTTCTTTTTAGCTTTTACATGTAGCTACTAGAAAGCAGACACACCAGGTGTGATCTTTCTACTGGACAGCACTGTTCTAGACCCTCTAACTCTCTCTCCACTCTCTTTCAAGCAGTCTATCAATCCTCTCTACTATCTCATTTTCTATATTATCCCCTCATATTTAATAGCTTCTGCCTTGTGCTACTGTCCTTCAGATGAAATAATTTTAATGTGTAGGCATCTTAAAATGTTAAGAAAAATCACAATGTAGACTACTCTTTTTCAATAGCATCAACCTTTAATTTTGAAACATACATTGATGTAATTTCTTTAACCCCAAGGAATGAAGTAAATTAACTTCCATTTCTCAAATTTATATAACATTATATATTTACATTAAATGAGATTTAGTTTTAAGTTAAATGTAAGAACTATTTTTAACTTCAAAAAATGCTTCCCATGACTCACATTTGCTGGGGGTCGGTTCCCACTGGTAGACAGCTTCCACATTTTCATGGAAATACGTGCTGGATTAATATTTTTAATGATACTGTCATCTTCAGAAATAACACTAATCATAAAATCTGTCATGGTAAACATTAAAAAATTATTTTCTTTCTAGTTCAATTAATGGATATGGTTAAATAATTCTATGCCTTAAAGCAAACATCTCATTTAAATGTTTAAAGCACACGTTATTTAAATGTTAATACAATTCTGATGAAGAAATGTATAAATTCTAGCACGCAAGACCAAAAAGACTAGAATGTATACTCAGCAACTTAAGAGTTAGGCCAATTGGTCATAGCACGATATGCTTTATGTATTCCAAGAACAGAATATTTACTTTCTTGTATGATTTTCAATAGCATACAATAGCCAAAAGATCAATATATATAATATTCCCATTATATTTACCACCTGTAACATTCATTTGGCACCTGTTATTAATTTTTTAATCACAGGAAATAGATCTCCCTGAAACAGATTTAAAACTTTATATATGGTATAGTCTACTTTATAAAGTAAAAAAAAGCTATGTATACATGTAACTTAATTATTAAAAATTATTGTTAAAAATTTTTAAATCTAAACTTTGAGGTGCTTCATTCACTACTGAAAACTATGTACAGGGATTCATCCTTTTAAGAAAACAGAAGTCTTCCAGAAACTTATTTGTGTAAAGCAAAAACTAATTTCCTATTGACTTAACATCTGCCACATGATATTGAAATCATTTGGTTCACTGTCTCCTACATTAGACTGAGCATACTGAAAACTGTCTTATTCGTTTTTGTAACTCAGAGCACAGCATAGTATTTTAACATAGCAGTATTTAATAAATGTTTGCTGTTCTGAAATATCTTTAATCATAAATGCTGATGTGATATATTTTCACTAAAATTAAGCTAAATGATTCTAGTTATGATGGGTTTAAGATCACAACACAATATTTAGTAGAGCATAACTCCGTAATTCTCACCATTTAGTTCCTATTTCTTTTACACAATTTCACAATTCAGTGAATGTACAAACACCACCTGAATTAATTACCTCAGCCTATCAGTTTATGTATGAACTTTCAGTTAATTCTTGACATTAAAATAAATGGAAGACATGGGAATGAGAGTAGGCATTGCTAAGTCAAATATATTTTCTTTGCCACTTAAGAGGCTATTTTTTTTTAAAAAGGCTATTATGAGCATGATTTTTTACTGTGCTGAAAATCTAGGATAAGCAATTTATTCCACTAATGTACAAAGCAAATTATCACTATAGATTTATGTATGTATGTGAAATACTCACCAGTGAAAAGACCCCCTGCTAAGAAGGATGCATCTTTGTCATATTTAACATTGAGACGAACGGGTTTTTCTGGGTCTGGAAGAATCATTAATTTAATTACAGGTCCTTCTATGATACTTTTGTTATAGATGGCTTTAACCTGAAGAGTATGCTCTCCCCTAACAAAATGAAAGAGGAGAGGGGTTCAAATTACATTAGTTAATAACCTAAAAGTTCTGAGACAATTTACGCAAAGTTCAACTCTTAGAAAAACCTCTCAACTTCCATTCAGTCCCAACTCTTGCCTAACATTAAACAGAAGGATAGTCATTACTTGTAACTTCGGCAAGCAGTAAGAAAAACGAATCTCTGTAACACCAACAACTATCAAACTTTTGGTTCTTACCTAGGAGCAAAAACACTGAATACTCCCAAATTAGCCCTGCCTTTCTCATCTGTTTTATGCTGTTGGTTTGAAGGCATGAGCTAAAAACAAAACAAAACAAAATGGTTAATTAGAAAATTCTAGAGATCAATCAAGTTCTTTTCTTCCATTACAATGTTCTTTCCCTCTATTCCTATTTTAAAAGTAGTATTTGTATACTTCTAAAATCTACATTTTAAAAATCTGAACTAGTTGGAATAATGTAGTATGTAATGATATAATCCAAAGTAGAATAACAATCACTCATCTTCACCAATTTCACTAGAATTTAATGTATTTCAGTTACTAAGTTGCAGATTTCTAGTTCACTGTTTCAATATCACTGATACATCAAATGAATTTTGTTTACACAAACATTGAAGGTATATTCTAAAGCTGGGGCAAGTAAAGGCGACTGCACTGGAGAAATATATACTGTACACACATACTCAAGTCAAAGCATCATAGCACTATCTTCATTCTTCATTTTTCTCTTGAATGTCTACTCAGATACAGTTCTCAAATTTTTGCTGCAATACTACATTCACAGTGATAACCAAGCTTTCACTTTCAAGAGATTAAGAATCAGTGGCCACATTTCCTAATAACTGATTTAGAAGGGTCTCTCAGCCTTTTACAGATGGTTCTCCAGAAACTAGAATCATATCTTTATTCTGTGGTTGAAAATAATCATTGTCTAACTCTACTGGAAGCAAACATTCAGAATAACAGTGAATTTGAAGACCACAGTAGAAGAAAAATCAGACTTTCTCCCAAACCCTAAAACCCACCTCAACTTAACAGAACCTAAAAAGTAGGTAATAATGGTACATGCAGACAGGAAAAGCAATAGCTGAAGAGGAAAAAATGAGAAAGGGTACTTGAAATGATAGGATGAAATCCTATGTTTATACCTGTCCCAATTACCCTCCGGTCCATTGTCTCTCAACCCATCTTTCTCAAAGTATGTCTCCCATCTGGGTATCAAATGCTTACTGCTAAGCCAAAGAAGTAAGTCTTTTCAGGTCTTATAGCAGCAATATCATAGCCTCATTTAACAGACTCATTTAAAAACTCCAACTGTAATTACTATGAAAACAGGTCCATGTGTAACAAGCCACTCTTGGCACTTAAATCTTCCATACGACTTTTAAGATCACCTTTTCAGGTTCTGGGAAATCCCTGTTGGGATTCTCATTGAACTATAAATAACTGCAAGAGAAACATCATCTTTACATAATATCAACTGGTTTCTCCATTACATTTATATTTATTTTTTATATGTGGAGGGATACTCAAAATTGTCTGAATATGACCCCAACTCCCTCTGGCTTGCCTAGCAACAGCCTGGCTGGGACCAATGAATTCCCTTCAACAAACAGAGGAGACAGTATACAAATACAACTTTATGGCCAGGCGCAGTGGCTCACACCTGTAATCCCAGCACTTTGGGAGGCCAAGGCAGGTGGATCACCTGAGGTCAGGAGTTTGAGACCAGCCTGGCCAACATGGTGAAACCCCGTATGTACTAAAAATACAAAAATTAGCTGGGCATGATGGCACATGCCTGTAATCCCAACTACTCAGGAGGCTGAGGCAGGAGAATCGCTTTGAACCTGTGAGGCAGAGGTTGCAGCGAGCCAAGATCACCCCATTGCACTCCAGCCTGGGCGTTGAGCGAGACTCTGTCTCAAAAAAAAAAAAAAATTATACACACACACACACGCACACACAACTTTGCAAAGACTAGCAGCTTTTCCTCTTTCCCCTAGAAGGAGCGCCTCCAACTTTGCACCAGCCACTAGATCCCATGCAGCTTCTCAATACTCATAGGAATAAATGATACCTAATCTTGAACTTTCTGGTAGTCAAGACTGTTCCCAAACTTTACAAGACCATGTTCATACTTGTTCCATAAAAAGAACAATAAAGGGCAGAAGCCTCACCCTAGAATATACCAGTATGTTCCAGTAGCTCTGCCCAGGATCTGGTAGCTCTTCATAAGGTAAGTAGAGGATAGGTACCTGCATGACTTTTTTTGTTTAGCCTCACCATGTATGTTTCCCAATAATGCCTGTTCCTTAATCCATTCTGTAGGTCACTGTGATATGTCTTCATTCACTTTGTCAGTGTTAATTATCTATTTATTCATCCTAATCTGAAATGCAAGTTTTACTAGCACTATATAAGAAACACTAAAACAGCCATAACTGTACAATGTTGGCCCCTTGTTGTACTACCATAAGATATAAACTCTACTTCCTCAAAATAATTTTAAAAATTTGAGGTTTATTTACACTAAGCAATAATAAAGATTATGTAAAATACATTTTTTAGAAAAGAAGCAATATGACAGCGAAAGATACTATCATGAAAATGAAATCCAGAATTTTAAATGAAGATGTAAGGAAGTTTAAAACTTACCTTTAAATTGCTAGCTTTTGTAAGACTTATTTTAACATGTTGTACCGGTGCTGGATTATCCCACTGATCACAAAGTTGAACAATAATAGGGTTCTGTAAATCTCTTCCATTAATCACTGGAATGCACTGAAAAGAACAGAAATATGTTAAGAAACACTCAAATATATGGGCCAAACAATGCAATTACTTGTATATTTGTGTAACAATCACTTAATTTATCTCTGTTCTATTTGCAAATGGCTTCTTTGGTCAATGAAAATGAACTTTTGAAAGCCAACTAAATCATGTGACCCTCTTATTGAAATGATAAATGATCTGAAAAAAGAAAAAC
The DNA here is from genome assembly GCF_028878055.3 of Symphalangus syndactylus. Taxonomy (NCBI): domain Eukaryota; kingdom Metazoa; phylum Chordata; class Mammalia; order Primates; family Hylobatidae; genus Symphalangus; species Symphalangus syndactylus. The sequence continues at coordinate 68,650,028 of NC_072423.2, read as the reverse complement.
CAACAACTGACATTACAGTCTTCCCTCAGTATCCACAGGAGATTGGTTCTAGACCCCAGTGGAGATTGGTTCTAGACCCCAGTGGATACCAAAAGCTACAGATACTCTTTTATATAACATTGCACAGTATTTGCATATAACCTAAGCATACACTTGAAATCATCTTTAGATTACTTATAACATCTAATACAATGCAAATGCTATGTTAAGTACTAGAATGTGTTCAACAGAAACAGAAACCTATCTTTGGTTCTCAGATTTAGCATTGGCAATCTGTAGTTTAGCTTCTCCCTCAGTCAATGTTCAGCTCTCTGCCATTGTGCATTAAAAGCAGTAACATGGCTTTCTAGCCCTTGGTTAAATAGGACTATTCACTGATGATCTACACTGTCTTGTTGACTTAAAATGCTTCTTGCTGTTTCCCTAGCTAGGATGTAAAGCTGTATAATTCTAGAAATCTGCCTACTGACCTACTAACATCGGGCACATCAAAGGAAACACAGTGTTAAACAAGATACCTGACAAAAGCCCAATCCTCTGGGTCAACATTTTAAAAGTTTACAAAAGATGGAAGGGAACTAAAGGACAACAACAAAAAAAACTGATTTATCACCTCTCCTCTAACAAGAATGTTCCTTCTGCTTCTTCTACCCCCTACTCTTAACTGAGGTAGTTGGTTACCAGATTACGGGAAAAGGCTGCTGAAAATGGAAAGAAAAATTAAGTTTGCTATGGATAGGACATTATGAAAAAAACCAAAGACCCTTGAGATTGGTTTAGTTATGTCCCTCTACCATAAAGTTTACACAGCTACAGCCATGTTCCCTCTGCCAAAGTTTATAAAAAGCTTGAATTTTGAAAACTGCTGAGTTTCCAAATGTAAACATACAGTATTTCATTCCTAATCAAATAACTGTTTACCCAAACTACCTTTAAAGGACAGTCTAAGTTTTTAAAGGACTCCTATCTACTTTTAAAGGTTATCTTTAAGTAAATGACTTGTAGTCCAAACTGCTAATAACGTTTTCTAGAAAATAGTAGAAAAAGCAAATTTCCAAAATCAGATGTTCACAAGCATTTTAATATCACATTTAATGTCACTTTTAAATACTGGCATGTTAATATTTCAGAATTTCAATTTCCTCATTTACTTGTCCTTTTCTTTTTTTTTTTACTTTTTTACTTTTTTACAGAAACAAATTCTCACTATGTTGCCCCACCTGGTCTCGAACTCCTGGGCTCAAGCAATTCTTCCACCTTGGTCTCTTCAAAGTGTTGGGATTACAAGGCATGAGCCACTGCACCTGGCCAGTTCCCTCATTTATAAAGAATAATATATGTATTTATTAATACACATCTATTTTTCTATTCATCATGTTTATGTATTATATCAGTTCCTCCTCTCTGCACAGATCCTATCGGGGGAAGGTGGGTCAGCAATTAAATTAGAAAACTTAGAAAAATTAGATATCAAATAATCATTTTTCTAGCCTCATCTATATATAACCATATCTCAAAAGACTGATATATTAGTTTATGTTTTATTTTAAGTTTCTGGATTATTATGGATCTACAAATAACTCTTATAATAAATTTTTGAGCTAACAAGCTGTCATTACATTTTATATTTGTCCCCCAAAACGATATAGGACAAACGTGTCCAGATTTTTTCCACATTAAAACTGTTTCATACAACTGTTTCAGGTAATAGTCAATCAACAAATACTTCATTGGCATCAGTAGGTATAAAAAGTGGGTTAATTTATGTTTTGTAAGTGCTCCCAGAAAAAAAAAATGTACTGGCTTTTCAGTAAAATCCTTTAGTCACACTATTATTCTAAAAACTGTGTTTTATGAAGCCCACTCTCATAACCAGTTTTATCTGCTTTTTAAACTCACACAAGTGAAAAAGAGCAATCTCAAACTAAGGCATGAGCATGTTAACCTTTCTTAGATGACCTGCCCCTTTACTAAGATAAATTCACCTACTACCATGATTGTGTGAGTTCATTTTCTTTTACAGAAAACGTGGGCTGGGAACGGTGGCTCACACCTGTAATCCCAGAACTTTGGGAGAATGAGGCAGAAGAATCGCTTGGGCCCAGGAGCTCAAGATCAGCTTGGTCAACACGGTGAAACCCAGCCTCTATTAAAAATAAATTTTTTAATTTTTTAAAATAAAAATTGTTTCAAAGTTAGCTATCACATCAACAGTTAAAGTCCTGGCCGGGTGCGGTGGCTCACGCCTGTCATCCCAGCACTTCAGGAGGCCAAGGTGGACATATCGCCTGAGGTCAGGAGTTTGAGACCAACCATGGCCAACAGGTGAAACCCTATCTTTATTTAAAATACAAAATTAGCCGGGAATGGTGGCACATGCCTGTAATCCCAGCTACTTGGGAGGCTGAAGCAGGATAATTGCTTGAACCCAGGAGGTGGAGGTTGCAGTGAGCCAAGATCGTGCCAATGCACTCCACACTCCAGCCTGGGTAACAAGAGTGAAACTCTTTCAAAACAAAAACAAACAAACCATTAAAGCCCTGCTATTCCATAAGCAAATGCCAAAATCTGGACATTTTAAAACTAGAATTCCATCAAAGGATACAAAATTTCAGTTACGAGTATTAAGTTCAAAAGATCTATTGTATGATGATGACTACAGTTAATAGTATGTTACTATTCTTTAAAACTGCTTCATCTATTGCATGTCCTCTCCACGACAAGATGATTCTTCAAAACTGCTGAGAGAATAGATTTCAAATGTTTTCACCACAAAAAAAAGTATGTGGATATGTGTGTTAATTAGCTTGATTTAGCCATTCCACAATGTATACATATTTCAAAATATGCTGTACACAATAAATATGTACAATTTTTGTCTGTCAATCAAATTAGAATTCTAAAACTTCAGTAAAAAGAAATCAACAGATTTGACAGACATTTACAAAATTAGTATTTAAAATTTAAGTACTTGCATAGGAAGGCACACTGAAGTATTTACGGATATGACTTGATGTCTGAGATATGCTTTTTAAAACTCCAGTAAAAAGTTATTAGATTAGTATAAGAGAACAAAGAAAAAAATTGGCAAAAATCAGTAACTGTAGAAACTAGGTAACTGGCACATGGGAGTTTGCTACACTATTCTTTTTATTTTTATGCATGTTTGAAATCCTCTGTAATGTAGTTTTTAAGATCTGAATTATTACACTCATTATTTTTAACAAATGAGGACACAATGATGAATCAAATAACAAAGTATTAAGACTCACATTACCTTGCTCTTTTGTTATTTTTACTGTTAACAACTGTTAGTTGTTACTTCAGCAACAAAATATATCTATTCTGATCCACTGACAATCTGAAAGTAATAAGCCATGTGATACTAAATTCTTTCAGTGAAGACATGAAGTGACTTACCTCCTTTAGTTCTGGCCAGTCTATAAGGAGAAGTTTAGCAGGAGGTCCAGAAATCAGTTGCACTCGAATAAAGTCAGAAAACTCACGCCAAGTAAAACAAAGATCCTTATTTCCAGGAGGACCTGGAATAAATTTGATGCCTCTTACACTTATACTGTGTGTGTTTTCCTATTGAGAAAGACAGGGGGTATCACTTAGTGTTCAGAAAAACAAAATAAAATGTTTTGTCATTAACCCATGAGCATACAGATGTGTTTCTTGGTAACATGACAGAAAATAAATTGCACCCTGCAATAATGGCATGCCATACATTTTATTTTCAAGAGAGGAGAAACTGAATTTTTTTTCTTTCAAGGGGTAGGGGATCTAAAAGGTTCTGGCAATGTCTCTTTATCTTATCTTTTCTTAATTTCCCTCTTCTTTATACTTCCTCCTTTCTGCTACCTGAATAGCTTTTATACTTGTTCTTTCCCTCTGTTTGCAACATTATTTACCAGATATACACACTGTTTTTCTTTAGATTTTTGTACATGATACCTTAATAAGAGGCTCTTCCCTGATCACCTTACTTATTGGCATACTATCTATCCCTTTCCTTATTTCATTTTTCTTACCTCTTATTTCTCATCTATTGCATGTCCTCTCCATGACAAGATAATTTCCACAAGGGCAGGAGCTTTGTCACTACTCAATCTCTATTACTTAGAATAATGCCTAACACATCATATTAATGAGAATCAATGAAACTAGCCTATAATCTTTGCAATATGACTGAATGATTCCACAATGGCGTGAGAACTGTAGTATTCGTATTTTAATGGTGACCCTTGATGATTTATTCATCTTAAATTTCTACTAGGTACAAATCTACTTCATCAAAATTTTATTTGTTTTTGTTTCTGGGCTGCTGTAACAATATTTCACCAAAATTTTAAAATCAGGCCAGACACAGTGGCTCCTGACTATAATCCCAGCACTTTACGAGGCCAAGGCGGAAGGATCCCTTGAGCCCAGGAGTTCACGACCAGCATGGGCAACACAGTAAGACCCCGTCTCTACAAAAAAATTTTAAAATTAGCCAGGTGTAGTGGCATGTGTCTACAGTCCCAGCTAGCTGGGAGGCTCTGGTGGGAGGATCACTTGAGCCCAGGAGGTCGAAGCTACGGTGAGCCATATTCACAACACTGCACTGCACTACAGCCTGGGAAAAAGAGTGAGATCCTGTTTCGAAAAATTAAATAAATAAATCAGAGAGAAAACTTCACGTTTTATGTTCTCAAACAATGATCTGTAGAACAGAATACTTTATGTAAAAAGTCACTGTAAAATAATCAAAATTAATCTCTCCGAAAAGCCCAATAAGCACAGAAGAATTTTTCAATATTCAGAAAACAAATTAGACAGATATTCCTTAGTAAAATGTACTGAAGTTCAAAATATGTAAAGTCTATCTTAGAGTTCCAAATTTGATAGCCCTTCTGAACCAAAAGCCCTTCTGAAGGGGTGATTTCTTTTTAAAGTCATGTTGGAAGTTGTTCTGGTTTTATTTCAAATCTTGGAAATGAAATTGCACTTACAAATTGTAGATGGGTACAAACAATTAAACACACAATTCCGAAAATGAGCCAAGATAGTATACATCAATTACAGAAAGACAGAAATAGAAAAAAAGTCTACTTGGCTGGAGAGTAAAGAGCTATGGAGAGAAAGGGGTGAGACTATGGTAGGGTGGAATACTATAGGTATTACAGGCCATACTAAGGCAATGGATTTCCAATGCAGTAGAATGTAACATGCTGATAGGTCTAATGGGTAGCATGAGAACTGAAAATTGACCCCTGGATTTGGTCAGGTAGAACAGAGCAGAAAAACATGATCAGAGTGGCTTGCTACAGAATGACAGAAAAGGATGTGAAAACATACAACTCTTCCAAGGAGTTTTACTATAAAATGGAGGAGGACAGTAGATGGACAGGAATACAGGGCCAAAGGAAGCTTTGCTGGTTTTTCTAGAGGGATTTTTCCTTTTGTTTGTTTAAGATGAGAGACATTCCAGCATGTTTACATGCTGGTGGGACTGATCTAGTGGAAGAGATAACTGAAGACGTAGGAAGACAGGTTTTAATTTAGGAGCAATTTAGGAGCCTGTGTGCAGAGTGACAGGAAGCAGGGATTGTTTATTCATAACAGGAGCACATTTATTTTCTGATTTCATCTACCTGTAGGGTGAAGTTAGAAAATGGAAGAACCTAAAAGTCAAAGAGCACATTTTATCATTGTGGAGGGAACAAAATATCAAAGTTTTGCAGCAGTGAAAATGATGCTCGACATTAGAAAATAGCAGAATAGATTACTGGAGACAGAAACTCTAGTTAGAAGGGAAACATAGCAGTTATTTTTGTGACTGCCCTGTTAAGAAAAAGTGTAATAGAGACTCTCAAAGGAGGAAAAGTTTTAAAAAGCATTCAATGATCTAAATGAATTTAATTTCCCTTTGACCTGAGAGATCTTCTCTCTCACCCACTGTGGACTACTACTGGCAGGTTCCTTGAAGACCCAACTCCAGCATGTCCTTTTCCCTAAAGCTGTCTTTACTTCTCTAAGCAGAGTACAGCATGCTTGTTTGTTTTAAACTGAAAGAATTCCACCAGAGTTTTTATTTTTTAAGCCAACATGAATTAACTGCACAGTTGCAAACCTTTATAATGATTTTTCTCCTCATCATCCTGTTAATACAGGGTTTAAACACCAAGAAATTTTATTTAAACAGCTACTATGAAAAGCTATCAAAAAAATCTATATACCACAATCTTTATGGATAAAATGGTATGACGTCTGGAATTTGCTTCAAAATGATATGGTATGGGGAGAACGATGACTGTTGAAGATGATGGGAACACAAGAAATACTCATTCTATGTTTATTTCTGAATATGTTCAAACTTTTTCAAGTTTTTTAAATGCCTTTTATGACTCTTCAATTTAAAAACTAAAATCAAACTTTTTTGTTATACTAGTTTTTCCCAAACTTTTTGTTACACATACAACAATAGAATGAACCAAACCAAAATGGTATAGAAAGTAACCATACCTGAAAGGTTGTTTTCAAATTTGAGCTATCAAGTCCAACCCCAGCAATTGACAAAGAAGATAAAGAACTTGGTGAAAATGCTTGAATCTGATTTCCATACTGATCCGTAATTATTATAACTAAAAAAGGGGAAAGTTTTATTTTAGTATTGTCTTTTAATAGAAGATATAAATATCTACGATACACTATAAAAACATGCCTAGAAACTTACTCTTTGTTCTCTTACTGAGTAATTTTTGGTACAAAAATAATTATATTCATTTTTTAATTCACTACAAAATAAACATCAAGAATTTACATAAGTATATTTTCAACTACGTTTAACACGATGTTAATGTTATCAGATTTTTTTACCATGAAAATTTGAAAATATTTTAATGTAATTTTCTAGACATAAGAAAAAATACATATGAATCCATTCATACATGTACGTTATACTTTTATGTTTAAAAAAGAATTTTTTGTTTGTTTGTTTATTATTATACTTTAGGTTTTAGGGTACATGTGCACAGTGTGCAGGTTTGTTACATATGTATCCATGTGCCATGTTGGTGTGCTGCACCCATTAACTCGTCATTTAGCATTAGGTATATCTCCTAATGCTGTCCCTCCCCCTCCCCCCACCCCACAACAGTCCCCGGAGTGTGATGTTCCCCTTCCTGTGTCCATGTGTTCTCATTGTTCAATTCCCACCTATGAGTGAGAACATGCAGTGTTTGGTTTTTTGTCCTTGTGATAGTTTACTGAGAAAGATGGTTTCCAGTTTCATCCATGTCCCTACAAAGGACATGAACTCATCATTTTATGGCTGCATAGTATTCCATGGTGTATATGTGCCACATTTTCTTAATCCAGTCTATCGTTGTTGGACATTTGGGTTGGTTCCAACTCTTTGCTATTGTGAATAGTGCCACAATAAACATACGTGTGCATGTGTCTTTACAGCAGCATGATTTATAGTCTTTTGGGTATATACCCAGTAATGGGATGGCTGGGTCAAATGGTATTTCTAGTTCTAAGTCCCTGAGGAATTGCCACACTGACTTCCACAATGGTTGAACTAGTTTACAGTCCCACCAATAGTGTAAAAGTGTTCCTATTTCTCCACATCCTCTCCAGCACCTGTTGTTTCCTGACTTTTTAATGATGGCCATTCTAACTGGTGTGAGATGGTATCTCATTGTGGTTTTGATTTGCATTTCTCTGATGGCCAGTGATGATGAGCATTTTTGCACGTGTTTTTTGGCTGCATAAATGTCTTCTTTTGAGAAGTGTCTGTTCATGTCCTTTGCCCACTTTTTGATGGGGTTGTTTTTTTCTTGTAAATTTGTTTGAGTTCATTGTAGATTCTGGATATTAGCCCTTTGTCAGATGACTAGGTTGCAAAAATTTTCTCCCATTTTATAGGTTGCCTGTTCACTCTGATGGTAGTTTCTTTTGCTGTGCAGAAGTTCTTTAGTTTAATTAGATCCCATTTGTCAATTTTGGCTTTTGCTGCCATTGCTTTTGGTGTTTTAGACATGAAGTCCTTGCCCATGCCTATGTCCTGAATGGTATTGCCTAGGTTTTCTTCTAGGGTTTTTATGGTTTTAGGTCTAACATGTAAGTCTTTAATCCATCTTGAATTAATTTTTGTATAAGGTGTAAGGAAGGGATCCAGTTGCAGCTTTCTACATATAGCTAGCCAGTTTTCTCAGCACCATTTATTAAATAGGGAATCCTTTCCCCATTGCTTGTTTTTGTCAGGTTTGTCAAAGATCAGATAGTTGTAGATATGTGGCATTATTTCTGAGGGCTCTGTTCTGTTCCATTGATCTATGTCTCTGTTGTGGTACCAGTACCATGCTGTTTTGGTTACTGTAGCCTTGTAGTATAGTTTGAAGTCAGGTAGCGTGATGCCTCCAGCTTTGTTCTTTTGGCTTAGAACTGACTTGGCGATGCGGGCTCTTTTTTGGTTCCATACGAATCTTAAAGTAGCTTTTCCCAATTCTGTGAAGAAAAGTCATTGGTAGCTTGATGGGGATGGCATTGAATCTATAAATTACCTTGGGCAGTATGGCCATTTTCATGATATTGATTCTTCCAACCCATGAGCTTGGAATGTTCTTCCATTTGTTTGTATCCTCTTTTATTTCATTGACCAGTGGTTTGTAGTTCTCCTTGAAGAGGTCCTTCACATCCCTTGTAAGTTGGATTCCTAGGTATTTTATTCTCTTTGAAGCAATTGTGAATGGGAGTTCACTCATGATTTGGCTGTTTGTCTGTGATTGGTATACAAGAATGCCTGTGATTTTTGTACATTGATTTTGTATCCTGAGACTTTGCTGAAGTTGCTAATCAGCTTAAGGAGATTTTGGGCTGAGACAATGGGGTCTTCTAGATATACAATCATGTCATCTGCAAACAGGGACAATTTGACTTCCTCTTTTCCTAATTGAATACCCTTTATTTCCTTCTCCTGCCTGAATGCCCTGGCCAGAACTTCCAGCACTATGTTGAATAGGAGTGGTGAGAGAGGGCATCCCTGTCTTGTGCCAGTTTTCAAAGGGAATGCTTCCAGTTTTTGCCCATTCAGTATGATATTGGCTGTGGGTTTGTCATAGATAGCTCTTATTATTTTGAGATACGTTCCATCAATACTTAATGTATTGAGAGTTTTTAGCATGAAGGGTTGTTGAATTTTGTCAAAGGCCTTTTCTGCATCTATTGAGATAATCATGTGGTTTTTGTCTTTGGTTCTGTTTATATGCTGGATTACATTTATTGATTTGCGTATGTTGAACCAGCCTTGCATCCCAGGGATGAAGCCCACTTGATCATGGTGTATAAGCTTTTTGATGTGCTGCTGGATTCAGTTTGCCAGTATTTTATTGAGGATTTTTGCATCAATGTTCATCAAGGATATTGGTCTGAAATTCTCTTTTTTGGTTGTGTCTCTGCCAGGCTTTGGTATCAGGACGATGCTGGCCTCATAAAATGTGTTAGGGAGGATTCCCTCTTTTTCTATTGATTGGAATAGTTTCAGAAGAAATGGTACCAGTTCCTCCTTGTACCTCTGGTAGAATTCGGCTGTGAATCCATCAGGTCCTGGACTCTTTTTGGTTGGTAAGCTATTGATTATTGCCACAATTTCAGAGCCTGTTATTGGTCTATTCAGAGATTCAACTTCTTCCTGGTTTAGTCTTGGGAGGGTGTATTTGTCGAGGAATTTATCCATTTCTTCTAGATTTTCTAGTTTATTTGGGTAAAGGTGTTTGTAGTATTCTCTGTTGGTAGATTGTATTTCTGTGGGATCAGTGGTGATATCCCCTTTTTCATTTTTTATTGCATCTATTTGATTCTTCTCTCTTTTCTTCTTTATTAGTCTTGCTAGCAGTCTATCAGTTTTGTTGATCTTTTCAAAAAACCAGCTCCTGGATTCATTAATTTTTTGAAGGGTTTTTTGTGTCTCTATTTCCTTCAGTTCTGCTCTGATTTTAGTTATTTCTAGCCTTCTGCTAGCTTTTGAATGTGTTTGCTCTTGCTTTTCCAGTTCTTTTAATTGTGATGTTAGGGTGTCAATTTTGGATCTTTCCTGCTTTCTCTTGTGGGCATTTAGTGCTATAAATTTCCCTCTACACACTGCTTTGAATGTGTCCCAGAGATTCTGGTATGTTGTGTCTTTGTTCTCGTTGGTTTCAAAGAACATCTTTATTTCTGCCTTCATTTCGTTATGTACCCAGTAGTCATTCAGGAGCAGGTTGTTCAGTTTCCACGTAGTTGAGCAGTTTTCACTGAGTTTCTTAATCCTGAGTTCTAGTCTAGATTGCACTGTGGTCTGAGAGACAGTTTGTTATAATTTCTGTTCTTTTACATTTGCTGAGGAGAGCTTTACTTCCAACTATGTGGTCAATTTTGGAATAGGTGTGGTGTGGTGCTGAAAAAAATGTATATTCTGTTGATTTGGGGTGGAGAGTTCTGTAGATGTCTATTAGGTCCACTTTGTGCACAGCTGAGTTCAATTCCTGGATATCCTTGTTAACTTTCTGTCTCATTGATCTGTCTAATGTTGACAGTCGGGTGTTAAAATCTCCCATTATTACTGTGTGGGAGTTTAAGTCCCTTTGTAGGTCACTCAGGACTTGCTTTATGAATCTGAGTGCTCCTGTGTTGGGTGCATATATATTTAGGACAGTTAGCTCTTCTTGTTGAATTGATCCCTTTACCATTATGTAATGGCCTTCTTTCTCTCTTTTAGAATCTTTGTTGGTTTAAAGTCTATTTTATCAGAGACTAGGATTGCAACCCCTGCCTTAAAAAAGAATTTTTTAACCCAAATGCCCATCAATGATAGACTAGATAAAGAAAATGTGGCACATAGACACCATGGAATACTATGCAGCCATAAAAAATGATGAGTTCATGTCTTTTGCAGGGACATGGATGAAGCTGGAAACCATCATTCTCAGCAAACTAATACAGAAACAGAAAACCAAACACTGCATGTTCTTACTCTTAAAGTGCAAGTTGAACAATGAGAACACATGGACACAGGGAGGGGAACACTACACACCAGGGCCTGTTGGGGAGTTGGGGCTAGGGGAGGGATGGCATTTAAGAGAAATACCTAATGTAGATGACGGTTTGATGGGTGCAGCAAACCACCATGACATGTGTATACCTATGTAACAAACCTGCACCTTCTGCACATGTACCCCAGAACTTAAAGTGCAATGTAAAAAAAAAAAAAGAATTTTTTTAGGAGTACAGTATCACTATTTTGTCCAGGCTGGCCTCAAACCCCTTGGCTCAGGCAATCCTCTCGCCTCAGCCTCCTGGGTAACTGGGACTACAGGCATGTGTACCACGCCAAGCTTACTTTATACTTTATTGTTAACTTCTAATTAGTAATATTACTTCTAACAAAAGACAAGAATTTTTTCGACAAAATATGTTTGTCAAACTGATTTCAAAGCTATGTCAGCCTGGGCAAAGATAATGAAAATACTTCAATCTTATCTGACAACAGATTTTAAACCAATAACATTATATGAACCCAAAAGCTTTCCTTTCAGATTATGTATCTAAAACATTCATGGAAGGAAACACCAGAGAAGTTTTTTTTGTTGTTTGTTTTTTAAAGCAAGCCATACTAACCTACTTCTCCTTGAAGCTCTTGGCCCATCTGTACTGTTTTTCCTCCTTTCATTTCACATTTTAAATGTTTAGGTTCATCAGGAAGTGGTCTGAAATTGTTTAACAAGTTAGAAGTCTTTAGTGACACCATTAATTGAAGTAGTTCCAACATGCTACAGAATAACACATATATAATGTTCATATCGAATAACTCAAATAACACTCCTTCAAATAACTGTTTAATTTATATCATCTGCTATTAATCCAAAAGAAAATAGGAAAAAGACACTTTGCAAAGATAGTAGAGAATATGGACCAAAAATTTACAGACATGTTAAGTCACAGTATTTATGCTGGATTAAAAGGAAATTATGACAAAAAAACAGATGAGTTAACTCATTGAGAGATCTCATTACGGTCAGAATGCAGTAAAATTTGAAAATTTTATCTCAAAAACAGAACTATCCTAAGTGTTGGGAAAAGTACAGAAATGGGTAGAGGAATTAAAGTGCAAGAGGTTATTGGAAAAGAGGTGGCCAAGAAATTGATAGGCCAGTATAAAGGTTTTTCTTACACATTCACTTAATTCTGTCCCTTCAATATGAGTTCTACATATTAACTCTGGTTGGACTCTCAGCTTTAAAAATTATCACTAAGCAATGAAAGGATTTTTCCTTCTGAACAACACTGACTGATCACACTGTATCTTTTGTATTTTTCACGTCTTTGTCATTTTGCAGGTGTTTTCACTGTTGCTGGCACTAAACTTTCCTTTAACGAAGGTTCCAGCTACTAGAGGCCAATTCAGTGCAAGGTTATAGTGATGACAAAAATTAATCGCTATCACCAATGACACTTTATTCCAAAGACAATCTATTATATTTCATAGAAACCATAATATTTTTACATTAAAAACAACTTTCATATATGTGCACTGGAGGAAAGTATTTTGTTGCCATAGGCTGCAAAATATAATGAGTCCACAAACCTCACTGTAAATGCACTTTCCAAAGACACATGATCATCTTGGAATGAAACCTGGCAATAGCGCATATCTTTTACAGATGTTGGTACTTGCACATCAGGAAGTAGACCCTGTAGCAAGTGTTCTTTGTTAATCTCAGGAGTCCAATTAACCTAGGAGAAAAAGATATATTTAAGAATAATAAAGCTTCGTCTGTCTAATGTTCCCTTACTGCCACTTACCTTACTCTTAAAACTACATTATAATCCGTCTTCTTCACCCCCAAGAAAAAAGTCCCTTTATGGTCAGAAATGGTGTGGTTCATATACTACTATGATACAAAGGCATCCTCTTTGTCTTTGTTGTTAATGTTGCCCTATTTTTTAGTGAGATAAAATAAAAATTCTTAAGTCATTTCTTTAGAGCTTTGCCACAAAAGTATCACTGTGGCCATTATCGTTTAAAAGTAACATATAAATCAGATCATGTGATTAATTCTGAAAAGCAATATTCAATTATTTTTTGAAAAGAATCCTATTTACGGGAAGGCTTTGAATGAGATCTAGGTGGACATTATTCTTACTCAGCAGGGTGAGCAAAAAGAAGTTTGATCTAACTTTCTGTCCATACTTTGGCCTTAATTTCTTCTTGGGTGCTTTTAGTTCTGTATTAATTTATACCTCTTACATTCCATATTTTGTCACTTAATCCATACTTTTTCAAGTTGTTTGCTCTACTCTGTCCTTACTTTTAAACTCCCAATACTTTCTATTTAAGAATTCTGACCTCAACTTTCTCTCTACTTTTTTTTTTTTTTTTTTTTTTTAGCCTTCTATAGTTGTGATTTTAAAATCGCTCATATTCTATTTTTATTTTTGGTTTTTATAGACAAGGTCTTGCTCTGTAGGCCAGGTTGGAGTGCAATGATCATAGCTCACTGGAGCCTCCAATTCCTGGGCTCAAGCAATGCTCCTGCCCGTCTCATGAGTAGTGAGACTACAGGCATGCGCCACCAGGTCTGCCTAATTTTTTGTTGAGATGTGGTCTCACTATGTTGCCCAGGCTGGTCTTAAACTCCTAGCCTCCAGCAATCCTCCCACCTCAGCCTTCCAAAGTGCTGAGATTACATGTGTGTGCCACCACATCTGGCCTTAAAATCACTAATAGTCTTTTTAAAAAAAATTTCTAAATTACACTCTATTTTTCCTCTACTTTAAGGTTCAGTGGGTGCCTGTACAGGTTTGTTACATGGGTAAATTGCATGTCACTGAGATTTGGTCTATGGGTTATCTCATCACCCAGGTAATGAGCGTAGTACCCAATAGGTAGTTTTTCAACCCTTGCTCCTCTACTACCCTCCCCTCTTTTGGAATCTCCAGTGTCTACTTTTCCTATATTTTTATGTCCATGTGTATTTAATGTTTAGCTCCCACTTATAAGTGAGACCATTCAGTATTTGGGTTCCTCTTCCTGCATTAATTCACTTAGGATAATGGCCTACAGCTGCATCCATGTTGCTGCAAAGGACATGATTTTGTTCTTTTTTATGGCTGTGTAGTATTCCCGTGGTGTATTTTCTTTATCCTTATTTTCTTTATCCAATCCACTACTGATAGGCACCTATGTCTTTGCTGTTGTGAATAGTGCTGAGATAAACAGAGAACTGCATGTATATTTGCTGAAATGGTACATTTTCCTTTGGGTATATATACAGTAATGGTATTGCTGGTTCAAATGGTAGTTCTATTTAAGGTTGAGAAATCTCCAAACTGCTCTCCACAGTGGCTGAACTAATTTACAGTCCCACCGACACTGCATAAGTGTTCCCTTTTCTCCAAAACCTTGCCAACATCTGTTATTTTTTGACGTTTTAAATATAGACATTCTGACTGGTGTGAGATGGTATCTCATTGCTTTTGACTTGCACTTCTCTATGATTATTATGATGTTGAACATTTTTTCACATATTTGCTGACCACATGTATGTCTTTTCTTAACAAGTTATCTGTTCATATCCTTTGCCCATTTTTTAAATGGGGTTGTTTTTTGCTTGTTAAAGTTCCTTATAGATTCTGGATATTAGACCTTTTTAGAATATATAGCTTGTTAACATTTTTTCCCATTCTGTAGGCTGTCTGTTTACACTGTTGGTAGTTTCTTTTGCTGTGCAGCTCTTTAGTTTGATTAGGTCCCACTTGTCAATTTTTGTTTGTGTTGTAACTGCTTTTGGGGACTTGGTCATAAATTCTTTGCCAAGGCTGACATCCAGAATGGCTATTTCCTAGGTTTTCTTGTAGAATTTTTATGGTTTGAAGTTTTACATTTAAGTCTTTAATCCATCCTGAGTTGATTTTTGTATATGGTAAAAGGTAGGGATCCAGTTTCATTCTTCTGCATATGACTAGCCAGTTACCCCGGTACCATTTATTAAATAGGGAGTCCTTTCCCATTGCTTGTTATTGTTGCCTTTGTCAAAGATCAGATAGCTGTATGTGTACAGTTTTATTTCTGGGTTCTCTAACCTCCTCCATTGGTCTATGTGTTTGTTTTTGTACCAGTAGCATGCTGTTTTGGTTACTGTAGCTCTGTAGTGCAGTTTGAAGATGGGTAGTGTGATGCCTCTTATTTTGTTATTTTTGCTTAGGATTACTTTGGCTATTTGAGCTCTTTTTTAGTTCCATATGAATTTTAGAATAGCTTTTTTCCAATTCTGTGAAAAATGACAGTAGTTTGATAGGAACAACACTGAATCTGTAGATTGCTTTGGGCAGTATGGTCACTTTAATGATACTAGTTCTTCTGACTCATGAGCATGAAAATGTTTTTCTCTTTTTTGGGTATCATCTACGATTTCTTTCAGTAGTGTTTTGCAGTTCTCCTTGCAGAGATCTTTCACTTCCTTGGTTAGATGTATTCCTAGGCATTGCGTTTTTTGTGGCTACCATAAATGGGACTGTGTTACTGATTTGGCTTTCAGCTTAAAACACAGTACAGAAATGCTACTGGTTTTTGTACACTGATTTTGCATTCTGAAGCCCTACTGAAGTTGTTTATCAGCTCCAGAAGGATTTTGCCAGAGTCTTTAGTGTTTTCTAGGTATAGAATCATCTCCACAACGAGGAGACAGTTTGACTTCTTTTCCTATTTGGACACCTTTTATTTTTCTCTTGCCTGATTGCTCTGGGTAGAACTTCCAGTACTATGTTGAATAGAATTGTTGAGAGCAGGCTTCCTTGTCTTATTCCAGTTCTCAAGGAGAATGGTTCCAGCTTTTGTCTGTTCGGTATGATGTTGGCTGTGGGTTTGTCATGGATGGCTCTCATTATCTTAAGGTGTGTTCTTCAATGTCTAGTGATGGCTTTTATCACTAAGGATGTTGGATTTTATCAAAAGCATTTTCCGCATCTACTGAAACCATATTAAATCATACGGTTTTAATTTTATGTGGTGAATCACACTTTATTTGCGTATATTGAACCAACCCTGAATCTCAAAAATAAAGCCTATTTGATCGTGGTGAATTAACTTTTTTTTTTTTTTTTTGAGATAAGTCTCGCTCTGTCGCCCAGGCTGGACTGCAGTGGCGCAATCTCGGCTCACTGCAACCTCCGACTCTCGGGTTCAAGCAATTCTCTCTCTCAGCCTCCTGAGTAGCTGGGATTACAGGTGCCCACCATCACGCCTGGCTAATTTTTGTATTTTTTTTAGTAGAGATGGGGTTTCACCATCTTGGCCAGGCTGGTCTAACTCTTGACCTCGTGATCCACCTGCCTCGTCCTCCCAAAGTGCTGGGATTACAGGTGTGAGCCACCACGCCTGGCCCGTGGTGAATTAACTTTCTAATGAAAATCACTAATATTGTTTCTTAGTTTATGCTGCTCTAATGTTTTTAGTTACCTTTTTATCTTTTAAAACCATCTTTAGTCTCTGTTCTTCATTGTATTAAAAAAAAAAAAAGGAAAATAAGCAGGTAGGAGTTCCACAAAAAAGATAAAAGGCTTTCCTCACTCACCCTGGCTGTGTACTCCCCTCAATAGATTCCCCAGCTCAGTTCAGGCTGACTTCCTTCTATCTTGGCTTAATTCTCTCAACACCACAAAACCACTGTAAAGGCTGTACATTCAACTTAAGTAAAAAGGAGTATTCACTATCTTTTACTGTCAATGAAGAAGTGCACAGACATACATAATTACCAAATTAGAGGCAAAATGTGTCAAATGCAGGCACCAACCTTAGAGAAGGTATGATAGGGACAGGCTCTCCAGTCAATGTTTTTCTTAAACTTCTTAAGAAAGGAGGAAGTGGAAGCATGATTGTGAGAAAGCAAGGAAACAGTTCAGAAGCCACATCCCTGGCACCACTATTAAACCACTACTTACCTTCAAATCTGCTTATAGAGATAAAAATGGCTTATCTCCTTTCTAAGCAGAATCAGAATTATTTCTATCTCAATTCTCTCTTCCCTCATTATGAAGGGGAAAAAAAAGCTGGCTAGAACAAGCATTGTTCCAAATAAGATTTTAAAACTCAGGTCAGTTGAACCCATGGCTAAATAATTCTTTTGAATTACCAGATCTTATGTTTGGAAACACAAGATGGGTATGGTGTATACCAGTGTGAAAGAGCAATTCCTACACAGTGCCAAATGTGTTAACTCTCCAAAAATTTGGCTAATTGGGACTCTGTACTAAGAGTCTGTGAATGTCAGCTCTCCAGACATGGAGGAATGCTTATTTCTAACTACCTCAAAAAGCCTGGAATTCTGATAAATTATTTTTCCACACTTGGGAATTTTATCTCCATAGACGTCAAGGGAAAAAAGTACAGTAAGTTCTGTTACAATGCTTACTTTGAAAACGCAAATTTGTTCCAGTACAATTATGTTTACTTTGAAAATGCAAATTTGTTCCAATACAATTATCAGTAAACAACTTAAGCATAAGGCAAATTTTACTTTTGCTTAGTTACAATTTCATCTATGAAAAAACTAGGTCAACACAGAAAACTGTACCCAGCTGAACCAACCAAGTGGGAACACAAAAAATGTTGCACCTCAAACACCTATCAGTCACCTCAGTTGGCTATGTGTTAATGAGCCACGCTCATCCACAGACTGTTAAAACAACTTTCCTCTCACTTTCAGACAACCTTCCTTCCACCACTTCACAGTAACTCAAAAGCTGCAATCACTGCTTCATCAAGCTAGGTAACCTCCCATATTATTACAGTATTTATGTATTTCTTAACATTTAACATGTATTATCATTATTGTTTTTGCCACTATTTTATTAGGTTCTCTTAACGGGTTGCTGAGAAAGTTTGAGTATTGTGCCTCTAGTTTCCATTTTCCCTCATAAGCCCTGTGATTTTTTATTGCACAATTTTGCACAGCAGAGTGATTTTGGAGAATGTATGTGTCTCATTATAGAACAACAAACTGAACTTTGAAAGTAGCAAGCATAGACTGTCCACTATTCTTTCAGTCATCCATAAAGGGAATGCTAAAAAGCTGTCTACTTTATGTAATAAGACTCTTAACATTTTGATTTGGCTCCCTGTTCAGTGAGGTGTTAAGTTTCAATATGCAGATTCAACCCTATCAAGTTACAAATGTCATATTTAGATGACAGCAGGTTCATGAGGACCAACAAAACTCTTTCCTGAGAATCGTATTTTTAGAGTGGTATACCAATTTCAATAATTTCCAATGGCCAAATAGAGGCTCTGTGGTTAACAACACTGTTTCACTGCTTCAGAACTGCTACCAATTTATTGCTAGCTTTATCAAGGTGATGTTGATTGTGATTGCAGAAGAATAGCTAGTCAGGAAGAGCACAACTAAACAAAATGCCAAAACCTAGATTTTTAAGTGTCAAAATCATTTTTCTAAGTATAATTTTGTCACACATGAATCATTTGCATTTCAATCTATTCCATGAAAAAAGCTTATTCTGCTTAGAATTTGAAATGATAGTATAACTTTTCTGTGACAAGCTTCTTATTTTAGAGGCTACCCATAAAACGCTTGTTCAGTCTTACAAACATAAAATTTAAAAAGTTCTTACAAATAACCAATCTGTTAGAGATACTTACTTTAATTTTTTCTGCTAAAGCTGATGTTATATTGATTTCTCTTTCTCCTTCATCATACATTTGAAAAATAAGATTATGCATAATATCACCCGCTATCCAATTAACCTCATCCTGATGTTTGATCTGAATTGCCTTTTGTCCTTCTACACTGAATATTTGTAGTCTTGCAACATGGCTACTGGGAAGCAACTTAATAGTCTTCTCCACAGGTGCCACATCTTTACAACTCTAGAAAGAGAAGAAAACACAAACACTGAGTGATATCTGTACTGAAATTTTACACTCCTGAAGAATTTACTTTCAATATTATGGAAGACCATCTCATACACTGTTATACTCACAGGTTTTGTCATTAAGATGGCATTGTACTATTAATAATTCCATATTTTATACCATCAGGTTATAAATAGCAGTGGCCACATTCTTAAAACAAAAACAATTATATTTGGACTAAAAGGATTCCCCCTCTTTTCTATTTTTTTATTTTTTTTGAGACAGAGTCTCACTTTGCCTCCCAGGCTGGAGGGCAGTGGCATGATCTTGGCTCACTCCAACCTCTGCCTTCTGGGTTCAAACCACTCTCCTGCCTCAGCCTCCAGAGTAGCTGGGATTACAGGCGCCTACCACCACACACAGCTAATTTTTGTATTTTCAGCAGAGATGGGTTTCACCACGTTGGCCAGGCTGGTCTCAAACTCCTGACCTCAGGTGATCCACTGGCCTCGGTCTTCCAAAGTGCTGGGATTATAGGCGTCAGCCACTGTGCCCGGTCCCTTCCTCTTATTTCTAAGTTTCTTTAAAAGTATTGCCATCTTGTGAAATTTTAATTATGTTACATACTCTGTTAGTATTTATGAATAATAAAGATGTAAGAAATTAAGAACTTTCCATAAAATCAGAGACAAACAGCTACCATAAAATACATTATTTAATGGTAACAGATTACATTAAGGCTTTCAGTATTTTTTCAATTCATAACACATTGGGGTAAGTGATCAAGGTTGTTTAGAGCCAGAGAAGGCCTCTAGATGCCCTAAAGACAACTGGTCAATATACTGGCATATTTACTTACAATTTATTATTGGCACACCAGTGTTCTACAGATCAAAGAAAAGACCTAGATTATGCTATATAAATTGATCTTAGGCACACAAAATTAAAATATTACATTATTTCATAATCTAGTTATAGTCCATTCAACAGTATACACTAAATTTTAAATAAGTTTAAACATAAAATACCTTTATAATCTTACTTAACTCATGTCTCCTTCCTCATCCAGTTGTAGCCATTTAACTTATGGAAGCCTATCCACGTGAGTGATATTAAAAATTCCTGCCTCATGGAATGTCAGGCACATAACCATCTTCTGTTGTATCTTACTTGCCTTACTCCTAAACTCAGTTATTGCCACTGGATAACATTTTGTAGCTGCATATTAGAGGATTTATGTTAGTGTTTGTTTTAACCGACCTGAATTATTGGTCTTCTCCTGAGTGGTCTGTAGTATTTACAAAAGTCCTAATGCCTGCTGCTCTTGCCTCCAAGTCCAGATTCCTCCCTAATTCATAGTCATCTTTTGCAAGAAAGTGTGCTCAAAAGTATGTTGCCCATATTATTGCATAAAGAAAATGCATAAAAAATACTTTAAGGTTATCAAATATAACCAGCTTAAAAAGAACTGGAATGAAGTCATCTCATCCTAATTTAAAAAGTAAAAGACATCTTGTATCCATCTGAAGTTCAAGCTATGTTAATAACTAATGTATAATTAGTAGGAAAGTATGAGTTAATCAACCAATTAGATTATCTATCACCATATCAATTACTAAGAAATCACATTTAAGTATTTTACTTAAGTATCTGTTATCTTACTCAGCAACCTTAGAAGTTTTACTTAAGTATTTGTTATCCCACTCCACAACCTTAGATTGTTTCCAGCTCCTGCCTCCATGTTGGCTTTGCTATCAGCCACGATGAATCGCCAATAAAAAGTATCCTACTGGGCCGGGCGCGGTGGCTCACGCTTGTAATCCCAGCACTTTGGGAGGCCGAGGTGGGCGGATCACGAGGTCAGGAGATCGAGACCACGGTGAAACCCCGTCTCTACTAAAAATACAAAAAAAAAATTAGCCGGGCGTGGTGGCGGGCGCCTGTAGTCCCAGCTACTTGGAGAGGCTGAGGCAGGAGAATGGCGTGAACCCGGGAGGCGGAGCTTGCAGGGAGGCGGAGCTTGCAGTGAGCCGAGATCGCGCCACTGCACTCCAGCCTGGGCGACAGAGCGAGACTCTGTCTCAAAAAAACAAACAAACAAACAAACAAACAAACAAACAAACAAAAGTATCCTACTGGCATATGATATAGAAATCCCTTTGTGGGCCAGGCACGGTGGCTCATGCCTGTAATCCCAGCACTTTGGGAGGCCGAGGCGGGTGGATCACGAGGTCAGGAGATCAAGACCACCCTGGCTAACACGGTGAAACCCTGTCTCTACTAAAAACACAAAAAATTAGCCAGGCGTGATGGTGGGTGCCTGTAGTCCCAGCTACTCGGGAGGCTGAGGCAGGAGAATGGCATGAATCCAGGAGGCAGAGCTTGCAATGAGCCAAGATTGCGCCACTGCACTCCAGCCTGGGCAACAGAGCAAGACTCCATCTCAAAAAAAAATAAAAATAAAAATATAAAAAATTCCTTTGTGTAAAAACACAAATAAAAAGCTATGTGTGTATAGAAAATTATATACAAAAATTAAAGGTTTATATGTCCTTCCAAGGTGGTTTAAATACAGATATTTACCAAGCTTTCTAAAACAAATGAGAATGATAAAAAGCAAAATGGCTGGGCACAGTGGTGCACACCTGTAACTTCAGCACTTTGGGAGGCCAAGATGGGAAGACTGCTTGTGAACAGGAATTTGAGATGAGACTGGGCAACACAGCAAGACCCTCTTTCTCAAAAAATAAATAATCAATAACCAGGTGCATTGGTCCTTGTCTATAGTCCCAGTTACTTGGGAGGCTGAGGTGAGTGCATCACTAGAGCTTAGGAGTTGGAGGCTGCAGCGAGTCATGATTGTGCCACTGCACTCCAGCCTAGACAACAGGGTGAGACCCTATCTCTTTAAAAAAAAAACAAAAACAAAACAAAAAAAAAGCAAAAGAATAAAATTATGTATTTTAATAGAAGAAAAATATTTTAGGGAAATGTAAATCAATAATAGTTACAGACACTATAAAAGACACTGTAAAAATCAAGACAATTACTAATATTTGACACAAAATGTTAAAATAGTCAGCATTTCATATTGTCTTTGCTTTGCTTTGGCTGAAAGAACCACAAATACCTCATTTTCAGAAGTTAACAATTTTGCAAAAAATGTTATTAGGCAGTTGAAGACTATTTGTATGAAGACTCAATATAATATCAATGAGTAACAATAATAACTTACAGGTATTTCAATTCTTGCTTTAAGCGTCTGGTCTTTTTTAATATTCTGAACTTGAATTGCAGATCCTGTTAAAATACTGGTTCCGGAACTACTGCAATCTACAACATAGACTGGAAGGTTTGGAGCACCTGAAAACTATTTGAAAGATGCAAAATAATGTAAGACCCCTATTAAATATATTTGATTATTCCGTAATTGTTCAAAGTTTCAAATAATTCAGTAGAGCTACTATTTCTGGCAATGAATAAGAAAATTCTAAGTAAAAGTCACTAAAACTCTAGAATATTGAACAAAAACAGTAATTTTCTACTATACTATGTAAAAATTATCTGTTTTGGAAGGAAAACCAACTTCCTCAATTACAATCTTTTTCTTTTTTACTTAACTGGATTTTCTTTTTCTTTCTGCGGTCTTTTACCTACCTTCATTTAACCATCATTCCCAATTTTTTTTTTTTTTCCTAAGGTAAAGGAATAAAGAATGGCTACTCCATAGGCAGAGCAGACCATTCCCAAACCTGAAAGACATTTTTGTCTTTACCTACTCATATATAATTCATGTGAAATGAGAGGCATGGAGTAAAGAGAGGAGAGGTGAGTAAACTTTTATTCACAAATTTATGAAACTGGGCACAGTTGGCATGTTTATTGGTTTAGGAATGATGAAAAAAAAAACTATTGGCAATAAGATCCCACAAATCCCTTGGAATAATCATTTCAGACTTAAATCCTATGTAAGGCTTACTATTAAGTGGCTAAAATAGTCATTGCCACTTACTACAATGGGACTCAAAATAATCTAAATATCTTCCAATAAGCTTACCTTACAATGAACAATCAATTTTGGTTGTGCTGTTATGTTGTCTGATTCATCTAAAACTTCCACCTGAAATGGGAAAGCTGTTCCATTTTCTATAACTAAAATTTCGGAATCAGGTTTCACTTTCAATCGACGAGGGTGACCTAACAGTGAATTATACGATAAAATACATATTCAGGTTTCAAAGACTAAAGTACTGAAATAGCAAAAGAAATAACTTTAACATTAAAGACTTAATTAATATTTTATAAATATTGCAAGAAAGAAAAATATAGGCAATGTCCACGTTTAATCAGTTTCATCCCAAAATGCATAGATTCAATACATGACAAGACTTATCTCAATTGTATAAAATGCTCGGTGTCTAGGCTAAGTTTTATTCCACAAGGTACAACACAGTGATAATTCATATTAAAAATCACCTAAAATCTTTAAAAGATACTGGGAAAAAGGTATTCAAAAAGAAAAATAACAGCTTATTAAAACTACCAATTTTACATGATGATTTTTCTGGCACAAGTAACTATATGTTTTAGACATTCAAAGAATTAGATCTTGTAATGACATCATCAGGTCATTTACTTGTTAGATTGCCCACTATCTCTGATGTCATAAGCAATTAACATCACGAATTTCCTCTAAGATTAAGAAAAGTAGACTTATACTTCCACAGTAAGCCAGTCTGATTCGTTCATAAACACTGATATTTTAAAATTCAATTAATGCTACGTACTGATAACGCAAGTACACGGAGAGAATTACTGAAAATATTTATTTTATTTTGTACTAGTATTAGTTATATTCATTTATTTCCTAAATATGAAGCACTGTGCTAAGTTTTTTTAAGCACTATTCTTACATAAACTTCACAATAATCTTAATGAAGACATTACTATTATCATCCCCATTTTACAGGTAAGGAAACTGGGATTCAGAGAAATTAAGTATTTTGTCCAGGTCACAAGGCTAGTAAGTAGCAAACATAGGTTTAAATCCTGGTTTGTAATTTGAAACTCCTTGACTTTTATCACTACACCATGATACTTCCTATCTACCCCCCAAAAAGAACTATCTAGCTACTAAGAATTGTACTACTCAACTCCATACTTTTAATAATCTAACCTCTCAAATAAATGAATGTTTGTTGATACGTATGATTTTTTTCTTATACTTCCACCAATGGACCTACCTAAATTCTTTTAACAATTCACACTGGAGGGAAATGTCATACAACTTCAATTTGTGAAAGCAAATAGATAATATGTTTCTTTTTGCCTAAAACCAGTAAAAAGATCACACAGATATGGTTGTGGTATTTTTCATATCAGAGCTAAAACTTACATGCTAAACACTGCTGTGTTTTACAGGTGCAGGCAGTTCTTACTTGGTACAGTAGGTGTTAATGAAAACTCATATGCATATTGGAACTGTGTCCTCCATTGAGTACTACAGAACTGTGCAAGGCAAGGACTACCTGTAGTAACTCATTTAATCCTCCCAACAACCCCAAGGGAGTAGATATTATCTCATTTTACACATGAAGAAATTGAGGTATAGAAAGAGTTTACCTAGATACTAACCCAGAAGGGCTGACTCCAGAATGTACTTAAAACCTCTACTACAGACTATCTCTCAAATTAGCCAGCATATTCTATCCTATGTAACTTTAATGCAACTTCATTTTCTCAAGTTGTCATTATCAAGTTAACTTAATAAAAATAACATTAGAAGTTTTTCTTCTTAAAATATGAAAGTTTTATCAACAAAATGTAAAGAACAGACCCATCTCTAATAAAGCCTAATAGATATATTCCAAGAAATAGTTCCCCAAAACATTTTCAATATCCAAAGTTTTCTCCCAAGGTTATATTCAGAATGTCAATAACATCTTCCTACATGTTTTCCTTTTTAAAAACTGGTCATTTCTGTCAGTGCTGTGGTTTGACATTTAAATGTATTTTCACGATTTATACCACTACTAAAAGCCCAAAAACCTCTAACTTTGTATCATTATACTTTAACATAAGAATATTATTTTAAATAATTATGAATATTTCTTGAAATAATATTACCAGGTAGAAATCTAGTTTTCAAAATCTGTGAGTCTTCTTTTAAGCCCGGCAGAGTAACCTTCAGATTATAATTCTGTTGAAAAAAACAGTAAAAATTAAACCCAGTTCTAAATACATAAGTAGTTTATCACATCAATTCTGATTTATATTTTGGTTTTATTTTCATACCATTGTAGAAATTACTTACCAATTTTATACTTACTAAAATTATCATATATGGAGTCAGAAATCTTAGAGAAAAAAATTGATCAATATTGCTTCCTTATAGACGTGAAATGAAGAGAATTATGGTAGAATCTACTTTTCCAAAATAGGAATATAATTTTAGGATCAATTTTTCTCTTAAATTTTTATTCTCAAAAGGCATAACCTCTGAATAATTATCATAATCAAGATAGATATTATAAAACATATGCAATAGTAAAGTAGAAAGAAACAAAAACCACAAAATTTTGAAATGCAATGTGGTACTCTATATTGGATCCTGGAACAGAAAAATAAATTAACTGGAGATAAGTAAAAAAAAGTCCACAGTTTTGTCAGTAGTATTTTGTCAATGTGTGGATAAATATATAAAGCTCTGTAAGACATTAACAGAGGAACTTTCTACATGCAACCTCTCTATACTATCTTCGAACTCCTTTGTAAGTTATTTCTTCTAGTTATTTCAAAACAAAAAGGTTTTTAAAATCTAGAATTTTTTTTTCTTTTTTATTATTATACTTTAAGTTTTAGGGTACATGTGCACAATGTGCAGGTTTGTTACATATGTATCCATGTGCCATGTTGGTGTGCTGCACCCATTAACTCGTCATTTAGCATTAGGTATATCTCCTAATGCTGTCCCTCCCCCCTCCCCCCACCCCACAACAGTCCCCGGAGTGTGATGTTCCCCTTCCTGTGTCCATGTGTTCTCATTGCTCAATTCCCACCTATGAGTGAGAACACGCGGTGTTTGGTTTTTTGTCCTTGTGATAGTTTACTGAGAACGATGGTTTCCAGTTTCATCCGTGTCCCTACAAAGGACATGAACTCATCATTTTTTATGGCTGCATAGCATTCCATGGTGTATATGTGCCACATTTTCTTAATCCAGTCTATCGTTGTTGGACATTTGGGTTGGTTCCAAGTCTTTGCTATTGTGAATAGTGCTGCAATAAACATACGTGTGCATGTGTCTTTATAGCAGCATGATTTACAGTCCTTTGGGTATATACCCAGTAATGGGATGGCTGGGTCAAAGGTAGAAATTTTTAGTAAGTTTATCTTACTAAAGTCAAATTTTCTGTGAATTTCAAGTTCTTTTTCCAGAAAAATCTGAATTCAGAAAGAATCAAGAACTCAATTTTTGACTTGATTATACAAAGCAGCATATAGTACTTGAAAAAAATACACATGCTCTGTTTTAAACATCACACTGATAGGGAAAATGTTTAAATATTTAAAGTAATGATACACTGAAAAAAATTTAGCTACAGTGTTCCTTTTAGTCAGTGAAGTCTATTAGCTGCTTTACAGACCTAATTGAAAAATTACCTTATTAGAGTTTCTATCTTTAGCTTCTCTGCTTTTTTTAGACCAACAAACTATGCATAGGATTCCTTCCTTAACTGTATCTCTCACCAAACACTTCCTTTTATCTAAATACCAAAGTGATATGTTTAAAGATGTGAGCTGAAATTTCTCGTATTTCTAATTGTCATTTTTGTTCTAAGAAAAATATTCAAAAGTGGACAGAAACAGTAGGAAAGAGGAAAAAAAAAAAACCAGCATAGTCCTGGATAACTGTCGAAAAAATGGCTTTGAATGTGAAAAAACTGAAATAGAGATAATGGGGACAGGTGAAAAATATTTAATTCAGTTTAACCAACAACAGTAGTAAATGTGCCAACTTTTCTTACAGATGTAACTGATAAGTCAGGTGGCACAATGATGATAAATTCCTAAGAACCCAATTACTGTCATCTGTTTTTTAAAAATAGGTCATTCCACTCTTCATCTACAATTTCATTCTTACCATATGAGAAATAAATACGTAACAAGTATCATAGGATCTATACATAAGCTTACCTTGCCTTGACAAGAGTTTATAGGGCCCTTGGCTGTAACACCTCGAATTACACAATTTGGTCCTTTGGTTATTTCTTCATAATGTAAAGATAAACCACTGGGGGAAAAAAATTATTTTTTAACTCCCTTCAATTGCCTACAAGTAAGCTGCAAATGTGTTTTTGCTTTCCTATGTGACATTGGCACGTCTATTTTTCTAATAAAATATTTTTTAAATATAAAAAACAGAAAAAAATTCCAATAGATTTCTTTTACAAAGAAAATTGATCCAACAAGTATTAATAAGTGATACCAATGGGTTAAACACTGAAAATGATATAACAGATATAATGTAAAATTAAAATAGCATGTATTGAATTAGTAAAGATACAACGTAGTACCTAATCTAATGCTAGACCATGTATACAAGCCTAAGAAAAGGAAATAAATACCTAAAGAAGCCAGGTTTAAGGATGTCCTCAGCATTTACCATGAATTCTTTCAAATCTTTCACCAGTGAGATTTTAGAGAATTCTGGGCATCTGTTATTAAACTGAATGGCAATTTAGATAAAGTCCAAATAATAACAGACAGGCTTATGATGACATAAACTGGAGAGATCACCTAATCTACTTCCATGAGTAATATGTTCCTAAAGCTGATTCCAAAGCTAATTTCATCAGATTTGACCAGATGTAGATCTTTGCAGTGGCAAAATTTTACTCTGTCAAAGGTAAAGAAAGGGAAAAAAAGTAAAAAATATACCATGATGGAGAAAAGCCTAATTTTTCTGAGGAATGGAATTTAAGTGTTTACAGGTATTTTCAGAATAAACTGTAAAGCTCATTTGAAAAAAAGATGTAATGTGGCATACAAGATAAAATAAATCCCCTGGGAAAGATGGCACATTAAACATATACACCTACTTTCACTGTCTCTTAAAATCCCACTAATATGACAGTAAAGGGATGTATTTTATTTTTAAAGGAAAACATAAAGAAAAAATGGAAAGGAAGCAGAGACAGGGCAACCAAACTTATCTGCTAGAAAACAGGACAGACAAGTGGCAAATGATAGCAGTCTCCAAAAAGCTGAATTGTAAAATAGAAATAGAAAAAGCTAGAAACCAATCTCCACCATAGAGTGCCCAGGTACTGTTCAGAATTGGCAAAAGGAAAAGGTTTAAACAAACAAGCAAAAAGACTAATGAAAAGTTTAGATCTCAGATCTCCAGATCTCTCCTCTCTGCCTCTGGCAGATGAGTGAAAGACGAATCTCTGAAAAGGTTAAAACAGAAGATCTCTGAACCAGAGACAGCAGATAAGTTGAGGATGAGAATGAAATACTAAAAAGAAGAGAAGAGGTTATCTGGAACGAATGCATATGGATACTGAGACCTCTCCTCCCCAATTCCCACCCCAGCCCTGTTCTTTGACTCACTTGGAACCAAACTATTCCCCGCTCCAGGCAAAAGACTGAAGATTCTTCTTTGAGGAAACTGCCCAGTCCAAGACCTAAAAATACTGACAACAGGATTTCCCCCAACAATGTACTCCAGACAGATCATCCCACAGTGGAGCTCACAGGCAACAGCCTCTCCACACTCTTTCACCTGCATTCCAATCTCCTACTCATTCACAAGCAGATGACCAATAACCAGATATCTCTGGAGACCAAGAACAAGCAAACGACTAAGTTGGAGACAACAGAGTATCTGTATAGGTAAAAGAAAGCTTTAAAAAAAAAAACCCAACCATTTGCTTTATCAGTGAAAACGGTATTACATTCATAAAACAAGAGGGTCTTTAAAAAATTTCAGAGAACCAGAAAGAACTCACGGCAACTAAAAATATGTTAGCAGAAAGGAAAAACTCAATGGAAAGGTAGTAATCATAAGGTCGAGAAAATTTATCGGGAAGTAAAACAGAAACAAACAGATTGAGAATATTTTTTTTAAAAATTGGGGATTAAGTCCAGAAGGTCCAACATCCAATAACTAAGAACCCTAAAAGAGAAAACTGTGATGACAGAAGACACAGAATGAAGTATTTCAAATAATGAATTGTTAAGAGACTTATCATACTTGCAAAAGTACATGGAGTAAGACATAAACACCTTAACAACTTCAGCAATAAATCCAGTCAAAATATAAACTTTAGTGAAGCAATTTATATATGACACTAGTCACAGAGGACAGCTTGGAGCTAAATTATCCAGATATAATAAAATTCACTAATATTTTAAATAATATTAAAGTTGAACACCTTACACACACAAAAAATTAAGCTGAAAAAAAAGAGTGAATGCTTAGCAAATATCAAAGGACAAATACATACTGATCCTTCAAATTACCTTGCTTCAAGAACTGGCTGAATATCAGTTACTAGTTGACTGGTATGACCAAATTCATCCTGAAACTCCAGAGGGATATTAAATGGAACTCCAACACGAAAAGGAGGATCCAGATGACCAAATGAAAATTTCTCTGGCTTACCCTCTTTAACAAAAACAAAAATGAAATGAAAAGCAAGTACATTGGTCAGAAAATCCATTGGGGGTCAAAAACAGATCCATTTCTATATGAGAAATTTTAGAAATCTATTTTAGACTATGCTAAAAATAACATTTTAAAATCAGCGCAAAAATTATATGTTATGCAGACAATCCACTTGGGAAAAACCTCCCGAGTAGCTGGGATTACAGGTGTGTACCACCACACCTGGCTAATTTTTGTATTTTTTGTAGTGGCAGGATCTCATCATGTTGCCCACACTGGTCTTGAACACCTGAGCTCAAGCTATCCACCTGCCTCCCCAGGCGTGAGCCACCATGCCCAGCCATTATACCTTTTCATAGGAAAGAACTTTAAAGGCAAAACACAATATTCAATAGTTATAAAATGATATATATGATGAAGTTAAATAGAAGCTCCACATGAGAAAATACTTGGAACATGTGTAACAAGGAAAATTCAGACTACATGAAGCCCTTCTATAAATCGGCTGTTCTCAAAGTGTGGTCTCTAGTCTTGAATTTTTAGCATCCCCTGAGAACTTATTAGAAATGCAAATTCTAGGGCCTATCTCAAACCTGCTGAATCAGAAACTCAGGGTGAAATTCAGCAAGCTGTGTTTCCTTTCAGGTGATTCTGATACAAACTCAAATTTGAGAACCACAGCTTTAAACTATTAAAATGGGTACAGTAAATGAACAAGCATTAGCATACAATGTCCAATAATGGCTAGAAGAGGTACCTAATCTGACAATTAGAGAATCAGTTTCACCACCAACTATGCTAAATAAATATATAGTTCAGCCAGGAACGAGCATGCAGTCAATTGGAACTCTCATAGTGAGAAGTGAAGGTACCATGGCATAGCCTTCTGGGATGTCCACTCTTGGTATCACCCTAAAGAGATTCTAACATATGTACAGAAAGCAGCATAAATTTTTTTTCCCCAAAAAGCACTTCAGTTTCTAATAGCCAAAAACTTGGAAACAATCAACACAATTCATCAACATGAAACTGCTTTAACTACAGCACACCCATCTTATGAAAATATATTCCACAGATGTTAAAAGAACATAGTAGACTTATGTATAAAAAAATCTCCTAAAACATTTAAAAAAAAAGAAAACCACACTCCAAGGTGGGCCTTCTTGATATCACAGCTACTTAGATCAGTTCTCTCCAAAAACCCTGTAACAATGACTCTACAAAAGCAGTAAAGAAAAAAGATGAGAGTAACAGAATTGGAAAGCCAAAGAACATATGAATAAGTGTAACTGACTTAGCAGAAAGACCCAAGAACATCAAATACTCAAACAACAAAGCAAGCAGAGACTGAATCTGATTCACAGTTACCAGATGCCCATAAGTCTCAGGAATGGCTGTATAAAGTTGTAGTGAAATTGAAATAAAACAAGAAGGTTGGCTGAAGTCAGTTTGAGAAAGTTTCCCAGATCCCCATCCTTCAATGCATGGGCTAGTCAATGACTCTCCTCATCCCCAGCAAAAGATGGAAGGTTTATTCTTCAGGGAAAGAAGAAAAGGTCTAGAAGTGAGAGACACAGCACTACTAAAAGTGTCACTGACCAGGCGTGGTGGCTCAAACCTGTAATCTCAGCACTTTGGGAGGCCAAGAAAGCAGGACAGCTTGAGCCCGGGAGTTCAAGGCCAGCATGGGTAACATAGTGAGACCCTGTCTGTATTTTAAAATCTAATCAATTACATTTAAAAGTGTCATTGAAAATAGGAAAATCACGTGGAAAATTATATACTAAATGTGAGGACCCCCACAAACACACACAAATGGTCTTTCCCAGCTTGGTTCCCAAAATGCTGGCAGCTAGGTCTTTACCCTTTTAGCAGGTGACTGAAAGGCTCCACTCTGGGAAATCTGAATAGCCAAAGAGACAAGACCTAAACATTCTCATATCATAATTTCCCCCAAGGAAATTTAAGTTTTTAAGTGCCCTATTCTTCAATGTTAGCAAATCACTAATTATATAACAGAATATCTAATAAAAAAAGCAACATGGAGGAAACAAACTATGAATCAGGAAAAATGCTGTAAGAAAAACCTCCACTATTATTAATATCCTCAGAGAATAAAGATACTGAATTCATGAAGTAGGAAGAGAATGCTTAAGGAATTGTTTAACAAGATTATTTTAAAAGAGATTTTAGAAACTAAAAATGGTAGCAAAAAGGAAAAAATAGAAAGCATAGAACATCAAGCTGTTAAGAAAATCTCCAATAAGGTAGTAAAACAAAACCAAGAGATGGAAAGCAGGAAAAACAAAAATAATATACCAATCCTGAAATCCAACATCCTAACATTAGATGTTTTAGAAAGAAAGAACAGGCTGGGCACAGTGGCTCAAGCCTGTAATCCCAGCACTCTGGGAGGCTGAGGCAGGAAGATGGCTCGAGGCCAGGTGTTTGAGGCCGAAATGGGCAACATAACATAGCAAGACCCTGTCTCTACAAAAAAATGTTTTTAAAAAATTAGACAGGGCCAGGTGCGGTGGCTAACATCTGTAATCCCAGCACTTTGGGAGGCCGAGGCCGGCGGATCACCTGAGGTCAGAAGTTCAAGACCAGCCTCATCAACATGAAGAAACCCCATCTCTACTAAAAATACAAAATTAGCCGGGCGTGGTGGCACATGCCTGTAATCCCAGCTACTTGGAAGGCTGAGGCAGAAGAATCGCTTGAACCTCGGAGTCGGAGGTTGCGGTGAGCTGAGATCACACCATTGCACTCCAGCCTGGGCAACAAGAGCAAAACTCCATCTCCAAACAAAAAAAAAATTAGGTGCAGTGAGCTGCAATCACACCACTGCACTCCAGCGTGGGCAACAGAGAAAGACACTATCTCCAAAAAAGAAAAAAGGCCAGGTGCAGTGGCTCACACCTGTAACCCCAACACTTTGGGAGGCCGAGGAGGGTGGATCATGAGGTCAGGAGTTCGAGACCAGCCTGGCCAACATAGTGAAACACCGTCTCTACTAAAAATACAAAAAAATTAGCCAGGTGTGCTGGCAGGTACCTGTAATCTCAGGTACTTGGGAGGCTGAGGCAAGGAGAATCGCTTGAACTTGGGAGGCAGAGGGTGCAGTCAGCCAAGATTGTGCCACTGCACTGTACTCCAGGCTGGCCAACGGTGTGAGACTCCATTGAAAAGAAAAGAAAAGAGGGGAGAGGGGAGAGGGGAGAGAGGAGAGAGGAGAGGAGAGGAGATGACAGAGGAAGAGAAAAGAAAAGAAAAGAAAAGAAAGGAAAAGAACAGAAAAGAAAAGAAAAGAAAAGGAGAGAAAAA
Source organism: Symphalangus syndactylus (assembly GCF_028878055.3). Classification (NCBI taxonomy): domain Eukaryota; kingdom Metazoa; phylum Chordata; class Mammalia; order Primates; family Hylobatidae; genus Symphalangus; species Symphalangus syndactylus. Next base: position 68,617,134 of record NC_072423.2, on the reverse strand, counting down.
GAAATTAAAAAATCAAGGTGATTCAAGAAAAATTCCTAGAAAATAAAACAGGGATTTCCAGACTGAAAGGGTATACGAGGTATATGGCTGGATGATACTAGATAAAAACAGGCCTGCACTAAAATCATACAATTGAATATTTCAGAAACTGGGATTCCCTTAAAACTTGAGGACTGGGGAACAAAGAACGTTTCGGGGGAGGAGGGGCTATATGCCAAGGGTCAGGAAATCAGGACAGCTTTAGACTTTACCAGCAACAATGAAAAGTAGAAAACAATGTCTTCAAAATTCAGAAGGAATATGATTATCGAGTAGACTTATAAAGCTCTTATAAAGCTATTTGAAAATCAAAATGGGCCGGGCACGGTGGCTCACATCTGTAATCCCAGCACTTTGGGAGGCTGAGGCAGGTAGATCATCAGAAGTTATGAGATCGAGACCAGCCTAGTCAACATGGCAAAACCTTGTCTTTACTAAAAATACAAAAAGCCAGGTGTGGTGGCGGGCGCCTGTAATCCCAGCTAGTCGGGAGGCTGAGGCAGGAGAATCACTTGAACCCAGGAAGCAGAGGTTGCAGTGAGCCGAGATTGTGCCACTGCACTCCAGCCTGGGTGACAGAATGAGACCCCATCTCAAAGTAAGAAAGAATATAAAATAAAATAAAATAATGTAAAATAATAAAATAAAATACAATACAAAATAAAATAAAATAAAATAAAATAAAATAAAATAAAATAAAATAAAATAAAATCGAGATGGTTACCCAACTATTCAAACATCTTTTACTGGCTTATCTCTCTTTTCTCTTTGGATTTAAAATGCCACCTTTAGCATATATAATTATATATTACTGTTTTGCTTACCTTTAACAGAAAACTTAATTGCTTTAGATGGTAGTGGTCTTCCTGCATAAGTGTCTGCATTACTTTCATTCAATACAACTTGTAATTTCAAGGTATAATTCCCCAACTTCTGAATATTTTCTGGATAAATTAAGAAGAAATTAAAAATCAAGTCAACACAATACCAATGTATTTTTTAACATTCAGAATAAGAACTCACCCATTTTTTTAAACCAGTAAGGCCATTTTCCTCCATGTTGACTAATATGCGAAATAATCTCTTTATTTCCACTTGAAGCTTAATAAAAGAAAAAAGAAACAATACTGTCTTGAGAAATTCAACGTAAAACATGAAATATGCAATGTCACATTGGCACCAAATACCTATTTGCTGTATTTTAAAACCTGCTTTGAAGCGTCAAAAGATCTAACACTATCCCATGAAAGTGAACAGCAATAATAAAAGTTAACTCTTCAATTCATTAAAATCTCTTTATTTCAAGTCTTGTAAACTCTCACTTTATGTAAAATTACTATTTAAAGAGAAAGGAAGACAACAGAATAGACAAATAACATGATCTCTCCAAAAAATTCCTTATTTATTGCCCACTCTAGAATTATATAAATATTAAAAAACCCAAAATCTTAAAAAAGACAACTCGTGAACAAAACCAAAATGTTTATCAAGTAGGTAACATGACCACACAGACCAAAAAGAGGGAGAAAGAGAGAGAAAAGCAGTCAACCTTACCCACTTGGAAACAGTACAATAGTGTATTCACACTGTGAACTTTTATCTAAGAAGGAACACAGGAGCTCAACATAAAAGCATAACAGGCCCAGCGTGGTGGCTCATGCCTGTAATCGCAGCACTTTGGAAGGCTGAGGCCAAGAATTTGAGACCAGCCTGGGCCATATAGTGATGGCTTGTCTCTACAAATATTTAAAAATTAGCCAGGCATGGTCCAGCTAAGTAGTCCCAGGTACCTGAGAGGCTGAGATGGGAGGATTGCTTGAGCCCAGGAGGTCAAGGCCACAGTAAGCTATGAAGGTACCAGTCTGGGCAACAGAGTGAGACCTTGTCTCAAAAAAAAAAAAAAAAAAAGGCAAAAGAAACTTTGGATACTTTGAACACTACAGTGGGCAACAGCACTGCATGTCCCATGAAAAACTGGGAGTGAATCCTCTGTGTGAGAAGGGGAGAGAGCAACTCAAGCCAGTTGGGAGCTCCTTGGCACTACCAAGCACTGGATCTGACTTGCAGAGCATTGGGGACAGTGGGAAGTGCTCCACCCGTACTCCCAGACCCAGGTGGTACAAATAGAAGGCGGCTATTCCCGATCCTAAGTCACAGCGGGCTGCACAGAAACCTGCCAGCTAGCATAGGTGGCAGTCACTGGTATGGAGAGTCTCCAGACTAAGATTTGTCATCTAATATTGAAGAAAGCAGCCTCCACAACCAGAATGAGAGGCAAGTGTAATATGGGCCCCAGCCATGGGTATGAGAATTGGGTGCCCCTGCTTTGCAGAGCCAGACTGGGAGGGGTGTGGCCTGGAGCCTGGTTTTTGTCCCTGGCAGGACATTTTGCAGCCTGAGACAGATTCACAATCTGAGGACAGACTGCTGGTGACTTGGCTGGCTGTTTCAGCTTGCTGCCAGCAGCAGACGGTAGGAGGGAATCCAACCAGGTCAAAACTGTAGAGAACCGGGTCCCACTATCACCTGCCATGTTGTGGAGCCCTAGCGACCCCACTTTCCCCATGCTGGATCTTTGGCATGGCAGTGGTTGCTCTGCTCCTCCCTGGAGCATTGCTTCAGCAGCCTGAGAACTGCCTTGCAACCCCTGTGAGGGCTGGTGCTTGTGCCCACTGTTGGGGTGGCCAGAATGCAGGATTCTCCAGCCCAGCCCTGCCTAGCTTTGCCCTCTCCACCTGCCTCAGGGGCAGAGCACAGGACTGGGACCCCTGGAAGTTACACAGTCCAGCCCATCATCTAGGACATCAGAGTACTTCTGGTTAACAAAGGTAACCCATAAATGCTACTACAACAGCTGCATCCAGCTCTTACCTTCTAGCACCACATACTGGACAGGAGGCCAACTTTCACAGCCCATTAAAACGTCTGCTAAAACAACTGTGCAGTGCTCAGGAAGAAGATAAGCTCTGCACCACCTCTACTACCACAATTGTCCATACCACTGCAGCTACACAGGAGGCCGTGAGACTGCTCACCCGCCCGATATATTACTACAACAGCCAGCACTGGAGAAAGCCACCACACTAAGGCTATTTATAAACAAGGAAATCATAGATAATCTATGTCACTGAATACACCCAAGAAGCAAAGCCAAAAGAATCTATTAAACATATATCATAGACACATCGTCAAGGAAAAAATAAGTCCTGCCCCAACAAAAGTAAATTCAAAAATAAAAATAAGCAACTACTACTGTGGATGCAAAGGAAATCAGGACAATATAGAAAATATTAAAAAATAAGGTGCTATGACAGTTCCAAAGCAACATGGTAATTCTCTAACAATGGATCCTAACCAAAAAGAAATCTTTGAAATATCAAATAAAAAATTCAAAATACTGATTATTTTATTTTCTTGAGATGTGGTCTTGCTCTGTTGCGCTGGGTGAATTTCAGTGGCACAATCATAGCTCACTGCAGTCTCATGGGCTCAAGTGATCCTCCCACCTCAGCCTCCTAAGTGGCTGGGACTACAGGTGTGCATTACCATGCCCACTTGTTAAATCAAAAAAAATTTTTTTAGAGTGTCTCACTGTGTTGTCCAGGATGGTCTCGAACTCCTGGCATCAAGCTATCTTCCCACTTCAGCCTCCCAGGATTATAGGCATCAGCCACCAAGCCCAGCTAAAATACTAATTTTTAAAGAAGCTCTATGAGATACAGGAGATATCTGAAAACTAATACAAAGTAGTGAGAACATGAAATTCAGGGTATGAACGAGAAATTTACAAAGGCATAGTTTTTTGTTTTTTAAAAAAAGAAATTCTGGAATAAAAAAATTCATGGAAGGAATTACAAAATATGGTTGAAAGCAAACAATGGACTAGACCAAGCAGGAGAATCTCAAAATGTGAAGATAAATCTGTTGAATTAATCAATCAGACAAAATAAAGAAAAAAGAATTGTAAAAAATGATCAAAGCCTTCTCGAAGTATGGGTCAACGTAAAACAGCCAAACCAACAAATCCCAGGTATTCCCAAGGGAAAAGAAAAAGCAAAAACTTTAGAAAACCTATTTGAGGAAATAATTGAGGAAAACTTCCCCTGTCTAGCAAGAGATCTACACATCCAAAGAATAAGAGGCTCAAAGAATGCCAGGCAAAAACACAGCAAGAAAGGCCTCACTACAATATATAGAAATTAGACTAAGGTCAATGTGAAGCAAAATATCCTAAAATCAGCAAGAGAAAAAGCATCCAGTCACCAGTAAAGGAAAATCCATTAGACTAACAGGGGATTTCACAGCAGGTACCTTATAAGCTAGTAGAGATTGGTATTTTATTTTTTCTTTTTTTACAATCTTGCTCCATTTGTAGGATTCTATTTTCAAAGTGCTGGGGGTGGGGGGCAGGCGGGGACTGTCAACCACAAATTTTGTGTTCTGCTAGAACAAGCTTCATAAATGGAGGCAAAATAAAGTCTTTTCCAGACAAGCAAACCCTGAAGAAATTCACTACCCCTAAACCAGATCTACAAGAAACACTCAAAGGAGTTCTAAACATGGAAACAAATGGTCAATACTAGCCATCATAAAAACACATGAGAGTATAAAATTCACAGGTCTTATAAAACAATTATCCAAGGTAGGAAGAGAAAAAAAATCAAATAGCAGCACAACAGAATCCCACCAAACCACAAAGACAGAAAGGAGGGAAAAAGAGAAAGGATCTACAAAGCAACTAGGTAACAACATTATGACAAGAGCAAAACTTCACATATAAATACTAACCTTGAATGTAAATCGATTAATGTTCTACTTAAAAGATATAGACTGGCAGTAATGGATTTTTTAAATGAACCAACTAAATGCTACTTACAATAAACTCATATTACTCATAAAGACAATTATAGACTGAAGGTAAAGGTGTGGAAACAGCTATTCCATGCAAACAGAAACCAAAAGTGAGCAAGAGTAGCTGATATCAAATAAAATAGACTATAAATCAACAACAGTTAAAAAAATTATATAATGTTAAAGGGATCAATTCAACATGAAGATATAACAATTCTAAATACATATGTACCAAATACCAGTGCCTAGATTCATAAAACAAATACTACTAGACCTAAGAAGACATAGAAAGCAATACAATAATAACGGATTCAACACCCTACTGGTAGCACTAGATGGATCATGGAGATAGAAAACCAACAAAGAAACATTGGATTTAAACTGGCCTTTAGACCAAACGGACCTAAGCAAACATTTACACAACATTCTACCCAACAATATGCAGATATACATTATTCTGTGGAATATACATTCTTCTCATCAGCAAATGGAACATTCTCAAAGACAGGCCATACATTAGGCCACAAAACAAATCTCAATAAATTTTGAAAAATCAGAATCAGATCAAGTAACTTCTTGGACCATAGTGGAATAAAACTAGAAATCAATTCCAAGAGAAACTCTCAAAACTATAAAATACTTGGATCAAACAGCTTGCTCTTAAATAACCTTTATGTCAATGATAAAATTGATATGAAAATTTAAAATACATATATGTATTTTAAGATGGAGTCTCACTCTGTTGCCAGGCCGGAGTGCAGTGGTGCAATCTCAGCTAATTGCAGCCTCTGCCTCCCAGGTTCAAGTGATTCTCCTGTCTCAGCCTCCCGAGTAGCTGAAATTACAGGCGCACATCACCACACCCGGCTAATTTTTGTACTTCTTAGTAGAGATGGGGTTTCACCATGTTGGCCAGGCCAGTTTATGATGTATCTTAAAGAAAGCATGCCTATATTTGCCTTTTACTGCTGGATTTCTCAACTTGTACCAACAGAGAAAGAAACATGTTCTAGAAACATCTTCTCAATATTTGCTTTAAAAAAGGGTACAATTATAAATCAGACAGCAAATCACCATGAGAAGTTCTCTAAAAAGACCCAAGCAACTTTCTGATTTTTGATGTATTTATTCAACAAATATTTATTAATTACCTCCTATATACAAAGTACTACAAAAAGGGTAAAGAAAACGACATCACTGCTTTCCTGGAGTTTTTAATCTTGTAGAGCAGGGGGACTGGCAAACTACTGGACTGCCAATGGCTGCATTCATCTACAACAACAGACTTACGTAATCATAAGAAACAGCTTATACGGCCCTCAAAGCCTAAGTATTTACTACCTGATGCTTTCCAAATGGTTTGCCACCCCTGTCCTAGAGGGGAAAGACACATTTAAGGAATAAAATTTGGTCTAGAGCTGGGAAAACTGGGGTTCGATGAGAACGAAAACAGTTGTGGTTAGAGGTATGGTAAGTGAGGATGAGATCAAGTTGGAGAGAGAGGAAGGGCCAGATCATGCGTAGAGTACTGCAGAGCTATGACTAGTTTCCTAGGCCACTAAAGATGAAATAATATAAAACAAGTGAGTGATATACACAATTCTGCAATTCAAAAAAAATCATTTTGGCATAAAATGAGGAAAATGAGCTGGAGCAGTGCAAGAATGAAAGAGGACTTTTCATTGAGGCAGCTACTACATGGTTAGAATGAGAGACCATGATGACTTGGACTTGAATGGGCAGAACGAAGACATACAGTTGTCCCTTGGTTTACGCAGGAGATTGGTTCCAGGATCCCCATGTATACCAAAATCTGCACATACAACTCCTGTGGTTGGCCCTGCAGAACCTGTGTATATAAAAAGTTGGCCTCTGTTTATGTGGGTTTCAAATCCCGCAAAAACGTATTTTCAACCTGCATTTGATTCACAAATGTCCACATGTAAGTGGACCTGCACAGTTCAAACCCATGTTGTTCAACGGTCAACTGTACTTTAGTGTGATACTTTGTGCTAGATTGGTTACAGGGGATTAAGAAATAAATGGAAACACCAATCCTTTTCAAACTCTTCCAAAAAAGAGGAGAGAACACTTCCTAACTCATTCATTCTTTGAGGTCAACATTATCTGATACCAAAGTCAGACACAGACATTAAAAAAAAAAAAAAAAAAAAAAAGGCCGGGCGCGGTGGCTCAAGCCTGTAATCCCAGCACTTTGGGAGGCCGAGGCGGGCGGATCACGAGGTCAGGAGATCGAGACCATCCTGGCTAACACGGTGAAACCCCGTCTCTACTAAAAATACAAAAAAATTAGCCGGGCGAGGTGGCGGGCGCCTGTAGTCCCAGCTACTCGGGAGACTGAGGCAGGAGAATGGCGTGAACCCCGGGAGGCGGAGCTTGCAGTGAGCCGAGATCGCGCCACTGCACTCCAGCCTGGTCCCGAGCAAGACTCCGTCTCAAAAAAAAAAAAAAAAAAAAAAAAAAAAAAAAAAAAAAGGAAAAAGAAAACTACAGACAAAAATCCCTTATGAATATTGATGCAAAAATTCTCAACAATATGCTAGCAAGCCAAATTCAGCACAATTTTAAAAGAACTCACCTTCGTCTATATAGTGTTGTTGTAAGGGAATACCTGAGGCTGAATAATTTATAAGAAAAGGATGTTTATTTGGCTCACACTTCTGCTGGCTGGAAGACTGGGCATGTGGTGAAAGCCTCAGGCTGCTTCCACTCATGGTGGAAGGTGAAGGGGAGCCAGTGTATGCAGAGATCATATGGCAAAAGAGGAGTGAGGGAGGTGCCAGGTTATTTTTAACAGCTGTCACGGGAAATAATAGAGCAAGAACTCACACAATAAGCCCTTCATGAGAGATGTGCACCTATGACTCCAAAACCTCCCATTAGGTCCCACCTCCAACACTGGGGATCAAGACAAATATCCAAACTATACATAATAACCAAGCGAGATTTATTCTTGGAATGCAAGGATGGCTCAACAAATAAAAAACAATCAATGCTATGTGCAGTGGCTCATGCCTGTAATCCTAACACTTTGGGAGACTGAGGCAAGAGGTCATTTAAGGCCAGGAGTCTGAGACTAGCCTGGACAGCATAGGAGACTCTGTCACCACCACAAAAAAAAAAAAAAAAAGGAGGGGGTGGGGGGAGCCATGGTGGCTCAGGACAGTTGTCCTGGTGCATAAGGAGGTGAGGCTACGCGTTCGAGGACAACCTGGTCAATATTTTTAAAAAACTCTCATCAATTGATAAAAAGAAAAAAAAAATAGCTGGGTGCAATGAGCATGTCTGTAGTCCTAGCTACTCAGGAGGCTGACATGGGAGGACCACTTAAGCCCAGGAGTTCGAGGCTGCAGTAAGCCACGATTATGCCGCTTCACTCCAGCCTGAGTGACAGAGTGAGACTCTGTCTCAAAAAAACAAAAAACAAAAAACAACCAATCAATGCAATACATCACTTTGAGAGAATAAAGGAAAAAACCTACATAATTATCTGGACTGATGCAGAGAAAACATTTGGGAAAACAATACTCTTTCATGATAAAAACACTACACAAGGAATAGAAAGAAACTTCTTCAACATGATAAAGGCCTTATATAAGACTCACAGTTAACATCACATATACTCAACTGTGAAAGACTTAGAAGCTTTTCCTCTAACATCAGGAACAGGACAAGGATTCTCATTTTAGTTACTTCTATTCAACATAGTATTTTAAGTCCTAGCCAGACCAGTTAGGCAAGAAAAAGAAATAAAAGGCATCCACTTTGGAAAAGAATAAGTTATTTCCGTTCATAAATGACATGTTCATATATGCAAAAAACCTAAATAATCCATAAAAAAACCCCTGGTATAGCTAATAAACTCAGCAAAGTTGCAGATACAAAATCGTGTTCACAGATTGAATGACTTACAATTGTTAAGGTAAAAATAATATTCAAAGTTATCTGCATATTCAGTGTAATCCCTACCAGGATCGCAATGGTGTTTTCTGCAGAAATAGAAAAACACATCCTACATTTATAGGGAATCTCCATGGACCCAAATAGCTAGAACAATCTTAAAAAACAAGAATAAAGTTGGAGGACTTACACCTCCTGATTTTAAAACTTACAAAGCTACAGTAAACAAAACAGTGCAGCATGGGCATAAAAACAGACATACAGACCTAGGGAACAGGGAGCCCAGAAATAAATTCTCACATATGTGGACAACTGACTTTCAACAAGTGGGCCAAAACAATTCAACAGAGAAAGTATAGTCTTTGACAAATGGTGCTGGAAAAACTGGATATCTACAGGCAAAAGAAGTTTTCCATATAAAAAGAAGTTAACCATATGCAAAAGTCAAGGTCAGATGGATCAAAGTAATAACAACAGAGCTAAAACTATAAAATTTGTACGGAAAAAACATTCAGGAAAAGCTTCATAACACTGAATTTAGCAACAATCTCTTGGATAAGACACCAAAAGCACAGCCAACAGAAGAAAAAAGAGACTAATTGTTTTTCAAAATTAAAAACTTTTGTGCATCACAGTCATCATCGGCAAAGTGAAAAAGCAACCCACAGAGTGGAAGAAAGTATCTGTAAATCATTTATCTGATAAGGGATTAATATCCAGGATTATAAAGACCTTTTACAACTCAACAACAACAAAATTTAAAAATGGCCAAAGGACCTGAATAGACCTTTGTCCAAAGAAGATATACAGATGGCAATTAGCCCATAAAAAGATGGCCAAAATCACTGAGTATTGGGGAAATGCAAATCAAAACCACAATAATCTTTAGTAGGAAAAAGGCGGAAAAAACACAGTAAGATACTACTTCATATCTGTTAGGATGGCTATTATCCGTCCCCCACAAAAAAACCCACAGGAAATAACAAGTGTGGGTGACATGGAGAAACTGGAATGTACAATGGGGCAACCACTGTGGAAAACAGTATGGCAGTTTCTCAATAAATTAAATAATAATATGACCCAGCAAGTCCACTTTTGGGAGTGTATCTAAAAGGAACCAAAGCGGAGACTCAAAGAACTATTTGTACACCAATGTTCACAGGAGCATTCTTCACAATAGACAACAGGTGAAAGTAACCTGAGTATCCATCAAACAAATGGATAAACAAAATATGGTGTGTGTATATATATATACACATACATATATACACACATACACAAGGGAACATTATTCAACCTTAAGAAGGAATGGGAATTCTGACACACTATGCTAAGCGAAACAGGCCAGACACAAAGGACAAATATAATTCCATTTTTATGAGGTACCTAAAATAGTCAAATGCAGAGATAGAAAGTTAAAAAGTAGTTACCAGGGCAGGGAGAAAGGAGTGATAAAGAATTATTACTATAGAGTTTCAGTTTGAAATGATGAAAAAATGCTTTAGATGGATAGTGGTAATGGTTGCACAACAATATGAATGTACTTAATGCCACTTCATAAATTTCATGTTAATGTTATACATATATATATAAAGTTATTAAAAATAGAAGCAGGGGCCAGCCTGACCAATATGATGAAACCCCATCTCTACTAAAACTACAAAAATTAGCTGGGAGTGGTGGCATGTGCCTGTAATCCCAGCTACTTGGGAGGCTGAGACAGGAGAATTGCTTGAACTCGGGAAGCGGAGGTTTCAGTGAGCCTAAATTTCGCCATTGCATATTCCAGCCTGGGCAACAAGAGTGAAGCTCCGTCTCAAAAAAAAAAAAAGATGCAGGAAGGTCATGAAAGGTGCTGCACTGCTGGCTTTGAAGATGAAGGAATGAGAGTGGCGCTTCTGTGTGATTTATTTATTGTTTAGAGACAGGGTCTTACTTTACCACCCAGGCTGGAGTGCAGTGGCATGATCATAGCTTGCTGTGGCCTCGAACTTCTGGGCTCAAGCAATTCTCCTGCCTCAGCATTCCGAGTAGCTGGGACTATATAGGCTCGTGCCACCAAGCCCAGCTGAGAGTAACTTTAAAAGGCAGAAAAGGCAAGGCTCACCTAGAACCTCCAGGAAAAAATGCGGTCCTGAAGACACTTTAATTTTAGCTCAGTGAAACCTGTTTTGGATGACTAATAATACTGTAATTATTAGAACTGTAATAATACATATATGCTTATGGAAATTCCCACTGCAAATTCTTCTACATATATGTATCATACCTTTACTTTAGCCCACAGTTACCTACATGAAAAAATTCAAGATAAAGTATTTTTAAAAAATCTTAGAAAAATATCCACCAAGAAAATGAGCTATTCATAACATTCCTGAAATTCCTAACTTCAATAAAATTTGCTGTGCTTATCAGATTGCTAGGTCATCAATAATTATATGAAGATATTTAATTTGATATTATATTTTAAAAACAATATTAAAGATGTAAATTAGTTTGTATACTTACAATGTAAAATAACTTTGAGCTCAACCAGGAGTTTCTTTGACCCTCCGTGGCTTGTTCCTGGAAGCTTTTGCATTGCTTCCCCTTTTTTATTCAGTATTTCAATTCTTAACGCACCTATGAGTCAAAAATTACAAGTATCTTAATTACACCCAAAAATTTGCTGAATCTGCCAAATCTTCCCATTGCATTTTAATATCTCATGAGCTTTTACATATTGGAAATGTAAGACAAAAGAAAAACACACTTTTTGGTATCAGAAAAATAAATAAACATACCGATAGGGGTTCCAGCAGGCCTAATCTCATTAGGCAATAATTCATCTCCTTCAGGCCAAGTTACTGACAATCTATCAGGGAGCCTGTTATGAAACCAGCATATTAATGTTCCACAAACTTTGTTAATTATGATCTTCATTAAAAAGATATGAGTTATTAGAAACTTCAATATTTATTGCTGGTATATTTTAAAAGGTTAAATCTGGAATTCTTTATGATTAATCATCCAAAAATTTTTTTCCTCCCTAACCATTCCTGTGGCTATTGGAAAAAAAAAAAAAAAAAAAACCTTTTGGAATTAAAAGCCAGGAACTGTCAAATTTTTGTGATATTTTTTTCAACTTGTTTTTTTTTTTTTTTTTTTTTTTTGAGACGGAGTCTCGCTCTGTCGCCCAGGCTGGAGTGCAGTGGTGCAATCTCGGCTCACTGCAAGCTCCGCCTTCTGGGTTCACGCCATTCTCCTGCCTCAGCCTCTCCGAGTAGCTGGGACTACAGGCGCCCGCCACCACGCCCGGCTAATTTTTTTGTATTTTTAGTAGAGACAGAGTTTCACCGTGGTCTCGATCTCCTGACCTCGTGATCTGCCCGCCTCAGCCTCCCAAAGTGCTGGGCGTGAGTGAGCCACCGCGCCCGGCCTTTCTACTTGTTTATAGTACAAATTACCTTTAGAAGACAGGATAACCCCTAAGAATCAAAATTCAGTAAGAATCAAAATGATTGCATCATTAGCTATACACTTTCTACTTCCTCCTTCTTTATAACTCATTGATAAGGTTTGGCTCTGTGTCCCCATCCAAATCTCATCTCGAATTCTAATCCCCAGAGGTCAAGGGAGGGACCTGGTGGGAGGCGACTGGATCACGGGAATGGTTTCCCCCATGCTGTTCTCTTGATAGTGAGTTCTCACGAGAGCTGATGATTTTTAAAGTGTTTGACAGTTCCCCCTTCCCTCTCTCTCTCTTCTGCCGCCCACGTAAGACATGGCTTGCTTCCCCTTCGCCTTATGCCATGATTATAAGTTTCCTGAGGCCTCCCCAGCCATGCACGACTGAGTCAATTAAACCTCCTTGCTTTATAAATTACCCAGTCTCAGGTAGTATCTTTATAGCAGTGCGAAAACGAACTAATACACTCATCTTTACCTCTCAGCAGGTATTGTAATATTCTAGTTGTAGGCCAAACTGAGTTTTTTAAAACATGTTAATCATAGTGCCTATAAGAGTGACACTTTAGATATATAAGATTTCCTTCTTTGTCTACAAAACAAATGCAGAATTGTTTGTATAACCAGACCTCTTAATTTTTTTTAACAAGAAGTTCATCTCAATAGGTACAATATCGAAGACTACAAATGCCCTAACAGCAGAGTAGACATACTCAGAATACTTACAGCACAATTCTTTCCAATTTTTCTTATTTCTGTCATGCATCTTGAAGCGTGACTTACCTTGCCATTTCATCTTCTACATATTTTTTAACAGCTTTCTCAGCAACTGTCCTATCCAGCTTTGCAATTGGCACAGTTTTTACTTCATCATATAGTGCCTGAGGTTCCTGAATAAATAAATTTACCAACATTTCAAAGAAAACTATTTAAATCTAGCTGTAATAAAAACAAACACCCATTTGTTTCTTCCAAAGAAATATATTTTATCCTAATTTAGTACATAAATAACAGCAGCTATTCTTACGTTACACCACAGTGTTTGTTTATATTTTTTACATAACCGCTGTAGTCCTAACATATCAAATATTAACAAGAAAGCATGGTATAGGGAAAAAACCCACTACAGTTTTGTAGTTACTCATTCTTGAGATAGAATTCTGGCTCCAGTGTTTACTAGTCAGTGGGCCCTAGAGGAAATATGACTTTATAAAATTAATTTGGTAACTAGTTATAATGTATATATGTTTACAAAAACTGAGCATATGATGTTAAATTGTATAGATTATTAAAAACATCAACTATGACACATAAAAATCCACACAAAAACTACAACCACTTTATCCAATGGAAAACTAGTCACTAGCAAAATACACTGTATCTTAACAATTATGCAAAAGTAAGTGTTATCAAGAAACTTTCAATATGTTTTATCACTTGCTGTCTTACCATTGCAATTTGAACCTCTCCTCCTGTAGCATATACTTCTCCATCATGATCGCCATAAAGAAAAAATCTTACTATGCTTCCATAAAAGAGGGGAAGTGTCTTGATTGTCTTGACCTAATATTTAGTTTAAAAAAAAGAAGCTTCAGTATTAAGATTTACAAAGAGAAATAGGCTTAATAATAATTTCGCAGAACTTCTTTATTACAAAGAAAAAAACCTGGGTAACTATCATTAGAAAAACTAATGAAAACAGCATTCTAATATTCAAATAAAATTGTATTTTTGAAGTTCTGTACTTAACAAATAGTTATAAAAATACGGCAGCTTCTTTATGCAAATGTGTTAGAATTAAGCATGTGTCTTACAAGTCCAGAATTCCTTCAAATTCAGTTATAATGAATGCCAACATACCTGAAACCTTTTTTACCCATAAAATTCTGCTCTCAGATGATGAACAGCAATTTATAAACTTTGACAAGTTAGTATTATTTTTCAAATACATCAGCTCAAAACTTGCCTATCATATTTCTTCTCCTTACTTGGCTTAAAAAATCTAAGGGAAATTTCCACTACTCCAATTCAGAAATTCCCAACAAGGACTATAAGAGTTTATCCCCAACCTACCTTGCCTGCCCCATTTCTAAACTATTTCTCTTCACACATACAATAGGCAGCAGGACAACCCAACTCTTACTACTTGCTGTTTTTCTGCACTTACCTATGCACGCACATCTCTATGCTCAGATTACCTTCTAGAAAGCACTTTACTCCATTACCACTAAGCATTTGACTAAACTGATCACTCCTTTCTTCTTGTAGCTCTTTACTTGGCTCTAGGGATGTCATATTCTGCTAGTTTCCTTCTATCTCACCAGCTTATCCCTGTCAGTCTCCTCTGCCAGCTCCTGCTTTTCATTCTAACCACTAAATGTTGGGAAAGCTCTAGGCTCAATCCTTTTACCTCTTTAGCTATACTCACCAAGTATAGGTGATCTCATCCAATTCTATAGCTTTAAATATATGATGGTGTCTCTCATTTACGGAGAGAACAGACAGCCTTCTACCTTGTAATTATCTGTGTAAACCTGAGCCTCTACCCCTTTCAAGGTCCACACAAATGTTACTTCTTTTCCAAAGTATTTAATGATCTGCTCTGTTCTTCCAGCCCACAACACCCACCAAAAAAAAAAAAGAAAATCCTCTCCTTCCCTCTCCTTCTAACCTGCCAAAACACTATTAATCCTTTCTTTCCATTGCATTGATCCACTTCTTACCTATTACTTATGCTTGCACTATCTCCATTGCTAGGATATAATATCACCAAGAACAAAGCACATCTCCTGGATCTCTGAATTCTCCACCACACAGTCAAAAGGTGTAGTAACTTACTATACTAGCAGATGCTTGACAAAAAAGTACTTAAAAATCATTACTTAACACATTACATTAAAAACAAACAAAAAGCACTGAGATCTCCACGTGAGTAAAGTTTAGTTTAGGAAACCATGAAAACCTTGTTAATTGAGCCTCTGGCAATAGTTTTCTTAATGCTATAATAAATTATGTAATTTAAAATCAGTTTGTCCTTTTCATTCTTACCTAGCTCCTGAGGAGCCAATATTTGCATTATTTGCTGTTACTGTTGTTAAATTCTAATACATCTAATTTAGTCTCAACTTCTACTAAAAACGGAATCTAAAAATAAGTTAAATTTCCTTAGAGATGATGGAAGACACTGATGTCAAACAGGCCTGTGAAGAGTCTGAATAAATGTTTTTCATGAAATGTGAGAACGGGAAAAAAAGAAATTTTTAAAAATAGCTTATTTTCTATACATGTGATTTTGCATGTGTTTTAAATTAAATTAAATTAAAAATTATAAGAAAAAAGTGACAGTAAGTTAAACCTACCAGCTGTCCTGCTTTGTATATCTTTCCATCCCATTCTATTGCTGCATATGTTGCCCAGGGACCTTGCTTTTTAGAAGGAAGATCAGGACGTGTAATTATTCCCTTAAAAAGTGTAAATTTTATTTGTTTATCATACTTTTCATGACAGTCCTTCAGCCACAAAGCAAATTCTCTGTCAATTTTCATTCGCTGTTCCTGTAGAATTTTAAAATGTTTTATGAAATATAGCTACTAGCAAACAAATATAACCATAAACATTTGTCATTCATTTTATTTTTTCCTTTCACATACTCCAATTCAGAAAACCTAATAAAAAATTAAATATTCTGCTGGATCCTTCCTCTGTACACATTTAGAATATTTCAAACAAATGCATTACCAAAGAAGAAAAATTTGATATTATTCTTAGAACCAAGGTCTCCCTGGTCAATATCAACAATAAAACCTTCCTTTCCGCCTTTAAGTCCTAGGATACACTAAAAACTGATGAACCCTTACTGCCTGGGAGGAGAACTAGCCAGCTCCACAAAAGGGATGAGTGGAGGCCTTCTAACTGTAAACCACATTCTCAATGGGACAATAAAAATCTCATTGTGTATCAAGTACTTTATAAACGTGAATACAATATACAAACAGACAGATGGTAAATCTGAAGAAGTAAAATTTCATTGGGGAAAACAATTGAGAAAAAGATGCCAAGAAAGACTCCTTATGAGGGTGATAATGAAAAAAGGCTGAGAAACACTGCTATGCAAAATGTACTTTTCTTTTTAATTTTCTCTTTTATATATAGAGCCTGTCCAAAAAATAAACTCATAATATAAAACTGAAGTGTTTTCTAATAATACTTAAGAAGATGTGTTTTTGCCAACCATTCTTCACCCTGTTGGGAGAGAATATAGAAATCTACATTCAAGTGTGGCCGGGCGCGGTGGCTCACGCTTGTAATCCCAGCACTTTGGGAGGCCGAGGCGGGCGGATCACGAGGTCAGGAGATCGAGACCATGGTGAAACCCCGTCTCTACTAAAAATACAAAAAATTAGCCGGGCGTGGTGGCGGGCGCCTGTAGTCCCAGCTACTCGGAGAGGCTGAGGCAGGAGAATGGCGTGAACCTGGGAGGCGGAGCTTGCAGTGAGCCGAGATCGCGCCACCGCACTCCAGCCTGGGTGACAGAGCGAGACTCCGTCTCAAAAAAAAAAAAAAAAAAAAAAAGAAATCTGCATTCAAGCATAAGGTGCTATACACTTGTTTGATGCTTGCCTCTAGGACAATGACGAGGTAAGACAATCTCCCCATTACATGCTTTCACAGAGGACAGTCTGTAAAGTTACAGAACTCCATTCCTTCTTACATACCTTATACCATAATATACCATTTCCAAAGGAAACTAAGGCAAAATTAAAAATAATTTCAGCCTAAGTTTTTGAAGCGTGCTGTGAAGAAGGATACTATCTTAGTTATTAATAAATTTGATTTTTTAAAAATTATATGAATGAAAAAGGAAATATATATACATGGTAAAGACTCAGAGGTCCAAAATGGTATACAGTTTCCAGGAAATTGCTGCCACCCTTACTCCTACACCTAGGTACCAACTCTTTCCCAAATCAGCAAATCATTGTTGTCAGTTTGCCAGCTGACATGGAGATTAAATTAATAACTAGGAACCAGAAAGTCTGACAACCAAAATGTTAAACTACCCTTCTAAAACTCTCAGGATGGATTCACTATCAACCAAACAATTTACCAAATGCATTAATTCCAGACACTCAATAACAGTCAAAGTACAATTCAGAAGGCATGTCAAGGTGACAGGTGATCTAGGGGAAAAGTATGCAGATATTCATTTTATAATATTCTAATATTCTTTCAACTTTTCTGTGTATTTGAACATTTCTTTTCCTTTTTTTTTTTTTTTTCCTTTTTAAATAGAGAGGGTGTCTCACTGTATTGCACATGCTGGTCTTGAACTCCTGGCCTGAAGCCATCCTCCTGCCTCAGCCTCTCAAGTAGCCAGGATTACAGGTGGAAACCATTATGCGCAGCTTGAATGTTTCAAAATTAGAAAATACATATTTTAAAAGTACAGTGTAACAAAGGAATAGAATTAACTTATTCTGGATAGCTTTTGAAAACACCCACTGCTCAATAAATGTTGGATAACTAACACCATATTATAAATGAATGCTAAGTGTATTATAAAGGAGTAGTAACTCATTTTGATAAGGTCTTTCTCAGTGCATAATTCTTAAAAGTGTCCTAATCTTCTATGATTCACAATCTTTATAAAAGCAAAATTAATTTCAACATCTTATAGGACTGACTACAAATACTATGTACTATGCACTGTATTTGTTGCCCAGCAATAAATTCATAATAAAATCATCTATTTCTTGGCAATTCAACATTAAACTACTGAAAGTGTAGTATCAAAAGTCTCTGAGGTCTGTGCACAGAATACAAGTACACTAGTTTACTAGTTTCACTCAACTTTTTAACAAATTTCAAAGTGAAATCATTCTTGTGGTATTAATACATGTATTTTAATACTGATCAATCTCAAACCTTTTAGCTCAAAGTACTTCACAGTTTTACCCAATTTTTACCCTCAAAACAAGCTAAAAATTGCACAATTAGGTTATTAATGTACAAATATAGCCCTTAAAGCGAATACAATTGTTCATACATGTTCTCATTAAGATGCTTCTGTGGCTTCTACTATGTCAAGGGCTAGATATTAAGATCTTGGCCAGGCGCGATGGCTCATGCCTGTAATCCCAACATTTTGGGAGACCAAGGCGAGTGGATCACCTGAGGTCAGGAGTTCGAGACCAGCCAGGCCAACATGGTGAAACCCCATCTCTACTAAAAATACAATAATTAGCCAGGCATGGTGGCACGCACCTGTAGTCCCAGCTATTTGGGAGGCTGAGGCAGGAGAATAGCTTGAACCTGGGAGGCAGCGGTTGCAGTGAGCTGAGATTGAGCCACTGCAATCCAGCCTGGGAAACAGAGTGAAACTCCTGTCTTAAAACAAACAAACAAACAAAAAAAAAACTAATGAAGATATGTAAATTCTATCCAAACCTAGTCTAATTAGCTTAAAATTTTTTAGTAATGTGAACACTTGACTGCTCATAAAAAAATTTATACATCATAGTCTTTTGATGCAAAATATCAATAAAAACCTACACTGCTAGTGTCTTCTTTTACTTAAAAATAAAACATTTGCAAATATTCACAACTTTATATTTAAAAATCTTACCTGTCCATTTAAAATCCTTGTAAAAAGGGTGTTCTTATCTTTCAATTTTAGCTCAAGATCCATAAACGTCAATTTATTTGTGCTGACCTGGAATTTGTCATTAGTGAATAATGCACCAGATATCCTATTGTAGCATTCAATTGGTGCAAGCCCTCTCTTCTTAGGAGGAGTACACCAGTCAAAGCTTGAACAGAACAAAATGTTAGTTAGTAAAAAAATTAAGTTGTAAAAACATAATTTCAGCAAAAATCAAACTTACTCTTCAACTGATGTATATGGTATTAATCGTCCATTCCAAAAACATTCAAAAATAGGCCTTTTCCCTCTAGCTGCTTTCTCAAGTATGAAACAATCATCATCATCATCTTCATCTTTTAATTCTAGATCAAAAGAGCAAATGGAACAAAATGTTTATTGCTAAAATGTGAGAAATAATGAAACAAACACATACAATGTTTCAAATTGCATTCTATAAAACCTAAAGGTAGTTTTATACTGTTTGCCCACAAAAAAGTAGGTTTACAAAGTGGTTCCACATTACGAATGGTGTCTATCATTTAAAAGTCAATAATTACTCATATATGAACCAATGTACTAGCTGCTGGGCCTGTCATCTTTAAAACCTATTCATGAGGCTAAAAGAGTCTTACATCCAAAAAGATTATCCCCTATAACAAAATCCCTCCTTCCTACAAATATAGGAGCTTAAATCCTGTATCTAAAACAGTTTCACAATTTTAGCAGAACTAGTATGTTCACATGAAAGTCACCTGAGAAATCTATGACATCTAATAGCAGCGAGTTTACCTAGTTTGAACAAATTAGTGAATGATGCTAAAATTAAGTTTACTTTTTAGAAATTATTTTCAGATTCAAGTAAGCAAGAAAAATGTACACAGAACTGTAAGATGTTACTATGCATCAAGAGCATTAATTTGCACAATTGTCTATAATCTTATGTTTATTAGCAACACACTCTCATGTATCCAGATAAATTAGGATTAAACAACGTGATCCTGACATATTAACACCTCAGCTACCCTGGCATTAGTTTACCCACCTAAAACAAAACCTTCTCCCTAAAAGCCCTCACAAGAAGTCTCTTATATTAAAGGTGCTTTCAATCAAACAAAATCACTTTGCTCTTAGAGGAGAATCCCTCTGATTGATCACTCAACTTACTTGCTCTTCTTTTTAAGGCAGCATTTGAAAAAAATTGTATCTTTTTGTCTATTAGCACATAAAAATTGGAAACAGCAAATTTAAGAGGTCAGAGATGGCCAGGCACAGTGGCTTACGCCTGTAATCCTAGCACTTTGGGAGGCTGGGGTGGGAGGATTACCTGAGCTCAGGAGTTTGAGACTACCCTAGGCAACATGACAAAACCTTGTCTCTAATAAAATACAAAAAATTAGCCTGGCATGGTGGTGGGCACCTGTAGTCCCAGTTACTCAGGAGGCTGATCCATGAGAATTGCTTGAACCTGGGAGGCAGAGATTGCAGTGAGCCTAGATTGTGTCACTGCACTCCAGCCTGTGTGGCAACACAAGACTTTTGTCTCCAAAAAATAAAAAACAAAACCAAAAAGGCCAGTGGAGCCACTGAGTAACAATATGTACTGGGCAGGAGCACTTAATAAATAGTGTTGAGCACTATTCTGAGAAGTTGCCCCAGTTTTTAAATTTGATCTTCACAACACCTCTATGAGGTGTGAACTACCCATTTCCCAGATAAGGAAACTAAGGTAGAGAGTAGTTTGTCCAACAGCAAGTGGCAAAGATGGGATTCAAATTAGGAAATCTGGTTGCAGACCCTAGATAACCAAGAATGTACTAAGGAAGTATTCTGAATGAAAAAGTGTAATATTGTTAACCTATAAATTCAATGCAATCCCAATAATCTCACTAGAATTACTTTAAGTGAATGTACGAAGCTGATTCCAAAATTATCTAGAAGAGCAAAAGTATTCTCAAAAAGGAACAAGTGAAAATTTTTCCCAAAGATACCAAATTACAAGATAAAGCTACAAGACAGTATCATTACTCATATTAAAAAAAAATAAAATAGTACTTTATAGTAAATAATCTAGACCTATGTACTTATGGGAACTTTATATTATAAAAGTTCTAACTCTTGGGTAAATTATAACATTCAATAACTGGTGCTAAGAAACTGAATATGAATACCACATAGAAAATAATTGTTAAATCCCTATCTCTCTACTGGAAAAAAAAAAGGGGGGAGGGACACCAGGTGTGGTGGCTCACACCTGTAATCCTAGTACTTTGGGAGGCCAAGGCCAGAGGATTGTTTCAGGCCAGGATTTCAAGACCAGCCTGGGCAACATGGCAAGACCCCATCACTCAAAAATTTAAATAGATAAAACCCCACCTTGCTCTACATACAAAAAAGGAAAACACAGATGCATTGACCATAAAATGACAACAAAAACAAAAAAGCTACAGGAGATTTATATAATCTTGAGATGTAAAAAGCCTTTCTACAGTAAGACAAAATCAGAAAGCATAAAGAAAAAACTAATAAATACGACTGCATAAAGCATAAAACTGCAAAGAAGATAAAGAGAAGACAAAGGAACATATAAAGGATTAATATGCATACATATCTAAAAGTTTGGCTTCATAACAACTAAGAGTTCATTAAAGATTTACTCATCTAGAAATGAATGTACACAAAAATCAGGAATTACAAAAATTACAAATACCTAACAACCTAAGACTTGCATAAGAAAAAATTTTAATATTTATCTAACCTGAATAGCCCAACTGATAATTATTTAGAAAAACAAATCACTGTCCTAAATCACAACTTCGTATTTTATAACTAAGATAACAGATTAACATACTTGATGGAAAGCATGGATCATCAGGGTAAGTTTCTCTATCATACAAGAATGGATGATAACGGATAATCCCTTCCACTACACCGTCTCCTTCAACATGAGCTTTGAATTCAAAACTATCAGCTGCTGTGTTTACATACAATGTCTGCATGTCGTCTTGTATTTCCCTTAGGTTGACAATCTTAGGTACCTTCCCTTTTTCAAACATAGAAATCTAAAATAAAAATGAAACAAAAATAATTAAATTCTATGGTAACTTTACTTTTGTTCTCAGCTATGATTCAACAATAGAATAAGCAAAAATTATTTGTACAAGTAATAATCTGGCTTAATGAAATATATATATATTTATACGAGTTAAACAGCTTTAAGTAGCATCTCAATAAGGAACATACTACTATAAAATATAAAGTAAGCAAAGAAACAGCAAATCAGAGCTGAAGGACAGAAAAGTCACGAGTAAATTTAAGGTTTCTTGCTAGAGGTAGGAAGTGGGACAACATTGTATGTAAAATTCTAACGTGTGGGTTACAGTATTGAGAATCCAATACTCAAATGCTCTGTGCTGCCAAACCTTGTCACCATGATATAACTTCTACAAACAAAAGGAAAGCTACATTATCTCCCTTTTCCTCCATGCTTCAAGAGATGATTGATGTTCAGTAACAATGCATAGCTCTACAGGAGACAAAAAAAGATAAACCAAGCACTACAGTAAATAAAGGTTTGAGAAAAATACATCTAGGAATAATCTCTTTAGTTGAGTATCAAACAATGAAAGTAGTTTGGTAAAAAACAAGGAGAGAGAAGTTGTCTAATTATCAAGTGTTTTTTATTATCCTGAGTCATTTGGAACTGGAACAAATATCTCATAATTTTTAATATTTTAAGATGGATTTTTCTCTTACTTCAATATCAATATTGTTGAAAGGTTCAACTTCTTTTGATGTTCGTATTTCATTTCCTTTTGGGCCATGAATATAGTAATGATAAATATGCCTAAAATAGAGAAGAATAATTTTATACTTTTAATTCACATAAAATTATAGTTAATGTAATCTATCAAAATATTTTAACACTACTTACTAGGTATCAAGCACTTTATTAAGCATTTTAAAATATATATTCCATTTAATGGTAAAAACAATTGAGATGCAGGTATTATTGCATCTCATTTTACAGATATAGAACCTGGGGTGCAAGAAGTGTATGTAAGTTATCTGACATCACAGAACAGAGTTAGGGAGCCGTGGGCTTCAACCCAGGCCTTACCAAGTTCAAAGACCACATATACCACTTCCAAGAGGAATAATTCATCAAATAAATATAAACTAGATAGCAAGAGTCTATAATTCTACTTGCCAGGTACATTCCAGAAAGGACTCAATTATCGGTGGTAAACTGGATTAGATATCTAATCTCAATAAGAGAATACCATTCTAGAACAGCAGTCCCCAACCTTTTTGGCACCAAAACCAGTTTCATGGAAGACAATTTTTCCAGAGATGGGAGTTGAAGGGGGGTGATTTGGGATGAAAATGTTCCACCTCAGATCAACAGGCACTAGAGTCTCATAAGGAGCACGCAATACCTCACACGCACAGTTCACATTAGGGTTCGTGCTCCTATGAGAAATCTAGTGCTGCCACTGATCTGACAGGAGGCGGAGCCAGGTGGTAATGCTCACTCGGGCCCACCACTCATTGTGGGGCCGGGTTCCTAAAAGGCCACAGATGGGTATCAGTTCACGACCCGAGCATTGGGCACCCCTGTTCTAGAACATTCATCTCTCCTCTCCTATAGCACTGAGACAATCTTACCCTAACATTCCAAAAACAAAACTAGTAAGTTTGACACCATCTCACTGAAAACCAACACTTTGGAAAGCAACACCTCTTTATTTTTTTAGAAAAGGTTAAAAAAGATTGTATTTTGGTAACATTGTTCAGAATTATAAAATACCATGTCTTTATTCGTGAAATAGAAATTTGCAATATTTCTTCATAATCCTTCTTTGTTAGAGCAAGAGTATATTTAAATTATGTGTTAATGTACACTGAGTTCCTTCAATAAACTATAAAATAGCTAATAAAATATGTACTTGAAGAAAACTGCAAAGTCCTATTTAAATACCGTGGGTAACAGGGATAATAAACAGAACTATTCAACAAGAAAAAAGGTATTCCTAAAACCAAATTTATTTTCCCATAAAAAAATTTTAAAATTCTCTTAGCGTATAATTATGTATAAAATTGAGACTCTCAAGAACAATAGCCTTTTGGGTAAATGTAAAAAGATACATTTTTAAAATATGAATTTTGAGCAGATGTACCCATTTTGCAAGTCTCAGTAAATCAGACTAATGCAAATTAGGGAAACAATACAGTAAATCGTACGTATCACATAGCTATAAAAAAAAAAAGTTTAGGCCAGGCGCGGTGGCTCACGCCTGTAATCCCAGTACTTTGGGAAGCTGAGGTGGGTGGATCACCTGAGGTCAGGACCAGCCTGGCCAACACGGCAAAACCCTGTCTCTACTAAAAATACAAAAATTAGTTGAGTGTGGTGGCACGCGCCTGTAATCCTAGCTACTCGGGAGGCTGAGGCAGGAGAATCGCTTGAACCCAGGAGGTGGTGGTTGCAGTGAGCCGAGAGTACACTATTGCACGCCAGCCTGGGCAACAAGAGTGAAACTCTGTCTCAAAAAAAAAAAAAAATATTTAGAGTCATTAAATAACTATTCGTCTGATTTGGTCTAATGGGATATAGAGTCCCTACAAGTTTTACTGGAATAAAAACACAATGATTATTTTCAGTACTAATGTCATATAGGCACATATGTACATATATTTTTTATTTTAATAGGCTTGATGCATTCATTCACTTGATAAACATTTGAGCATCTACCATGTAGCAAGTATTCTTCTAGAAGACATTGGAGATACAGCAGTGAATTTAACAACAACAAAAATAAGTATATATGGTATGGAAGATTATGACAGGTCCTATGGAAAAGAAGCACAAAACGGGGTCATGGAAGTGATATAGTGCTCAATTGGACAAATTGTGAAGTTCATTTTTAATTTTATAATATTGTCAAAATCCTGTGCCTCAAATAATGCTCAGTACGCTAGAGGTGATCTATAAATATTTACAGAATGAATGAATAGAGAGCTATTTTAACACCAATATCAGAGTACCGGATAATACTAAAGGGAAGAAAATGAGACAAGAGCAAAAAGGATACCAAAGAGGCTTCAGTGTATCTGTAATATTTTCTGTTTTAAAAAAGTTAAGTAGCAACATTTCCTAAGCCAAATATAATTACTTACGCTAACTGTCGTGTCCAAAGGTGGAAATAATTTTTCAAGTACTGTATGTGTTCTGGTTGTACCCCTGTGATAACCACAGCAGTAAAGCTATCTTTTTCCTTCTCCTCTATGATAAGATGATGCAGAAATCTTTCATCATCATTTGTAATGTGAACAGAATCAGAGGGCTAGAAGAGTGAACAGAAATACAACAGATTAAATCATCTAAATTATAATTATACAAATAGCTATTGCATCAAATTTTAATGTGATTTACTTGGAGTTTCACAAATAGGCTTCAGAAAAGCTTTTGGAGGAAATTGGCCCAATACAACAAATTGGCTGAGTATGTGACAACACTGTGAAGACAAGGGAACTTTCACACAAACTGCTAAACTAGCATGCATAAAGTGCACCCTATCTTATAATGCTAAACCGATTTTAGAATCATAAAGGAAAAGGTAAAGACAAATACTGAGTTTTAAAATGCCTTAAAAAAATTGAGGACACTTACCCTAGGGTAGAATGAACCCTTGCCTTGCTTGGGAGACCTACCACTTAACTTGGTCAGGACCAATGCCCAGCCCTCCATGTTCAAGAAAACTACAGGGCAGGCTGGACCCAGCTAGCTAAGCCCAAACACATAGTGCTTAAAAGTAAAATCATCCTGGACACCAGTCCACTTTCAGAGAATATCTAAAACTTATGGAAGGGAGGTAGCAGGGGAATTTGAGGATAAAATTACAAACTTCTCCATCTGTAGTATGAATCTATGTTTTAAAAAATTGCAGGCCGGGTGCGGTAGCTCACTCCTGTAATCCCAGCACTTTGGGAGGTTGAGGCGGGCAGATCACCTGAGGTCAGGAGTTCAAGACCAGCCTGGCCAACAAGCCGAAACCCCATCTCTACTTAAAATACAAAAGTAGCCAGGCGTGGTGGTACACGCCTATAAACCCAGCTACTAGGGAGGCTGAGGCAGGAGAATCGCTTGAGTCCGGGAGGCTGAGGTTGCAGTGAGCTAAGATCACGCCACTGCACTCCAGCCTGGGCAACAAGCATGTCTCAAAAAACAAACAAACAAAAAACAAGGTATGCACGCACGTGTGTGTGTGCGCGTATTCATATACAGTCATGTGCCACATAACATTTCTGTCAACAATTGACTGCAGTGGTCCCATAAGATGATACAGTATTGTAAAATTAGTGTACCTTTTCTATGTTTAGCTACACAAATATTTACCATTCTGTTACAACTACCTGGGGTAACAAGCTATACAAATTTGTAGACTAGGAGCAGTACCCTATACCATATAGCCTAGGTGTGTAGTAGGCTATGCCATCTAAGTTTGTATAAGTACACTCTATGATGTTCACATAGCAACAAAATAACCTAATGACACATTTCTCAGAATGTATCCCTGTCCTTAAGTGATAGGAGACTATATCTACTGTGTATGTTGCTATATACATTTTAAAACTGTGGAAATAAAAACAGACTAAACTATTCTATTTAGGAAATCAGTTGATTTTTAAAAATAAGTATGTATGATTACTTGCTTAATTAAAAACAGTGTTACAGCTCTTTTAGAATTTGTCTATCAAATTCTAAAATTTCTGATTAAAAAAACAATAAATCCTTAAGACCATACCCCTTCAAAACCATTATAATGCATCTCTATACACTAAATTGCTAATATCACAGCTACAGTATACACAAGTAACATTTCATATACTTTTGAGTCAGGAGATTAGTCTGAATTTACTAATGATGCAAATTCATTATCCAAATATTTATCAAGCATCTTCTGTAAGTCCTATGCCTCAACTTGGGCCTGAGAAAGATAGGTTCAAGATAAATAAGACAGTGCCTTTGTGCTCTACAAATTCCATCTGGTAGGAGATGAAAAAACAAATGATTACAAAACAATATGCCATTACGTATGAAGATATGAACCAAGAGCTACAGAGGTAAAACGAGGGTGACAGTCACCCAGCAGATGACTGAATAGTAACATTCCAGACAAATGAGAACATGAATTCAAGAGCATAAAGGAAATAAGGTAGTTTTAGGATATATGATAAACATATGATAAAAGATGAGGCGGGATGGCTGAATTACAGCAGTGGAAAGTGGGTGGAAGAGGATAGATGAAAGAAAATAATATAAAAGACAAAATTGAATGTGCTGAATGATTAACAAAAAGGATTACCAACTTTAACTGCATGGCTAGTGGATGCCATTAATTGAAAAGGGTAGTTGAAAGGAAGACAGGAGAAGGAGAGAATAAGAAAGGTTTATGGATAATATTTGATCTCTTTCTTTTAAGAGACAAGGTCTCTCTATGTTGCCCAGCTGGTCTTGAACTCCTGGGCTCAAGAGATTCTCCCTCCTCAGCCTCCCAAACTGCTAGGACTACAGGCATGAGCCACTGTGCCCAGCCAATATTTGACTTCAAAGGTACCAAAAGTGAGTTACTCCTCGAACACCTAATTGAACCTGGAACATCTAATTGAACCTGGAAATGAGTGTACTGGATATGATCAGTTGGTATTCATCATCCGTTCCTACCACCTTTTACTGTACTCTCTCGGGCTGCAGAGGTTGGAAGGCAAAAAAATACTGTTTGGATTGTGGATGAAAATTAGGTTTCACCAATTAGATGTACTAGCCAAAATCTGGATGCCAAAAATGAAGCAGAGGCTATTTCCTGAAGTTTCTTAAAAGTTTTCTGTTATCACATAAGGCACTGAAAGATCAGTAACCAGGTTTCAGGTTTAAAGTGTCAAAAGGCCACTGCAGCCCTAATTATGGCCAGAAACTGTTTTCCAGTTTTGGAGCAATTGTGGCAGTGAGATCATTCCAACTCTTGAATCACAGATACAGCAGTGAGTTCCTGAATTCCAGACCCAGTGGTGGTCCTCCAACTGAATGATTCTAGCAAATGTTGCAGCATCCCTCCAGGATAACTTCAGAGTCCTGGCATCATTCTAGAAGGCTTAGCCCATAATTCATTCCTTTGGCCCTTCCAATAATCAGGTAAGCATCTAATTCCCTCTATTAAATATTTTCTGTTTAAAGGGCCTAGGATGGTTTGTTTCCTTTGCTGAAGCTAGCATGATTCAGTGTCTCAGTCTTGAGAAAAGTTTTCACATGAAACACAGATTTGAGAGCTTTTGACATAAGTAGCAAATATACATCTTTAGAAAAGGTAAGACCGTTGACTATAGAACAAGAACCACCAACTCCACCCACATTCTGAAAACTGCTCACAGGTCAGAGATAGAAGTCCAACAAAAATAGGCTGGAAAAGACTGGTCAGAAAAGGAAACAGACCAGGTACTTGTTGGTACCCATGAAACATTTGTTCGGAAGAACTAAGCACAAAACACAGAAAAGGCTGGCAGAAAAATGGTGCTCCAAGAGACACAGTTGTATACAAGCTTTGTAATATGCACAGTTTCAAAAACCACCTAAATTCTCAATTCCTATTTTTCACCAGTTTTATCATGGCAAGTAATATTTCCACCATTATATTTTATAGGGCTTTGTGGTGGTTAAGACAAGATGGAATACTGTTATGCAAAAATATCAAAATATGCAATTTGTTAAGTAAATGAAACAAAGAAAAGAAAGTAATGTCCTGCACAAAGGGTATATTAAGTTATCGAGAAAAAAGTGGATAATAAAATGGAAAAAAAATCCAACCCATCAACTAATGAAAGAAAAGGTTTTTTTTTTTTAAATTATCAAATGGCCAACATTTTGCTGCCCTTTCCCCTTCTCACTCTTTTGAAAAATAAATGGTCAGACATGTACTTTCATACAGTTGTTGGAAGTGTATGTGACTTTGGGTTTAACCTTTCTGACAAGCAGTTTTGAAATACATGCCATGAACATTTAAAAAGTTCAAATTCAGGCTGGGCATGGTGGCTCACACCTGTAATCCTAGCACTTTGGGAGGCCGAGGTGGGCAGACTGCCTGAGGTCAGGAGTTCGAGACCAGTCTGGCCAACATGGTGAAACTCCGTCTCCACTAAAAAAAAAAAAAAAAAAGAAAAAAAGAAAAAGAAAAAAATTAGCAGGGCGTGGTGGTATGCGCCTGTAATCCCAGTTACTCAGGAGGCTGAAGCAGGGGAATTGCTTCAACCAGGGAGCCAGAGGTTGCAGGGAGCTGAGATCACGCCACTGCACTCCAGCCTGGGTGACAGAGCGAGACTCCGTCTCAAAAAAAAAAAAAAATTCAAATTCATTATCACAGCTATTAAAATTATAACAATCTAAACTAAGAAAAAAATCTGTAATTCAGGTAAGATGTTATGCAAAGATATTCATCGGATTGTCTTTACCATTACTGTAAAATCCTTTAAATAAGCCAAATGCTCAACAGAATCATGAAATTATGTTACAATCATTGAAGGAAATGTTATAAAGCTACTAAAAACTGTTGTGTATCAAAATATTCTATAAGATGGGGAAATACTCAACATGTTAATTTTTTAAATGTGGGATCAAAACTATTAAGTACATATTTTAAAAAGCTGAATTAGAAGGAAATTCACCAAAATGTTTCAGTAGGCTTCTCTAGGACTTGGGAGTATTTTTATCTTCCTTAGGCTTTCCTATAAAGTTTCCTACAAGTTGTTTTAGAATCAGAAAGCCAAATTTTTAAAAGTTCAAAATTACCCTTTAAAAATTTTTTATTGTTTTGAGACAGTCTTGCTCTATCGCCCAAATTGGAATGTAGTGGCGTGATCATAGCTCACTTGCAGCTGGGCTCAAGTGATCCTCCCACCTCAGCCTGCTGATTTGCTGGGACTACAGGTGCACACCACCACACCCGGTTTTTTTTTTTTTTTTTAGTAGAGACAAGGTCTCGTATGTTACAGAGGCTGGTCTTAAACTCCCGAGTTCAAGCAATCCTCCCACCTCAGCTTCCCAAAGTACTGGTATTACAGGACTGAGCCACCATGCCCAGCCCAAAATCACTTTA
The DNA here is from genome assembly GCF_028878055.3 of Symphalangus syndactylus. Lineage (NCBI taxonomy): Eukaryota > Metazoa > Chordata > Mammalia > Primates > Hylobatidae > Symphalangus > Symphalangus syndactylus. Next base: position 68,587,086 of record NC_072423.2, on the reverse strand, counting down.
AAATAAAGATTTTCCCGTAATCCTAACACTTTGGGAGGCCAAGGTTGGAAGACTGCCTGAGTCCAGGAGTTCGAGGCTGCTGTGAACTGTGATAGCACCACTACACTCTAGTCTAGAGGGACAGAGTGAGACCCCATCTCTTAAAATAATAAGTAAACTAACATATATTAAAAATTTTAGATTAAAAATCGTGTTTCAGGCTGGGCGTGGTGGCTCACATCTGTAATCCTAGCACTTTGGGAGGTTGAGGCGGGTGGATCATTTGAGGTCAGGAGTTCAAAACCAGCCTGGCCAACATGGTGAAACACTGTCTCTACCAAAAATACAAAACAATTAGCAGGGCGTGGTGGCAAGCACCTGTAATCCCAGCTACTCGAGAGGCTGAGGCAGGAGAATATCTTGAACACAGGAGGTGGAGGTTGCAGCAAGCTGAGGTTGTGCCACTGCACTCCAGCGTGGGAGACAGAGTGAGACTCCATCTCAAAAAAAAAAAAAATCATGTTTCAAACAAAGAAGAGTTGAAGGAATGTACAATAAATATACCATTTACTTGCCACCAAGATTCAAATTTGTTAACATTTTGTATTATGAACACAAGAATTTCAATGCAAACTTGTAACAGCAATCTCTCATTTATTTCTCCAGAGGTCCAATTTCCTGAAAGTCCATTACCCTATTACTGTTTTTCTACTCTGTAATTTTATTATATAACAAAGATTTTAAAACCCAAATTCAGACCAGAGGAAAAAGTTTATAATCCTATAAGCAATTTACAGAAAGCTTAGTAAGCTTTATGAGACAACTTGTCTGAAGATTTTTGGCTTGAGAAAGCCCATTTTTGTTATTATGACTAAAGGAAAGGGTAACTCATTTTGAAAATTTCATACCTTCAAGTTAAGTTCTGTTCTACCATCTACCCAAAGGAGTAAATTTATAATTATGAGTTAAAGTGTATTGTACCTTTCTGTTTCTAATATATCCACTATATATTGCCTCTTTATTTTTCTCCTTCTTCTCAAAATCTTCTTTAGAAAGCACAAGCTCATGAACATCTTGGGAATCTGCAGGTTTGCTTATCATCTGTTAAATATTAAAAAGAGTACTTTTTAAATTCCTAATAAACTGGTTAATGCATTTAGACAGAGTCAACTTCAAAATATTTTGATCAACTTTCATTTATAAGAAATCTTTTTACTTACTCTGGCTGATTGTCCAACAAAGAAGACAGCTTGCTTGCCCCCAACACCAAAATAGGAAATATCACTGTTTAAACTGCGTGGCACTGGTACTGGACGAACATATCCTGAATGATCACTAAAATAAAACATTAATGCAGTGATTTTAAACAAGCTAGTTGAGTGTCAAAAGAAACTTTCATTGCACTTGTATTCAGTGTTAATAAAATGATCACCAGGCCTGCAAACACCCCTAACTGAAAGGTGAAATAATCAGTGTCAAGACATCTACTCCAGTGCATCTCAAAGTGTAGTCCCCAGGCCAGATGCATCAGCTTTAGCTGAAAACTTTTAAGAAATGCAAACTCTTGGGCTCAATCCTACTAAATCAGAAAATCTCTCAGCAAACAGGACTAAGTAAGTATTTTTATTATCCTCATGCCTCTAAAACTTTCCTTCAAAATTGTTTGCTACTTCAAAACTTGCTAAAATATTGTCTGAAGAATGATGGTAATTAGAGCAAAGGAGAGTCTCACTTCCATATATCATGATAAATGAAGAGCTCTGAGGGAACATTGCACCATAACAATATTCTGAAGAAGAGGCACCACTGGTCTTTCAAAATATAGGCAAAGTCTCCAGGGACATTATCCCCCAATATCAGAAATAAACAGAATGAAGGTGAGGCTGGAACCACTATTAAAGTCAATGGAAAGATTAAAGAGCAAGTGTGACATAGCTGTAGAGAATTAGAGAACAGAAAGATGCAAAGAATATAACCACACGAAACAAAGAAAGAAAAGAAAACTGAAAATATCAAAGTGGCGTTAAAAGACATAAATGATCAAAGGAAAATATCTCGCACAAGATTAAATGTAGTTCTAGAAAGAGAAGGGACAGAGAAATGGAAAATAGCTGTAAATATTCTTGAGTCAATAAAAGACATGGCTTCACAGATCCAGGAAAACCAAAAGAACCCAAACAAGATACATAACAAGAAATCAACATCACTGTAAACACCAAAAACCAAACAGAAGAACTAGAAAATAGGCTGAGAGATAAGACAGGACAAAATAGATTAGCAGGCTTTGACAACGACAGTAAAAGACAGAGAGGAATATTATCTCTACAGTGCCTGAAAAAAATCTGTTAACCTAAAATTGTCAGCTAGAGAAAAATAAACAATTTATAGATAAAAACCAAAGTAATTTACCATCAGAAGACTTGTTCTAAAGAAATGTTCCTACAAGCACAATCTAACATACAAGAGGTCACCATAATATAATACATACAAAAGTAATTTTTTTAAGTACTACATATGAGACATTTACTGGTGTGGTGAAAAAGTGGTGTGTGTGTATTGTTGAATTTCTAAAAAGTCACAACTTCAAATACCTTCAATAACAAAAGTGTCATTTCAGGAAGGGAGTGACCAAAGCTAATGAAGTCCTTAAGTTGGGGGAAGGAAAATACTTTTAATCCTGAAATCTAAAGTTAAATATGCATGTTAAAACTTCAAAGAAGATCAGAGAAGATATAAAGTCTAAAATATTAAAAAGAAAAAAGGTGGAGCAAGAAAACAAAACAGCAGAAGACAATAAATTTAAGAGAAACAGAAGAAACAGAAACAGAAAGAATGGGATAAACAAAAACATTTTAATTGGTATAAAAAGTCCTATCCTCATATATAAATAATCAAAATAAACATAAAGACAACATTGACCAAGTAGGACACTGTAATACCAGAGATACAAAACAACAAAAGCACCCAAAAAAGTATTCCCTCACAATACCCCCCCAACATCTACAATCACATCCCCACACAACACACACAAACTGTCGACACAAAGTAACACAGAGAAAATGCCTCCCCACACAAGTTTGCATTTATACAAGACACCTCACACAATACACAAACACACCACTACTTTCAACAGAAACATACACCACAATGCTACAAAGCATACACACTGATTAAAAAAAAAAATCTTAAAACAGGTCAGAGAAAAACACAATATGTTTTGAGATACAAAGATAAGACTGACAACAGATTTCTCCTTATAAATGATGCAAGCTGGTAGAAAACTGAGTGACATATATCTTAACATACAGGTTTGAGTGCCCCTTATCCAAAATGCTTCGGACCAAAAGTATTTCAGATTTCTGATTTCTTTTCCAATTTTAGAATAGATGCATTATACTTACCACCTGAGCATCCCAAGTCTGAAAACGCAACATCTGAAATGTTCCAGTAGCATTTCCTTAAGTGTCACATTGGTGCTCAAAAAATTTTGGATTCTGGAGCATTTCAGATTTTGTATTTTTGAATTTGAGATGCTCAACTTGTACTTAAATTTTTTTAAAGTCAAGCTCAAACTAGATGCTCAGCAAAACTATCTTTGGGGTTTGGGGGAAAGAGAGAGATCCCATCAGACATACAAAATCTGAAAAAAATTCACCAAGAACAGACTCAAGTTATAAAAGAATGTTTAGAAAGATCTTAAGAAAGGAAAACAATACTGGATAGATTTACACAAAGGAATGAATACAAGCTCTAGTAAATATGGTAAATATGTGGGTAAACATAAACTGGTTCAGGGACTCAGATTTTGTATGCAAATGTTCATAGCAGCATTATCAAAAGACAAAAGGTAGATACAACTTGTGTCCATTAATCTATGAACTGACAGACAAAACACAGTATGGTTGTACAGTGGAGAATTACTCAACCGTAAAAAGGAACTAAATTCTGATACATGCTACAACATGGATGATCCTCGAAAATTATGCTAAGTGAAGTAAGTCACACTTGACAAATACTGTATAATGACAAATACTGTATAATTCCACTTAAATAAGGTACCTTGATTAGGTAAATTCATTGAAACAGAAAGTACAATAATGGTTACCAGGGGCCAAGAGTGGGAGCAACAGGGAGTTACTGTCTAATGGGTAAAGCTTCAATTTGGGGGTACAGGGTGAAAAAACTTTAGGAATACATAATAATAATAGTTGTAAAAGACTGTGACTGTAATTAATGCCATGGAATTATATACTTTAAAATGGTTATAACTGCAAATTTTATGTTATTTATATCTTACCACAATTTTTTAAAAGAGAACTGCTTTAAAAAGGGACAGAACAGGCCGGGCGTGGTGGCTCACGCCTGTAATCCTGGCACTTTAGGAGGCTGAAGCAGGCGGATCACGAGGTCAGGAGATTGAGACCATCCTGGCTAACAGTGAAACCCCGTCTCTACTAAAAATACAAAAAATTAGCCGGGCGTGGTGGCAGGAGCCTGTAGTCCCAGCTACTCGGGAGGCTGAGGCAGGAGAATGACGTGAACCCGGGAGGCAGAGTTTGCAGTGAGCCAAGATAGCGCCACTGCAGTCCGGCCTGGGCAAAAGAGCGAGACTCCGTCTCAAAAAAAAAAAAAAAAAGGGGACAGAACAGTGTGCTGTTGGAAAACAGGGCAGATGTGTATAGTTTAGCAAGAAAGGTCAGGAAGTTGAGAAGAAGGCTTTTTACATTAAGGAGAGAGGCAAATGATTATTTAAAGCTAAATAACAATATTGTACTTTGATATTTATGCCAAAGTAAAATGTATAAAAACAAAAGTACAAAGACCAAGATAGCATAAATGGAAGTATACTGTTGTGATGTATTTATATGCTAAGTGGTTTAGTATTACTTAATACAGACTGTGATAAATTAAAGATTTATACTATGAATCCTAGAGTTTCCAGTAAAGTAACAGCTATCGTTAATAAGCCAAAAAGGAAATAAAATGGCATCACACACACACACACACACACACACACACACACACACACACACACAGAATCTGCAATAACGCAGGAAAAAAAAGAAAATGGGAACAAAAAATAGGCAGGAAAAATAAAAAATTAACAAGGATGGTAAACTTAAATCTAAACATATCAATAATCCAATCAAAAGCAACTGATCCAAACACTCCAATTAAAAGGCAGAGATTGTTAAATATTAAGACACAAATATCTACAGCCTAAAAGAAACCCTCTTTAAATATAAAGAGACAATAGGTTAAGAGGTTGGAAAAATATTTATCATTTTAACACTAATGAAAAGAAAGCTACAGTGACTATATTAACACCAGATAAAGTCAATAAAAGATACCAGGAAATGAACAAAGAACAATTAAAACAAATAAATGGGTAAACAGACTATCACTCTTTGTATTATTACATTTAATTACATTATGGATATAATAATAGCCAGTATTATTTTCCTTCCTGGATAACGTAATAATATCCAGTATTGTTTTCCTTTCTGAAGATCTTTCTAAACATTCTTTTATAACTTGAGTCTGTTCTTGGTGAATTTTCTTCAGATTTTGTATGTCTGACAGGATCTCTCTCTTTCCCCCAAAGATAGTTTTGCTGAGCATCTAGTTTGAGCTTGACTTTAAAAAAATTTAAGTACAAGTTGAGCATCTCAAATTCAAAAATCCAAAATCTGAAATGCTCATTATACATTTAATTACATTAAATGTAATAATACAAAGACGCTAAATGAAATTTTAAGTGTGGTTATAAAACATGACCCAACTATATGTTGTCTATAAGAAACCCATTTCATATATAATAATAAAGGTAGGTTAAAAGAAAATGGATGAAAAAAGATATAGCATGAAAACAAGCTGGGATGGCTATACTAACAGATAAAGTACACTTCAAAGCAAAGAAAATAACCAGTGACAAAGAGCAACACTACATAATGAATAAAAGGGTTGGTCAACCAAGAAGGCACAGAAGGCGTAACAATCCTTGGAGACTTCAATACCCCCTAGTTACTACCACACAGAAAATCCAGCAAAGATATAAAGAAATGAATAATATCATCAACCAATAGAATCTAACTGACATTTTCAGAACAGTTCTCCCAACAAGAGCAAAATACACCTTCTTTTCAAAGACACATAGAAAATTCACCTAGATAGATAACATCCTGGATCATAAAACCCAACAAATGTAAAACAACTGAAATCACTTAAGAGCACATTCTCTAGCTATCACGAAATTAAACTTGAAATCAATAGAAAGACAATAGGAAAATCTGTTGGAACACTTATAAATTCACGCACTTTTAAAACAATCCACGGGTTAAATACGAAGTTGCAAAGGAAAAAAGTAGACTGAACTGAATGAAAAAGAAAATACAGCATAACAAAACTTGTGAGATGCTGCAACTTATTTCCTAGAATTATGATTAACCAAAGTCTATGAGCTAATGTTTATTAAGAAAAAAAAAAGTAAATGAGTTCTAAGTATTCAGTTACTATGGCAATACTGCTAGGAAATAAGTTGAAAATACCCTCTGATATTTTCCTTAAAATATTTCTGGGAAAATATACAAAAGTTTAGAGAAGGGAGAAGCTCACTGATAAAACACAACATACATACATCCGGTCATGCAAAACTAAAGAATTCTCTCCACTAGTTAGAAATGCACAAAATGATAAATCCCTTTTTCAACCCAAATGACCCATGCAAAACAAATCTAGGCAACAACTCTATCACAGCAAGTAAGGCTGAGAATATTTATTTCAAGACAGTCTCAGACTTGTGTTAATGAGTCTAGAAAAATTCCCATATCCACTCAAGGACTATGTAAATATCCCTTCATGAATATAAATAAAAGTAGAAAAATACAATTTCAAGGAACAGTTTTACACCACAGCAGTCCTCTGGAGAATTAGGAAATTAATCTCCTTCAGGAATAAATTTACATCAAAGTCCAAAAATATTTCAGAAAGTATCTTAATTCATAATCTTCATACAATGAAAGAGGACACTTAATCTTTGGGAAATTTTGATGGAAACAAAACATAAGAGGTGTTTCAAGTAAGAAAAAGTATCAGGGGGCCTGGCGCGGTGGCTCACGCCTGTAATCCCAGCACTTCCGGGAGGCTGAGGTGGGTGGATCACCTGAGGTCAGGAGTTCAAGACCAGCCTGGCCAACATAGTGAAACCTCATCTCTACTAAAAGTACAAAATTTTTCAGGAGTGGTGGTGTGCGTCTATAATCCCAGCTACTTGGGTGGCTGAGGCAGGACTGCTTGAACCTGTGAGGCAGAGGTTGCAGTGAGCTGAAATCATGCCACTGCACTCCGGCCTGGGGCTGACAGGTAGGACTCTGTCTCAAAAAAGAAAAAAAAAAAGAAAAGAAGAAAAGAAAAGAAAAAGTTATCAGGGAAGATGATCAAATTATTAAAACAAACTATCTAAATGATTGCCAGGAAGCCAGGGTACAGTAACAATGTATGTATATATCTCACTATTTTGAATCTAACAAAGGAGGAGAAAAAAAACCACCAAAATTCAGAAAGCTCCACCTCTAACAAAACTGGCCACCGGCCGGGCGCGGTGGCTCAAGCTTGTAATCCCAGCACTTTGGGAGGCCGAGGCGGGAGGATCACGAGGTCAGGAGATTGAGACCATGGTGAAACCCCGTCTCTACTAAAAATACAAAAAAAATTAGCCGGGCGTGGTGGTGGGCACCTGTAGTCCCAGCTACTTGGAGAGGCTGAGGCAGGAGAATGGCGTGAACCCGGGAGGCGGAGCTTGCAGTGAGCCGAGATTGCGCCACTGCACTCCAGCCTGGCTGACAGAGCGAGACTCCGTCTCAAAAAAAAAAAAACTGGCCACCAATCTCTATCACAGCCTCTAGAATAAATGTGCCAGACATATGGAAATGACCAAATTAAAGTAGGGTGCTTAAATGTTACAAATGTATTCCCAACATTCAAGTAAACACAGATATTAGAAAGAAAACAAAAGCTCATCTTAATTTGCTGAAAACCAACAAAGACAAACCAGCTTTTTCTTTAGGAATATTAGGAAAAATCCTGTTGGGGATCCATTTCTACAACTTAAAATAAATATGGCATGGCTCATGTAGCATTTTTACTTTTTCATATTTCAACAAAATGGCTCTGAGTTGAAAGCCTTTTAATTGATGAGCAAGTTGAAAGTGCAGAAAGAGTAGCACTGATCCAACACATACCTGAATCCAGCTGACCTAACTAATGTCATACCTCTCCCCTACAAAATAATTATACACATACTATTATAATTATGTTCCAGGTATCCAAGTTAACTTCTAAAGCAATAATTCTTATAGTGCCCAAGTTATGAGAAAATTTTCTAGGTTTATGTAATGTTATATATCCTTTTTTTTTTGAGAGACAGGATCTCACTCAGTCGCCCAGGCTGGAGTGCAGTGGCGTGATCATGGATTACTGCAGCCTCGACCTCCTGGTCTCAAGCGATCCTCCCATCTTAGCCTCCTGAGAAGCTGGGGCTACAGGTGCAAGCCACAATACCTGGCTAATTTTCCTTTTTTTTTTTGAGATGGGGTCTCATTCTGTCACCCAGGCTGGAGTACAGCGGCACAACCTTAGCTCATTGCATCCTCCACCTCCCGGGTTCAAGTGACTCTCCTGTCTCAGCCTCCTGAGTAGCTGGGATTACCAGCACATACCACCACACCTGGCTAATTTTTGTATTTTTAGTAGAGACAGGGTTTCGTCATGAAGGCCAGGCTGGTCTTGAACTCCTGACCTCAGGTGATCCGCCCACTTCGGCCTCCCAAAGTGCTGGGATTACACGCGTAAGCCACCGTGCCCGGACTAAACCTGGCTAATTTTTTTAAATATTTTTTGTGGAGGTGGGTTCTCATGTTGCATAAGCTGGTCTCAAATTCCTGGACTCAAGCAATCTTCCTGCCTCAGCCTCCCAAAGTGCTGGCATTACAGGTGTGAGCCACTGAGTCCAGCTTATCGTCCTATATGTTAACAAGGGCTTGAGATACACAAGCGTATATATTTGTCAAAAATCAGTAAACAAGTGAACACTTCCAGAATGGTGGCATAAGGACTTCCAAGAATCCACTCACTGATGAAAGCAATGAGAATGCCTGAAAAAACTGTCAAAATCAATCAGCAGCAAATGTTTATCATAACAGCTGTCTGAGGCAATGAAAACAGCTGGAGAAAACAAGAATCTGACCGAAAATATACAAGGAAAAGCTGGGGAATGCGAGGTCTGCAGGGTTTTTTAAAAGCTTCAACATATTCACTAGACTCAATAAGGTCACTCCCACGTGCAGGGCTAAACACATGTTCAAGAAAGAATTGAGAAGGTCCTAATAATGACTCACCTCTCTAGCTTACCTTGAGGTTCACTACAAGCAAGAAGTGAAAGTAAGGCAGAGTTGTAAATTCTGCAACAGAGCACTAGAAACATACCCCACTATGCACACAGAGCCCCTCAGCAAAAGCTGGGAGACTTAGTGGTTCAAGGCCCTTAAGATAATGTTTGATCATTAGCTGACCACAAAGCTAACTAATCAGAAACTTCAAGGGTAACACAAGGATACAGACTTAACAGAATTAGTTCAGGGAAGCCACTACATGAACAAACAACAGACCCAACAACAAGTTTTGGGGAAGGGAGTGGTATCAGATTTCCAGAGTTGCTACATTATATTATTATAATATGACCAGTTCTCAATAAAAAATTACAAGCCATGCAAAAAGATATTAAAGTATGGTTCACACACAGGAAAAAGAACAGTTGGTAGAGACTGTGGCAGAAGAAGCTCGGCTATTTTAAATATATTCAAAGAACAGAAACCATGTCTAATGAATTAAAAGTATAAGAAATGTATTTCACCAAACAGAGAGTATCAGTTGGGATAGAAATCACAAAAAAGAACTGAATAGAAATTCTGGATTTGAAAAAACAATAACCAAAATGAAAAAAATCACTTAAGAGACTCAGAGCAGATTTGAGTTGGCAGAAGAATCCATAAACTTGAAGGCAGACTGATTGAAATTATTTAGTTTGAGGAACAAAAAGAAAAATGAAGAAAAAAGAACAGACCTGTACTATAGAGCACCATCAAGTATATGGATAAGAGGAGTCATAGAAGCAAATGAGAGAAAGAGATCGCTTCTCGGCCTTTTGGCTAAGATCAAGTACAAATGAGAGAAAGAATACTTGGAGAAAAAAATGGCCCAAAACTCCCCAAATTTGATGAAAAACTTTATTCTATATATCCGAGAAGCTCAATGAACTCTAAGTAGGAACTCGAATCCACACCTAGACACATCAGCATTAAACTGTCAAAAGCCAGAGACAAAAAGAGAATCTCAAAAGCAGTGAGAGAAGCAATTTATTACACAGAAGTGATCCTCAAAAAGATAAACAGCTAATTTGTCATCAGAAACCATAAAGCCAGAAGGCAGTGAATGAATATATTCAAAGTGTTGAAAGACAAAAGACTGTCAACTAAGAGTTCTTTTTTTTTTTTTTGAGATGGAGTCTCTCTCTGTCGCCCAGGCTGGATGGAGTGCAGTGGCGCCATCTCAGCTCACTGCAAGCTCCGCGTCCCGGGTTCACGCCATTCTCCTGCCTCAGCCTCCTGAGTAGCTGGGACTACAGGCGCCCACCACCACGACCTGCTAATTTTTGTATTTTTAGTAGAGATGGGGTTTCACTGTGTTAGCCAGGATGGTCTCGATCTCCTGACCTTGTGATCCACCTGTCTCGGCCTCCCAAAGTGCTGGGACTACAGATGTGAGCCACGGCGCCCGGCCCAACCAAGAGTTCTTTACCCAGCACAAGTAGCCTTCAAAAATAATGGAAAGGGGCCAGGTGCGGTGGCTCACACCTGTAATCCTAGCACTTCGGGAGGCCAAGGCAGGCAGATCACAAGGTCAAGAGTTCGAGACCAGCCTGGCCAATATGGCGAAACCTCAACTCTACTAAAAATACAAAAATTAGCTGGGTATTGTGGTGCACGCCTGTAATCCCAGCTACTTGGGAGGCTGAGGCAAAAGAATCACTCGAACAAGGGAGGCAGAGGTTGCACCAAGTTGAGATTGCACTACTGCACTCCAGCCTGGGCTACAGAGCGAGACTCCATCTCAAAAAAAAAAAAAAAAAGGAAGATTAAGACATTCTCAGATAAAAACTGAGGGAATTAGTTATTGGCAGATCTGCCCTAATGGAGCCACTAGAGAGAGTCCTTTGGGCTAAAATACCAGGATATTAGAAAGTATTATAACTCAAACACACATGAAGAAATAAACAGAAAATAAGGTAGTGGTAATTATATAATTAGAAAAGACAAGCCAGGCGCGATGGGGCTCACGCCTGTAATCCCAGCCCTTTGGGAGGCCGAGGCAGGCAGATTACCTAAGGTCAGGAGTTCGAGACCAACGTGGCCAACATGGTGAAACCTCGTCTCTACTAAAAATACAAAAATAAGCCGGGAGTAGTGGCATGTGCCTGTAATCCCAGCATGTGCCTATAAGTCAAGCCCAGGAGGCTGAGGCAGAAGAATCACTGGAACCCAGGAGGTGGAGGCTGCAGTAAGCCAAGATTGTGCCATTGCACTCCAGCCTGGGCAACAAAGCAAAGACTCTGTCTCAAAAAAGAAAAGAAAAGAAAAGAAAAGAAAAGAAAAGAAAAGAAAAGACAAGACAAGACAAGACAAGACAAGACAAGACAAGACAAGACAAGACAGGAAGGAAGACAAAGAAAGAAAGAAAGAAAGAAAGAAAGAAAGAAAGAAAGAAAGAAAGAAAGAAGGAAAGGACAGTATAAATGCATTCTTTGTAACTCTTCTGATTCAAAAGATCAAGGCATAAAATAGTAAGTATAAAACTCTAGTAACAGGGCTATAATGTATAACGATCACATTTATATGAAAATAATAGTACACGGAAGTGGGAGGAGAACAAAGCTAAGTAGGAGCGGTTTTTGTATACTACAGATTATGTCATTGGCATTAATCCAGACTGGATTGTTATAAATTAAGATGCTGGTTGTAATCCCTAGAAAAACAACTAAAAATGTAGATTAACAACTATTGGCCAGATGCGGTGGCTCACTCTTGTAATCCCAGCACTTTGGGAGGCTGAGGCAGGTGGATCGGTTGAGCTCAGGAGCTGGAGACTAGCCTGAGCAACATAGTGAGACCCCACCTCTATAAAAAATTAGCCAGGTGTGGTGACATGCACCTGTGGTCCCAGCTACTTGGAAGGCTAAAGTGAGAGGATCACTTGAGCCCAAGAGGCAGAGGTTGCAGTGAGCCAAGACAGCGCCACTACACTCCAGCCTGAACAACAGAGCGAGATTTGTCTCAAAAAACAAAACAAAACTATTAAAAGGATATTAGTGATTGCTAGGAGACAGAAAGTGATTACCACTTAGTACAGGGTTTCTTGTGGAGTTGTAAAAATATTCTGGAATTAGTGGTGATGGTTGCACAATTTTGTTAACTCAAAACTACTGAACAGTATGCTTTAATACTGTGAATTTTATGATACGTAAATTTTATCTCTATAAAAGATAAATTCAATGAAGATACATTTAAGACAGATATAAGCAATTAACTGTATGTGAATTTTACCTCAAAATTAAAAATACTGAACCCTAGAAATTAATATGGATACTTTCAAAACTAGGAAAAAGTATACTGATATTTATAACTTGTTTTGAACTGTATTAAAAAACCAGATAAACTAATGGTGGGACAGATATATAAGGAATAAAGCAACTATCAACGGTGAAACCTAGGTGTGAGTATATGGGTATTCCCTGTAGAATTTCAACTTTTCTGTATGTTTTTAAATGTTCATAATAAAATACTAAAGGAAAAAAAACAGTGCTGAGGAAACACTCAGATCCAGGTTGTGGACCATTCTACAAGAAAGCTAGCCTAAACACTATAGAAAAATTGAAATATTATGAAAAACACAAAAGCTAGGGAAACTATCATAGAATGAAGGAGATCAGACATGACCACAGAAAAAAAACTTATGAAAATCTTATGTTAAATATTGTTGCATTAATGATAAATTTCTTAGATGTAATAATGATTTTGTAGTTATTTATGAGCATCCGCTTGTCCTCAGAATACACATGCTACAGTATTTGGGAGTGAAATCTCACAAACTGACAGCAGTGTACTTTCAAATGATTCAGAAAAGCAAAGTGTGTGTGTGCAAGTGTGTAGACAGATCATAAATGTGACAAAATGTTAACAACTGATAAATCTAGGTGAAGTATATATGGGTGCTAGTTCTTTCATCTTGTCTATTGGCTTGAAATGATTCAAAATAAAAAGGGTCGGGGGAGGGAGTAGTACCCAGGTAAACGAGAGTTACAAATAATATTTCCAAACTGAAATTCTCACGTCTCCCTCTACTCTCCCCTCTATCTACTATGCTACAGTCACAACAGTCTCCTTTCTGTCCTTCAAACAAAATGAGACTGTCACAATTTCAGTCTTTGCTTTGCTGGTGCTTCTTCTACCTGAAACACACTTCTCAAAGATCTTTATTTGGCTGCTTTTTTCTGATCATTCAAGCCTCAACTCAAATATAATCTCAAAGAGGCCCTCTTCTCCAACCACCTTATCTAGAGGAGATGTGCATCAGCTCTATTATTCTACATTTTTTTTCTAGCAATCCATTCCTTCAACATTACTCTTACATTTTATTCATAGTAATAATAACTGAAATGCTTTTACATGTAATTTTTTGTATTTACTTCTGTTTCTCTCTCCAAAACAACATAAGCTACAGGTCAAGACTGTTAGTTGTTTAGTACTTTTAGCCTGTTCTTGCCTTTCTTCTACAGCCTGTCTTCTATGACATCCATCCTTGTATGCAGAAAAAAACAAATGGAAGGAGTAAAGCAACTGAGCAGAAGCTAGAGGCTGAAGGGGTGTATCTGATGTTGACAGAAATCAGAGTGTGTCAAGGAACTGATACTGGACTTAAAAGACAGTACGAGTACCTAACAGCTATAATAACAACTGATTGTTTACTGACACCAAACCCATAAAGCTAAGACTAAAACCAGCAGCAAAAAGATTTTTGCCAGAAATTACAATTTCCCTAATATTTGGTTAAGTTTAAAAGTTTGTTTTGTTCTAAGAACTAGAGAAAAATCAGAGTCAATGTCCCTGAATTCAGTTAAGATTTTCATTTCTTTCTACTCTTCCAGTTGATATAACTGATGTTTTTCTGACCATTTTGCCTAATCTACCATCTGTTCTACCTTCCCTTCTACCTAATACTTCTGTCATATGCTAAATCCTATCCTCACACTATTAAAGACAGTGGTCTTTGCCTTCTCTCTGGCTTTTTATAAATCCTTTAAATGCCACATATTTATAAAAATGGTGAAATAGAATGGTTGTGGAGAAATCTAGGCCAGGTGCAGTGGCTCACGCCTGTAATCCTAGCACTACGGGAGGCTGAGGAGGGCGGATCACCTGAGGTCAGAAGTTCAAGACCAGACCGGCCAACATGGTGAAACCCTGTCTCTACTAAACATACAAAAAATAGCCAGGCGTGGTGGTGGGTGCCTGTAGTCGCAGCTACTCGGGAGGCTGAGGCAGAAGAATCGTTTGAACCTGGGAGGCAGAGGTTGCAGTGAGCCGAGATTGCACCACTGCACTTCAGCCTGGATGACAGAGCAAGACTGTCTCCAAAAAAAAAAAAAAAAAAAAAAGTCTGAGGTCAGGAATGAGAAGTAATAACTAAAATGACAGCTTCTATAGCTTATATTTATTGACTGTTTACCATATGCCAGGCTCTGTCCTAAGGATTTTACATGTACTAACTCACTTAGTTGTCATAAAACCTCATGGGATATTATCCCCATTTTATGGCTATGTAAGCTGAGGCACAGAGAAGTAAAGTAAGTTGACCAATGTCACACAATTAGTAAGTGGCAAGGCTAGAATCCAAACCAGGTTCAAATGATACAAGAGTTTTGTTTTTCATACTGCCTTGTCTCTTAAATGGCACTGTTAGGTCTTTACTAATTTGATTAAAATTCTGAGGGTGCTGAAATTTTAGAAGAAGACCAATGTTTTAGCTATATTTACACATTGAGATTGATCCTTAAACGCGGGTGACTTTTCTTGACAAGGTAAAGAACAAAGCAGATTATGAACACACACCAACTATTTAATAGAATGACAAGAGACTTCCCAAGTATGTTGTTAGAAGTAGAGCAACATAGCTTAAAATATCAAAAGACCTGTGGGTCAAAGCTCTTCTTACCAGAGTTCCACTAATATCCCAAGAATCTAAATCTTTTTTATGTCTGATGGCTTTTAGCATATTTTGTTTTCCCTGTGACATCCTCATTCAGGATATTTTCTACAAGCACATTCTGATATATAACTCCACTATATTCCACTCCTGAATGTTTTACAAAAAGAGCTCTGAAAGTAGAACAACAGTGAGCTCCACAGAACCACAAGCAATTTTAGACATTTTGCAAATGGTATGAAGCGATTTCTAAAGCCCATTTTAAAACAATTCTACTGCTATAGAGGCTATACAGAGTTAGGAAAGGGGAAAAGCTCTAAGGTACCAACATATCAACTCCTACATACCTCAGGAAATGCAAAATGAGCTGTTTAATGGAAAGGCACAATATCATATAGTTCTAACTATTTCTGAGTATCAATCACAAAAATTCTATAATATAAAACCTAAATAAATATGTGAATAACAGTAAAACCTCCAATGTATCATATGCATCCAAAGGCATACCAGTTTTTTATCCTTACTAAAATACATAGCTACCCACAAAAAAAAAACAGTAAGGTTTCTAACCTTTCAAAGTCACCTTGCCTTGTGAATTTTGACAACCTATACACGGCCCAGTTGTTAAGCTGTTTAGAGGTCATTCCTCTTCCATTATCTATCACTGCAACAGCAGGTTTTCCTTGTGTTTCATCAAAAAGCTATGAAACAAAATAAGTTCAAAAAGATAGGAAAAGTCAAATCAATATTTAAAACATGAAAAGTCAAACATGAAAAAAATGATTCAACAGGCTCACTTATACATTACTGATGGAAGTGCAAATTAATACAATTTTCTGAAAGGCACTTCAGCAGCAGTATGTATCAAAAGCCTCGGAATTCTTCATGTCCTTTAGCCTAGAAATTCCATTTCTCAGAATTCAACTTAAGGAAATATTCAGAGACATTTACAAACGTGTGCAAGAATGTTCATCATTCCAGCATTCCTTCCAGTGGCAAAAATACAGAAAAAAAATCTAAATGTTCAACAGAACACAAACTACACAATTTATATTATAGCCAATAAGCCACTGCAACAACAGATTATATTGCAGAACATTCATGATATGACATATGTTAACAATGTACTGTTAAGGGAAAGTAGAAGATTACAAAAAACCAAAGGTACATATACATGTATACATATATGCATAGGAAAAAAACATGAAAAAATTTTAACAATAGATGAAGAGATATCTGACAATTATTTCTACTTTTAGTTTTATCTTTATTTTCTAATTTTCTCCAATAAACTTTTATTACTCTTACAAAAGGAAAAGTTAAATTGCTTTACAGTATTATTTCCTTACCAATTTGATCTGTATTCTTCTAACCCCAACGTTACGAGAAGTAGCAGACAATGAATTGTCAATTAATTCCGCAAGGGCAAATGCTGCAAGAGATTAAGAAAACACTGCTTAACTTTTCTCTCCCACATACTTTATATAAAACTTCAAAGAAGAAGAAACTATCAAGTACCTTAAAGCCAAAGAGCTAGAATTAAAGTATTATCCTGATCCTAATGATATAATACATAATAAAGGCATCATCACCAATCACCACCAGCATCAAAAAAGCAGTCATCAATCAGTACTTGTATGGCACTATACAGCATGAGTCAGCCAGCCATGATTCCTGGCTTCAAGGAGTTTATAATCTAAAGACAGACATACAAACATTAAGAGACAAACAGAAGACCATAACCATAAAATCAAAGACCATAACCATAAAATCAAATAGTCTGCAGTATGTAATTACATCATGCACAAGTCCAAAGTAAGCACATTTAGAAATACAAGGGCAAATATAAAGTGATAATAAGTGTCTTTTTTTTAAATATCCTATACTGCTCATCTGCAAGGTAAGTGTCTCTTGAAAGCTAATTTGGATATAGAATTCTTATGATTAACAAATTTTTCAAGTGGCAGAATACATCTGCTCAACTGACACAGAACTGCTATAGATTCACTACCACACCACCAACCTGACATTCAATTTATCACTGGCTCAACATTAACTAATACTCTCCTTTCTTCAAAGTCACTATTCACACTATTTCCTGCTTTTATCCCCTTAGTAAAAAGAAAGGTAATATATCAAATTTACGTATCTTAATTCTGCAGAAGCTTAACCCAACAAAAGCTGTAATTAATCCAAAGTAGCACTTCAGGCTGGATGCAGTGGCTCACGCCTGTAATCCCAACACTTTGGGAGGCCGAGGCAGGCTGATGCCGTGAGGTCCGGAGTTTGAGACCAGACTGGCCAACACAGTGAAACCCCATCTCTATTAAAAATACAAAAAAATAGCTGGGCATGGTAGCTGGTGCCTATAATCCCAGCTACTCAGGAGGCTGAGGCAGGAGAATCGCTTGAACCTGGGAGGCAGAGGTTGCAATGAGCCAAGATTGCACTACTGCACTCCAGCCTGGGCAACAGAGTGAGACTCTATCTCAAAAACAAAAACAAAAAACCAAAGTAGCGCTCCAGCAAGCACTTCTACTCACCCTAAACACTCCAAGGACAGCTATGTTTGTAAACGAATTGCAAAGAAGTTACCACAAATTAGATTATGTACAAGGGTCTGGCTAAGGTAATAACTCCAGAAAATGAAGAAGGGACACTGTAGGAAATGGCAGCAAAAGAAACTTAAAGAGAAATTTGGAAGGAAGAAATCAGTAGAATTTAGAATCTGATTAGATGAAAAAGAAGAGGGGAAAAAGAAATTTGCTCATCACACGGGTACAACAGTTAAGGCTTGGATCAGTTTACTGAAAGTATAAAAAGAAAAGATCAAGGCCAGGTGAGGTGGCTCACGCCTGTAATCCCAGCACTTTGGGAGGCCGAGGTGGGCGGATCTTCAGGTCAGAAGATCAAGACCATCCTGGCTAACACGGTGAAACCCTATCTCTACTAAAAAAATACAAAAAAATTAGCCAGGCATGCTGGCGGGCGCCTGTAGTCCCAGCTACTCAGGAGACTGAGGTAGGAGAATGGCGTGAACCCGGGAGGCGGAGCTTGCAGTGAGCCAAGATAGCGCCACTGCACTCCAGCCTGGGCGACAAAGCAAGACTCCGTCTCAAAAAAAAAAAAAAAAAAAAAGAAAAGATCAACATGACTTGAAGAAATGTCCACCAGAGTCAAAAAGAACCAGAAGTAGGGAAACAGAAGCAGGGAAAGACCCGGGAATGTACTGTAAAGTCACAGAAATCAAGGCAAGATTTTAAACACTGGGGTTTTCTGCTTATCCATATAATGATGGTATGAATGAAAACTGATATGGTTTTCAACTGATACAGTTTCAACTGATACGGTTTTCATATCACTTCATAATGATGGTATGATGAAAACTGATCAATACGAAACATAAACTACATTAAGAGTTTAAAATGAATACTTCTGTTGACTCTATAATTATACACTTAGCAATTTATCCCCTGGAAAATAATTAAAGATTCATGGACCAGGTGCAGTGGCTCACGCCTGTAATCCCAGCACTTTGCGAGGTCGAGACGGGCGGATCACCTGAGGTCAGGGGTTCGAGACCAGCCTGACCAACATGGAGAAACCCCATCGCTATCAAAAATACAAAATTAGCCGGGTGTGGTGGTGCATGCCTGTAATCCCAGCTACTTGGGAGGCTGAGGCAGGGGAATTGCTTGAACCCAGGAGGCGGAGGTTGCGGTGAGCCAAGATCACGCCATCGCACTCTAGCCTGGGCAACAAGTGAAACTCCACCTCAAAAAAAAAAAAGGAATTAAAAGATTCACTTAATTTTTTTTTTTTTTTTTAGATGCACTCTCCCTCTGGTGCCCAGGCTGGAGTGGCAATGGCATGATCTCAGCTCACTACAAGCTCCGCCTCCCAGGTTCAAGCGATTCTCCTGCCTCAGCCTCTTGAGTAGTTGGAATTACAGGCACCCACCTCCACGCCTGGCCAATTTTTGTATTTTTAGTAGAGACAGGGTTTCACCATGTTGGCCAGGATGGTCTCTAACTCCTGACCTCAAGTAATCTGCCTGCCGCGGCTTCCCAAAGTGCTGGGATTACAGGCGTAAGCAAAGCCAGATTCACTCAACTTTAAAATATTTAAGCACCTACTATGTGCCAGGCATTGTTCTAGGAACTGAACAAAGCAGGTAAAGGTTCTGTTCTTAGGGATTTAACATTCTAACGGAGGAATATGGGAAAGAAAATATAATCATAATAAGTAAATTCTATAGCATGTTAGAAGGTGGTTTGTGCAATGGAGAAAAAAGAAACAGCAGAGAAATGAAATCAAGTAATAGTAAAGACACAGAAGGAATACAGTAGCAATTAAATAGAGTAAGTTTTGTTGAGAAGACAACAGATAACCAAGACTTGGAGGAAGTGAAGAAATGAGTCCAGGGCTAACTGGAGGAAGAGCATTCCAAGCAGAGGGCCCTAAGCTGAGAATATGGATGGCACTGAAGGAGAGTGAAAAAGTAAGAAACGTAGTAGAAACAAAGTCAGAGAAGTACAAAGCAGAGCTAGTAAGGCCCTGCAGGCAACTGTAACGACTTTGGCATTTACTCTTAGTGAAATGGGGGAGCCATGAGTGTTTTCAGCAGAGAGTGACACAATCTAATTTCTCAAACCTTTTATGGACAGGGATGAAAAGACAGGTACCAGTAACTACCAGTTAGTGTAATCTGGGTGATACAATGGTGCCTCCAGACCAGGCGGTAGCAATAGAAATGGTGAGAAGTGGTCATTTTAAGATAAAACATTGAGAATAGGACCCAAAGGATTTTCCGTCAGATTAAATAAGAGGTATGAGAAATACAAGTATCAATTTGATTTTTGGCCTGTGCAGCAGGAAGGACACAGTAATAATCAATTCAGATGGGGGGAACTATGTGTGGTATAAAATTCAGTGAGCAGATGAGGGTTCCCATTTTAGACATCCTAGAGGAGATGCCACATGGGCAGCTGGATGGATAAAACTGGATTTCAAGAGATAAACCCAGCACCATTTTCAATATTTAACTAAAAATGACCATTTCTTACCTCTTCCTTGTGAGAGTCACTTCCGTAATGATGTTATTTAGAACCATGAGATAGGACCTGATCACCAAGTGAGGAAGTAAGATACAACATAAAGGGCAAGAACTAAGCCCTAAGGCACTTCAACATTAATAAGGTGGGGAGAGAAGGGCAGGCAGTGAGGTAAGAAGAAAATCAAGGTGCTTATAATCCCAGGGCTTTGAGAGACCAAGGCAGGAGAATAATTTGAGGCCAGCAATTCAAGACCAGCCTGGGCAACATAGCGAGACTCCATCTCTACAAAGAAAATTTTATTTTTATTTTTAATTTTTAGAGAGAGAGTCTCACTCTGTTGCCCAGACTGAAGTGCAGGGGTGCAGTCATAGCTCACTATAGCCTCAAATTCCTTGGCTCACTCAAGCAATCCCCCTGCCTCTGCCTCCCAAGTAGCTAAGCAAGGCATGCACCAAAACGTCCAAATAATTCCTGTATTTTTTTGTAAAGATGGGGTCATATTATGTCCCCCAGGCTGGTCCTAAAGTCCTGGTCTCAAGTGATCTTCCTGCCTCAGACTCTCAAAGTGCTGGGATTACAGGCATGTGCTAGTGCATCCAGCTACAATTTTATATATTTTTTTTAATTAGCTGGGCGTGGTGGTATGCACTTGGAGTCCTAGTCATTCAGGAGACTGAGGCAAGGGGATTGTTTAAGCTTAGGAGTTTGAGGCCACAGTGTGCTGTGGTCATGCCACTGCAAAAAGGAAGAAAATCAAGAATATGGACTCTCGGAAGTCAAGTGAAAAAAGTATATAAAAAAAGTGACAAAACAGTGTCAAGTAACACTTCAAGAAAAATTAGAACTGAAAATTAAAAATTGATCACTGGATTTAGTTGTTGGTGACCATAAGAGAGTGGGTACAGTAGAGTGGTAGGCCAAAACGTCTGGTCAGAGTAGGAAAGAATGGGAGGAAGAGAAGGACTGCTGATAGCGAATGCATTCAACTCTGGAGGAGTTTTGCTATAAACAGGATCAAAAAATTTTAGGCAGTAGCCAATGAAGGAAGTAAGACTTCAGTGTTTTTAAGATGGGAGAAGAGCTTTTTTGTACAAAAAGAACAACATGAGAGGTAATAAATGTACTAGTTATATATTCAAGCTCTGAAGTCACTCTCCTAAAGTTTAAATGCTGGCTCCACCATTCACTAGTAGTGTGGCAAGTTACCTAAAATCTCTTAGCCCCAGTTAATTCTGCAAAACAGGATTTTTACCTATATTATTTCCTAACATTAGCTACCACACAGGATTAAGGAGTAAATGAGACAATGCTCATAAGTACTTGGTACAATGCCTGGCACTGTAGCCAATAGTAATGATAGTAGTGGTAGTGTTATGTTAAGAAAGCGCACAAAGATTTAGTCACAAGAACATTCAGAGTCATTTGTAACCATAACAAAATTAAAAACAACCTAAATGTCTAATAGAAGAACACTGTTCAGACTGGGCACGGTGGCTTATACCTGTAATCCCAGCACTTTGGAAGGCCGAGGCGGGAGGATCACCTGAGGTCAAGAGTTCAAGACCAGCCTGGTCAACATGGTGAAACTCCGTCTCTACTAAAAATACAAAAATTGGCCAGGCGTGGTGGTGCCTGCCTGTCATCCCAGCTACTTGGGAGGCAGAGGCAGGAGAATCACTTGAACTCAGGAGGCAGAGGTTACAGTGATCCAAGTTCACACCACTGCACTCCAGCCTGGGTGACAGAGAGCGACTGTCTCAAAAAAAAAAAAAAGAAAAAGAATACTGTTCAAATAAATTATATTACCTAAATACTATCAAAATATACACAGACACATATATATTAAAAGATGTTCACTTTATTTTTAAACAAAATGTGGGTTAAAGAAGTATGCACCATATAAAACCATTAAAAATCAAATAATATGAAAAGGCCTGAAATGACAAACACGAAAGTGTTATTGGTGGTTATGTCTGGGTAGTAGAGAGATTCTTTTTGTTCTATTTGCTTATCTATGTTTTCTAATTTCCTGCAAACAAGAATACACACATAATGAGAAAAAAATAATTTTAATACAAAAGTTTACGATGAACACGTAAGTAGTATTAGACACTTTGGCAGGTCCTGAAAGAGAGGATTCAGTAAACTAATCGATTTGTAAAGACCACTAGCAAATGGTCCAGAGAAAGGACAGAAACTAGCAAGTAGTAATGGTAGAAGGAAATGATAAAGACATGGAAATATGAACACAAACTTCTTACTTACACAATCTAGCTATATGTATTTGCAAAGTAAAACAAGTATTTTCTTAATTGGGAAAGGTCTATGGGAGGCCAGGAAATCAGGAGAAGAGAGTATACAGGATATGGAAAGCTGTATAGGTACAAGACCCCTTATGAGTTGAAAAGAAAAGTTCTACTAGTAGGTTAGCTTTAAAGGAGAGTTTTTTTTCACTGAAGATGACATAGGTAGAAGACATAATAATACCGTGATGAATTTGAGTAAGAAAGAAAATGAGTGGTCTTCTAATAAAGTGTAATAAGATTTATAAAAAGTGAAGGAATGGGACATGTGATCAGGGAATAAAGGCAGGTAACAGTTTATCAAAATTAGTATGAATGTGGTACTTACGCAAAGGATTTTGTCCTTCACTGGCATAATATTCATACATGCCACTTTTAACCAGCGTGTCATAGTGAGGTAAGAAGTCAATTCGTTCTTTCGTAGCTGTCAGTAGTAACTGATTGACTGACTGTAGCAGGTATAAGGTGACTCCATCTTTAACAGTTTCATCTGTAATCAAGAGTGAAAATCATAAGTGCTAGGTCAGCATCAGAAACTCAATGAACTTATAATTGTGAATATACAAATTCTATCTACGAAATATCTTTAATGATGGTAAAGAAAAAACCCCAATCATCTACCTGTAAGCAAAATCATGTTAAGGATATTAATGAAACAAGCACAAATACTTCCATTCACTTGAAACACTCAATTCTTAGTAAGTTTAGTAAGTTAAACTATCACAGGAAATCAGACGAGAATCTAAAATAGAGTAGTGTCAACATGAATGGAAAATGGTTAAATTCAGATGGAATCAGGCATGAAAAACCAGCAGGTCTTGGAAAACTAATTAGGTTAAAAAAAGATAATGGAATATTCCAAGTTGGTTAGGAAAATTAGCTTCAGAAGATTTGTGCTAGGCAGAATCATCTTCTGTAGCCATATAACTTATATCAACTATTTTTCTATAATCAAGCTTGACAATTATAACCTCTGTGCAAACTATGCACTTATAGCCAGTTTCCTCCCTCATCCCAACAAATTAACAAAAATCATCAACAGATTTAGATGCATATCTAATAACTTATTGCTATATCATGTACTAGACCTTATTAAATATAAAAGCATGAACTTAGTAACACTGTTTACCTACCAAAATTATCACAGGTAATTTCTTTCCTACTTGTTGTTGTAATAACAAATTTTTCTTCAGGTGAAATGCCAAGTGTCTATCCAAAATAAGAAATAAAATCACTTATTACACAAAGGAAATAAATGTATTATTCAAATTTATAAAAATATGAAAATATTGATAGTACATTATAATTCTGTAATAATTACTACACTTATCTAGGAAATATAAAACTCTATATCTAAATTTTGCCTTTGCATAATTAATAGTGCATAAATCTATATAAATTACTTACTTAACAAGGTCATTTTTTCTGCTACTATAAGCAATTTAGGAACACTAGTGATTAGGTGGAACGTTTTAAAAGCGTTTTAACATCATCAGCAGGACCCACCCAGACAAAAGACATAGTATTTCATACCAACATATAAGTTATCAACTTATTTGGAACAAAGCTTTAACATAACTCATGTTCATATAGACTAGATATTTAAGTATGCAAAAACAAAATAGAAGAAAACAGAAGTTAGCATTTTATAGCAAGGAGGGAAGAATAGCCATGCTTTGTAAGACATACAGGTCCATTCAAACGAATAACGTTAAAAATTAAAGCAAATTATAATTAGAGGGAAATTGGCCAGGCGTGGTAGCTCACGCCTGTAATCCCAGCACTTTGGGAGGCTGAGGCCGTCGGATCACAAGGTCAGGAGTTCAAGACCAGCCTGACCAACGGTGAAACCCCATCTCTACTAAAAATACAAAAATTAGCCAGGTGTGGTGGCGCACACCTGTAATCCCAGCTACTCAGGAGGCCAAGGCAGGAGAATCGCTTGAACTGGGGAGGCAGAGGTTGCAGTGAGCCAAGATCACGCCACTGCACTCCAGCCTGAGCAACAGAACGAGACTCTGTCTCAAAGAAAAAAAAAAAAAATTAGAGGGAAATTGCAACAAGAAAAAAAGGTTGACAAGGATCAACAAAGAGAAAAAGTAAAAACACAAAAAAATGAAAAGGAGAAAATATAAATGACCAACGAACACATGAACTGTAAAATCACATTAATCAAAAAATGAGAATTAAGGCCGGGTGCGGTGGCTCACGCCTGTAATCCCAGCACTTTGGGAGGCCGAGGCGGGCGGATCACAAGGTCAGGAGTTCGAGACCATGCTGGCTAACACGGTGAAACCCCGTCTCTACTAAAAATACAAAAAATTAGCCGGGCGAGGTGGCAGGCGCCTGTAGTCCCAGCTACGCGGGAGGCTGAGGCAGGAGAATGGCGTGAACCCCGGGGGGCGGAGCCTGCAGTGAGCTGAGATCGCGTCACTGCACTCCAGCCTGGGTGAAAGAGCGAGACTCCGTCTCAAAAAAAAAAAATGAGAATTAGAAAAGTGGTTAATATTTTCATTTACATTAGAATTAAAACATACATGCTCTGTCTAAAATGAAACAATACAGCAATATATAGTTAAGAGAAAAGGCTTCTGTTTCAGGTAGTAATGGACTAGTCTAAAGATTAATATTCTTATTGAAAACAACTAAAAAATCTAGACTAGTGATACTCAAATCTTCAAAAATGATATTAATAAAAACGATTATTGCTCACTACTGGAATGAGCTAGGGCACCAACTTCTTACTCTGAACACTGACAAATTAAGGGAAAGAACAAATTATTTACACTGCTTTTCTTGTATCAATGGTACTTCAGGGTAACCAAAATAGCTCTGGCTCATGAGGCAAAGTTGTTCTTTAAAGAATTCCAGCTAATACATACAGGAGGAATGGCAACTCAGATCAAAACTTCCTTATGGAGGAATCCTGCTGAAATCACGTGAATCCCAAGATTTTAATGTTAGCATTGCTATGAGTGGGTGAAACACCCACACATCACGTGCCTCCCAATGTAATGCCATATGAAGTATCGGTACTACCTACAAAGTATTGCCTCCTGACCCCAAAGAAGTTGAACCTAAATCAAATCAAGCCTTTAAAGCTAACTTTTAGTTTACAGAATATATATGGAGATAAAACAAATTAAGTAACACCAAAAAAGAGCACAAACAAATTCATAATGTGAATATTAAAGACCTAGTTGATTTCTTCAAGAGGTCAACTGCAGGAAAACTAAAGAGACTGGGGGAGGAGGAATTTGCTCAAATGCTTTAAATTGAAAATAATTAGGAAACACACAAAAGAAGTTTAATGTGAGGACTATGTCAGATCCTGATTTAAACAAACCAACTATAAAAAGATACTTTTAAACATTCAGAGAACTCAGTAAGGACAGAGACATTAGACAATATTAAAAATGCTTAACTTTAATGGTTTGATAATACATATGCATGCTAAAGTATATGGGGTGAAATGACCTAAGACCTAGAATATGCCTTAAATACATTACAAAAGACAAAAATGATGCTAGTGTGGTAAATTCCTGTTAACTTGAATCTGGATGAGTACACTGGGGTTCATAACATGATTCTCTCTTTGTATGTGTCTGAAGCTTTTCATAAGAAAATTTCTACTTTAAAATATGCTGGCATAGGCTGGGCGCGGTGGCTCAAGCCTGTAATCCCAGCACTTTGGGAGGCCGAGGAGGGTGGATCACGAGGGCAGGAGATCAAGACCATCCTGGCTAACATGGTGAAACCCTGTCTCTACTAAAAGTACAAAAAAATTAGCTGGGCGTGGTGGCAGGCGCCTGTAGTCCCAGCTACTCGGGAGGCTGAGGCAGGACAATGGCGTGAACCCGGGAGGCGGACCTGGCAGTGAGCCGAGATCGCGCCACTGCACTCCAGGCTGGGCGACAGAGCGAGACTCCGTCTTAAAAAAAAAAAAAAAAATCCTGGAATACACCAGTGGAAGAGAATAGAGGGCCCTGAGACGGGTCCACATATATATGGATGGAGAGCCTAGCAAACAAGAGAGGTGACATTACAAATTGGTGGAGAAAGAATAAACTATCCAATGAATGATATTAAGACAACTAGTTGTCTCAACGTGGAAACAGATAAAATCCACACCTTAACTTAGACAAAAATAAATTCCAGGAGAATTAAACCAGCTGTACATTAGCCCAAAATTGTAAAAGAACACATAGGGAAATAATTTTGAGTGAGCATAAAGGGATTTCTGAAAAGGTACAAACAGTGGGCCAGGCACAGTGGTTCACAGCTGTAATCCCAGTACTCTGGGAGGCCAAGGTGGGCGGATTGCTTGAGCTCAGGAGTTCAAGACCAGCCTGGGCAAAGTGGTAAAACCCCATCTCTACAAAAAATGCGAAAAAAAAAAAAAATAGCTGGGCATGGTGGTGCACACGTGTAGTCACAACCACTCAAGAGGCTGAGGTTGGAGGATCCCAAGCCTGGGAGGCCAAGGCTGCAGTGAGCCGTGATCACACACTACTGCACTCCAGCTTGGGTGACTTTTGAGTGAGACCCTGTCTCAAAAGATGCAAATAGCACAAGTCATAAAGAAAAAGACCAGACAATATAAAAAGATCAACATCACTAGTTATCAGAGAAATTAATATAACTTATTCTCATCAGGTAGGCAAAATGTTAAATTCTGAGCCCATCAAGTGTAGGCCTCTGTAAAAAGAAATAGGTACCTTACGCACTGCTGATATGACTGAAAAAAAGTCAAGCATAAAGAATTAATTTGGCATACTTTAGTAAACTTAAAAGATACTCATATTCGGTGCAATTCCACCCTAGAGAAATAAAGCCATGAACATAAACTGACTGGGAAGATTCTATTTGTTTAACAGAGACAAAAATCTGACCTTACAGATTTTTATTAGGTTTTATATAACCATGACAGTCGTGTATTTTTTAATTCATTACTACTTTTTTATTTCTATGATGTCCCAATTTTTTTTTTTTTTTTTTTTGGTTTTTTGTCATTGTTGAGACAGAGTCTTGCTCTGTTGCGCAGGCTGGAGTGCAATGGCGCGATCTCAGGTCACTGCAAGCTCCGCCTCCCAGGTTCACACCATTCTCCTGCCTCTGCCTCCCAAGCAGCTGGGACTATAGGCGTGCGCCACCACACCTGGCTAATTTTTGTATTTTTAGTAGAGACAGAGTTTCATCATGTTGGCCAGTTGGTCTCAAACTCCTGACCTCAGATGATCTGCCTGCCTTGGCCTCCCAAAGTGCTGGGATTAGAGGCATGAGCCACCAGGCCTGGCCAATGTCCAACTTGTTAAATCACGCAATTATGCATCCTGTAGTTACTGAAAAGCTATGTACAAATGATTTTTTTAAGATCTATGTTCACCTAGCACCTTATTCTCTTCTCCCAACAATGGCAACTGGGTTATCGTTCCTGACCATCTAATTGTATCCAGTTTTGCCTGTAGTTTCCTGCACTGGAGCAAATAGTTCATTTTCTTTTGATTTTTAACCCACATTAAAAACCCACAGATTTTTAATCCACGTTAAAAACCCATAGTTTTTTTTTTTTTTTTTTTGAGACAGAGTCTCGCTCTGTCACCCAGGCTGGAGTGCAGTGGCGCGATCTCGGATCACTGCAAGCTCCGCCTCCTGGGTTCACGCCATTCTCCTGCCTCAGCCTCTCCGAGTAGCTGGGACTACAGGCGTCCGCCACCACGCCCGGCTAATTTTTTTGTATTTTTAGTAGAGACGGAGTTTCACCGTGGTCTTGATCTCCTGACCTCGTGATCCACCTGCCTCGGCCTCCCAAAGTGCTGGGATCACAAGCGTGAGCCACTGTGCCACCCATAGATTTTTAATCCACATTAAAAACCCATCGATTTTTAATCCACATTAAAAACCCATCGATTTTTAATCCACATTAAAAACCCATCGATTTTTAATCCACATTAAAAACCCATCGATTTTTAATCCACATTAAAAACCCATAGATTTTTAATCTATAAATCTATTATTATTCAATTAAGACACATAAACTATCTTTTTTTTTTTTTTAAGTTCCTGGATACACGTGCAGAACATGCAGGTTTGTTACACAGATATACATGTGCCATGGTGGTTTGCCACGCCTATCAACCCGTCATCTAGGATTTAAGCCCCACATGCATTAGGTATTTGTCCTAATGCTCTCCCTCTCCTTGCCTCTTACCCTACAACAGGTCCCCGTGTGAGATGTTCCCCTCCCTATGTCCATGTGTTCTCACTATTCAACTCCCACTTATGAGTGAGAACATGCAGTGTTTGGTTTTCTGTTCCTGTGTTAGTCTGCTGAGAATGATGGCTTCCAGCTTCATCCATGTCCCTGCAAAGGACATGATCTCATTCTTTTTTATGGCTGCATAGTATTCCATGGTGTATATGTGCCACATTATCTTTATCCAGTTGATCATCGATAGGCATTTGTGTTGGTTCCAAGTCTTTGCTATTGTAAATAGTGCTGCAATAAACTTTAAAATTAATCCATATTAAAAATCCATGGTTTTTAATCCACATCAAAAATCCATATTAAATATCCATGGATTTTTCATCCATATTAAATATCCGTGGATTTTTCACGGGGCGCGGTGGCTCATGCCTGTAATCCCAGCACTTTGGGAGGCCGAGGTGGGTAGATCACCTGAGGTCAGGAGTTCCAGACCACCCTGGCCAACATGGTAAAATCCCATCTCTACTAAAAATACAAAAATTAGCCGGGCATGACGGCTGGTGCCTGTAATCCCAGCTATTTGGGAGGCTGAAGCAGGAGAATCGCTTGAACTTGGGAGGCAGAGGTTGCAGTGAGCCAAGATTGTGCCACTGCACTCCAGCCTGGGTGACGAGTGAAACTCCCATCTCAAAAAAAAAAAAACATGGATTTTTAATCTATAAATCTATTATTATTTAATTAAGACACATAAACTATCTTTTTGTTTTCCCTGCTTCATCTATAAAAATTATTTCTTGAATTCACAATTTTTCTAAGTATTTTATTTTATTATTGTTTGTTTGTTTTTTGAGACAGAGTCTCGCTCTGCCACCCAGGCTAGAGTGCAGTGGTGCGTTCTCAGCTCACTGCAACTTTCGACTCCCGGGTTCAAGTAATTCTCCCTGCCTCAGCCTCTCGAGTAGCTGGGATTACAGGCACCTGCCACCAGATCCAGCTAATATTTGTATTTTTAGTAGAGATGGGGTTTCACCATGTTGACCAGACTGATCTCTAACTCTTGACCTCAGGTGATCCGCCCACCTTGGCCTCCCAAAGTGTTGGGATTACAGGTGTAAGCCACCATGCCGTCCCCAACTTCTCTTAAATATTTAAGGACTAACTGACTTGCAGTGCATAACATGATTACCTACCAAAATGACCAGTTAATTTTATTTTTTAAATTATTTTCTTTCACTATCTCTAAACAAGAGGTAATTTTCATCCATGGATTAGTCAGAAGGCACATAGCTTAATTAGCACTGCTCTGAAACTCTGCAACCTAGTCAGCTTTTAATGTGGCTCCATTATATTTCGTTACCTTACTATGGCACTTGCTACGCCATTGTTTTCTGCTTTTTTTTTTTCCAAAATTTCAAGTTTATTGTAGAAATTGATGAGCAAATCTTATATTAAAATACAAAACACCTAGAATAGCCGCACAACAAAAAACACTGGAGCCACACAAAGGAAAATGTAGACAATTTCTTCAAATTGGTGGTGGGGGGATATGCACACATGGGACTTAATATCTGGGCATATTTTAGAACTAACCAAATGAGTCATCTCCTAATTGCTGATTCTGCAAGGCCACAAGGGCTCAGGTGAGTCAACAGCTGCTTATCAGAGGTCTAAGGGCTTCTTGCAGATTTACCCTTTCCATTTCTTCCCTCTCCTTTTCCATGAGGTGAACTTTATTCAAACAACAATTTAGAGCTGGGTGTGGTGGCTCATGCCTGTATTCCCAGCACTTTGGGAGGCCAAGGCAGGTGGACCACCTGAGGTCAGGAGTTCGAGATCAGCCTGGCCAACATGGCAAAACCCCATCTCTACTAAAGGTATAAAAATTAGCCAGGCGTGGTGGCAGGCACCTGTAATCCCAGCTACTCAAGAGGCCGAGGCAGGAGAACCACTTGAATCTGGCAGGCAGAGGTTGCAGTAAGCCAAGATGGCACCACTGCACTCCAGCCTGGGCAACAGAGCGAGACTCTGTCTCAAAATAAATAAATAAATAAATAACAGTTTAGGATCATCCATAATACTGCCTGACAGTACAAACATTTATTGGTTTAATTTACGTTTTAACAAAAACTTTAGTATATTATTTTGTCTCTTCCCCTAAGGACAAAAGTGATGGTTCTAATAAATAGTGTGGAGTAGTTTAAAATATATATATATATATATATATATATATGCATGCTTTGGAATCAAATTGACCTAAATTCCAATCCCAGTTTCACTGCTTGTTGACCATGTAATCTCAGATTATTAATTCAGTGACTTAATTCAGTTCTTCGAGTACGTAATGGAGACAAAGTTATGGGATCCGAGCCATAATCTAATAATGCTTAAAAGAAGTCTAACAACAAAAAAGTTAGCCTTCTCAGCCTTCTTTTTTCTTACTAGTTGGTCCCTCTCATTTCTAACTAAATTTAAAATGTTTTCTAGCAGGATAAAGTGGGAGGAAGGAGGAACAGAATTTTGGTTTTCCAGTTGAAATATTGAAGGAAGGAATAAATACATCTGTTCCCTACAGCAAAGAATGCCATTGAGTAGTACAACAGAATGAACAGAGGTTCTGGGTTTGAATACTAACTTGAGCTTTACTATCTAAGTAATGAGTAATGAGTCACCAACACGACTGTGTTTATACTTCTGTAATAAAAGGCCAATAATACTTCCTCTATTTATCTAAGAGTTACTGAGACATCTCACAAGAGGGAAATAGTGCATTTCTAGAGGAAGGGTAAAGTAGCAAAACATTTTCAAAAAGCAATTTTAAAATACGAAACTAGAGCTTTAAAGATGTGTCTCATCTTCGATCCAGTTCTAAGATTTCAAACTAAGCAAACAATAATAAAGACATAAAAGGCTATGTATTCAAAGATGTTTTTCCACCGGGTGCAGTGGCTCACGCCAGTAATCCCAGCACTTTGGGAGGCGGGTGGATCTCTTGAGCCCAGGAGCTAGACACTAGCCTGGGCAACATAGCCAAACCCCCGTATGTACGAAAAATACGAAAAAAAAAAAAAAAAAGCTGGGCATGGTGGCGCTCACCTGTAGTCCTGGCTACTTGGGAGGCCGAGGTGGGAGGATCACCTGAGACCGGGAATATTTGGGCCTGGGAAAATGTTTATTACAGCATTACTTAAAATCAAAAAAATTAAAAGTAACGTAAATGTCAACAGAAAGGAGAGATTCGGTTATGTAAATAGTGGTAGCAAATGGACCATTTCAAATTTTGATTTAAAGACCTACGTTTAAAGACACTTCTGACGTTATTAAGTGAAAATAATTAATAGAATATAAAACACGTATTTTAGTAATTTAAAAAATGGAGTCGGAAGGAGGAGGAAGGCTGAAAAGACAACCTCAGGTGCTAAGAGTAGTCATATAGTAGTTTCACAGCGGGTAAAAGATTTACTTGTTTCCCCCCTCTGGTTCCATATTTTCTTTAATGTACTGATATTTTTACAATAAACATAATAAACGTAAAAAGTTTCCCTTTTGCAGAATGGTTCTGAATACAAAGCATTCAACAAAAAAGATGAGCATTCATTCACTTTTCAAACACAACGGGAATCTACTACATTCAGGCACAGAATTAACTTGAGGGAATAGGTTTTTGTCTTCATTCATTTATCCATTCTAATCTGGGCATTTACAATGTGGCAGTCACAGTTCTAGACGCTGGGACTACAGCTGTGAATAAAAGAAAGTCCTTACTTCCCAAATAGTTTTCATTCTACGGATCATAATTTCAATTATTTCAGCAACCATACAGTTATATAGTCTAGAACATTTCTAAACCTATCAGCCTCAAGACAAAACACCGCTTCAAAGTTCTTTTTTTCCCTTGGAAGCTAAGTGTTCTTAACAGCTTAAAAAGGGACCTCATATGGTTAATTCAGAGCATGACCATATTCCTTCTTCAAAGCTCAGGCAACGCCACCACCTCATATCTATAAAGTACATCACAGCTTAAAGCAAATTTCCCTACACGTTCATTTTTAAAGCAAACCAATACACGGGGTAGGTACGTTTTCTGGTGTTCCACAATCACCCATATCAACCTTTGACTTGGTTTAGGAATTCCCAAGAGTTAGGGCTCAGAAAATCAGAAGGCCAGCTCTACCTGCAAAGCTGACTTGGACAAGTGTCTCCGTGCGGAAGGATCCCCCCCACCGCCGCCCCGCCCCAGAAGGACCTGCAACCTTGACAGGGCAACCCGGGGACACCCCGCATCATCTAATGAACTTGGGGGAGATCGACTCCAGGAATTTCACAACTTCTCACCGTCGCAACACTCACAACAGAGCCCCTGGGTAACTCCGTTCTCTCGTTTTAAAAAAGTTACAAAGTAAAAACAGACACCAACAGCTTTCCCTAGACTGCAGGGCCGCAATCGGGCTAAGCTCGCCCAGGGCCAACAAACGCTGAGGTCTCAACCCGGGGAGGCAAGGCCTACCGTAAAAGGAGCGGAGACAGAGGGAGGGCCACGGAGGAGACGGCTCTGCACTCCGAGGCCCGGGCCAGGGCCCGCCCGAGGCGTCCGGCCACCAGGTCACGGACATGGCGGGCACACGGAAGAGAGAAGCCAAGGCCGCGGGACCAGGACCGGGTGACAGGTTTATTGCCCTCAGTGAGCAAGTTGAGTTTCTCGTCACCCTCCCACCCCCAAGTCTACACGCGCATCCCTTCCTCGCCCCTTCGCGTACCTGACACACAGAGGCGCGAAATCTCGCGTAGTCCGAGCGCTCCCCAACCTGCAGAGGCCGGTCCCCGAGCTCGGACTCCTTTTCGCGCCGGTCAAACAAGTACACTGTCCTGTGGCCGACGCCTCCGCCATCCCCCTTAGTCCCCACAGAGGCCCCGCCAGGCCCGCCGCCGTCCGCCGCTGCCATATTGGGGAGAAGGAGAAAAGACAGCGACGCCTGCCGCCGCCGGGCTCAGGGCTGAGGTGCGCGCTGCGCGCGGCGCCTTCAGCTCCAGCTCCTGGGGCGGCTCGAGGCCTCGGCCCGGCGCGCTGCACCTCCTCCTCAGCGGCGGCGGCCGAGCAGCGGCAGGCACGACGATCACCCGGGAACCGATTCAAACGCGCTCCTGCCGGTGCACCACGTCACTTCCGCGGCCCGCCACTCCTGAGGAGAAGGGGACGCGCGGCGCGCTCCTCACCGGGCCCGGGGCCAGCGCCTGTCGCCGCCCACGGTGCGACCCGCGACCAGCGCCGCCGCCAGGACTGTGGCGCAGGAGGAAGAGGGGTGGCTGGTGGCGGGCGACAGCGAGGGGGCGGGTCGAATCCAGCAGGCCGCGCGGGCAGGGGCGGGGCTTCGCCGCGCACGCGCCCGGGGCCCGCCCCCTCGGCCCTCGCGAAGTTGGAGGGAGGCTGAATCCTTCGCGGGTGCCTGCGCCCTGCGGGTAGTCCTTAGAAGCCGAGGCGGGAGAGCAGGGCTTCGGGGCAGCGGGGGAATCTCCCGAAGAGCTGTGTTCTCTCTGCGGAAAGGACCCCGCAGCCTTCCCGCCTCGCCATGATCCGGAGTGAGCTTGTAGGTGTCGAGCTCGCGGTGCCGAGCCGGCTGGCTGAGCCCTCTCTGGCTGGGTCGCGTGGACTCGGCGGCAGGAAGCTTCAGGCCCGCGGTACTAGCCGGGCGCAGAGTCCACCAAAGCGAGCACGTGGGTCCCTATGCCGAGAAAATAGGCGCTAAGAGAGCCGGCGCCCCTTTTTCCTCCTCATTTCTTAGTAGTTCTGGGTGGGCTCCAGTGTTGGTCCTCGAGACAAAGCTGGTCCGTGAGAACGTCAGAAGGGCACTCTGTGACGTCACAGCGTCCCCGCCCGCACCCTCTGGGGGCCCTGGAGCGCAGACGGCATTCGGGGTACGGGGGTGACTCCAGCGCCCTAGTTTTCTCGCTACCTGCGCTTCGCTGTCTCCCACGTACCTGTAAATTCTGAAAGAACCCACGCCACAGTTACTAGGGTTAAATTAGATGTTCGCAAAATTCTTAAGGCCTAATACGTTTTCAATAAAAGCCTTTAATCGTCATTACCGGGCAACGTTTCATTAACTGTCCTCATCGTGGGCAGGTAGTGCCCTAACTCAACAAATAAAATGCCATTGTTAGAGGATTAGGTTTACTCTCCAATTCTTAGAAATCGTGAATATTGTATACATGAGAGTGATATGTAAATTCAGAAAGCCAAAGGTAGCAGATAGAGGGGTTTTTCAAATCTCAGAATATAAGCCTGGATAATAGTGCGTTTTCTGTTTTACTAGGTTTGCTAAAACCTTGTATGGACAGACTTACAAAGTTAGTGTTATGGTAGAAACCTAGATTTGCTTGTTGATGTCAAGACGTTTCAAGATCGTGGGGAATGTGTGTATAATTGACTACACATATACTAGAGGTAGGCACCAACTAGAACGAAGTTGTGAAGGCGTGTTTGGGGAACGTAAGTTGTTTGGCTGGAAGTGGGGAGAACTGAGCGGTAGATGGTGGAAGATAAAATTGGAAAGACATAAATTGTGGCCAAATGCCGTTCATGTTCCTTAAGGTGGAGGTGGAGGAAAACAAAAAAGTAACCCCCGATTCTAATGGAATTTCTTTGAAGTCTGATGTTTCATTTACCTTTCAAATTCATGCGAATGTCTCATTCTATTCCTTTATATAGTGGTGTTTGAGTTAAATGACCCAAAGAAAAACAGAAATTGTTTTTCTAATTCTTAGTTAATGGGTAAAATGAATTGCCTCTCTACTTCAGCAAATTGAGATTAGAGCTGCAGGTTCGTCATTAGGGCAATTTCTCATTTCTTTGTAATACCAGATTATACAAGCACACCTCTTTCATGTCTTTAGAAGAGATTTCAGGATCATCTCTAAGAGATTTGTTTTTTAATGGTGCCAGAGAAGTGTACTGCAGTATTACGGGCAGCTCTTGGTGGGAACATTGATGTCTTACCTTGTTGAGAGATCGAGTCTGAATCAGTTTCTTAATGGCAGTATGGCATCACTTTTGTTCTCAGAATATCAAACAATTTTTTCATCAAAGAAAGGTGATAAGTTTGTTCTTTATTTAATTTTCATCACAAGTAAATAAAAGCGTTTGAAATGACCCAGTTCCTTAATGAGTTCTCTTCAATTGACTCTTAATTTTTATTTTAATTAGCTATCTTACTACAGAGTAAAATATTTGAGTGGCCTTGTATCAGTTATTTATTGCTACATAACAAACTTCCCCCAAGCTTAGTGGCCCCTGAAGAAGTTCCCCATTGCCTTCCCCTTGCATGTGGCTCAAGCTTGAGTCAGGCAGGACTTGAGATGCCACAGACCCAGACCAGGTGCAGCTCAGAGATGGTGAACAATAGCTCTTCATGTCTGCAGTTAAAAATGGCCTCCAGTAAAACTACAGTCGTCCTTTGGTATCCTTGGGAAATTGGTTTCTGGACCAGGACCCCCAGGGATAGGAAAATCCAAGGCTGCTGAAGTCCCTCATATAAAAGAGCAAAGTATTTGCATACAACCTACATACATCCTAGATTACTTATAATACCTAATACAATATAAATGCTATGTAAATGGTTGTTATACTGTATTGTTTTTCATTTGTATTTTTTTGTTTTATTGTGATTTTAAAATATGTTCTATCCTCAGTTGGTAGAATCCAGGGATGCGGAACCCGAGGATACTGGGGGCCACTGTACATTGCAAAAAAATGGGACAAAAGACTTAATGGGAAGGATATAAAAGCTGATGAAGCAGAGTCTGAGGATTTTGTGGTGGAAAAAGTACTACACCAAGGTGTGGTGAATGGGAAGGTGGAATATTCCCTGAAGCGGAAAGGATTTACACTTGCTGACAATAATTGAGAGTCTGAAGAAAACTTAGATTTTCCTGAGTTAATTGAACTATTTCTTAATCCTCAAAAAAACTGGTAAAGGAAAAGATAGTACAAAAAGAAAATCTTTATCCAATAGTGAATCTGATGACAGCAAATGAAAGGGATGCTACTGAAAAACCAGGAGACTTTGCCAGAACTCTTGATCCTAGGAAAAGAATTGGTGCCGCAGACTGCAGTGAAGAATTAATGTTTCTAATGGAATGCAAAGATTCAGATGAGGCTGACTTGGTGCTGGCAAAGAGGCAAACACGAAGTGTCCTCAAATTGCAAATTATTTTTATGAAGAGAGACTAACTTGGCATTCCTGTCCAGAAAATGAAACTCAAAAATTGTTGCACTGCAGTATACTGCCATATAGTGTGTGTGTGTGTGTGTGTGTGTGTGTGTGTGTGTGTGTGTAAAACCTAGGTCTTGATTTTCTTATTAGTGTGAAATATTCTATTTTTTAAAAAATAGAGATAGAGTCTCACTATGTTGCCCAGGTTGGTCTCGAACTCTGTGCTCAAGTGATCCTACTGCCTTGGCTTCCCAAAAGTGCTGGGACTACCGACGTGGGCCACCCTGCCTGGCCAGCTATTTTCTAATGAAATCTATTTTCTACTTAAAAATCTTGTTTTGAAGTAGAATCGAGAGAGTTTTTGGGATTGGTTGGTTTTGGGGATTTGTTGGGGTTTTTTTCATTGATAGCACTTGTTACTTTTGAACAAGTAGAAAAAGCTTTCTGTAGCTGCTTCATTTACCAGAAAAGAATATTTGATTCCATGGTATATTATTTCCTCTTTTCTAAGAGTTGGGAACATTTTCCATAATCATTACTCAATCATAACTTGTGTTTAACCTATAATGCCTAAGGCTATACTGAATTTTTGTTTGTTTGTGTATATGTAAATACGCACATACATAGTTGTGGGTTTTTTTTTTTTTTTGCATGAACTGAGACATAGCATTTCACAATCATGAGTAAATTCAAGTTTTCTTCTGGAATGCCATTATTCTAAGCAGCCCAAGGAATAGATCACCTTAAGTTAAAATTTTTCCTAAAGACACAATGTTTCAAATTGAATAATTTGTAATTAGTTGGCCAAGTTAAATACAATGTAAACAATTTAAATTGGACAATTTAAAGAAGCCAAATCAGAGCCGGGCGCCCCGGTGGCTCATGCCTGTAATCCCAGCACTTTGGGAGGCCAGGTGGGCGGATCACCTGAGGTTGGGAGTTCAGGACTAGCCTGACCAACATGGAGAAACTCCATCTCCACTAAAAATACAAAATTACCCGGGCATGGTGGTGCATGCCTGTAATCTTAGCTACTTGGGAGGTAAGGCAGGAGAATCACTTGAACCCAGGAGGCGGAGGTTGCGGTGAGCTGAGATCACACCATTGCACTCCAGCCTGGGCAATAAGAGCAAACCTCCGTCTCAAAAAAAAGAAGCCAAGTCAGAGTCCATAATGTCTATAGCTATAGTCATATAAAAGCAACAGTTTATTTGCAAAACCTTCTAAAAGAAATTTTATCACCAACAACCTCCCCACTCAGATGAGGAAACCAGACAGATACTGATGTGGCTTTTTTTTTTTTTTGAGACAGGGTCTTGTTATGTTGCCAAGGATGGTGTGCAGTGGTGCACTTATAGCTAACTGCAGCCTTGAACTCTTGGGTTCAAGCAATCCTTCCGCCTCAGCCTCCCAAGTAGCTAGGACTACAGGCACATGCCACCACACCCAGCTAATTTTAAAATTTCTTTGTAGAGACAGGGTCTTGCTTTCTTTTCCAAGCTGCTCTAACTCTTGGCCTTGAGCGACCCTTCCGTCTCAGCCTCCCAAAGTGCTGGGATTGCAGACATAAACCACCACTCTCAGCCCAATACTGGTGTGTTTTAATTAGCCAAGCAAGGCTTAGCTAAGTGGGCATTTAAAGGTTCCTTCTAAAGAGCCATTTGTTTACAAAAAGTTGAAAATCTTATGCTATATTGGCCAAAAGGTCATAATTCATGGAATGTCTGCTCATGAAACTAAATAGACGGTTAGAGATGTTGCTGTTTAAGACCTGGTGGCATACATGGGTGAACAATTGCAATGTAAACTCTTGACTTGCATGCTTTTTCTTTACCTCAACCCATTCATTACATGTAGGCTCAATTATTTCACTATTTAGGTTACTGGTTCAGAAGAAGCCAGGAAAAACAATAACACTATAGTAATAAGAACGTTACCTGAGTGTGTATTGCTTACTTTCTTGTAGATACTGCTGAATAGTGATCAATACGTAGCTTTATATTTTTAAAAATAAAAATAACTTAGTGGCTTAGATAGGAATCATTTATTTGCTTGTGATCCACAATTTGGGCTAAGCTCAGCTGAACAGATCTTCTGCTGGTCTCACTTGAGATCACTTCAACAGCTGCAATCACCTGGTAGCTTCACCAAGGCTGGATGGCTCACAATGGCCTCACTCACATGGCTGGCAGTTAGCTAAGGCTGTTGGTTGGAGCGCCTCAATTTTCCTCTAGTAGGTATCTCTAATAGCATAGCTTGATTTCTTACTTGATTGTCACAGCGTTCCAAAAGAAAAGGCTCCAGTGTGCAAGTGCTTATGGAAGTTCTGCTTGCATCACATTTTCTTTTCTTTTTTTTTTTTTTTTGAGACAGAGTCCCACTCTGTCACCCAGGCTGGAGTGCAGTGCACGGTCTCGGCTCACTGCAGCCCCTGTCCCCTGAGTTCAAACAATTCTTCCACCTCAGCCTCCTTAGTAGCTGAGAACATAGGTGCGCACCATCACGCTGGGCTAATTTTTGTATTTTTAGTAGAGATGAGATTGCACCATGTTGGCCAGGCTGGTCTCCAACTCCTGACCTCAAGTGATCCACCTGCCTCGGCCTCCCAAAATGCTGGGATTACAGGTGTGAGCCACTGCACCTGGCCTGCATCACGTTTTCTAATGTCCCACTGGCCAAAGGTAGTCATGCAGCCAAGCCCCTGTGTGGTCCACTCCCACAATAGAGGTAGGCTTACAAAAATCCCGATACGGAAAATAGCGCTGTATCTGTATATTGAGATGAGATGAGTTTGAAAAAGTATTGCAGGTATATGGTAGCTGGCAAAAAGAAGGAAAAGAAAAGCAGTCTTGTTAGGATTTGGTGATGAGATTAAATTTCCCCCAAATAAAAATACCTAGAAAATTGTGCTTGCTTTGGCAGCACATATACTAAAATGGGAATGATACAGAGAAGATTAGCATGGCCCCTGCGCTAGGATGACACACAAATTCGTGAAACATTCCATATTATCAAAAAATAAAAATACCTAGAAAATAAAGGGCAAGGGCTGGGCATGGTGGCTTATGCCTGTAATCCCAGCACTTTGGGAGGCCGAGACGGGCGGATCACAACTTCAAGAGATCGAGAGCATCCTGGCCAACATGGTGAAATCCCGTCTGTACTAAAAATACAAAAATTAGCTGGGTGTGGTGGCGTGTGCCTGTAGTCCCAGCTACTCGGGAGAATCGCTTGAACCTGCGAGGCAGAGGTTGCAGTGAGCTGAGATCATGCCACTGCATTCCAGCCTGGTGACAGAGCAAGATTCTGTCTCAAAAAAAAAAAAAAAGGGGGCAAGGAAAGTGATTTTGGGGGGTTATTTTTTATTTTGCCCATTTGTGGGGAATTCTACAGGATGAAAGTGATTTTTTTTAATACCTCTATCTTCTCAAATTTATTTATTTTTATTATTTCTGGAGAAATAAGAACAATTTTAGTGACATGAATTCAGGCTTTGCCAGTTAAAATAGTTTCTGTAATATAATTTGTGACTTTGAACCCCAAATCTGCCAAACTGGTAGAGAACATTTTGGAGTTCCTTCATTCCCAGTTTTTGTTTTTGAGAAAGGGTCTCATTCTGTCTCTCAGACTGGAGTGCAGTGTTACAATCTCAGCTCACTGCAGCCTCTACTTCCTGGTCTCAAATCATATTCCCACCTTGGCCTCCTGAGTAGCTGGGACCACAGTCATGCACCACCATGTCCGTCTAATTTTTGTATTTTTTGTAGAGATGGGTTTTCACCATGTTGTCCCGGCTGGTCTTGAACCCCTGAGCTCAGGTGAGCCACCCACCTCAGCCTCCCAAAATGCTGGGATTACAGGCATGAGCTGCTGTGCCCAGCCTCATTCCCAGTTTTAACAAGTTGGATGCTTCTGAGTGGTAGGGGTAGAGGCTCATCCATGTCTACGAGGCAGCCTCTTTAGATTTAGTGGCTTCCTGCTGCTTTTGTGCTGTTTGGGACACAGGCACCATTTGCAAGGGTTATTTTTAATCCCATTTGCCTATACATGCATATAGCTATTTTGGGGAGGGGGAACCAGGCCATTTTACCAGCCTACAGGGAATCTCTTTTTTAATCTGGATAAAATCCTTTGCCTTTCTCTTCCTTCAAGGCACTCTATCAATGCCTATAAATCCTTTTCTTGGTCAGATACAGTGGCTCATGCCTGTAATCCCAGCATTTTGGGAGGCTGAAGCAGGCGAATCACCTGAGATCAGAAATTTGAGACCAGCCTGGTCAACATGGCGAAACCCTGTCTCTACTAAAAATATAAAAATTAGCCGGTTGTGGTGGCACACGCCTGTAGTCCCAGCTAGTGGAGAGGCTGAGGCAGGAGAATCGCTTGAACCGGGGAGGCAGAGGTTGCAGTGAGCTGGGATTGTGGCACTGCACTCCTGCCTGAGCGACAGAGCAAGACTGCAGCTCCAAAAAAAAAAAATAGTTTTTCATTACCTGTTTGATTATGCTTTTATTTTGATTGTAAAGCACTGATTATTTTTCCTTCAAAAATCCATGTAGTTAGGCCAAGGCAGGCGGATCACCTGAGGTCAGGAGTTCAAGACCAGTCTGACCAACATGGAGAAACTCCGTCTCTACTAAAAACACAAAATTAGCCGGGCGTAGTGGCACATGCCTGTAATCCCAGCTACTCCGAGGCTGAGGCAGGAGAATCGCTTGAACCCGGA
This sequence comes from Symphalangus syndactylus, assembly GCF_028878055.3. Taxonomy (NCBI): domain Eukaryota; kingdom Metazoa; phylum Chordata; class Mammalia; order Primates; family Hylobatidae; genus Symphalangus; species Symphalangus syndactylus. The sequence continues at coordinate 68,545,291 of NC_072423.2, read as the reverse complement.
AGGCGGAGGTTGCAGTGAGCTGAGATCACGCCCTTGCACTCCAGCCTGGGCAGCAGTGCGAGACTCCGTCTCAAAAAAAATAAAATAAAATAAAATCCATGTAGTTGATTTTTTCCTTATATATGAAAAATGGTACTTAGAATTTATTGAGTTCTTAAACTGCCAGTACCTCTACAAACACATTACATTTTCTTGTTCAGTCTGTTTCTACATTTTTATATCATGAAATATTTCACACATACAAAAGAGTATACATAATCTAAGCGTCTGTGAAAAGACAAGCACATCTGTCTTAAAACCATACTTAAATAAAAGAGCATTACTGATACTTTCAAAGACCCCAGTAAGCCCCTTCCAAAATGACATCTCTCTACTACTGAAGTATTCTCTATTCTGAAATTTGTAGGTATTTGTTTTCCTTCTGTTTGTAATAAATTATTTAGTTTTTGAGTTTTTGAACTATGTGTACATATATACATTCTTCTGCTCATTTTTTGTTCTTCATATTTGTAAGATTCAATAATGTTGATGCAAGTTACTGTAGTTCATTCTTTTTTTATTCTGTTTTACTGTTATATAGTATTTCTTGATACGAGTACACCACTGTTTTTCCATTCTCCTATCAATGAACATTTAAATTATTTCCAGGTCTTTGGTTTCTTTGTCTGTTTGCTTTTACTTTTAAATCAAGCTTCTATGAATATGTGTCTGTTGTATCCTGATGTTCTTATGCAACGGATATAATATTGCATAGGTTATATATAAAGTGTCATAGAATATGGCCAATTTACACACTTACCTGATAATGTCAAATTATTTTCCAGCAGTATAGAAGACCTGCTGCTCCACTACCTTGTCAACACGTAGGAGTGTTTTACTTTTGAAAATTTTTGTCAATCTGGTAGATGTGAAATAGTACCTCATTGTGGTTGTAATTTGCACCTACCTCATTATAAATGAGATTGAGGCTGGGCGTGGTGGATCACACCTGTAATCTCAGCACTTTGTGAGGCCGAGGCAGGCAGATCAACTGAGGCTAAGAGTTCGAGACCAGCCTAGCCAACATGGCAAAACCCCATCTCTACTAAAAATTCAAAAAATTAGCCAGTGTACTGGCGCCTGCCTGTAATCCCAGCTACTTGGGAGGCTGAGGCATGAAAGTTGCTTTAGTCTGGGAGGGGTAAATTGCACTAAACCGAGATTACACTGTTGCACTCCAGCCTGGATGACAGAGCAAGACTGTCTCAAAAAAAAAAAAAAAGATTGAGCACCTTTTCGTATGTGTATTTCCTAATTGTGTTTCCTCTTCTATGAAATGCTTATTCATGGCTAGTGCCTTTTTTTTTGTTGTTGTTGTTTGAGATGGAGTCTGGCTCTGTGCCCAGGCTGGGGGTGCAGTGGCGCAATCCCGGCTCACTGCAACTTCCACCTCCCTGGTTCAAGCCTCCCAAGGAGCTGGGACTACAGGCACGCACACCACGCCCAGCTAATTTTGTATTTTTAGTAGAAAAATACGGGGTTTAGGCCAGGCGCAGTGGCTCACGCCTATAATCCCAGCACTTTGGGAGGCCGAGGTGGGAGGATCACCTGAGGTCAGGAGTTCGAGACCAGCCTCAACATGGAGAAACCCTGTCTCTACTAAAAATACAAAATTAGCTGGGCGTGGTGGTGCATGCCTGTAATCCCAGCTACTTGGGAGGCTGAGGCAGGAGAATTGCTTGAACCCAGGAGGCGGAGGTTGCGGTGAGCCGAGATCGCGCCATTGCACTCCAGGCTGGGCAACAAGAGCAAAACTCTGTCTTAAAAAAAAAAAAAAAAAAGAAAAAGAAAAATACGGGGTTTCACCATTTTGGCCAGGATGGTTTCAATCTCTTGATCTCATGATCCGCCCGCCTCGGCCTCCCAAAGTGTTGGGATTACAGGCGTGAGTGAGCCACCGCGCCCGGCCTTGTTTTTTTTTTTACACAGGGTCTTGCTCTGTTGCCTGGGCTGGAGTGCAGTGGCACAATCAGGCTCACTGCAGCCTCAGCCTCCTGGCTCAAGGTATTCTCCCACCTTAGCCTCCCAAGTAGCTGGGGCTACAGGTGTGGGCCACCACACCTGGCTAAATGTGCCCGTTTTTTGATGAAATTACTTGATTTTTCCTATTTTTTTTTAAAGTTCTCTACATATTGTGAATACTAAAATTTTGTTGGTTATGTCTATATAACATCTTTTCCCAGTTTGTGATTTGTAATTTCCCTTTCTTTGTGAGATCTTTTAATGAATGGTAGTTCTTGATCTTAGTATATTTGAACTTATCAAATTATTTCCATTATGATTTGTACTTTTTGGTCTCTAAGAATTCATCTAATACAAAGGCATTTTCAAATTTTATTTTATTTTATTTATTTATTTATTTTGAGACGGAGTTTCACTCTCGTTGCCCAGGCTGGAGTGCAGTGTCGTGATCTCAGCTCACTGCAATCTCCACCTCCCACGTTCAATCGATTCTCCTGCCTCAGCCTCCCAAGTAGCTGAGATTACAGGCACCCACCACCACGCCCAGCTAATTTTTGTATTTTTAATAGAGATGGGGTTTCACCACGTTGGCCAGGCTGGTCTGGAACTCCTGACCTCAGGTGATCAACCCACCTTGGCCTCCCAAGGTGCTGGGATTACAGTCACGAGCCACGGTGCCTGGCCTCAAATTTTATTTTTGAAGTTTAAAATTTTTCTATTGAAAACACTTAATGGCCAGGCATGGTGGCTCACTCCTGTAATCCCAGCACTTTGGGAGGCCAAGGAGGGCAGATCACCTCAGATCAGGAATTCGAGATCAGCCTGGCCAACATGGCAAAACCCGTTTCTACTAAAAATACAAAAATAGCTGGTCGTGGTGGTGCACACCTGCAGTCCCAGCTAGTCAAGAAGCTGAGCAGGAGAATCACTTGAACCTGGGAGGCAGAAGTTGCAGTGAACCGAGATCGTGCCACTGCACTCCAGCCTGGGTGACAGAGACAGACTCCGTCTAAAAGAAAAAAAAAAAAAATTAGTCCTTAAACTGTGCCAAGTTGGTTTTTATGTATTATACTAAAAGGGGCTCCCACTCCTTTTTTTTTTTTTTTTTCAAATTGTCTGATCATCATTTGTTGAATAGTCTATCTTTCCCTTGCTGTATTATGTGTGACTTTCTGTTACATACCAAGTTTCCATAAATGCATGCCTCTGTTCCTGGACTGTCTAGCCTGTTTTGTTGGTCAATTTTTTAATCCTCTCTACTAATACTACACTTCCTTAATTACCCTAGCTGTATTATATTTTGATGTCCACTGGAGCAAACCACCTCATCTTATTCCTTTTCCGGAGTGTCATGTAGTTGGTTTTGCTTTGTTTTTTTTATGCCATTGCTGCCTTAAAGATACGTGGTTGTTTTTTAGGTATCACTTGTGATAATTTCCTCCTCTTTTTGCTCAGTGCTTTCTCACACAAGAGACACTTAGAATTATGGTCAACTGTGTTTCCATAATAGTAATACCTGAGGTTCAATAAAAACCTGAGTACATCATAAGCTTTCTAAATTGACTAGTACTGCTTTGTAAATTGCTTACCAAATGCTTAGTTGTGGTTGGAAAGCTGCTGTTTATTTCCACATCAACCTCATTATCAGATCCCACAACCCTTGATATTTCATACTGTTCATCATTACCCTGTGCATTCTGATTCAATTACAGCGCTAATAGACCAGGTTCCCTAACAACACAGAGAGACCAAGTTTTTAAATCACTCACTGCTTATAGAAAATTTTCACCTTCTTAGCTTTTCATGGGTTTCACCCAACTGAACTAAATAGGAAAACATGATTCTGCTAATTTCACTTGCATGTATACACACATGTGGCAGAAATTTTCAAGACAAATAAAATTGGGAACTTCTCCCCTGGCCCCAAATTCTAAAAGTAAAATTGGCTCTCTAGACTAGAATAATGTATGGCTTTATCCTGTGACTTCCTCACCCCCTTGTATCCCAAATTGAGAAGCATGGCTCTTGGCAGTCAGAAGCAATAAAAAATTTTTATAAGCGGGTATGGCATAATAAGATCTATCCTACAAATAAAACTCTGGCAAGAGTGGAAAGGAGGGACACCATTTTGTGCATGCTTTATACCTTAGTTAGATGATAAAGATCTATCATCATTCATCCATTCAGCAAACACATATTGTGTAGAAATTGAGATAACAAATAGAAGTCTCTATCTTCATGGTGCTCACCTTCTATAGGGGGAGACAGAAAAAAATTAACAAATATACAGCATGTCAGATGGAGATCAATGTGCTGTGGAGAAAAATAAAGGATGCAGAGTGCTAGGGGCTGGATGGTCACACTGTGATATAAAGTCAGAGAAGATCTCTCTGATAAGGTGACACTGTTAAGATGTCTTTCTTAAATTGAGCAGAAAGCTAAAGGAAGTAAAGGAGCAAGTTGTGTAACAATCTAGGAGGCAAGTGTTCCTGGCAGAGGGAAAACAAGTGCAAAGATCAGAGTTTTGGAAGGATGATGTTGTGATACAGTTACAGAGAAGGCGATCAGAGAGATCAATGGGGAAGAGTGGGAATCATGTGAAGAAAAGATCATTCAGGGCCTCGGAGGCCATTGTGATAACTTTGGCATTCACCTGGAATGACATGGGATGTGTTGGAAGACTTGGAGTAGAGGTGTGGTATGGTCTGACATATTTTTACAGAGAACTACTCTGACTGCTCCATTGAAGATACACTGTCAGGGTGTCAGGGGCCAAATGCACAGGCCAGCCTACCTGTTAAGAAGCTGATTCAATAATCCAGGCACAAGATAGCGAGGACATGAGCTGGGCTGGCAGTGGTGGAGCTGAGCAGAAGGGGTCAGATTTTTAAGGCGCAACTGACAGATGCATTAGTGGATCAAATGCGGGGTATATGAAAAAGATAGTAGTTAAGCCAATCTCCAAAATCTGTGGTTCCCGGGGAAGTATTGTGCATACTTGCATATTTTTGGCTATCCAGCATCTCAGTCCCTTCCAATGTTTGGGGGATTCCCCATCATATAAATCTGAGGGGCAGACAGAGCCCACCTCCTAATGAAGGAGGCCAGATGCTCCTTTTTCCAGTCTCCCCTGCAGTCGAGATGTATGCACATGAATAGGACTCAGTCTATCAGAGATTGATGGGGCAGTAGCACCAGTTTCCAGTTTGTGGAGGCAACAGAGGCACACGTACCTTAGGGTGGAATGATGTTAGCTGTGCAAGGGACAGGTAGCAGTGGTATCCCCATGGAACCAGTTCATGATTTTAGCTATGCTTCTGACTACGTAGCTTTCAATTCAGATTGGCCAAACTCCCAGCAAAGCCACAAGCTACCCAATTTCCTAGCTACAAATATTTCTACTTTTAAAGGAACCAGAGGTGGTTTCTTTTCCTTGTAACTAAACACCCTGATTTGTCCACCAAGGACTGATATTCTACTGTGAATGTTGTCATAATGATAACTGTCACTCATTGAGTGAGCAAGGCACTTATTTCAACGAATTCTATTAGATGAATATTCCTGTTTGAGAAGTGAGGACACTGAGATGTAAAGGACAAATTATCAGGCCAGGCACAGTGGCTCACGCCTGGAATCCCAGCACTTTGGGAGGCTGAGGTGGGCAGATCACTTAATCTCAGGAGTTCGAGACCAGCCTGGCCAACATGGCGAAACCCTGTCTCTACTAAAAATACAAAAATTAGCCAGGCATGGTGGCTCGTGCCTGTAACCCCATCTACTTTGGGGGCTGAGGCAGGAACATCGCTTGAGCCCGGGAGATGGAGGTTGCAGTGAGCCGAGATTGCGCCACTACACTCCAGCCGGGCGACAGAGCGAGACTCCGTCTCAAAAAAAAAAAAAAAAAAAAAAAAATCTAAGTTTATTTGGCTCCAAAGCTTGGATACTACAAATAACCTCATCTGGGGTTCATAAAATATGAACTGAGCCATTTTTACATTAATTCAGCTTTCTCTATGTCACAACAAATTCTCAACTTTCCTTGAAATCCTCTGAAACTATGTATAGGACTTAATGCTGAAATATTAAGATATACCATTGTTTTGAAAAAATTATCGTAGTCTGATGAGGGCCATAAATCAAGTTCAAAATAAATTCTAATGTTTGTTAGTATTGTTTGAAATTTGGGCAAAATTAGTTAAGTTTTTTCTGAATTTCAGTTTTAATAGACCTTGTTTTGGTCAATTAGAAGATAGAGGCAAAGTGCTTTATCAGTAAATATACTGAGCTCATTCTCAGAAGGTATCTATTACCAGAAACATTAAATACTGTGGTTGATTGAAACACTTATTTTCATGCTATTTTAAATAATTAAACAGCTATAGTTCCCCAAGGATGAGGGATTTCAATATTTGAAACATGCTGCTGGAAAATAACGTGATGCTTGCCAACAAGAGGAGTGACTATGAAGAAATGAAACTGATTATCAGAAAAGAAACTGAAACTGTGGTTTGTGAGCCTAGAGAAGCACTCAGAGGAGGGGTGTGTTATAACATTTTTATTTGCACAGCATTAAAGAGGCAACATGGTGTTAGGGACAAGTAAATTGAGCTGGGAGTGAGGACCTGTGCTCCCAGGTGCCAAACCTAATCCCTTTCTAGCTAGCTATGCAACAAAGGGCAATTCAATGAGCACCGAACACAAGATTGAAAAGACAGATTAAAAATTTTAAAAAAGGCACAAAAATAGAAACAATTGTGACACTTTATTAGAAGTATTCATTCATTGCCCAGGCACAGTGGCTCACACCTGTAATCCCAGCACTTTGGGAGGCTGTGGGTGGACCACGAGGTCAGGAGTTCAAGACCAGCCTGGCCAACATGGTGAAACCCTGTCTCTACTAAAAATTCAAAAATTAGCCAGGCGTGGTGGCAGGTGCCTGTAATCCCAGCTACTCAGGAGGGTGAGGCAGAGAATTGCCTGAACCCAGGAGGCGGAGGTTGCAGTGAGCCGAGATCACGCCACTGCACTCCAGCCTGGGTGACAGAGCAGGACTCCGTCTCAAAAAAAAAAAAAAAGAAGTCTTTATTTGTTTATTCATTAACTCATTCAGCACCTGTCGATCAAAAGCCTACTGTGGGCCAGGCACTGGAGCTTCAAAGATGAACAAGAAAAAGGGCCCCCCACCAAAGAGCAGACCGCCTGGGGAATAATGCCTGGAGACTCTCTGCTGTGGTCTCCAGCCTCCCGTAGGACTGACATCGGCACCTCCCTTCAACAGAATTCCCTCTCCCCTTTCTTTGGCCCTGCCCAGCTCTTTCCTCCTCTACCAATCGCCTCCATACACCTTTAGTTTAACTGGCTCAATTTAAACATTATTTCCCCAAATAAGACCTTCCTGTCCTGCACTGCCTTCTCCACCCTGTCTTCACCCACACCCACACCTGTGGGCCAGAATGATCTTCAGAAACCTTAAACCCTAAAGATGGTATTGTGTTTCCCATTCTGCAAATAAAGTAAACATAAAAACAATACAGAAGTGTAAAAGAGGCTGGGTGTGGTGGCTCACGGCTGTGTAATCCCAGCACTTTGGGAGGCTGAGGCCGGCGAATCACTTGAGGTCAGGAGTCCAAGACCAGCCTGGCCAACATAATGAAACTCCATCTCTACTAAAAATACAAAAATTAGCCAGGTGTGGTGGCACGCGCCTGTAATCTCAGCTACTCAGGAGGCTGAGGCAGGAAAATCCCTTGAGCCTGGGAGGTGGAGGTTGCGGTGAGCCAAGATCGTGCCACTACACTCTAGCCTGGGTGATGGAGCGAGACTCTGTCTCAAAAAAAAAAAGTATAAAATAAGTAAAACTATATATAAACCTGCTCTCCAGATATTCTAAACCGTGGATAATCTAATGTAATTTGTCATCTTTATGGTGGACGTACTGGTGTACCTATAACTTTTGCATACACGTTCATAGTTTGCATCAATTTCCTGAAGTCCCTGAAGTCCCATGGTCCCCAGATCAGGAGCCCTGATTCTAAAATTCCATTTATCCCTGAATTAAGGAGACAGATCTCTGAAGTTCCTGGAGTCATCTTAAAGATTTTGTACTTTGTTGGAACTCAAGAGGCTCAGGCAGAAGGATTGCTCGAGTCCAGGAGTTTGAGGCTGTAGTGAGCTATGATCACGCCACTGCACTGCAGCCTGGGAGACAGAGTGAGACCCTGTTGCTAAAAAAAGAGAGATTTATTGTACAACACGGTGACTATAGTTAATAACAATTTATTGTAGTCTTGAAAATTGCTAAGAGGATAGATTTTAAGTGTTCTCACCACAAAAAATGAGAGTATGTGAGGTAATACATATGATAATTAATTATCTTGACTTAGCCATTCCACGATGTATGCATACTTCAAAACAACATGTTACACACTGAATGTTTACGATCATATATATTTAAGTTGTATATAATAATATATACAATTTTTATTTGTCAATTAAAATAACAAGAAAAGAAAATATTTTAAATACAAAATATATTTTAAGTAAAAATAATAGAAAATAAAAATAATAGCATAAAAAATAGAAGGGATTATGACTGTATTATGGACAGATGTGAAAGACTTTTAGGAAATGAAATTGACAGATCCTGGATAAAAAAGTAGGGAGAGGGCTGGGCACGATGACTCACGCCTATAATCCCAGCACTTTGGGAGGCTGAGGCAGGTGGATCACAAGGTGAGGAGTCCAAGACCAGCCTGGCCAAGATGGTGAAATCCCGTCTCTACTAAAAATACAAAAATTAGCCGGACATGGTGGTGGGTGCCTGTAATCTCAGCTACTCGGGAGGCTGAGGCAGATAATTGCTTGAACCCGGGAGATGGAGTTTGCAGTGAGCTGAGATCGTGCCACTGCACTCCAGCCTGGGCGGCAGAACAAGACTCTGTCTAAAAAAAAAAAAAAAATAGTGAGCAGAGGTAGGAATCACAGATGACTCCCAAGTTTAGGGTTTAGGTCACTGGGTAGATGATGATGCTTTCACTGAGCTGGGGGAGAGAACTGCTATTACTGCAATAAAAGGGATTCCTAAGAGCACAGTACAGAGGGTTGGAAGAGAGTGCCACAGGGATCCTCAGGAGACTTCTGCATTTAGAGGAGGAAAGAGATTCTCATAATGAAAATAATAAGTATGTAAGGTAATGCGTATAGTAATTAGCTTGATCTACCCACTCCAGTATGGTATGTATAAATATTTTGAAACATCCTGTTGTACACAATAAATATATACAATTTTTATTTGTCAGTTTAAAAATATGTATTATTTTAAAAAGCCTAATTCCACTCTGAAAATTAAAAACAGAAGAAAAAGAGACAAGGAAAGAGAAACTTTACTTGCTGTCAGTATAAGGGTGTCAGACTTCTTTCTGAGGAAGCCAGAAAGAGTGGCTCAGCAAATTCAAAACACAAGTATTTAAATGGAAAGAAAGACAAAATTATCAGGGCACTAAGTTTATATCAGCCTGTTGAAGGTGAGGAAAAAAGCCACTTACTCATACAGGTATCATATATGCAAAAATCATTCATGTTGGCCAGGCATGGTGGCTCACAACTGTAAACCTAGCACTTTGGAAGGCTAAAATGGGTGGATTGCTTGAGCCTAGGAGTTCAAGACCAGCCTGGGCAACATGGCAAAACCCCTTCTCTATAACAAAGTACAAACATTAGCCAGGTATGGTGGCACACATCTGTAGTCTCAGCTACTGAGGTGGGAGGATCGCTTGAGCCCAGGAGGTTGAGGCTGCAGCGAGCCATGATTGTGCCACCATACTCCAGCCTGAGCAACAGAGTGAGACCCTGTCTCCAAAAAATTAAAAAAAAAAAAAAAGAAAAAGATCATTCATGTCTTTAGACATCAGCATAGCAAAAGTCAGGGACAGCATTATTTAGAGAATCCAGGCTCACTGCAAATTTTTTAGAGTTTATTATTTTGGAGACAAGAACCAGTCAGGATGACCCTATTCTTTTAAGCTTTTCTTAAGAATGTGAAGTGGTTTGATTTTGTTCCTATCTATAGTATGTGATGTGCTTAATCATACTGTTAGCAGAACAAAGCATGAGTTTTGCTTCTATAGGAGATTGGCAATGGCATAAGGCATGTGGAGGGAAGGAAAGGAGAGAGGGAAGGACGGACTGACCATACAGAGACATAGAGTTGGGTGTGCATGGCACGCATGTGTAACAAAGAGCAAGTATAAACTATTATTGGGGCTCCTGTGAGTCTGTGTCATCACTCAGGTGTCCAGACCTCATTAGGCCACACAGCAGACTGATCAGTAATTTCCAACCTTTCATTTGGGCTCCAGATGAAATAGTGATGAGGAGTCTTTGTAGAACTTGGAGAAGGTAGAACTGAAACTCAAGGGAGATCCTCTAAAATGGTTACAGAAGGTATTGTCTAGTTCAAAGAAGATCACTTTCGTAAGGATTTAACAATAGTCCAAGTTGAAAACCTCAGGCTTCATCTGTTGGCAAATAATACATAAGGTATTTCTAGGCTACTCCAGAGAGAAAGAGTCAAAGTCTGCAGGAAATCACTAGCTCCTGCAATATCAATCAAATTAAAACTCCAGCCGGGCGCGGTGGCTCACGCTTGTAATCCCAGCACTTTGGGAGGCCGAGGCGGGCGGATCACGAGGTCAGGAGATCGAGACCACGGTGAAACCCCGTCTCTACTAAAAAATACAAAAAATTAGCCGGGCGCGGTGGCGGGCGCCTGTAGTCACAGCTACTCGGAGGCTGAGGCAGGAGAATGGCGTGAACCCGGGAGGCGGAGCTTGCAGTGAGCTGAGATTGCGCCACTGCACTCCAGCCCGGGCGACAGAGCGAGACTCTGTATCAAAAAAAAAAAAAAAAAACTCCACAACTGGCAATAGATGGGGAATTTACACATGGGCTCTGTAGAATAGCTAGACTTTGAAGCCCCGATCTTCCCTTTGGGGTTCCTTTCTATTGCTATCACTGCCAGCTCCTTTTTTGTAAATTCTATTACTTCTTTTTTTGTGGTGGGGAGGGGATCTCACTCTGTTGCCTAGGCTGGAGTGCAATGGTGCAATCACAGTTCACTGCAGCCTCCACCTCCCTGGGCTCAGGAGATTCTCTCACCTCAGCCTCCCTAGTAGCCCAAACTACAGATGCCCACCACTATGCCTGGCTAATTTTTGTATTTTTTTTTTTTTTTTTTTTTTTTTTTTTTTTGAGACGGAGTCTTGCTCTGTCACCCAGGCTGGAGTGCAGTGGCGCAATCTCGGCTCACTGCAAGCTCCGCCTCCCGGGTTCACGCCATTCTCCTGCCTCAGCCTCTCCGAGTAGCTGGGACTACAGGCGCCCGCCACCACGCCCGGCTAATTTTTCTGTATTTTTAGTAGAGACGGGGTTTCACCGTGGTCTCGATCTCCTGACCTCGTGATCCACCCGCCTCAGCCTCCCAAAGTGCTGGGATTACAGGCGTGAGCCACCGCGCCCGGCTTAATTTTTGTATTTTTTGTAGAGACGGGGTTTTGCCATGTTGCCCAGGCTAGTCTCGAACTCCTGACCTCGGGCAATGCATTCGCCTCAGCCTCCCAAAGTGCTGGGATTACAGGTGTGAGCCACCACGCCCGGCCACTATCACCTTTTGTGAACGTACCTCCCCACCTTAATTCCTGGCAGCATAGTAGAGACTTTGCTGGGTGTTCAGACTATAGTATGCATAAGAATAACCTGTACTGTGTGTTTAAAATACAAATTCCTAGGTTCCACACCCAGATATTAATATTTTGAATCAGTCAAATATGAGACTGAGAATGTATATTTTTAACAACTTTCATGTGGTTCTGACAGATATAGTTCAAACACCACATTTTGAGAAACACTGAACCAAATGGGACAAAAAAGGTGATGGATATAGAAAAGAATATATTGAAGCCAATCTGAAAAGGCTACATACTGAATGACGTCAAGTATATGACATTTCTGGAAAAGGCAAAACTATGGAGACAGGAAAATGATCAGTGGTTGCCCAAGGGCTGCAAAGAGGGAGGGACGAGCAGGCAAACCACAGAGGATTTTTAGGGCAGTGAAATTATTCTGCCTGATACCATAGTGGTGAATACATGTCACTTATACATTTGTCCAAACCCACTGAATGTGCAACATGAAGAGTGAACCCTTATGTAAACTAGGGACATTCGGTGGTTATGATGTATCTGCATAGATTCCCTCATTGTAACACATGCACTGCTCTCTGGTGGGCAATGTTGAAAACCAGGAGCTGGCATGTGTGGGGGCAGGGGGTACCTTTCTTTCCATTTTGCTGTGAACCTAAAACTGCTCTAAAGACATAGTCTCTCTCTCTCTCTGTTTTTTTTTTTAGACGGAGTCTCGCTTGGTCGTCCAGGCTGGAGTGCGGTGGCGCAATCTCTGCTCACTGCAAGCTCCACCTCCCGGCTTCATGCCATTCTCCTGCCTCAGCCTCCCAAGTAGCTGGGACTACAGGCGCCCGCCACCACGCCCTGCTAATTTTTTGTGTTTTTAGTAGAGACGGGGTTTCATCATGTTAGCCAGGATGGTCTCTATCTCCTGACCTTGTTATCCGCCCGCCTCGGCCTCCCAAAGTGCCAGGATTACAGACATGAGCCACCACGCCTGGGCTAAATTTCCATTTCTTATCTAAGTTTCACTTTCTTTAGAGAGAAATAATCTCTTCTCTAAAACTATATTACTCATCCTCCCCTTACTAGGCAATTGGCCTGTTCTAGAGTTAGAATGCAACATCCCCACACAGATCATATAGCACACAGGTCATTAGCCATCCACAACCACATCAATTATGAAAAATAAGGACACTTTTTATTTGTCACATTCCTCAAAATGTGTATTTTTCAGTTCTAAATATCCCTATTAATAGTTAATTTAAGTCCGGGCATGATGGCTCACGCCTGTAATCTCAGCACTTTGGGAGGCCGAGGCAGGCAGATCACTTGAGGTCAGGAGTTTGAGACCAGTCTGGCCAACATGGTGAAACCCTGTCTCAACTAAAAATACAAAAATTAGCTGGGCATGGTGGCACGCACCTGTAATGCCAGCTACTTGGGAGACTGAGGCAGGAGAATCACTTGAACCGGGGAAGTGGAGGTTGCAGTGAGCTGAGATTGTGCCATTGCACTCCAGCCTGGGCGACAGAGAGAGACTCTCTGCCAAGAAAAAAAAAATGTTAATTCAAGCTGACATTTGCCAAGCCTGGGCCAGTTCCTCCTCACAGACTGTACTCTGGCTTGATGTGAATCTGACTCCCGTAATTGCCCTGTGCTGTCCTGTGGGACATAATTCCCGATACTTCTGAGATGTGATTTAGAAAACGAATACTTCTCCAAAGGAAACAATAAATTTGCAGAGATAAAACTGCCTAAATCATGCTGATTATGCTGCACAAAGAGAACAAAGCCCTCCCCATTCCCAATCATATGTATAGGAAATGTAGACTTTTTCAAGGCAGTTAGCAGGAACAAAATATGCGCAAAGACTCTGTTTTCATGTTTTTGTACTTTAGTTTTGTGTTAGATGTTTCCTGCTTCTACAGCTGTTGGGTGTGTCCCTCCTCCTGTTCCGGTGATGTAAACCTAAAAAAAAAAAAAAAAGCTTCTCAAAAAAGAATAAAGAAGTAAACACACACACACCACAACACCACACACACACACTGAATATTTTAGATTCCCTGTTATGTCAACCCTTTTCATTTTAGAGAATGTTTTTGCCTCACATGTGCAAAACTAAATCTGTCCAACCTTGTTGCTTTTTCAGAAGAAAAGGAAGTATACACTCATGTATTGTCTCCAGCTTTGCTAGCCTAAGAGAAAAACTGCTTGTAACTCAAAGCCAAATCCTCAAGGTGTTCTCGCTCAAAGCCAACCACAACAGGAAGGGGAAGTACACAATATCTTACACTTTATATAATTTTGCTCTTCTCTCCTCATGTCCCTACATCTCTCACACATCTCTAAATCTTCTTACAGGGTAGAGCATCCTTGAAATGCAGGAAACAGCTTCTGGATATCCGATGTAGGGCTCCTCTTAGATTTTTCACAGCGGCCAAGCAGCCTCCTATCTGCATAAAAGTCAAAGTCCCCATTTTCCTCTGCTGTGGTTGAAATTTTCACGGAGTGCTCCTCTGGAACTACAGTCCTACTGAGCCTTTTCTATGGCCTTCTACGCAGCCAAGTTACTTTCCCCAAACAGGACACTTAATTCTAATCAGAGCTTGAGAAACTCTGCCAGCAGTCAGACTGTGATAAACAATGTTTTCAACAGGACACAGAAAGGCCAACAGAACAAAGTTTCTAACCAAACATAATTAATGCTATACTATAGTATAGCATCCCCTGCCCCACCACACCACACCCTTGCTTACTATACCTACTTGATGGAACTCCCCAAGTTCCTTTTCTTTTTTTTTTTTTTTTTTTTTTGAGACGGAGTCTCGCTCTGTCGCCCAGGCTGGAGTGCAGTGGCGCAATCTCGGCTCACTGCAAGCTCCGCCTCCCGGGTTCACGCCATTCTCCTGCCTCAGCCTCTCCGAGTAGCTGGGACTACAGGCGCCCACCACCACGCCCGGCTAATTTTTTGTATTTTTAGTAGAGACGGGGTTTCACCGTGGTCTCGATCTCCTGACCTCGTGATCCGCCCGCCTCGGCCTCCCAAAGTGCTGGGATTACAAGCGTGAGCCACCGCGCCCGGCCCAAGTTCCTTTTCTTTGCCCCAGGATAGAGGTTGCCTTAAGGAAAGACATCAAGATAATGCTGGTCTTGGCTCCCAGTTACCCAGTTACTCCTTTCTTTCCATGCACAGATTGAGAGCATCCACCACCAGGCGAATTTTTGGCTGTCCTGCTGGTCACTCTCCATCAGGGGATTTTGCTGGAAGTGCCAGCCTTTCCTAGCCCTTTCCAGGCCTCCACAGCCAGTTCTGTTTCTAGCCTGACTCAATTCCACATCTTTCCTCCCTCTCCTGAAAATGGACAATTTTGAGTAACCACCTGTTTCACTTCTCCGTATCCCTCTTTCAGGATGTGAGGCATGAAGATGTGGGTGTGAAAGTAGATCTCAAATTCCTTTTCAAGGATCCAAATAACTTGGCCCTTGACCCTCCTGGTGCCTAGAAAACCAACTCTCTCCAATAGACCTACTCTCATCTTCCCTACTCCAAAGCTGTCAGATACCCAGGGAATCCGTTTTACAACAATTTCATTTGTCTCCCAGCATTTTGGTGGAATTTTGCATTCTTTATCCTTGTGAACAATATACTTAAGTGCCTGGGCAACTAACTTAGTCTCTAATTTGTAGAGGGTAGATCCTCTTCCTACTTCTAAGGCTGAAAGATAAAAAGGGAGTAATTTTCCCCACCATTCCATCCCTCTGCTGGGATGCTGGTCTAGTTTGTATCCTCTTCGAGTTCCCTAGGGTGGACCCATGTCTTCTAGCAAACAGACTGGCTTCTTCATCACTGATGTTTTCCTCTTTTCTCAGGAGTGGGAAGAGCCATCGATGGAGGCTCCTCCACAAAGGAGCTGTCACTTCCCCTTAATAAGCAAACAACTCGGGGGCCATCCCCATTTATTTCTTAAACCTGCAAGTTTCTGGTGGGTGGTGTCTCCTGCTTCAGAACAAATGATCTTTTTCTCCCAAGTCAGAGGTGTCAAGGTCTGCACAGGAGAAATGATTCCACTATCATAACCCTCTTACAGAATGTTGATGGGACTTGTCCCCTGCTCACTCAGTTGGTTGAAACAAGGCATTTTACCATCCCACCTTACCCACATATCTCCTGCCCCACCAACTTCACTTACTGTACCAACCCTTGGCAACTTCACTGACCAAAATTCCATGTAGTTTGCAGTTCCTTTTGCTCTAGTCACGTTACCATTTTGCACCACTCCTCAGCTTCTCAGAGAACTGCCTGACTGCATTAGTCCATTTTCACACTGCTGATAAAGACATACCTGAGACTGGGAAGAAAAAGAGGTTTAGTTGGACTCACAGTTCCACATGGCTGGGGAGGCCTCAGAATCATGGCAGGAGGAGAAAGGCACTTCTTACATGGCAGTGGCAAGAGAAAATGAGGAAGAAGCAAAAGAAGAAACCCCTGATAAACCCATCAGATCTCGTGGGACTTATTAACTATCAGAAGAATAGCACGGGAAAGACCCCCTCCCCACGATTCAATTACCTCCCCCTGGGTCCCACCCACAACACATGGGGATTCTGGGAGATAAAATTCAAGTTGAGATTTGGGTAGGGACACAGACAAACCGTACCATTTTGCCCCGGCCCCTCCAAATCTCATGTTCTCCCATTTCAAAACCAATCATGCCTTTCCAACAGTCCCCCAAAGTCTTAACTCATTTCAGCATTAACCCAGAAGTCCACAGTCGAGAGTCTGATCTGAGACAAGGCAAGTCCCTTCTGCCTATGAGCCTGTAAAATGAAAAGCAAGCTAGTTACTTTCTAGATACAGTGGGGATACAGGCATTGGGTAAATACAGCCATTCCAAATAGAAGAAATTGGCCAAAACAAAGGGGTTACAGGGCCCATGCAAGTCCAAAATCCGGGGAGCAGTCAAATTTTAAAGCTCCAAAATGATCTTCTTTGACTCCAGGTCTCACATCCAGGTCACACTGATGCAAGGGGTGGGTTCCCATGCTCTTAGGCAGCTCTGCCCCTGTGGCTTTGCAGGGTACAGCCTCCCTCCCACCTGCTTTCATGGGCTGGTGTTGAGTGTCTGCGGCTTTTCCAGGTGCATGGTGCAAGCTGTCGGTGGATCTACCATTCTGGGGTCTGGAGGACGGTGGCCCTCTTCTCACAGCCCCGCTAGGCAGTTCCTCAGTAGGGGCTCTGTGTGGGGGCTCCAACCCCACATTTCCCTTCTGCACTGCCCTAGCAGAGGTTCTCCATGAGGGCCCCACCCCTGTAGCAAACTTCCGCGTTTGCTATGCCTGGGCATCCAGGCATTTCCATATATCTTCTATAATCTAGGCAGAGGTTCCCAAATCTCAATTCCTGACTTCTGTGTACCTGCAGGCTCAACACCACGCAGAAGCTGCCAAGGTGTGGGACTTCCACCCTCTGAAGCCACAGCCCAAGCTGTACGTTGGCCCCTTTCAGCCATGGCTGGAGTGGCTGGGAATAGGGCACCAAGTCCCTAGACTGCACACTGCAGATGGGGCCTGGGCCCAACCCATGAAACCACTTTTTCCTCTTGGGCCTGTGGGCCTGTGATGGGAGAGGCTGCCATGAAGTTCTCTGACATGGCCTGGAGACATTTTCCCCACGGTCTTGGGGATTAACATTAGGCTCCTTGCTACTTATGCAAATTTCTGCAGACGGCTTGCATTTTTCCCCAGAAAATGGGTTTTTCTTTTCTATTGCATAGTCAGGCTGCAAATTTTCCCAACTTTTATTCTCTGCTTCCCTTATAAAACTTAATGCCTTTAACAGAACCCAAGTCACCTCTTGAATGCTTTGCTGCTTAGAAATTTCTTCTGCCGGATATCATAAATCATCTTTCTTAAGTTCAAAGTTCCACAAATCTGTAGGGCAGGGGCAAAATGTTGCCAGTCTCTTTGCTAAAACATAACAAGAGTCACCTTTACTCCAGTTCCCAACAAGTTCCTCATCTCCACCTGAGACCACCTCGGCCTGGACCTTATTGTCCATATTGCTATCAGCATTTTTATCAAAGCCATTCAACAAGTCTCTAGGAGGTTCCAAACTTTCCCACATTTTTCTGTCTTCTTCTGAGCCCTCCAAATGGTTCCAACTTCTGTCTGTTATCCAGTTCCAAAGTTGCTTCCACATTTTGGGGTATCTTTTCAGCACTGCCCCACCCTATTGGTACCAATTTACTGTATTAGTCCATTTTCATGCTGCTGATAAAGACATATCCGAGACTGGGAAGAAAAAGAGGTTTAATTGGACTTACATTTCCACATGGCTGGGGAGGCCTCAGGATCATGGTGGGAGGTGAAAGGCACTTCTTACATGGTGGTGGCAAGAGAAAATGAGGAAGAAGCAAAAGCAGAAACCCCCGATAAATCCATCAGATCTTGTGAGACTTATTAACTATCAGGAGAATAGCACGGGAAAGACCCACCCCCATGATCCAATTAACCTCCCCCTGGGTCCCTTCCACAACATGTGTGAATTCTGGGAGATACAATTCAAGTTGAGATTTGAGTGGGAACACAGCCAAACCATATCACTGACTTCCTGAGTATCTTGCTAACTCCTATGTCCTCACAATCCTTTGTGTTGACTTCAAGTTGTTTCCCTGGGAGATCTGTCTTTCTCCTGAATGGTTTGACCCCAAGTGACAACATATGAAGAAAAATCTAACAAATACCCATGAAAGCCAGCGTGGTATAGTAGTTAAGAACTGAAGTCAGATTGCCCGAATTCGGATTTTGCCATTTACTAGAGAAGTTTGCCATTTGCTAGGAGAATTGGGTAGATGTATTTAACCTTTCTGCTTCTCAGACTATCAGTGATCAATAGATAAAAAATAAATAAATCAGAGAAGAACTTAGTAATTGATAAGATAGAGCTGGTTGATAACATGCCAATGTATACATCCTGAAAACTGAATGTGCTTTCCTTTCCATTGCCCACGAACACTCACTAAAACTATTAGGCCATAAAGGAAAACCTCAGCAAGGTCCAAACAGAATAGTGAAGACAGCATTCTGTGATTACAATGCAATACAACTAGGAATTCATAAAGTTTGGGGGTTGTGGGGGGTGGGAATTCCTTCTATGTGGAAATTCAAAATTATTTTAAACAGTTCTTACAGCAAAGAAACCACTAACTGAAACTGTAGAAATTGAATACACAACACATAAAAAATGTGATATACTACTAAGGTAGAAACCAGAGGAAAATGTATAGGTTTAAATACTTATGTTTTTTTAAAGAATTTAGAATCTAATCAAAATTTAGGGAGAAAAACAACAAAATAAATGGAAGCAAAGCAGAAGGAGTAGGTTAGTAAAGAAAAAAGCAAACATCTGGTAAGATAGAGAACAGAAAGACAGAAGTGTTAAGTTAAAACAATTTTTTTTTTTTGAGACAGGGTCTTGCTCTGTCATCCAGGTTGGAGTGCAGTGATGTGATCATGGCTCACTGCAGCCTCAAAGCCTCAGTCTCCTGGGCTCAAGCGATCCTCCTACCTCATCCTCTGGAGTAGGTGAGACCTCAGGCATGTACCATCATGCCTGGCTAATTTTTACTTATTTTAATTTAATTAATTAATTAATTTATTTTGAGACAGAGTCTTGCTCTGTCGCCAGGCTGGAGTGCAGAGGTGCGATCTCGGCTCACTGCAACCTCTGCCTCCCGGATTCAAGCGATTCTCCTACCTCAGCCTCCTGAATAGCTGGGACTACAGGTGTACGTCACCATGCCCAGCTAATTTTTGTAATGTTAGTAGAGTTGGGATTTCACCATGTTGGCCAGGATGGTCTTGATCTCCTGACCTCGTGATCTGCCCGCCTCGGCCTCCCAAAGTGCTGGGATTACAGGCATGATAACTTTTTAAAATTTTTTGTAGAGACAGGATATCATTATGTTGCCTAGGTTGGTCTTGAACTCCTGGGCTCAAACGATTCTCCCACCTCGGCCTCCCAAAGTGCTGGGATTACAGGAGTGAGCCACCATGCCCGGCCAAAAAAAGGCAATGTTTGGGGATGGGAAGCACAAATTCCCCAGTGGGTCATTCAGAGTGATGCTAATGGAGCCACTTTGGTTCTACTCCTCAATTCCCATTCCCACATATCCCTCCTACAGGGGACACAGCTCCATAAAGAGTCTCTGATTTAATAAATATGTCACAGCCTATGGAATGATTACTTCAGAGAGTTTCCTGGAAGTTGGCATTTCAGTTGCACCTTTGGATGTCTGTTCCAACATTCTAGAAGGCAAGTACCTGATGTGACCAGTGGATCCCATGGTCATAGGTTCACTCCTGTATTTCCTTCACTAATCAGATGCTATGTATATGGAATTCCATGTTTGTGGCCAGGCATTCCATGAACCCCAGTTAATGGTGAGGGTTGGGGCTCTACAGGCAGAAAAGGCAAACCCTTACTCAGAATAGTAATCTATCCTTGTGAGGATGAAGTGCTGGTCCTTCAAGAGTGGAAGAGGCCTCATGAATTAACCTGCCACCAAATAGCCAGTTGGTTTCTTCAAAGGACAGTGCTGTGTCTGGGGCTCAGTGTTGGTCTCTACTGCTGGGGAATATGGACATTTACAAGTAGCAGTAACTAGATCAGTTTTGGTGCATGGAAGTTCTTGCTACAGGGCCTACACATGGCTTCCATCTCTGGTAGCATGGCCATTCCACCCAGGTGCCTGTCACACCAGTTCTATCCATGTCAACTGCTGAGTGCTTTTGTCAGTGCCTCTTCCATTGTAGATGTTTTCTGGTGGGTGTTAACATGTGATACAAAATTCTTCACACTTTGTGCCCACTCCCATGTGTTCATACACATGGCTCTACCCCAGATAATTTTTTTTCTTTTTTTTTTGTGAAGGAATTTTGCTCTTGTTGCCTAGGGTGGAGGGCAATGGCATGATTTCGGCTCACTGCAACCTCCGCCTCCCAGATTCAAGTGATTCTCCTGTCTTGGCCTCCTGAGTAGCTGGGATTACAGGCATGTGCCACCATGCCTGGCTAATTTTGTATTTTTAATGGAGACAGGGTTTCACCATGTTGGTTACGCTGGTCTTGAACTCCTGACCTCAGGTGATCCACATGCCTTGGCCTCCCAGAGTATTGGGATTACAGGCGTGAGGCACTGCACCTGGCCTTACCCCAGATAATTTCATCTCCCATCTTTCAGTCAGTCCTTTGCCTTCTAGGTTCTAGCCTGATGGCCAAGTCATGGCAGCTGCTCAGGAATTATGTCTTCTTATCTCAGGCCACTTCTCTTTCTACTTAAAGTGGATGGCCACTGTGTGCTCTGCTCACAGTTCTGCCTGTTAGGTGGCACAAACTTCCAGGGCCCCCTCCAACATGACCTTGCTGAGCAGGATCATTTGTCTCCACCATGATGATATCGCCTTTACCCTCCTTCTGCAATGCAACTGCTGAGTGTTTTCCTCTTGGGCCCTACATACTAGCTGATTCATCCATAAACCAAGCTAGAAAGTTTTCCTCCTTTTTCAGCTGGTTGTATGAGAACCTCTGTGTCCATAGATAAAAACTGGGGAAGCAGAACTGGTGCAACGCAGTGGGTGGCACAAGGACCTAAACTGCCTGCTGGGTGGCTTATTCGTGTCCTCTGGTCCTGCTCAGATTGATCCTGGATGTACCATTTTCATCTTGTGACAAACAGACTGCTCTTGGGCCTGTCCTACTTTATAACTCAGAGGGTCACCATGGGAAGCATGTACAGTCACTTATTGTCCCATGTTCAAGTGTTCTGTCTCTACCAAGGCCCTGGAACATGCCAGAAGCTGGTTTTCAAAGGGTGTCTACATCTTTGAATGTAGCATAAGTTTGAATGGCATAAGTTTACTCTAGAACCCTAGAGATCCATCCCTGGAATTCCGTGGTATATCTTTGCCTACCATAGACACTGCCAACATGCTAAGGTCTCTAGCATTTTATGAAACAGGAAGCAGAGCTAATTGCACCATGGCTTGGACCTGCTGCAGGCCTTTTTCCTGTTCCTGGCTCCACTCAAGGTCAACAGCCATGGCCTCTTGGCCAGTATATGGGCCAATATGTACTCCTGGGTATAAAATATGTTTCTTCAGAAATCAAAGATGCCTACCAGGCACAGTATTTCCTTTTTATGGTAGGGAATGCAAAACATAGCAATTTGTCTTTTACTTTGAAGTGATGCCCTGGTATGCCCCAACCACTGAACCCCTAAAAACAATGAAACAGTAGGTCTCTGAATCTTCCGTAGGGTTTATCTCCAATCCTTTGGAGCATGTGTGTATGACTACCTAGTTCTTGGTTGTCCTGTCAATCAGCATGATGTCATCGATATAATAGATTGGTATATTGTCCAGGTGGTCTAGATATATTTGATATCCAGGTATCTTGATGTATTACGGCAGAAGGCAGAAGACTTAACATAGCCTGTGACAAACACTGTAAATGACTATTAATGAATATTGTTATCTATCTCACAGTAATGCAGACTGTTCTATCTTTTAAAATCAGCCAGCATGGTAAGGAATATATTCACCAAATCAATGGTTATATACCACGTGCTGAAGCCTTATTAATATGCTCTAGTAGGCTGGGCATGATGGCTCATGCTTGTAATCCTAGCAGTTTGGGAGGCCAAAGCAGGCAGATCACTGAAGCCCAGGAGTTTAAGAGCAGCCTGGGCAACATGGTGAAACTCCATCTTGACAAAAGATACAAAACATTAGCTGGGTGTGATTGTGCATGCCTGTAGTCCCAGCTACTTGGGTGGCTGAGATGAGAGGATCACCTGAACCTGGGGAGGTTGAGGCTGCAGTGAGCCATGATCACATCACTGTATTCCAACCTGGGTGACAGATTGAGACCCTATCTCAAAAAAAAATTTTTTTTGATACAATGTTTGGAGGAAAAAAAAAGGTGCTGTAGCACTGATAGCACATCTGGTATAGGAACTGGGAATGAGGCTACTACTGGGTTAGTCTGGGGTAGTCTCCATTCTCCAGGGCCCATTCACTTTCTGAAAGAGCCAGATTGATAAATTAGATGGAGATATGATAGGGCTCATCGCTCCTGAATCCTTTAAGCCTTTAATGATAGCACTGATCTCTGCCTTCCTGGTATCTGATGTTATTTTAATTTACTGTCTTAGCCTAGCAGGCAGCTTCAGCAGTTTCCATAAGGCGTTCCTCATTATAATAGCTCTTATTCTACAGACTAATGACCCAATGTAGGTGTACTCCAAATCCCAAGTATACCAATTTTCATTTTTGCAGTTTGGGTCAAGGAATTGGCCTTTGGGTGGGTCTACAGACCCAGTGGGTATACTATGAGCCAGGCCTCTTAGCCAGGACTCCTTGAACTACTTGGTCCTCACAAACCCTACTGTAATAGAGGGGTTGTGGGTGGTGCTGTTGGTCAATGATAACTCAGATCCTTTGTCAAGTTATCCTAAAACTGTCTGTTAATACCATTTGCAGTCTACAACCACCCAAGTACAACCATGAGTTACTTAATGACAGGGATCTGTTCTGAGAAATGTGTCATTAGGTGATTTCATCATAGTGTGAATGTCATAGAGTGCCCTTACACCAACCTAGTGGTATCACCTAGCTTTCACCCCTGAATCCTTTAAGTCTTTAATGTAGATATCACCTACACACCTAGGCTACATGGTATAGCCTGTAGATCCTGGGCTATGAACCTGTACAGCATATGACTGTACTGAGTACTGCAGGCAATTGTAACACAATGGTAAGTATCTGTAGCTAAATCTATCTAAACACAGAAAAGGTACAGTAAAAATATGACATAAAAGATAAAAAAAATTGTACACCTGTATAGGGCACTTACCATGAATGGAGCTTGCAGGACTGGAAGTTGCTCCTTGTGAGTTAGTGAGTGAGTGGTGAGTGAATGGGAAGAGCCAGGATGCTACTGCACACTACTGTAGACTTTACAAACACTGTGTACTTAGGCTACACTAGCTTTATTAAAAATAATGTTCTTTCTTTGATAATAAATTAATCTTAGCTTGCTGTAACTTTTGCTTCATAAACTTACTTTTAAAAACTTTTTGGCTTTTCTAATAACACAGCTTAAAACACAAGCATTGTATAGCTGTACAAAAGTATTTTCTTTCTTTATATGCTTATTCTCTAAGCTTTTATCTATTTTATTGTTTTAAAAAATTAAGCTTTTTTGTTAAAAACTAAGACAAAAACATGCACATTAGCTTAGGCTAATGGAACCAGGGATTGTTGGAGGATTGGCTGATTCCAGGGGCGGGTCATGGACATACAGGATGGGACTGGAACATCATATTGTGTCAGAAAGTAAGGAAATGCTCAAAGAATGATGGCAAAATGTCAAAAAAGGACACAGGAGCTAGCCTGATGGGCTCCCGCTGGCCAAATCTGGGACGATTTAAACATAAAAATAAATAGTGATAGTTACAGATTATAACCCATTGATTGAAATAAGAATCCATGGGTCCATACTGACATAAATGAATAAATGGTGGGGAAGAGAAATTTCTCCCTTAAGTAGAATGCCAATTAATAAGAAAGAATTAGGCCAGGCGCGGTGGCTCACACCTGTAATCCCAGCACTTTGGGAGGCCGAGGCGGGTGGATAACCTGAGGTTGGGAGTTCAAGACCAGCCTGACCAACATGGAGAAACTCCGTCTCTACTAAAAATACAAAATTAGCTGGGCTTGGTGGCAGGTGCCTGTAATCCCAGCTACTCGGGAGGCTGAGGCAAGAGAATCGCTTGAATCCGGGAGGCGGAGGTTGCGGTGAGCCAAGATCGCGCCATTGCACTCCAGCCTGGGCAAAAAGAGCGAAACTCCGTCTCAAAAAAAAAAAAAAAAAAAAATTATAGAAAGAATATAGAAATTTAAAAAATCATTTTTTTGGCAACCAATGCAGTAGTAATTCATTCAGGAGACACAGATGTTAAGTAAATCTTGATGAGAAATATTATATTTACATGGTCTCAAAGTATCCTCCCTGTGAGATACTTATTAATTACAAAGGTGAAGATATTAACCTTACAGACACCACCACAATCAGCTGATTAAAGTTAACAACACCATGTACCTTCTGGTAGGATGCATTGAAAAGAATGTAACATCACTTCTGTGGATATCCTATCTAACCATGAGATCCATTAGGCAAAAATTGAGAAATACTCTATAAATGACTTCAAAAATACCAAGGTCATAAAAGTCAAAGTCAGAATGAGAAACTCATCCAGTGTAAAGGAGATTAAATAGATTTGGGCCAGGTGCGGTGGCTCATGACTGTAATCCCAGCACTTTGGGAGGCCGAGGTAGGCGGGTCACTTGAGGGCAGGAATTCGAGACCAGCCTGGCCAATATGGTGAAGCCCCATCTCTACTAAAAACACAAAAATCAGTCGGGTGTTGTGGCATGCGTCTGTAATCCCAGCTACTTGGGAGGCTGAGGCAGGAGAATCGCTTGAACCCAGGAGGCGGAGATTGCAGTAAGCTGAGAATGCACCATTGCACTCCAGCCTGGGTGAGAGTGAGACCCTGTCTTCAAAAAAAAAAGTAAATAAAAGAAAAGATTTGACAACTAAATGCAATGTGTATACTGGGTTGGATCCTGCACCAGGAAAAAAAACTCCTAATAAAGAACATTTTGGGGTCAACTGGCAACATTCGAGTATTTTCTGTAGATTAGGTAGTAATGTACCAATATTAATTTCCTGATTTTGATAATTGTTATGATTATGTGAGATTGACATTGTTTTAAGGAAATATATACTGAATTATTTAAAGTTAAAAAGGTATCATGTCTGCAACGTACAGGCGAGTCAAGATAAGAAAAAAGGCTACGCACAGTGATGATGCCTTTAATCCTATCTCTTTTGAGAGGTCGAGGCTGGAGGATCACTTGAGTCTAGGATTTTGAGACCAGCCCAGGCAACACAGCTAGACTCTGTCTCTGCAAAAAATGATACAAAAATTAGCTGTATGTGGTGGTGCACACCTGTAGTTCCAGCTACCCAAAAGGCTGAGGCAGGAGGATTACATGAGCCCAGGAGCTCGAGGCTGCAGTGAGCCATGATCACACCATTGCATTCCAGCCAGAGCAATAGAGCAAGACCCTATCTCTAAAACAGATATTAATAAATAAATAGAAAGGAGAGGAGCAAGAATGATAAATAAATGTTTGTAGTGAAATATTAGCTAGAGAATTTGTATGAGGGGGACTATTTTAATTACTCTTTCAACCTTTTTAAAAAGTCAAATTCTTCCAAACTTTAAAATTAATAAAATTTAAAAAAACACTTCCATAGAGGAAAGACTTAAATAACAACACTGAAAGTGGGGAAAAATGACAAAGAGATTAAAACAATTGGGAAAAAATTGATTTAATCAAACATAGAATCAAACATAAGATGGATAATAAAAAATAAAGATAATTGATCTTCCTCAATGGAATTAGAAACTGTGATAACCCAACTACTCAGTGGTAAAAACATGGAACTAGAGGAAGTTACAAAGAGGCAGATTTTGGTCCAGTAGCAGACAGAACTTTATGACAAGCAGCATGCTCAAACATCAAATGTTTTAAAGTAATGAGCAGTTTGGAAGAAGTCTTATCACACCAAGCATCAGTAGGATTTGGACCAACTGGAACCCTCACTGCGGGTAGGAACATAATATAGTACAACCATTTGGAAAACAAGTATTTTATGAGTTGTCTTCTCTCTCTTTCTTTCTTTCTTTCTTTCTTTCTTTCTTTCTTTCTTTCTTTCTTTCTTTCTTTCTTCTTTCTTTCTTCTTTCTTTCTTTCTTCTTTCTTTCTTTCTTTCTTTCTTTCTTCTTTCTTTCTTTCTTTCTCTCTTTCTTTCTTCTTTCTTTCTCTTTCTTTCTTTCTTTCTTTCTTTCTTTCTTTCTTCTTTCTTCTTTCTTTTTTTCTCTCTTCTTTCTCTCTTTCTTTCTTTCTTTCTTTCTTTTTTTTCTTTCTTCTTTCTTTCTTCTTTCTCCTTCCCTCCCTTCTTTCCTTCCTTCCCTCCCTTCCTTCCTTCCTTCCTTCCTTCCTTCCTTCCTTCCTTCCTTCCTTCCTTCTTTCCTTCTTTCCTCCCTCCCTCCCTCCCTCCCTCCCTCTCTCTCTCTCTCTTTCTTTCTTAGACTCGTTAAGTGTAGTAATGAGAAGAGGGAAAGAGTAGAACAAGGATTTTGATCTGTAACTGAGTATGAAAATCAGTTGAGAAAGCCAGCGCATTTCTTTTTTTTTTTTTTTTTGAGATGGAGTCTCACTCTGTCACCCACGCTGGAGTGTAATGGTGTGATCTTGGCTCACTGCGACCTCCATCTCCTGGGTTCAAGCGATTCTCCCTCCTCAGCCTCCCAAGTGACTGGGATTACAGGCACCCGCCATCATGCCCCTCTAATTTTTGTATTTCTACAAAGACGGGGTTTCACCATGTTGGACAGGCTGGTCTTGAACTCCTGACCTCAGATTATCTACCCATCGAGGCCTCCCAAAGTGCTGGAATTACAGGTGTGAGCCACCGCGCCCGGCCTCCAATGAGTTTCTTAAAAGTTAAATTTGCATCTATGCTATATGGACTAGCTATTCCACTCCAAGGTGTTTAACTAAGAGTAATGAAAAAGCATGTGTCCATATGAACATTTATACATGAATGTTCATAATGGCTTTTTATTTGTAATAGTCAAAAACTATAAATAATCCAATGACCATCAACAGGTGAATGGATGAACAAACTCAGCGTGTTCATATAATGGAATATTACTTGACAATGAAAAGGAATAAACTATTGATACACAGAACATGTGTGAGTCTCAAAAAAATTATTCTGAGTGAAAGAAGCCATGCAGAAGTATACACACTACATTATATATTTATGTAAAATTCTAGAAAATTATAAATTTCTTTGTTTTCAATTTACTGTTTCTGTTACCAATTTACTAATTGGTCTGTAGTAACAGACAGGTGATTGATCAGTGCTTTCCTGGAGATTGGTGTGGTGTGGGGGGTGAGAGAATGGATGGCAAAGGGCTATAAGGAAACTCTTAGTGGTGATGGATATATTCATTAGCTTGATTGTGATGATGGTTTTACAGATATAGGTGTCAACACTTATGAAAACTTTAAATATGTAGTTTATGTTAATACACTATAAAAAGTACAAATTCTGATTCAGTAGGTTTGGGGTGGGATCAAGAGTATGCATTTCTGGACCAGGCACAATGGCTCACACCTACAATCCTAGAGTTTGGGAGGCCAAGTTGGGAGGATTGCTTGACTCCTGGAGTTTGAGACCAGCCTGGACAACATAGTGAGACCTTGTCTCTAAAAAAAAAAAAAATTAGGCCAGATGTGGTGGCTCATGCCTGTAATCCCAGCACTTTGGGTGGCTGAGGCAGGCAGATCACTTCAGGTCAGGAGTTCGAGACCAACCTGGCCAACATGGTGAAACCCTGTCTCTACTAAAATACACAAATTAGCCAGGCATGGTGGCACGTGCCTGTAATCCCAGCTTCTCGGGAGGCTGAGGCATGAGAATTGCTTGAACCTGGGAGGCGGAGGTTGCAGTGAACCAATATGGCACCACTGCACTCTAGCCTGGGTGATAGAGTGAGGCTCTGTGTCAAAAAAAAACCAAAAAGAAACAAACAAAAACAACCAAATTAGATGTGGTGGCATGAGCCTGTGGTCCTAGCTACTTGGGAGGCTGAGGTGGTGGAATTGCTTGAGACTGGGTGTTTGAAACTGCAGTGAGCTATGATCACACCACTGCACTCCAGACTGGGTGACAGAGCGAGACTCTGTCTCTTAAAACAGAGTCTGCATTTCTAACAAGCTCACAGGTGATGGTGATGCTGCTGTTGTTTCTGTACCAGGTTTTGAGTGGCAAAGATCTTGAGTCTTTTTATTTTTTATTTTTTTTTAACAATTTTATTTTAGATTCAACGGTTACTTGTATGTTACACGGGTATGTTGCATATTGGTGGGGCTCCTAGGTAAAATAGGTAATTTTTCAACCCCGGGCTCCTTTCCAGCCTCCTCCACTTTTGGAGTCCCCAGTGTCTATTATTTCCATCTTTATGTCCATGTGTACATGTTTAACTCCCAGTTACACATGAGAAAATATGGTATGTGGTTTCTTATTTCTGAGTCAGTTAACTTAGGATAATGGCCTCCAGCTCTATCGATATTGTTGCGAAGGATATGATTTCATTTATGACTGTGACAATTTTATTTTTTATTGATACATAATGGATGTGCATATTTCTGGGGTACATGTGATATTTTGATATTAATATATTAATATAATGTATAATAACCAAATCAGGGTAAATGGAACATCCATCACCTTAAACATTTATCTTTTTTTTATGCTGGAAACATTTCAATTATTCTCTACTATTTTGAAATATACAATAGATGTTTGTTTACTATAGTCACCCTACTGACTTATCGAACACTAGGTCTATTTTTCCTCTCTACCTGTATTTTTTGTACCCATTTATTGACCTCTCTTCATCCTTCCCTCCCCCTGCCCATCCCTGCCTCTGGTAACCACCAATCTTTATGAGATCCACGTTCCTAACTCCTACATCTGAGTGAGAACATATGATATCTGTGTTACTGTGCTTGGCTTATTTCATTTAACAGTGACCTTCAGTCCCATTCATGTTGCTGCAAATGATAGGATTTCATTTTTTTTATGGTGGAATATTCCATCGTGCATACATATCACATTTTCTTTATCCACTTATCCGTTGATGGGCACTTGGGTTGATTCCATATTTTGGCTATTGTAAGTAGTGCTGAAATAAACATGGGAGTGCAGACATCTCTTCAATATATTGACTTCTTTTCTTTTGGATATATACCCAGCAGTGGGATTGCTGGATCATATGATAGTTCTATTTTTAATTTTTTCAGGGAACTCCACAGTTTTCCATGGTGGCTGCACTAATTTACATTCTCATCAACAGTGGAGGAGGCTTCCCTTTTGTCCACATCCTTGCCAAGAACCCTATTCCCTTTTTGATAAAAGCCATTTTAACTGGTGTGAGGTATTCATTGTGGTTTTGATTTGCATTTCTCTGAATAGTGATGTTCAGCATTTTTTCACATACCCATTGGCCATTTGTATGTCTGATTTTGAGAAATGTCCATTCAGATCTTTGAGTCTCTTTCTTCATGTGTCACTTGAGTGCACAATAACTACATGTGGCTGGTACCACACTGGATAGTGCAGATAGAACATTTATATTGAAGAAAGTTCTATTAGATGTCAGAAGTCAAGATTTTTCAATACATTGATAACTACTACGCTTGTCATTATTAGTTATCCCTAAACTGTAACCTCTTTTTCATTCCACTCTAAATGCACTTCTCTTCATAAAGCCTTGCTGTAATTCCATTCCAAGTTTTTATTGTATATTACTTACATTTCCTTTTATGTTCTTCATTCTGACTCACATTTGAAAGAACAGAAATTTAAACCTCACATTCTAACATCCTGAATATTCATTTGTCATGGCTCCTGTGGCTGTACCCAGGATTGTGCACCAGCTCAAATAAGTTCCACTGTGGCTTGTAGCACTACTAAGAGGTGTAATCTGAGGGAAATCAGAGCTTCTCTAGAAATAAACTCCCATCTCTAAAATGAGGGGGTTGAACTCTTTTATTTCTTCTGTTTCTCACATTCTGTATTCTTCTGTTTTAGAGTAAAGATGGCATGAAGCCAGAAAGAACTTTATCTTCTTGGAAAACCATAGGGCTCTGGATCAGGAGTGGGTTGTACTATATGCCTAGAGTCATTAAAAAGTTTAGTTAGTACCAACTTTTGTATAATTTGTACAAGGGATCAGCGAACTTTCAGTAAAGGGCCAGACAGTAAACATTTCTCAACATTTCTGGCTTTGCAGGCCACATGGTCTCTTTGGAATATACTCAACTCTGCCATTGCAGTAAGAAAGCAGTCATAGACACTATGAAAATAAATGGGTGCGGCTGGATTTAGCCCACATGATGTAGGTTGAGAACATCTCTGATTCAAAATGCTTCAAAATCTGAAACTTTTCTTTTTGTCTTTTTTGGAGATAGGGTCTTGCTCTGCCACCCAGGCTGGTGTGCAGTGGCATGATCACAGCTCACTGCAGCCTCAACCTCCTGGACTCAAGGTAGATTCCTACTTCAGTCTCCTGAGTAGCTAGGACTGCAGGTGGGTGCCACCATACCTGGCTTATTTTTAAACTTTTTGTAGAGTCTCACACCTCGGCCTCCCAAAGTGCTTGGATTACACGCATGAGCCACCGCAAACAGCCTAAAATCTGAAACTTTTCGAGCACTGACATAACACCAACTGGAAAATGCCACACTTGACCTCATGAAGGATTTCAGTCAAAATTGTTTCATGCACAAAATTATTAAAAATATTGTATGAAATAACCTTCAGCCTATGTGTATAAGGTGTATAAATAAATCTCATGTTTAGATATGAGTCCTGTCCTCAAGATATCACAAGATTTCCAAAATCTGAAAAAAAAACAAAAAAACAAAAAAAACAAAAAACCCAACCCCCAAAAACCCAATTCCAAAACAATTCTGGTCCCAAGCATCTTGGGTAAGGGATCCTCAATCTGTATTTTGCCAACTTCTGGTTTAAATCATACCAACTTGTCTTCTCACCACTTGAAATTAGTAAGAAATGAGAGAGAAAAATACACTTTACTGAGACAATTTTATTCACTATGGATATATATACATGATCAACATTTTATCTTCATTCTTCAGAAGATTTAATTAGAGCAGCTTTCTTCTCATACTTATCTCTAATCTCTTTAATATTTTCCGAGAGATCTTCTGACATGCATTCTTCATATTCTCTATCAGCTTTAGCAATCTGCTCCTCAAGATGTTTCTAGTGAAGAGAATTAACAATTGTTAAAGTAAAAAAAAATTAACTTCTTTTAAAATGTTTAATTGTAAAATTTACAAACAAGAGAATAACATTTTTAAGTTAAGAATAAAAAGGGCCGGGCGTGGTGGCTCACTCCTGTAATCCCAGCACTTTATGAGGCTGAGGTGGGTGGATCACTTGAGGTCAGGAGTTTGAGACCAGCCTGACCAACATGGCAAAACCCCCTCTCTACTAAAAATACAAAAATTAGCCAGGTGTGGTGGTGTGTGCCTGTAATTCCAACTATGCAAGAGGCTGAGGCAGGAGATCACCTGAGCCTGGGAAGTGGAGGTTGCAGTGAGCCAAGACTGGACCACTGCATTCCAGCCTGCATCATAGAGCAAGATGCTATCTCCAAAAAAAAAAAAAAAATAAAGTAAAAAGAATATATTTGTATTCACCACGTAGGCTCTCTTTTTGTGCCCTTTCCTAATTGTATCTACTTTTTTCTCCCCAAGATATAACCTCTTGCCTGAATGGTGTTTTGCTTTTCTTTATATTATACCTTTATTACACACACACGGAGAGATGAATGTATGTCTAAATAATATATTGATTTAATAGTACCTGGTTTTAACCTTCATATTTATCAAATGATATTAAATATAATGTTCTATGACTTTTTCATCCAGTATTTTAAAATTCATTCATGTTACTACATATGGCTGCAGTTTATTCAATGGACTGCATAGTATTCTAGAATGAATATATCAACATTTACTTATTTTGCTGGTAATGAAGTTTCGTTTGTTCCCAGGTGTGGTAGGCTGAGTAACAGCCTTTCCAAAGATGTCCATGCTCTAATTCCAGAAAGGAACCTGTGACTATTAGCTTACATAGCAAAAGAAACTGTAGATGTGACTAAGTTAAGGATCTTGAGAAAAGGAGATTATCCTGCACTATCCAGGTGGGTCCTTAGAAGAGGAAATCACCAGTGTCAGAGTCAGAGAAGGAATTTAAGGACAGCAGCAGAAGGCAGAGAGGAGAGAAGACACCATGCACTGGCTTTAATGATAAAGGAAGGAGCTACAAGCCAAGGACTGTAGGTGTCCTCTAGAAGCCGGCAAAGGCCCCAGAAGGATTACAGCCCTTTGGACCCATTTTAGACTAACCTTAATAACTCTAAGATGATAAATTTGTGTTGTTTTAAGTCATTAGGTTGGTGGTAATTTGTTACATTAGCAATGGGAAACTAACATGCCACATTATTTTTTCTTGTTGTTGTTGTTTATTTTTTTGCTATTTCAAATACTGATACTGTAACAAATTACCACAAACTAGGTGGCTTAAAACAACAGAAATGGCCGGGCGCGGTGGCTCACGCTTGTAATCCCAGCACTTTGGGAGGCCGAGGCGGGCGGATCACGAGGTCAGGAGATCGAGACCACGGTGAAACCCCGTCTCTACTAAAAATACAAAAAAATTAGCCGGGCGTGGTGGCGGGCGCCTGTAGTCCCAGCTACTCGGAGAGGCTGAGGCGGGAGAATGGCGTGAACCCAGGAGGCGGAGCTTGCAGTGAGCCAAGACTGCGCCACTGCACTCCAGCCTGGACGACAGAGCGAGACTCCGTCTCAAAAAAAAAAAAAAAAAAAAAAAAAAAAAACAACAGAAATGTATTCTTTCAGCTCTGGAGGCCAGAAGTTTGAAATCAAGATGTCAGCAGGGCCATGGTCTCTCTGAAGGCTCTAGGGAAGAATCCTTATTTGCCTCTTCCCAGCTTCCGGTGGCTCCTGGCAGTCCTTGGTGTTCCTTAGCATGTGGCTGCTTCACCCCAATATCTGCCTCTGTCTTCACATGACCTTCATATAAGGATACCAGTCACTGGATTTAGGGCCTACCCTAATCCAACATGACCTCATCTTAACCAATTACATTTGCAAAGATCCTACTTCCAAATAAGGTCACCTTCTGTGATTTGGGATAGACATGACTTTTGCGGGGGGCACTATTCAACCTAGTACAGCCCCCTAGCATATAGTGTAAATATTTTTTTTAGGGCAAATATACCTAGAGTGAAAGTTGGTTTTTGGGATTGCCAAATTACTTTCTTATCTGTTTTTGTTTTTTTTTTTTGAGACAGAGTCTTGCTCTGTCGCCAGGCTGGAGTGCAGTGGTGCGATCTCAGCTCACTGCAACCTCTGCCTCCTGGGTTCAAGCGATTCTCGTGCCTCAGCCTCCTGAGTAGCTGGGATTACAGGCACACACCACCACACCCAGCTAATTTTTGTATTTTTAGTAGAGATGGGGTTTCACAATGTTGGCCAGGATGGTCTCGATCTCCTGACCTTGTGATCCGCCAGCCTTGGCCTCCCAAAGTGCTGGGATTACAGGTACGACCCACTGTGCCCGGCCGCCAAATTATTTTCTAAAATTATTTTATCAATTTACATAGTTGCTAGCAGTAAATTAGAACTCCCATTTCTCCACATCCCTGCTGGCATTTGGTAATGATCAAACTAAATTTTTGCCAATTTCTTAAGTGTGGAATATGACATATGCTTTCATATGTTTATTGGCCACCTTGGTTCTTTTGTGAAATTCTCATTCAAGTAAAATAATTATTTTTATTGATACATATCAGATGTATATATTTTCAGGGCCCCTTCAAATCTTTGGTCCATTTATTTATTTTTCAGAGGCCATTGTATATCTGGATGGTAATCCTTTACCAGTTGTGCTTTAAAAAACATCTTCTATCAGTTTGTGGCTTGTCTTTCCACTCTCTTTCCATGTCTTTTGATGTAGAGAAGATCTTAATTTTAATAAAGGTAAATTTGTAAATAATTTTTTTTGTGGTTTGTGCTTTTTGTGTCTAATTTAAGAACTCATTTACAACCCCGAAAGTATACAGATAGTTTCTTATAATTCTCGTAAAAGTTAAAAAAGTTAGCCTCACATTAATTTCTGAATCCGTCTGGAACTGATTTCTGTGTAGAGTTTAAGGTAGGGATCCAACTTCATTAACTGAACAATTCATTTTATCTGACTATGCTGAAATACTGCCTCTCTCACATATATTTCATGTCTATGCTCATGCATCTATTTCTGCACTCTTAATCACAGAGACTGGTCTTTCTGCATCAATACTACAATGTGCTAGTTATTACAGCTTTATAATAATTCTTGGTATGCCTAAACAGAACAACAACAACAACAAAACGTGATTTTGTGTCTCGCAGGAAAAGCAAAGTTTTTCTGTAAAGAATCAAATAATAACTACTTTAGACTTGGCAGTCTAGATGGTTTTCTTAACAATTGCTCAATTCTGCCACTGTAGCGCAAAACCAGCCAAAGATATACTGAAACAAATGAGGTGGCTGTGTTCCAATAAAACTTTATTTAAAAAAGCAGGCTGTAGGCCCAATTGGGCCTGCAGGTTGTAGTTTGCTGACCCTGGTCTAGAACATCAAGCTACATGTGAGACCTTTATGGGGCTCCAACCAGGAACTGCTCAAGTAAACACTTTGTCCCACAAGAAAAATATTCCATCTAAAGGTACCTTTAGCTCTAAACACCCCCACCCTGTTTTCTTTAGTCCAACTTCATTACTCATTGTAAAAGTTCCTCATTTTGCCTGATCCTGTTCAACAAATATTGTTTATTGGAACCACACTTCTATGGTTCTTCCATATTTTATGAAAGCTATTAAGAATTTATACTGATTAATCATAAATTTTGCATAGTGCAAAGTAAGTGCTTAGTGCTTGCTGAATTTGGTCTAATTTTCCCAATAACACCAAACTGTACAGAAACTAAAAAATAATAGGAACTTACCATTAGGTTTTCAAATCTAGCTTTATGTTAACTGATTAAAACATTGATAACTGTGATTACTTCACACAAATCCCTAGTGATAAGTTACTACTGAATTAACAAAGGACAGACAATAAAGCTGCAGATAATAGAAAATCACGGCCAGGCGCAGTGGCTCACGCCTGCAATCCCAGAACTTTGGGAGGCTGAGGCGGGCAGATCACTTGAGGTCAGGAGTTTGAGACCAGCCTGGCCACATGGTGAAACTCTGTCTCCACTAAAAATACAAATATTAGCCGGGCATGGTGGCACATGCCTGTAATCCCAGCTACTTGGGAGGCTGAGGCAGGAGAATCCCTTGAACATGGGAGGCGAACTTGCAGTGAGCTGAGATTGTGCCATTGCACTATTGCCTGGGCGACAGAGTGAGGCCGTCTCAAAAAATAAAAAAAAGAAAGAAAAGAAAGTCAGAGGTGCTAAGGATGTTCACAACTGTTTAGCACAACTGCTTCATTTTTACAGATGAAGAAACTGAGGACCCAAAGATGTAAAATGATACATAAAAACAGGCTCTGTCAACCTAAGCCATTAATTGTATGCTATGAATAAACTTTTACGCATCTAGAATAGAATTATTGTATACTATGCTTGGGAAAATGAGAACATATCACTCAGATAATTTTTTGTCCTATGGTTCAGATGAATAACACTGGTTGAAAAGGATCAGGCAAGGTTATAGAACCACTAAGTGCTTGAATTAGAAAGTGGGTAGAACCCATGTTTTCTGACATAGTAGCTAGGATGCTTTTCTTAGTTCTTCACACTAAAAAGTGAAGACCATTGGCACCAAGAAAGCAGCAGTTCAATGTCTTTCAGGGGAGAGGATGGGTAGTAGGGTATCACATGCTCATGTTTTCAATAAATGGAAGTCTATTAATATGATAAAGTGAATTTTTTTCTTAAACCATACTGAACTGGAAATATATTATCACCTAATAAATTAACCAAGAATTTTATAGTTCAGCGATTTATCTTAGCTTCTGGGGCTCTGTGCAGCAGGTTGGAGGGATAGTTTTATTGGTGAACTTTAGCTGCGTGAAGAGTGGGGATAAGGTGAATAAACCTCATACTTCTGAAATACTTTACTTTGTGCTTATATGAAATCACAGAAAGGAATAATGATCATCATAAGATAGGCCCTTTCACCTTAAGCTTAATGAAATCCTAAATGTACGAATGCAAATGTACTAATATGTTTTCAGTATGTAGAACATGGCCTGGCATAGCATCATTATACACTGTTGATGTAATACATAACATCATATGTTGTTTATGCAAATACAATAGATTACTTTATAAAATGCACAAGTGGGCTGGGTGCAGTGGCTCACGCCTGTAATCCCAGCACTTTGGGAGGCCGAGGCGGGTGAATCACCTGAGGTCAGGAGTTTGAGGCCAGCCTGGCCAACAAGGCGAAACCCCGTCTCTACTAAAAATACAAAAATTAGCTGGGCGTGGTGGCGGGCTCCTGTAATCCCAGCTACTTGGGAGGCTGAGACAGGAGAATCACTTGAACCCGGGAAGTGGAGGTTGCAGTGAGTTGAGACCATGCCATTGGACCCCAGCCTGGCTGACGAGAGTGAAATTCCATCTCAAAAACAAAAAAAAAAGCACAAGTGTTCCCCTGCATCACATTGCCACACCACTAGACAAGATTCTTCTGATAAATTTTTGCTAGATCATACTTTAAATAGAAATAAAATTCATCATTTAATTTCTATGGAAGAAAGCAGAAATATATCAAAGTTTTAAAAACCTTTCTTAGAACGTAGGAAAGACCATCACATACTTACCTCTACAGACCCAACATGTGTAGCAACCATCTCTAACAGACGTTGCAAGTTATTTCCCACTTTTCGTCTTTCTTCAGTCGTGGTTTGCACAACTAGCTGGTATCTGTAGAACAAAAACTCTCGTGTAAGTTGTCCAGGAAAAAAATTAATACATCAGTTCCAGTTAGCTCACTTCCCATTTCCACATTCAATAAAACCAAACTGTGATTGATTTTATGTGCTGCATACTATATGTATAATTTGTACCAGTCCCACTATCAATCATTAAAAGAGAAATATAAACATTTTCAAAGATCCTTTGCAAGCAACACAACAAAAGAGCACCAAAACTTCATGTTTTAACATATAAAGCTTTGGAGCGAAGGGTTATAACTGAGTCTCCAAAGGGATTGTAAACTCAAATGCTTTCTGGGCAAGACAAAAATTTGCAAATGGTGGAGTAGAAGTCTTACTTATAGGAATTCAAATTCAAATTAAAACCAATAAAATTGCAGGCCAAATAAACCTAAACTGAGTTTTCTCCCCTTGGCCTACAAACAAAGAAGTGAAGAGAAATGACTTTCACAAGACTTGTACTTGCAATCTCAAAGTAGGAAATTTTTCAGTTATTTGAGGGCAACTTAAGACTTAAAAAATGCATATTTTACATAAATGTACACGGAGCCTATGGATTAAGTGTTCAGTATATTGATTTTATATAAGTTGCACAAGAGCATTATATACACAGAGACAGAATATTATTTAAAGAAAGGATGCTATTATATAGTGTGGCTAACATTTTTCCTATGTAAGTTTTAAAAATTGTAAGGGAAACTGAGAAGGAGGAGATCCTGACAATGTATAATTTGAT
This sequence comes from Symphalangus syndactylus, assembly GCF_028878055.3. Taxonomy (NCBI): domain Eukaryota; kingdom Metazoa; phylum Chordata; class Mammalia; order Primates; family Hylobatidae; genus Symphalangus; species Symphalangus syndactylus. The sequence goes on along the minus strand of NC_072423.2, from coordinate 68,507,117 downwards.
TATAAAGTACTTCTAAGAAATATAACAAAATATATAGGCAGTTCTGTTTGTTTGGAAATATGAGTGCAATCTGGCAAATTTCGTGTTTGCTTATGCCAATTTCTTTCCTGAGAAATACTTGGTGAATGCAGAAAACTGCACCCAGCTGAATCCAGATGCAAAAGAATATACACATGTAAGCACACACATCAAATGTACACCAGCTACTCAGTGCACTGCATATGTAATGAGCCACATGCATGCAGTACTGATGGTGCAATTTCCATCCCACTTCAGGTAACCCACTTTCTACCTCTTTACAGTAACTCACAGTCTGCAGCCTTCTGAATGCCCATTTCTCAAATCAAACTAGAGGTCTTTTTAATATGAAGGGTCCCATATTTATTGTAGCATTATGTGTTTCTTAGCCATTAAGTATGTGTATCATTGTGCTAACATTTTTGTTTGATTCTTATCTTTTGTTTATATGTGTCACTGATGGAGTTTTTAATTTTTTAAGAGATGGAGTCTTGCTATGTTGCCCAGGATGGCCTTGAACTTCTTGAACTTCTCAAGTGATTCTCCTGTCTCGGCCTGGTGAGTAGCTGGGACTACAGGTGTGTGCCACTGAGCCTAACTACTGATGAAATTTGTTAGTGCTGTGCCTCAATATCAGTTTTCCCATAGGTCCTGTGATTTTTATGGCATGATTTTGCACAGCATGGTAACTATTTAGAAGGCATATGTTGTGTTATAGTAGACTGACTATAATTTATAGTATAATTACATTTTACTATATAATATACATAATTTCTAGGAAATAAAAACATGAGCTCAGTGGAGTTCATTAAAGCTTAGTGGAATTTTATTAAAATTCACTAACAAATAGCCAAATTTATTTGAATTGATTTAAAATTTTTTATGTTGTTTTCAGGGATTAAAAGCCATGTATTAACTAGATCTAAAGACTAATGATTTCTTGGTAGACAGTAACTGTAATGCTAACAGAATGTATCTGTTGATAGGGAAAGTTCTCGAGTTATAAGCAGTTGTACTTAAGTTCTATATACCATTCTTTCCATCCTAAATAGCTGTATACTATAAATTAAAGCAAATAAAAATACATCTAATTTTATGGAATTGTTAAATTAATAATCTGAAAATAAACGTATAAATCTTGGTGAGATAAACTTACTCCCGCTGAACAGCATCTAATTCATTCATAGCTTCACTGAGCCCCTGGTTAACAGTACTTTCTAGCAGGTGCTTGTGTTTCTCCAAGGACTCAAGCTCACTGGCACATTTTTCATCCTCTTCCTCTGCTTCCTATCAGGATAAAGTCATGGTTATGGGTTTCTTGATATTCACATTCTGTATACTTTAGGTGGATTTAAAACAATTATAAAAAGCACTTAAATAAAATCAGGTTGCATCATTTGTATTCTCAAGATGCTTACTGTTTTACATGCAAGAGACTTTAAAGTGCTCCTTTGGGAATTCTGTATTATAAAAACAAATGTGGCTGGGCATGGTGGCTCATGCCTGTCATCCCAGCACTTTGGGAGGTCGAGGTGGGTGGATCACTTGAGGTCAAGGGTTTGAGACCAGCCTGGCCAGCAGGGTGAAACCCCATCTCTATTAAAAATACAAAAATTAGTTGGGCTTGGTGGCATGTGCCTGTAATCCCAGTTACTTCTGAGGCTGAGACGTGAGAATCGCTTGAACCCAGGAGGTGGAGGTTGCAGTGAGCTGAGACTGTGCTATGGCATTCCAGCCTGGGTGACAGAGCAAGACCCTGTCTCAAAAAAAAAAAAAAAAAAAGTGATTTTATTATTTTTAAATTTGAAAATATTTATTAAAATTTAAAATATATATAACTTTTAACTCAATGGTTCTGCTTCAGAAATTTATCAAAGGGAAGGAATGGAAAAATACATAAAGATATACAAAGATATTCACAGCAACATTATTTGTCAGTTGAAAATTTAGGAAAAAATTAATCAGGGGCTAGCTAAATAAGTTATATATATATACTTATGTATATATGTAAAATAAAAACACAACAGAAGGATTGCTCTCTCTACATTTGTATGAAAAGATATCCATGATATCTTTTCTTGAGAAAGACAGATTATGAAAAACTATGTATAATTTGGTACCATTAAAAAAATATATGTTTGTATATCTGGAAGACACTCCCTAAACTTTAACCGTTGTTTCTAGTGATGGGATTATGGTAGATTATAAGGTACATTTCAGTTTCCATTTTATACATTTCTCTCTTAAGTCTCTATTGTTTGTAATGAGCATTTATATTATGAACAAAAAATACTTTTTCCTTTAAAAAAATTAAAAAGTCATTTTATTCTCAAAGATGCAGAAACTAAATAAAATTGGTTCAGTTTTCAGGGTGCCAAGGTCAACTAGCTAGAATTTATTAAGTGAAGTTTTTTAGTTTTTTGGTGAGTTGGAAGTATTTACCAAATGTGACCTTTTCAAAAAGCTTGCATAGGATTCATTCAGCAGTATTTTCCAGTCTGAACAACAGGAAATTTTATAATATTTTAATTAAGATTTTTTCCCATGAGCTTCAAGGAGGCCTTATCTAGGTCCTTATTTCACAGATGTATTAACTATGCACAGGCAAAGTAGCCCAAATTAATCATTTCTAAGGTTTGTGAAGATTAAGTATCATAAAACCTTTCATTTAAGTGCGTCAGAGAGTAAACTCAAGCATTGTCATGGAGGATGTGTGAAAAAAGAAAAATGATTACCAATGTCTTATATTTCACATTTAGATCATATTATGTGGTGTATTTTCTAAACATTTCACACTGTTTAAGAAAACAAATAGGTCCTAAATATAACATAAGCCAAGAGAAAATTTTCAATTCCTAATACTTTGTTGACATAAGTAAAAAATATTGGCATAGTTAAAATTTTCACATGAATTGTGTAAGTGGTAATGAATAGAGTCATCTGAATACTTTAAGTAAAATGCTGGTCAGACAGTAGAATGTTGAAGAATCAGTCTTTTTATTTTACCCACCTTCTAGATTGCATGTAAACAGTCTTTGGAATTTGATCAGGATAGTAAGTTTACAATGACTCTTGGCGGGCAACTACATATTCAAAAGACCTTATTGGGGTTCAGGTTTTAGCAGTACATAACACTAAATCTCTACAAAAAGGTAGGAGAGATTCTGTTTAGTTTTGCAAGGATACTGAGACACCTATGCAAGTATAAAATATCAGATAAAGGAACAGCAAATGTTCCATTTATTTATTTATTTATTTATTTATTTATTTATTTATTTATTTATTTTGAGACAGAGTCTCGCTGTCGCCCAGGCTGGAGTGCAATGGCGCGATCTCGGCTCACTGCAGGCTCCGCCCCCCCGGGGTTCACTCCATTCTCCTGCCTCAGCTTCCCGAGTAGCTGGGACTACAGGCGCCCGCCACCTCGCCTGGCTAATTTTTTGTATTTTTAGTAGAGACAGGGTTTCACTGTGTTAGCCAGGATGGTCTCGATCTCCTGACCTTGTGATCCGCCCGCCTCGGCCTCCCAAAGTGCTGGGATTACAGGCGTGAGCCACCGCGCCCGGCCGCAAATGTTCCTTTTCTATGGTAAAATAGCCCTAATCCAGAAAAATGTCCTTTAAAGAACAAAATAAAATAACTCCTTATGATAAACTTTGGCAGAGAAAACTAACCCAAGATACAAATTATAGGATGTATATAGCTTAAAGATTTTGGTTTTGATGTCAGAATATGTGACTCATCAAGCAATCATGACATAGCTTTCGATAACCTACGCAAATTGTGGCAAAGTTCTTACCTTAATTTTTTGTTGGTAAAGATCATCCAGCTTTTGAACTTCTTCTTTCAGAGTTCTCACACTTCTCTTGCTTTCTGTTATCATTGCATTCAACTGGGGAAATAAAACTTTGGTTGAGAAATCATAACTATACATCAAAGATATTTTAACAAGTTACAGAGTTTTTATAGTATCTATCAACTAACTGAACAATGTTATTTCTTCTAGTCCTTTTGGACTCTCACTTATCATCTGTCCAAAAACTTTATTATTCTCCAAAGAGAAATTAATTTTAAAGAAACCTCAAAGTTAACGATGTTAATATCTGTTTTTCCACTAGTTGTTGTGGGAGTGCTTTTTAAGCTCTCATATATATTATATGTTATTAATATTGTTATATTAATTTATTCACATATAAATAATTTTTGCCTCTGGATTTGAAATCTAGCTTTATTTAGACTATATCTACTACAGCTATTTAGCTTTTCATTTGTATGTTCATTTTCTAAAATGTTAAAAAAGAATTGTTTATATTAATTTTATTGGATGTTTGCTATTAGTTATAGTCATGCATTCCTTCAAAAAGTAATAAGGTAACCACATTTAATCTTGTTAAAGCTTCAACTTTAAGATCAGTTGAAACCAAAACTGAAAGAAAAAAGTGTTTTTCAAGTTCATTTCCTGTTGGCAAGTGCTGATACCAGTTGATGTCAGCAATTAATAGAGAATGTTATTCAGCTATACCAAGAGGAAACTGTTTCCTGCAGGAAACATAGTGAAATGTATAAATAGCTGACTTTTGTTAAAAGGATAATTCTACACACATATGAAATTAAAAAAAAATTTAGGGGTTCAAATTTAGTGAAGCTATTGTTATTTGCTACAAAACACAGGGTAGTGACATATACAACTAGCATATGCCCAGAACTCAAAACCAGATCTAACACCAAGAACTTTTTCTGAAGGTATGTTATATCTGCAGTAACTAACAAGTTAAACAAGTTGTTTTAAATTCACCTGTAATAACAACAACAGTTACTCAAGTAACCAGAACTTCCACGGATCCTCGTAGTTGGTCAAAAGCATGTTTACTGATCTCTGAGCAGCTTCCACTTTCCATGTTAGCATTACTAAAGCTGCATTAATTACTTAAACATTTTTTTCTGATTCCCAAAGTACACATTTCCATTGTGTATATATATACACATATACATACACACACACACATATACACACACATTGTGTATATATATATATACATATACACACACATACACATATGTGTATATATACGTATATATACACACATACACACACACACACACACAAACACATACATATAGCCCGACTCCAATTGCCTACTGAACATTCTCCACTTTGATGCCCCAGAGACCTGAAACTCAGCATATCCCAACCTACAATTCTCTCTTCTATACCCTTCTCTTTTATATTCTCTATCAAGGTAAAGAACATCACCACATACCCATCTGCCAAAGATAAGACACCTGGGCGTTCTTGATTTCTTTCTTGGCCTTCACACACAAATGGACAACCAAACTGTTGTTTCTATCTTTAAATCTCCTTTCTCCGTCTTCACTGTAATAGCCTTGCTTTGGGTCCCTACCATTTACTATTCACTGTATAAGATATTGATAGGTCTCTTAATTGCATGGCCTAGTCTCACGCACGTCTAATCTATTCTTCAAAAGGCCAATAGTGTGAAATTACTAAAATAACAATAATTATTATTTCCTTACTTATAAATCTTCATTGATCTCCACTGCCTAAAGGATACAAAAAATTCAACCAGTAAGCAAGCCGCTTCATAATTAGGTTCTTGTCTCTCCAGGCTTCTCCCTTATCTCACACTCATGGTAATTTATTCATATGCTGTGCTCTTTGTTTTTTCTTTTTGGAGAAAGGGTCTCACTTCGTCACCTAGGCTGGAGTGCAGTGGCACAATCTCAGCTCACTGCAGCCTCCACCTCCAGGGTTCAAGCAATCCTCCCACCTCAGCCTCCGGAGTAGCTGGGACTGCAGGTGCACGCCACTACACCCAGCTAATTTTTGTATTTTTGGTAGCGGCTGGGTTTTGCCATGTTGCCCGGCTGGTCTTGAACTCCTGAGCTCAAGCAATCCACCCGCCTTGGCCTCTCAAAGTGCTAGGATTATAGGCATGAGCCACCATGCCCGGTCCATGCTGTACTCCTTGGTCTCTGGTCCTCAAGCTGTATGTGTGTGTGCATGCATGTGGATGAACACGAGCATCCTTCTGTGTATCCATTGGCCAACTCCTACTTGTTATTCACAACTCAGCCCAGCTATCACTTCTCTCAGAAGGAGCCCGTACTTAAGTGTATTATGAGAATCCATAGTGCACTGTATTCACATTACAAAAAGCTATAATAGAAGAAATTGTTTTCATGCCCATATTCCCACTTAAAATGAAGTTCACAAAGGCAGATGCTGCACTGTACTAGTATCACCATCTATTACGGTACTATGCACATAAGCACTCAAAAAATATTTGCTGCATAAATTTCAGTTTCAAATATTTAACTTTAACCTTTATTTACATTCATATTCATAAGTGTGATTAGCTTAATTTCTTCTTTTTGTGATATCTTTGTCATGTTGTGGTATGAGGCCCACATTAGCCTTATAAATGAATTAGGTCTCTTTATGCTCTATGATAATTTACATGTCACAGAAATCATCCAGTCTTCAGTATTTGAAAACAGTGACCTGTGAAATTATCCGTTATTGGAGTCTTTTGAAGAGCAAATTCTTTTTTTTACTTTGATTTCTGGTTACTTACATACTTTGACTTTTTTGGGATTTCTATTATTCAGGTTATAATCCATTTCATCAAAAAATTTTAAACATAAATTTCTGTTTATACTATATTACTTCATAATTCAAATACATTTCCACCATCTCTATAAACTATTTCTCATTTTCTATTTTCCTGCTTTTTCTTAAATGATTTTGGCAATTATTTTAAGATACTTTTCAGGTTAAATGTTTCGTTACTCTAATTTATTAATTTCTGTATAACCTTTATTATTTCCAGTTGCATTTTACCCCATCCCATTTTAACTTAGTTAAACTATTTGTCCAATAGGGAAAACAATTTTAGTTGTTAGTCTCTGTATGATATTACTGATCTCTCCCTTCTTGAAAAGTTTTCCTGGCTGGGCGCAGTGGCTCACGCCTGTAATCCCAGCACTCTGGGAGGCTGAGGTGGACGGATCACGAGGTCAGGAGATCGAGACCATCCTGGCTAACACGGTGAAGCCCCATCTCTACTAAAAAATACAAAAAATTAGCCGGGAGTGGTGGCGGGTGCCTGTAGTCCCAGCTACTCGGGAGGCTGAGGCAGGAGAATGTCGTGAACCCTGGAGGTGGAGCTTGCAGTGAGCCAAGATCGCGCCACTGCACTCCAGCCTGGGTGACAGAGTGAGAAAAAAAGAAAGAAAAGTTTTCCCTACTTTGGCTTATATATATTACATATATATATAAGCATATTCTCTTCTGTTGTTCTCCAACCAATTTTGTCCACTTTTTCTAAGAGTTTTCCCCAGAATCTCCTTCCTTTGCCAGGCCCTACTCTTTAGGATTTAGTCCTCTGCCACTTTCCCCTCCACATTCATCCACATATATGGCTTCAATCATTACATATGCTCTAATGACCCTCAAATCTGTATTTTCAGCCCTGATCTCCTTCTTACATTCTGAATCTATAGCTTCTGCTTCCTCCTGGATATCCCACAGACAGCAAGCTCAGCATCTCCAACACTGTCCCCACCATACCCTGCTCTCAGTTTTCCTCCTCTAGGTTAATAGCACTATGATCCACTCAGTTGCCCACATCAAAAATATGGAAGTCATGTTGATACTTCTTCTCCTCAAGCTTGCACATTCAGCCATGAAATCCTTGGGTTCTACCTCCTTAACATTTCCTAAACCTGTTTCCTTCCCTCTAGTTCTACTATACATTGGTTTAAGTCACCTAACATTTTCAATTGCATTCCCTCTAAGCCATGTTTTCCTGTAGCCCAAAGGGTTTTGTAAACTTAAAAATCTGATGAGCATAACTGTACCTATGTCAGCCTTTTTCTCTATATGGGAGTGCCTGAAGGATGTATTTATCTTTAGGACACTAACATGGGGCCTAGTCTATAGTAGGCATTTTATAACTTTCCCCCATCTATAGCCTTTAAAAAGTTCAAGTCAGTCTGAAAGGTTTTAGACATGAAGTTCCTGTTGTTTGGAATTCATACCTTTCGAGAATCTCCAGGTTTTAGTACCCATTCCAACAAAAAACAGAAATCAAAATGAAGCAGGCTAAAGGAAGACTTCACTGCAAATAATCATCATTCCCAGGGAGCAGTCCAAATTCTTCATCTTTTCTCCATAGATATTTTAGAAATCTCAAATTACAGTAATAATAGTATGATGTGATGAAACTCTTCACTTACCTAATGTTACAAATTTTTCTATTTTTCTGAGAATGCAAAAATTCTAATACAAAGTAAGTCTTGATAGAATTTATTAATATTTGAAAAATGTCTTTCTGTGGGTTACTAGCATAATTATTTGTGAAATGTCACAGGTTTTGTTTCCAGATGAGAAAAAATAAACAAGCTTCTCTTCTGAGAAAACATAAAATTTCATTTTATATCTTGAAATCTATTAGCCAGATCACGGTAGTTCCTGAAGAGCTGAATTAACAAGTGGTTTCCTTTAACTGCTTGGTAGCCTATAAATTAAATCCTTTGTGTGTGCATTTGAGAAGTAGCTTAACTTTTCTTAACTAACAATGCTTACTTTAAAGGTTACTAAATACAATAATAGAATTTTCCTTTTCAGGGATATAGGTGATATTAAGGATCTCAGAAGCACAGACTACCTGAAATTCACTTTTGGAAATAGACTGCAAAAGGAATTTGAGTTCTCCTGAAATTCCATGATCCAGAATGCAAAAACTTGGTAAAAAGAAACCTCTTGATCTATCACAGCTAATTAGCCTCTAACAGCTATAGCCATAATGATACTTGCCTACTTTCAAGGTAGCCACCTGAAACCTCTTTTAGTATAAAAATATTAAATTATCTCAAGTTAGAGGCACTTCTCTATTAAAAAAAGGAAAATTTACTTAGTTTCATCTTGCTTCATCATATGTGATATGTGAAGGCTAGGATGTTTAAATGTCTTAATAAGTTACTTCAAATATCTCTGTCGAGGGTATACCCAATTCTCATTTTTTCATAGTTTTATTAAAAAATTAATTCCTTAGCAATCAGAAACCACAACTAACATTTAATTTTAGGTTTTAAAATCTAACTTTTGCTTTATATGACTTTTTTTTTTTTTTTGAGACAGAGGCTTGCTCTGTTGCCCAGGCTGGAGTGCAGTGGCGCAATCTCGGCTCACTGCAAGCTCCGCCTCCTGGGTTCAAGCCATTCTCCTGCCTCAGCCTCCCAAGTAGCTGGGACTACAGGTGCCCACCACCACACCCGGCTAATTTTTTGCATTTTTAGTGGAGACGGGGTTTCACCATGTTAGCCAGGATGGTCTCGATCTCCTGACCTCGTGATCCACCCGCCTCAGCCTCCCAAAGTGCTGGGATTACAGGCGTGAGCCACCGCGCCCGGCCTATATGACTTTTTATGTTTTATTACTTACTTGTTCTAAAGTATCCTCCAAACCCATTTTTTTATTTAGAGCTTTATTAATTTCTTCTTCAGTTTCATTCAGGAGTTCCTTAAGAGGTACCTATAAAATACACAGGAATGTGGGTGACATATAACATTTCATTACAAAATATCCCTTCTGAAGCATCTACACACTGTGATAGGAGGAATCACTTTTGGAGAAAAAGTGAAGTTATAACATTTTAAATCTAATATACTGTCAAACAGAAACAAAACTAGTTTTTAATCAAATTTCTGTAAGTGTAGACTATAACCTGCTTTTGGTTTTGAATACTTGCAAAATTCAAGATTTGCTCATCTATCCTGGAAATTTATTGCTATTATTTAAACACTTTACAAGTACACTTAGTTTACTGTAGTATTTTTTTTGAAAACAATTTACATGTAGGTTGTATTTTTATGCTATGTTATCCAGAAGTATCAATTTCTCTTAATCCTTTTCAACTGTGTAGTCTTAGGATTCTCTGCTTGTATTTCTTATGTTTATTCTGTTCTACTGACTTTAACACAGCACTTCATTGCTTGTCATTTTTCTAAACTGAGGTGAAATTCACACTTTAAAATGGTTAAACTGAAATACTTAGGTTAAAATGACATTAACATAAAATTAAACATACAACATAAAATAAACATAAAGTTTAACATAAAATTATAGTGTGTAATTCAGGGGCATTTAATACAGTAACCATCACCTCTAGTTCCAAAACATTTTATTACGCTGAAAGAAAATCCCATATGCCATTATGTTTTAAGTAGGTCTTTTGAAGTTATTGCTGGGTTTTAATTTTGGCCTGCTCCTTGCAAAAGATGCAGTGGCCTCTTTAATCTCTCTTTCTCTCTGTTTTTTTTTTTTTGAGATGGAATCTCACTCTGTTGCCCAGGCTGGAGTGCAGTGGCGTGATCCTGGCTCACTGCAACCTCTGCCTCTGGGTTCAAGCGATTCCTCTGCCTCAGCCTCCCGAGTAGCTGGGACTACAGGTGTGCACCACCACACCCGGCTAGTTTTTGTATTTTTAGTAGAGATGGGGTTTCACCATATTGGCCAGGCTGCTCTTGAACTCCTGACCTCGTGATCTGCCCACTTAGGCCTCCCAAAGTGCTGGGATTACAGGCCTGAGCCACCGTGCCCGGCCTCTCAAATCTCTTAAAGAACTTTTCACCAAGTACTACTTATAACACTTGGCTTTGTACCTTATTGATTCTATTTTATTGTTCTATTATTATGTAAAACTATTTCTAGAGATGAAAGCAAAATTTCTCCTTGAGCATATTCATTCTTTTTGCATTGTGTAATCTTTTCTACAAGAATGTGATTCATGTAATTATTTTCTTGCATCAGCCATGTCAAACTACTCAAAACAGTGGTGAGCAAACTCTGCCTGCCTATCTATAGATAGATTAGTAATAGACTAAATGTTTACTGGATGTATCTTTTCTATTGAAAATGACTATAGCTTGATTTAATCAATGTCTGTCCACTCACAAACTGTTATCTCTGGTAAAGTAGGGATGTATGTTTCTTGATATTTTATCTCCAACACGCAGCTGGTCTGGAACATACTACGCACTCAATAAATACTTGTTAAATGAATAATTCTCAAGGGAAAAATGTATAGCTTTTGACTTTAATAAACATTCTTCTATTCAAAACTGAAGTATTTTGAAAACTGGCATTTTTAGGGGCAACTCAAATACTAAAATCTATAAATAACTGACAAGTTACAATAGAGCTATTTAAAAATTTTCTTCCCAAAATTAATTCCTTGGCCATATTTTAAAATTAGGCACCAATTTCTCCTTGTTGATTACCAGTGTTCTTAGTACTCTTAACACATTTTATGCCTTCATGTGTGCCCTTGTGCCTGGAATTCTTTCTACAGACCCTTCCTATAAATGCCTCATCTTTCAAGATTTCATTCCACGGTTACCATCTCCAGAGTCTTTTTTGCTACATGGGAAGAACTGATCTTTTCACTGTAACTTATAAAGACTTCTAATTAAGCACATATATAGCATTTATTTATGTCTTTCTCCTCTGGGGGGATCATTAGCAACTTGACAATAAGGGTTAGGCCCTCTTTGTTTTTATAGTACTGGCATCTATTTTATATGTAATCATTTTTTTTACTGGATAGTTGAAGATTTCTATGACCAAGAAGAAAGAAGATACAGTTTCAGTGTTTTATTCCTTTGTTTAGTACTGGGTTATGAACATGCCAAAGTTCAAACTCTTAGAGATACCAATCATAGAATTAAAAAATCTTAAAAGTAGTCATGATTACTTACATAAACTTGAGCCCTGTATTTGACAAGGCAGTTGGCACCAGCCTCGGGATTAAACTTAATTTCAAAGTCATAACCTTTGGAACTCTCAGCACCTTTAGGAATAAGTTTTAATTTTCTAGCCAATTTGTGATACTCTGCTAATTGTGTTTCAATCTGTAAGAAGAGAACAAAAAAAGAAATGTTAAAGCAGCCCCATTCCATGTTTTTTTCAATTGGCATTTCTGCAATTTTATACAAAACATATCACACCATTTTTTGTAGTTTACTAATTCAGTAATCTTTAGCAGTAAGAGTAGCAGTTTTAAAATATACAAAGAAGATAAGGTTTTAGTAACACTTAAATTTACAGAATAATTAAGACTATCAATTGGTGTGTAATGTACTACTATCTTCCATTTATCTGACAGCTTGGAATAAGAATCCATATTTAGGTATTAACTAAAATTTACTTTTTGAAGTGCCAGATAAAGAAATTATGAAATATGTAAAACAAACCAACCTTAGTTTTGTCAATGTACAAATTAAAACATTTCATGTATCCAAAATAAGTAGAATGTAATCATTTATGTCTGAAAATGTTATTTTAACTGTATTGATAAAAATATTTTAGTAATATATTTCACATTTCCTGCTCTCCTTCCTTCTTCCTTCAGGGCTCTGTTCAAATAAGGTCATCAGAAAGGCTTTCCCTTAATATAGCCCCCTAATTCTTCTAAATGCTTATTTTGTTTTATTTTTCTTCATAGCCATCATCACTACCTGACATATATTTGTTCATCTCCACTTCCTGAATATAAGTTCCATGAAAACAGCTCTATCTTCAGCACCTAGAACAGTGCTTGGCATATAGTAGATACTTAATATTTGATTGAATAAATGAATTTGCAGAGTCTAGGCAACTTGTTTTTAATCTGCTTCCTCCATTAAATGCATACTTCGTTTCTCATTGTTATTACCCATCCATAAAAATCAATTTGAGTGAAGGAATGCAATGGTAAGAGCACACATTGGAACTTGCTTAATCAATTTGCAATTTCCAAAAATGCATTAGATCTCAAAAGCAATATTACTTATACATTAAATTTTGGGCTTATTACTTATACATTAAATGTTGGCTAAATTGGTAATGTATTACCCATAACATTGAAATTAAGTTGAATAATTGGCTTGTCTCATGCCGAGGTCCAGACCCATATATATAACAGCCTATTCCCTATTTTCACTTGGACGTGGATGTAACACATCCATCCCCATTCCTGTCTCACAACTTCTTCCTTCTCTTCTCTCCCTGAGTGAGTGGCACCTGCCCAATTACCCAAGCCAGACAAGGCAACCACTTCCTCCCGCTTTCATCAAGTCTCATTCACTCTACCTCTAAGTTGTCAGAATCTACCTACTTCTTTGAATCCTTACTATCTTTAACTTTATTTATTTATTTTTTTTAGACAGAGTTTTGCTATTTTTGCCCAGGCTGGAGTGCAATAGTGCGATCTTGGCTCACTGCAACTTCCGCCTCTGGGTTCAAGCGATTCTCCTGCCTCAGCCTCCCAAGTAGCTGGGATTACAGGCACATGCCACCACACCTGGCTTCTTTTTGTATTTTCAGTAAAGACGGGGTTTCGCCATGTTGGCCAGGCTGGTCTCAAAGTCATACTTCTGATGATCCACCTGCCTTGGCCTCCCAAAGTGCTGGGATTACAGGCGTGTGCCACTGCACCCGGACCGAATCCTTACTATCTTTTAGAGAATGATAGTAATTTCTTATTAGATTGCTGCCACAGATTTTCACCTTATCAGAAATAAGATCTTTCTGAGATGAAACCACACTTGTTTAAAAATTTTAGGGCCTTCTTAGAGCTTTCTGGATAAAGTCCAAACTTCCTAACAAGAAAAGAGTCTTCATCCTCTGGTCTATGCTTATCTCTTGAGTCTCATCTCTTGCTCTGTCCCACTTGCTATTAAGCTCCAGCTGTATGAAAAACTTACACTTCAGACTGTTTTGTCTCTGAACTTTCCTATACATAATTCTTTGGCAAATCCCCTACCTGTGCCATGCTAACCCTTCCCTATACTTCCCAATTCAGTTCAGTTGTTCCCTCTTTAAGAAATTCTCTTCTAAAAACCTCGCAGCCATCTCTCCACACCATGTACACTAAATTTGGGCTAGGTATACTATATGTTTCCTCAGTACCCTGTGCACCAAACATCTATTAGAGGTCTCATTTCATGGGAGTAAATGCAAACTCAGTTGGAAGTTTTTGAGGGGAAAGCCAGTGTTTTATCTTTATTTCTTCTATGCCTAGCATAAGTGACACACAGCAGATGTTCAATCTTAATGTTTAAGTAGTGAATAGGTGAATGAAGGACTCATTTCCTCTTCTACAGAGTAAAAGGAGTGGGACATATGAACATTATTTTCATAGTTTTAGAGACTTTTTTGTTTACTTTTTCGTTGGGTTATGAGATATAACTTATCTTAAATTTGAGAGAAATTGGGATGTTGCTGAATTGACATAAAGGGATGAGTGTTTCATTAAAATGTCAATGCTAATGTTTTACCTCTTAAGCCAATTTACTCTACCCACTGACTTCTTCTTAATTGGGACAGACCGTTAGAAAGGTCAGCTATGATGAGTTGCCACTCTGGAAATGGTATGACATACCGCTTCTTTGCCTCTGGCATATTTTAACTCCTCATTCCACAACTTCTGCTGTTCAGCTTCCAGGTCCTTGGTTAATTTATTAATAGTCTGCTGCAATTCATTTCTTTCATGATTTATTCGCTCAATGTCTGCAACTGAGTACTTCTGGTTGTCAATAATATTCTGTAGTCGAGTGTTCTCCTGTTTTATTGTTTCACATTCTAGTTCTGTGTTGGAAAAAAAACAAATTTTTAATGTATCTTCAATTCTTACAAAGAAACAGATGCCATCATGTAATAGAGCTAAGATATCTAAATTTCCAAGTCATATATATATGTGTATATATATATTATATATATGTTTTTATATATAGTTTATACATATAAAAATTTCCAAGTCTCATACATATATATATATTCTCATTTTTTGGGATAATTCTTTTTAATCTTACTTTGTTTATAACATTCTGGAAGATAAGACAATTAAAGTTTTATGTTAAGAAACTTATTTCCCTATTAGCTTGCAATGGTTTTCAAAAAGTACTACATGAAAAAAATGTGGCTTCATAAATAATGACTGCTATTAAGAATCCTGGGTTCATGCATGCATCCACATCTGAATGGCTCTGCATGGGGCCAAGGGACATTCTAGGCTGAGGCTCCATGATACCACAAGGTGCCAATATTTAAGAGAATATGACATTTGAAACTCACAATGTGAAAAAAATGGAACTTTTTGTAATATCGAGGATCACTCCATTGACCTTCCTAGAAAAAGGATCTCTAATTTCACTAACAAAACATGAAGAAGGTTAAGAAGTCTCCAAAACAGTTGGCTGCTTACATAAACAGAACAGTTGGACAAGGTGTGAAAAGCCCAGATTAAACCACATAAGGCAGTCTATTTCAGAAAGTTAATCATCCGTTTCTAAATTCTTGTTACAGAAACAACAGTTGCCTAGAAGTGGGGATTGTGCCATGGCAAATAAGAAAATGAACTGACTTGTGCAGGCTACCTGCCTGGAAAATTAAGCCATGATAGTTGAGTCACACATATTTGGTTAATTCCAATGATTCTGGTTCTTCCCAAACAGAAAACCCATCATCAAAATATAGTGGGTTTTTTTCTAAGGTTTCTCAGGACCATGAAACAATGGCCAAAATTTTGTTCAGCAGGAAAACTGTTGATTTTTTTCTGAAAAAGCTCATTGAATGTAGCTTTAACTTTCTGGAGAAAGAGAAGCATAAGTGAACTTGTAGCTTCTTTGGTGAGGATAGAAGAACTTGGAGTTGTGGTAGATTGCCTTCTTGTGCTTACCAACAGTTTACAGAAGAAAGCCAGTACACTTGTTACTGCTAGTAAAGTCACTGCTTAAAAGCAAATTTGAAGAGTATGTAATAGTTGATTAAATTGGCTTCAATGGCCAGGTGCGGTGGCTCACGCCTGTAATCCAGGGCTTTGGGAAGCCCTGAGGCAGGCGGATCACCTGAGGTCAGGAGTTTGAGACCAGCCTGGCCAACATGGTGAAACTCTGTCTCTACTAAATTAGCTGGGCATGGTGGCGCATGCCTGTAATCCCAGCTACTCGGGTGGTTGAGGCATGTGAATCACTTGAATCTGGGAGGCGGAGGCTGCTGTGAGCCGAGATTGTGCCACTGCACGCCAGCCTGGGAGACAGAGTGAGACTCTGTCTTGGGAAAATAAAATAAAATAAAATAAACTAGCTTCAAGCAGTCATAAAAAGGTGGTGGTCAGAATTATCATCCGAACAGAAATTATAAATGATAGAAATATTGTTTTAAAACAATTAAGTGGATTGTAGGAAATCCATAGGAAAATCATCTTACTTTGGTTCCAGGATATACTGGTATATGATGAGATGCCATAAATAAGAATCAGGATACAGATGCTTATTTATTACAGTCGCATTGAGAGATTTCATCTACTAAAGAGCATCTGGTTATTCAAAACATAGTTGGACTATATGATTTACAAAAAAAGTTATTGTCTGAGGACTGTGAATTGTGGAAGAATTGTCGAAACCATTTTTTTCTTTAAAAGGACACATAATTAAACCCCTAATGAAATCTTAACAGTCTACTTCACATTGAAGTGGAAAAATAGCGTAAAAGAACAGCTTCAACTTCAATGAGGTAAAAGTACACTGTGAAGACTGTCTGCCTTTGGGATATGTGGTTATTTGGTAACATTGTTTAAGAACTACTGGGTCTTAATGCAGTCCTGCATAAGAATATAATTTATACTATGTGAAAAAATGAGATAAGACTTATGGCCGAGGCGGGTGGATCACCTGAGGTCAGGATTTCGAGACCAGTCTGGCCAACATGGTGAAACCCTGTCTCTACTAAAAATACAAAATTAGCCAGGCATGGTGGCACACATCTGTGGTCCCAACTACTGGGGAGGCTGAGGCAGGAGAATCGCTTGAACCCAGGAGACGGAGGGTGCAGTGAGCTGAGATCGTGCCATTGCACTCCAGGCTGGGTGACAGAGTGAGACTCTGACTCAAAAAAAAAAAAAAAAGGAAAAAAAAAAGATACACACACACACACACACACACCCCAGAGTTTATTCATATTTTACTGACATTTTCAGTGATAACCATACCAAACTGGTTAGGTTTTTGCTTTCTCTGTTTACCAGTAGTGTTTTCCAGCCTTCTGTGACTCATGGCCTATATAGAATATGATAGCATTTTTATAGCAGACTGGGAAGAAAGGATGAGGATGACCAAGGAGTCAAGAGAGTCATCCTAAGGGTGGAGAGGATTGGTATTTTGGTATCTTGGTTTGTTACAACCTATTTGCAACACAGTGAGCTTAAAGCAAATTCATGGTTAGATAAAGTAAAACTTTATGCATTTATCACAGACGTCTGCACAAAAAATCCACAACATATAATATCTATAAAATTTATGGCTGGGTGTGGTGGCTCATGCCTGTAACCCCAGCACTTTGGGAGGCTGAGGTGGGTGGATCACCTGAGGTCAGGAGTTTGAGAGCAGCTTGGCCAACATATAGTGAAACCCTGTCTCTACTAAAAAAAATGAAAATTAGCTGGGCATGGTGGTGCAAGCCTGTAGTCCCAGCTACTTGGGAAACTGAGGGAGGAGACTTGCTTGAACCCAGGAGGTGGGGGTTGCAGTGAGCCAAGATTGAGCCACTCTACTCCAGCTTGGGCAACAGAGTGACACTCTGTCTCTCAAAACAAAACAAAACAAAATAAAATTTAAATATGTCTCATCCACTCATGCCATGAATGGCTTTACATAATCAAGAAAGTTCAAACGCTCATAGAATAAAAACATCTTAGATAAACAGTTATAAAATTAATGTCTCAAACTAAATCACTCTGGAATGGCAAATGATTAAGTATTTCTCTCTCACCTACTGAATTTGCAGCTATCAGAAAAAGTTCTCACAAGAACAAGAAGGATGTATGACAATTCTCTTGATCATATGCCGACAAGAAAGATAAAGTATTAGTATTAGAAAGTATTGATTAAAGGCCAGGTGCTGTGGCTCACACCTGCAATCCCAGCACTTTGGGAGGCCAAGATGGGCAGATCATGAGGTCAGGAGTTTGAGACCAGCCTGGCCAGCATGGTGAAACTCCATCTCTACTAAAAATACAAAAAAGTAGCTGGGCATCGTGGCGTGCACCTGTAATCCCAGCTACTCAGGAGGCTGAGGCAGGAGAATTATTTGAACCCGGGAGGTGGAGGTTGCAGTGAGCCGAGATGGTACCACTGCACTCCAGCCTGGGTGACAGAGCAAGACTACATCTCAAAAAAAAAAAAAAAAGTTTTGATTAATTGCATTATAAAAATTGTTATAATAATAATTTAGTCCAAGCTTCTTTGTCATCATGGAGAATAAACAAAGGACATTGATTAGGGGCCAAGTGTAAAGTAGTTAATATATTTAAAGAGTTGGTTTAGAGCAAATCCAATATATTTATATATATATAAATCAGTTATTTGGAAAAAAAAAATAAACAGATTCAGCAAATAACCCTGATAATTACTAGTCTTGAGTTGACAATCAATACTCCATAGACTAAGAGTTAAATCAAATATCCTAAGGGCCATGTATACAACTCCCACATGGGACAGACACAGCTGGCAAAATCCCAAAAGAAACAAACAGAAGTAGGCGAAGTCCTGGGAAAATAGTATAGTTGTCAATAAGTTTATTTTTAAAAGTACAGCCCAGTGGCTCTGTGACTTGTAGATACCTTTCTTTACTCTCCTTCAGGCACTGCAGAAGAATCAAGCAATTGCATGTGCCACAGTGTTTTACAGAATTTTATGATTAAGATTGCTGTGTTTATGAAAGTAAGCTTACAAGACACAAGACATAAAAGAGCTTTCTTTAGTTGCTCTTTTCCCCAAGAACTGTAGTACTTGCAGCTTTAATTCTGATTTTCAATCAGTTTCAGCTGCTGAGCTGCTTAGGCAGTAGTGATGGAGGATAGCCAGTTATAGCAGACTGAGGCAGGCAGAGATCAAGAATCTGGCTTATCAGAGCCAAGCATGGTGGAGCCCACCTATTATAGTCCCAGCTATGTGGGAGGCTGAAGTGGGAGGATTATTTGAACCCAGGAGTTCAAGACCAGCCTGGGCAAAATAGCAAGACTTCATCTCAAAAAAACAAAAGAATCTGGTTTATCTGGCTTATTAATTACAAAGTGGAATACAGTATATATTTGTATAGAATTTTTATATATTTCTATATTCAGGCAGCATGTTTTCTTAGGTTAGGCCCTTCTTGGCTTCAAAAAGCCAAATGCTTGAAAACATGTAAGAGTAGTAGGTTGAACAACGGCCACCTAAATATATAAAGTTCTATCTCTGGCAACTGTGAAATTACCTTATTTGGGAAAAGGGTCTTTGCAGATGCGATTAAGTATCTTGAGATGGAGAGATAGCCCTGTATTATTATCCAGGTGGGCCCTAAATCTCATCTTAAATGTCCTTATAAGATAGAGGCAGAGGGAGATATTTCACACAGGTAGTAGAGTACAAACACACAAAGGAGAAGGCAATGTGAAGATGGAGGCAGAGATTGGAGTGATGTGAACATAGCCCAGTAATGCTGCTAGCCACTAAAAGCTGCAAGAGGCAAGGAATAGATCCTCCCTGAGTCCTTGGAGGGATGCAGATCTGCTGGAACAGCCTCTAGAACTGTGCGAGAATACATTTCTGTTGTTTTAAGCCATCCAAACTTGTGACAGCAGCCTTAGGAAACAAATACGAAACACGCTGAAAACTTGGTAGCCTGCTCTAGGCATGTACCACAGAAAAACAAAAGATGTGGATAACAAAGCTGTTTTTACATGTGACAAATCCCACACAGGTTCGCATCCCAGTCTTTTAGCATTAGCTCTGCTTACCTACTCTAGCAATTTCCTCATTGAGACCATTTAATTTCTGGTCAAGAATGGCTGAATGGGACTCCAAATTGCTCATGTATGCCTGATACTTTTGAACATCTCCTTGTAAGGAAGCCTTCAGTTTTCTCAACGACTCTAGACGATTCTTTAAGGGAAAAGAATATAACTTTAGTTATTTTTTCCAATAACCATTCCATATTTTATTTTAAAGTAAAGCAATATTATTTAAATTTATTTTAGAGAGAGGTAGATTTGAGTTTTCCTTTCATTTTTAGAGGCAGTCAAAAGAACTAAAAGGGGACTATACCGTCAGTTTGAAATAGAAAAAAAAAATTGCTAGAGTTGAAAAAGCACAAACATTTAAAATCTGGTATTTTACAACAACAGTTTGAGTGCTTCACTAATAATGCAGAAAATAAAGTTAGATATCTGGATATTAATATTTAGCTTTTAGAAAACTCAGGATACAATATACTATATAAACCCATTTATTAGCCATTCCTTCTGTACTACCTCCAAAACTCAGGGCTTCTTGTGAGTAATGCTCCCTAGAGGTATATAACACTGGGCTTTGTTCAAAAGTACTTTTGGTTTTATGTAAATAGGTAAGAATCTTTCATCATATTCAGAGTACCATTAGTCTAAGACTGATAGACCACAAGGGAAAACAAGGCTCCACAGATACCAAACATGTTTTCATTGGGAGTTTTATGTGAAAACTTAACTTTTAAGAAGCTTAATTTGTTAATCTATTTTTTAAAATTTTGATAAAGACAGCTAATATCCAAGGACACCAAAAAGTCTAAAAGAGCTCTCAAGTAAGTGTGTAAACATGTTTACTAACCGGTTCTTTTTCTCTTTCTTGTTCCAATCTTGCAATCTGTTCATTCAATGCTCTGTTTTTTGCTTCTAATGATTCCAGCTTAAAAGCATCCACATTAAATAAATCCTCTGGAGACAAAATCCGAAAGCTTTTTAAGACCTCAAATCTGCCTAGAACATTCTTTCCCAAGTTTTCACCATTACTCCCTCCCTCACTTCCTTCTGGTCTCTGACCAAAACACTATTAGTGAAGTACATCCCATCCTTGTAAAACAGCAAACCCTTTCCATTACTCCACTGTACTTCGACTCTCCTTGTCCTGCTTGATTTTTCTCCAAAGCACTTATCACCATTTGACTTAAAGTTGCTCATTTCATTATTTTCCTCTTTCTGTCTACTAAAATGTAAGCTCATAAGGGCAGAGGTTTTTATCCTATTCATTACTGTATCCTCAGTGCCTAAATGGTGGCTGGCACATAGTAGGTATACAATAAATATTTATTTGAATGAATGAATGCAGTTTTTAATGCTTGGTTAATTACATACAGAAATATCAAATTATTCATTAGATGCTTCAATCACTCTAAGTTTTCCTCTCTTAAAACAAAGCCATTTGTTTTGCTTCCTCTCCCATGTGAACAAGCTGAAATTGTCCTGGTTACTCTTCAGGAAGATACAGTCCCAGGGGACTATAAGGGAATGCTTTCACCTTTTGTGCTAATACTAGCAAAGTGATTGATTCCATTGTCTTTGGAGGAATAGCTTCACCTCCATTTATCTACTTTACCTTCCATTTTGGTATTTTATATACAAGACTATTTCAATAGAAAGAACGAAAATGTAAAACAACGCCTCTGGAATGTTTTAGAGTTAGCTAGTAAATACTGTATGTCACTAGGTTGTAAATGAGTAAAAAAAAAAAAAGATTTTCCTTACATATTTGGAAGTATAATGTCTTGTTAACTTTTTGCCACAAATTTTGAAAGAGACCTTAGCTCTTTCGACTAATTGGTGCTTTAATTTCTCAAGTAGTAAGCAAGGACAACATAGAGATATTATCCCCCAAGAGGAATAACATTTGCTAATGATCGTCTATGCTTCTGGTAGTGTGTTTGGTACTTTATTACACTGTCATCTACTGCTGCTAAACTTTGTCAGATAGGTCAAGTATTTTATTAAGGCCCCACAGACAGTAAGAGGTCTGGCCTCAGGTCTGGCTCCAACACTAGTATTCTTTTGGCTTAATTTCTCTCCACCAAAGAAACCACAAAGATAAAAATCAGTAGGCATCCAGATACATTTAAAGTAAGTAGCTCATATGAACATTGGATATGGTAAATAAATTACCACTCCATGAGCAGAGTGAAATGACCAAAAGCAAGCACCCTAAGAACGAGAACACTTACTCAGTTTTGACTGCAGCTCTGCATTCATCTCATCAAAGCTGTCGGCACCACTCATAAAACTCTCATAGCATTTTATGGTGTAGTCCAAAAACAACTATGGGGTTAAGCAGATTTTAAAAACAAAGTCATGATTCTCTATTTGGTTTGTTTCACTTTTCTAGGTGGAAATTTAAATTTGAATTTAAAAAATAGTCAGAAATACTAACTAGTCAGATGAACCTATAAATAAGAGACAAAAACCTAGGCTATATAATTATGCTATACGGACTTATTTAGTCTGCTACTTCTAAATATGAATAATGAGAATAAAATAACACTTAAATTTGGATAAAGGCAATATTTAAAAACAGTAAGCCATACCTTCAGAAGTTTGAGAAGGTCAAACAAACAAGGAAGCTTATTAATAAATGTAACTCAACATAAAATGCACAAACTTAATCATCTTTAGGAATAAAGAACCTGATGAAAAATTTAAATAAACTGCTGATCATCTAAGTCCAGTTGAATTCATAAGGTCTAATTGTAAAAACCCAAATGAATTAATGAAGGCTACAATTGCATTGTAACTTTAGGCTAAAAAATGAGTTGCATGACGAGTAGCAATCTAAACAGTATAATACTAGAATTCTTAACATTTATCCAAGAGAAAATAACACTATATTTTGCATTCATGAGATGTTTTGGTCACTGAGAATGTAGACTTTATGAGAAGGCAAGAATGGATGATCAGAATTTTCCATAGCCTAGATGACGTAAATATCCCTCCAGACAAACCAATTCTCTTTGTGCTAATTCGTTGCTTATTAAAGTGACCTTGAAGTGAGTACCCTGAATAGGTAGTCTGAGTATTCCTGTAACTGGAAAGGTGTATCACTGATGGTAAATTCATACATTTTCATTCTCCTTCAGATCAGTTGCTGTGAATTTGGTAGGACTGAATCAGTTTCCATAAGCTTGGTCAATTTTGATCTTATAGGTTTAAAAATATTGAGTTTGTGGACTCACAAAGCTGAGTATCAGATCTTGTGAAGCCAGATACTCTGACAACTTTCTTTAATTACAAACAGTACTTTATAGTTTCCCATGTGCTTCTCTATATATTGTCATTTGAAATAATAGCTATAATAGCTCAGAGAGCAAGAATAATTTTTAACCTTTAGGGTGGATGTCAAGACATTTAACACTTTTTTTTGAGATAGGGTCTCACTTTGTCACTCATGCTGGAGTACAGTGACATGATCTTGGCTCACTGTAGCCTTGACCTCCTGGAATCAAGTGATCCTGCAGCCTCAGCCTCCCGAGTAGCTGGGACCACAGGCATGCACCACCACACCCAGCTAATTTTTGTACATTTTGTAGAGATGGGGTTTCGCCATGTTGCCTAGGGTGGTCTTGAACTTTGGAGCTCAAGCAATCTGCCCACCTCGGCCTCCCAAAATGCTAGAATTACAGGTGTAAGCCACTGTGTCTGGCAAGACATTTAATACTTAATAGATGTTGTAATGTACTTGGGTGAAAACTGAGGGGCAATTAGAGGCAGCCCAATATACATATTGCAATGTGGGAGGCTAATTTTCTCAAGGGTAGGATCAAAGGTTTTCTAGGAGCCTTTCCAGCTGAGATCATTGTTGAAGTAGTAAAGGCACATGTTTATTTTTTGTTAAAAAGAAAAAGGCAATGATGCCAATACTAGTCAGTTGATGTATCTTTGAACTACATCCCAGGCAGTCATAAAAGATGGGACTGAAATTATTCCCACTTTTCTTTTGTGACAAAAGTTTCAAAGAATGAAGGTTAGAATTAGAACAGAGAATAGTTTTTCTTCTAAGTGGCCCGTGTGATGACTGGTTTTTTATGTACGCTAGGAAATATTAATGTATAATCTTAATGTTTCTTTTATCTCAACCACTTTTGGAAGTGGTGACTCCGAGCTAAGGGGCAATATATCTAATGAAAAAGGTCGAAACAAAATAAACAACCTACCTACGTGCAATATCTTAAGACTCAACCTATTATGTTTTATACTGACAAAGAATTACATTAAAATAATGTTGCCAATATTGATATCTTCATTCTACAACATAAAGGAGGAAAAGAAACATTACGTCTATAACATATAACAACATGTTATGATTTAATTCCAATCCCCTCCCATTTTTACTTAGTTAACATTTTCAAATTTTTGTGCCTAGTTAATTTTAAGAAATTATGTGATTCAAACAGATCCGTTAATATTAAAAAAAAAATCAAATTTAGAATGTTTTCAGGAAGCAAAAAGACAACCCCACAAAAGAATATACAGACAATCCCTGACTTAACGATGGTTTGACTTCAGATTTTTCAGCTTGCCGATGGTGTGAAAGCAGTGGAGTAGAAACCATCCTTCAAGTATCCATACAACCTTTTTGTTTTCCACTGTTAGTAGAGTATTCAATAAATTACAGGAGCTATTCAATACTTTATTATAAAATATGCTGTTAGATAATTTTACCCAACTGTAAGCTAGTTTAATTGTTCTGAGAATGTTTAAGGTAGGCTAGGCTAAGCTATGACGTTTGGCAAGTTAGATGTATTAAATGCATTTTTGACATGATATTTTCACATTATAGTCAGTTTATTACTCTATCATAAGTTGAGAGGCACCTATATTAAATCCAATAGCGACACAATAATATCAAGGCAATTCATTATTACAGTTTATGATAATATATGGTACCTTATTATACATAATTCCATCTTCAGTTTCTTCTCCCCAAGGCTGCCCATCATCAAATAAAGGTGAGCTTTCTTTCATGGCAGTATGTATCTAATTTGTACACAAGCAAGAAAAGCAAGTTGATTTGAAAAATGCAACTTTCATTTTTGGCAAATTCTGTTTTTAGTGTCAATTTTAGAAGCATTTACATTATTGTGTAACTAAAATTCTCTTTTGATAGGTTATTATATTGAACATTAACACTTTTGACTTTCTTTCGAATAAAACAATTTGAAGGTATCCTTTTGATAATTTCAAAACCCTTTTGTTCAGTAACTAAACTCTTCAGGATCTAGAAAGGATGGATTCTATATTTACCTCTGTTCTACAGAGAAAAATGTTGACCTTTATGCTGCCATTAACCCATTGAGAGCAAATATACACATTTTAATGCAACTTTAACTAAGAATCCAAAATAGAATTGCCACATAAAAGGTAAGCCAATAATAATTTTTCTCTTTGAGCTCAATTTTGGTGCTCAAATGTTAATCGAGTAACTCATTCAGTATGTACAATATGAACTTTAGATGAAATTTTACAATAGAAAATCTTTAGAAATACAATAGTTTAAATTGAAAGTGATGACATAAATTATAGCAACACATTCAGATGTTTAAAATTGACAAGCCAAAAGGAAAATAGTTAAAGGTTTTTAAGGCATAGAAATTCCATTTTGGAATGCCTATTTTTATATCTTCTTTTAAAAATATAACATTTAAAACATGAAAAAATAGAATATTTCAATGAAATTGCTATAAATATATATAAATGTAGATACAAATGCAGATATACTAGATATATATCTATTAATATCTATTATCTTGATATATAGATATCTAGATATAAATATGTATTTTTTTTTTTGAGATGGAGTCTCACTTTGTCACCCAGGATGGAGTGCAGTGGCGCAATCTTGGCTCACTGCAAGCTCTGCCTCCCGGGTTCAGGTGATTCTCCTGTCTCAGCCTCTGGAGTACGTGGGATTACAGGCATGAGCCACCATGCCTGGCTAATTTTTATATTTTCCATAGAGACGGGGTTTCACCATGTTGGCCAGGCTGGTCTCGAACTCCTGACCTCAGGTGATCCACCCGCCTTGGCCTCCCAAAGTGCAGGGAATAACAGGCGCCATGAGCCACTGCACCTGGCCAAGATATCAATATGTATCTAACAGTATAATGAATACTAAGTATAAGAATACTAACTTCTAAGAAAAGGACTGCATTAGGAGTACATAAGAGAAGAATGGGGTTTCGCATACAGGATTTCTCAGGGAGACAATGTCCTTAGCCTAGAGTTGTTTGCCCTGCTACCCCTTTCCTATTCTAAAGGCATTCAGAAGATTCTTTGTTTATCTAAGGCGGATGCAGAAGAGCTCTAACAACTGGGTCTTCTACCTTGCGTTTTTTCGACAAGGCCTCAGGTGGCAGACAGATTTTTTTTTTTTTTTTGAGACGGAGTCTCCCTCTGTTGCCCAGGCTGGAGTGCAGTGGCTGTGATCTTGGCTCGCTGCAACCTCTGCCTCCTCGGTTCAAGCGATTTTCCTGCCTCAGCGTCCTGAGTAGCTGGGATTACAGGTGCCTGTCACCATGCCTAATTTTGCATTTTTAGTAGAGATGGGATTTCACTATATCGGCCAGGCTGGTCTCGAACTCCTGACCTCAGGTGATCCACCCACCTTGGCCTCCCAAAGTGCTAGGATTACAGGCATGAGCCACCGCGCCTGGCCAACACACAGATTTAATAAAGTCTGAAAGACATGTAGGGTAGAACCCAAGATAAGGAACAGAATCTTATATCTTGTCATCAGGGTAAAGACAGTTTCTCTCACCTTGTCAAGGTCCTTATGAAAACTCTTGCTACTTTGCAAGATTCAAGGAGAGCCTTACGCAGGGACATACAGATCCCCAAGAGCTATAGAAAAGACTACTTTTTCTTAATCCAGTCTATCATTGTTGGACATTTGGGTTGGTTCCAACTCTTTGCTATTGTGAATAGTGTCGCAATAAACATACGTGTGCATGTGTCTTTATAGCAGCATGATTTATAGTCCTTTGGGTATATACCCAGTAATGGAATGGCTGGGTCAAATGGTATTTCTAGTTCTAGAGCCCTGAGGAATCGCCACACTGACTTCCACAATGGTTGAACTAGTTTACAGTCCCACCAACAGTGTAAAAGTGTTCCTATTTCTCCACATCCTCTCCAGCACCTGTTGTTTCCTGATTTTTTAATGATGGCCATTCTAACTGGTGTGAGATGGTATCTCACTGTGGTTTTGATTTGCATTTCTCTGATGGCCAGTGATGATGAGCATTTCTTCATGTGTTTTTTGGCTGCATAAATGTCTTCTTTTGAGAAGTGTCTGTTCATGTCCTTTGCCCACTTTTTGATGGGGTTGTTTGTTTTTTTCTTGTAAATTTGTTTGAGTTCATTGTAGATTCTGGATATTAGATAGACTGGATTAAGAAAATGTGGCACATATACACCATGGAATACTATGCAGCCATAAAAAATGATGAGTTCATGTCCTTTGTAGGGACATGGATGAAACTGGAAAACATCATTCTCAGTAAACTATCGCAAGGACAAAAAACCAAACACCGCATGTTCTCACTCATAGGTGGGAATTGAACAATGAGAACTCATGGACACAGGAAGGGGAACATCACACTCCGGGGACTGTTGCGGGGTGGGGGGAGGGGGGAGGGACAGCATTAGGAGATATACCTAATGCTAAATGACGAGTTAATGGGTGCAGGAAATCAACATGGCACATGGATACATATGTAACAAACCTGCACATTGTGCACATGTACCCTAAAACCTAAAGTATAATAATTAAAAAAAAAAAAAAGAAAAAAAGAAAAGACTACTGAAAGGACTGAAGAATTGTGAACTAGGAAGACTGGTTGAAATAGTTTCAACCTGTAATTATAGATATAAAAAGTATACATTTGAATCATGTTTTCATCTAAAGGTGGTATTTTCCACTATAACACCACTTCTTAATATTGTGAAACATCACAGGAGGAAAAGGACACAGAGGGATCTGGGATAAGTCAGGCCCAAGTCCACTTTGATCACTAACCAAAAGGCTAACAAGATGCTCCTGCAGTGTATGCAACCCTCCTATTTATGGTCCTTAGTAGAGAAGACATGGTAACTTTAGCTAAATTATTATCACTTAGACACTGTAATCAGGACTGATTATGTGCCAAGTTCTGTGCAAGGAGGCATAGTGAGATAGGAAATCAAAGTGTATTTACAAAGCATGAACAATTTAGGAGGATAATAAATGAATAATAAACAATAAACAAATAGAGGTCATTAGGAAATCAACATATTAGATCAATAGGTCAAGATAATAACAATAATCTCAATACATCCTGCAAAAGCATAGGATAACCTTCAAAGATCATTCTTGATAAAAGTGAATAAACTACAACACGAAAAATATTATCTTCTACTGAATACATCATACTAAATGATACAATGAAAAATACTTAATTTAAAAACAGTGGTTAGTAATAGAAATCAACTGAGAACAGTAGTTGTAATAAAGCAATTCAGTAAGGGTAGTAAACACAAATAATTCTTTTAGTAACAATCACCATAGAAATAGAATTAAAAAAAGAGAAAGTCTGTTCATCATAGTAACAAAACACATGGCATTGATAAAAAATATGTTGTTTGATATTAAGAAAACTACATGGCCAGGTATGGTGGCTCACGCCTGTAATCCCACCACTTTGGGAGGCTGAGGCAGGTGGATCACCTTAGGTCAGGAGTTCAAGATCAGCCTGGCCAACATGGTGACACCCTGTCTCTACTGAAAATACAAAAATTAGCCAGGCGTGGTGGTGGGCACCTGTAATCCTAGCTACTTGGGAGGCTGAGGCATGAGAATTGCTTGAACCTGGGAGGTGGAGGTTGCAGCGAGCTGAGATCACGCCACTGCATTCCAGCCTAGGTGACAAAGCAAGACTCTGTCTCAAAAACAAAACAAACAAACAAAAAAACAAAACAAACAAACAAAAAAAAACAGACCATAGAACGAAAAAACAAAAAAACAAAAACAAAATCTTACTGAAGGAACAAAAGAGATGAATAAATGAGATTTAACACTTTCCCATATGATAAAATTAAATATTGACAGGATGGAAATTTCCCCTTATGTATCATAAATTCAATGTTACGTCAATAATAACAAAATCACAAGATTTTCTTAAAATCTGAAAAAATAATTTAGAGAGTGAGGATACGACAATAGCTAACATTGTGAAAAGAAGAATGTTCCTCTTCTAGATAAACTATATTAGAAAGTGACAGGAATTAGTATGGTCATGAAGCAGGGACAGAAAAAAAAGAGCAGAGAAATAGGTTTAATTAAGAACACACTGGTGACAGTTAAAAACTGTGGGGAAAATATCATTTATTTATTTTTGAGATGGAGTTTTGCTCTATTGCCTAGGCTGGAGTGCAGTGGTGTGATATCGGCTCACTGCAACTTCCACCTCCTGGGTTCAAACGATTCTCATGCCTCAGCTTCCCAAGTAGCTGGGACTTCAGGCGTGCACCATCACACCTGGCTAATATTTTTGTATTTTTAGTAGAGACGGGTTTTGTCATGTTGGCCAGGCTGGTCTCTAACTTCTGACCTCGGGTGATCTACCTGCCTCAGCCTCCCAAAGTGCTGGGATTACAGGCATAAGCCACAGCGCCCGGCCAATATCAGTTATTCCATAAATGGGACTGAGATACATGAGTGAATTTTTTAAAAAAGAAGGCCTTCTATTTCTTATACTAAAATAAATTGGAGATGAATTAAGATTTAAACACAGCACAAAGAAGCCATAAAAATACCAGGAGAAAATTTGAAAAATTGTTTTTTAAAAAACATTGGGGAGGAAAAGAGGCCTTCCTAAACGTGGCTAAATTTCTAGGCTTACGTTAAATGAGAAAGAAAATTAGAAAAAGAAACCTTCAGTCTCTCATGGATTAATACATCACATCATGCAAAGCAATATAAAAAGGAGGGGATTCCAACTTAAATAATGGGCTTGGAGGGCCGGGCGTGATGGCTCACGCCTATAATCCCAGCACTTTGGGAGGCTGAGGTGGGTGGATCACGAGGTCAGGAGTTTGAGACCAGCCTGGCCAAGATGGTGAAACCCCATCTCTACTAAAAATACAAAAAATTAGCTGGACGTGATGGCAGGGGCCTATAATCCCAGCTACTCGGGAGGCTGAGACAGAGAATTGCTTGAACCTGGGAGGCGGAGGTTGCAGTGAGCCGAGATTGTGCCACTGCACTCCAGTCCAGGCGACAGAGTGAGACTCGTCTCAAAAAAAAAAACCAAAAAAACCAGAGGGGCTTGGAGGCATCGCAAGAGGCCCCTCCCCAAGTGAAGCTACTGCAGGTAATCCACAAGCTCCACATGCTATCTCCCACCACACAATATCATAAGCTGCTTAGGCAAACAAGGGTTAAGTGTTCTAGTGACAATGGGGATATCTGATTGTGAGACCAAAAAAGTAGTTATCAAATGTCCATGGGCATCACTGGGGAGAGACAAATTGAATGCATAAATGTTATATAAAGTCCAATGAAACTTGGATTTTTATTAATGGGCTATGGCATTGGAATTCTACTCTCTTGACAATGGGTAGTACTGTATGTACCAGCGTGGCTCCTGGGTCAAAATCCATATATACCCAGTGCCTGCCTTCATTTAGTTAAAGGCTTGCTGATGGCCAAGACAATGTCAGGGGAACAGTATTAGCTTTAGGAATTCTAGCACTAAGTAGGACAGGAAACTCAGAAGCTACAAAAGGAGAGACTGCATTAAATTAGATTAAAAACTCACATTTCTGAACAGATAAAACAGCACATGAAATTAAAAAAAAAGAGAGAGAAAAAAATTACTTGCACCATATAGACAGGAGCTAATTTCTCTGACTCAACCATTTTTGACTTGCAAAATGGCACTCTTGCAAATCAATACAAAAAAAAATCAAAAGAGTAGATATTATAATAAATGTAAAAAAGTTCACCTTTAAAAACAAAAAATGTAAATAAGAAAAAATTAGCTGTCAATTTTTTTTGCTTGTTGTGTTGCCAACTATTAAAACCATCAGTAAGTTTAATATATAAAGATTCAAATTCATAGCAAAAAGCAAACGGTGAAATAAAACTTGCCTAAAAAACCATGTACAAGCAAGTTAAAAGAAAAATAATCATATAAAAACATAAATTGTTAAAAAATATATATATAAACACACACATATACACATATACACACGCATTTATATATAAACAAGCTATTTTTCACCTCCTAAATTGATAAAGATTTTAAAACAACAATGCTTACGGTTTGGAAAAATGGGTATGCTCAAACATTGTTGAGCTTTTAATTGGTACAAGTTTTCTAGAGAAAAATTTGTCAATATGTATCAAAAGTTTAAAAAATATACATATAGTACTTTGCACAGCAACACGCACTTTCAAAACTATATCACAAGGGGCCGGTCGTGGTGGCTCAGGCCTGTAATCCCAGCACTTTGGGAGGCTGAGGTGGGCAGATCACCTGAGGTCAGGAGTTTGAGACCAGCCTGGCTAACATGGTGGAACCCCGTCTCTACTAAAAATACAAAATTAGCCAGGCGTGGTGGTGCATGCCTGTAATCCCAGCTACTCAGGAGGCTGAGGCAGGAGAATTTCTTGAACCTGGGAAGCGGAGGTTGCAGTGAGCTGAGATCACCGCACTCCAGCCTGTGCAACAGAGTGAGACTCCCTCTCAAAAACAAAACAAAACAAAACAAAACAAAACAAAACAAAACAAAAGAAAATATCACAAGGAAACGTGTTATGTTATTGTCTGAGTTTGGAGATTATGGTTATATCACTGTATTCTCCAAACTTCTTGCAGTGAATATGGATTTTAATTAAAAAGGGTAAAAATGAATTTCATGAGGGAAAATAAAAAATGAATTTCCTATTGACTCATTTTTTTGAGTTGTAAAACCTCATGATAATAAATAATCTCCTTGTCAATTGGTATTCTCTTCCTTTTACCTTGTGGTAATAGTTTGAAAAACTTAAAATCAAATGTGCTTTGAAAAAATGAAAACTCTGAAGCAGACTTTGAGAATACTGTCAAAAGACTGGGCGAGAAAAATATTTTTTCGAGGAAAAAAACCCTTTCCCATGTATACATTTCAAAAGAACAAATCAAATACCTTGATGCAGTCTATTAGCCAAACTAAGGCTGCCACAATGTGAGGCCACGTATGAGGAGCCCCCACTGTATACATGGAGCTTTTGGATAGTGCAAAAGGATACCTATGAGAAATCAGAAAAACATAAGCTAATTTAATGTTATTATAATTTAGTAAAGATAATAGTTAATCGAGAAGTTACATTTAAAAAATTCCACATATATACTCAGTCTTGACTTGTTTAGAGGTAAGATATGTTGGGATTCTATCCTTGGTCATCCCAATCTCTGTGTATTTCTCTGTAGATTACTTTCTACATCTATCCCCCAAGCTGCAGAACTTGACCTATACAACCAATATGCTGGACTACTCTCTCAAAACATCTTTTGTTCCCTCAAATTCAATATACCCCCAATAAACCAAATGTATATACACCTCCAAATCCATTCTTCCCACTTTCAATTTCATCACGCTCTGTTTTTACCAGGCGTGAATCCTGGTTTTTTTTTTTTTTTTGGCTTCTGTAAAATCTGTGGTATCTAGCCTGTCTTTTCTATTCTCTGTCACTTCAGCAGTTCAGGGCTTTATATTCTATCGTCTGTTGCTCTGTAATAACCTATGAGTAGTTTTTTTTTTTAAACAAAGAAAAGTGTATTTAATCCATCTGTATCCATCATCAAACTTCATCAGTTACTAACAATTTTTTTTTTTTTTTTTTTTTTTTTGAGACAGAGTCTCGCTCTGTCGCCCGGGCTGGAGTGCAGTGGCGCAATCTCGGCTCACTGCAAGCTCCGCCTCCCGGGTTCACACCATTCTCCTGCCTCAGCCTCTGAGTAGCTGGGACTACAGGCGCCCGCCACCGCGCCCGGCTAATTTTTTGTATTTTTTAGTAGAGACGGGGTTTCACCGTGGTCTCGATCTCCTGACCTCGTGATCCACCCGCCTCGGCCTCCCAAAGTGCTGGGATTACAAGCGTGAGCCACCGCGCCCGGCCACTAACAATTTGTTAATCCTTCCTGCTTCTACCACCAGCAACTTTTATTTATTTTTTGTAAGCAGTTGCTATTTTTCTTTTCAATGTATCCTACATATATTGCCCACAGTGGTCATCTTAAAACATATTACTTCTGTAACTCAAACTTTTTACAAATTGATTTAATTTGTTTCATCTCTGTGTGCCAGTCATGTCTCTAAACTAATAAGAAATATGCATACCCAAGGTCTTTAAAGATTCTTGGAACCTCTTCTTCAAACTTTGTGTCAGGAAGTTCGTATGAGGGGCACAGGAAGCCATAAAGAAATGTGAAGATCTTCAGGAAGTCTTTAACAGAGGGAGCTTGTAGAGATTTCATGGACACATTATGTGCATAACCATTTTCTGTAAGAAACTACAATAATTTTTATGAACCACCAAATATTTTGTAATGGAAAATTATTGGAAAATACCTATGACAACAATCACAGTTTAGATTAAAATCCTAAAGTACCTCACAGAGTTGTCGAATACACTGCTGAATGAATGCTTTGTCATTAAGTGGTCTCGGGTCCTTGATTTTCTCAGAACTGGAAAATATACCAAGTTGACTATTCCGGGATCCATGTCCACTAGTTCTGGAAATATATTTTTAAAAAGCCAGTTAAAACTATTTGCTTCTGTGATCAAGTCTAAATTATTTCAAGGCAGTTTTGCATTTTAACATCAACATCAAACATTACATTCTTATAACTAAACAGAATTCTTTTATTTAAAGCAGAGAAAAGGAGCAAATAATGAGGAGTAAAATATGAGGTTACAGCAGTTAAAGATAAGGATGTAAAACGAGGCAAGAATAAACACACACTTGGCCGGGCACAGTGGCTTATGCCTGTAATCCCAGCACTTTGGGAGGCTGAGGCGGTGGATCACGAGGTCAGGAGTTCAAGACCAGCCTGGCCAAGATGGTGAAACCTCGTCTCTACTAAAAATACAAAAAAAATTAGCCAGATGTGTTGGCAGGCACCTGTAATCCCAGCTACTTGGGAGGCTGAGGCAGGAGAATTGCTTGAACCGGCGAGGTGGAGGTTGCAGTGAGCCAAGATTGTGTCACTGCATTCCAGCCTGGGCAACAGAGCGAGACTCCATCTCAAAAAAAAAAAAAAAATGCAGACAGTATCAGTACCTTCTCATAGGGCAGTTCTGAGGATTGATTGAAAGATTTAATATAGATAAAGCACTTAAAACAATGTCTGGCCTATAGGAATACTCCACAAATACTAGATTTCGTAATTACTATCATCTCTAAAGTTTAGCTCTGAGATGAATTACGTTACAAAAATGCCTTAAGATTTTTCATCAACTGAAATAAATACCAAAAATGGAAGTTTAAACCAATGAAACCAAATTGGTTTCATGGCAGAGACTTTTTTAAAAGGTGACAAGTACTTCATCTCTAAATATTTTCAAAAGAATGGAAGAAACAGGCTTGTCTTAAAGTTATATTTTGTTTTGGCAAGACAACAATATAATTTATCGTCTTAATTTTGGGGTTGAACTTTTTAAAAAAATATCAATTTTATTGACATAATTTGTTTAGAATAAAATGCACTTGTTTATAGCATACAGTTTGATGAAGTTTGACAATATACGCATTTGTGTCACCTCTGCCAATCAAAATATGAGCATTTCTATCATCCCCCAAAGTCTCCTTTTGCCCCTTAATAGTCAATCCTTCTCCAACCTGCAGCCTAGACAACCACTGACCTACTCCAGATAGATAGTTGTTCTCAAAGTGTTGTTTAGGGATCACTGAGAAGTCAAAACTATTTTTATGATAAAACTAAGATGTTATTTGCTCTTTTCATTTTCAATCTCTCATGAGTGTACAGTGGAGTTTTCCAGAGGCTGGTAACATGATGTATATTGTAACAGATTAAATGCAGAAGCAAGTATTAGAATCTAGCTGTCTGCTATTAAGCCATAAGAGATTTGCAAAAACGTAAAACAACGTCACTCTTCTTACTGAAATTGTTTTATTTTTGAAAATATGTTTTTTAAAAGTTGAAAACATTTATGTTACCATGTAATGGGTTGTTATTTCAAATTGAATACATATTTTAAATTTTTCTCAGTTTTAATTTCTACTATGGTTAATTTTGACAGATATAGCCCATAAAACAAAAGCTCTGTGGAGTTCTCATTAATCTTTTAGACTGTAAAAATGACTAAAATGTCAGACTACATGATGTTTCCTCATTTTACATTTATTTTTTTGAGACAGGGTGTTTCTCTGTTGCCTAGGCTGGAGTGCAGTGGTGCTAACATGGCTCACTGGAGCCTCGACTTTCTGGGCTCAAGCAAACCTCCTGCCTAAGCCTCTTGAATAGCTAGGATTATAGGCGTGCACCATGATGCGTGGCTAATTTTTAAATTAAAAAAAGTTTTTTTTTGAGACAGAGTCTC
This sequence comes from Symphalangus syndactylus, assembly GCF_028878055.3. Classification (NCBI taxonomy): domain Eukaryota; kingdom Metazoa; phylum Chordata; class Mammalia; order Primates; family Hylobatidae; genus Symphalangus; species Symphalangus syndactylus. Next base: position 68,471,618 of record NC_072423.2, on the reverse strand, counting down.
ACTGTCACCCAGGGTGGAGTTCAGTGGTGTGATCTCAGCTCACTACAACTTCCACCTCCTGGGTTCAAGTGATCCTCCTGCTTCAGCCTCCCAAGTAGATGGGACTACAGGCATGTGCCACTGCCCCTGGCTAATAATTGTATTTTTTGTAGCGACAGGATTTCACCATATTGCCCAGCTAGGTCTTAAACTCCTGGACTCAAGTGATCTGCCCTCCTTGGCCTCCCAAAGTGCTGGGATTACAGGTGTGAGCCACCACACCCGGTCTACACGCCTGGCTAATTAAAAAAAATTTTTTTTTTGTAGAGACAAGGTCTTGCAATGTTGCCCAGGGTGGTCTCGAACTCTTGGGACTCAAGATCATCTCAGCCTCCCATCCCAGCCTCGCAAAGTGCTGGGATTACAGGTGTGAGCCACTGCACCTGGCCTACATGCCTGCCTGGCTAATTAAAAAAATGTGGAGTCAGGGTCTTGTCATGTTGCCCAGGCTGGTCTCGAACTCCTGGACTCAAGCAATCTTCCCATCTTGGCCTCCCAAAGTGCTGGGATTACAGGCATGGCCACCATGCCTGGGCCACTCCTTATTTTAAAATGTGATGACTCCACTGTGTCTGAAAGCTAGGTATAGAATTTTCAATCAACTATTTGCTTGTAACAGTGAAATAGTGGTCTGAATGTGTTAGCTATACTGTCTAAAGCAGATATAACCTAAAATTTTAACCATTTAAAATCAGAGGAAAACTAGATTATAACTTTTCTCTTGAAAGGAACCATGTTATCTAATGTATTTGTTCTCTGAGGGCAACAATGTATGGCTATAACAATCCCTTTATTAGAGCTAATAAAAAATATAATTACCTTTTGCCAAATAGCGAGACTTTTCTTTCAGATGTCGGTTTGTTTATACTCAACTTTCCAAAAGTTGGTTTTTCTTTGCTTTAAGAAAAATAGAAAACAACTCTTTAAAATAAAAATCAAAATTAGCTCAAGAAACTTTTAGAAATATATTAGAACCAAAAACTCTTCCCCACTACCTATAAAAATAATTCAAAAATCATAAAAATGTTTAGCAGTCATGGAAACTGTTATAAATAGAATGGGCTAAACATGGTACTATAAGTTACAATGCTTGTAATGTTGGGGGACCAGCAGAGGTCCCTCTGGTGTATGTACCCTTTGGTAGATTTAGTCTTTGTTTTAACCTCAGCAGAGTCTGTTTTACTCGTCTCATTTTTAATAACTATCTAAACATTTTCTACCGTAAATTTGCATTTCCAAAGGGTAAAAACAAGGTTAAAAAAAAAACCCTGAAGGTAAAGTACAAGACAGAAAATTTGTAGCCCAAAGACACAGAACATACTTTCAGGCCTAAATATCATTATTATTATTACTTACTAATTTGAAATTATTAACAGAAAAAATTAAAAATTGACACATAATTGTACCTACTTACGGGGTACATAGTGATGCTGCGATACATATAATGTACAGTGATCAGATCAGGGTAATTACCATATCCATCATCTCAAACATTTATCATTTCTTTGTTGGGAACAGTCAATATTCTCCTAGGTATTTAAAACTATACAATATATTATTGTTAACTATAGTCATTATACAGTGCTATAGAACACCAGGACTTATTCCTTCTATTGGGCTATAATTTTGTGTCCTTTAACAGATCTCTCCCTATTTCCCTCTTCTCCCTACGCTTCCCAGCCTCTAGCATCCATTTTATTTTTTACTTCTATGAGATAAACATTTTTTAGCTTCCACCTATGAGAACATGTGCTGTTTAATTGTCTGTTGCCTGCTTATTTCACTTATTTGCCAAGACAAAGAAAAGTGTAGGTAGGAAGTCCAGTTAAGACAAAATGGTCAAAGGTAAGGCTTGTTATGCAGATTTAAGTCTTTTGCTTCTCTGCAGAACAAAAATCCTATCTACATTATGATTTCCACTATCTTAACCACATTTACATTTTTTTTTTCTTTTAGAGCCTGCTCTGTATTAGAATGTAGCTGCACTTATTACATTATCTAGACTGCAGGCAAAAAAACATTGACAATGGTGACCTTTTAGCTTCTAACACAATTAAAGGCGTAACGTCTTTTTGGTATAAGTAATGTATAACAGCACAAAAATTTTCTTGGTTTACAGTATTCAAAAGGAAAAATATATAAATATTTCAAATTGCTAAAAGTAGCATAGGCTTATACTATGTAAATCCAAGTAATTTAAAAACAGCAAGTAACTTGTACCTCGGTACTAGAGAAGAATTATACAGCTCTACAATGGCTTACAAATAGCCTTCTCTTATCTAGAAGATAATCACTCATAATGAAAAACTATAGTTTATGATAGCAGGTTCTTTCAGATATTTTTCCAGCAAATCTTGAGGAAAGAGTTCGGAGGAGTGGTGTTTTGTAGGCTGCTACTGTATTATACCTTATTATGAGAGCAAATACTTTTGCTCTGATTTGATTGAAGCTTTGCTAATTGGAAATATCTCAGTGAACTCTAAGTTACAGCACAGAGCCTGCTTAAACAAGTAGCTCTAGAATAAGAGAGAAAAATAAGAGAGTACTGAACAAGAATTAACAGTCGTTTTAGGGGGTGCCTGGTAAAGCATTTGGCTTTGGGAATTTAAGAAACAAATGAGACACAGAACACCTAGCAGAGTATCATGCCCACTTTTAGATTTCATTGATCCAAGATTAGGTACCCCTAGGAACAGACAAGATTCACTAAGACATCACTCATATTACATCTTTGTATTAACTATTTTTTATAATTTATTTGCCTAAGATGATAAAGCATGCAAGTTAGAACCACGAGGGAAATACTCACGTTTGAGGGGTATAGAGGCCTTGTTTATTTACATCCTGGGATCTTAACTCCTGCATGGAGAGGCGGCCAGCACCACCGGTGGAAACTGAACTGCGCTTCATGCTTATGACCTACATTCACGAATTCAGTATTTAAAAAAAATTTTCCAGACAGAGATGGTGCATTAAGCAACTATTTATCCTTAAACAGAAAGACAGTCAGGTTTCATTGTTTCTTCAAGATCATCATCTTTCCCCTGGGGTATCTTTATTTGTTCATGTACACTGAAGTTCTCATTTGCAAGGAACATCTATTTAATTCCATTTAAAAATATTCAACGTAACATTTATTAACTGCCCACTATGTATAAGGGAGTGTGCTAGGCAATGCAGGAGATGCAAAGATGAGTAAGTTACGGTTTTTGCCTTCACAAGGGTATCCGTGGTAGCTAAAGACCCGTCTATTACCCAGACCACATTACTACTGTTGGCTGTGCCTATTTCAATAGGAAGACAAAAAAATTTCCTCAAATTCTCTTATTCACCTCAAAATGTTTCCTTTTCTTTGGTTTCAGAGAATGGAACTATTCTGTTTTCCTAATGTCAATCTCTCCTGCTCTATCCTTAACCCATTGTTTCCTCAATTACTGCCCTTTTGGCATCAATCTCCCCTTCAACAAGGATAAATCATCTGGTCCATAAAATGGTCTATAGGCTGCCTCCATTTACAAACCACATTAACAGGTCACTCCCTTCACATCTGCTAAAAAGGTTGTCTTCTAGGATACACATGATTGACAAAACTTTTGATCCTGTCTCATCTCTGCACCCAGCCTTCTCAGGACCTGCCCTGGTTTTCAGGAAGGTGACAATCCTTTTACTTCTCTGGGTACTCCTTAGTCTTTTACACTGATTACACTCTTCTTGATTTTGGCCGCCTATTTCTTCTTCAATATGCGCTTGTTCATCTATTCAACTTTTCCACTCACACCTGTGTGTCCACGTTTACTCTTTACTTATAATGTGCTCTCGTGATTTAAGATGAAGACTTCTACACGCAGTCCTACAAGGCCATAAGAAGCTACACTAGTATTCAGACGCAACCCACCCAACGAGTCCTCTCTTGTCCATCTCTTTCCGCCCCCTTCAATTCTTCCCCGTTTCCTCTCCCGAGCCTCCACTCTTCATCAGTGTCCCCCAGGCCCTCCCCTTTCCTCCTTGGGAAATCGTTGCCACTAGAAATTTAATGGATCCCGTGAAACCAGCGCCTCGCACAGTTTTGGCCTCGAGGCTTCTCCCAACAGCAAACACCAAAACATTGCCTCAGGACCTCTAAATTTAAGTCATTGGCGCCATCACTTTCTTCCTCCAGAACAGTTCTGCAGAAACAAAGTTAATCCAATGTCATTCAGTCACCTTTTTTCCAGTTTCCTGACACGACCCAGGGACCGAATTTCTGTAAACCGTGCAAGTATCCGCTGGATAGGACAGCAGTCATCAAAACACCAGGTTCTTTCTCTGCCCGCCAAGGCCGTTCGAATTTGAAATTCTCCGCCGGCGCAGACGTCATTACGCACGACGCGCGCAGTAACTTTCACGCGACCGCCTCGTCGCTGGAAGTCTGCGTGCTGGTCGCGCCCAGCCGCATCACCCAGGAACTGGGGTCTGTGGGCCAGTGTAGCCGTCCCTACGAAGTCTGGCACGACCCTTAAAGTTAGGTCTGAAGACCCGTGGGCAGCCTGAGCTCCGAGGAGGACCCTGAACGCTCCAACTCGCCCTGGAAACGTTTTTCCGTACAGCAACATGGCGGCGCCCGTGGACTCTTAGAAAAGGAGAAAGCTTTTTTTCTGTGGACTGAAAGGGGCGTTTTTCATGATCACTATTTAGATGGGTGCTGTTTTCATGAGGAGAGTCTGGGAAGGCGGCGTCCGCTTTTCTGACAAGGGAAGAGGTGAGGTGGGAGAGGGGCTGCCGAGTGGGTGCAGTGGGCTCCAAGGATTGCGTTGGTACGGCTGCCGCCGAAATTCTGGCTCAGTATTTGATCACTTGCCGGAGTCTCAAGGTCCTCTAGTGGTGGCTGACCTGTGAGAGGCTAGGAACAATCCGAGTGGTTGGGGGCGGGAGGCGAGGGAGTGGATGTGAAGCAGAGACGCAGGAGAGGGGTGCACTAATAACAGTAACAGATCACTTTGCTAAAATAGGATTTCCTCGCTGCTGTGAGTTTGAACCCAGAAACAGGCACTGCCCAGTACCTAGAGAGTGGTGGTGATGAAAGATCTCACAGCTCCAGGAAGTCTGGATACTTGGGTCTGGTAGCAATTGTGCCATTAACTAGCGTTGTTATTTTTGGGCAGGTTGCCTTTCTGCTCTGACTTTGGATTTTCCCGTCTGAATTTCTGGCTCTCACTAGCCATTCCAGGACCCTTTCACCTCAGCTGTGGCCTATGAAGGGGATGGGGAGGAACCAAGGATTATATTAATATAAAAATTATATTAAAATTAGACAACCGTCCGATAATAAAAAGTCTCCTTGTGGAATGCTGTTAGGTTAAACTTTACTAACAGATTGTTAAATCCTTAGCACTAATGTTTTCCCCAGAAAAGATTAATGGAAACATCATTTGCTTTTCAGACTAGATAGTTGCTGCTTCCAAAGGTGGTTTTACACAAATACAAAATTAAAAAAAACCTTTGGTACAGAAAGAATTGCTTGTATTTCGGTATACATCCACAGTTCAGCATTTAGTGGTCCTGGCAGCAATTTGCCAGGAAGTCAAGCCTGCCAATCTCCTGATATTCCTGCTGTGCACCCCAACTTCTTAATCCTTGCTGAGGATCTTGAGAAGCAGCAGCACCAAAACCAAAGTGGGCACCAAATTCAAGGTTCTTTTGCTTCCAGTTGTCACATTTCAAGCTAGACTCCAATAGATTGCAAGGATGATCAAATGAGAGCCCTGTCTAAAACTTCAATTTTTAAGAGCAAGCACAATTGCAGGAAAAGAAAACAATTCAGAGGGATCATGTGTGCTTTCAGTTGTCTTCATGTGGCCTTTTCCCAGGTTTAACCACCAAGGACCCTGACAGCCCGGGTGTCTGAATAACCCTGGTGACTCTTTTCACCATATCAAAACCTGAGTTGAAAAGCTGATGATAACAGCAGAAGGTGGCAGGGCTGAGGACCCAATATTCATTTCCTAGGCTGGTGGAGAGTGAATAAATGTTCTTCCAACCTTACCTTATGGCTTCTGGTCAAAGCAAGGAAGTGTCATCGAAAGTGTTGGGTGGTGACCGTGCACAAAGAGACTTGACGGGGAGGGAGCAGCATCTCTTGATAAAGGTGGGGAAGAGAAGATATGGGGAAAGCCCTGAATTCCTCATGGAAGGTGAATCTCAGAGGGGAGCGGAGAGGAGGGCTTATGATCCGTTGTTTGGCCAAGGGTGGGAGTGGAAGAGGTGGGGACAGGACAGTGGTTTGGAAGGAGCATCACTGAATGCTTAAACTGAGTGCCCACACACTCTGCATTGGTCCCACAGGTTGTGATCTTCATGTCTACTCTAACAAGCCTCCCAGGCTAGAGGGCTGTTGCAGGGAGTGGGGGTGGGAGGCAGGGAGAGCGGTAGGGGGAGAAGGCAGAGACCCCAGGCCATGTAAGGAGGAGCAAGGTGATTGTGTGATGTCTTTCCACAGCTGAATTAGATGTACCCCACCAGTTATGATGGGAGTCAATTTAAATATACTTGCTTGATCCTGTCGCTTGACAGGATGATTTGTTATAGCACAACTTACATATTTCAAATGACAAAAAAGTTAGCATCATTCAGAGTATCTTAAGATACATTTCTTTTGAATAGGAGCATCCTTTCTAGTACTGTGAGGTCTACAAGATGTATCTAGAAAATTTACTACTGTTGAAAATGAAGAGTGCTTAAATTGAATGGGGGTGGGGAAAAGGGACTATGGTTTTTCATTTTGATTAATTACTGTAACACTGTCTTTCAGGCTGCTGAGGGAGTTTCATGTTTTCTTTAGATGTCATTAGGTGTCCAACCTCTTCCAAGACAACTTTGATGCTATGTGAATTCTGCTATTTTGCTGGCACTGAAATGGCTCTTGAGTCCACCACTCCTTTAGAACAGCATTAATTTTTGTTACATATCTTACAAAGAGGAGTGCTGCTGGGTATTTAGGTCCACATTCTCTTTTAAGGCTATATATTCAGTTTTCGTAAATTGTTCTTGGAGGCCCAATTATCATCCCTGTCCATTTGGTAAGTGTCATGTCTTTATCATCTTCTAGACTCTAGCTATCTGTGCCATCTCATACTCCTTTTTTTTTTTTTTTTTTTTTTTTTGAGACATAGTTTCACTCTTATTGCCCTGGCTGGAGTGCAGTGGCGCAGTCTCGGCTCACTGCAACCTCTCCCTCCTGGGTTCAAGTGATTCTCATGCCTCAGCCTTCTGAGTAACTGGGATTACAGGCGCATGCCACCACGCCCAGCTAATTTTTGTACTTTTAGTAGAGACAGGGTTTCACCATGTTGGCCAGGCTGGTCTCGAACTCCCGACCTCAGGGGATCCGCTCGCCTCGGCCTCCCAAAGTGCTGCGATTACAGGCGTGAGCCACCACGCCCAGCCACTCCTTTCTAACCTTCTTCAGGTTCTTCCAACAGTTGGAAATTGAGAGGTACTCCTAGTCCTGAGCCTGTGGTGGCTGCCATCATGTCACTGTCACTCTTAGGCTGGCCCCTTCTTCCCTCTAATTCATTTCTGACACTATTTCTATCTTGAGATAGTGTCATGTCTCCCAGATTCATTGTACAGACATGAATAATTACATCATTGGTCATTGGTGATCAACTCAGCCTTCATCCCTGCACTCAGTAAGGCTACAGGGGCTGTGAGCCAGGAACTGTAGATGAAAACCAATATACATCATAATATCACTCATGGAGTGAGAAATTTGAATCTAAATGCTATGATTATTAATTGTGCCATTAAGCACTCATTTATTTCTTATTCTGTCCCCTCTTCTCCACTGCACTGGATTTAGAAAGCAATATCTAGAACTCTAATCCATCTTTTGAAAAAGGTTAGTTCTGAGAAACCTAGTTATCCAAAGGGTATTGCTTAGAACCAATTACAGATCTAGACTCTTAACCTTGCAGTTTTGCTAGGGTTTAGTGCTTCTGATGTGCTGTTAAAATTGGATTTTCTCTGACTAGAACAATTTTTTCTTTTTACCTTATTACTCCATTGGTAGTAGTGATTAAGTAGGGCAGATGATACTGGAGAATGGGCTGACTTACTATGACAAGTGTAGTTTGCAAAAACGAGGGATTACCTGCTAACAGCACCTTCTGAAATTCTGTGCCCCTCTCTAGATAGATTTAGCCCATTAAAAAGGGTGAATTCACATAGCTAATGTAGTGTTCTTTGCTTTTACAGGATACTTTGTCCTTTTAAAGATTCAATGACTTCCTGACTTGGAGGATGTGGACCTAGTGGCTAGACCCAAGGACCAAAGCAAGAAGTCGTGGGGGGCCCAGGAAGACAGGAGGATCACATTGGGATTCCAGACACAAGATCAGGTTTTAACCCCCTTTGGCCAAATTTTGGCTGAAAGTGTTGAATTATCAACTCTGAAGTTAAAAAGAAAGTTTATATTAAAACATTGCAATTTTCCTTAGAATTTCTGTATATATTAACATCATGAATGATAAATTCTCTTCAATGTGCATGTCAGGTTTATGTACTTGTATATCAAATCTATCTGTGTATATGAAGTGTATGTTTATTGAAATACAAGACATTTAAGAAGCTGATCTGGAAAGTTGGATTTTAATTCTAGTTCCTAATTCCCAGAGGCTTTTTTAAAGGAAGGGAATGTCTGTGGTACACCAGTTGTCAGCTGGGTGGTTACTGGATCATCTTTCTTTTATCAACAAGATAAACTATCAACTTCACCAGCATCATGAACCTTGTTGCAGTAAAAATGAGTTCACTACTTCTATTCACTTTGAGTCTCTACAAATGGATTCTGTGTCCTCCTCTGGAGCCTGTGCTGCATTTATTGCTTCTGACTCTACCACTAAGCCAGAGAATGATGATGGAGGAAATTATGAAATGTTCACACAAAAATTTGTTTTTCGACCTGAACTGTTTGATGTCACCAAACCTTATATAACTCCATCTGTTCATAAAGAATGCCAGCAAAATAATGAAAAGGAAGATCTGATGAATGGTGTTAAAAAAGAAATCTCCATTTCTATTATTGGGAAGGTAGAAAGTTTTAAGAAATACTTATTTTTCTCCAGAAAACATAATTGAGATTTATCATCTAAATGTCTTAAATATCTGGTGATTCATTAAGTATAAAGAAGAATCAGTAAAACCCAAAAAGGCTTTAGCATATCTGAAATAATTTGTAGCTTTTTTCTAGCTTCAACTATTCTTAGAAGACCAAATTGCATAGTATTTCAAAAATAAGCAAAGTTGGCTGGGAAGTGAATTCTCTGTAAATTAAGCAAAGAAAATAAACCCAGACAGCAAAAAAAAACAAACAAAAAAACAAACAAAAGACTCCCAAAAAACCCTTTTCTTGATTAGGCATTTGTATTAATTGAATATGTTTACAACTGTTTTTGCTTAAAAAAAAAAGTTTTTCTGCAAAATTTCTAAGCAGTAAGTGGTTTTTTGGAGGTTTTTAGAGAGCTATCCCTTGGAGATATGTAATGAAAGTTTGTAAGAGGGGTGATTGTTTTAAAAGTTTCTGGTGATACAAGTAGAAAGCTCCTGTGGTAAATATACCCGTTTGTAAAATGTATGTATTTGTATATTCACACTGGTGCAATCTTTTAGTAGAGTTTTGGGAATGCCATACAGGATCAAATTAATTATGCTTTAATACTTTTTATATCTTTCAGGAATTTAGAGGTGATTTTACAAAGTCCATTTTAGATATCTGATATCAGCATTATCTTTTTTACTTATTTTTATTTGTTTATTTTATTTATTTATTTATTTATTTATTTGAGACAGAGTCTTGCTCTGTCACCCAGGCTGGAGTGCAGTGGTGCTATCTCAGCTCACTGCAAGCTCCAGAGCCTCCTGGGTTTACGCCATTCTCCTTCCTCAGCCTCCTGAGTAGCTGGGACTACAGGTGCTCACCACCATGCCTGGTTAATTTTTTGTATTTTTTATTAGAGACGGGGTTTCACCGTGTTAAGCCAGGATGGTCTCGATCTCCTGACCTTGTGATCCGCCCGCCTTGGCCTCCCAAAGTGCTGGGATTATGGGTGTGAGCCACGCGCCCAGCCAGAACTAGTTCTTATTAATAGCAGATAAAGCTGAGGTGACCTTTTACAATCCATTTTGTTTATGTTGTTGTTTTTAATTTACTTGGGAAAGCTTACCTCCTCAGTCCATATCCTTTGCATTGATTTTGACCTCAGTAGACAATTGTTACTATTAATTATTAATTATTAGACTGAGATATAAGACATAAATAATGTTATAATGAAAAAGCAAAATATTAATGGCAACATAACTTTTCCCCTGTAATTGATCTACCATTTAGAAGCGTAAAAGATGTGTTGTTTTCAATCAAGGCGAATTGGATGCTATGGAATACCATACAAAGGTAAGTGTAAAATGTTCGTTGATCACATTGGAAGATTAATGTAAAGTAGTAGAAAATAAATGGACAACATAAATAAGGATTTTTTTTCAAAATCAAGCAGTCATTTTGATCAGGCTTAGCACTTAATATATTTATTGTTAATTTTATAGTAATGAACAGTTTAAACCAGTTTTGTCTGTTTTTTTTTTTGAGACAGAGTCTCATTCTGTTGCCCAGGCTGGAGTGGAGTGGTCGTGGTGTGATCTCAGCTCACTGTAGCCTCTGCCTCCTGGGCTCAAGCAATCTCATGCCTTGGCCTCCTGAGTAGCTGGGATTATAGGCGTGTGCCACCATGCCCTGCTAATTTTTTGTATTTTTAGTAGAGATTGTGTTTCACCATGTTGGCCAGGCGGGTCTCTATCTCCTGAGCTCTGGCCATCCGCCAGCCTCAGCCTCCCAAAGTGCTAGGATTTTACAGGAGTGAGTGACTGCGTCTAGCCTAAACCAGTTTTTATTGGAACTTCATGTACTTCTATTACTTTAGATATTTAACAAAGTAAACTTATGCTATGTTGGTTAAGTTTAGAGATTTTCGAGATTATAAAATCCTATTGTCTATAGATAAAACAATATATTAAGATAGTGGCAGAAGAGAGCATGAGTAATGTGAAGGATATGTTTCTAGAACATAGCGATAAATGAGATCAGAGAGTTAAAGAAATGAGAAGAAACAGAATGAACACAAATATTTTAAGCTTAATTTTTTTTTTTCCATGGAACACCTTTGAAATGGCAAAATTTGGTCTGGAATTCGGTCTTGTTGAATTAATGTGATGGTAGAACACTGGGTTTTTTTCCCTTTCTTTTTTGTTGTAGTAGAATATACATAAAATTTTCCATTTTTAACCATTTTTAGGTGTAAAATTCTGTGGCATTAAATGCATTCACAGTGTTGTACCACACCACTGCTGTTCATCTCTAGTACTTTTTCATCATCCCAAACTGGAATGCTACCATTATTTAATAACTCCCCATTCCCCCTGTCCCCCAGCTGCTGCTGGTATCCTTTATTCTACTCACTGTCTTTGTGAATTTGCCTATGGTAGGTATTTCATATAAGTGGAATCATACAATGTTTATCTTTTTGTATCTGGCTAATTTCACTTAGCATAATGTCTTCAAGGTTCATCCATGTTGTAGCATTTATCAGAATTTCCTTCCTTTTTAAGGGTGAATAATATTTCATTGTTTGTATATACTACATTTTGTTTATTCATTTATTTGTTCATGGTCATTTGGGTTGTTTCCACATTTTGGCTATTATGAATAATGTTTCTGTGAACATTGGTGTACAAGTGTCTGTTTGAGTCCCTGCTTTTTTTAGGTATATACCCAGAAGTGGAATTGTTGGATTAGCTTTTATGTTTAACTTTCGTTTTTTCTTTTGAGGTAGGGTCTCACTATGTTGCCCAGGCTGGAGTGCAGTGGTGCAATCATGGCTCACCGTGGCTTTGAACTCTTGGGCTCAAGTGATCCTCTTGCCTCAGCCTCCTGAGTAGATGGGACTACAGGCATGTGCTACCACGCTCAGCTAATTTTTTATTTTTTTGTAGAGATAAGGTCTTACTGGTCTTGAACTTCTGAGCTCAAGCAGTCCTCCTGCCTTGGCCTCCCGAAGTCCTGGGAATACAGGCAAGAGCCACTGTATGCAGCCCACGCCCCCTTGTTTTTTGATCATAGCCATTATGATGGATATAAAGTGGTATCTTATTGTGGTTTTTGTAAAGACATTGGGTTTTAAATATTCTGAAGACAGCTGAATACACAAATGTTAAATCCCTCAATGTGAGCAGTTTATCTGTTAATTTTGGAAATACACCTATTTTCTGGAAATGCCGCTTGCAAGGTTAACTGCAGAAATATCAGGAAAATCCAGGGTATTTATATCTATAAAAAATTAATGAGATTTACTTTCACTTTAAAGTTTACATGAAATTAGAAAATAGAATTTCTTGAATTCATGTATATTCTAATTGCTAAATACTTGTATTAATCATGAATACAAATTATGAAACGTGCTGCAGAATGGAATCAAACTCTTAAAAAAGTAGTAGGACAGAATATTTGCTGAATCAGATTTAGAGGTTTGACTGTCCGGTAGTGCCAGTCCTGCCCATCCCCATCCTTTTCTTATCACTCCTCTTTTTAATAAATTTGTTTTCTTTCCCCATATAAATTTTAGGATCAATGATAACATCTAGTTAGAAAACCTATTGCCATTTTTATGGCATCAGTTAAATTTCTAAATTAAATTAGGGCAGTGTTGACATCTTTAAGATGTTGGTGATTCTGCCCCAAAACATGAATGTATTTTTCCATTTGTTCACGTTTTGTTGTGTTGTTGTGTAAAATTTTCTTTATAAAGGCCTTGCAGGTTTCTTGTTAAGTTGTAGTAATTTTTTGTTGTTGTGTCTCTTGGATTTTCCAGATATATAACTCTTTCAAATAGTAGTAATTTTACTTATACCTTTCCAATTATCATGTTTCTGATTTCTTCTCTAATTCTATAGGGTGGAAATTATAATATAATATTAAAGAATATTTGTGTGCATAGTAAACATAAGTAATATATGTGAGCATAGTTACTTTGTCTTGTCCTTGACAAGGGGGATAATTTCATCATTAAGCATAATACTGGGTTTCAACTGAGTTGGAAATAATTGATCCTATTGAAGGAGACTGAATAGATTTCTCCTATGATTCTTCCTCATATTAACCATCCTTGCATTTGCAGAATATATTCCAAATGATCATGATGTTACTATTTTTAAAATGTTCTACTGGATTTTTTTTTTTTTGAGACAGAGTCTTGCTCTGTCGCCCAGGCTGGAGTGCAGTGGCGCATCTCCGCTCACTGCAAGCTCTGCCTCCTGGGTTCATGCTATTCTCCTGCCTCAGCCTCCCAAGTAGCTGGGATTACAGGCGCCCGCCACCACGCCTGGCTAATTTTTTTGTATTTTGTTAGTAGAGACGGGGTTTCACTGTGTTAGCCAGGATGGTCTCAATATCCTGACCTCATGATTTGCCCACCTCGGCCTCCCAAAGTGCTGGGATTACAGGCGTGAACCACCGCACCCGGCCTCTTCTGGATTTTATTTGCTAATATTTTATTTGGGACAGTCATAAGAGAGATTGGTCTGATATATTTACTTCTTTGGCCTTATATATAATTATATATGTAAATATGTAGGATGTCTGCACACTGGAGAACTTACTAGCCCTCTCGTGTTGGAAGCTAGAAGTTTTCCTTCTTTTTACTTTCCAATTTTCTGGAGCAACAGAAAAATAATTGGGAAAATTTGTTCTTTAGAAGTTTGATAAAGTTTGATAGAACCCCCCCTTTGTAACCATCTCAGTGTTTTGCTTTTTGTGGTGGATATTTTTTTTGGCGACTTTACTTTTTCCTCTTTTCTTTTTTCTTTATTTATTGATAGAAGAGTTTAATGGTGAGACTTTTTCTCTGGGCACAGCTTTAGCAACATCATGTAAGTTCCAATGTGTTTTAATTGTCACGGGGGAAGGTTTTTAGTAACAAAATCAGGTTTTTTAATAGAGAACAGGATTTTCAGGTTTTCTGTTTCTGTTGATGTCAGTTTTCACAAGTTTTATTGTCTAAGAAATGTGTTCATTTCAGGCTGGACATGGTGGTTCATGCCTGTAATCACAGCACTATGGGAGGCCGAGGTGGGCAGATCACTTGATGTTAGGAATTGGAGACCAGTATCGCCAACATGGTGAAATCCCATCTCTACTAAAAATATAAAAAAATTAGCCAGGTGTGGTGGTGGGCACCTATAACCCCACCTACTCGGGATGCTGAGGGAGGAGAATTGTTGGAACCTGGGAGGTGAAGGTTGCAGTGAGCCGAGATCATGCCACTGCATTCTAGCCTGGGTGACAGAGAGACTCCATCTCAAAAAAATAAAAAACAAAAAACAGAAATGTGTTCATTTCATCCTAGCTGTCAAATTTGTTAGCATGAAGTCATGTTATGTTATGCTTTCTTTTAATGTCTGTAGGATCTGTGGTGATAATAACTTTTTCATTGCTTTTATTAGTAATTTGTGTTTTTTTAATAGGTAAAATATACATATCATAAAATTTACTGTTTTAACCATTTTTAGATGTACAATTTAGTGACACTAAGTACATTCAGAGTGTCATGCCATCATTACCACATCCATCTTCAGAACGTGTTCATCTTTCCAAACTGAAACTACACATTAAATAGTAACTCCCCACTCCCCCTTCCCCTGCTACCTGGTAACTAGTATTCTACTTTCTGTCTCTGTGAATTTGCCTATACCTCATATAAGTTAAATCACATAATACTTGTCCTTTTGCATCTGGCTTATTTCACTATGTCTTCAAGGTTCATCCATGTAGCATATATCAGAATTTCCTTCCATTTTAAGACTGAAAAATATTCCATTTTGTGTAAATATTACATTTTGTTTATCCATTTGTTTATGGACTTTTGGGTAGTTTCTACCTTTTGGCTACTGTGAGTAATGCTTCTCTGAAGACAGGTGTACAAATACCTATTCCAGTTCTTGCTTTTAATTCTTTTGGATATATACCCAGAAGTGGAATTGCTGGATTTTATCGTAATTCTGTGATTAATTTTTGGAGGAACCACCATACTGCCTTCCACAGTGGTTCTATCATTTTACATTCCTACTAGCAATACCCAAGGGCTCCAGTTTCTCCACATCCTTGCCAACACTTTTGTTTTTTGATAATAGCTATCCTAGTAGGTGTGGAGTAGTATCTCATTGTGGTTTTGATTTGTATTTACCTAATCGTTAGTAATGTTGTGCATCTTTTTATGTGCTTGTTGGCCATTTGTATATTTTCTTGAGAGAAATGTCTGTTCATATCCTTTGTTCATTTTCTGGGCTGTTTGTTTTTTTTCTTGTTGAGTTTTAGAAGTTCTTTATATATTCTGGATATTAACCCCCTATCAGATATATGATTTACAAATATTCAAAGAACAAGCTTTTAATTTAGTTAATTTTCCTTACTATCTCTGTTTTCCATTTTATCATTTTATTGACTTCTGTTTTTTGTATTATTTCTTTTGGTTTACTTTGCTCTTCTTTTTCTAACTTTTTTAATTTTTAATTTTCTTGGGTATTTTCTTTTCTTTTTTTTTTTTTTTTTTTTTTTTGAGACGGAGTCTCACTCTGTCGCCCAGGCTGGAGTGCAGTGGCGCAGTCTCGGCTCACTGCAAGCTCCGCCTCCCGGGTTCACGCCATTCTCCTGCCTCAGCCTCTCCGAGTAGCTGGGACTACAGGCGCCCGCCACCACGCCCGGCTAATTTTTTGTATTTTTTTTAGTAGAGACGGGATTTCACCGTGGTCTCGATCTCCTGACCTCGTGATCCGCCCGCCTCGGCCTCCCAAAGTGCTGGGATTACAAGCGTGAGCCACTGCGCCCGGCCTTTCTTGGGTATTTTCTTAAAGTGGAATGTTATGTCGGTTAACTTACATCTTTTTTTCTTTTCTAACTTAAGCACTTAAAGCTGTGAGTTTCCCTCTAAATCACTGCTTTGGTTGCCTTCCACGTATTTTGATATTTTGTATTTCACTTTGATTCAATAAAAAGTATTTTCTGATTTTCCTTATTATTTCATCTTTGACCTATATGAATTATTTAGAAGTGTCCTATTTCATTTCCAGATAATGAGTTTATCTCAGTGTCTTCTTGTTCTTGATTTCTAATTTAAATCCAATGGGGTATAGAACATACTCTTAGGATTTCAGTCCTTTTACATTTATAGAACCTTGTCTTATGGCCCAGCATACGAGTTATCTTTGTGCCTGTATTATATGCTTTTGGGAAGAATATGTATTATCTATACATATTCTTTCCAAAAATTGTTAGATGCAGTGTTCTATGAATGTCAGATGCAGTGTTCTATGAATGTCAGATAAAGTTAGTATTTTTCAGAACTTCTTTGTCTTTAGAGATTTTTGCATTAATTTCTCACTTGCTGGGTAGATTTTTTTTGGGTTGGTTTAGAATAGTGTTTAAGGCTAATTATGCCCCTATACTGATGCAAGATCCATCTGATTACCCAATACCCCGTCAAGAACTGTGAAGTGTCTGGAATTTTACCCTATTTGGAAGCTAACAAGTTAGCTTGCCTTAGTTTCATGGATGCTAGCAGAAGATAGGAGACTCTTAGGTCAGGGACAAAGGATTTTACTGCTCCTGGCACAGCATGTGCTTTATGCTCACAGGCTCCCTTTGTACCCCATGTCCCATGAGGACAATGGCAATCAATGTAGTTAGATGCTGTGCATGCAGTGGGTTTGCTATGCATGCAGCGATTCTTTGATTCACAGCTAAGGATCCCAAGCTTAAGGAAGTCTCATCTTTTAAGTGGGTTGCAAACAAACCTCTCTGACCTTTTGCCCCAGAGGGAGACTTTATTAACCTGGGCAGCATAGAAGTCTATCCTCTGCCTTGGGGAGACACTGCTCCATCTTCCATGTTGTATACATATCCTTGGAAATTTTTTCTGGAACAAAAGCTGTCAGTGCCTCTGCTCAGAGACTCAGGATGAATTGTCTCCCAATTGCTCTATGAATCATGAGGTGTTCCCATCTGAGTGGTAGAAACAGGCACTATTTTGGCCCTAGGGAGCATCAGACACTTTTTTTATTTTTATTTTTTAAATTTTTGGGGTACTCCTTTTCCCAGCTTCTGATAGTTTCTTCACACACTTGTACTGATCAGTACATAGGTAAATTTCTCTAGCGTACCTACCTGCAGATCTCCTGAGTTCTCTCTCTGTGGAGCCCTTTCCTCTCTGATATTCTGTCCTGTGAACTGTTAACTGTACTCAGTTTTATCTCCTCAACTCAGGGATTCTTCCAGGCTCTGCTCAGATTCTGCCTTTCTATGGCCTGGAAACTCTCCAGGCAATTTGCTGGGGCTATTGATTTCTTTCCCATTGCTTAGGGCTACTGTCCTTCCTTGCCTAATGTTTTAAAAGCTCTTGTTACTGTTTCTCTTTGTTGTTCCAGCCAGTGGAAGTCTCTGGCTGCTTTGAACATTTCTCTTTATCACTGTTTCTTTTAGCAATTTGATTAGGATGTTACATAGTGTAGATTCCTCCTCCTCCTCTTCTTCCTCCTCCCCTGACCCCCACCTCCTCTTCATCTTCTTCTGCGAATTTGGAAATTTTCAGCCATTATTTCCTCAAATACTTTTTCTGTCTTCATTTTGGACACATTTGGTCCTTTTTTTATGTCTCTATGTCACTTCTTAATATGCTTATTTTTTCCTTTACATCTTTGAACATATGAATATAGTATAAGTACCTTAATATCATTTTTTACTTTTATTCCCAATATATTTATTTGGACTGCGAGTAAACCTACCTAACCTTTTCTACTAATTTTATCATCTGTGTCATTCCTATGTTTCCATTTGGTGATTTTTCCCTTTTATAATAAATTTTTCTGCTTCTTTACATTCCTGATAATTTTAAATTTTTTGTAAGATATTTCTACTTTAGCTTTTTGGGTAGTTCATATTTTCATATTCATTTAAATATTCTTGAGCTTTTTTCTCAGAAAAAGTTTCTTTGCAACTAGTTGATCTTTCTGAGACTCTTTAAGCTTATTTAGTTATGATCAGAGCAGACTTTGGTCTAGAGCTATTTTTTTTTTTTCGCAATTGCCGAGGCAATGCCCTTGTGAATTGTCTGCCTGATGTTCTGTGAGTTATGAGGTTTTCCATTTTGGCATTGGGGAGCACTAACTGTTCTCAGCCCTGGATGAGCCCTGGGTATTGTTTCTTCTGGTCATTTCATCTGGTTCTTCCCTCCTTGCCCTTGGTAGTTTCATCCCATGCATGTGTTGATCATGACTTGGCTGGAATTTTGGGCAGATCCCCTGCAGCTCTTAGGAGCTCTGTCTGTGCTATCTCCTCTCTGGCACCTTCCTTGGCCTTTCTAGACTCCAAGCTCCATCTCCTCAACTCAGAGAGACTATTGGACTCTGCATGTGTCTTCCCTGTGCCTGGGAACTTTCTGAAGGCAGTAAGCTGGAGCAGTCCTTTGTTTTTGCTGTTTAGGGACCACTGTTCTACACTGCATGGCATCCGAAAGCCTTTTTTTTTTTTTAAACCAACCAACCAACCAACCAAACATATTTTGTGCATTTAAAAAAAGTAATTTCAGATGAAAGGGTAAATCTGATCCACGATACTCCATCTTGTCCAGAAGGGGAACTTGGGTTTTATTTTTATAATTATTTTAGTTGTATTTTTATAAAACTTTGTTTATATGTTTATTTTACAGAGTTATGTTTTTCTTTATAATTCAAGCTATGTTTTATGAAAGAAAAGTTATGTTTATTTTAAAATTAGATAACCAGAAAAATCTAAGATTAAATGTTGTGATTTAAACTTAATTCTCCCTATAGATGATGATGATGATTTTTTTTTCTTATATAGGAGTAATATGTTACCACTCAACCTCTACTGAAAGGTTGGCAGCCCTGAGACCTCCTTTTGTAATTTAGCGTATTATGGATGTATTTCTCCTCCCAAAGGAGTGAAGAGCAGATACTTCCTCATGCAATCCCTATAGATTAGAAATCCCATTTTCTTCTAGAAACATTCAGATTATCAAATTTACCTTATACATGTTTGAGGATATATTTTCTTACATATATTGTTTGGTTATTTAGTTGTCAGTGAATTTGTGAGGGTTGTTTCACTCTACAGTTGGGAAACAGCAGTTCAAAGGTGTGCTCGCACATTCTTATCTTTTCATTGTACTATAGAATTATTTTACTGTAAGCGTTAAGGATATTGATTTCAGTTTATAAACTCAGATATTCAAAGCACAGTCAGTGTTCTTTTTTAATGTCAATGTTCTTTTAATGTACTTAAAATTCTCTTACAGATCAGGGAGCTGATTTTGGATGGATCTTTACAATTAATCCGGGAAGGTCTCAAAAGTGGTTTTCTTTATCCACTTTTTGAAAAACAGGACAAGGGTAGTAAACCTATTACTTTACCACTTGACACCTGCAATTTGTCAGAATTATGTGAAATGGCAAAGCATTTGCCTTCTCTGAATGAAATGGAACATCAGACATTACAATTGGTGGAAGAGGATACATCTGTTACAGAACAGGATTTATTTTTGCGAGTTGTTGAAAACAACTCTAGCTTTACAAAAGTGATTACTTTAATGGGACAGAAATACCTGCTACCACCGAAAAGCAGTTTTCTTTTATCTGACATTTCTTGTATGCAACCACTTCTAAACTGTAAGTAATTATTGTGTTTGTTATTAGAAAAAGATAATTTTTCTGTGGACTGAAAAGTTAAGAGCTACTCTGAAATTTGAATATGGGTCAGCATTTATGAGGATAGGATAAACACTTTTCCTCGGGTTATTTGTCTCTTAGGTTTAATTTTAAGGTGCTGACTTTTGCTTTTTTTAAAAAAATAAATATTATGAATAAAGAGTCAAAAGCTAATTTCTAAGAGAACAAATATAGTTACTTCTCTGTACTTAGGAATTCAGTATGCAGTTGTGTTTAACCAAATCACTTTTTTTTTTTAACTTTTCTTCATAGCAAAGTAGAAACACTTCAGTTATGAATATCAATTCCCAAATCATTCCTAGCCTTATATAAAGGATACCTTTTAAGCTAGTGTTCAAGCTCATTGTCTAAAATTTCTTGAAACATTTTCCTGTACAAAGTTAAAAAATTTAAATATTGAAGTCCGCAGTCACACAGACCTGTATTTGACTTTAGATTCTGAAGCTTATTTAACTGTGAGTCTTTGGGGTATTCATTTCACAAAACTGAGCCCCAGTCTGCAGTCTATAAAATGGACATGATAATACCTGCTGCTTAGGGTCATTTTGAGGTATATTGATTAGATTGAATTTAATGTGCTGTTTATTGTTATTTGGACATTTTATAGCAAAATTTTGAGTTATTGAGCAAGTACAACACAACTTACTAATGAAAAGCTTCTTTTAATTGCTATCAAGCCATCTTACACTTGAGTGGTTATCCATGTAGCAGTGCCATAAATTCTTCAGAGTAAATGACAGGATAACAAATTAATGAGAAAACATGCTATGCATGAACATTTTTTCTCTTCTTTTTGATCTTTGTTACTCTAATAGCTTAAAAAGTGTCACTTCTTTAATTTGCATTCTTTTGATTACTTATAAGATTGTACACATTTACAAAAATATACCTAAGTTTATAAAAGGGGGAGAAAGGACAGCTCTTCCTTACAGTAAAATTCCAGTTAATAAATGAATGGAATGATGGATCTAGAGAATTTCCATTTGACAAACACCATAATAATTGGATGTCAAAATAGTGGATGAAAAGATGAGACAGGATATTTTCATGGTCTTAAAGTATCTCCTCCCAAGATACTTGTTAATTACAGGGGAAAAACTGGTGAAACTCAGCAGACAACACTTTAACCAAAGACTTTTTAACATTCTTTATCTCCTGATATGTTGCACTTATAGGGCATGACAGGCATTACTTTGGTGGTCCTCTTGCCAAAAAATAAATAATCTAAATTTAATCATGAGAAAATACTAGACCCAGATTGAGGGACATCCTATAAAATAATTGGTAGCCTTTTAAAGTTTCAAAATCATGAAAGATGAAGAAAGACCGAGGAACTTTTCCTGGTTGGAGGAGAGTTAGGAGGGATGGCAGCTAAATGCAATGTTTGATCCTGGCTTTGATCCTGGGTCAGAAAAAGTACATTAGTAAATAATTGGGGAAGTTTTATTATGGCCAATAAGTCAGTTATAAAGGCTGAAATTATTTTAAAATAAAAAGTAAAAAAAATGACCTAGATTTCTTAGAACTATATTAATATGGCTGCCAAGATGCGTAGGAAATTCACAGATCATTAGTGTTCAGCTTACTGAGCTATAGTCATCTGCAGGTAGTCTCTGCAAAAATTGCAATAGGTAACATTATGATACAATTCTAGAGATAAGGGAAACATCTAATATTTAATGATAAATTACTCTGTTTGAATAAATGCTATATACAGATCCTTTTGGTGCATTCCATTATATTCGTGTCCATAGTGAAATCACTTGAGTTTTGAAGAACATGTTTAGTTTTTAAAGTGATCACATAGAGAAGGTATTTTCTGAAATTGTATCTTTGTTTTCAGATAGGAAAACATTTGATGTAATTGTGATAGATCCACCATGGCAGAACAAATCAGTTAAAAGAAGTAATAGGTAAGTGGAAACGAAAGCATTTGCTTTCTAAAAAAACTATAGTCCTTTGTACATTATAGTTTAATATACTATTGGCATTACTTTATGATATAGATTATCTGAAACTACTAAAATGCTTTCAATAGTTTTAAGTTTAATTTCCTTAACTAGTTAATTCTCTTGAACTGTAACTATATATAAGTGTAAGAATGTCAAAAGTGCATTTATTAATGCCAGAAGCAGTTCAGGGCTGTTTCTGTTAACACCAAAGGACAACATATTTGTCTTCTTTGATATCAAATTCTAAAGTTTAGAAATATGTGCCAAAATATTTCTAGTTTTCCTTAATAAAGTGTTACGAATGAATTTGTCTAATTCATTCTTAAATTTGTTTTTAATTTTTTAGTTTATGTTACTTCTTAGGGTGATAAGTTATTTACTAAGATGATATTTCCTTTCAATGGCATTCAACATTTTTTTCCTTTCAATTCTTTATTTTATTTTATTTTATTTTATTTTATTTTATTTTATTTTAAGATGGAGTCTCACTCCGTTGCCAGGCTGGAGTGCAGTGGCGTGATCTCGGCTCACTGGAGCCTCTGCCTCCCGGATTCAAGCGATTCTTCTTCCTCAGCCTCCTTAGTAGCTGGGAGTACAGGCGCACGCCACCATGCCCGGCTAATTTTTGTATTTTTAGTAGAGACGGGGTTTCACCATATTGGCCAGGCTGGTCTCGAACTCCTGACCTCATGATCTGTCTGCCTCGGCCTCCCAAAGTGCTGGGATTACAGACGTGAGCCACTGTACCTGGCCTTTTCCTTTCAATTCTAATGAATGTCTTCAGTTATATTTTCTCTCACTTTTCAGTTTTCTAGACTGAAAAATTCCAATTTTCTTGACTTAAACTTCATATGAAATTTCTTCTCCACAGTGATCCTCACCTTTCTTATGCTTCTTGTTTATGAGCTGTGCCAGTAGGATTTGTTTCTTTTCTTTCCTTTTTCTTCTTCTTCTTCTTCTTTTTTTAAATTTTGAAATAGGATCTCACTCTGTTGCCCAGGCTGGAATGCAGTGGTGCAATCACAGCTCACTGCAGCCTCAAACTTCTGGTTCAGATGTACCTGCTGCCTAAGCCTCCTGAGTAGCTGGGACTACAGGTGTATGCCACTACACTCGGCTATTTAAACATTTTTTTTGTAGAGACAGTGTCTTGCTATGTTGCCCAGGTTGAACCCCTAGTCTCAAGCGATCCTCCTGCCTCAGCCTCCATAGTGCTGAGATTACAAGTATGAGCCATCATGCCTGGCCAGATTTGTTTCTTTTAAAGTTGCAAGAATCATACAAAGAATTCATGTATCTGTTTTCTGTGTATGTAGATATCTATATCTTTATATAATTTTTTTGTGAGTTACTTGAGAATGAATTAATTAAGAGAAAGGGTAAGTTAGCCTTGAATATTTCAATATGTATTTCCTAAAAACAAAGATAATTGTTCTACATAATGTAATTATCAAAATAGGTAATCAACATTGATATAATGTTCTTATTGATTTGGCACTGTTACGTACAGACATTATTCAGGCTACACTGATTGTCCCAGGAATGTCCTTTGTAGCAAATAAAAGTCTAGATTATACATGTTCCGTTGTCATACTTCTTTAGTATCTTTTAACTCTCTTTCTTTGGCTGATTTTAATTTGTATCCTTACCCCTGAGAAATTGTAACTATGAATATAAAAGCTTTCAGTAAGTCTTGTTAGTTTAGCAAATTTTTGATCCTATGGGTGGCTTTGGAAACTACCTTAACTTGCAGTTGGTTTTAGAAGTGAGGTGTCTTGGTTTTAGAAGTGAGGTGAACTTTGCAGTTTGGCTAACTCTGGGTAATGTATTTTCATTAATAGTTCTCTTGGATGTGTACCTAGAAGTGGAATTACTACACCATGTAATTCTATCTTTAAATTTTTGAGGAGCTATCAAACTATTTTCTACAGTGCCTGCACCATTTTATATTCCCACCAGCAATGAAGGGTCTAGTTTTTCCACATTCTCGCCATTTTCTTTCTGTTTTTTGCATACTTTCCATTGCATCACATAAATATGCATATTTTAGAATTTGCTCAGTGATTTCCATGAAATTAGAGCTAGAAGAGGCCATATGAATATTTCCTCTTTCTCCACACAAATCAACCCAATTAAATTAAGGCAATCTGCAGTTATTGAAACCATGTACTTTCAAATTTTTGACCTGACATTCTTCATACTGTAGCAAAATTCTTTCACCACTTTGATTATGAGAAATACTAGTCTGCTGGAAGAGCACTTGTTTAGATGGCAGGAAACTTGGGTGCTTGAGATCTGAATTGTTTTGCTTATTTATTTATTTTTTTATTTTATTTTTTTTGAGACAGAGTTTCGCTGTTGTCGCCCAGGCTGGAGTGCAATGATATGATCTTGGCTCGTTGCAACCTTCACCTCCTGGGTTCAGGTGATTCTCCTGCCTTAGCCTCCTGAGTAGCTGGGATTACAGGTGTCCGCCACCACACCCGGCTAATTTTTGTATTTTTTTTTTAGTAGAGATGGGGTTTCACTATGTTGGCCAGGCTAGTCTCAAACTTCTGTCCTCAGTTGATACACTTGCCTCGGCCTCCCAAAGTGTTGGGATTACAGACATAAGACACCACACCCAGCCCTATTTGTTTTAAGAAATACTTATTGATTGTTCCTGACATACAGTTGTCACATGCTAGAGCTGGATTCCAGTGTTTGTTGCATTTGGCCATTAGGAAGTCATTTACTTTTTTCAGAGTAGGCATAGTGGTAAAAGTCCCACTGGAGTCAACTAAGGAATAAAATAAAGGAGATAAAGTAGGATTTGCATACAAGTTCTTAGCTTAGTTGTAGATGGAAGGTGATGGAATTGAGGGAATTTCTCTTCTGTATTCTCTGTCCTCTTCTCTCTCCTCTCCTGCCCTCCACACCTTTTCCTCTCCTTTTCTTACTCTGTCTTCTCCCTCTCTCCTTTCTCCTTTTCTCGTCTTCTTTTCAAATGAGATAGGATAATCATATTTGTAGGTTGATGGTAAAGAACTACTAGAGAAGTTGAAAATAGATCTAGGTCAAGGGATCTGAAAAGTGGTGAGGGTTTGTGGTACTTGACCAAGGATAAGTAAAAGAATTGATGAGTAGTTTGAGATCCTGATAATGGATTTCATAAACTTTTAATACCCAGTTCTTCTGCGTTTTCTTCACTTGATTTTCCCTATACAAACAAGTTGAATAAAATTGTGATACTGGTTTAGGATTGGAGGTTTGCAGGAACTGTGAGGTTGAAGGGTAAAGGGAGTATGGGAACTGAGAGTGCTAGTGAGAAGGCAGTGAAACGATTGGTGGTCCACGGGGAAGAAGAGTAGGTGTAATCAGCAATAAACTGCTAGATAAGGTCAAAGAGTAGGTGAGGCATAGGATGTTATTGCCAGAGATTGATGTTTATGGTTTCAGAGAAGGAGCAAGTGTGAGTGATGACAGGGTCCAGGTTATGGCATTGGAGTGGATTATGGAAGTGGGATGAAGGCAGTTGTATTTGTTTGGGTGAAAAATAGTTGAAGTATGTACATTATATGGATTGTGCTTTGAAATTGTTCAGGATAATGGCCAGTTTTGTGTTGGTGAAGTAGTGGGATCTCAGAGCTTAAGTCCTTATTGAATATGTTGAGGATGAAATGGATTCAATGAGGAACAGTAGAGGTTAACATAGCTGGATAGCATACCTCTCAAAGAGAACAGGGTTTTTTGCAAAGGTGGATGAGTTATAGCCTAGAAGCAGCAATGGGGGAGCCAGGAGAATAATGACTTCTCCCCTTCCACTGCATGTTGGAGAAAGGGCCATATTCATTTGATTGAATATTGTAGAGCAAGTAGTATTTTTGCAGGACAAACTAGCCATTATACTCTATGGCCAGGAGGCACAAGATTATAGATTTTGTTTTACAAAATGAAAATATGAGGGCTTTAGAAAACCCAGTGGAATTGACTGGGAAGGCAAAAAGCAAGATGATAAATTGGGGGTTGCAAATGCAGTGGGGTGGAGATGAGGATGGGTGAGATGATAGATGACACAGGGAGTCAGCAGTTTGTGCAGGGTTTGAGGATTCTAGGGCTAGGAGAAGCTTCATTGGAATAGATTGGCTTTAGCATTACCAATTTTGCAACACTGATTTGGTGCCAGGTAAGGCTTGTAGGGTTTGACTTAGGTTATTGAGAGACTTGTTTCAAGACTCACTGTGACGGGGCTCCTGTGTAACGTAGAGTATGGGATCTAAACAACAATACTTGCTTAATTTTGAATTGGAGAAAAAATATTGTAAATAGTAAAATTACTGAAATGTAATGCATTTAGAAGTGACCAAAAAAATACAGCCTGACGATTTTAAACTAGTTAAAAAAAAGGTGATTTTTGACTTGTGTGTAATAATGTGTCCACTGGGTGTCACTGTGGCTTTATATTTTGCTACGCAAATAAATAGCAGTAAGAGCTTTGCATTTGTGGAGTCAGTGTTATGCATGTCTTCTCCCTGCTTATTTTTCTTTTTTTGCACTGAATTTTGCTCATCCTTTTTTCCGTTTATTTTTAGGTACAGTTATTTGTCACCCCTGCAAATAAAGCAAATACCTATCCCTAAATTGGCTGCTCCAAACTGTCTTCTTGTTACTTGGGTGACCAATAGACAGAAGCACCTACGTTTTATAAAGGAAGAACTTTATCCCTCTTGGTCTGTGG
This sequence comes from Symphalangus syndactylus, assembly GCF_028878055.3. Taxonomy (NCBI): domain Eukaryota; kingdom Metazoa; phylum Chordata; class Mammalia; order Primates; family Hylobatidae; genus Symphalangus; species Symphalangus syndactylus. The sequence goes on along the minus strand of NC_072423.2, from coordinate 68,445,092 downwards.
AGGTAGTTGCTGAGTGGCACTGGGTAAAAGTAAGTTCAGAAGTTAGCTTATTTGTTAATACAGCTTGATAGAAGTCATGTAAAGGTAGCATCTACTTTGCAATGCTCAACATGTCACTGCTGTACTCCTTCAACATGGGCTAATTCAGACTTTTGCTTTGCTGCTTACCACTTTTATATTTTTATTCTCAAGGCTATTTTTTTTTTTTGTATGTCTTCGTAATGGGGCCTCAAACTGCTGGCTTTGGGAAGTCAGTCAGGAAGATATCAGGATGAAATTTTTAAAAGCTCTGATTATGTCTGTAGTTTAAAAAACAACAAACAAAAACTGGGGAATTGTGTATCACCAAACATAGAAATAGTCTTACCCTTCATCTTCTTCCCTTTATATACTCACAGTTTCAACCACCCTTTGTGATTTCTTTTTCTTATTTTGTGGGGGATGAGGGCAAGAAATAGCAAAGTAACCCATTGTAGAGGGGATGGGAAGATGCCAGAGCCAAGAACCTTTTACGCTCTAAATCTTAACTTAGGTCCTCAGTGCCTTTTGTGCTGCTGTGCATATTTTTGAAAGAAATGATTTGAACTCTAGAATTGCTTGAATGATCTTTAATATCTCTGCATGCTACAAGATTACCAAAAAATACAGAAAAATAAGGCATCAATTTACAGTTCATCAGGTTTCCTTTTAAAGATACATTGACTATTTAGATGATTTCTATAAAAGCCTTCCTAAATTTTGAAAAGATAATCCAAGCTATTATTTTAGTGTTTAATGTTTATATTGCAAGCATACTCATTTTTGACACAGTAGAGTTGTACTTTTTATGGCTTTGTGTATACTTTTTCATCTACTGGAATATCTTCTAAAAGCTGTGTACAGTAGTTCTCCTTATCCTTGGGGGGATACGTTCCAGGACCCGTAATGGATACCTGAAACCATGGATGGTACTGAACCCCATATATAATTTTTTTCTATACATACATACCTATGAGAAAGCTTAATTTATAAATAGAGAGATAAATAATAACCAATAATAAAATAGAATATTATAGCAATATACTGTAAATGTTATGTGAATGTGGTCTGTCTGTCTCTCAAAATATTTTAGTGTACTGTACTTACCTATTTCTGGACTGCGGTTGACCATGAATGAGTACCTGAAACCCTGGAAAGTGAAACTGTGGATAAGGGGGGACAAGTGTATATTGTTTATTTATACCTATGTTATGGGACTTGACAAAGACTTAGAGTTGTGTCTTTGTTTTCATGCTGTACTTTGGTCTTAGTGTTGGTTGATTTGGTATAGGACCGTGATAGGAGTATATACTACCCCGTTCCGTCTTGCCTATTATGATAGTTCTTTTATAGTCAGAAACTGGGACCAAAGTCAGGAAGAGGTAACCTTTTGAAATCAAACCCAGTAAAATGTTAATACATAGAAACTAAGATTATTACTCTGTAGTAGTTATCAGTTCTAAGAGATGGTATGGTAAGACCAGAATTTAAAACATAAATATCATCTATTATATGAGGCATTTATTAGGTAATTATACATATTGTTATGATAGGAGGAGTAATGTGCATTGAGTATAAAAGCTACCCAATGTGCCAGTAGTTTTACAGCACTTTTTATAGGAGATGCTGTGTCTGATTGTCCCTAGAGATAAAAGACTTTCTGATTACTGAGTTGGTTGTTTAGGTACATTGATAACGGATAAAGGGTTTCACAGATATCAGTATTCTGACAGTGAAAATATGTATTCCCATGGTAAATTAATGAATTGATATTTTAAATTATTTTTAGTTTGATTAGCTTAAATGAGTCTTTGAGAGTATGATCATCCCAGGGTGAAATGTGAAATTGAATTTCTGAATTTATAATGCCAAGGGCCAGTCTCTGGACTAGGTATTGTCTATCAACCACCCACTTTCTATCCTTATTAATTTTGGCTTTGACAATGTTTAATGATACTATTTCCTGTAACTAAAGGGAAACGTGTTATTATGATCTACTTAGTCATATTGCTAATTCATTTATTAGTTCATTAGTAATTCATTTATTACTTTATTTGCATGAACTAATAAATTACTGATGACATGGTTTCCAGGAATCAATTTTAGTTAAGAATAGAGATTGTTTTATGTGCAAGATGATAATGAAATTATATTTGAAATATTTATATGATATTTAAAAAAATCTCTTAGAGAAGCAATGTCTAATATGGTAGCTACTAACACATGTGACACTTCAGCACTTGAAATGTGGCTAGTCCAAACTGAAATGTACTGTTTTTTGTTTTTTTTTTTTATTTTATTTTTATTTTATTTTATTTTATTTTTATTTTTTTATTTTTTATTTATTTATTTATTTATTATACTTCAGGGTTTTAGGGTACATGTGCACAATGTGCAGGTTTGTTACATATGTATCCATGTGCCATGTTGATTTCCTGCACCCATTAACTCGTCATTTAGCATTAGGTGTATCTCCTAATGCTGTCCCTCCCCCCTCCCCCCACCCCACAACAGTCCCCAGAGTGTGATGTTCCCCTTCCTGTGTCCATGAGTTCTCATTGTTCAATTCCCACCTATGAGTGAGAACATGCGGTGTTTGGTTTTTTGTCCTTGCGATAGTTTACTGAGAATGATGTTTTCCAGTTTCATCCATGTCCCTACAAAGGACACGAACTCATCATTTTTTACGGCTGCATAGTATTCCATGGTGTATATGTGCCACATTTTCTTAATCCAGTCTATCGTTGTTGGACATTTGGGTTGGTTCCAACTCTTTGCTATTGTGAATAGTGCCGCGATAAACATACGTGTGCATGTGTCTTTATAGCAGCATGATTTATAGTCCTTTGGGTATATACCCAGTAATGGGATGGCTGGGTCAAATGGTATTTCTAGTTCGAGATCCCTGAGGAATCGCCACACTGACTTCCACAATGGTTGAACTAGTTTACAGTCCCACCAACAGTGTAAAAGTGTTCCTATTTCTCCACATCCTCTCCAGCACCTGTTGTTTCCTGATTTTTTAATGATGGCCATTCTAACTGGTGTGAGATGGTATCTCACAGTGGTTTTGATTTGCATTTCTCTGATGGCCAGTGATGATGAGCATTTCTTCATGTGTTTTTTGGCTGCATAAATGTCTTCTTTTGAGAAGTGTCTGTTCATGTCCTCTGCCCACTTTTTGATGGGGTTGTTTGTTTTTTTCTTGTAAATTTGTTTGAGTTCATTGTAGATTCTGGATATTAGCCCTTTGTCAGATGAGTAGGTTGCAAAAATTTTCTCCCATTCTGTAGGTTGCCTGTTCACTCTGATGATAGTTTCTTTTGCTGTGCAGAAGCTCTTTAGTTTAATGAGATCCCATTTGTCGATTTTGGCTTTTGTTGCCATTGCTTTTGGTGTTTTAGACATGAAGTCCTTGCCCACGCCTATGTCCTGAATGGTATTGCCTAGGTTTTCTTGTAGGATTTTAATGGTTTTAGGTCTAACATATAAGTCTTTAATCCATCTTGAATTAATTTTTGTATAAGGTGTAAGGAAGGGATCCAGTTGCAGCTTTCTACATATGGCTAGCCAGTTTTCCCAGCACCATTTATTAAATAGGGAATCCTTTCCCCATTTCTTGTTTTTGTCAGGTTTGTCAAAGATCAGATAGTTGTAGCTATGCGGCATCATTTCTGAGGGCTCTGTTCTGTTCCATTGATCTATGTCTCTGTTGTGGTACCAGTACCATGCTGTTTTGGTTACTGTAGCCTTGTAGTATAGTTTAAAGTCAGGTAGCGTGATGCCTCCAGCTTTGTTCTTTTGGCTTAGGATTGACTTGGCGATGCGGGCTCTTTTTTGGTTCCATATGAACTTTAAAGTAGTTTTTTCCAATTCTGTGAAGAAAGTCATTGGTAGCTTGATGGGGATGGCATTGAATCTATAAATTACCTTGGGCAGTATGGCCATTTTCACGATATTGATTCTTCCAACCCATGAGCATGGAATGTTCTTCCATTTGTTTGTATCCTCTTTTATTTCATTGAGCAGTGGTTTGTAGTTCTCCTTGAAGAGGTCCTTCACATCCCTTGTAAGTTGGATTCCTAGGTATTTTATTCTCTTTGAAGCAATTGTGAATGGGAGTTCACTCATGATTTGGCTCTCTGTTTGTCTGTTATTGGTGTACAAGAATGCTTGTGATTTTTGTACATTAATTTTGTATCCTGAGACTTTGCTGAAGTTGCTAATCAGCTTAAGGAGATTTTGGGCTGAGACAATGGGGTTTTCTAGATATACAATCATGTCATCTGCAAACAGGGACAATTTGGCCTCCTCTTTTCCTAATTGAATACCCTTTATTTCCTTCTCCTGCCTGATTGCTCTAGCCAGAACTTCCAGCACTATGTTGAATAAGAGCAGTGAGAGAGGGCATCCTTGTCTTGTGCCAGTTTTCAGAGGGAATGCTTCCAGTTTTTGCCCATTCAGTATGATATTGGCTGTGGGTTTGTCACAGACAGCTCTTATTATTTTCAGATACGTCCCATCAACACCTAATTTATTGAGAGTTTTTAGCATGAAGGGTTGTTGAATTTTGTCAAAGGCCTTTTCTGCATCTATTGAGATAATCATGTGGTTTTTGTCTTTGGTTCTGTTTATATGCTGGATTACATTTATTGATTTGCGTATGTTGAACCACCTTGCATCCCAGGGATGAAGCCCACTTGATCATGGTGGATAAGCTTTTTGATGTGCTGCTGGATTCGGTTTGCCAGTATTTTATTGAGGATTTTTGCATCAATGTTCATCAAGGATATTGGTCTGAAATTCTCTTTTTTGGTTATGTCTCTGCCAGGTTTTGGTATCAGGACGATGCTGGCTTCATAAAATGTGTTAGGGAGGATTCCCTCTTTTTCTATCGATTGGAATAGTTTCAGAAGGAATGGTACCAGTTCCTCCTTGTACCTCTGGTAGAATTCAGCTGTGAATCCATCAGGTCCTGGACTCTTTTTGGTTGGTAAGCTATTGATTATTGCCACAATTTCAGAACCTGTTATTGGTCTATTCAGAGATTCAACTTCTTCCTGGTTTAGTCTTGGGAGGGTGTATGTGTTGAGGAATTTATCCATTTCTTCTAGATTTTCTAGTTTATTTGCATAGAGGTGTTTGTAGTATTCTCTGATGGTAGATTGTATTTCTGTGGGATTGGTGGTGATATCCCCTTTTTCGTTTTTTATTGCATCTATTTGATTCTTCTCTCTTTTCTTCTTTATTAGTCTTGCTAGCGGTCCATCAATTTTGTTGATCTTTTCAAAAAACCAGCTCCTGGATTCATTAATTTTTTGAAGGGTTTTTTGTGTCTCTATTTCCTTCAGTTCTGCTCTGATTTTAGTTATTTCTAGCCTTCTGCTAGCTTTTGAATGTGTTTGCTCTTGCTTTTCTAGTTCTTTTAATTGTGATGTTAGGGTGTCAATTTTTGATCTTTCCTGCTTTCTCTTGTGGGCATTTAGTGCTATAAATTTCCCTCTACACACTGCTTTGAATGTGTCCCAGAGATTCTGGTATGTTGTGTCTTTGTTCTCGTTGGTTTCAAAGAACATCTTTATTTCTGCCTTCATTTCATTATGTACCCAATAGTCATTCAGGAGCAGGTTGTTCAGTTTCCATGTAGTTGAGCGGTTTTGAGTGAGTTTCTTAATCCTGAGTTCTAGTTTGATTGCACTGTGGTCTGAGAGACAGTTTGTTATAATTTCTGTTCTTTTACATTTGCTGAGGAGAGCTTTACTTCCAACTATGTTGTCAATTTTGGAATAGGTGTGGTGTGGTGCTGAAAAAAATGTATATTCTGTTGACTTGGGGTGGAGAGTTCTGTAGATGTCTATTAGGTCCACTTTATGTAGAGCTGAGTTCAATTCCTGGATATCCTTGTTAACTTTCTGTCTCGTTGATCTGTCTAAAGCTGACAGTGGGGTGTTAAAATCTCCCATTATTATTGTGTGGGAGTTTAAGTCCCTTTGTAGGTCGCTGCGGACTTGCTTTATGAATCTGGGTGCTCCTGTGTTGGGTGCATATATATTTAGGATAGTTAGCTCTTCTTGTTGAGTTGATCCCTTTACCATTATGTAATGGCCTTCTTTGTCTCTTTTGATCTTTGTTGGTTTAAAGTCTATTTTATCAGAGACTAGGATTGCAACCCCTGCCTTTTTTTGATTTCCAGTTGCTTGATAGATCTTCCTCCATCCCTTTATTTTGAGTCTATGTGTGTCTCTGCACGTGAGATGGGTTTCCTGAATACAGCACACTGATGGGTCCTGACTCCTTATCCAGTTTGCCAGTCTGTGTCTTTTGATTGGAGCATTTAGCCCATTTACATTTAACGTTAATATTGTTATGTGTGAATCTGATCCTGTCATTATGATGTTAGTTGGTTATTTTGCTCGTTAGTTGCTATAGTTTCTTCCTAGCCTCAATAGTCTGTACAATTTGGCATGTTTTTGCAGTGGCTGGTACCGGTTGTTCCTTTCCATGTTTAGTGCTTCCTTCAGGAGCTCTTTTAGGGCAGGCCTGGTGGTGACAAAATCACTCAGCATTTGCTTGTCTGTAAAGTATTTTATTTCTCCTTCACTTATGAAGCTTAGTTTGGCGGGATAGGACATTCTGGGTTGAAAATTCTTTTCTTTAAGAATGTTGAATATCGGCCCCCACTCTCTTCTGGCTTGTAGAGTTTCTGCCGAGAGATCAGCTGTTAGTCTGATGGGCTTCCCTTTGTGGGTAACCCGACCTTTCTCTCTGGCTGCCCTTAACATTTTTTCCTTCATTTCAACTTTGGTGAATCTGATAATTATGTGTCTTGGAGTTGCCCTTCTCGAGGAGTATCTTTGTGGCGTTCTCTGTATTTCCTGAATCTGAATGCTGGCCTGCCTTGCTAGATTGGGGAAGTTCTCCTGGATAATATCTTGCAGAGTGTTTTCCAACTTGGTTCTATTCTCCCCATCATTTTCAGGTACACCAATCAGACGTAGGTTTGGTCTTTTCACATAGTCCCAAATTTCTTGGAGGCTTTGTTCATTTCTTTTTATTCTCTTTTCTCTAAACTTCCCTTCTCTCTTCATTTCATTCATTTCATCTTCCATCAGCGATACCCTTTCTTCCAGTTGATCGCATCTGGTACTGAGGCTTCTGCAATCTTCGCATAGTTCTCGAAACTTGGCTTTCAGCTCCATCATCTCCTTTAAGCCCTTCTCTCCATTGGTTATTCTAGTTATCCATTCTTCTAATTTTTTTTCAAAGTTTTTAACTTCTTTGCTATTGTTTTGAATTTCCTCTCGTAGCTCAGAGTAGTTTGATCGTCTGAAGCCTTCTTCTCTCAACTCATCAAAGTCATCCTCCATCCAGCTTTGTTCCATTGCTGGTGAGGAACTGCGTTCCTTTGGAGGAGGAGAGGTGCTCTGTTTTTTAGAGTTCCCAGTTTTTTTGCTCTGTTTTTTCCCCATCTTTGTGGTTTTATCTACTTTTTGTCTTTGATGATGGTGATGTACAGATGGGTTTTTGGTGTGGATGTCCTTTCTGTTTGTTAGTTTTCCTTCTACCAGACAGGACCCTCAGCTGCAGGTCTGTTGGAGTTTACTAGAGGTCCACTCCAGACCCTGTTTGGCTGAGTGTCAGCAGCGGTGGCTGCAGAACAGCGGATTTTCGTGAGACCACAAATTCAGCTGTCTGATAGTTCCTCTGAAAGTTTTGTCTCAGAGGAGTACCCGGTTGAATGAGGTGTCAGTCTGTCCCTACTGGGGGGGTGCCTCCCAGTTAGGCTGCTCAGGGGTGGGGGACCCACTTTAGGAGGCAGTCTGTCCGTTCTCAGATCTCCAGCTGCGTGCTGGGAGAACCACTACTCTCTTCAAAGCTGTCAGTCAGACAGTGACATTTAAGTCTGTGGAGGTTCTTGCTGAGTTTTTGGCTGTCTGTGCCCTGCCCCCAGAGGTGGAGCCTACAGAGGCAGGCAGGCCTCCTTGAGCTGTGGTGGGCTCCACCCAGTTCGAGCTTCCTGGCTGCTTTGTTTACCTAAGCAAGCCTGGGCAATGGCGGGCGCCCCTCCCCCAGCCTCGTTGCGGCCTTGCAGCTTGATCTCAGACTGCTGTGCTAGCAATCAGCAAGACTCTGTGGGCATAGGACCCTCCGAGCCAGGTGCGGGACACAATCTCCTAGTGTGCCGTTTTCCAGGCCCGTTGGAAAAGCGCAGTATTAGGACGGGACTGACCCGATATTCCAGGTGCCGTCTGTTTCCCCTTTCTTTGACTAGGAAAGGGAACTCCCTGACCCCTTGCGCTTCCCGAGTGAGGCAATGCCTCGCCCTGCTTCGGCTCGCGCACAGTGCGCTTCACCGACTGTCCTGCACCCACTGTTAGGCACTCCCTAGTGAGATGAAACCGGTACCTCAAGCAGAAATGCAGAAATCACCCGTCTTCTGTGTCGCTGGGGCTGGGAGCTGGAGACCGGAGCTGTTCCTATTCGGCCATCTTGGCTCCACCCTGAAATGTACTGTTAAGTATAAAATACACTTTGGATTTCAGGCATAGTACAAAAGAAAGAATGTAACATATCTCAATAACTTTTTTGAATTGATTACATATTGAAATGACTATTTCAGGTATGTTAGATTGAATTAAATATATAATCAAAATTGATTTCATTGCATTTTTTTTACTTCTTTTGGTGTTTCTATTAGAAAATTAAAAATGATAAATGTGGCTCACATAATATTTTTACTGAACATCACTAGCCTGGAGGTTTAATTTCTTTTGTGTGTGTGTGGAAGCTCTATAGTGATGGGAAAAAATAACCCTCTTTTGTTGGCTCCTTCCTATCAGATCACCAATTCAGGAGAGTTTGTGTTCCCATTGGATTCTCCACACAAAAAGCCCTATGAAGGTCTTATACTGGGGAGAGTTCAAGAAAAAGCTGCTCTACCATTGAGGTAGGAAAGGTGATTTTTCAAAATTGTATACATGTATTAATTTTTACGCTTTTAAAAATGATTAGCTTAGTAATCATTGACTTTTTAAAATTTTTATGTTTTTGAAAATCTGAAAATGGTCCAGTGTAGAAAAGAATGGATGGTATGGCACAGGAAACTATATTTTATCTAGTGTGTAATTGTCATTATTATAGAAAATGAAATTATAGGAATGTCTCAATACTTAAATTGTTAATTTTTTTCATTGGTTGTAAAATTTGTGTTAAAATCAGATACAGAAAGAGAACAAAAGTTAATGCAGCTGTGGCTTATATATAGAAAATTGTTTTTTAAAATATAGTTTACTTTCTTGTTCTGTTTAATTAGGAATGCAGGTGTAAACGTGCTCCCCATTCCAGACCACAAATTAATTGTCAGCGTGCCCTGTACTCTTCACTCACATAAGCCACCGCTTGCTGGTATGTTTTTATAAAATAGAATTGTTATCACTTTTGTCAAATTTGAAAAAAAGAGTACATTTAGTATTTAAATGGCCTACAGATTCGGAAATTAAGTCAGATGTAGGTTGTTAATGAATATTCTAAAACTTTATAGCAGAATTCATAGCAGAATTTCTCTATCTCTATGAAATAGAGAATAGATTAGTTTTATGTTACTCAACTTTTCCAGTTATACCATTTTTCAGATTCCCCTTGCTATCAGTTGCCTCCCATCACTGGGCTAACACAAAGAATGCTGATGGGCATCTGAGGATGCAGTTCAGCTAGACCCTTTATTTTACTACCGGGGCTCTATCCCTTGCTTGTTCTAAAACCAGGAACTCAGAATAGTAGTCAGAGAGATAGAAGTCCCTTGATATTTGGTTAGTGGCTCTCAGTTTTACATTTTTTTTAAAGGTAGTGTTGCTTTTCTGGAACATTGACAGGTAATTGCTGCAGCCTGCAAATTCTCACTAGTCTTAATGCTTTCGTATAATGTTTATCATTCAATGAAACTGTGCAGCAGGGAATAGTGGGGAATTTGGCTTTAGAAATGGACTAACATGATTTTGAATCCTGGCTCTCTGGGAGTTGGGCAAGTCACTCATGTATTTTTCTATATCAAAGTCCTTATTTAAAGAGGGAATAATGATATTTAGTCTTCTAGAGTTGTGAGAATTAGTTATATTTAAAGTTCATAGCATGTGGTAGAAGCTCAATGAATGCTAAATTTTTCAAGTCAGAGTTTAAAAACATAGAAATATAAGTCCTTGAGAGATACTGAATTTGATATTCAAAGTTTACTTTTCAAAGAATTTCTTCAGGAATACATATTTTATTAGTTTGGTAATTTCTACCAACAAAAAACTGCTATAAGTTGCCACTCAGGAAAACTACAGGGAGTTTATGTTACCTTGCAGAATATGAGGTGGTTCATGAACTGGGATATGTAGGAAGTGAATACAAATTCCTAGAGAATTTTTATTGCTGGCACTTAGGATTTCTGTTATCTTAAATAGTTTATGGAGAAGGGTCCTTTTTTAATTTTTTTTTTTTTTGAGATGGATTCTCACTCTGTCACATACAGTGGCCTAATCTTGGGTCACTGCAGCCTCTACCTCCTGGGTTCAAGCGATTCTCCTGCCTCAGCCTCCTGAGTGGCTGGGCCTACAGACGTGTGCCACCATGCCTGGCTAATTTTTGTATTTTTAGTAGAGACGGGGTTTCGCCATGTTGGCCAGGCTGGTCTCGAACTCATGACCTCAAGTGATCCGCCCACCTCGGCCTCCCAAAGTGCTGGGATTACATGCATGAGCCACTGCACCCAGCCTCTAGAAGGGTGTTTATAGTATTTCTTCATTTGAGACATATAGAGATGTCTACCTGATAATCCATTCTTTGACTAAGGATTCTCAGTGAATAATCGATTGCCTTATGCTTTGGACTGTCATAGACCTTTAATGCTTTAATATATAACTCAAATGAAAGTGAGATTGCATTGTTCCTCATGAAAAAAAAATTATACTTGGCACTAGTAATACCTGATTATATATGTATATGTATTCCTCTCATTTGAATTTCATTTATCACTTGGTAACAAAGCTAGTGTTTGTCTCAAACCTTATTTTTTTCTTTTAAAAATTCAAAAGCTAAGACCATAAACTTTTCGTTCTGAAATGATAGTAAACTATTTATCAATTCCTTTAAAATAAAATAAAGTTATATTTAAAGATGAGCCTCAGGAGACAGGTTTTAAAATAGTGAATAAAAATGAGTCTTGCCCTAAAGCATTACAGCTTATATCTTTGAAATGCAGTTCTTCCTCATTCCCAGTAGAGAGCAGCACAAACACATTTTTAGGATTGAAAACATTTAAAAACAAAAGTGAGATTCTGGAGGAAACATCTGAATAACTCCATATATATATAAAATCTTATGTTTTGGTTAAGTAGTGATAGGAAATATTGTAATATTTTATTTTTGAGTTCATGTTACTGTATATATTTTTAGTATAGTTCATGTTTCTATATATTTAGTATAGTTCATGTTTCTATATATTTCAGAAAGCATCTCTCAGATTTCTGCAGTATATTTTACCCTGAAGTCATAACTCTAGGAGTTTGGGATGATAGATATTCTGTATATAATGCTTACAGCTTTTACATTTAAATATTGTTAAACTGTTTTATGCAAATTCATAAAATGAAATGTTTTCTCTTTTGTATCTAGAAAACACCCTGATTTTTTTTTTTTAAGTTTAATTGGTTATTTCTGTTGCAAAATGTAGGAGACCACATTGGTAGCATATGGCATTTCAAAATGATACATTTGCATAAGTTTTGAAATTTTCTCCGACTGAAAGATAAGCTATCAATAGCTATGGTTTACAACCTAACATTATAAAGAGATATTGTTTGAAGATTTAAGGTAGGAAAATCATGAAATAAAGTATTTAAATCAAAATTTTAGCTTTCACGTTTTACCTTAGAGGAATTTCCACTTTTTACTGCTTTACATACTAACAGTTTCCATCCGAAGAGTGAAGTTTAGTTGATGGGATTATATGCACTGATGTTTGGGCCACTTCTCTCTTACTCCTGCCCCATGCTTTCAGAGCAAAAAGGAAATGACTAGCTGTGCACAGATTGCATCCTCTCCATTGGTTAAAATGTGTTTTTACTAACTCCAGATGTTATGTAATTGTCGAAGCTTATGTGTCATACTCATGTTTAAATTTATACATTCACATTTATTTTTAAATTAATATTTAAAAACCAGAATAATCCATTTTTATTAATTTGCCTTTATTTCTTCTCCCTTATTTTGAAATAAAATAATTGTAGTTAACATTATAAAAACACAACTTAATATTCTGTTTTTCTTAACTAGAAAGGAAAAGAACCATGCAAAAACTTATTACATTGAGAAAATAGGATGGCAGTAAATGGGGTTAGGTTGTATGTATTTTTCCACTCCATCCAAGTACCTGGCCATTATTTTCTATTAGATTGTAAACTCTCATAAAACGTGGATATTCTGCTTCCTTTGTTAAGTTTTATAACACTGATTATAGTGGGTGCTCAGAAGAGGAAACATTTTTGACTGGCTGACTCCAGTTTAAATTTCTAAAATAGGGTTGCTAACATCTTCGTACCAAAAATCTGAACAAATGAAACAAAAACAAAGAAAACCTTTCTTCAGTGTAACCTTAGACCACATTAAAAGTGAATTGAGGCTGGTAAGGCATTAAATTCATGGGAAGAAAATGGAAAAGTGATGTAGAGTTATCGTCCTCTAAGACTCTAGGGAAATCTTTCTCTTTCAAGGTTAGTAGCATTTAATTTATGTACTTAGGAAGGGGTTAGAAGCCTTCGTGCCAGTATCTCCTAGAACTCATCAAAGCCCAAATTTGAGTGCACTTGAATTATAGACAGTGAAACCTTTTAATTCTTCTTTGATTTTTGCTAAACAGGACCAGTACTTTCTGACAGATGAACAAGTATTTTGCTGTGAGAGCAACTGAAGAACATGATGAAACCTAAAATATTTGATATATTCTCTTTTAAACCTTACCTGTCTCTAGTATTCCTAAAGAACCCTTATCATTCCTAAAGGAAATTTGATAGATTTCTTCCAAGCGCAATCTTACATAGCAATTATGAACCAAATTTTACCTTTTCTAGTAATTTTTCTTATCTGAATTTTATACCAAATTCCTATTAGGTGGTTAGCATAGCTAACCAGCAGCATGATCAAGATTAAATTGATTTAAGTATTTGTCATCCAATTGAGTGAACATGTGCTTTTCTTTTCTTTTTTTTTTTTTTTTTTTTTTTTTGAGACTGAGTCTTGCTCTGTCACCCAGGCTGGAGTGCAGTGGTGCGATCTCGGCTCACTGCAAGCTCCGTCTCCCAGGTTCATGCCATTCTCCTGCTTCAGCCTCCTGAGCAGCTGTGACTACAGGCGCCCGCCACCACGCCCGGCTAATTTTTTGTATTTTTAGTAGAGACGGGGTTTCACCGTGTTAGCCAGGATGGTCTTGATCTCCTGACCTTGTGATCCGCCCGCCTCGGCCTCCCAAAGTGCTGGGATTACAGGCTTGAGCCACCGCGCCCAGCGAACATGTGCTTTTCAAAAAGTTTCTGTGTTCTTCTTTTCTCTCTTTTAGTGTAGACAACAGCTCTTTAGCCTACAGCTCTTTCCCTAACAAAATACAATGTTCAGTAGTTATTAATACATTGAATAATACAAGGAATACTTAACTGTGGAAATACCATGATGAAATTTTAGGTAAAGAAGGATCTATAATTTGAAAATGAAGAAATGTTCTTAGTGCTACCAATTTACTGCTAAGGGGGCTAGTTATTTAAATGTTAGTTATTTGTTCTCAGTATTTCTGTCTATATCCAGCTCTTCATTTATTATTATTTTATTAAAGTTTATATTGCAGAGAGACTTTTATCTTATTATTTTTTAAATGGGTTGTTTTTGAATTTGTTTTTAGAGCTCTTTTTCATGTATGGATTATATTTATTAAAAATAAATTGGCTGGGTGCGGTGGCTCCTGCCTGTAATCCTAGCACTTTGGGAGGCCGAGGCGAGTGGATTGCCTGAGGTCAGGAGTTTGAGACCAGCTTGGGAAACATGGTGAAACCCCATCTCTACTAAAATACAAAAAATTAGCTGGGAGTGGTGACGTGTGCCTGTAATCCCAGCTACCTGGGAGGCTGAGATAGGAGAATCGCTTGAACTCGGGAGGTGGAGGTTGCAGTGAGCCGAGATTGCACCATTGCACTCCAGCCTGGGTGACAGTGTGAGACTCTTGTCTCAAAAAAAAAAAAAAAAATTAATTAAATAAATAAAGTTAGTACTCAGGAGATATATCAGCAGTATTGGAAAACTGAAAAGTCACCTAGTAGGTGTTAAAAAGTCCTCATTTCTCATCTACAAAGGAAACCAGTAAACCAGGACTATGGAAGTTCAGATGGTATTGTTCCCAGTCTCAAGGGTACTTATTTTAAATGGCTTTCTAACTATAAATAGTACTACAAATAGTAAAGCCTGTGATGAAATCCTTGAAATTAATTTGCTGTCTTTTAAGAACAAAATGAAACATTTCTCCCTTTCTACTCCTAACTGCTAAAAGGAAGTGGATTCCTTCCTCAATAATAATTTTTGTGTTTTTTCTCTCTTTTAAACAGAGGTTTTAAAAGACTACATCAAGCCAGATGGGGAATATTTGGAGTTGTTTGCTCGAAATTTACAGCCAGGTTGGACTAGTTGGGGCAATGAAGTTCTCAAATTTCAGCATGTGGATTATTTTATTGCTCTGGAGTCTGGAAGCTGACTATGATCTTGATTAAAGTAGTGGTTTCTTCATTGTTTCCTCACCACTTTTCCCTTCATTCTAACTGATTTTTTTATTTTGTTACCAACCCGTGTTCTTAGACTATAAACAGGACTTGTTTTTTTCAGTAAGGGACCAGAAGTGACTAGCCTTCATGTATTTTCAGATGAATTTTACTTGAGTTGCACTAACATTCTATGTTATTCTAGACTATACAAATTAAGTGGTAAGCAGTTATAAAGATGGCAAGACCATGCTATTGAAAAAGTTCAGAAAACATACACCGTGGACCAGAGGTCTTAATCCTATCTATGGATGTGTTTTGTGTGGCCCATATAGTGTGGTAAAAAACATTTAGAACCATTGTTCTAAAAAATGGGGATATTTCACATTAAAGTCCAGATTTCTGCTTCTTTTTAAACATCAGAGGCTCTGGCTACACAGAGGCCTCTGTTCTTTCCTGGCATCCGTCTGCAGGACCTAGCGGTGGTGGCTCACTTGGGAAGAGCCTTGTGCTCTCCACTTTGCCACAGTACCACTGCCGCCATGCTGCTCACTTATGTCATCCACTTGGCCCTTGTATGACCTGAATTTGCAACCTCTGGTATACTATTACGTTCTGGAAAAAATATTCAAAGATCTGCCAAGTACTGCATTAGTATACTGAGTTTATACAGCATTTTTGTAGGCTTTTAAATTGCATTCAAGGTCACTTTCCAAGCACTTTTTGGTTTTGCTTGTTTTTCTAGAAGAAAATGAAAAGCTATTCCTTATAATAAACATGGCAGCAAGTAAACAGTGTGATTGTGAAAAAAATATTATTTATAGATTTTCTACAAATAAATATTTGTCTACCAAGTAAAATATTTTGACTGAAATGATTCTTTGAAATGCATATTGATTTATTATGTATTAACTTTTTAAAAATTGAGGTATAATTTTCACAAAATTCTCCAATTTTCAGTGTCAAATTCAGTGAATTTTGAAAACATATATACAGTTGTCTGTCTGCCACAGTGATCGTGGTACAGAACACTTTCTTTACCCTGAAAACTTCTCATTTTTCCTTTTGCAGTCCATCCCCTGCTCCTATCCTTGGCCCCTGGCAAACACTGGTTTGCTTTCTATCATTAGTTTTGCTGTTTGAGAATTTCATATAAATGGAATCATGCAATGTGTAATCTATTGTACCTGGCTTCTTTCACTTAGCATTTTGAGAAAAGCATTTATACTATTTACAGATTGTTGACAAATATTTATCCACTAAGTAAAATGTTAGACTGAAATGATTCTTTGACAAGCTTGCCAATTTACTGATTTTGTCAAAGAAAAATATGTTATTTTTGAAATTTGTTCATCCTTTGAGTGTGTGAGTATAGTATCAGAGGCTTAATTTTGTGTTTATGGAGCTATTCTAACTTGTTATTTAAAAGGAAAAAGGTATTAAACTTGAAGCAAACTTCTCATGATCTCATTTGAATTCTTTCCAGCTTCTTTTAGTATTTATAGATTTTATATACATACTTTGTGGGAACATTTTATCCTCACCAAGTTTTTGGACTTTTATTTTTGCATCATAAATACTGGCACTGAAAGAAAAAAAGAGAGAATCTTAATTCAATGAGTCTGTTATTCACGTTGCAAGAGTACTAGTTTTAGCGCTACTCTGAAGTTGTAAAACCTCTGGACCTTGTTTTAACACCAGTTTAATTATTGGACTCCTTTTTAAACAAAGGAGTCTGCAAATTTTAACAATAACATACCTTGTGAGAACAAAAATGAAGGAATATGAACATCAAACTTTGACTTCATTATTACAGTTGGTTTAGCCAACTGACCTGTTGGACTTACATATTTTAGAGCGTTTTCATTCAGACCTTCCTATATTATTTTTATAACTTGTAAGAATTTTGTGGGGTTTTTTCTATCACATTCTTTTTATAGGCTTAAGGTCTTTTAGGACTCTTGGTAATAATGCTTAGGCAAAGGGGTGTAGCTAACATTTGTTTAGTATATGTTACTCTGCTATGCTTTTTACTTATTGCATTTAATCCTCGCATAACCCTGAGAGATAGATACAACCTTCATTTAATAGTTGAGAAAGCTGAAGCCCAGGGGACTATTTTGTCTGTAAACACACAGCAAGTGTCAGAACTAGGATGCATAGTTTCCTGACTCCATAGCCCATGCTGTATTCTATGTAAAAACATGGAAAACTGAGCAAATGACTAAGGATTTCTCAAGTGATAGGATTACACTATAGCTTTCCCCCTTGAGTTCTTTTGCCTCTACGTGCTTAACTGCTAACACCACTCAAGAAACTGGGGGAATTGTGCCTCATAACGTCGTATCCTTGGAATTCTTGGCCTTTCTCTGACTCTTTCACCCTTCTACTTGAGATCCAGCAGAGTAAAATCACAGAATACAAAACACACAAAATCACAACTACTCTTGGAAACAGATTCTCTTTAAAAAACTTGATCTTTTTATCATTTGTCCTCCTTTCTTCCTCAGCCTTTATTTGTACCCTCTAGTCAAAGTTTGACCCAGTTTTTTTTTCTCTTGGCCACTGTAGACACAAGATCTTTTTTGTACCTAAGGCAATAAGTTCAGTGTGGCACAGTCAGTGCAGTCTAAAGCCAGCTTGTGTGGATTTGAACCCAGCTGGCTTTTGGCTTTGAGCAAGTTAATTAAATCTTTAGGCCTTGGTGTCCATTCATGCATATAGGTGATAATAATACTACCTCATAGAGTTGTTATGAGGATTAAATGAGTTAATACATGCAAGGCACTTGTAATAGTGCTTGGAACATTTTAAGCACTCCGAAAATGTGACAAGTTTTTTTGTTTTTTTTTTTTTTAATTTCAGGTAAAAAAGTTCTTACCACAGTCTGGACTCTCAATCAGGGAATGCACTGGAAATTAAATGTTAGTTCCATCCCTTTGCCTGAGCATTATTAAACTGCCCATACAGTTTTTCTGTCTAAACATCCTTTTTTTCTTAATCTTTTTCTTATTCATAACCTGCACCTGATTTCATACATGAGGAAGCTATGAAATCTCCTTTCCCATTGTGGTCCTGCCTAAGAAACAAATTAAAACAAGGGCCACATGTGGCTTTGGGCTTCGTGTTTTGATTGCCTCCTGCCGTGTTGACTAAGCTGTGTAGCTACTCTACATTGCTCTTTGTTGAATTCCACAGGTGCTAAATAGGTCGCCTTTTAGCGATGATGTTTCTTCTATGTTCAGAGACTTCAGGCCCATGCCACGTAAATTTGGTTCAAAATAGATGTGTTACACTTTGCTGCAGGTGTTAGGAAGTTGATCTTTATTTGCCACCCAGGGGATTTTCCAGTTGATAAGACACAGACCAAGTAAAGAAGTCCTGTTTCTTCAGATGGTCTGAAAGGCACCAATGGGATAGGTTTCTTCTCTTGAATGCCAACCTTTGAGGGAGGCCAACATCACCATGGGTCAGTGGCCTTCAGCCTAGTCCATGACACTGGGGTTAGAAGTCTGGATCTAGATCTGGGCCTAGCTTTAGATCTGCCTTTGCTCTGTCCTTGCTGCAGGCTCTCTTTACCTTGTCCTGTTCTACTCCTCTAAGTTCTATGATGCAAACTCATTCTCACAAGAGAATCATGGGCCCCCAAATCTTACCATCTCAGACTTACACATATCTTTTGAGCATTTTTATGTATTCAGCTTCAGGCAGATGCTGGCTTTTCTACTGATGTGATTGAGAGGATTATAATCACTTCAAAGGACTTTCCCTTCCCTGAAGATGCTGTCCGATTTACCTCATTTGATTCATGTCATGCACAACTGGCCTACCATGCCTTGGTAAGCACCACAGCACTATTGGCACTGTTCTGTGGCTACTAGAGTTCTTTTACTTTGTTTCACTTTATCTTCAAAACAATATTACAAAGGTATAGGTGTAATGAGGGAATAGGGTCACAGAGGCTACTCATAAGGTTAATAACCAAGACTTGAATTCTATTCTGGTTCCTAAATTAAGGCACTTTTTGTTATATCATGTTTGTTAATCAACTTGAGATCTTAATAGTAGGTCCATCAGCTACTAATCAGAGGTTCATTGTATGGGCTGGGGCAAATGTAGAGTGGTTCATATGTAATCACCCAAACATACCTTTCACAATATACCACATCATCATTCTTGTGTTATTAACACAGTATTTTTTGTTAGAGATTTTAGTGCCATTAGTTGAACTGATAGCCTCAGTCAACTCAGAATCACTTAGAATCTGATGGGCTGCTAAACCCTTTGACATAAGCCATAAGCACTTTTACCGTGCCATTGTATTTTAACAACTCAATCAGATGAGCCATTTTAAGCTCACATTTTAAGGAAGCTCTTCTGCAAAATATTCACTTGGATTTGAAGCTGTATGGGTAGTTAGAAAGGGAGTAAGTAAGGTAAGTACAAGTGTAGATAATTTATGGTGATCTGATACCAGTGTTTGGATATATGGGCCAACTCATAACTCCAGATGGGGTTTTGTTTAAATTCACAGCTCTATTGACCAGCCTGCACCAGCTTGAAAATAAGTCAGAACTACCATGATAACTTCACAACCAGCCTTTTCCCCCTAAATATTCTTAGGGGGTTAACCTAGACCTCCTGGGGCTTCTGTGAACTTGAGTGGGACCTCTTAGATTTTTCAGTATCCATCCAAGTCCCTGGAGCCATACACACATTGATATCTAGTAGTGGAAAATGATTTAATTTATTTTCTCAGATGAGATGTTGGCCTGGTTGTCGGGTAACTGTGACAATGGGATACCTTTGGATGATGGGTAAGGCAAATAGAGTGGTTGCAGTATTAAAACTGTTTTTAGTCAATATCATTAAGGAAAAACATGGTTCCCCACCTGCTTTTAAATTGCTTCTCCCAACACTGTCCACATGTACCCTGAATGTTAATCAGACTGGACTATATGCTGTTACCTGATTGAGGCCTCTGCTTTTGCTAATGGTACTTTCTCTGCCAGGAAAAAACTAGCTAGACTTGGAGATCAGCTAGATCTACATGTTGAGTCTGGATATATTTAGCTTCTGAGTGACTTTCAGCAATTAGTTAAACTGTATTATCTTGAACTTCCTTTTCTAAGGAATAAGAAGGCTAATCTTTGGGCCTTATAGAATTATTTTGAGGATGAAATGAAATAACTGAATGTGCCTAGCATAGGACCTAATAACCTAGCAGGTATTCCATATATGCTCATTTAAAAAAAAATTAGTCTTCCTGGCAACACCTAATTTCATGACCCACTTAAAAAAAAAACCCTTATTTTGGACTAGTTTTAGGCTTATAGAAAATATGCAGAAGTACCAAAGAGTTTCTAAATTATTTTTCAACTCTGTAACCTCTGTGAAACCTCCTATTTTATAGTCAGAGGTAATTATTATCAAAGTGAGCGTTTTGCATGCTTCTTTTAAAACACTTAGAACAAATTTATATCTATATTATTGATATCTATATCTATACCTCTTTCTTCATTTCCGTCTCCTGCCTCCTCTCCCCCCCTTCTTCCTTCCCTCCTTTCCTCCATTCCTCCCTTCCTCCCTTCCTTCCTTCTTTCCTTTCTTTCTGTCTTTCTTTCTTCCCTTTTTCCTCCCTTAATAAATTATCGGAGGTAGGACTAATTATTATTTTTTCCTTATTCCAACGAAGAGTAGCAGAATGTGCACTTCAAAATATGCCACTTTGGCATGAGGATTATTTTGAACTAAAGGCAATTGAGAAGAAATAGATAGAAGAAAATCTCTGTCCCCCCACCGCCCATTTGCCTAAAAACAAGACAAAAATTGACAAAGGTTTCCCTTCCCTCTCTACAAGGAAGAACAAGTGTTAATCACCAGACTGTAGACCCTTAGCCCAGAGACAGCACAGAGGAATCTATATAATAAACTTTACTAACTAGCTGGTTATTTTAAAAATTTTATTTTTTTAAATTGACAGATAACATTGTACATTTTTATCCTCTTGCCATAAAAATGATAACTATGTGAGGTACTGCATTTTTTTAATTAGCTAGATTTAACCATTCTGCCTTTACCATTGGTTTCTCATTTATTTGCCTTTCCACAATTTCCTGCCTTGTGAGTCTCAAGGTCCTTTTCGTTTGTCTTTTCACTTGTCTAAAAATGTATTATCCTTTGTTGAAGATGCTGATATGGTTTGGCTCTGTGTCCTCACCCAAATCTCACATTGAATTGTAATCCCCATTATCGTCATATGTCAAGGGTGGGACCAGGTGGAGGTAACTGAATCATGAGGGTGGTATCTCCCATGCTGTTCTCTTGATAATGAGTGAGTCTCATGTGATCTGATGGTTTTATAAGCCTGGCATTTCCCCTGCTTGTACTCATTCTCTCTCCTTCTGCACTGTGAAGAGGTGCTGTCCACCATGATTGTAAGTTTCTTGAGGTCTCCCCAGCCATATGGAACTGTGAGTCAATTAAACCTCTTTTCTTTATAAATTTCCCAGTCTCAGGTATTTCTTTCTAGCAGTGTGAGAATGGACTAGTACAGATGCTATATAAGGCAGGATTCTAAGCCACCTCTTTGAGGATTACTAATTCCCTGGGTATCTCCCATGTATATGAGATATACATGTTAATAAGCTTCTGTTTTTCTCTTGTTAATCTGTCGTTACGGGGTCCCAGCCAAGAACTTAGAAAGGTTGAGGGAAAATTACGTTTTCCTGCCCTACACCAACATACCTGGAACTGCCAATATTTATTCAATGAATGAACTGATTCTTGGCCTTCAAGTATCTTAGAATTTAATTGAATATAGAAGGTTTCTGTAAGAAACTAGTAACAAACCATGGAACACAGTCAAACACTAAGAGTTGTGAAACAGATGGAAAGCGATGCAGAAGTTTAGAGAAGCAGATCACTTAGAGATTGGTAAGCAATGAGAAAAGGAGAGTGGGAACTGTGTCCTGATTAAATTTTCACTTATTTCCTAACTGTAGGTAGTAGCCATAATGTAGTTACTAGACAGTAGGCAGCTAAAATATGCTGGTTCAGAAAAGTTACAAAGGAAGAATTTTGTTCTCTAGATTGTACATTTTAAGAAATTTGTTTCCTGGCCGGGCATGGTGGCTCACGCCTGTAATCCCAGCACTTTGGGAGGCTGAGGTGGGTGGATCACCTGAGGTCAGAAGTTCGAGACCAGCCTGGCCAACATGGTGAAACCCTGTCTCTACTAAAAAAAATACAAAAAATAGCTGGGCATGGTGGCACGTGCCTGTAATCCCAGCTACTAGGGGGGCTGAGGCAGGAGGATCACTTGAATCTGGGAGGCAGAGGTTGCAGTGAGCAGAGACCGTGCCACTGCACTCCAGCCTGGGCAACAGAGTGAGACTCCAACTCAAAAAAAAAAATGTGTTTCCTGGAAATTTAGAAGGTATTAATGCATACAATTTATTTTGTCAATTTAACAGAACTAGGGATGAAATTAAGTGAGGATTTTTTTTTTACCTGCTTGTCTGCATTCTCCACTTTTTGAATGAAACTGGTATTTGGGTTTCTTCTCTACAGTCATCTAGGAGGCTTATTTTTTATTATTTTTACAGAGGTATAATTGATATATAATAAGTTGCACATTTTTAAAATGTACAGTTCAATGAGTTTTTACTTATGTGTATACCTTGTGAAACCACCATCACAAACAAAATAAACCTCACCACTCAAAATTTTCTGATGATCTTTTATAATCCATCTCTCCCTAATTGCCCTTCCCATCCCATCTCTAGGAAATTACTGATCTGCTTTCTGTACTAGAGTTTTGCGCATTTTCTAGGATTTTACATAGGTGAAATTATACAGCATGCACTGTTTTTTGGGGCCTAACTTCTTACAATT
This sequence comes from Symphalangus syndactylus, assembly GCF_028878055.3. Classification (NCBI taxonomy): domain Eukaryota; kingdom Metazoa; phylum Chordata; class Mammalia; order Primates; family Hylobatidae; genus Symphalangus; species Symphalangus syndactylus. The sequence continues at coordinate 68,422,401 of NC_072423.2, read as the reverse complement.
AGTGTAATTATTTTGAGATCTTCTATTTTGTTTTGTGTGTCAATAATTCATCCCTCTTTATTGCTGAGTAGTATTCAATTGTATGGATGTGCCACATTTTATCTATTTATGTAGTAGTCTTCTATTGCTGATATAACAAGTTACCACAATCATAATGGCTTAAAACAACACCCGTTAGTAGCTCAGAGTTTTCAGGTCAGAAGTGCTGGGCAGTCTGGGCTGAGTTTTACTTCTTAGGATCTTACAAGGCCAAAGGTAAGGCATTGGCTGGGCTGGGCTCTTAAGTGGAGGCTCTGGGGAAGAATCTGTTTTCAAGCTCATTCAGATTGATAGCAGAATTCAGTTCTGTGTGGTCGTAGGACTGAGGTGCCCAGTTCCTTCTGGCTGTTGACTGGGAGTCACTCTCAGCTCCTAGAGGCTGCTCTTCAGTCCTTGCCCATGGTCCTCTCCATCCTCACAGCTTCAATAGCACTCGAGTCCTTCTTACCCTTTAAATTTCTCTGACTTCCTCTTAAGTAACAATCTAGAGAAAACTCTCTATTTTTAGAGTTTTGTGATTAGATTGGGCCCACCTGAATAATTGCTCTTTTGTAATATAATGTAACATAATCACAGAAGTGATATTTCATCATATTTGTAGGTTCCAAACACGTTTATAGGGGAGAGGATTATACAAACATGAATGACACTAAGAGCCATTCTTAGAATTTTACCTACCACTGCCTCATGTCTGGCTCCCAATAATCCATGTTCATCCCACATATGCAATACATTCAGTTTTCCCAAGGTTCGCAAGGGTATCATTCCTGCCATTACAGCATAAGTTCAAAATTCAGAATCTCATCAGCTCAAAAGTCCCAAATCTCATCATCTAAATCACCTAAGTTAGGTGAGAACAGCGGGTTCTGGTGTAATCCATTAAGTGTAGCTCCTGGGAAAAATTCCTCTCCATTTGCAAGCCTGTGAAACTAAAACAAGCTACCTGCCCCCAACGTTCCTAAAATAACAATAGTGGGATAGGCATAGGATAAAGATTACAGCCATACCAATTAAAAAAAGAGAAAACAGATGAAAAAAGCCTCACTGGTTTCAAGCAATTTTTAAATCCAGCCAGGTAACTCCAGGCAGAATTCCTTGATTAGATTTCAAGGCCTGGCAATAATCCATGACTCTTAGTTCTGCCCTTTGGGCTCTTGGCTCCATCTTTTGAACTCTTGGTTCAGCCCTCTGGATGTTTGGTTCTATCCTCTGAAATATCTTTCCTTTTCTATGAAAGACAGCACATGCTTGCATCTCAGTTGTTTTATCAACCTGCTTCCTGTCTAGAGTTTTGGGGATCTGACAGCCTTCTTTTCATCTCATACTTTCTCTCCCTTTTAGGCCAAGTTTTCTGCTGTTCTACAATTCTCAAGGACCTTGTGGATCTTGCTTGGAATTCACTGGGATTCACACAATCAGACTAGAGCCAAATCCACAGATCTTTTCAAGATAATCCTTCTGTTTTTCTGCTGAGATGGCTGAGGGCCAGTGCCCTTAAATTTCCTATAGGTCCTCTGTATTGATTGAGCAGATTTATTAGGAACACTTTTAATCTCTTGGAAGGATATTCTATGTGGCTGAACACTCTGACCCTTTGGTTTTCCAAGGTGTCAGCGAAGGGTTGTACAGTCACATGCCCAGCTTCTTCTTTATAACATGTTTTCAGAACAATCTTTTACTTTTGGCATCTCTTGCCACCTGGATAGGCCAAGGATTTCCCAAATCAGCAAGTCTTGAAACCTTATCATTTCTTTTCTCAATTTATCTCCTCTTGTATTTTACTAAAAGCAGCAGGAAGAAACCAGGCAGCACACTCAACACTTTGCTTGAAGATCCCCTCAGCTAAATATTCAAATTCATCATTTTTGAATTCTGTTTTCCACACAACTGCAGGCCATAAGTTTGCTAAGTGTTCTGCCTTTGCATAATAAGGATTTCTGTTTCTCTAGTTCCCAATGACATGTTCCTCACTTCTTCATGAGCCCTTGCCAGCAGCATTTTTAACATTCAGATTTCTACTAAGTCTTTTAGAGACATTTATTATGCTCCTTAAAATCCTTCCAGCCTCTGCCCTCTGTCTAATTCAGAACCATATTTTACATATTTGTTATCACATCCCCGCATTTCCAGATACCAAAATATGTAACAGTTTTCTATTGTTGTGTAACAAATTACCACAAACATAATCATTTTAAAACAACACTAGGGCCAGGCATGGTGGCTCACACCTGTAGTCCCAGCACTTTGGGAGGCAGAGATGGGCAGATTGCTTGAACTCAGGTGTTTGAGACCAGCCTAGGCAACAGGGTGAAACCCCTTCTTTACAAAAAATACAAAAAATTAGCTAGGTGTGGTGGTGTGCATTTGTGGTCACAGCTACTTGGGAGGCTGAGGTGGGAGGACCACTTGAGCCTGGGAGGAAGAGGTTGCAGTGAGCGGAGATCATGCCACTGCACTCCAGCCTGGGCAACAGAGCAAGACCTTGTATCAAAAAACAAAAACAAAAACAAAAACACTAGGTAAGAAAGGCAGACTACTAGATTCTTTGCAGAGTCTCCCAGGCCCAAAGCAAAGTCTGGTCAGGCTGGGCCATTTTCTGAAGGCTCTGGGGAAGAATCTGCTTCCAAGCTCATTCAGGTTGTTGACAGAATCCAGTTCCATGTGGTTGTAGGACTGCGGTCCCTGCTTCTTTATTTTCTGTCAGCAGCGCTTTCTCTCAGCAACTAGAGGCTGTACCCCCTCCATCTTCAGAGTCATTAAGAGTGTATCAAATTCTTCTTGTGCTTCCAATCTCTCTGACTTGCCTTCTGCTATCAGCCAGAGAAAATGCTCCGTTTTTAAAGAGCTTTTGTGATTAGATTGGGCCCATCAGATAATCTCCTTTTTGCCATATATGGTAACATAATCATGAGAGTGATATTTCTTCATAGTCACAGGTTCTACCCAAATCAAAGGGGAGGGGATTAAGATGTGGGCCATTCTGAGAATTTTTCTACTTTAATTTTGTTGATGGACATTTGTGTTCTAGTCTGGGGCTATTATAAATAAAGTGTCTAAGAATAGTCATGTGTATGTTTGTGTGTGGCTCTACATATTCATTTCTCTTGGGTACATACCTCAGAGTGGAATGTCAAGTTATATGGTAGGTCTAAGTTTAAACAGTTTTTTTTTTTTTTCTTTTGAGATGGAGTCTCGCTCTGTTGCCCAGGCTGGAGTGCAGTACAGCAGCACAATTTCAGCTCACTGCAACCTCTGCCTCCTGGGTTCAAGTGATTCTCCTGCCTCAGCCTCCCACGTAGCTGGGATTATAGGCACCTGCCACCATGCCTGGCTAATTTTTGTATTTTTAGTAGAGATGGCGTTTCACCATGTTGGCCAGGTTGGTCTTGAACTCCTGACCTCAAGTTATCTGCCTGCCTTGACCTCCCAAAATGCTGGAATTACAGGCATGAGCCACTGTGGCCAGCCTTAAATTTTTTTTTTTTTAATTTTTACCTTGCAGCTTCAGCTTGAAGGATGCACGTTTAACATTTACAGAAATGGCTAGAGTTAGAGGTTGCAGTGAGCCGAGATCACGTCACTGCACTCCAGCCTGGGTGACAGAATGAGACTCCATCTCCAAAAAAAAAAAAAAAAAAGGCCAGAGAGTTTTTCATAGTGGTTGTACTATTTTATGTTCCCTGCAAGCAGTGAATGAGAACTCTCTTGTTCTTTCACAGTCTTGTCGACACTTACAATGGTCAGTCTTTTACATTTTAGCTACTAGAGGGAGTAATATCTCATTGTGGTTTTAATTTGCATTTCCCTAGTGAAAATGATTTTGAGCACCCTTTCATGTACTTATTTAACATCTGTGTATTTTTGGGGAAGAATCTGTTCAAATCTTGGCCTATTTTTTATTCGGTTGTTTTTATATTTTTGAATTGTAAGTACTCTTTATATGTACTTGATAAAATTCTCCAGTTAATAGGTTTTGCAAATATTTTCTCTCAGCCTCAGACTTGCCTTTTAATGTTTACAACAATGTCTTTTGTTTGTTTTAAAGTTTTATTTTGAAATAACGATAGAGTCACAGGAAGTTGGAGAAATACTGTACATACAGAGAGGTCTTGCTTTATCTAGTTTCTCTTCATGGTAACATCTTGTATAACCATTGTACAATATCAAAGTTGGGAAATACACATTGGTATCACCCACAGAAGTTATTCTGATCTCACCAATTTTACATCCTCTTCATGAGGTCTTTCTTTTTTTTTCTTTTTTTTTTTTTGAGACGGAGTCTTGCTCTGTCGCCCAGGCTGGAGTGCAGTGGTGCATCTCGGCTCACTGCAAGCTCCCCTCCCGGGTTCACGCCATGCTCCTGCCTTAGCCTCCCCAGTAGCTGGGACTACAGACGCCCGCCACGACACTCGGCTAATTTTTTGTATTTTTTAGTAGAGACAGGATTTCACTGTGTTAGCCAGCATGGTCTCCATCTCCTGACGTCGTGATCCGCCTGCCTCGGCCTCTCACAGTGCTGGGATTACAGGCATGAGCCACCGTAATGTGAAAGGGTCTTTCACAGAATAAAGATTTTGATTTCAATGAAGTCCAATTCATGAATTTTTCCTTTTATTGATTATATTTTTGGTGTTAGGTCTAAGAACTCATTGCCTATCCTTAGGTCATGAATATTTTCTCCTATTTTATAAACATTTCATGTTTTATATTTAAATCCATAATAATTTTGAATTATTTTTCTATGAGGTGTGAGGTTTAAGTCTAGGTTCTCTTGTTTTTGTTTGTTTGTTTTGAGATGGAGTTTCGCTCTTGTAGCCCAGGCAGGAGTGCAAAGGTGCAATCTCAGCTCACTGCAACCTCCACCTCCCAGGTTCAAGCAATTCTTCTGCCTCAGCCTCCCAAGTAGCTGGAATTACAGGCATGCGCCACCGTGCCCGGCAAATTTTTGTATCTTTAGTAGAGATGGGGTTTCTCCATGTTGACCAGGCTGGTCTCAAACCCCTAACCTCAGGTGATCCGCCCACCTCGGCCTCCCAAAGTGCTGGGATTACAGGCTTGAGCCACTGCGCCTGGTCATTCTTTTTTTTTTCTTTTTTTTTTGCTTATGATTGTGTGGATTTATTTCCGAGTTCTCGATTCTAATCCATTAATCTATATGTCTTTCAACACCAGAGTCTTGATTACTCCTGTTATACAGTAAGCCTTGAAATCAGATAGGATAAGTCCATAAACTTTCTTTTTCTTTTTCAAAGTCGTTTTGGCTATTGTAGGTACTTTTGAACTTCCTCATAAATTTTAGGATCAGATTGTCAGTGTCTATAAAAAAGCCTCCTGGGTTTTGATTGGAGATAAATGGAATCTGTAGCTCAATCTGCGGAAAATTGCCAGTGTGCCTTTGTGCAGGCAGTTGCTGTGAGATCATCCTTCCTGCCTCCTGCAGGGCCCTGCATTCTTGGGTGCTGTTACGTATGCTGAAAACATGCTTGACGTAGCGCCCCTCACTCATTGCTTCATATCCCACATCCTTGGACATCAGTAGGCAGGCTGCCAAGATGCTTCACATACTTTCTCTCCACCCCTCCACCTCTGCCTGCCACTAATTCTTCCACCCCAGGTAAGGAAGGTAGAAAAAGAAGATGGGAAAAGATGGGACGATGGAAAAGGAAGGGTACATGAGAGGGCAAGAAACAGATGGAAATTTCTGAAGCCAATTGAAAATGCTTAAACGAAGAGGAGGTAATCAACTGTGTCAATGCTGCATATGTTTGGCATAAGATGACTGCCCATCAGATTTGGCAAGAGAGAGGTTATTGGTCACCTTGACACGAGTGATTTTAGTGGAAGAGTGGGATAAAAGTCTAACTGGAGTGAATTAAAGAGATAATAGAGGGAAGGAAGATGAAGAGAATGAATATAAATCACTCTTTTAAGGAGGTTTATTATAAAGAATGGGCTGGAAAGTGGGCCAATAACGGAACAGCTTCTTGCATAAGTCTTGCCATTTCATTGCAGATGAAGTAATGTAGTTCTTGGAAGATCTTATAGGAATAAATGCCTTTTTCTCTAACTGGGTTTTGATCATTTACGGATAGTATAATCTAATTGAGTAGAGTGCTATTCTTTAAAGAATCAGGCATACCTATTCAGAGAGAAAATAGTATAGTGGAATAACTGTGTTAAGAATCAGAACTGGATTGAAGTTGCCACAATTTATTATTGATCCTAGCAAAGCCTACTGACATCTCTGAGCCTCACCTGCTCACCTCATATGATAGTTTTGAGTATCAAAATCAGAAGCTGCACTCTCTCCTTAAAATGAACAGTCCTGGGGGGAGGGATGGGGGTGTCAAGGATTGAAAAATTACATATTGGGTACAGCATTCACTGTTTGGATAATGGGTCCATTAGAAGCTCAAACCTCACCATTACACAATACATGCATGTAACAAATCTACACATGTATCCCCTGAATCTTTAAAAAAAAAAGAACAGTATTTTGTTTTTTGCTTTACCCTTAGGCCTAGACCAGTGTTGGCACATAGTAGGTGTTTAAAAAATACTAGTTGAACACGTAAATAAGTGGATAACTTTTTATTGTACGTTATTTGTACATTAAAGTGAACAAAGCACTATTGCATATTAAATGACTAATGGAAATTAATCTATATCTCTTAATTTCAAGTCAAATACTCTTGCCGTTACTAAAAAATTGCATTGCTAAATTTAATTCACTAAGAAAAGGCAAAGTACCATTATTATTATTGTCTTAAAGATGGCAATGTAAAGGTTTCACGAAATTACCTGAGTATTTTATCAATGTATTCACTGAATATTTTTCAGATGTGGAACTATTGATGCCCTTACTGGTTAAAAGAACTATTCTGTAAATTATGCATTTTTCCTTATAATTCCTTGAGATAGACTGGATTGGAGGTTTTTATATAGACTTTATAGTTGAGAATTGGAATTTGGAGAAATGAAGTCATTGACCGTAGTTTATAAAGCTAACAAGTAATGAAGTTTCAACTCCAGGCTTTCAATGCCTAGGTTACATCACTCTTTTTTTTTTTTTTTTTTTTTTTTGAGACAGCGTGTCCCTCTGTCACCCAGGCTGGAGTGCAGTGGTGTGATCTTGGCTTGCTGCAACCTCTGCCTCCCCGGTTCAAGCGATTCTCTCCTGCCTCAGCCTCCCAAGTAGCTGGGATTACCAGTGCCCACCACCACACCCAGCTAATTTTTGTATTTTTAGTAGAGAGGGGGTTTCGCTGTGTTAGCGAGGGTGGTCTCGAACTCCTGAGCTCAGGTGATCCGCCTGCCTCGGCCTCCCAAAGTGCTGGGATTATAGGCGTGAGCCACCACACCCGACCCATCACTTTCAACTACATCATGAAAGTTCTTTTGAAAGGAAGGGGCATTTAATGGTAGAAGTGACATTTCAGGTGGAAAGTGAAACACTTTGTTTATACATTTTAGGGGTGAAATTGCTTGGAAACATAACCCAACTGGGATTATCTTAACCTAACATAAAAGTAACCTGTTTCAACACAGAAACATGAATATCATTTTTTCCTCTTAAGTACTATACAAGTGTTTTCCAACCTTTATTTTTATAAATATTTTATGTTTATAAAGAAAGCTAGTTTAAAAATAAGAGATACACCCCCTACATTATTATTTAGAAATCTCACAGCAACCTTGAAAAGTAGCTATTTTACAGATGGCGAAAGGGAGATCCAAAGATATTTAGCACTTACCAATTAAAGTGAAAGTTCTGTGAGGAGAGGAAGAAAAGTTTTAAAAAATTAAAAATAATAGTACCTGTTCAAGGTCACGCAGCTAGTAAGTGGCAGATCTAGGATTCAAAGCTAGGCAGAGAAGATTTTAAACCCTTTAATGGCCACTATCTACAGTCATTCCTGTGCTGTACTATGCCATGCTGCTGTAAGTAATGACAGGATATGCTTTTAGCATAAAGTTTTGTACTTTCTGATTATAAATATGAAAATGAATCAGCATATACTTATTTTTTTTTCTGATGTCCAGACTGAGATGGTGTTTTAGTCCATTTGTGTTGCTATCACAAAAATATCTTAGAATAATTAATTTAAAAGCAACAGAAATTATTTTCTTACAGTCTAGAGGCTGGGAAATCCAAGATCCAGATTTGATATCTGGAGAGGGCTTGTTACTCATGGACAGCAGCTTCTCGTCTCATCCTTGCATGGTGGAAGGGACAAGGGAGTTGAAGGGAGCCCGTTAACCTCTTTATAAGGGCACTAATCCCATTCATGAGGGAGAAGCCCTCGCGACTCAATCACTTCCGGAAGGCCCTACCTTTTAATGCTAACACAATGTGGATTAGGTTTCAAGATACACATTTTGGAGGGACACATTCAGATCACAGCAGATGGTACATGCTGTTATGGCTTTTACTGCATAGCCATCTATGAAGTGCCAACCTGCAGAAATCAGTAATTTATAATCTTGAGAACTTTCATATATTCCTTGAGACCAACTGAGAACAGGAAGTATTTTCTGTCTTGATGAAGGCAACAAGTGGATAAAATTATCCAATTCCTTTGAAACTGCAGTAAGAAGCATTATTATTTGAGGATCAATAAAATGATGTCTGTGACTAAGCAGGATATCTGTGGAATAATAAAACTCTCATTGTGTTACATAAAATTCCCAAAGTGTAGCTCTAATTACAAAGGATTATCTTATCTAAATTATATTTGTAATTTTCAACCTTTATTCATTTTCTCATTTTCTTTTTCTTTTCTTTTGAGACGGAGTTTCACCTCTTGTTGCCCAGGCTGGAGTGCAATGGCTCAATCTTGGCTCACCGCAACCTCCACCTCCCAGGTTCAAGCGATTCTCCTGCCTCAGCCTTCCGAGTAGCCGGGATTACAGGCATGTGCCACCATGCCTGGCTAATTTTGTATTTTTAGTAGAGACAGGGTTTCTCCATGTTGGTCAGGCTGGTGTCGAACTTCTGACCTCAGGTGATCCATCCGCATCGGCCATCCAAAGTGCTGGGATTACAGGTGTGAGCCACTGTGCCTGGCCTCATTTTCTCATTTTCTATGAGTCCTTTAGCTCTTGCGTTTTGTCGTCACTTCATTCTTTCTAATTTGCCATACCATCTCAATGACCTTTTCCTTTTTTGAGTGCCTTAGATTGATGGAAACTTTAAAGACAGTATATTCTAAATTGAAGAAAAACTTTTTAGTTGAAAAATTGGAGCAGACATGTGAGCATAGGGACCTTCAGTGCTGAAAATGAGATTCTGATTCACCTGAGTGGATTAGCTTTGCTTTTGCATTATCTGCAATGACATGTAAATTAATAATTTTACATTGATACCAGAATTGAAATTGATTGTCTTGAGGCCAAAATAATGATGATAGATGCAGGAAGATTCCTGTGTTTCAGTCTTCCCTTGGTTAAGATCACCGCCATTGTTGATATGCACATATATATTGGAAGGCTATTCTTTCTTTTTTTTTAGTTTTTAATATTTATTTTATTTTTTTAAGTTCCAGGGTACATGTGCAGGATGTGCAAGTTTGTCACATAGGTAAACATGTGCCATGGTGGTTTGCTGCACCTATCAACGCATCACCTAGGTATTAAGATCAGCATGCATTAGCTCTTTTCCCTAATTCTCTCCCCCTGCCTTCCCTCACACAACAGGTTCCAGTGTGTGTTGTTCCCTTCCCTGTGTCCGTGTGTTCTCATTGTTCAGCTTCCACTTATAAGTGAGAACATGTGGTGTTTGTTTTTCTGTTCCTGCATTGGTTTGCTGAAGATAGTGGCTTCCAGTGAGGGCTTTTCTTTTGAATTAACTGATAAGCAGTTCTTGACTGAGTTTGGGTGGTCTTTAGTCTAACACAAGTTAAGGATAATGACAACGACAAAATCAGCACTATCAGCTGTCATGTGTCACACACTGATTAAGAACTTTTATTTAGGAATTAGTTTAATCTTTATAACATTTGTGAAGCAATGTTGTTAGCCTGCTTTATAGAGGTAATAAGAAATTAAATGACTTGCTCAAGGCCACAGTTGAGATTTTGGTTAAATTCCAAGCATAAATTTAAATCTCTTTTAAATTTCATTGAGACTTATTTTATCACCCAGCATATGGTTTATTTTGGTGAATATTTCATGTGTATTTAGAAAAATAGTATTCTGCTGTTGTTGGTTGGAATGTTCTGTAAAAGTTTAATAGGTAAAATTGGTTTATAGTGTTGTTCAGGTCTTCTATATACTTATTTATTTATTTTTTGGGAGACGGCATCTTGCACACTGTGTCTCCCAGGCTGGAGTGCAGTGGTGTGATCTTGGCTCACTGCAACCTCCGCCTTCCGGGTTCAAGCAATTCCCGTGCCTCAGCCTCCCAAGAAGCTGGGATTACAGGTGCACACCGCCATGCCCAGGTAATTTTTGTTGTTGTTGTTGTATTTTAGTAGACATGGGGTTTCACTGTGTTGCCCAGGCTGGTCTCAAACTCCTGAGCTCAGGCAATCCGCCGGCCTCGGCCTTCCAAAGTGCCAGGATTACAGGCGTGAGCCACCACGCCTGGCCTATACTTACTTATTTTATGTGTATTTGTTTTATCAGTTACTGAAATTTCCAGCTATGCTTTTTGATTTGTGTATTTATTTTATTTCTGTCAGCATTTGTTTCATGAATTTTTTTTGTAAGATGGGGTCTCCCTGTGTTGCCCAGGCAGGTCTTGAACTACTGGGCTCAATGATCCTCCTGCCTCAGCCTCCTGAGTAGCTGGGACTACAGGTATGCACCACCATGCCCAACTTGCTTCGTGAATTTTGAAGCTCTATTTTTTTAATGCATACACATTTGAGATTGTTATGTTCATTTATCATTGTTAAATATCCATCTTTATCCCTGCTGATATTTCTTGCTTTTAAATCTACTGGCTGATATTAACATAGCCACTCCAGCTTTCTTATAATTAATGTCTTTATGGAATATCTTCTTTATCATTTTATTTTTAATTTATCTATGCCCTTTTATTTTATTTTTTAATTTATTTATTTATTTTTTTTTTTTTTTTCGAGACAGAGTCTCGCTCTGTCGCCCAGGCTGGAGTGCAGTGGCGCAATCTCGGCTCACTGCAAGCTTCGCCTCCCGAGTTCACGCCATTCTCCTGCCTCAGCCTCTCCGAGTAGCTGGGACTACAGGCGCCCGCCACCACGCCCAGCTAATTTTTTGTATTTTTTAGTAGAGACGGGGTTTCACCATGGTCTCGATCTCCTGACCTCGTGATCCGCCCGCCTTGGCCTCCCAAAGTGCTGGGATTACAAGCGTGAGCCACCGCGCCCGGCCTCTATGCCCTTTTATTAAAGTGGTTTTGTTATAGAAAGAACACTATTGCTTTTTGTTTTTTAAAAACATTTGAAAATTTCTCTCTCTCTTTTTTTTTTTGGAGACAATGTCTTGCTGTGTCGCCCAGGCTGGAGTGCAGTGGCACAATCTCAGTTCACTGCAACCTCTGCCTTCCAGGCTCACTATGTTGGCCAGGCAGGTCTTGAACTACCTGGGACTACAGATATACATCACCATGCCTGGCTAATTTTTGTATTTTTAGTAGAGATGGATGTTTCACCATGTTGCCCATGCTGGCCTTAAATTCCTGAGCTCAGGTTATCTGCCCACCTTGGCCTCCCAAAGTGCTGGGATTACAGATGTGAGCCACTGCGCCTGGCCTGAAAATCTCTTTTAATTGGAATATTTAGATTATTTATATTGAATGTAGTTATATGATTGGGTTTACATCTGCCATTTTTTTTCTATTTGAGCCATCTGTTCTTCCTTCTTCCCTTTTTACCCAACTTCTTTTGGATTTTTTTTTTTTTTGCAATTTTTTTTTTTTTATTAATTTTTTTTGCATACAAAAACAATAAACATTTTCTAAAAATACATACAAACAAAAAGATGCGTATCAAACATATTAGGAAGGTTGCACATGGGAAGTCGGGGAATAGAAATGGGGGTGGGAGTTAAAATAAATGAGAGAGGGACTTTATATGGATCAGTGATAATAACTCAATCTTCTATTTGACAAAGAAGAGGGAGAAGGAAGAGGAAGAAAAAGAAAGTGGGATAAAGGATCAGAAAGGGAGGAAAATAGAAAAAATTAGAGTATGACTCCAGGGTAGACCTGTTTTGTTGTCATTGAGTTGGTTGGTTGGTTTGTCTGTTGTATACTTCATGTTTCGCCAAGTTGGCCACACTGGTCTCGAACTCCTAGCCCGAAGTGATCAACCCGCCTCGCCCCCCAGAGTGCCGGGACCACAGGCGTGAGCCACCACGTCCAGCCCCCACATTGCTTCTGGCCTCCGTGGTAGACCTCCCTGACAGAGCGGCCAGGCAGAGGAGCTCCTCACTTCTACCCAGACACGGGGTGGCCGGGCAGAGGGGCTCCTCACTTCCCAGACGGGGCGGCCAGGCAGAGACGCTTCTCACTTCTTCCCAGACGATAGGTGGCCGGGCAGAGGCGCTCCTCACTTCCCAGACGATGGGTGGTCAGGCAGAGGTGCTCCCCACTTCCCAGACGATGGGTGGCCGGGCAGAGGCGCTCCTCACTTCCCAGATGGTGGGTGGCCGGGCAGAGGCGCTCCTCACTTCCCAGACGGTGGGTGGCCGGGCAGAGGCGCTCCTCACTTCCCAGACGGTGGGTGGCCGGGCAGAGGCGCTCCTCACCTCCCAGACGATGGGTGGCGGGGCAGAGGCGCTCCTCACTTCCCAGATGGGGCGTGGCCGGGCAGAGGCGCTCCTCACTTTCCAGACGATGGGTGGCCGGGCGGAGGCGCTCCTCACTTCCCAGACGGGGCGGCCGGGCAGAGGCGCTCCTCACTTCCCAGACGGTGGGTGGCCGGGCAGAGGCGCTCCTCACTTCCCGGACGGTGGGTGGCCGGGCAGAGGCGCTCCTCACTTCCCGGACGGTGGGTGGCCGGGCAGAGGCGCTCCTCACTTCCCGGACGGTGGGTGGCCGGGCAGAGGCGCTCCTCACTTCCCGGACGGTGGGTGGCCGGGCAGAGGCGCTCTTCACTTCCCAGACAGGGCGGCCGGGCAGAGGCGCTCCTCACTTCTTCCCGGACGGTGGGTGGCCGGGCAGAGGCGCTCCTCACTTCTTCCCGGACGGGGCGGCCGGGCAGAGGCGCTGCTCACTTCCCAGACGGGGCGGCCGGGCAGAGGCGCTCCTCACTTCCCAGACGGGGCCGCCGGGCAGAGGCGCTCCTCACTTCCCAGACGGGGCGGCCGGGCAGAGGGGCTCCTCACTTCCCAGACGGTGGGTGGCCGGGCAGAGGCGCTCCTCACTTCTTCCCGGATGGGGCGGCCGGGCAGAGGCGCTCCTCACTTCTTCCCGGATGGGGCGCCCGGGCAGAGGCGCTCCTCATTTCTTCCCGGACAGGGCGGCCGGGTAGAGGCGCTCCTCACTTCTTCCCGGACGGGGGCGGCCGGGCAGAGGCGCTCCTCACTTCTTCCCGGACGGGGCGGCCGGGCAGAGGCGCTTCTCACTTCCTCCCGGACGGGGCGGCCGGGCAGAGGCGCTCCTCACCTCCCAGACGATGGGAGGCCGGGCAGAGGCGCTCCTCACTTCCCAGACGGGGCGGCCAGGCAGAGGTGCTCCTCACCTCCCAGACGGGGCGGCCGGGCAGAGGCGCTCCCCACCTTCCAGATGGGGCGGCGGCCGGGCAGGGGCTGCAATCCCAGCACCCTGGCAGGCCAAGGCAGGCGGCCGGGGGGTAGAGGCTGCCGCGAGGCCAGACCACGCCACCGCACTCCAGCCCGGGCAACACCGAGCACTGGGTGAGCGAGACTCCGTCTGTAGTCGCAGTACCTCGGGAGGCTGAGGCGGGCAGAGCACTCGGCGTCAGGAGCTGGCGACCAGCGTGGCCAAGATGGCGAACGCGTGCCTGCATCCAAAGGAGAAAAGGCAGGCAGCGGTGGCGCGCGCCGGCAGTCCCAGGCAGTTTGCGGCGCGGGCAGCAGAGTAGGTTGTAGCCTGGGCCAGAGAGGGAAAGAAAGAAAAGAAAGAAAGGAAGGAAGGAAGGAAGGAAGGAAGAAAGAAAGAAAGAAGAAAGAAAGGAGGGAGGGAGGGAGGGAGGGAAGGAAGGAAGGAAGGCTGGATTTTTTTTTTTATGATTCCATTTTATCTTCAATATTGACTTCAAAAGTTATCTCTACTTTTTTTCTTTTTAAATGGTTTATCTAGGGTTTACAGTACCTAAATCTAGCTTGTCATAGACTACCTTCAAATGACATTAGCCTACTTTATATATAAGAGCTCTACAACAGTATGCTTCCATTGCCCTCTTCCATCCTTTTTGTTATTCTTTTAGATTTTATTTCTACATGTATTATAAGCTCTGTGACATATTATCATTTTTATTTTAAACACTCAATTATCTTTATTTTTGAAAAGTAGTTTCACTGGCTATAGAATTCTTGATTTTTTCCCCCAGCACTTTAAAGATGTTGAACACTTTCTATGAGTCCTGCATGATACTGGGTTAGTCAGGAACAAAACAGACAGAAATGGAGCATACTTTTTAATAAGGAGAGCAAGTCAGTATGTAATATTAATAATCAATACATATATTATGGAAAGTAGTAAGTTTCTTAGAGAAAAATAAGCAGTGAAAGGATGTGCAGAGAGCTGGGGTGGGGTCACTTTTAAGTAGTGTGGTTAGCAAGGTCTCCTGAGCAAGACTGGAAGGAGATGAGACAGCAAGACACTAGATATCTAGAAAGAGAGCGTGCCAGGCAGTGGGAACAACAGATGCAAAGGTCCTGGGTGGGGAGCAAGTCTGGTAGGTTTGAGACAGAGCAAGGAAGCCAGAGAGCTAAAGCTGAGTAAGGAGGGTTGGGTAATGGTGTCCAAATCACAAGGGTTTTATGGGACATTAAAAAGATTTTGGGAGACGGAAAGCCAGAAGAGGCTACAATTAAGTTATTGACTCGATTGTGTCAGCTGAGGAGTAATGGGGCAAACACAGTTGTTGCATGACTTATTTTGGGAGATTAATTAGGTAGTGTTTGCTGGGTTACACTGCGCAACAGTAAACCACTTCAAAATCTCAGTGGCTTACATTAACATGATTTATTTCTCACTCTATATTTTTGTAGTTGCCGGTTGGCTGGCATGGTTCTGCTTCAGATCGCAGGTCAGATTCAGACACCATGTACATCTTCTCATTCAGTGTCTCAGGCCAGAGGAACAGCCTTGAATAGGACATGACTTTCTCATGGCAGAAGGCACGGGAGTAAGCGCCCAGCTGAACTCATACTTGCCCCTCCCTCCCTCCTAGAGAAAAGAAGCTTGATCTAGAATGAAGTCCTCAGGTCCATATATCTAGACCATGGGGTGGAGCTTGGCATAAAGGGGAAAGTTTCAGAGAGAAGTATGAAGAGGCTAAAAGTGCTTTCTTCACATGTTACTTTTTGGGGGTGGCCATTTACTTTTGGATCTCTTCCTTTCTCCCTTCTTTTCCTTCTGTTTCTTTCTATTCCCCTCTTGTCTCTTCTCTCCAATGGCTGGAAAGAAGGGCCCAGGGCTACTTCTTCTTTCACTTGGGAGGGTGCCTTGGAAAGCCCAGCAGACAATATGGCAGGGCCCAGAGGACACATGGACAGTCCAGCCCAAGCCTAACTCTAGACAAAGTGGTCTTTGTATTTACACTTGATCTATCCAAGCTTATAATAGACGGGGTTCTGAAACTCACTCTTGGATCTATGATGGAGTTGGGCAGTCCGTGGAGGAATCAGGGCCTTGAGATTCTGTCAAAGACTCAGAAATATACTATATCTGGCATTAGATCACACTAGGATTTTAAACATATTGATAGGACAGAAGGTTTATTGTCTCTAAGGACACGATGTTCTATCGTAAGCTTGGTACTCTAAAAACTTATAATTTCAGAAAATATATGTTTGCTCTCTTGAAATTTCTGAAAGTTATTAAGTAAAAGAACATAAAGAGAGAAAAAAACTCTCAAGTTAAAAAAAGTCAAGCATTTTGATTATGCTTGTACACAACATGTCTCAAGTTTGTTCTATTCTGTTATACACAATGGGACAGCTGAGCTCATGCAGTTTTCAGCCTCCTCCCTGACTCTTCCCTTTTGGATCTTCAGCTCCTAGCACCATGCTTCATGCATGGTAGGAACTTGAGAAAGATGTGTTTAATGCTGGATTGGAAATGTTTGTATTAAAGTTGAAGGTTAATGTAGGGAAGGGAGGTTTTTGGTGGAGTGAGTGGAAATTTTAGTTGCCAGACGTAACGCATTAGTGTGTCTGTAAAGTTGTGCAGTTTACAAAGGACTGCTACGTGCAGTGTCTTATTTGTCCTCACAACTCTGTGGGGCAGACATTATTTGCATTATTATACATCCCTCTTTTACAAATGAGGCCCGGAGAGGTTAAGCGACTTGTCTACTGTTTTACCCACAGTGACAGTCAGGTCTCAAACCCTCTTCTCCTTTTTCCCAAATGGAAATAAGAGTTTTCTAGAAGGTGGGGATTAATAGAGGATTCAGACCTGTAGAAATATTTAAGAAGATGTAATATTGCAATAATGTTTATAGCTTTCCTAAAAAACAGCCATGTCAGTGGAATAGAAAGATTGGAAGACAGTTGGCTGGGCGCGGTGGCTCATGCCTGTAATCCCAGCACTTTTGGAGGCCTAGGTGGGCGGATCATGAGGTCAGGAGATCAAGACCATCTTGGCCAACATGGTGAAACCCCGTCTCTACTAAAAATACAAAATATTAGCCGGATGTGGTGGCGCATGCCTGTAGTCCCAGCTACTCGGGAGGCTGAGGCAGGAGAATCGCTGGAACCCAGGAGGCAGAGGTTGCAGTGAAACGAGATCGTGCCACTGCACTCCAGCCTGGCAACAGAGTGAGACTCCATCTCAAAAAATATGATTTTAATAACCCCACAAACTATTCTATAATATTAGCTCAGTTGTAAATGTATGGTTTTCAAATAATTTAGAGTTGCTAAAGTGGTACAACTCATAATACTAAGAGAACATTGTCAATTCTTTTGCACATAGAAATAATTATTTTCTGGAGTGTTTAAGGACTACAAATCTGTGCCCTGATTCTCTAAAGTATTCATAAGCATTTTATAAAAGACATATATTGGTAAGAATTGCTATTATGCAAAATGTATTTTAATTAGGATTTTACTGAATTTCTTATATCATTCAAGCTTTTCATGTCACTTTTTTTTCAGTGTTCCATAGTTTAATGATGGAATACCTGTGGAAATAAATGTTTTAGAAAACTTTCTCCTATAAATATCAGGACAATCTTTTTTTTTTTTTTTTGAGACAGGGTTTTGCTCTGTTGCCCAAGTGGGAGTGCATTGGGGGTGATTGTAGCTCACTGCAGCCTCAACCTCCCAGGCTTAAGCAACCCTCCCACCTCTCAGTCTCCCAAGTAGCTGGGGCTATAGGTGCATGCCACCACACACCACACATGGCTAATTTTTGTATTTTTGTAGAGACTGGGTCTCACTATGTTACCCAGGCTGATCTCAAACTCTATTAAGATGATTTTGTTAAAAATTATACAACTGCTATTGTTCTGATAGTGATATACCATCCCATGCCTGCCCAAATACAGTGAAGAGTGCATTCACATGATAGAAACGTAGTGCCCACAGGGATACAATGGATATCTGAAGCTTGTCTCCACCTCACTGAGACCCAGGGGATTTTGCATATTGATAGACTTTATTTTTACAATATTCTCAGTATTCTACTTGTAATTTCAATGGTTAGAGTTCACTTTAATTTTTTTTTTGAGATGGAGTCTTGCTTTGTCACCCAGGCTGGAGTGCAGTGGCGCGATCTCGACTCACTGCAACCTCCGCCTTCTGGGTTCAAGCGATTCTCCTGCCTCAGCCTCCTGAGTAGCTGGGACTAGAAGTGTGTGCCACCACGCTAGGCTAATTTTTGTATTTTTAATAGAGATGGGGTTTCACCATATTGATCAGGCTGGTCTTGAACTCCTGACCTCCTGATCCTCCTGCCTCAGCCTCCCAAAGTGCTGGGATTACAGATGTGAGCCACCGTGCCTGGCCCACTTTAAATTTTTAATCTATGACATAATTGTTTTGCACATACCCAAGAAAAAGGACCAAAATATGACATGAGAATATTTTAGAAGTTTTCTCTTGAGCTTTTCAGTACATCTTGATAGAGTGGAAGATATGATGATAAAGTATTGGCACTTGGGTCAACAATCTAGTTTATTCAGTAGTTCAGCAAATATTTTAAACATATCTACTTAGCACGTAGTCCAAGGGGATGTAGTGTGGAACAAGACAGACATGGTCTTTAGCCTCCTGGGTTTACAATTTATAATTGCTGGATTACAGAGTATAGAATAGTAACAAAATGATAGAAAACTTAAGTGTAAAAGATAAAAGTGCAACAGGAGTCGTGTGAGTTTGAGTGTGAAGACAGATAGCATGGCCATGCTATCTGTTCTGCCTCCTTAAAAGGTCACTGGAAGTTGCTTACTTCCATTCTGATAGAGGCCTCACCCTTCCCTGGCAACCCAGTCCACTAACAGCTGTATTTTGCTGAAGCATAAAACTTTAAGCCAGTGTTCCCTTCAGAGCCCAGACAGCCCTCTGCAGTTTGGAGAGTTCTTCCTGGACTGCACTGACAAAGGCCAACCTTTCGGGAAACTCTCGACACTTTCCTCTGTGTCAGCACAGTCACCTGGAATGCGTTCCAGCCAGAGCTGTGACTATTTAATCTCACTTTGTCTCTTAGCCCTGTCATCTTCCACACCCCTGAAGTGTCAGTCTCTGTAGGCCTCTGTCCTTTCTGGAGAGGCTATTTCAGCAAGGCTTTATGCCTACAACCCCTTCTTAAGCCATCCCCTTCATTGTCTTTTTTGCCAGGCCTTCTGCTGTGTGCTTTGGACTTCCTACATGCTGGCATTCTCCAGATTAACAGGGATGCTCATCCTGGCTAAGGATTCCACAGGTTCAAAACCAGGCTCCTGAGAGTTCGATGTATTAATTCTCATAATTAGTCATATGTAAGTTTACTGCTGCTGGGAGTGAAGCTGAGTCCAAGATGCGAGGTGCCAGATGCAGAGGCAAAATGATTATATATAGATGGGGGAGAAGACCTTGAGAAAATCTCCTGCATGTGACCGGACACTCAGGAAACAATTTTTCCTTCTCATGGAAAGCAGATCGGATGCCTAGAGATGATTGTGACCTGCAATGCTTATGTGATGCAAATGTGGTCCTTTGTGCCCCTTCCCACATGAGAAAATGTGGAAGGTCTACTCATGTCCTGCTAAAAGCTCTTACATTTCATAATCATGATTATTTGCTTTATATATGTTTCCTTCAGTAGCCCATGTAAGGTAGGAAAAAATTACAAGTAGGTACACAGTTGGAATCGTAACTTCTTGGCTGAGTGAAACAGCTAAAGGGATGGGGACACTCTCCTCTTCCTACTCCTACTTCCACCTCTGTCCTGCCTCCATAAGACCATCTGGTCACACATGCAGATGCTTAATGGTCAAGGTCAAGCACCATCCCTCTATCACTCACCCAAGAAACTCACTGCTGAGGGAGTGTCGCTGCCTCTCAAATCCAGGGACCTGTAGATGGTCGTAGAATCTCATCTTTCAGGCAGAAGTGTAGGAAGTGTGCAGGCAAAACTGCTAGGCCCTGCATTTGGTAGGAACTAAAGAGTCAAGTCTTTGGACAAATTTGATCACTTATATATAATTTCTGTTTCATTGGGAGCAAAACAACCGACACAAAATTGTGGCCAGAGAAAGAAGATATTCCTGGACCGGGCACGATGGCTCACGCCTGTGATCCCAACACTTTGGGAGGCCGAGGTGGGCGCATTACCTGAGGTTAGGAGTTGGAGACTAGCCTGCCAACATGGTGAAACCCCGCCTCTACTAAAATACAAAAGTTAACAGGGTGTGGTAGCCTGCACCTGTAGTCCCAGCTACTCGGGAGGTTGAGGCAAGAGAATTGCTTGAACCCGGGAGGTGGAGGCTGCCTTGAGCCGAGATCGTGCCACTGCACTCCAGCCTGGGTGGTAGAGTGAGATTCCATCTCAAAAAAAAAAAAAAGAAAAAAAAAAAAGAAAGAAGATATTCCTAATTTTGAAATGCCCTGTGACACCCTGACATTTGCTTACATACTCTTTAAAAACTATTAATAATAAAAAATAGAGCTTGCCTTTCAGTTTTAGTTATGGTATATTCTGACATACACACACTTACATTTTCATTTTATCAGATCATTTTTTTCTTTCTTTTTATGTTCAGAAACTCTGTGAGACTCCAAATACTACAATGTTGGGGTTCTTAAAACAGCCAGGGACTCCAGCATACAGCACCCTCCATTCCTCCTCTGGAAGTGCTTTTCACCTGTAGCTATTAGAGTTCTTAGTTGAAAACAACAGAAACCAACTCTGGTTAACTTAAACATAAAAGGAATTGATGGCAAAGAAACCCAATAATGAGAAGCCTTGAGAATCAGGGTCAGAAGATGGGCAGGAGACGAGTGGGGCTGCGCAGCTGCAGCTGGCATCATGGCCCGGGCCTGGCACAGGGTCAGTTTGTTGTGGGGCCTGCTGCTGGGTCACCACCTCTGTCACTGCCACCACTGAGCCCTTGGCTATCTGTGTTCTGTAGTTTAATAATAAAATGTATGTAAAAATTAATATTTTAGAGTTAAAAATTACCACGACACTGTATTATTAAAAATTCTACTAATCTCTGCTTTCAAACTGTCTTCCCCCCACTTCACCCAAATTGTCACATGAGAACAGACAATAGACTACATCACATGACAGGAAGTGGTGCTTTTAGGGTGGAAGTGAGTATTGGAAGTTCTTTCCTGCCCTACTGAAGCCTGAACAATATTGGGTATGGCATGTTTAATGTTACAATACACCTCATGTCCTAATGAGTCATGGGACCATCATTTGAACTGCTGCTTGTGCTGTGCAAAATTTCTCAAGTTCACTGTGCCCTTACATGACTGTCTCAAGGTCCAGAGCGGGACATGGAGATGGCAGAACCTAAGTCACATGATAGTGCCTTCTTTGTAAGGCTTCCCAAAAGTGTGCCCTGCCCCCACCTCCTCTGGGATTTCCCCCACGATAGAAAGAGGATTTGGATGCTGAAGAGTCAAAACAGAAGACTTCATAGTGTACCTGTTTGCCGTTGCTGATACCCAGTGTTCTCCCACCTGCTTTGCATTCTGACCAAGTGACTGCTCCTGCTCTCCAGTCTCCATGACCAGATCTGGGCAGGGGTGAGGTCAGCGCTCATTTTGTCCTTACTGCTATTTCAAACCTTTGTTTCCTCCTCATGTTAGATCTTTCTGGAGACTCATGCCATCTGGCTAGAATGTCCTTTATACCATTGTAGTCGGGGTTATTTATTAACTTATCTCTTCCACATTCATTAGAAATGTCATCTAGCTCCCCATTCTGGTTCTATCTTTGTCCTGAGTGTGACTTTAATATATTTATGCCTTAATCATCTAACATTTGACTTTATAATTAAAGTTGATCTTATAGTTAGCATTACAGTGTGAGTTGGCCTCCATTTTAATCCTATAGACAACTTTAATTTAATGTTAAATTGAATTTACCATCTATCCATTCCAAACCTGCCTCTATTCCTGAATTCTTAGTTAACAGCATGACTATCCTCCAAGTTTCCCAAGCCAGGAATCAGTGAGTCATTCTGACTCCTCTTCCTTTCTGGGCATCTAATACCCAATCTAGCTACTGTAGATACCACATCCTTAAAAATCTCGAATCCATTTCTTGTCTCTATTTGTCTTAACCATTGCCTTAGTACAAGTTTAGATTTCTTTTCATGTGGTTAACTGTAATATCCTTCTGACTTGTTTCTATTTTTAAAATGCATTCTCTTCAATCTATTCCCACATGCCAAAGTAATCTTCCTAAAACAAATCTGATCATCTCATTCTTTTCCTGAAATCCTTTTGTGGTTCCCTTAGGTCTCAGAATAAAAATAAAATTCATCCTTTTAAATAAAAGTCTGACCTTGATATGACCTTTGACTATTTCTGTGATTCAACTACTGTATTTCCTGTTAGGTGAATTTTGTTCCAGACAAATATAGAATTCTCTAAATTGGTGTTTTACTCTCTTTGATTCTTTTCTATGTTCATTCCTATTAACATTTTATTTTATTTTTTGTTTTTATTTTTATTTTTTGAGACAGAGTCTTGCCCTGTTGCCCAGTCTGGAGTGCAGTGGTGTGATCTTGGCTCACTGCAACCTCTGCCTCCTGGGTTCAAGCAATTCTCATGACTCAGCCTCCAGAGTTGCTGGGATTACGGGCATGTGACACCACGCCCGGCTAATTTTTGTATTTTTGGTAGTGACGGAGTTTTGCCATATTGGCTAGGCTGGTCTTGAACTCCTGACCTCAAGTGATCCACCTGCCTTGGCCTCCTAAAGTGTTGGGATTACAGGCGTGAGCCACCGCGCCCAGCCCTCCTATTAACATTTTAAAACTCAATGTAATTTTTGAATGATATATTATAGGCAGGTAATATTTTTGAGATTTTTAGTATGGGCTTGTGATCCAATCTGGAGCCAGCAGAGGCATTATCTGGGACTTTTCTCCTGAAGGAGCAGGAAAAGCCATATTTTGCCTTTCACGTTAGGGTGCTGTAAAGATGTGAACCTGGGGTTCCTACCACTTGGAGTAGGAACTCATGGAGTAGGGTACTCATGACAGAAAGAGTGACGTCTATGTCTAGAGGGAAGCAGAGATAAGACTAGTGCAAGGGAGTATGAGAGTAAGAAACCAAGTCTTGGTGACATTATTTGGGTCCTGGATCTATTGTGCTTGATGTCTATTCTGGTCCTTTCTAGTTATTCACTGAAAGTCCATTCCTCCACTTTTTCACTCCAACTAGAATGATTTAGCCTTTATCACTTGAGATAAAAAAAGTCCATGGAAATCCAGTAGAATCAAAGAATTAACATTCTTTATAATTGTAGTTTTTAACATGTTGGTTCCAGCTAGTATTATTTTGACAGATGGTTTTCATGGGAAACCTAGAGGCTTGTGTACATGTATGTGTTAACTTTTAAGTCTACATAAAGAGGGCTGTACTAAAGAGTAGCTCCGACTTTGCCTGAATTAGCACTGAAAGTATAAAGAGGGAAAGTGTGTCTTTTTAGAAAGCTTATTTGTAATTTTATATCATTTAGCCTAATTGTTCTCAACTCTGGCTGTACATTACATGCATCTAATAATTTTTTTTTTTGAGAGGGATGTCCCAACATGTTGCCCAGGCTGATCTTCAACTCCTGGGCTCAAGGGATCCTCCTGTTTCAGCCTCCTGAGTAGCTGGAATTTTAAGTGTGCATCACTGTCCCGGCAATGCCTGTGACTCTCCCAGACAAAGTAAATAGAATGTCTGGGGATGGGAGACAAGCAATGTTTTTTTGTTGTTTTTTTTGAAGCTTCTCAGGTTTCTACTTTCAACAAGGGTTGAGAACCACTGATCTAACGTAATATTTTTCCTCTTTCCTTTGAGGAGTTCAGGTTACTCACACATGGCATTTGTTGGCCTCTTTTGCTCAATGTAATGTTCCCTGTAGTGAGCATAACATTAGAAACTAAGTTGCTGGCTTTCATGTTGTTTTCTAGGTTGACATTAATTTCTGCAGAACTGGCCAGGAACATGTGATTGAGCACGCCAAACCTTTATTTTTATTTTTTATTTTTTTGATACAGAGTCTCGCTCTGTTGCCCAGGCTGGAGTGCACTGGCACAGTCTCAGCTCACTGCAACCTCCACCTCCCGGGTTCACGCCATTCTCCTGCCTCAGCCTCCCGAGTAGCTGGGACCACAGGCACTCACCACCATGCCCGGCTAATTTTTTGTATTTTTAGTAGAGACAGGGTTTCATCGTGTTAGCCAGGATGGTCTCGATCTCATGACCTCGTGATCCGCCCGCCTTGGCCTCCCAAAGTGCTGGGATTACAGGCATGAACCACCGCGCCCGGCCACCTTTATTTCTTAACGTAATAATGTGGCTATAAATGCAAATCTCTATAAACTAAGTTACTCTAAATTGTCTTGCTTAGATTTGTATTTTCTGAGATTTATCTTGATAAGAGCTTTCTTTAAAAAAGTGACACTAGAAGTAAGGAGAAGATAACTTTCAGTAATAAAACTGATGCAAAAGAAAACCATTAGAAT
The DNA here is from genome assembly GCF_028878055.3 of Symphalangus syndactylus. Lineage (NCBI taxonomy): Eukaryota > Metazoa > Chordata > Mammalia > Primates > Hylobatidae > Symphalangus > Symphalangus syndactylus. Next base: position 68,398,066 of record NC_072423.2, on the reverse strand, counting down.
GATACTAAAATAAACTCAACATATGTAATTGTGAGTTTAATCTGTGGACAAAAATGTTCCTTAGATTCAGATGTACATTTTAGTCTATTTTCCCTAAGAGTTCACCAACATTTCCATATTAAAAGCAATTTCTGTCCAAGGTTAAAACTATATTCAGTTTTTGATGATGTATCTGATTAAAGACAGATTTTATATATATATATATATATATATATATATATATTTTTTTTTTTTTTTTTTTTTTTGAGACGGAGCCTCACTGTCACCCAGGCTCTACTGCAGTAGCACTATCTAGGCTCACTGCAACATTCTGCCACCGAGGCTCAAGTGATTCTCGTGCCTCAGCCTCCTGAGTAGCTGGGATTACAGGCACTCACCACCACGTCCAGCTAATTTTTTTATTTTTAGTAGAGACAGGGTTTCACCATGTTGGCCAGGCTGGTCTTGAACTCTTGCCTCAAGTGATATACTGCCTTGGCCTCCTAAAGTGCTGGGATTACAGATGTGAGCCACTGCACCCTGCCAAAGGCAGATACATTTTTCTTAATTCCCAGTTTATGACAGCTACTAGTTGCCTTTAGGTATTATATATACACAGACACATACACATACATATATTTGTTTTGTTTTACTTTAATTGCAATGGCGTTTAAATGAATCCACAGAAAATGATGGCTAGAAAGAAAACAATAGAGAAATGTAGAAATTAATTAAATGTACTTAATTTATCATACAAGCATTTAACAGCATGCTGTCAGGTTGCAATGGCTCATGCCTGTAATCCCAGCACTTTGGGAGGCCCAGGTGGGAAGATTGCTTGAGGCCAGAAGGTCAAAATTAGCCTTGGCACCATATGAAGAACCCCCCTCTACAAAAAAATGAAAAAATTAGCCAGGTGTGGTGGTGTGTGCCTATAGTCCCAGCTACTCAGGAGGCTGGGTAGGAGGATCACTCAAACCTAGGAGCTTGAGGCTGCAGTGAGCTATGATCACACCACTGCATTCCAGCCTGGGCAACAGAGTGGGACCTGGTCACAAACAAACACCCAGCACGCCTTCTTTGTGCCCCACATGGCCTTCAGGCTGAGAGGAATACAATCCTGATCATCTGGAATTTATAATCTAATTGGAGAGAGAAGACATAACAGAAAAATTAAATAAGCTTACAGGAAGTATGTGATTGAATGTCAGTCTGAATGGTAAAGACAATAAGTACTGTATCTCAGATAAGACATATGTACAAAATAAGCTCCTTAAAAGATGGACTTTCTCTGTAGGCTTCAATTCCCTGTGGTGGGTTTTTAGTTTCATATTTTTGACAAGACCCAAATCAGAAGCAAGTTCCCTTGGTAGTTAAATTTTTGTTTTCACAATCTACCTTTTTTAGAACATTATTTAGAAAGTTACATATTGAGGGGTGAGCTGACATTGTTTCACTAGATTTCCAAAATTTAAAATATGTAGGTTATAGTTTTCAAAATTTGGATTGAATTTTGTTTATTCCAGTTTCTTCTGTTATAGTAGAAGGTTGTGCGAGCTCATAGAGAAATCTTGGCTGTTGTTCTAGAGGATTGTTAGTGAGTGACAGGGCTCAGATCCACAGAGCCTTTGGGGAATGGCTAATTATTTTAACCTGGGGGCTCTCATGAGCTCATTGACAAGTAGTCAGACACTCTGGCCTTCCCTAGGCATTTCCAGTTGCCCTTTCTAGTTTATCTTACGTCTGCTCAGGAATGGTAGCAACTGGAGGTGTCTCAGTCATTCCGAGTAATTAATGATTGACTTTTCTCACTCATTAGAGTGCCTATCCCACACAGATGGCACAGTCACATGTGACAATTCTAGAGTGGAAGAGAAAGAAATGAAATGTGGTGAACAATTGCACCTATCTAATATCCTAGGTTTTTTGTGCTTGTAAAGGTGTGTCTAAATGGAAATATTATTTGCCACATGTGTCTTGGTGGGCAAAAAGGTACAAAACAATTGTTCTAGTATAAGGATAGAGAACATTAGAAGTGGATGGCATTGTTAAACATCAAGGGCAACTTAGGTGATTTTTTATAAGGGATAGGTGCTCTGAGGAGAAAGGGCCTAATTGAACCAGCATTCAAGTGGCTGAAAGGAAAGCAATTTTGACCAGCCACCAAAAAGTAGATTTAGACCCAGACAAAAAGAAATAGAGGGGAGTTTTCTTTCCCAGTAAGTATAAGGATACAGAACCGTCTCTATCGTTACAGAGAACCCTCTCTATCGTTATAGAGAACCCTCTCTATCCTTATAGAGAACCCTCTCTATCCTTATACTTACTGGGAAAGAAAGCTCCCCTCTATTTTTTTTTTGTCTGGGCCTAAATCTACTTTTTGGTGGCTAGTCAAAATTGCTTTCCTTTCAGCCACTTGAATGCTGGTTCAGTTAGGCCCTTTCTCCTCAGAGCACCTATCCCTTATAAAAAATCACCTAAGTTGCCCTTGATGTTTAACAATGCCATCCACTTCTAATGACTTCTTACTGTTTTTTTTTATTTTCTCCTGAAATTCTCTAGCTTTCTTTACGTGTTTGCCTCTTTGCTTTCATTCACTGTGGCTTTTTATTTTGATTCCTCCTTGAGCATCAACTTCCGGTCCACTGTCTCAAATCAATTCTAGTATATCTACCAACTAATTACATTTCAATCCCTACAATATCAGGTACCTTAGGCTTTCTCAAATTACTTTTGACTTGAGGAAATAATTTAAAAAAATGTTTCCACTGCAATTATTTAATGATTCAACCTTCATAGAAACTTAAACTTCAGAGGAGCAAATAGCCTCAACAGAGGACTAATTAAACTGCACGTTACCCTGGCGAAGTAGGGAGAATAAGTACGCAGTGAGGCTGCAATCATTTCCTCTGAAGTTCGATTAAAAGCCAAGTTTTAAAATGTTAGACCAGTGCTAATCTGCATGACTGCTTCAGGTTTCATTTGAGAAAGAATTGTGGTTGCAAACATTAACACTAAAATATGTGAATCTATTTCCATAATCAGGGCCCTATGGGATGGAGCCTAGATTTAATATGGCTTTGGTGCTTACGTGTTTTCCAGTACATTGATTAATACTGTCCTCTCATGTGGAACCCAATCAGGGGCAACCTGCCAGAGGACTGTTTTCTATAAATTTAAGCTGAACTAATATCTGTGGAAATCTTAAGACTAAAGAAGAGTTGATGAATATACTACAATTAAAGTTGCCTTGTGAATTGAAGAATGAAGCAAAGGATAATGAACATATTGAAATGATTCCACATGTTTTATGCATGACACATTTGTAATTAAAACAGATCCTGAAGGTAAGTTTGTGTATACTAACATAATGATTGCAAAAAAGCAGAGTGTGTTATTAAATATCTCCAGGGCGTATTTCCCAAATGGTGAATGTGAAAATTTGGTACATTTCACTTCCTCAACAGTTGCTTATTAGAAAGTAGAGATTGGGTGCGCTGGAAAACATACTTGTTAGGAAATTTGTCTATATTAATCAAATATATGCATATTATATAATCATCTATTGGCTCATTCCCAATATATAAATTTCTAAACAATAACTTTAATTTCAATAACTCAGTTAAATATTAGCATTTGTCAGCCAGTTGTGGTGGCTTATGCCTGTGATCCCAGCACTTTGGGAGATGGAGGCTGGCAGATCACCTGAGGTCAGGAGTTTGAGACCAGCCTGGCCAACATGGTGAAACCCAGTCTCATTATGTGAAAAAAAAAAAATTAACATTTGTCAAAATTGCTCAGTCTTACCAGAATCCTTCGAAATCTTTAACAACTCAACAGTTATTATCCATGGCAGCTCAATGCTGCATGACTATTATAGCCAGAGTCACCTCAGGATTTAATAATGATAAGAAATACTGATAATGATTTACCTTTGCAAAATATATCAATCCCATTGCAGTTTTAAAAATATTGTTACAACCTGTTTGATCATTTGATCCTTAAAATGTAGGGATAAATATTCTCTTACAAATGAGGGATATGGAGGCAAATTACATGTTCCATAGACTCTCATTTTTAGATTGTAAGTAAGAACTAGTTCCAGTAATCTTTTGAATGAGTTATTAAAGTTGACTAAAATTTGGTTTCATAAATAAAAATTAGCAGGTAACTAGGGACTCTAATTCAGTATCTTTTGGCTAAAGCATCTGGCTATCATGTAGTTGTTGGCAAGTTTGCAAAACTCTCATTGCCCTTGTTCTCATGTAGACAAATGCAATTCCCACAATATCAAAGAGAAATTCTTATCCCTAAATCATCCCTGGTTTTTTAAGTATGGTATTATTTTTAGTTGCTGCTCTTTTGCTCCGTAATTTTAAGTTAGTGTTGTGAGTTGTTTGGTTAACTACAGTGCACAGCATTGCATATTTGCAACAACTGTATTCTTGGCCCTGCTTTTCATCGAAAGTAGATTTTTAGCTGTGTGTGGCAACTTCTAAACCACTAAGTTGTGTGTATGCACAGATATAAACCAGCATGTTTCTGTATTGAGCAAAGCAGATTCTTAACCACAGCGAGAATGGGTGGGATGAGAAGGTCTTGGGGTCTTCGGCTTTCCTTAAGTGGACTGTGTTAAAAAGTGAGAACTACTTGTCTTCAGGAGTCCTGAGTTGGAGAATTACAAGTACCCGCTTGCTTGGCATGTGGTTACAGTGGTTACAGAGGCTCTGCATAGATACCTCCAGTTTTCATTAAGACCATGTTGATGTCATGTGTTTGTAAGAAGGAGGGGTAGGCCTGCTTGCATTGAATCCAGGCTTTTGCTACACAACTGTGAAGAAATAGAATCACAGTTGCATGGGCCAGAGCCACCATTAAGCTTTATATGTACAAGGTGTAAAAGTATTATTCTATTTTTTTCCATGAAGCCATGATTTCTTACATGTGCCTAACTAAAACTCTAAAATTAGAGGGAAACGGAGAGATTTGCCAGTCTAACTTTCTTATTTTTTGAAGGGAAAAAATGAGCCACAGAGAAATGTAGTGATTAAAGATCACAGAGGCTGAGACAGAATCAGTGATCAGAGTTCTTGATGCTCAGCCAAGTGTTATTTTATTTTCAATTTTTAAATTTATTTTTTGCATATGAAATATATTCACATGATTCAAAATTACCATAAGGCTTATAAATTTCCCTTCCATCCCATTTATCAGCCAAGCAGTCTTCTCTCTTTGTAAGGAAACAATGCTATCAGTTTTGTAAACACGCTTCCAGAACTACTTTATGCATATGCCAACAAATACGTAAGCAGACAGTCTTTTCATACAAATGGTAACATACTCTTCACACGGTTTTGTACTTTGTGTTTTTTTAACTTAACACTTGAAATTATTTTATATTGTTACAAAGAAGGCATCCTCATTAATTTTAATGGCTGTAAGATATTTCTTTCTTTCCTTTTCTTTTTTTTTTTTTTTGACAGAGTTTTGCTTTTGGTGCCTAGGCTGGAGTGCAATGGTGCGATCTCGGCTCACTGCAACCTGCGCCTCCTGGGTTCAAGCGATTCTCCTGCCTCAGCCTCCCGAGTAGCTGGGATTACAGGTACCTGCCACCATGCCCAGCTAATTCTTTGTATTTTTTTTAGTAGAGACGGGGTTTTGCCATGTTGGCCAGGCTGGTCTCAAACTCCTGCCCGGCTCGGCCTCCCAAAGTGCTGGGACTACAGGCATGAGCCACAGCACCCTGCCGGCTGCAGGATATTTCATTGAGTGGATATATCATAATTTATTTAGCCAGTCACCTATTGATAGACTTATAGGTTGTTTCCAGTCTTTGCTATAGCAAGTAATGCTGCAGTGCATATCTTGTACGTGTATTGTTTTTTACTTGTTTGAATATATCTATATAAATTCCTAGAAAAGGAATTTTCTGGGTTTATGAGTAGATTATCTGATATATATTGCAGAACTGTACTTCAGAAAGGTTGAATCAACTTACGTTCCTGCCAATAATATATGATATTGCTTATTTTCCCATATTCTTACCAACAGAGTGTTATTAAATGTTACCTAGCAACATTTTTCAAAAATTGAAAAATGATGACTGAGTGTTGTTTTAAATTGCACTTTTTTTTTTTTTTTTGAGACTGAGTTTTGCTCTTGTTGCCTAGGCTGGAGTGCAGTGGCACAGTCTCAACTCACTGCAACCTCTGCCTCCTGGGTTCAAGCAATTCTCCTGTGTCAGCCTCCCAAGTAGCTGGGACTACAGGCCCCGCTACCACGCCCGGCTAATTTTTGTATTTTTAGTAGAGATGGGGTTTCACCATGTTGGCCAGGCTGGTCTTGAACTACTGACCTCAGGTGATCTGCTCGCCTCAGCCTCCCAAAGTGCTGGGATTACAGGTGTGAGCCACCACGCCTGGCCTTAAATTGCACTTCTCTTATGTTAAGTAATTTTGAATATCATTTCACATGCTCCAGAGCAATTTTGTCTTTCCTTTTCTGTGAACTGTATGTCAATATATCTGGCCATTTTTCTACTAGTTTATTGGTCTTTATCACTGTTTGGGAAATTCTTCATAAATGAATGAACTTAACACTTTTTTTTTTTTTTTTTTTTTTTTTTTTTGAGACGGAGTCTCGCTCTGTCGCCCGGGGTGGACTGCAGTGGCGCAATCTCGGCTCACTGCAAGCTCCGCCTGCCGGGTTCACGCCATTCTCCTGCCTCAGCCTCTCCGAGTAGCTGGGACTACAGGCGCCCGCCACCACGCCCGGCTAATTTTTTTTTTGTATTTTTTAGTAGAGACGGGGTTTCACCGTGGTCTCGATCTCCTGACCTTGTGATCCACCCGCCTCGGCCTCCCAAAGTGCTGGGATTACAAGCGTGAGCCACCGCGCCCGGCCTTTTTTTTTTTTTTTTTCCAGCTACTCCCACTAAGTGCTCGGCACTGGGCTAGGACATGCTGCTCACTATTGCGAGTGATTGCAGCAACTCAGTTTTGAATATTTATATATGTTGAGGTGAAGGATCTTCCTTGACTACATCTGAGGAGTTGTGGAATCATCAGAAGGAAGTCCTTCTAACAACACACTACAGTAAGATGTGTTTCTGATCCAAGCTGCTGTGAATCCATGTCAGGAGAAACCTTCAGTTGTGTTTTAGTAAATGGAAACACGGAAGGGCTGAGAAATCTGCAGCTACCTGGAAAAATAAACTCCTTCCCCCTTGGAAACTGCTAATTTCTTAAATATCCACATTTGCCTTTAGTTTTGGGAATTTATATTGTTTCAATAAAAATGAGCATTGGCCGGGCGCGGTGGCTCACGCCTGTAATCCCAGCACTTCGGGAGGCCGAGGCGGGTGGATCACGAGGTCAGGAGATCGAGACCACGGTGAAATCCCATCTCTACTAAAAATACAAAAAATTAGCCGGGCGCGGTGGCAGGCGCCTGTAGTCCCAGCTACTCCGGAGGCTGAGGCAGGAGAATGGCGTGAACCCGGGAGGTGGAGCTTGCAGTGAGCCGAGATCGCGCCACTGCACTCCAGCCTGGGCGACAGAGCGAGATTCTGCCTCAAAAAAAAAAAAAAAAAAAGCATATTTGGTTTTGGCTTTGTTCTGTGTTATATCCTTACCATCTAACTCAAAAAGGGACCTTCCACTTATTAACACTAGGCAATCTTCATTTGTTAGGCATGTGAGGTAGGCATTACTCTCCCCACAGGACTAGAATTAAAGAGGTTAAATAAAATAAAAATTGAAAATGCATCCTTTTGTAGTGTATAGATCTGAGTGGTTTAGGTTTTAGCAAAAATACTTTCTTATTTGAAAATAATCTAGAGAGTCCTAATGTTCAGCTGTTTACCTCTTCAAGTCCTCTGTGGTCATGGATTTCCATGGTAAACTGACAATGAGAGCAGCAAGAAGATTTTCTGATCATACCACAGAAACAGAAAACAATAAAAGCATATATGAGGAAGAAATTAAATTTGGTATTACAGTGTTATCTGTAATATACAACATTGAGACAAAAGATCAATTATCATTATTGTCCAAGAGGGATTGATAAAAAAATTATTCTAACTATTATCTACAAATACCACAACATATGAGTGAAGAAGAAGGGGAAAATGCCCAGGAGTAAATAAATTTGGCACTAAATAAATAACTCAAAAACTTGATTTATTTATTTACATTTTTAAAAGACAGGTCTTGCTCTGTCATCCAGGCTGGAGTGCAGTGGCACAGTCATGGCTCCCTGCAACCTCGACCTCCTAGGCTCAACCAATCCTCCCACCTCAGCCTCCTGAGTAGCTGGGACTATAGGCACATGCCACCATGCTTGGGTAATTTTTTTTTTTTTTTTTTTTTTTTTTTTTTTTTTTTTTTTTTTTGAGACGGAGTCTTGCTCTTTCGCCCAGGCTGGAGTGCAGTGGCTCAATCTCGGCTCACTGCAAGCTCCGCGTCCCAGGTTCACGCCATTCTCCTGCCTCAGCCTCTCCGAGTAGCTGGGACTACAGGCGCCCGCCACCACGCCCGGCTAATTTTTTGTATTTTTTAGTAGAGACGGGGTTTCACCGTGGTCTCGATCTCCTGACCTCGTGATCCACCCGCCTCGGCCTCCCAAAGTGCTGGGATTACAAGCGTGAGCCACCGCACCCGGCCCCATGCTTGGGTAATTTTTGTACTTTTTGTAGAGACTGGATTTTGCCATGTTTCCCAGGATGGACTAATTCTAAAATTTAGATGACTTATGTTCCTGAAGTAGTATATTTGGCTCTAGTTAATAGGGCATATTAACTGTAGTTAACAGTCTATACAGGCGACTGGGCACGGTGGCTCATGCCTGTAATCCCAGCACCTTGGGAGGCCAAGTTGGGCAGATTATGAGATCAGGAGATCGAGACCATCCTGGCCAACAGGGTGAAACCCTGTCTCTACTAAAAATACAAAAATGAGCTGGGTGTGGTGGTGCGCGCCTGTAATCCCAGCTACTCAGGAGGCTGAGGCAGGAGAATCACTTGAACCGGGAAGGCAGAGGTTGCAGTGAGCCGAGATCATGCCATGCACTGCAGCCTGGCCACAGTGCGAGACTCCGCCTCAAAACAACAAGAACAAAATAGTCTATATAGGCCAAAGCACAGAACTTATCTAAATAACATCAGTTAACCAATTCTGATTATGTTGTCAAAGAGGGAAGGAAAGAGTTGCTCTTACTGACAAATGGCTGAAGATCCCTGAGGGACTGCATCAGTGGCAGCAATGCATCAATGCACAAATGGGTTCTATGCATCAGTGCCTCAAGGCATCAATAGTATCCATGCACCAATGGCATCAATGCCTCAATGGCATCAATGCATCAGTGAATCCAAGGTGCAACCATCCCATCAGTAAAGCAGCCACAGCATGAAGGGAAGTTTTAAGCTAATTTATATAAAGTAAATTTTATTCACACGGAAGTCTACAAAGCATTCTAAATCTTTGGATAATATGGCCATAGGAAACCTCTTTCAGGACCTCAAAGAATGTACCTTGTTTCTTACTTCTAGGCTTTGGAACGTACAGTTTCCCTGCCATAAATCTTCACCATCTCTGCCATTCTCCTTTTGTTTTGTCAACCCTTGCTCCTCATTTTACAGGTTAATTGTCCCTTCAATTTTACAAGATTGTTAATTTTACAAGATTAATTGTCCCTTCCTCCTGGAAGCTTCCATGACCTCTCAAGAATGGGTTAAGGGCTTCCTTAAGCACTGCCAGAACAGACTTCCCCATCATGACATGCATTGCTCTGTATTGTATTCTAACTGTCTTCTTACTTGTCTCTTTTCCTTACTGGACTATAAATTCCCAGGGGCTAGACTCCATTTCTCTTTTATGTATTATTTTTTCCCCAGGTATAAACTAGACTTCGAGAAATATTTGTTGAATAAAAAAAGTGCAAATACACTTATTTAAGTTATAGTTACTCTAAATACTCTGATACAATTTTGGCGGAAAAAAGAAACCATGGCTTAAGTTATAGATATAGTAGTTTTTTAAAAGTTTATATCAATATATTTTTAATGAGGATGTTATGCACTCTAATCTCTTGCAATGAATTATTTGCTAATGTATTAGCAGGTACATTGGAAAAAATCAAACTAATATCAATACTGTTTGTAATATTTATAGGTATGATTTACTAATGTATTGATAGTCTATTGTAGTCAATGGTTTCTAGAGTATACTCTTTGCTGTGCTGGCTATTTACAGTGTATTATGTTTTTATAATAAAATATCAAAATATTATCTTCCAGAATTGATGATGAAAATTGAGAAATATTTTGGTATTTGTGGTATTAATAGTATAATACCCAATAGTATAGAAAAATCCAATAATCTGATAGATAATCAGTCTGGATCTTGTTGGGTTATTGAACTTTTAATGAAATTTGCCAAATGGTGGGCATCTAGTAGGTGGCAGAGCCCTCACGGTGGGTGAGTCAAGCTGGTCAGGCAAGGTCACTGTACTGTTCGGTACAGTTTTCCTGTTCTAATATGTTTCCTTAGAGAGGTTATTGAATAGCTGTGCTGAGGAATAAAAGAGACAAGAGAAAGGATACTATTTTGAGAGAGTAAAGTACAATACTGTAACATAACATATAAGGCAAGTGTAATATATAGATTTTTAATAGTTATCATAATGTGATTTTTAGCTAGCCAAGAATAGAATTGTCATTTTTTCTTTTAAACTGGTGTCTTGAGACAACTTAATTATTTTATTTTATTTTATTAATTTTTTTTTTGGAGACAGAGTCTTGCTCTGTTGTCAAGGCTGGAGTGCAGTGGCACGATCTCAGCTCACTGCAGCCTCCACCTCCTGGGTTCAAGCGATTCTCCTGCCTCAGCCTCCTGAGTAGTTGGGACTGCGGGTGCGTGCTACCACGTCTGGCTAATTTTTTGTATTTTTTTTTTTTTTTTTTTTTAGTAGAGACGGGGTTTCACCATATTGGCCAGGTTAGTCTTGATCTCCTGACCTTGTGATCCGCCTGCCTCAGCCTCCCAAAGTACTAGGATTACAGGTGTGAGCCACCGTGCCTGGCCTTGAGACCACTTTAAAAGTGGTCTTTACTTTACTTCCTTTAAATTAGTTTATTGTATTATCGGTAAAATCATGAATTTTGCTCTCCTTCCCCATTCAGAGCCTGAATCATGATCATGTTTTGTTTTCCAGTGAGATTGTTACAGGATCAATGTCAAATGAATGTTACAAAAAAAAAATAAGACTTCAATAAATGAAATTTGTAGAATCCTGTAGCAAGGGGTGATCAGATAGGGTTTAAAGAAAATATAAGTGTATGATGTTGAGGCAGAGAAGGGTGGGTGGGTGAGGAGAAGGGTGAACTGACATGGAAGAGTGAAATGTATACAAACTTCTCTCTTTTTTTCTTTTCTTTCCTTTTTTCTCTCCTCCTCCTCCTCTTGTTCCTTCTTCTTCCTCTTCTTTCTTCCTTCTTCCTCCTTTTTATTCGCCTCCTCTGCCGCCGCTGCTGCTGCTGCTGCTTCTTCTTCTTCTTCTCCTTCTCCTTCTCCTTCTGCTTCTTCTTCTTCTTTCTTCTTCTTCTTCTTCTTCATAATGGTTAGAATTTAATCCTCACATCTCTTTTATTGATCACTGTTTCTTGCACCTCAGATAGAAAAAGGGACAACTTAGATAAGACGGGTCTATGCAAAGTGTTTTATCAAATGTATGCCTTTGTCTAAGCCTGAGAGCAGAGTCTGAGACAAGAACTTGTGAGCAGGTAAGGGAAAGAGAGGGAGCTGATTCACAGGTTCCTCGTCAGGATGTAGAATGCATCTCAAAATTGTCCACCTGAGTGTCACAGGAGGGTGGCATTTATCTTCTGGCCCCCATCCTCTATTGCTCCAGCGTTGCCCCATGGATCGTAATTTGCCCAGGCTTCCAGCTTGCACATATGTAACTGCCATGGTGTCAGAGAAGCGCTGGGGCAGAGGGGAGGAGCTGCCAACAGTACCTGTCCCAAGGGCATGTAACCTGTGCAGCTGCACAAGGCCTGGGTTTGCTTTAATGCAGTCATATTATTGGCTTGATATTCTTAATAATTTTTGGAACAAGTGGCTTTGCATTTTTATTTTTCACTGGTCCTTCCAAATTATTTGGCTGTCTGGCTGTCAGATTATGTTTCATGAAGTTGGTTATTACACAATAGTTGGAGTAAAAAAGTTGTTCCAAGAGAATGTGGGGTAAGGCACAGTGGGTGTTTGATATACTGATATAATATTTATAACATTCCTGTGAATTAAGTGCTATTACCACATTTTAAAGATGAAGAAACTGGTCTGGGTAATCCCAGCACTTTGGGAGGCCAAGGCGGGTGGATTACTTGAGGCCAGGAGTTTGAGACCAGCCTGAGCAACATGAAAAAACCCCGTCTCTACAAAAAATACAAAAATTAGCCAGGTGTGGTGGTGCATGCCAGTAATCCCAGCTACTGAAGAGGTTGAAGCAGGAGGAATGCTTGAACCTGGGAGGTGGAGGTTGGAGTGAGCAGAGACTGCGCTACTGCACTCCAGCCTGAGTGACACAGCAAGACTCCATCTCAATAAAAAAAAAAAAAGATGAAGAAATGAGGCTGAGTACAGTGGCTCACACCTATAATCCCAGAATTTTGGGAGGGCAAGGTGGGTGGATCATTTGAGGACAGGAGTTCGAGACCAGCCTGGCCAACATGATGAAACCCATCTCTACTAAAAACACAAAAATTATCTGGGTGTGGTGGGCGTCTGTAGTCCCAGCTACTTGGGAAGCTGAGGCATGAAAATTGCTTGAGCCCGGGAGGCGGAGGTTGCGGTGAGTGGAGATCATGCCACTGCACTCCAGCCTGGGTGACAGAGTGGAGGAAGAATATCTTGAGGTTGGGAGTTTGAGACCAGCCTGGGCAACATAGTGAAACCTCAATTGTACACAAATTTAAAAAAATTAGCTGGGCATGGTGGTGTAAATCTGTAGACCCAGCTACACCGGAGGCTGAGGTGGGAGGATCTTTTGAACCCTGGAGTTTAAGGCTGCAGTGAACTATGATGGTACCACTTCACTCAAGCCTGGGTGACAGAGCAAGACTCTGTGGCTAAAAAAATCAAAATAAAAAAAGATGAAGAAACCGATTCAGATAGGGTGATTACTGTGATGGTTAATTTACAAGGCTGGTAGTGAATGACGAAGCTAGGATTCAAACTAGGGTCTGTCTGAATTGACCTGATTCTGTCTGTCACATATGCTTGAAAGTGAGGATGAGCCAATTTTTTTTCTGCCTTGTATCTTCTGGACAGACTAAAGTTTAGAGGTATGTTCCCCATCAGCCGTAAGTGATACTCTTGCCACATTTTAACACACTGGAAAGTCTGTGGACACCTGGTAGACCCGGGTTTGGCAACGTTACCAAGTTTTCTTCTTCCTTCTTGGATAAGTGAAGAGAGAAGCCATAGAAGTTAGCCAGAGATGCCACAAGGAAAAAGGCATCTGGGTACATTTTAATACATTTTTAATTTTTTTAGAGCTAGTGTCTCACTGCATTGCCCAGGCTGGTCTCAAACTCCTGAGCTCCAGCAATCCTCCCACCTCAGCATCCCAAAGTGCTGGGGTACAGGCAGGGTACATTTTAAAATTAAAATTAAAGGGGCAGGGTGTGATGGCTCACGCCTGTAATCCCAGCACTTTGGGAGGCCGAGGAAGGCAGATTACCTCAGGTCAGGAGTTAGAGACCAGCCTGGCCAACATGGTGAAACCTGTGTCTACTGAAAAAAAAAAAAACAACAAAAATTAGCCAGGCTTGGTGGTGGGAGCCTGTAACCCCAGCTACTCGGGAGGCTGAGGCAGGAGAATCACTTGAACCCGAGAGGTGGAGGTTGCAGTGAGCCAAGGTTGCACCACTGCACTCCAGCCTGGGCAACAAGAGCGAAACTCCATCTCAAAAAAAAAAGAAAAAATTCCAGATGAGAATAAGATTTTTGCTTAGGCCACATGCCCTCAGACCAGTCACTGAGGCCAGGTAATGTGGTTGGCCCAGCTGAAGTCACCTGATCCCACATGGGTAGGGCACATTTGTTAGCATAGTAGTAGTGCCTTATGCATGTGGAGCCTGCTCTGATGGCCAGCCAGGAACTGGCAAGGCCTGGCTCTGTGTGAGGGACAGACGAGATGGAGAATGCCGAAGGCCCCTCAGCCCATGGCGCTGAAGGGGAGCTCTGCTTTCATTTGAAGCCCTTGGAAGATTTTCTTAAGGAAGACCTTCAGCTTCATTTTCTTCTGTGCTTTGGGAAATCTGCTAGTCATCACAGTATCTGTTAACTTTACCCTCTTCTAAGAGGCATGGTTTGACCCTTAGTAATCCTTTCACTAGTATAAAATTTTTACATATTCAGTTTTGTTTTATTTGAGACAGAGCCTCGCTCTGTCACCCAGGCTGGAGTGCAGCGGTGAGAACTTAGCTCACTGCAACCTCCTCCTCCTGGGTTCAAGTGATTCTCCTGTCTCAACCTCCCAAATAGCTGGGATTATAGGCATACACCACCACTCGCAGCTAATTTTTATATATTTAGCAGAGATAGGGTTTCACCATATTGGCCAGGCTGGTCTGGAACTCCTGATCTCAAGTGATCGGCCTGCCTTGGCCTCCCAAAGTGCTAGGCCTTTTACATATTCAGTTTATTTTTATTGCCATTTCTCCCTTTAAATTGAGCAACAGGAAGCAGTGGTAGAAGAGGGGGGATTCCGGTCAATAGCCTTAAAGAATGTAAATTACTTTTTTTCCTTCTGTTAGCACCTCAAAAATACTGTGCTAAGCACAGTAGCAGTGGAACTAAAGAATGGTCCTCTGGGGACATTTGATAGCTTTTGAGGGCATTGCTCTTGAAATGACTGAACACAATTCTTCAGCATTCTCTGGAGAAGAGATGGCAGGAGAAGCTGCGACATCAGAGATTCCTGCCGGTGTCTCTGAGTTTTGTTCATCTCCTTGGTGCTTCTCACAAAGATCCAATCCTAAAGTAGTAGCTGAAGGACACTCAATAGAGTGAAGGGTTAAGTAAGATTTCCCATCAGGCAGGAAGTTGGCAAGGCACAGTGGCTCACGCCTGTAATCCCAGCACTTTGGGATGCTGAGGTGGGAGCTGAGGTGGGAAGATTGCTTGAGGCCAGGAGTTTGAGACCAGCCTGGGCAACATAGTGAGACTCTGTCTCTACAAAAAAAGAAAAAAAAAAAATAGCCAGACATGGTGGTGTATGCCTGTAGTTCCAGCTACTCAAGAGGCTGAGGCAGGAGGATCACCTGAGCCCAGGAGTTTGAGGCTGCAGTGATCTGTGATCATGCCATTCATTGCACTCCAGCCTGGATGAAAGAGATCCTATCTCTAAAACCAAACCAAACCAAACAAAACAAACAAACAAAAAACAAAAAAAAAAGAAGAAGAAAAAGAAAAAAGAAAACAGAAAGCCTAGCAGTGTAGAAGAAAGCAGCACAGAACTGGAAGCAGAAGCAGAATTGCGTCTAGAACCCTCCAGGCATATGATGAATATGTTCATGAATCAAAATCCAAGTTGTTCAACCTACGAACATTGTTTTGAATAACAGGAGTGTCCTAATGAGGAAACAAGCAGGAAATTATATTCAAAGAAAGTTGCCTCAAGCTGCACCTTCAATGAATTTAAAAAATTTTTTAAAAAATTGAGTGGAGTGAAATTACAAAGTGACAATTACCTATATTGTTATTCCAAATAGATGTGAATTATATTTTGATTTCTGGATTTTTAATGTCACATGGTTAACGTAACGGGATAATGGATTACATCCGGATGTCCTGGTGTTTTCAGAAACAAGTTATGTATATGAGGGAGTGAGTAAAGGGAAAAAATCAAGAAAGTCTAAGAGGAGGGAGGTAAACAAATCTTTTCATGAATGGTACAAAGCTAGAAATGAAAACGATACCTCATGTGTACATATAGTGCAACGCATATCTTTTTGAGGGAAAGAACCACAAAACCTCTTGAAAGTGTAATTTTTATTTAGAGAAAAAAAGTAGAAGTTCTTATATTTTTGTCAGTCATTAAACAGGATTTATAATCAAAGCATTGGTTCTGAACAGGTTTTCTTTTAAAGATGTTCTTTTTATTTTGAAATCAGATCTTTAAAGATTTTCTGGTTGAACTCTTCTTAGAAATAATGGGTGTAAGTGACATCTTGGTAGCCCACTAGGTGAATCAGTACAAAACACAATTAATGGGAATACTGAGGCTTACCATTTCCTTTCTAATGAGTGATTGACGAGTAAATATGCTTTTGAACCACTATGCTAACTTTACAGAGACATGTAATGGATCTTTAAAGGAAGCTCTTAAACAAATGACCTTGAAATAAAAACAATGAATGAACAGGACAAATTATAGATTGTTTATTGTCATCTTCTAGCATTTTAATTATTTGAAACACTGAGGAATTGGACAACTAGTTCTGCTGAGTTGTCCTAGAGTCTATGAGTTCGGCGAGAGGAACAGAATGGTGTATTGCTTGGAGAAAGAATAGCAATCCAATCGTACCTTGCCTTAGTCACTAGGCATCTTCTTGAAAAATAGTGTCTAATTCAAATCACACAAAATGTTCTAAATATAGTCCATCACAGGTGTTGGGCACACAAGTGTTTATTATATTATTCTCAGTACTTTTTTGAAGTTTAAAAAATTTCAGACTAAAAAAGGAAAAAAATGCTGCAAGGGAATTTATTATTTAATAGAATTATTTCATTAAGCAAATAATCACTCCCTAATTTATGCTGTTTATGAATTAGTGTGTAGTCCAGGTTCCTAAGAAGAAGACAACAAGATGAGATTGATTGTGCAGGGATTTCACGGGAGAGTGCCTGTGTAAGAGAAGGTTGAGAGGGAGTGGGGGAAGGCTGGAAGAGCTGCCAGGCCACACAGGATGCAAGTCTGACCTGAGCCACTTTGTTGTCAGAAAACCTAGACTAATCTTCTTGAGAATAAAGGTTGCACGGAAGAAGTCCAGCACAAAGGCCTCAGACCAGGGGATGAAGTCATCCTGGATCTTCCAGCCATTGCCACTGCCGTCTGACTGCAACTGCAGGAGTGACCTAGGTTAGACAAGCAGAGGACCACCCAGGTGACCCACCAAGAAATTCTGAGAGTTTCAATAAATCATGGTTGCCTTCAGCCACATAGTTTTAGGGGGTTGTTATGCATATGAAGATAATGGATGCGCAGAGTCAGGGTGAGATGGACAAGTGTTTTCTTCTGTTGTGAGCAGACATATTTTCCTAAAGCCCCTGTCACTGAGGGTGTTGCCTTTTTGAGATTTCTGGCTTGATGTGAAGGCCTCAGTTTCAACATCTTGCCTTGTCTGAGCCCAAGGCCTTATTTTCTGCCTCATTATGATCATTAAAACTTATGACCTTGGGCCAAGCCCGGTGGCTCACACCTGTAATCTCAGCACTTTGGAGGCCGAGGTGGGTGGATCACCTGAGGACAGGAGTTCGAGACCAGCCTGACCAACATGGTGAAACCCAGTTTCTACTAAAAATATAAAATAATTAGCTGCCCATGGTGGCGTGTGCCTGCAACCCCAGCTACTTGGGAGGCTGAGGCAGAAGAATCGATTGAACCCGGGAGGCAGAGGTTGCAATAACCCAAGATCACACCATTGTACTCCAGCCTGGGCAACAAGAGTGAAACTCCATCTCACAAAAGCAAAAACAAAAACAACCTCGTGACATTTATTGAAACAGATACTCAAACTCTACTTCATGGTAGCTAAAACTTGAGTGCCCTTGAGCCGATTTTATTTCTTTTTTTAGCCTTGGAAGATTATTTTCCTTCCCTTCTTACTTTCTAGGAATGCATTTAAGTGGATGTGATTATATTGAAGTTAGTATTTGTCAGAGACTTTCACGTTGTCTGGTCTGCCACATTGCTAGATTTGGAGTCTCCATCTAGAACTTTTGAGTCTGTCTTAGAGATAGTCTTTTCTTTTTCTTCCCCGACAAGTCACTTCACTGCCCTGTCAGGGCTTTGGAGGAAAACATTACCTTGTTGTGGGAGGAGTCGGTTGTAGTAGTGAGCACCACTGCTTTATTCTAGCTTTTAATGCACTAGAGCTCTATAGGCAATGCATATTTGTAAAGGATTCTATATAGAAAGTATGCTTATAAATTAATGAAACTGTATGTTAGAAAGAATAGCAAGCCAATATTGCTTAATAAGTGTGATCCTAAAATGTGGCATGTAAATAATTTCAAAATTCACTAGAAGCTAGAACATGTCCTTTAAGTGAATCTCACATGAACACTTTTGTAAAATATATAAGATTTTCCTAATTTGTAGATTTTTGTAGGCTATATATCTCTATATTTTTAATGTTGACATATATCAGTGGGCCTGAAATTGTTCAACAACAAAAGTGAAGGGTGAGAGGGGGAGTTGACAGAGGAGGAAATCCTAAAGCCATTTTTATTTGGAATAAAGCGAAAGGTCTTTGAGGTAGCATTTAGCCAAGACATTGTTTCCCCCTTGCTGGGGGTGGAAGGTATGGTGGTCCTTAAGATAAACTGCAATGAGAGCCAAGGAATAAATAAACAGCCATGTTGTTACAGGCAGTTGAAAATAGCTATGACAGTGGAAAAGTTTATAAATCTGAACTTTAGGCAATTTTAGACAAGAGAAAATTCATCTGCTTTGAGAGAGGAAGTGACTAGTATGGTTAAAACATAGTTATGTGTAGTTACAAAAGAGGATTAGTAAATAATACACATTGGACAACAAAAGAAAAAAGGATCTGTACAGAACCAGAATAGGCATGTTTCCCTCAGCTGCTCCCTTGCTAAGGGTCTCATCAGTGCCTTCAAAGGGACGAGTTGATGGCAACACCAGGATGTCTCTGTAGTTATATTTGTGCCACGGGGTCTGTGTATGTTGCGTGAATGACCTTCTCTCTATTCCTAGGTTCTTTGTTATACACTTCATTAGGTGTGTTCAGTCACTCTCTAAACTGTTTTTGGTTGTATTCTTAAGGATTGAAGCCAACCAACCAATTAGCCAACCAACAAAGGGTCAAATGAGTGTGCCTAAGCCTCATGATATTATTCAGGAGAGTAACCTGAATTGGATCAATTCATCTAAGGTTGGCAGCGCAGGTACACAGCCCCCTTCAGGGTGGATTCTGCATTAGGTCTCTTTGTAGCCAGGTACGCCATGGTATTTTTGCTTGGATCAGCAACGTAAGAGTATTTCTGTAACAAGTACAATACACTGGAATGGGACGCAAAGCCCCTTTAACTGCTGATAGGACTCTGTTTCGGGCAGCACACAGTTCTGTCTAAAATCTCTGGAGAGCCACCACTTGAACACCTGGTGGGAAGAGAGTGGCAGTCTTGTCGGAAGCAATCACACCCTTGACACAGATAAGAAGATATGACCCTGGGTGTGATTATCCCAGCCTGAAATCTATTGAAACAGTCTCTCCTATTTTCTCTGCAGTAAGTTTTTATTTTCTATTTGGTCTCCTTTGTTATCCTTCTGGACAAACATCTAACAAGGTATGGAAAAGAGGACTTTTTTTTAATAGGAAGGAAGGGCTAAAAAAAAAATGGCAGCTTCACAGTCTTTGTTTTTCCTGGTAATTTACCAGCAATGAAAACCCCAGCAGTGGCTATGATGCCTCCTTTCTAAGCAATGAGATCTTCCTGATCACAAACTGCCAAAAGTCACAGGTGACGCTTTCTTCCCTCCCTAGGAAGGAATGGTTATGGTGAAGCTGCTTCCTGGTGGAAGAAGTGAATACTCTAGGATGTGACGCACGTATTGGTAAAAGTTAGAGGATTGCTTTTAGTAGTATGACAGTTATTACATGCAATTTTCATCGTTTAAAGATGGATACTGATTGGTTTTACTCCTTTTTAATATTTAGCTGCCTCAACTATAACTACTTTCTATTTTAACATCAAAATAAGCAAGAAAAACTTGTGATCAGTAAATAATAAACTAGGTAAATCCTAAAGGATTTGATTTCATAACATAGAAGAGAGACATTTGCTGATAGGCAAAACATATTTCAATCCCCATTTGCTTCAATGGCATAAAAGAGACAAGATTCCTGCCCTTTTGTGTTTCACATATCTGTAATTAAAACTTTCCTTAATGTGTCCTTTGAGCATTTATATATATGTATGCATTCATATAATTGAAGCCTGATGAAACCCAAAAATTTATGTGAAAATTAAGTGTTTTTTAATTTACCATTTAATGCCTGTTGCCAGTTATTGAGGATCTCTTCCTGAAAAAACAGAAAGTGGAAATGACATAATCATCTATTTGATGACTAAAGAGAATATGATTATTATACGATTTAAATGGTTTCTTAAATTAAAAGCAATTAAATCTTTGGCCTTGTAATACTGCATGTTGGTTGACAAGTTCTCATTCCCACACTAGCTGGCTGGCAGACCTAGATTCTTCAGTATTTTCCACATAAAATCTGGAATGAACATTGTCTTAGTTGGTTCCTGATGCTATAACAAAATACCTTAGAGTGGGTAATTTATAAACAGCAGGAATCCATTGCTCATGGTTCTGGAGGCTGGGTAGTTCAAGACAAAGGATCCAGCAAGTTCAGTGTCTGGTGAGGGTCCGTTCCTCATTGATGGCACTTTGTTGCTGTGTCCTCACACAGCAGAAGAGGAAAAAGGAGACAAACAGGCTCCCTCAAGCCCTTTTATAAGGCACGACTCCCATTCATGAGGGTGGAGTCTTCAGGCCTAATCACCTCTTAAAGTCTCCACCTCGTAATACTATTGCATTAGAAATTAAGTTTCGACATGAATTTTGGAGAGGATGCAAAGCATAGAGGACCCTTACTGTTCTGTGTGTCAAAACTCTTCCCTTTTTAAGTAGACTACCACCTCCACTGTCAGGCAATGGAAGCTGTCATCATTTTGGCCACAGTGATTGGTCTAGGGGTGGACACTTGACCCATGCTGGGCCAGCGACAGGATCCCCTCTGGCCTCAGTAGGTGGTGGAGCTGTAAGACCTGGGGCTGCGGGGGACTGTGTTCCCTGCCACAGTGAGGTAATGGGGTCACCATCTAGAGACAAGCAGAGATGAGAAATGGAGAGTGAGTGGGTTCCTACTCCTGGTTCCACATGCATTTCTAGCCTTTCAGAGACTGGCTTCAGTGAACATCTTCCTTCTTTCCACACCCCTACTCTTTTTTCTAAACTAGTTAGAATCAGCGTTTTTTGTTTTTCTTTTTTTTTTTTTCACATGCAAACTCACATGCAACATTTCATGCATTTTGGTAGACTTTGTTTTTTTGGAGGGGGAGATTACCTTCAGCTTTCCACTTAAAATATCTCCCTCCAGGCTTTTGTCTCAGCCACGTTTCTCCTTCCCTATGAACCCAGTGTCTTCTTCCAGATGCACTCCATAACCCTCCACCATTAGAACTGGGCAATCTGCATTTCTTCTCTTCCAGTGATTGAAGCAAAACTTTTCTTTCTTTTTAAAAACATATTTTCCCTCTTAAGAAGCCAAAGCCCAGCCAATGTGTTGCTATTGCAAAGTTGGCTTTATTAAGATGCTCTTCCTATGAAGGAATTTTTGTATTGACTGCCAAGAGAATACAAATTATTCCGTATTATAACACCTGTGATTTTTTTGATCATTGTCCTCCTTAAGCAGGCTAATGTCATTTTCAAGGCACTTTAACAGCATATTTTATTCTGACTAGCCAATTTTTCTTTCTTTCTTTTCCACCCAATTTTCCACGCAAAACCTAGACACACCTCTCATTGATTCTACCATTACATCCTGCGCTGACTAATATAATCTAAATCTTCTTTCTTTTCACTGAAAATCTTCAAGTTCTACCACTTCCATATATTTTATGATTTTTTTTTTTTTTTTTGAGACAGAGTCTCGCTCTGTCGCCCAGGCTGGAGTGCAGTGGCATGATCTCGGCTCACTGCAAGCTTCGCCTCCTGGGTTCATGCCATTCTCCTGCCTCAGCCTCCGGAGTAGCTGGGACTACAGGTGCCCGCCACCACGCCTGGCTAATTTTTTTGTATTTTTTTAGTAGAGACGGGGTTTCACCATGTTAGCCAAGATGGTCTTGATCTCCTGACCTCGTGATCCGCCCCCCTCGGCCTCCTAAAGTGCTGGGATTACAAGCGTGAGCCACCACACCCGGCCCACATATTTTATGATTTAATTGAATGAAATGTTTGAAATGACTTGTGATTTTGCTCAAAATAAATGCACATGCCATATTTAGGAATTCCTCCCTCACTCCCACCTTTCCCACTTCCCCCAACTGTTCTTGCTGTTGAAATAGAGGTGTGTCTGAGAGGGCAGAAGATTGGAAAGGAAGAAATGACAATTTTCTTAAATTATTTCTAATGTTACCGAGAAGGGGAATTCTGGAGGAAGATGACTATTATAGCTCCATCCTGGGGTGCAATTCTCCCTGTGAAATCTAAATAAGAACACTTGACAATGTAGGATAGGGCTTAAGAAGGCTTTATTTTTTGTGCTTGCAGCAAACGAGACATTGATATTTTCTCAATTACCCTGACTGTGCTAGATCAAAAATGGCCATAAATTTTTTTCAGCCTCTCCCATGAAAAGCTGGTGTGCCTTTCTCCTCCCTTCAAATCTGGGCTGGCTTTGTCAATTGCTTTGACCAGTAAAATGTAGTGGAAGTGATGTATGGCTTCTCAGCAAGGTCTTAAGAGGTCTTGCAGTTTTTGCTCCTTCCCATTTGGAATGTTTGTTTCTCCACCATACTACAAACTGAGCAGTCCTGCCAGATTGCCTGTGTGGAAGAGGTTAGTGCTTTTATACTAACCTGTGACCTATCAACTGTGTGCTTTTCTCTAGCCATATTCAGATGTTTGGGTACAGATGTGAAGTAGTATAAAGTTGAATTCAATTATGACTGGGGCTTAGAGTGTGACAGAGTTCAGGAGAGTCAAGATAACCGATCATGAATGGAAGGGAGTGGTTACAATGATGGCTCATGGAAGGAATATAAGCCCATTAAGGGGGCAAGTGAAGAAGACATGAGGAGGGTAAGGATTTAGGAAAAGGGGCAACATAAATGGATTGAATACAACCTTGTAAGAAGAGGTCCCAGTGGTGTTATTGTTTAGCATCTGATGCTAATACACATTGTGATCACAGGAAAATTACTTACATTTATTGATTTGTATAATCAGGGAGTTGTACTACAATAAACTCTAGGATTTCTTTGCAGCTCTAATGATTTGTCCTTCTACGAGTCCGTGTAAAAGTAGCCTATGACGTAGACACTAATGGGGAATGATTCAGTTTTGCAAAAAAATAAAAATAAAAATAAAAAAATACTGGCAAACCTCTGCTAAGGTCTCTCATAAAAGATTAAGGTTAGTTAGCCACTAATTATTTCTCTCGCTTGTTTGCTGCATTCTTTTTGGATGGGTGCTGCACAAATAAGTACTTTTGGAATAAGCATTTAGAGATTTAATGAGATGTATCTGGAATCGCTGGAAAGATGGGCTAAAGGACAGAACAACACAGGGGGAGGAAGGGGTGCTGGGTTTCTGCCCTGCCTCTGACTCTGTTCTGTTTTGTTGTATAAGTCATGTTTACTGCTTTTACTATGATTTATTAAAAGTTCTGAGAGACTTTGTAATTTTTACTTCTCTCGAATATTTGACTAAATCAGAGCTGGATACACAAGCCCTGGAATAGAAGGGGTATGATTGTATTATTTCACTTGTTCATCAGAATCTAGACTAGATAATAGCTGCCATGATGGCATTTTGGGAAAGATGTGAAAGCAAATAAGACTTTTTACCATCCTATTCAAAGGGTTTTCATTTTAATTGAAAAGAAACTTCTAATACTCATGCCATTGCTTTTGCTGGCAATTGCAGCCACCACTATACGTGACTACTGCAATTTCTTCAAACTTGTCTCTCTGCATTCCTTGGTTCTTGCTTCAGTTTATTTGCCACCTAGCAGCTAGAGGTGACCTTTCATAAAGTAAGTCAGGTTGTTTTACTTCCTTTCTTGAAGCCTCCCGTTGACTTCCTATTAGGTTGAGTATAAAATCCAGACTCCTCATTTTTGCCTTCAAACTCTTGCAGGAAATGGCCCGTCCTGAACTAATTTCTACTTCATTTACCATGTTCCAGATACACTGATCTACTCTCCCCAAAACATGGAGAATTCTTCCCTATCTCAGGACTTGGTACCAGTGGGTCTCTCTACTTGGAAAGCTCTTTCAGATCCCTACAGGGCTCACCGATCACTATAAACACTTGCCTTTTTTTGTTTGTCTTTTCGTTTTCTGTCTCTCTTTGAACTAGACAGAAATATGTGATATGCCCTTGTCTACTCCACTGGCTGGTGTAGCCCCTGTGCCTAGGAGAGCATCTAGTAGGAACACAGCACAATTTTTAATGGCGAAGAGAGGGAGCACATAAGTAGCTGGAGTAGAAGGTAGTTTGTCTAGGGTCACTTGAGGGGGTTTGAGCCTGGGCAATTCAATTCTAAAATACCGGCCATTTCTAAAAATCTTTTATTTTAGTTTGGGGGTACATGTGAAGGTTTGTTACATAGGAAAACTCATGTCATGGGGGTTTGTTGTACAGTTTATTTCATCACTCAGGAATTAAGCCGAGTACCCAATAGTTATCTTTCTGCTCCTCTCCCTCCTCCCACCGTCCACCTTCAAGTAAACCCCAGTGTCTGCTGTTTCCTTCTTTGTGTTCTTAAGTTCTCAGCATTTAGCTCCCACCTGTAAGTGAGAACATGTGATATTTGGTTTTCTGTTCCTGCAATAGTTTTCTGAGGATAATAGCCTCTAGCTCCATCCATGTTCCTGCAAAAGACATGACCTCAGTTTTTCTATGGCTGCATGGTATTCCGTGGTGTATATGTACCACATTTTCTTTATCCAGTCTGTCATCAATGGGCATTTAGGTTGATTCCATGTCTTTGCTGTTGTGAATAGTGCTGCAATGAACATTCGTGTGCATGTGTCTTTGTGGTAGAATGATTTATATTCCTTTGGGTATATACCCAGTAATGGAATTGCTGGGATGAATGGTAGTTCTGCTTTTAGCTCTTTGAGGAATCACCATACTGCTTTCCACAATACTGACCATATTATCTGTCCCATACTATTAAAGCTTTACTTCTTACATCTTGAGAAATCTGTAGCCTTCAAGATTCGGTGCTTAAAATGCAAATAACCCTCTGAGTTTATTTATAAAGTTTGTACCAACTAACGTTTTGGTTCCTAGTGACTACCTAGGAAGAAATAGGATACCGGATGTGTAAGTGGCAAAGTGATGAATGAGGAAGTAAACAAACAGAGCCAAAGGGCAAAGGGGCAACTCGGAAGAAAAATGTCAGAAAAGGGACAAAGTGAAAAAGTGGTGGGAGGAGAGAATTTTACCAGCATTTTGTCTAGAGTGGGAACATTTTTTTTCCCAGTCTACAAGACAGTGGTACTGTTGACAACTGGTAATGTATGTTTCCAAGTTTCAGAAAGTTTTTGTTTTTTAAGCTGATTCTTTCTCTTTTTTTTTGCATAATAAAGTATCAAGCAATTTAAAGCAGATCCTTGATAGTTTTTCTTGGTTACAGATAAATTGGGGAAGGGAAAGCTATGTCTGCTAAAAAACAAGGAGAACCCACCATTATTACATAAGACAATGTAAGTTGCTCAGCATGAGATTTCAAAGGAAGATTTGGTATCCTATAAAGTTGCAGTTTCTATGGTGACAATGTATTTTTAATGACACCATTAAATGGTAGTATGACTAGTTGTAACTAAGGAGTGCTGAATAGTCACAGCTGTGCTGTTTGGAGTTTATGTGTCTATTTTCCAGGATGGTTTTAAATGACTTCAAAAATAAAAGTGTTGTATAACAGAACATCACTTTGGTATATAATGTATGTACATTTTACAAATAGAAAAGACCTTAGAGAATGTGAATTCTCATTTCACTGCATGCATGCACACATGAACATGAGTTAAACACGTATGTGTGCACACTTTATAGACGAAGATGTGGAGACAAAGATTAAGTAGTTTTTCCAGCTTATTTAGCTAGTGACAGAATCAGGGTAAGATCTCAGGTTTTCCCACCTTGAAAGCAGTTTCTGTCTACCATTGCATACTGCTTCTTCCCCACACGATATGGCACACAAGCCACTCCACGTTCCTTTCATACATCACAATTAGTAAGAAGTTGCAGGCTGGGCACTGTGGCTCATGCCTATAATCCCAGCACTTTGGGAGGCTGAGGCAGGCAGATCACAAGGTCAGGAGTTAGAGACCAGCCTGGCCAACATGGTGAAATCCCATCTCTGTTAAAGATACAAAAAATTAGCTGGGCGTGGTGGTGGGTGCCTGTAATCCCAGCTACTCAGGAAGCTGAGGCAGGAGAATCGCTTGAACCCGGGAGGTGGAGGTTGCAGTGAACTGAGATCCCGCCATTGCACTCCAGCCTGGGTGACAGGGCGAGACTCCATCTCAAAAAAAAAAAAAAAAAAAAAAAAAGAAGTTGTAATGAGTTTATATCACCCTGTGGGGTTGCGAGGTGATTAGGACCCAGTTGAAATAGGGATGAACGAGAAATGTAATTGATAGGGTCTGTAGATGCATTTCAAGACCTTTAAAAATTGTTCACAAGTGTGTACATGCACATATTTTTCTAATGAGGGGCTTTACCAGTTCTTAAAGGATTTGTGACCTCTTTCCAAATAAGTGATAAATTATGGCTCTTGCCCCATTTATGATGTCAAAATATCATAAAAAGGAAAAGTAAATGGTATATTGAGAAAAACATTTATGATATAAAAGATTAATAGCCTTAATTTATAAAGAACATATACACATCCAGAAAAATATCAAGACCCAGTTGAAATTAGAGTAAAGGAAATAAATGAAAAATATACCTAACAGGAGGTAAAAATGGTTAATAGAAATGAAAATTATTCTTCCTCATTAGTTATTAGTGAAAAGAAAATTAAAACAATAAAAATTTACCATTTTCACCTATTGAAATAGCACAGATTGAAGACAACCATGATGGTATTCTATGTGGTGAAGAGGCGGTGAGATAACCAGATTTCCATACTGTGAACTGTTACTGGGAGCACAGGTTGGGGTGAAGTTTTTGGGAACTAAATTAATAATTTGGACTAAGAGCCTTAAAAATGTTCATAACCGGCTGGGTATGGTGGCTGATGCCTGTAATCCCAGCACTTTGGGAGGCCAAGGCGGGAGGATCACGAGGTCAGGAGTTTGAGACCAGCCTGACCAATATGGTGAAACCTCGTCTCTACTAAAAATACAAAAATTAGCCAGGCATGGTGGTGCGTGCCTGTAATCCCAGCTACTCAAGAAGCTGAGGCAAGATTATTGAACCCAAGAGGCAGAGGTTGCAGTGAGCTGAGATCACGCCACTGCACTCCAGCCTGGGTGACAGAGCGAGACTCCAAGGCTCTGTCTCAAAAACAAACAAAAAACAAAAAGCTCATAACCAGTAATTCAAATTCCAAGGAAACTCTTTCATTCTAAGGCAATAATCAGAAGTGTTCACTAAGATTTGTCTGTAGAAGTATTTCTTTTAGTGTTACATAAAATAGTAAAAAATGTGGAAAAACACAGATGTCCAACATAGGGAAAAGGTTAAATAAAATATTGCATTTCTGTGAATCCAATAAATTGTCTTGATCATTTTGTTAATGATATGGAAACCTCTTGTGACATAAGATTATATTTAAAACTACCCAGACTTCTAAAATGCTTGTAGATTATTATTCTAATTAGATAACCTAATTAAAAAATACTTGAAGGAAATATACTAAAATGTTAATAATGGTTATCTCCAGGGTCAGGGGATTCTTAATTATTATTTTTTTCCTTTTTGTACTTTTGCATATGTTCTCAGATTTCTATAGTGAATTTTTGTATTATCAGAAGTGAAATAAAAGTTACGTAAAAAAGTTTGCTGAACATATTTTTCATGTTACCTCAGTGGTTCTGATGTCACATAAATCTGTTGTCCTAAAGAATGGTAGAAATTAGAAAGACATCTTTTTGGGGGAAAAAAAAACCCAGCTCACTAAAATGCAATAAAATTGGACCTTTTTTTCATTTTAAAAAAATATCTGTGTATCTGGGTGCAGGGGATCATGCCTGTAATCCCAGCCCTATGGAAGGGTGAGGCAGGTGAAAGGCTTGAGTCTAGGAGTTCGAGACCAGCCTAGGCAATATTTCTATTATAAATAATAATAAAATAAAATAAAATAACATAAAAAAAATCTATGTAACCTATTTGGGCCAGATGCTGAGGAAACACACATGGGCAAGATATTGTTGCTGACACCCACAGTTTATGTTCTACTTGGAAAGATAGGCATTTAATAATGTTAATAACACAGCTCATTTGTACTTTGTCGTGTGGCAACATGAAGAAAAGAGTGATGAGGGATTCCTGAGGAAATAGAGGGCTGGCATGATATTTGATTCAAGTCCTGAATGATGGGTAGGAGGTCATGAGGTGAGCGAAAATGAAATGATTTGCCCCAATAAAGGGAAGAAGATGTGTTAAGCACGGGGACATAGCAGAGGTGTACTGTTTTGAGAACTGGCCTTTTAATTTGGCCAGAAAGATAGAGAAAGGCCAGATGTTGCAAGCTGTTTGTTTGTCAGATGTCTGGACCATGCTTGTAAGCAAAAAGAGGTTATTAAAGTCACTGAGCCATACAAGTAAATCAGATTTGATCAGATAATGAATGTGTGAAGGAATCATCTTTGCCTGCAGCAACAGAAATAATGATTCCAGAATCAGCCATTCAATCATTATTCAGATCTTTTTATTGTAACAATACTCAATATGGTAGAGCTTTAAAAAAAATCTAAAGGTTCTATCAAGGTGCTGCTTTGCAGTGATTATCCCAGAGAGGATATCTGATATCAGAGATGCATTGGTTGGGCACAAAATGGATTAATGTGGCCAAAACCACAGTCTGCTTGTAAATTCAGTTGGCAGACCAAAAATTTTGTTTTGTGGCTGCCAGCTCCATGAAGCAGTTTGCAATGGCATCTGCTATTTATAAAAGCTGTTTATATGTTGGAAGAGTGTGGCTGCATCCATATCAAATCTTAACTCTAAATTAAAATTGAGCAAAGTGCGGGTTCCCTATATGTGCTTCACTTCAGTGTCCTGGTGAAGTTCCGTGGTGATCTTTATAATAAGAAGGTTATCTAATGGTCTAAGAACACTCTGGTTGTCTTTGCTTGGCCCAGGTATTATTCCTGAGCTTGCTATTAAATTGGTGCAAATGTGATTGCGGTTTTTGCCATTACTTTTAATGGCAAAACCATTACTTTTAATGGCAAAACCATTACTTTTAATGGCAAAAACTGCAATTATTTTTGCACCTACCTAATACAATCACTAATTACAACATGGGTGTATTTATCCCTCACATTTCTCAAGTGCCAGTACTTTTTAGAAGGATCACTTTTTTCAGGACTATCATTGCATTGTTTCTGAATTGTGACGCTCTCCCACTTCCCAGTTGTAATAGTAGATAAAAAATAGTAGTAATAGAGATAAATAACCAACTCTCAAATTAACTTACCCCTATATCCATATTCTTGGTTATTTTATTTTATTTTATTTATTTATTTATTTTTGAGATGGAGTCTCGCCCTGTCGCCCAGGCTGGAGTGCAGTGGCACGATCTCAGCTCACTGCAAGCTCCGCCTCCTGGGTTCACGCCATTCTCCTACCTCAGCCTCCCAAGTAGCTGGGACTACAGGTGGCCGTCACCACGCCTGGCTAATTTTTTTGTATTTTTAATAGAGATGGGGCTTCATCGTGTTAGCCAGGATGGTCTCGATTTCCTGATCCCATGATCAGTCTGCCTCGGCCTCCCAAAGTGCTGGGATTACAGGCGTGAGCCACCGCGCCCGGGCCATTCTTGGTTATCTTTTAAAAGCATCTACCAGTTTAATTTATATTTAAGATATGTAGCTCCAGATATGTAGCTTAGTTCTTGAATACTAGTGGTGATTATGTAAAAGTGTTATTTAAGTATTTCCTGAGATTTATCTTTCTCTCCTCTGCCGAGTGGTGGGAGGGAAGCTGCATGCTTATTCGTCACCTTATTTAGGATGATGTTGTTTAGTGAAAGAGGATTAGATTGGGATGCAGAAGACATAGTTCAATTTCAGCTTCAAAGTTTACTCACTATATGATCTGTGATGGTTAACTTTATGTGTCAACTCGACTGGGCAAGGGATGCCCAAATAGCGGGTAAAACATTATTTCTGAGTGTGTCTGTGAGGTTGCTTCCAGAAGAGATTATATTTGAAGTGATAGACTGAGTAAAGATCTTTCCTTACCAATATGGGAGGGCATCGTTCAATCCATTGAGGGCTCAAATAGAATAAAAAGGTGAGGAAGAGTGAATTCACTCCTTTTCTTCTTTAGCTGAGACATCCATCTTCTCCTGCCCTTGGGCAGCAGACCTCTTGGTTCTTGAGCCTTCAGACTCTGGGACTTACACCAGTCTCAGCTTCCCACTCCCATCCCTGGTTCTTGGATCTTCTGACTTGGACTGAATTATATCATGGGCTTTCCTGATTCTTCAGCTTGCAGATGGCATATTATTAGACTTCTCAACCTCCATAGTTACATAAACCAATTCCCATAATAAATCTCCTTTTCTCTATCTCTATAAATCCTATTGGTTCTGTTTCTCTGAAGAACTCTAACTAATATACACCTTAAGCCAAGAACTGCTTAATTTCACTACAGTTTTTTCCTATATTCTTTATTTGTTGGTCATATGTTATCCTAAGATGAATCTCTGAAACCTGCTGGATAAACAGACTTTTTAGAGAGATCTCGAAATAGAGAAAAACTTCAGGAGAGGATTTAAAACATAGTAATTTCTGGAAAATAAGATAGCAAGACAGCAAGGAAGATAAGGAGGTATGAAACTCAGGGAATCCACAAGAGTTAGAGAAGTGCAAGGAAATCCAGGGCCTAAGAGAACATTTCTCCATTGAAAGAAAGCAGTGGGGCTTATCTAAAATAATCATAATCATAATGAAAGGATACATGTCAGGTAGGAAAGAGCTTTAAAATATCTGATGCAGAAGACTGTGGGGAACAAGGAGACATAAAGAATTAATGCAATGAAGTAAGTGATGGGAAAGATTTTTCTTTTTTGTAGAAAATAGCCCAGGATGAATCACAAGCTATAGACTAAACTCGGTTTATTTACTTGGAGTCTGAGAAAACAGTTTAGGGCTATTTAGTGAAAAGCACTCTTGGAAAATTACATGTAGATACCACTTCGTTTGATAAACCATACTCTGCTTTTGCTCTGAGACTTTCAACATTAGAGCAGAAATGTTTCCTTAGAGACTTAAAAATATTTTAAGAGACAATGCTTTAGAGCAATTCTAGGTTTACAGAAAAATTGCACAGAAATGAGACAGAGTTCCCAAATAATCCCCCTTCTCTCACAAGAACTTTCCCCTATTATTAAAATCTTGGGCCAGGCACGGTGGCTCATGCCTGTAATCCCAGCACTTTGGGAGGCTGAGGTGGGCGGATCACTTGAGGTCAGGAGTTTGAGACCAGCCTGGCCAACACGGTGAAACCCAATCTCTACTGAAAATACAAAAAATTAGCCAGACGTGGTGGCGCACACCTACAATCCCAGCTACTTGGGAGGCTGAGACAGGAGAATGGCTTGAACCCGGGGGGTGAAGGTTGCAGTGAGCCAAGATTGTACCACTGTACTCCAGCCTGGGCAACAGAGTGAGACTTTGTCTCAAAAAAAAAAAAAAAAATCTTGCATTAGTGTGGTACATTTGTTATAATTAGTGAACCAATACAGATGGATTATTATTAACTAAAGTGCACAATTTATTTTAGGGCTCACTCTTTTGTTGTATAGTTCTAGGAATTTTGACAAATGCATGTCTCCACCATTACAGTATCATACAGAACACTTTCACTGTCCTCAAAATCCTGCTTACCCCTCTCTTCCTTTTCCTCAACCTGTGGCAACCACTGATCTTTTTGCTCTCTCTCTTCCTGGTTTTGTCTAATATGTCATATAGCTGGAATCATATAGTACATAACCTTTTCAGATAGGCCTCTTTTACTTAGTAATATGCATTTAAGTTTCCTCCACATCTTTCATGACCTGCTAACTCTTTTCTTGTTAGTGTTGACTAATATTCCATTGTCTGTATGTACCACAGTCTATTCATTCACCTACTAAAGGACATCTTGGTTGTTTCCAAGTTTTGGCAATTAGGTGCTATAAACATCTGTGTACCAGTTTGTGTGGATGTAAGTTTTCAAATCATTTGGGTAAATATTAAGATGTGTGATTACTGGATATGTAGTAAAAATTTGTTTAGTTTTGTAAGAAACTGCCAAACCATCTTTCAAAGTGATTCCACCATTTTTTGTTCCTACCAACAGTGGAAGTTCCTGTCGCTCCACATCCTCATCGGCATTTGGTGGTGTCAGTTTTGGATTTTAGCCATTCTATATATGTGTAGTGCCACCTTACTGTTGTTTTAATTTGCAATTCCCTGCATATGATGTTGAGCATCTTTTAATTTTCTTATTTGACATCTGTATATCTCTGGTAAGGCATCTGTTCAGTGATTTTGCCCATTTTAAAACTGAGCTAAGTTCAGAACAAGGATCTCTGAGGGAGAAAAAAAGAAGTAAAATTGATCCACTGTTTTTGAGTTTTAACAGTTGTTTGCATATTTTGAACACAAGACCTTTATTAGTTATGTAGTTTGCAAAGATTTTCTCCCGGTCAGTAAGTTAGTTGCCTTTTTAATCTCTTAAGAGTGGATTCTGCAAAGCAGGAGTTTTTAATTTCAATGAAGTCCAACTTATCAATTTATTTTTCCTTGATCATGCTTTTGTTGTTGTATTTAAAAGCTCACTTTAGGTCACCTTGCTTGTCTCTTGTTTTCTTCTAGAAGTTTTAAAGTTTTGTGCCTTTCATTTAGATCTACGATCCAGTTTTAGTTAATTTTTGTAAAAGGTACAAGGCCCGTGTCTAGATTCTTCTTCGTCCTCCCCCTACTGCCCTTCCCCTGCCCTCCTCCTCCCCCTCCTTCTTCCTCCTCCTCCTCCCCCTCCTTCTTCCTCCTCCTCCTCCCCCTCCTTCTTCCTCCTCCCCCTCCTTCTTCCTCCTCCTCCTCCCCCTCCTTCTTCCTCCTCCTTCTCCTTCTTCTTCCTCCTCCTCCTCCTCCGTCTTCCTCCTCCTCCCTTCTTCCTCCTCCTCCCCCTCCTTCTTCCTCCTCCTCCTCCTTCTTCCTCCTCCTCCTCCTTCTCCTTCTTCCTCCTCCTCTTTCTCCTTCTTCTTTCTCCTCCTCTTTCCTCCTTCCTCCTTCCTCCAAGTATTTTCTTTTTCAGTATTGTGTTGGCTATTTTGGGTCTTGCCTTTCCATGTAAACTTTAGAACCAGCTTGTTAATAGCCAGTTTGTCTAAAGAGAAAAAACAAGCATCAAAACCAGATTCAGTTATGGCAGAGATCAGGAATTATCAGACTGGTATTTTAAAATAATTATGATTACTAAGCAAAGAGTGGAAAAAGTGGACAACATACAAGAATAGGTGCATAATGTAAGCGGAGAGGTAGAAACTCTAAGAAAGAATCAAAAGGAAATGCTAGAAATAAAAAATATAAATAAAAAAGAACCGTAACAAAAATAATGCCTTTTATAGGCTATCAATGGACCGGGCATGGCCAAGGAAAGACTCAGTGAGTTTGAACGTATATCAAGAGAACCTTTCAAATTTAAGATGCAAAGGGAAAAGAATAAAACAAATGGAACAAAATTATCAGGAACTCTGGGAGAATTACAAAATGTGTGGCATATGTGTAAGGGAATACCAGGAGAAGAAGGAGAGAAAGAGACAGGACACAGTGGCTCACGCCTGTAATCTCAGCACTTTGGGAAGCCAAAGTGGGCAAATCGTTTCATTCCAGGAGTCAGATATCAGCCTGGGTAGCATGGCAAAACCCCATATCTACTACTAAAAAAACAAAAAAATGTTAGCGGGGCCGGGTGGCATATACCTGTAGCCCCAGCTACTTGGAAGGCTGAGGTGGGAGAATCACCTGAGCCAGGAAGTTGAGGCTGCAGTGATCTGTGATTGTGCCACTGCACTCCAGCCTGGCTGATGAGAGTGAGACTCCATCTCGGGTGGGGTGGGGGGAAGAAGGGGTGGGGGGAGAGAGAGAGAGACAGAGACAGAGAAAGAGAGAGAGAGAGAGAGAGAATATTTGAAGTAATAATGACTGAGAATTTTCTGAGATTAATGACAGACACCAAACCACAGATTCAGGAAGCCCAAAAAACACTCCTATGGTGTGAATATTTGTGCCCTCCAAAACTTGTGTTGAAATTTAATCCCAAATGTGGCAGTATTGAGAGGCAAGATCTTTATGAGGTGATTGAATGGATTAATCCATTCATGGATTAGTGGGTTAGTAAATTAATGGGTTATCATGGGAGCAGGACTAGTGGCTGTATAAGAAGAGCAAGGGAGAGCTGAGCTAGCATGCTCAGCCTCTCACTATGTCATGCTCCATGCCATCTTTGCAGAGTCCCCACCAGCAAGAAGGCACTCATCAGGTAAACCGCTCAACCTTGAACTTCCCAGCTTCCATAATTATAAGAAATAATTTCCTTTTCTTTATAAATTTTGCAGTTTTAGGGATTCTATTATTAGCAGCAGAAAATGAACTGAAACAAACACCAAGCATGATAAAGAACAAAAGATTTATACCTAGGATATCATGTTTAAACTAAAGCAACTCAAAGACAAAGAGAACATCTTAAAATAAGCCAGGAGGAATAAACACCTTGCCCCTAGAGGAGCAAGGATAAGAATTACATCAGACTTTTCTTTATAAATCATACAAGCAAGAAGATAGTGGTGTGAAATATTTAAAGCATTGAA
The DNA here is from genome assembly GCF_028878055.3 of Symphalangus syndactylus. Classification (NCBI taxonomy): domain Eukaryota; kingdom Metazoa; phylum Chordata; class Mammalia; order Primates; family Hylobatidae; genus Symphalangus; species Symphalangus syndactylus. The sequence goes on along the minus strand of NC_072423.2, from coordinate 68,362,998 downwards.
AGAAAAAATGCACCAACCTAGAATTCTTGTATCTAGTAAACTTATCCTTCAAAACTGAAAGAGGAATAAAGATTTTCTAAAACAAACAAAAGGTGAGGAAATTTGTTGCCAGAAGACCCACCCTGAAAGCAATGTTTAAAAAATTCTTTAGAAAGAAAAAGGTGATTTAAGTCAGAAACAGATCTACATACAGAAAGAGTGTTAGAGAAGGAATAAATGAGGGTAAAATAATATATTTTGTTTTTCTTATTCTCAACTTATTGATAAGTTTGTTTAAAACAATAATGGCAACCATACGTTGGGAAATTATAACTTATAAATGAGTGGAATGAAGCAATGTTATAGAGAACAGCACAGAGGAACTGGGAATATTCTGTTATGAAGTACTTGTACTACCTGTGAGATGGCATAGTGTAATTTGACTTGGATTAGTTGTAAATGTCCATTGCAAAATCTAGGGTAACAACCCAACAAATTATAAAAAGTATAATTGATATGCTGAGGGAGGAGAGAAAAATGAATCATATAAAATGCTCAGTTAAAACCAGAGAAGGTAGAAAAAGGTGAAAGATAAAAAAGAAACAAGAGCAAGGGCAATGAATAGAAAATAGTTACAACTGTAGTAGATATCACTCTAACTATGTCAACAATCACATTAAATGTCAAAATACACCAACTGAAAGGCAAAGACTATCAAAGTGTACCAAAAAACATGACCCAATTATTTGTTATTGACAGGAAACTAATTTTAAATATAAAGACACAGATGGATTAAAATTTAATGGATGAGGAAAGGTATACCATGCTAATGCTGATCAGTTGAAAGCTGGAGTAGGTATGTTAGTTTTAGACAAAGCAAACTTCAGGACAAAAAAATTATAAGGATAAAAAGGGCCACTACACAGTGATAAAGGGTTTAATTCTCTAAAAGAAAGTAACATTTCTTAATGTTTATGTTCAGATATTTTTGAATGTATTTTATATTTTGTTAAAGGCTGATCAATGTAGTGCAATTAACATGGGACTTGGAATCAGACATTTTTTTCTTTTTCTTTTTGAAACAGAGTCACACTCTGTGGCCAAGGCTGGAGTGCAGTGGTATGATCTCAGCTCACTGCAACCTCCGCTTCCTGGGTTCAAACGTTTCTCCTGCCTCAGCCTCCCGAGTAGCTGGGATTACAGGAGCATGCCATTACGCTGTTCTTGGAATGTCACAGCTGGACTTTCTGCCTTGTGAGGATTAACCAGTGGAGCTTAGTGTCCTTTGTCAGGGGCTGTCTCTGAGTTAGCTCTCCCCATTAACCCTCACGTTACTATAGTGCCTGTCTCTCCTCCTCAGTGACTTGTCTCTTCCCTTTTCTCCTTCCTCCTCCCCTCTGCCTTTCCACCTCTCTTCTGCTCCTTTTATTTCTTTTCCTCCTACCACCTCTAAAGTTGATTTGAGGTGTCTTCCTTTAAGATTTCAGGGAAAAGGGGTTATTCCCCTTCTGTTAAAGGCTGCTGTAATCACTGGCTTACAGAATTAATGAAGCTTTCAGGGGAAGTTCTTTTTCATTTTTTCTAGCAGGTTAAGAAATCATACACCCAGGGCTTGCTCTAGGCAAAGTGTTGAAGCTGAGACGTTGATCTCTAGTGCCTCCAGGTTCTCTTTCCATTTCTTTCCCTCTCACGGCTTCCCTTTCACCTTCAGTCACCAGCTGCCCTCCCACCTCCCATCCCTGTCCCAACTCCCACCAGTCAAGACTTGCTCTTAGGAAAGAATGATATCCTTAATGATTATCTTCAATAGTACCCAGAGTTTAATTGAACAAAGAATTATTCTTGATTTGGGCAGTTTCTGAAACAAAATACGTTCAGAGAGGCTCCAGCACAGCCATGTGGTTGAAGATTTAAGGGCAGAAAAAGGAAAGTGACATATAGAAAATGGAAGTGAGGTACAGAAGCAGCTGGATTGGTTATAGCTCCATGTTTGCCTTATTTGAACATGGTTTGAACAGTTGGTCGACTTTGATTGGCTGAAACTTGGTGATTGGCATAAGAGTAGCTTACAGTTTGTTTACACATCCAGTTAGGCTACAGTTTACTATGTATGGAGAAACCTTTATGCCAAACTTAAAATACGGAAGGAGGCAGCTTTAGGCTAAACTTAACAGAGGATTAATATTCCCTAAATATTAGAGCTTTTAAAAATGGAGAAGGCAGGAGAAGGCTGATGTCCCAGCTTGAAGACAGGTAGAGATAGCAAATTCATCCTTACTCTAGCCTTTAGTTGTATATAGGCCTCCAAAAAATTGGTTGAGATCTACCCACATTGGGGAGGGCAGTTTGCTTTACTCAGTGCCCTAATTCAAATGCTTCAGGATGGTGGGGAACATGGTAAGGCAAGTGAATTCCATGAACATGGGCCCACTGCCATGCTTCTTTTGTTGTGAAGTGAATTCCTTGATCAGAAGCAATGCTGTATGAGTACCATGATTGTTGATTAGGAATTCTATAAGTACATGGATGGTAGGTTTGGTAAAAGTATTGCAGGCAGAGAAGGCAAATCTGTATCCAGAGTAAGGTCTATTTCAAAATAAGAACAAAATATTGCTGTTTCCAAAATGGAAGCCTTCTAATGTATTCAATCACCTCAGGGAGTGGTGTCGTACTGGGGACCATGTTGCTTTCTGCTGCTGGCAGATTGGGCACTCAGCAGTGGCCCTAGCTAGGTTGGTCTTGGAGAGTGGAAGTCCATGTTGCTGAGCCCATGCATAACCTCCATCCCTACCACCATGGTCCCTTTGTTCATGAGTCCTTTGGGCGATGGCAGGGGTGGCTGGGGAAAGAGGCTGCCTGGTGTCCACAGAACGAGTCAGTCTATCCACTTGATTATTAAAATCCTCTTCTCTGGAGGTTGCTCAGCATGCTGAGGTGAGCATTAATATGGAACACAAATATCTTCACATTTTCTGCTCATCCAGAGAGGTCTATCCACATATTTCTTCCCCACATTTCTTTGTCACTTATTTTTAATCACCTTCATTTCAGGTCCCTGACCATTGAGCTAAATGACTGCCCACAGCCCATGAATCGGCCCATGTCTGGCCTTTTATCCTTCTGAGCAAAGTGAACAACCAGGTACACTGCTTGAAGTCCTGCCCACTGGGATTATGTTCCTTCACTGCTGTCCCTCAGGGATGTCCCAGAAAGGGGCTGTAGTGCTGCAGCTGTCCTCTTTCAAGAGCTGCCTGAATATTAGGCAGAGCCTTCTGCAAACCAGGCCCAAGTGTTTTCTTCCTCTGTCAACTGATCATAGGGAACTTCCCACAAGGCCATAGATGCAGGCTGGGAGAGAGAAGACAGTATAGCAGGACTGTGGGCCATGGGCATTTGGGTCACTTCTTCATGTAATTTACTGTGCCTTCAGGGCCTGCTTGTACCTGATCACATATAACCAACTTTCATTCAATGATGGAATGCTGCCATGCATGACCAACATGATAGCGTTGTGGGCCAGATAATACCCAGTTCATGAAAGACAGCTCTGGTCCCATGGTAATTTGGAGACCCACAGTCAAGTGTTCACTCTCTATGGAGGTTAGTAGCAGGCCAAGAGCCATTGCTCAAAAGGAGAGCAATTATTTGTGGAGGATGGCAGGTCTTAATTAAAAAATTCTAAGGGTCTGCACTGCCATTCACCTATAGAGGCCTGCCAAAAGCTCCAGATAGCATCCATGTCTGCCACTGACACCTCAAGCACTGCTGGATCTGCTGGACCATGTGGCCCAAGTAGCAGCACAGGTTGCACAGAAGCCTTGACCTGTTACAGAGCCTCCTCCTGTTCTGGGCCCCCCTAAAAAGTAGCAGCTTTTTGGGTCACTTGGTAACACACCCAAATGAGGAATATGTTGCCTCCAAAATGCAAAGAGATCCACAAGGCATTTTGCTTCTTTTTTGGTTGTGGGATGGGCCAGATGAGGCAACTTAACTTTCACCTTAGGAGGGATATCTCAACATGCCCCACACACCGGGGCCTCTGGAAATTTCACTGAGGTAGAAGGCTCCTGATTTTTAGTCAGATTTATTTCCCACCCTGTGACATCTAAATGTCTTATCAATAAGTCTAGAGCTATGTCTTGCTCATTAGATCTAATCAGCATCATGTCCTCAACGTAATGGACCTGTGTGACAACTTATAGATAGTGTTCAAGATCCCTGTGACCTAAATGATGACATCAGGCTGGAGGGTTGATAGACCTCTGAGGAAAGACAGTGTAGATGTATTGCTGGCCTTGCCAGCTGAAAGCAAACTGCTTCTGGTGGGCTGTATTGACAGGTATGGAGAAAAAGGCATTTGCCAGGTTAGTAGCTGCATTCCAGATACTAGGGAGTGTGTTAATTTTCTCAAGTAATGAACATATGCATTTGCATTTTGACCCTACAATCCTGCTTCGAGGTATCTATTAAGATTTGTAGACAAAAAACATAAAATTACTGATGCAGAAGGTAATTTACTGCTGTACCAATTGAAACAGAAAAATCCTCTACCCAATGTTCATGAGTAGAAGACTGGTGAATAAATTTTGAGGTAGCCACATAATGCACTACTGTGTAGGTGTAGATAGAAGTGAGGAGGGTCTCTATACACTGATATGGAAAGATCCCTAGGACACAGTAAGGTACAGAACAGTGTGCACAGCAGGCCACCTTTTATTTGAGGAGTGAGGGATGAATGAGAAGTACTGATATATGTATTTATATATGATATTATGTATAATATGTATTATGAAACATGTAATATAAAATGTACAAAATATAATAATAAATGATAACATATTAGCATTCTCCAGAGAAACAGAACTAATAGGTTGATACATAGAGAAACAGAACTAATGGGGACTGGGGCAGGTATCTCTGATGCTTGTGCTCTGTCTCCTTGAACCACCTCTGATTTTGGCCTCAGGGCTGGTGGACAGATCTGTTGCACTCAGATTCCTCTCCCACTACCAACATTCCTCCTCAGTGCACATGAAGTCTTTTTGCTCCCTGCTCTTGAGCCTTCTGTGTCACCCCTTGAGTTCCCCTGGCCCCAGCATTCTGATTCAGCCCAGAGAGTGAAGAGTTAACGTCCCCAGGAGCAACCTTCAACCTAGAGATGGGAACTGATGGACAAAGGGTCCTGCCTCTTATTTTCCAGGTGGATTATTCTTGGACATCTTCACGCTTCTCAGGAGGTCCCAGTGGACTTGCTAATGCATACTTTTGTTGCTTTTTCTTCCTTTCCTGTGTCACTGGCCCTGCTCCGTCGCTACCGTTTTCTGGGATCAACTCCCAAATCAACCTTCTGCACCTATGCTCTTGTCCCAGACTCTACATGGGGGACAAAAACTAGGACAGAATCTCTGTAATGGATAGATCAGGCTGGTAGCTCATGACCTCACTGGCTCAGGCCTCATCACAGAGAAACAACCAGACACTGTGTCTCCAGCACCACACATATTCTTTTCAAAAACGGAGCTTGAATCTGATCAGGCCTCTAAGCTGATAGTTAATAAGAACAGGTTCAACTATTCCCTGGGGAGGCAATCGGTAATCCAGAATGTGGGAAATTTGGCAAGACAAATGATCTAGTATTTTCCACAACCAAATGGTACAAGAAAAAAGAGAGAGGAGAATCCTATAGATTAAAGAAGGTTAAAGAGAGGTATCAACAAATCTAGTGGGTTTAGCTGTATGTAAAAGTTGCAAAGTAAAAATTACCCAATAGTCAGGGGAGTTGTTGATAGTAAGGAACTGTTATTAATTTTTGAGTGTGCTATTTGATTATACAGAAAAAGAATCCTATCTTGTATATTGAAGTATTTGTGAGTGAAGTGATATGTTGGAGATTTAATAATCCAGTGGGTGGGGAAATCGGTGGAGTATAGATGAAATGAGACTATCTCAGGATAATGGCTTGGAGGTGGCTGATGGATGGGAGGCTTAATATGTTCATCGTAAAAGTTTTCTTCAAGAATGTATGTTTCTCAAGATACAGAAATGAAAAACTAACGTACTGGAACTTCTAAAACAGACATATGCTGTGACCTTATGACCTTATGCTGAGCCATTTGGCTTTTTTTGTCCCTCTGGGACTGTTATTTGAGAAACGTGAATGGTTGGAGATTAACACGGTGCTTTCTTGCAGGAAGTGATGGGATCCTATGAGACAGGGATTCTTCGAGTCATAATCTTTTTGGAGACTATTGGGAGCTGAAGGTGAGGTTTGGTGGTGTATTTGCATCTGCTTAATGTATAATAATGGACTTGCAGATTCATTTCCTGAGCCAGAAACGTTTTCGTTTGATATAGTCCCACTTATTTCCTTTTGCTTTCATTGCCTGTGCTTTTGGTATCATATCCAAAATATCATTGCCAAGATCAGTGTCAAAAAGCTTTGCCCCTATGTTTTCTTCTAAGAGTTTTATGATTTCAGGTCTTACGTTTAAGTCTTTAATCCACTTTGAGTTGATTATTGTGTATGCTATATGATAAGAATCAATATTTGGCAGTGAATATTCAGTTAACTTGTACTCTTCCAGGCAAGGAACTTAATTTTGTTAATTTTGTCTGTTCTATAAGACTCATCCCATTGTCTCCATTTCATGGCGTTTCGTTATATCTGATGGTGTGAACTGAATTTTCTTGGGCATATTCTCACCTGATAGGAGAGGCCTGTGGTAGCTGGTGAAGTCAGTCCCACATCCTCTTATCTGTTTAGATGACCTTTTACCTCACAAGGCAATAAGAAAGGAGTGTGTTCTCTCTAACTCCTGGAAGTGTGGTGAGAACTCATTTGTTTTTAGTGGTGACTATATGTCAGGAACTATGCTATGTGCTTTGTACATACAATCTCACTTCTTTATCTTTCACTGTGGATGGAACATTTCAGATGGCCTTTAAGGGAGGCCCATCCGCCCCTGGAACCTTACCATCTTATCTTTTATTCTGGATGTGAATTTTGGATGTCTCTGTATTAGTTTTCTAGGGCTGTGGTAACAAAGTATCACAGACTGAGTGGCTTAGAAAACAGAAATTTATTGTCTCACCATTCTCCAGGCTGGATATCCAAAATCAAAGTGCTGGCAGGGTTTGTTCTTTGTGAGGGATATAAGGGAAGGATCTGTTGCAGGCCTCTCTCCTTGGCCTGTAGATGGCTGTCTTCTCCCTATGTCTCCTCATATTGTCTTCTCTGTATGATCATCTCTGCATCCAAATTTCCCCCTTTGATAATCACCCCTGTCCTATTGGATTAGGGCCCAGCCTCATGACCTCATTTTTATTTGATTACCTCTGTAAAGTGCTTGTTTCCAAATAAGATCACATTCTGAATTACAGCAGGTTAGGACTTCAACATATATATTTTGGGATGGACCCAATTCAACCCATAAGTCTCCAAAAGGGAAAACTCTTTTTTTTTTTTTTTTTTTTTTTTTGAGACGGAGTCTTGCTCTGTCCCCCAGGCTGGAGTGCAGTGGCGCAATCTCGGTTCACTGCAAGCTCTGCCTCCCGGGCTCACGCCATTCTCCTGCCTCAGCCTCCTGAGTAGCTGGGACTACAGGCGCCCGCCACCACGCCCGGCTAATTTTTTGTATTTTTAGTAGAGACGGGGTTTCACCGTGTTAGCCAGGATGGTCTCGATCTCCTGACCTCGTGATCCGCCCGCCTCGGCCTCCCAAAGTGCTGGGATTACAGGCTTGAGCCACCGCGCCCGGCCGGGAAAACTCTTTATGCTTCTAGAATAGCTCATGGGTTTTCTCAAGATTTGACTTATTCCTTGCTCCTAAGTGAGCACCAGTGAGGAAACTTTCAGAATGGAAAAGGGTAGGAATGTTGGAATTACTATTCTGGGAATTCTTTGAGACAGACATGAGGCTGTTGGCAAACTGTGAAATGTTTGATATTCCATGTGAATTACTATGCTTAAGATTCAACCATTGATTTGATAGTTCACAGAGAATTTGAGCTGCCTGGCACAAATTAACTTTATCTCTTTTCATTAACTTTGTCTCTTGCTCTGACTTTTCAGTAACAGACAACAAAAGAGTTGAAGGAGGCAGAGGCTCTATTGATGTCAGAATTTTTGCACTTGATGTGAGGGAAGTAGTAAATGCAAAGGAAGAAAACCTTATTGATACTTTCATTTTGGCCACAGGAATATATCCTTTTCCACTTAAAGAAATCTAGCTATGGAGGAAGAAGTGGAAATAATTCCCTTAACAATACATAGAACAAAAAATTTAACCAATAAATAGAACAAAAAGTAGAACAAGTAGGACATAGGAGAGAGGGTGTAAGTAGAGATATTTGCAAATCTCAAAGAAGTCTTGTGGAAATGGTGAGAAATAAAGGTGGGGAGGTGGGTCTCGTGTGGCTCCGGGAAAATGGTGAGAAACAAAGGTGGGGAAGTGGGCCTCATGTGCCTCTGGGAAAATGATGAGAAATAAAGGTGGGGACATGGGTCTTGTGTGGCTCTGGGAAAATGGTAAGAAATAACGGTGGGGAGGTGGGTCTTGTGTAGTCCTGGGAGGGAAAAAGTAAAGGAGCACTTGTGGAAGCAAGTGCACCTCAGGATGTGGGATAGCCAATGGCAGAAGCTTGCCTGGATCCTGATATTTCCAGTTCCCACACGGCCTGGTTCACCTGTGGCCCCAGGTGCTTGTCGCATTCAGTTTGGTGCACCTGGATGTGTAACCACCCAAGTGCTCTCTGATTTCTGCCTTAAGATGTAGGCTCGTCCTATGTGCTTCTCCATTAAACCACCATCCAGTCTTCATTCTTGAATTGCAGTGTGTGTTTTGCTCCACATGCTCACCTGCTTTTAAAGATCCTTTCAGTCAGCGATGGAGAAGGGAAAATTTCTCCACCAGCTCACTAGTGTCGTGGAACTCTGACTGCAGCCTTCTTCCTTTCCTTCTTTTCTGGCTTAGGAAATGAGTTTGCAGCTGGACTGCAACCCCTATTCCACTGTCTAGCTGCTTGAGGAAAGTGAAATCAGAAATCTGCTCATAAAAACTTGTTACAGATATAAAATATGTATTATATATTCTTTAGTTTTAGAGACGATGTGGCTTAAGTGTATTTGCTCTGGTCATGAAAAGCAAATCCAACATGTGGGGCAGTTGTCAGTAGTTGTTTTTATCCTTAGATGCTTCTACCTGCCACGCCTCCTGGCTAGGATTTGACATACCAAACTCTGGGTTGTCAGAAGTTGGAAAGAGGAATGCTGAGACTGGGTGATCACAGACAGGATCTAAAATGGAGAGCACGCTAAAGAAGATGCTGAGGAAAAGGAAGAAAATGAAGGCTTTGGGTATTCTGTAAAAGCAGCAAATGTGTTTCTTGTGGAAAGCAACATGGTTGTAGTTTCTAAAGGAAGCCCTCTAGATTGCAGAGGCTGGGACTGGAGGCTGCCTGTGGCATCCTCTCTCTCCTTGACTTCTAAACTCCTGCTCCCTTCTTGCCTCTTTGCTTGAAATCTTCTAAATTTATTTGCCTCTCTCTTCTGTCTACTCCTTCCTTCCTGTTCCATCTCAATACTCCCACAGGGATGGAAGGTGTGGAGCAGGCTCTTTGGTTCTTTTTTTAGAGACAGGGCCTTGCTCTGTCACCCAGGCTGGAGCACAGGGGCACGATTGTGACTCACTGCAGCCTTGAACTCCTGGGCTTAAGCAATCCTCCCACTTCAGCCTTCTGAGTAGCTGGGACTACAAGCATGCACCACCATGCCTGGCTAATTTTTAAAGTTTTATTTTGTAGAGAGACTGGGTCTCACTATGTTGCCCAGGCTGGTTTTGATCTCCTAGCTTCCGGTGATCCTCCCACCTCAGTCTCCCAAAGTGCTGGGATTAGAGGCATGAGTCACCGCACCTGTCTAAGAAGCAAATTGTTAATGAAAAATGAGGACAAAAGGCCCTGACATCATAGTGAAATTCATTGAAATTCATACACATAGTATTAATGGAATAGAGTCTGTATTTTGATACTCAAACTGTTAATAGTTATTAATGGTCAGGGCTAGAACTTTCACTGTAATAATGAACAGTTTCTTATCTCAAAATAAGGAAATAACATTGACTTCTCATGGCAGATGTCAACAATAACTCTTCTGTGACTCCATAGGTCTGGATCTAAAAGAAAAAACAACCCTCCCCCCAAAAAACTATAATAACTCCTCTGGAGGGCACCTTTTTCTCACACATTGGTGGGTATATGCATACATAGATGCATATAGATAGATAGATAGATAGATCCCCTATATATGTATACACACAACATACACATATAAAGAGAGATGGATGCATGGATGCCATTGGTTAGATATTTATCAGCCATTTCTCTCTATTCTTCTTTGTAGGCAGTACCCTGATTTTATTTACGGGTTTCACCTACATGTGCTCAGGGAATATGATCCTCTTCCCAGCTCCAGAGGGTAAATCATGATTGGTCTAGTCCAGTCAGGTGATCTTATCACCCTTGCCAGTGACTGATTTGGGAATGGGCAGATGACTCAATATTGGTCAATGAAACTCAAGGGTAGGTCTGTTGGGAGGCTTCTGGGAAAGGTTTCTATATCTCAAAACAAAACAAAAACAAAAACAAAAAAAACAAAAACCCAAAAACAAAAACTCAACAAACAAAAACTAGATAGCCAGTGTGGAATTCGTCCCTTCTTCACTGGATGTTATGTGTCATCTGTGATGCCTAGACTGACAGGAATCTCAGGGCTATGACAGGAGGCAATACTGACATGCCAGAACGAAAGGCAGAATAACTTGTGTCCTGCTCATTGTCCTACTGCTGGGCTCTTTGTTTTGTTTGCCATTTGTTTTGTCATGCTTCTAACTGATTAAGCTGCCTTTGTGTAGAGCTTGATCTGAGAAGCTGGAATATACTGTTTACATAATTGTTTCAAATATATCCCGAATGTATGTTAGGTAAGGTTGCCAACATAGGCTGAAATATGGGCAGCTAGCTATGAGGAAGAGATACGGTGAGGTAGTTAAGATGTAGGCTCTGGAATCAGTTGTCTCACTGTGACTGTGTGTTTCAGCCCCTAGTTCCCGGTGGAATCTAGGAAAATTATTTAGCCTTTCTGGCCATCAGTTGCTTAATATGTAAAATGTGGATAATAATAATAATACTTGCTTAGATATAAAGGAGGAGTGGAGGCAAGATATTGAGCCCCTTGGTGGGCACACAGTAAATATCCAATAAATGTTAGACATTATAATTACTACACTTGAGAATATAAATCTAGGGGGTGGAAAACAATAATTTTCCCTTGATCCATCATACTACAACAAAAGATTGCGTATTAACAAGAGAAAGCAAACAAGTTTATTAACATGTTTATTTCATACATAGATGGGAAATAGGCACAAAATGAGTAATTCTCAAAGAAGTGGCTTAGAACTTGGCTTATATAGTATCTTCAACAAAGAATTATACATTTTTAGAGAAGTGACAAGACAAAGGAAAAGGACCTTGAGTCTCATAAGGCAACAAGTTGTGGGAAGGCAAATGAATGGGAAACAAATGGTAGATAAAAGCTAGTTAGTACAATTGGTTATGTAGATGCCTCTGATGTCATCTTCAGGCTGACCAGGGTCTAAAGTTGACTTTCGTGATCAACATTTGTCCTTTCTGGTGATGGGGGTGGAAGGGCACCTTTGTAAACTTATGTCCTAGTTTTAGGCAGATAAGAGGAGTACAGACAGCTTTCCTCGTATCTGCTTCTTCTCAATTGGCTTCAGCTCAAAATAATCCCTATGCTAAAGTGTTATATTTTGGGGTGGCATATTCTGCTGCCCTTCATAAATAAGTGCTCTAGAAAAGATATAACACATGTGAAGTGGTTAAAAAAAGTTTCTCAAAGGTAAAAATGGTCTTAGTGTTTGTGATTTTCACCCTTAAGTACAAAAATTTTTAAAAACTCATAATAAAGGCCGGGCGCGGTGGCTCACGCTTGTAATCCCAGCACTTTGGGAGGCCGAGGTGGGTGGATCACAAGGTCAGGAGATCGAGACCACGGTGAAACCCCGTCTCTACTAAAAAATACAAAAAATTAGCCGGGCGTGGTGGCGGGCGCCTGTAGTCCCAGCTACTCGGAGAGGCTGAGGCAGGAGAATGGCGTGAACCCGGGAGGCGGAGCTTGCAGTGAGCCGAGATTGCGCCACTGCACTCCAGCCTGGGTGAAAGAGCAAAGACTCCGTCTCAAAAAAAAAAAAAAAAACTCATAATAAAGACCTGAATAATATTCTCAAAAATATTCATAAAATGTTTTTTTAACAACAGAAAAGTTGAGCTAATTAATGTAAAAAACCCAAGGGACATAATGGAGTTATCTTGCACTAAGTTGAGTAGTAATGTCCTATAGAAAAGAGGAAATTGCAATTTAACAACTAATCTGAGAGGGGAAGGAAATAGAAGAAAGATTTAGGAACAAATTTTCCATTTGTGTTTACCCAAAAGTAATGATCCCTTCACATAATAATGAATTATTGGGAGTTAACTATTGGCTAATATAAACTTGGGCTTTATCTGTGAATCATAATTACTCATAATCAATTATTAGTTATAATTGGGAATTGGCTGCATTGCAGGATAGCATAGCATGACTATCTTCAAAATACCACACCTATCCCTATGCTGAATACGTAATCATGATCTCTTCAAGCACACAATAGCATATTTGCTCCTGGTATATGTTTGTATTGATTTTATGATATAGTTGTAAATTGTTTTGTCAGAAATAAATATTGTAAAGGAAAAAGATCAGTTGATTTAAGAATATGATGCTGACTTTTAGCTGTAGCTGCTTATAAGAAAGCTTGAGTAGTAGTCTAGCATTCCCTGTAGAATTCTATAACAGATTAAGTGTCATGCAAAACATTTTGGCGTTTATCATTATAATATAATAGAAAGGTACCTTATGGGGATGAGGCTAGAAAAGGCTTTTATATGATTACATCATATGGTGATAGATGCTAACAATTTGTGTTTATTATGAGAACAATTTTAGGAAAGGAATTCTTGATAAATTTTTGCAATTGCTCTTCTCTAGTTGTATAAAAATATAGCTAATATTGTATCATAAATATAAATAACAAAGTTAGAAGCAAGAGGGATTTAAAGTTTGTCTGGATAAAACAAATTAGAATTTGTGCATATTTGCTCAGGTCTTATTTTTATTAAAAGATGATGGAGAAGAATGGAAAAAACAGAACAATTCTGAGAAAATGTTTACTGGAATTATAATTTATGCCTTTGTGACCTCTAGACTAAATTACTGAAGGGCATTGACCAGAAAGAATATTCTTTAAATATTTGAGTTGTAACAATATATAAATAACCCAAGATAGACTGAGAATTGTTAGTAATCTAGAGCTTGCTATTTCTGTATTTGTAGATCTCAGGTCACAAGATAAGCAGCAGGCCTGGTACTACCCCTAGAAATTGATTTTGAAGCTGCTGAGCTGAGAATATGTAAACTTCAGAAATGAAGGTGTCAACTTCTTTCTGACCCTAATAACTTTGGGGCTTATCTTACCAGGAAGAGCTCAAAGGCTCTGCTAGAACCTGCCTGTTACTATATAGCTGGAAGGAGGTAAATATAGTGGGGGTATGTGTACCTCTGTGCATGTGTGTCTTTTACTTGAATGGCTAATAAGTCAATGTCAGTCAACAAAAATTTAACTTATGTTTACTATATATTTAGCATTGTGAATGATACTGTCAAAAGACAAAATTACAAATATTTAAAATCTCAACTGACTTTGTGATTCTAAAATTGGGTAACACCTTACTCCATAAAATAGAATAAATGCTCCAATAAGCTGGACAGAAGGGATTGGCTTTATAGACAGAGAAAGGTTAGAGAAAGAAGAAGCAAAGAATAAAGAGTCGGGAGGGAGGTGGAGAAAAATGGCAAAATAGAACCCTCCAGTGATTGTCCCCTGCAGAAACACCAAATTGAACAATTATTCACACGAGAGCACTTCCATTAGAACCAAAAATCAGGTGAGTGAACACAATACCTAGTTCTAACATCATAGTAAGGAAAGAGGCACTGAAGAGGGTAGGAAAGATAGTCTTGAATCATCAACACTATTCCTCCCTCATCCCTCAGCAGCAGTTGCATGGTGCAGAGAGAAAATTGTGTGCTTGGGGGAGGGAGAGTGCAGTGATTGTGAGACTTTGCATTGAAACTCAGTGTTGATGGTCACAGCAGAGAGCAACAAAGGCCAGAGTTGAGCTGGCACCCATGGAGGGAGCATTTAGACCGGTCCTAGCCAGAGGGGAATTGTTCATCTCAGTGGTCAAAACCTGAGTTCTGGCTAGGTCTACCACTACACACTAAAGTGCTGTGGGCCCCTAAATAAAATTGAAAGGCAGTCTAGGCCACAAGGACTGCAACTCTTGGGTGAATCCTGATGCTGTGCTGGATTCAGAGCCAGAGAACTTAGGGTCCATGCGACCTAGTGAGACACAAGCTAGGGTGGCCAAAGAAGTGCTTACATAGCCTCTTCCCTAACCATAGACAGTGCAGCTCATAGCTCGGGGAGAGAGTCCTGAAGAAGACAGGGGAGAGAGAGAAGATTAAAGAGGACTTCGTCTTGCAACTTGGATACCAGCTCAGCCATAGTAAAATGGCACACAAAGCAAGGTCCTGAGGCCCCATTCCAGGCCCTCACTCTCAAATGACATTTATAGACACACTATAGGACAGAAGGGAACTCACTGCCTTGAAGAGAAGAACCTAGTCCTGACAGGATTAATCATCTGCTGACTCAAGATCTCTTAGGTCTTGAATAAACACTAGCAGTAGCCAGGCAGTACTCACTGTGGGCTTTGGGTGAGACTCAGTGCCATGCTGGTTTCAGGTGTGATCCAGTGTATTCCCAGCTGTGGTCATGGGGAGAGACTCTATCTGCTTGAGGAAAGGAGAGGTAAGAGGACTCCTTGAGGAAAGGAGAGGGAAGGGGACTGAGTCTTACGGCTTGGGTACCAGCTCAGCCTCAATGGGATAGAGTACCAAGTGGGCTCTTGGGGCCTCTGATTTCCGGTCTTGGCTTCTGGATGGTATTTCTTGACTCACTTGGGGCCAGAAAGGACCCCAGTTCCCTGAAGGGGAAACCCAGGCTTGGTGGCATTCACCACAAGCTGATTGAAGAGCCTTTGGGCCTTGCATGAACATTGGTGGTCACTAGGAAGTACTCACTGTGGATCTGTGGCAGTGGTTGGGAGATACTCCTTTTTTTTTTCTTTTTGAGACGCAGTTTCACTCTTGTTGCCCAGGCTGGAGTGCATGGAGTGCAGTGGTGCGATCTCGGCTCACTGCAATCTCCACCCCCGGGGTTCAAGTGATTCTCCTTCCTCAGCCTCCTGAGTAGCTGGGATTACAGGCATGTGCCATCACTCCTGACTAATTTTGTATTTTTATTTTTTATTTATTAAAAAAAATTTTTTTTTATTGTACTTTAAGTTTTAGGGTATATGTGCACAATGTGCAGGTTTGTTACATATGTATCCATGTGCCATGTTGGTGTGCTGCACCCATCAACTCGTCATTTAGCATTAGGTGTATCTCCTAATGCTATCCCTCCCCCTTCCCCCCACCCCACAACAGTCCCCGGAGTGTGGTGTTCCCCTTCCTGTGTCCATGTGTTCTCATTGTTCAATTCCCACCTATGAGTGAGAACATGCAGTGTTTGGTTTTTTGTCCTTGCAATAGTTTACTGAGAATGATGATTTCCAGTTTCATCCATGTCCCTACAAAGGACATGAACTCTTCATTTTTTATGGCTGCATAGTATTCCATCATGTATATGTGCCACATTTTCTTAATCCAGTCTATCGTTGTTGGACATATGGGTTGGTTCCAAGTCTTTGCCATTGTGAATAGTGCTGCAATAAACATATGTGTGCATGTGTCTTTATAGCAGCATGATTTATAATCCTTTGGGTATATACCCAGTAATGGGATGGCTGGTTCAAATGGTATTTCTAGTTCTAGATCCCTGAGGAATCGCCACACTAACTTCCACAATGGTTGAACTAGTTTACAGTCCCACCAATAGTGTAAAAGTGTTCCTATTTCTCCACATCCTCTCCAGCACCTGTTGTTTCCTGACTTTTTAATGATGGCCATTCTAACTGGTGTGAGATGGTATCTCATTGTGGTTTTGATTTGCATATCTCTGATGGCCAGTGATGATGAGCATTTTCGCACATGTTTTTTGGCTGCATAAATGTCTTCTTTTGAGAAGTGTCTGTTCATAGCCTTCACCCACTTTTTGATGGGGTTGTTTGTTTTTTTCTTGTAAATTTGTTTGAGTTCATTGTAGATTCTGGATATTAGCCCTTTGTCAGATGAGTAGGTTGCAAAATTTTCTCCAATTTTGTAGGTTGCCTGTTCACTCTGATGGTAGTTTCTTTTGCTGTGCAGAAGTTCTTTAGTTTAATTAGATCCCATTCATCAATTTTGGCTTTTGTTGCCATTGCTTTTGGTGTTTTAGACATGAAGTCCTTGCCCACACCTATGTCCTGAATGGTAATGCCTAGGTTTTCTTCTAGGGTTTTTATGGTTTTAGGTCTAACATGTAAGTCTTTAATCCATCTTGAATTAATTTTTGTAGAAGGTGTAAGGAAGGGATCCAGTTGCAGCTTTCTACATATGGCTAGCCAGTTTTCCCAGCACCATTTATTAAATAGGGAATCCTTTCCCCATTTCTTGTTTTTGTCAGGTTTGTCAAAGATCAGATAGTTGTAGATATGCGGCATTATTTCTGAGGGCTCTGTTCTGTTCCATTGATCTATATCTCTGTTTTGGTACCAGTACCATGCTGTTTTGGTTACTGTAGCCTTGTAGAATAGTTTGAAGTCAGGTAGCGTGATGCCTCCAGCTTTGTTCTTTTGGCTTAGGATTGACTTGACGATGCGGGCTCTTTTTTGGTTCCATATGAACTTCAAAGTAGTTTTTTCCAATTCTGTGAAGAAAGTCATTGGTAGCTTGATGGAGATGGCATTGAATCTATAAATTACCTTGGGCAGTATGGCCATTTTCATGATATTGATTCTTCCTACCCATGAGCATGGAATGTTCTTCCATTTGTTTGTATCCTCTTTTATTTCATTGAGCAGTGGTTTGTAGTTCTCCTTAAAGAGGTCCTTCACATCCCTTGTAAGTTGGATTCCTAGGTATTTTATTCTCTTTGAGGCAATTGTGAATGGGATTTCACTCATGACTTGGCTCTCTGTTTGTCTGTTATTTGTGTATAAGAATGCTTGTGATTTTTGTACATTGATTTTGTATCCTGAGGCTTTGCTGAAGTTGCTTATCAGCTTAAGGAGATTTTGGGCTGAGACAATGGGGTTTTCTAGATATACAATCATGTCATCTGAAACAGGGACAATTTGACTTCCTCTTTTACTAATTGAATACCCTTTATTTCCTTCTCCTGCCTGATTGCCCTGGCCAGAACTTCCAACACTATGTTGAATAGGAGTGGTGAGAGAGGGCATCCCTGTCTTGTGCCAGTTTTCAAAGGGAATGCTTCTGGTTTTTGCCCATTCAGTATGATATTGGCTGTAGGTTTGTCCTAGATAGCTCTTATTATTTTGAGATACGTCCCATCAATACCTAATTTATTGAGAGTTTTTAGCATGAAGGGTTGTTGAATTTTGTCAAAGGCCTTTTCTGCATCTACTGAGATAATCATATGGTTTTTGTCTTTGGTTCTGTTTATATGCTGGATTACATTTATTGATTTGCGTATGTCGAACCAGCCTTGCATCCCAGGGATGAAGCCCACTTGATCAAGGTCGATAAGCTTTTTGATGTGCTGCTGGATTCGGTTTGCCAGTATTTTATTGAGGATTTTTGCGTCAATGTTCATCAAGGATATTGGTCTAAAATTCTCTTTTTTAGTTGTGTCTCTGCCCTGCTTTGGTATCAGGATGATGCTGGCCTCATAAAATGAGTTAGGGAGGATTCCCTCTTTTTCTATCGATTGGAATAGTTTCAGAAGGAATGGTACCAGTTCCTCCTTGTACCTCTGGTAGAATTCGGCTGTGAATCCATCAGGTCCTGGACTCTTTTTGGTTGGTAGGCTATTGATTATTGCCACAATTTCAGAGCTTGTTATTGGTCTATTCAGAGATTCAACTTCTTCCTGGTTTACTCTTGGGAGGGTGTACGTGTCGAGGAATTTATCCATTTCTTCTAGATTTTCTAGTTTATTTGCATAGAGGTGTTTGTAGTATTCTCTGATGGTAGTTTGTATTTCTGTGGGTTCGGTGGTGATATCCCCTTTTTCATTTTTTATTGCATCTATTTGATTCTTCTCTCTTTTCTTCTTTATTAGTCTTGCTAGCAGTCTATCAATTTTATTGATCTTTTCAAAAAACCACCTCCTGGATTCATTAATTTTTTGAAGGGTTTTTTGTGTCTCTATTTCCTTCAGTTCTGCTCTGATTTTAGTTATTTCTAGCCTTCTGCTAGCTTTTGAATGTGTTTGCTCTTGCTTTTCTAGTTCTTTTAATTGTGGTGTTAGGGTGTCAATTTTGGATCTTTCCTGCTTTCTCTTGTGGGCATTTAGTGCTCTACACACTGCTTTGAATGTGTCCCAGAGATTGTGGTATGCTGTGTCTTTCTTCTCACTGGTTTCAAAGAACATCTTTATTTACGCCTTCATTTCGTTATGTACCCAGTAGTCATTCAGGAGCAGGTTGTTCAGTTTCCATGTAGTTGAGCGGTTTTGAGTGAGTTTCTTAATCCTGAGTTTAGTTTGATTGCACTGTGGTCTGAGAGACAGTTTGTTACAATTTCTTTTCTTTTACATTTGCTGAGGAGAGCTTTACTTCCAACTATGTGGTCAATTTGGGAATAGGTGTGGGGTGGTGCTGAAAAAAATGTGTATTCTGTTTATTTGGGGTGGAGAGTTCTGTAGATGTCTATTAGGTCCGCTTGGTGCAGAGCTGAGTTCATTTCCTGGGTATCCTTGTTAACTTTCTGTCTCGTTGATCTGTCTAATGTTGAGAGTGGGGTGTTAAAGTCCCCCATTATTATTGTGTGGGAGTCTAAGTCTCTTTGTAGGTCACTCAGGACTTTCTTTATGAATTTGGGTGCTCCTGTATTGGGTGCATATATATTTAGGTTAGTTAGCTCTTCTTGTTGAATTGATCCCTTTACCATTATGTAATGGCCTTCTTTGTCTCTTTTGATCTTTGTTGTTTTAAAGTCTATTTTATCAGAGACTAGGATTGCAACCCCTGCCTCTTTTTGTTTTCCATTTGCTTGGTAGATCTTCCTCCATCCTTTTATTTTGAGCCTATGTGTGTCTCTGCATTTGAGAATTGGTTTTCTGAATACAGCACACTGATGGGTCTTGACTCTTTATCCAATTTGCCTGTCTGTGTCTTTTAATTGGAGCATTTAGTCCATTTACATTTAAAGTTAATATTGTTATGTGTGAATTTGATCCCGTCATTATGATGTTAGCTGGTTATTTTGCTCGTTAGTTGATGCAGTTTCTTCCTAGCCTCGATGGTCTTTACAATTTGGCATGTTTTTGCAGTGGCAGGTACCGGTTGTTCCTTTCCATGTTTAGTGTTTCCTTCAGGAGCTCTTTTAGGGCAGGCCTGGTGGTGACGAAATCTCTCAGCATTTGCTTGTCTGTAAAGTATTTTATTTCTCCTTCACTTATGAAGCTTAGTTTGGCTGGATATGAAATTCTGGGTTGAAAATTTTTTCTTTAAGAATGTTGAATATCGGCCCCCACTCTCTTCTGGCTTGTAGAGTTTCTGCCGAGAGATCAGCTGTTAGTCTGATGGGCTTCCCTTTGTGGGTAACCCGACCTTTCTCTCTGGCTGCCCTTAACATTTTTTCCTTCATTTCAACTTTGGTGAATCTGACAATTATGTGTCTTGGAGTTGCTCTTCTCAAGGAGTATCTTTGTGGCGTTCTTTGTATTTCCTGAATCTGAATGTTGGCCTGCCTTGCTAGATTGGGGAAGTTCTCCTGGATAATATCCTGCAGAGTGTTTTCCAACTTGGTTCCATTTTCCCTGTCACTTTCAGGTACACCAATCAGATGTAGATTTGGTCTTTTCACATAGTCCCATATTTCGTGGAGGCTTTGTTTGTTTCTTTTCATTCTTTTTTCTCTAGACTTCCCTTCTCACTTCATTTCATTCATTTCATCTTCCATTGCTTCCCTTTCTTCCAGTTGATCGCATCGGCTCCTGAGGCTTCTGCATTCTTCACATAGTTCTCAAGCCTTGGCTTTCAGCTCTATCAGCTCCTTTAAGCACTTCTCTGTATTGGTTATTCTAGTTATACATTCGTCTAATTCTTTTTCAAAGTTTTTAACTCCTTTGCCTTTGGCTTGAATTTCCTGCTGTTGCTCAGAGTAGTTTGATCGTCTGAAGCCTTCTTCTCTCAACTCATCAAAGTCATTCTCCATCCAGCTTTGTTCTGTTGCTGGTGAGGAACTGCATTCCTTTGGAGGAGGAGAGGCACTCTGCTTTTTAGAGTTACCAGTTTTTCTGCTCTGTTTTTGCCCCATCTTTGTGGTTTTATCTACTTTTGATCTTTGATGATGGTGATGTACAGATGGGTTTTTGGTGTGGATGTCCTTTCTGTTTGTTTGTTTTCCTTCTACCAGACAGGACCCTCAGCTGCAGGTCTGTTGGAGTTTGCTAGAGGTCCACTCCAGACCCTGTTTGGCTGGGTGTCAGCAGCGGTGGCTGCAGAACAGCGGATTTTCGAGAACCGTGAATGCTGCTGCCTGATCTTTCCTCTGGAAGTTTTGTCTCAGAGGAGTACCCGGCCGTGTGAAGTGTCAGTCTGCCCCTACTGGGGGGTTCCTCTCAGTTAGGCTGCTCGGGGTTCAGGGACCCACTTGAGGAGGCAGTCTGCCTGTTCTCAGATCTCCAGCTGCATGCTGGGAGAACCACTACTCTCTTCAAAGCTGTTAGATAGGGACATTTAAGTCTGCAGAGGTTACTGCTGTCTTTTTGGTTGTCTGTGCCCTGCCTCTAGAGGTGGAGCCTACAGAGGCAGGCAGGCCTCCTTGAGCTGTGGTGGGCTCCACCCAGTTAGAGCTTCCTGGGTGCTTTGTTTACCTAATCAAGCCTGGGCAATGGCAGGCGCCCCTCCCCTAGTCTTGCTGCTGCCTTGCAGTTTAATCTCAGACTGCTGTGCTAGCAATCAGTGAGACTCTGTGGGCATAGGACCCTCTGAGCCAGATGTGGGATATAATCTCCTGGTGTGCCGTTTTTTAAGCCTATCATTGGAAAAGCACAGTATTAGGGTGGGAGTGACTGATTTTCCAGGTGCCGTCTGTCACCCCTTTCTTTGACTAGGAAAGGGAACTCCCTGACCCCATGTGCTTCCCGAGTGAGGCAATGCCTCGTCCTGCTTCGCCTCGTGCACGGTGGGCTTCACCCAATGTCCTGCACCCACTGTCTGGCACTCCCTAGTGAGATGAACCCGGTACCTCAGATGGAAATGCAGAAATCACCCGTCTTCTGCGTCACTCACACTGGGAGCTGTAGACCGGAGCTGTTCCTATTCGGCCATGTTTACTCCACCCCCAATTTTGTATTTTTAGTAGAGGCGGGTTTCTCCATGTTGGTCAGTCTGGTCTGGAACTCCTGACCTCAGGTCATCTGTCCACCTCGGCCTCCCAAAGTGCTGGCATTACAGGCATGAACCACTGCCCCCAGCTGGGAGATACTCCTTATGCCTGAAGAAAGGAGAGGGAAGAGTGGGAAGAATTTTTTCTGATGGCTTGGGTGCCAGCTAAGCTGCAGTAGAGTAGAGCACAAAGTAGATCCCTAAGATTTCCAACTCCACATCCTGGCTCCTAGGATGGTATTTTTGGACTTGCCCTGGGCCAGGGGAGAGCTTGCCACCATGAAGGGAAGGATATAAGTCTGGCTGTATTTGCCACCTGCTGATTGTAGAGCCCTTAGACCTGACATGAATATTAGTGGTAGCTAGGCAATGGTCACTGTTGGCCTTGAGCTGTGCTGGCTTTGAATCTGATTCTGCAGTTCCTCTGATGGTGGCCACAAGGGTGCTTGTGTCATATCTCCCCAAGCTCTAGGAAGCTCAGCATATAGAGAAAGACTCCATTTGTTTGGGAGAAAGTAAGGGAAGAGAACAAGAGACTGCTTTGTAATCTAGGGAATTCTCTCAAATTTTACCCAAGATCATCAAGGCAGTAACTCTATGACTCTGCAAGAACACAGCATTACTGGGCTTGGGGTGCCCGCTAATGAAGATATGGTTGCAGTGACCAAAGACTTAGATCACAACACTCAACTTTGAATACTTGGAAAGCCTTCCCAAAAAGGATGCGTACAAATGAGCCCAGACCAGAAGACTACAATAAATACCTAACTTTTCAATGCCTAGACATTGATGAATATCCACAAACATCAAGATCATCCAGGAAAACATGTCTTCACCAAATGAACTAAATAAGACACGAGTGACCAATCTCAGAGTGACAAATTATACTACAGAGTAATTGTAACCCAAACAGCATGGTACTGGCATAAAAGCAGACACATAGAACAAAGGAACAGAATAGAGAATCCAGAAATAAATCCATGCAGCTACAGTGAACTCATTTTTGACAAAGGTGCTGAGAACATACATTGGGCAAAGGACAATCTCTTCAATAAATGATGTTGGGAAAACTGGATATTCATATGTGGAAGAATGAAACTAGACCCTTATCTCTTGCCATATACAAAAATCAAATCAAAATGGATTAAAGACTTAAACTGAAGACCTCAAACTATGTAACTATAAAAAGAAAACATTGGGGAAAATCTCCAAGATATTGGTCTGGGCAAAAATTTCTTGAGTGATACCCCACAAGCACAGGCAACCAAAGAGGAAATGGACAAATGAGATTATATCAAGTTCAGGAGCTTCTGCAAACAATCAACAAAGTGAAGAGACAACCCACAGTATGGGTGAAATATTTGCAAACTACCCATCTGACAAATGATTAATAACCAGAATATATAAGGAGCCTAAACAACTCTATAGAAAAAAATCTAATAATCTGATTTCAAAAATGGGCAAAATATTTTAATAAACATTTCTCATATGAAGACATGTAAATAGAAAACAAGTATATTAAAAAGTGCTCAACATCATTGATCATCAGAGAAATGCAAATCAAAGCTACAACAAGATGCCACTTTACTCAAGTTAAGATGGCTTTTTTCCAAATGACAGGCAATAACAACTGCTGGTGAGAATATGGGGAAAAGAGAACCCCTGTATAATGTTGGTGGGAATGTAAATTAGTATAACTACTATGGAGAATATAGTATGGAGTTTCCTCAAAAAAAATCTAAAAATAGAACTACCATATGATCCAGCAATCCCACTGCTAGATATTTACTCAAAAGAAAGGAAATCCATATATTGAAGAGATATCTGCACTCCTTTGTTTATTGCTGCAGTATTTACAATAGCTAAGATTTGGAGGCAATCCAAGTGTCCATCAAATGGTGAATGGATAAAGAAAATATGGTGGTACACAATGGAGTATTACTCAGCCATAAAAAAAGAATGAGATCCTGTCATTTGCAACAACATAGATGGAACTGCAGGCCATTATTTTAAGTGAAATAACAGAGGCACCAAAAGATAAACTTCACATGTTCTTGCTCATTTGTGGGAGCTAAAAATTAAAACAATTGAACCCATGGAGATACAGAATAGAATGATGGTTACCACAGGCTAAGAAGGGTAGAGGGGGTTGTGAGGGAAGTAAGGATGGTTAATGGGTACAAAAATATTGTTAGATAGAACGATTAAGATCAAGTTCTTGGTAACACAATGGGGTGATCACAGTCAACGATAATTTATTATACATTTAAAAATAACTAAAATGGTATAATTGGAATGTTTGTAATGCAAAGAAATGATAAATGCTTGAGGTGAATTTATGAATACGTTTTCCCTGATGTGATTATTACGTATTATATGCCTGTATCAAGATATCTCATGTATCCCATAAATATATATACCTACTATGTACCTATTAAAAAAAGAACAAAGATTATATTAGTTTCTTTTAGACAGAACAGTAGAAAAATAACTGATTAGTTAACATTCAGTTCTTTATGCTACCATTTTTGTCTAAGGATTAAAGTAGAGGGAACTCTATTATCATTCTTATTGAAGAGTTAAACTGGCCTATTTGAGAAATTGACTATTATTGTTCTGTCCTGATTTCCAGGAAGGATCACCCATGCTAAAGTTCCATATCACCAAACCTAAACAAAGTTGTTCCACATCACCAAACCTAAGCTAAGGTTTGGTTTAGGCATCAAATCTTAGTTTAGGCAAAATGGCATCGGCCATTTTGATTTTTCCTCTGGTCTGTTCAGGCTTATTGCAGAAGCTTAGTCCAAAACAATGGCCTTGTATTATTTTTATTAAACAATACTGTGGGAGGTAAAGAAGGTGTAATATATGGCTTCTACCCACTAATGCTACAGTCAGGATTTATAACCAGGTCTACCTGAGTCTGATATGGTTTGGATCTGTATCACTGCCCAAATCTCATGTTCGATTGAAATCCTCAGTGTTGGAGGTGGGGCTTGGTGGGAGGTGATTGGAGCATGGGAGCAGTTTCTTACTTTGGTGCTATTCTCATGATAGAGTTCTCATGAGATCTGGTTGTTTAAAAGTGTGTGGTACCTTTCCCCTCTTTCTCTCTTCCTCCTGCTTTGGCCAGGTAAGACGTGTTTGCTTCCCCCTTTGCCTTCTGCCATGATTATGAGTTTCCTGAGGCCTCCCAAAAGCCAAGCAGATGCTACCATTCTTCCTGTACAGTCTGGGGAACTGTGAGCCAATTAAACCCCTTTTTTTCTTTTAAAAAATAAATTACTTAGTCTCAGGCATTTCTTCCTTTCTTTTTTTTTTTCACTAATCATGTGTTTGTTTATTTTGAAATCACTGAAATCATCTTGGTTTTCATTCTTGTCAGAAACCTCTCAAGTTTTTAATTAGAAGACAAAGCATGGCCATAGAATCTGAATGGGGCCTTACCAACCTCATAAATTTTTCTGTCAGTTATCTATTGTAATTAGTCTGTTCTCATGCTGCTAATAAAGACATACCTGAGACTGGGTAATTTGTAAAAGTAAGAGGTTTAATGAGCTCACAGTTCCATGTGGCTGGGGAAGCCTTAAAATTACGGCAGAAGGTGAAGGAAGAGCAAAGTCACATCTTACATGGTGGCAGGCAAGAGAGGGCATGTGCAGGGGAACTGTGCTTTATAAAACCATCAGATCTCATGAGACTTATTCACTATCATGAGAACAGCATAGAAAAACCCAACCCCATGATTCAATTACCTCTCACTGGATCCCTCCCATGACATAGGAGGATTATAGGAGCTACAATTCAAGATGAGATTTGGAGGGGACACAGCCAAACCATATCAGTGACCTCATGAATTTTTCTGTCAGTTTTTGGCTTGCGAGGGACAAAGAGCTAAATTCATAAGCAGCTTCTCTTTCCACAGCTGGCTGAGCTAAAACTTCTTATCTGTAGGCCTTACACTATATTGTCAGTACAGAAATTGAAGTTAATCACTTGGGTTCTCACTGAGCTAGAAAGTCTGTAGATCCAAGCAAAG
The DNA here is from genome assembly GCF_028878055.3 of Symphalangus syndactylus. Taxonomy (NCBI): domain Eukaryota; kingdom Metazoa; phylum Chordata; class Mammalia; order Primates; family Hylobatidae; genus Symphalangus; species Symphalangus syndactylus. The sequence goes on along the minus strand of NC_072423.2, from coordinate 68,337,296 downwards.
GGTTATTACAGAATTATGATGTAGAAAGATTAAGGTAATTTTTCTTCTTTACTGAAAGGTCATCAGTATTTTATTTACAAGAGCAGCAGTTAAGAAAAAACAGTTAATAAGACAGAAAGTTCCTGAAATAAGTTTTCTTGCTATCTGAAACACTTTATTCTTTGTGATCAAAATCATTTAAGGGTTTAGTTTTGAGGACACTAGACTGTAGGTTTTCTGAAGACCAGGAGAGCATCTGCTTTGCTCGCAAGATTTCCAGGGCATGGCACAAAGTAGGTGCACAATCAATACTGCTGGATCAATGAATGATGAAAGAAATAACTGCATCTTTCCAAGAGTAAAGCATTGTATAATTGTTTGTCATTGAGGTAGGCAGTCTCTAGACTCGCCCTAATGATCTTGGCCTCCAGGTTTTCATGTCCTTTTGTAATCTCTCTTTGAGTATGGGGTGGATCTAGTGACTTGCTTCTAGTGAGTAGAGTACAGCAAATGTGATGGGATGTCTCTTCTGAGATTAGGTTACAAAAAAGATTGTGACTTCTGTCTCAGGCATTTCTTTATAGCAATGCAAGAATAGACTAATCCAGAGTCCAACTTCTGTATATTATATATGCTACACCATTGGCTAGGCATTTTTCTTACATTACATTTGTACCATTGGAAGTGCATATGTAGAGCTCATTTTAAACCCAAGGCTGTCAATTTTTCCATATCTCATGCTACCTCTCTCTAGACTGGGATTTCAACCTGGTCTTGGCAGACAGAATTTTCATGGAGTGGGTATGAGATAGTATACAGGTATAAAAACCACCCAGTTCTTGAGGTGTAGTTAGAAAGATGCCCATCCTGACTCTAAACAAGGAGTACTTTGTTCATTTTAGGTACTTAATATACTTTAATTGTATGAGTGAATGATATCTGAATGATAACCCTGATTCAGATTTTTAAATGCGCTCTTAAGAAACTTTGGCATGCACCAAAACCATTTATCTTCAAAGAAAATGCACTGTATTACCCATGTTCCTTTGATGAATGTTTGGGATCACTAATTTTAAAACTATTGGAAGTGAAAGAAAATCTCAGCTGAAGCCCATGTTAGAGAGCTCAGTGCAGGTGGGAATAGGTGCCCTTATCCCATCTGCTTCTCGAGGACGTGGGAGCCACAGGCCAAAAGTGAGCATCTTCACATCATTGCTACTTCATCATTTACAGGGTTCACTGTTTCTCACCAGATGGGCTTTTACGAGCCAGAATAGAGCTGTTTCTCTTTTTAGATGGCTTACTTACATCCTTTTTAATTGCAATTCAAATCTGGAAGTACCAGGAAAATGAACTGCTTGCCATAATCATTAGTTTGAAAAGTTTAAATATCACTTGTTTTGTGCATGTTGTATTTCAGGATTTAAAAAAAGTTCATCTAAAAGGTGAAGAAAAGAGACAGCAGTCTTTTCCAAGAAACATCAGGTTTTCCATCATTAATTAGTTAATACAGTTCTCGTAAAGCACTTAGAAGATGAAAAGCACCATGTAATTAAGTGTCCCTTTCTTATCAGCACCAATAGAGTTTAATCACATTACAAGGTCATAGGCTATTTTGCTACAATGAGAAAGAGAATATTTTTTCTCGTATTGCAGGTATTCTTTAGAAGAAATATGGAAAGAAATTATTTTCCCTGGGTTTCTTTCAATGTTTCCTGCCCTTAAGCAAGATGAGATTTTTGTATTTTGTGGGCTTTGTAGTCTGTAGTCATAGGTTCGTAGTGCCTAGGAGACTGTTGGGAGTCTGGCCTGATGATAAAAGGTAAACATTCCTCTCTAATCCTGACTCTCATCCTCTTCTGATGCCTCTACTTCTTGTCTATGGAATAGCTGTTCCCTGGTATCTACTGACCCCCTAAAAACAAAACATGATTTGAACCAAATTTTCCACTCAGACTGTTGCCCCAAATATTACTCTGTTTAAGCACTGCCATCCTTTATACTCCTAGGTTTGTAAATCTGTAATGATCATTTCTGAGTTCTCTTTAATCTGAATTGTGTAGCCAGTTTGTAAGTCCCAGACTTACTGGGTTTGTCTCCTCTTTACTGAGACCCCAAATACAGCTTTGACTTAGAGCTTATGGCCAGCTGTGGCTTTTCCACTTCCCTTTGTTTTCATAAGCATGTTCTTACATTTTGAAAGGGTTCTTGAACAATCCAGATAAAAGTTTTTTTTTCCTTTGGACAAAAAAATTACATTTAAACTATGAGCAACTGCCTTGTGCACTGCAAATAGCATTTGTTAACATCATGTTTTGGTGTTAATATCTTTGCTGGACATGGTGGCCCATGCCTGTAATTCTAGCACTTTGGAAGGCCTAGATGGAAGGATGGCTTGAGGCCAGGAGTTTGAGATCAGCTTGGGCAACATAGTGAGACCCCATTTCTACAAAAAAAATACAAATATTAGTCAGGTGTGGTGGTGTATACCTGTGGTTCCAGCTACTCAGGAAGCTGAGGTGGGAGGATTGCAAATATTAATCAGGCGTGGTGGTATACACCTGTGGTTCCAGCTACTCAGGAGGCTGAGGTGGAAGGATTGCTTGTGTCCAGGAGGTCAAAGTTATGGTGAGCCGTGATTGCACCACTGCACTCTAGCCTGGGTGACAAAATGACAGAATGAGACTACATCTAAAAAAAAATCGATCTATATATTTATATTTAATATATCTATCTATATTGACATATAGATATATACATTAGATATCTAAACATATATTTATATGGATATCTAGATATATACATTAGATATCTAAACATATATCCGTATAGATATATATCGATATAGATATATATACCTTAAGATTCTACCATAAGTGGGAGCCCTGTCTGAGGAGTTCCGAAGGGTTTGTGAAGGAAGATAACTAAGTAGATTTTTTTTCGTTAGTGACTTGTTTATTTTGCAACTAATCAAGGTTGGCATGTTTTTAATACCTTTATATTGAAAACTCATAATTTTTAAAAACACATAAAATTGTGAGCAGTTGCTTATTTGTAATACCAATACTTAACAACCTAGGGGGGAAAAGGGAAATGAATTCATACTCGCATAGAGTTACTTACAATTGCAGCCTTAATGCCCACTGTCTTTAGGGTATGGTGATATTTCTATTTACACTATTTTTATTTGTAGTAGTTTTGACTTTTGTGAGATTTTTAGCCTGGGAATTCAAACAACTAAATTTTAGCCAAAGACACATCCAGTTAGTAAAATTAGCTATTTTTTTCACTCAACGATTCCTTTTTTTCTAAAAGACAAAACCAGAAATAGAAGTTTTTTATTAAAAATAGTGTCATATGGTACATTAAGTAACTGTATATGACATTAACATATATTCAGAGCAAGACTTAAAAGAAAAATAAATTAAGTTTATTTTAGTATTGGTGTTTTTTCTTTTCTTCATTTTTCAAAAAATAATTATTTTCTTTCATGTGATTAGTTCAGTATCAAAATGAACTTGTTTGAAAATTTTCCTTTGTGGTTCAAATTTTCTTACTGTGGTAAAGCATAAAGCATAAAATTTACCATTTTAACCATTTCAAGCATACAGTTCTATGGCATTAAGTGCATTCACATCATTATGCAACCATTGCTACCATCCATCTCCAGAACTTTTTCATCTTCCCCAGCTGAAACTCTATACCATTAAATTTTAGCTCCCCATCCTCCTTTTCCCCCAGACTCTGGAAACCACCATTTACTTTCTATCTCTATGAATTTGATATCTCTAGTAACTTAGTGGAATCACATAATATTTGTGTGTTTTTTTGACTCTTCTTTATTTCACTTAGCATAATGGCTTTGATTCATCCATATTATATCACGTATCAAAATATTTCTCCTTTTTAAGGTGGAATAATGTTCCATTGTATGTATATACACACATTAAAAAATCCTTTTATCTATCAATGGACACTCGGGTTGCTTCTACCTTTTGGCTATTGGAAATAATGCTGCTATGAACATGAGTGTACAAACATCCGTTTGAGACTCTGCTTTCAATTCTTTTGGACATATACCCATGAACAGAATTGCTGGATCATATGGTAATTCTACATTCACATTTTTGAAGAATTGCCATACCATTTTTCAGAGTGGCTACACCGTTTTACATTCCCACCAGCAACGCACAAGGATCCCAATTTCTCCATATCTGACAACTCTTTCTGTTTTAATTTTCTTTTTTAATGATAGCCATCCTGTAGTGTAAAGTGGTTTCTCATTGTGGTTTTGACTTGCACTTCCTTAATGCCTCCTGATATTGAGCATTTTTGTTTGAGATTTTATAATTTTGTTTGAAATGAATGTTTTCTTTCCTCCCTCCCTTCCTTCTTTTGCTTCTTCCCTTCCTTCTCTTTCTCACAATAATAATGTTCACATAAACATGCATTTGGTGCTACACTGGACTAGATGCTAGAAATACAAGGAACTAGGAGTGACATGGGAGGACTGGTGAGTAAACAGATAACTACAATACAGAGAGCTCATTGACAGACATTACTGTGTGCAGGAAACTGCAAATAAGACACCCCACTCAAGAAAGGAGGAGTTGAGGAAAGCTTGTGCAAAGCAGGACATATCTATACATAATCAACTAAGAAAGTTAGGAGCTACCCATTTATGACTACTCAAAATGGGTTCAGAAAACAAGGCCTATTTAGATTACTTTCACTTCTAGTATTTCAGCATTCTACTTTTAATTGAATCTGCCTCATGCTTTCATTGCTTTTTTCCCTTCAAACAGTAATAACTTTTTTGTTTTGTAAAAATATATCGTTTCTTTCATAAAAACTCAAGCTATTTTGAAAATTATAAGAAAATAAAGTTATGATACATTCTACCATCTAAACAGTATTAACATTACAGAAAATTATAAGAAATTTAAAAAGTTATGATACATTCTACCATTTAGAGTATTACAATAAAGAATATTAACATTGAATATATATAGCTAACAGTGTAAACACTTAAAGACACAATATGATCATCCTGAACTTGCTGCATAAAAGTGTAAAATTTTTATTTAAATTCAATAGAATGATAAGTTGGATGTGAAACTGAAGGAATTTCTAGAAAGCAAATAAGCCTCTTTTAAAATAAGAGATTTCATCCCTGAAGGATTTATCTAGGGTTAAGAAAAATTTTAATTATACAAAACATTAAGTGCAGAGTCAATATACTTTTTACAAAAGACATTTTTATTTATTTATTTTTTGAGATGGAGTCTCGCTCTGTTGCCCAGGCTGGAGTGCAGTGGCATGATCTTGACTCACTGCAACCTCCGCCACCCAGGTTCAAGCAATTCTCCTGCCTTGGCCTCCCATGTAGCTGGGATTACAGGCACGCACCACCATGCCTGGCTAATATTTGAATTTTTAGTAGAGATGGGGTTTCACCATGTTGACCAGACTGGTCTCCAACTCCTGACCTCAGGTGATCCACCCACCTCGGCCTCCCAAAGTGCTAGGATTATAGGAGTGAGCCACTGTGCCTGGTCCGTTTTACAAAAGACATTTTTAATTTCTGGTTTTCTGTGCCGACTCTGTATTGTGAAAGATAAAGAAATTAGCCCTTGTTTTACCACCATTCTTCCTCATCACCTTGCAAATTTGTTAATAGCAATATTATTTTCATGTTGTCAGGCTTGCAACAGGTAAATTCTGTTCTGCTGTCATCAGATGGTTATTTTAGCCTTAGGTGCTGTTATTTTACCATAGCTTCTCCATTTTGCAGTTCTTAGTTTTGATTCACCTTGTCTTTGTTGGAAGAGTGTGTTCACGTGCATCCATTTAGGTAATTTTTATTTATTTATTTTTTCGAGACAGAGTTTCACACTGTCACCCAGGCTGGAGTGCAGCGGCACAATCTCTGCTCACATGCAACCTTTGCCTCCCAGGTTCAAGCGATTCTCCTGCCTCAGCCTCCTGAGTTGCTGGGATTACAGGCACCCACCACCATGCTGGGCTAATTTTTTTTGCATTTTTTTAGTAGATTTTTTTTAGCTAAATTTTTTTTGTATTTTTTTTTAGGTTTCAGTATGTTGGCCAGGCTGGTCTTGAACTCCCGACCTTGCGATCCACCTGCCTCGGCTTCCCAAAGTGCTGGGATTACAGGCGTGAGCCACCGCACACGGCCTAGGTAATGTTTTATTTGCTCTTCTATTTATTTCCCTGAGATTATTAAAAATACTTTTAGTCTCCTGTTTTCTTATCTTTCTGTTGTATCTCTTTTGAACAAAACCCAGAATGTTTCACAAATGTGTCATCTTTTCACAAGTCCCAGGCTTATACAACCTGCAGAATGTGTGCCACAGCCTGACTATATAATATTACTATCATTTAACTAATTAGCAATAGTCATGTTTTGGATAAAGCTGTTGTAAAACTATGCAGCAAAATTTTGCAATTTTCCCTTTGATTGTTTCCACATTTTAAAAGTTTTTATTGTACTTCATTGTAAGCACAGATCACAGACCCAAACTTAAATCTCATGACTTTTATCTTTTCTTAGAATATTGTTGAAACATTACTCAACTCCTGCTTGAACTCTTCCTCTCACAAGGAACTTGCTATTTTGGCTCAAGTTCTTTTCATTGTTGAAAACTTTTCTTACATTGAATAGAAGGTTCTGTCGTTGTCATTCTTGCTCATTAGTTGGCAGAATGAAACTGTGCCTATTTCCTCTTCCTTGAGAATCTTTCAACAATTTGAAAAGTTGTGTCTACCTTAATGCTTCTCCATTCACATTTTCATTCATTGCCATTTCTATTTTCAAGAAAGGTTTTGAAGGACTTCTTTAACTTGTAATCTTCTTCTTTTAAAAAACAATCTAATACCTTTTATAATGACTTATGCTTTGAGAATGCTGTGGAAATATATTTGAGTGTGGATTGCTGTGTGGGTAAAATTGTAGTGTAGAAAGTCATTTGAATTAATAAGAGTGTATGTGATATCTATATAGTACAGATTCATATCTACTAAAGGAATGACATTAATGGTTATTAGCAATGTTGAGGGCTCACATTATGTGCTGCGGGGGAGAAAAATTTTCTCTCTCTTCTTGGTTTCTCCAGCTGAGCCTGTAAAATAAACTGACAACAGACAGATGAACAGAAGGAAAGGCTGTATGCCTCTATTTGATGTTAAAATTTTCACATGGCAGAGTGAGGAGGAGAGACTTCATAGAAAGAAGAGAAACCCCAAAAGCAATGGTTAGGCTTGGAGGCCTTAATACCGTATAGACAAATGAAGATAAATTTACAGAGAAGTGACAAGGCAAAGAAAAGGGACCTTGAACTCCTAGGGGGGGCAAGTTGTAGGAAGGCCAATATTTGGAAATCTAATAGTAGAGAAGAGCTAGTTCATGAGCTTTGTTTTATAGACTCTTTCTTGGTGCCATCTTGTCTCTGATGATAGGGTTGTTATTCCCTTCCTGGTGTTAGGGTTCAAAAAACAATACCTAACAATGAAGACCTCAGAAGTAAAAGTTTTTCTTTGACTTTCTCCTGCCCTCCTGTCTCTCGTCCCATCCCCCTGACAGGCCTTGCCTGGTTTCCCCACTCAGTCCATTAGGATCAGGTCATACCCTTTTTATCCAATAATATTCTACTTAGCTGTCCATAGTTTGTTGAACCTAAGCATAAAAATGGACAATTTCCATGTATATTTGTGTCTTTATTATGAAGGTACTCATGTATACATGTTAAATAATGTGTATGCCGGCTGGGCATGGTGGCTTGTGCCTTTAATCCCAGTGCTTTGCCAGGCCAAGGTGGGAAAATCACTTGAGGCCAGGAGTTCAAGATCAGCCTGGGCAACATAGTGAGGCCCTGTTTATATAAAAAGTTAAAAAAAAAATTAGCCAGGTATGGTGGTATGCACCTGTAGTCCCAGGTACTTGGGAGGCTGAGGCAGGAGGATCACTGGAGGCCAGGAGGTCAAGGCTACAATGAGCTATGATAACCACTGCATTCCAGCCTGGGTGATAGAGCAAGGCACTGTCTCATTAAAAAGAAAATGTATATTCAGTAGCAGAGACATGGAATCAACCTTAATGCCCATCAGTGACAGACTGGATAAGGAAAATGTGGTACATATACACCATAGAATGCTTTACAGCCATAAAAAGGAACAAGATCATGTCCTTTGCAGGTACACATTTACCTAGGTAACAAACATATACATCCTGCACACGTGCCCAAAAGTTGAAAATAAAAACAAAAAAATTTACTAACAACAAAAATAAACAAAAAAACCCCAAACAACAATAACAACAACAACAGCAACAACAACAAAAGGTGTATGCCTTTTCTCCAGTTAGTATTTCTTTTGTGAATTGATTTTTTACTGAACCTTTAGAGGGCTATGTCCTTGGCCACTACACTGGTATGGCATATGGTGGTGGAGGGGATATCATCACAAGGAATGTATAACCTGTTTTCAGGCAGACAGGAGGACAGCAGACAGCTTATCCTGTGTCTGCTTTTTCTCATGTAAACCAAAAATAAAATTCTAAGCCCCCCAACCAAGTTAATGAACCCTTCCTCTTGGCCAAGAAGATTCCAAAGTAAACCTAAAAACTAGTTCAGGCCATGATGAAAAGAAGGGTTTGGACATGCTTCATTACCCTCTCTTCCCTTTGGAAGTCAGACACAACTGAACCATGTGTCAACATTAAAACAGAGATCTTAAGAGTACCAACTGACTCTTTGTAGTAATAAGATACCAAATTCCAACCTGACTCTAGCTTAGCATCACATGACAGATAGCAGGTCCTGAAAGAAATTATTTTGCCCTAGAATATAACTCTTTGACCTATTTTGAAAAGGCCTAGCAAAGCTGTCTCTTCCCTTCCTTTTGTAGGTCTTTTTCTGATCCTGAAGAGATTAACTGACAGGCTACCACCTTTTAAGTTCTGAATATAAAACATTTGCCATCAATTAAGGGCGGCCACCTAGGAGACTTCATCTACATAATAAGAACCTTGGTCTCCACAACCCCTTTTTTCAGCTCAGACACTCCTTTCTATTGATCCCAAGTCTTTAGATAATAGCTTAATTCTTTCAATGCAATCACCAATCAGAAAATCTTTGATTCTACCTATGACTTGGAAGACCCCACTGCAAGTTGTCCCATCTTTCTGGACCAAACCAGTGTATACCTCACAGGTATTCATTGTTGGCTTATGTCTCCCTAAAACCCCAAGCTCTGGCCGGGCGTGGTGGCTCATGCCTGAAATCCCAGCACTTTGGGAGGCCAAGGCGGGCAAATCACGAGGTCAGGAGTTCGAGATCAGCCTGGCCAACATGGTGAAACCCTGTCTCTATTAAAAAATACAAAAAATTAGCTGGGCACAGTGGCAGGTGCCTGTAATCCCAGCTACTCTGGAGGCTGAGGCAGGAGAATCATTTAAACCTGGGAGGCAGAGGTTGCAGTGAGCTGAGATTGTGCCACTGCACTCCAGCCTGGATGACAGAGTGAGACTCCATTTCAAAAAACAAACAAACAAACAAACACCAAGCTCTAACCCAACCACCTTGGGCACATGCTCTCAGGACCTCTTGAGATTTGGTCTTGGGCTTTAGTCACTCATATTTGGTTCATAATAAACCTCTTTAAATCTTTTACAGTTTGACTCTCTTTGCTGACAATTGCCTTCAGCTCAAAATAATTCTTATGCCACAGTGGCATATTTTGGGATGGCATAGTCTGACATATAGTACCCCAAACAAAAACTGTCTGCGATAGTCTATAAAAACCAACTATTTAGGCAGGAGGCCCAGAGTACCAAGACAAATGGGGAATGTAGGTCCCCTACACACCTTCACACTGCATAAGGGGAAGACAGCCCAGGTAGCTCATTCTATCCAATGTAGGAGATAAAATTCTCTAAAAAGCCATTCCAGGTTGGAGAAGCTTCAAAGATGGTTTTTGCCTCCAATTTCTGTGTACGTCTCTGACCTTTAATATTGCTAAGTATGTTAAGAACAAGAAGAAAAGTCAATGCCCTTTCTTTCCCTCTCCTCATTTTCTTCTTTTGGTTTTTCAGAATAAATTGAGGTGGGAGAGAAATAAACTCCTTGGTTTCTAAGCAGTGCGAGGAAAAAACTGCCTGTGGCAGAGTAAATGGTAAAGAACTTAAGTTCTGTATTTGAAATGTAAATCGAATACTCTTGGTAGTCAGTCCTTTTAATCATCTAGTGATAATTATCCAAAACAGAACCAAAACTACAACACCATGAGCATACGACATTTTCAAATTCTTAATCTGGACCACTTTTTTGACTAATGAAGCTTAAATTTTTATTATCCTCTTTAGGCTGGTTTATACTCTTGGCTCATATTGGTGTTATCCTTATCAAAGTTAGCAAGTAATTTTCATAACAAATGTGCTCAAAGCATACCTCCCCATGTTATATTTGTGTAATTAAAAATCCAATTTAAATGCAGAATTTTACATTTATTCTAATTTTTATTTTTTTTGATGATGTTGTTGGAAACCACTATTGGGGCTCAGAAAACAATACTCCAAAATGTGGTGCTTTGGCATGTGGAGTGCATTCCACAAAGAAGACTGAAAGGCCTCAGAAATATGCCTCAGAGCCAAGATCTCTCTCTGACCTTCTCCTGCTCCCCCTTTCCCTTCTGAAGCACAGGGAGGGGCTCTTTCTGAAGTTCCCTTATCTGACTGAGGGAAGTTCATCCAGAAGGAATGCAATTGTATTAACCCCCCACCCCGGAATCTACATTCGCCAGAGACAATTGATCATCTTGCAGGAGAGGAAACTAAAAGTCTTCACACCTAGGCCACCACACTGACAGACTTTTCATCTATTCTTTCAACGATCCTTTTCAGGGCTATTACTTGAGATACTTTATCTGCATAATAAGACAACCTTTGTTTGCAGTTCAGCTCTGCCTTCACCGTCTTCCCATAACATGTCTCCACCTCCCACAGAACTCACAGGAACTTGTCTCAAAGGGGCCCATTTATTTCCCCTAACAACCATTTCCTCTTCCTTGAAAATTGCTTAACCCCTTGCTCTACTCTACTCTATGAAGAGTGTATTTAAGCTTTAACTATCTTGCCCTTCTTTGAGTATTATGTTTTGTGTGGCCCCTGTGCACGTGTGCACATTGATAAATTTGTATGCCTTTTCTCTTGTTAATCTGTTTATTGTCAATTTATTTCAGCAGGCTTGATTAATGGAAACTTCAGAGGGAAAGCTTAAACTTCCCTATACCATCAGGATAATTTTGATATTGAGCCCATCAATCAACATACCAAGAAATCATTTGGCTTTTTATGAGAAGCTAATAAAAATATCTTCATCTGTCTTCATGTAGATAAAAAATTATAAAATGTTGAATGAGATAGGAACAAGGTTAAAACTCTGTATGGCACAAAAGTCCTTCCTTTATTTTGGGGTATTTAGGTTTACTTAGTTGACCCTCTGGGTACGTCATTAAGATGGCCAGCCACAAATCCATGCAATTCTGCTTTTATGAAGCCAAAATGTCAGTGTTTCAGCTACATGAGCCAATAAGCTCACACCTTAATGGAGAAGATGTCTAAAATCAAGATGTATGATATAGACAGCATTCTCCCAGTACAATATTTCATTCTTAAATCTTGAGTGGTTTTTCTCATTTTCTGTATTATTTTTATTTGTTTTATTAAGCTATTTTGTCATTTAGTTTTCTATCCAAACTTCTTTATTGTCATTACTCTCTGCTCTATTATCTCTGAGTCATTATGAATGGACTACATCATTGCAGATGTGCTAATACATAAAAAAAGTAAGGAAATGATTACTTATTGACTATTTGGATGTGAATTAAGAACCATACCTCTTTGGCATTAAGCTTGAATCATTCTTAACAATCAAATATCAGCTTTGCAAAGATACCATAGCAAAACATTATTTTCATCTTCAAAATATTGATCAAAAGAAATGAAGAAATTGTTTGATTTAATTTTCTCCTATTGAGATATAACTTGTGGGATTTTAGCCTATGGGTGAAATAATAAGAAAAGATCAGGCACAAAGAGATGGCAGGACGCTAGAAATTCTAAATGGTTTTAATAAAATCTGATGATCTGTCACATCAGGTGCTGTGAATCAATTGCAGACAGAAAAAAAGATGAGCAAAAGGCAAACACAGAGGTGTGTTGTTTAATAACGAAAGATGGGTTTGGCAGAGGGCAGACTGCATTTGCTGCTCCCAGGCAGGGGGAAGATGAAGTAGACTTTTCTTTGTAGAAAGAGAAAATGGATCTTTTCTACCCTGATAGAAGTCTGCAGATCTGGGTATGGTATGTCCTCAACTTTTGTCTGAGACCTTAGCTCTGTGGTCCTGAAATAGAGCCTGCCTGGGATGTACTGGCAGAGCTCCTTTCCTCATATTTTCAGTATAATTCTGACAAAGAAATTCTGACTCACTATCTTAGGATTCTAAGGAATGTATAAGGAAGTCACACCAGTTAGGCTACAGAGCTAGAATTCTTTTAGATGATGGGAGGCAAGCTATATAATTATACCATTTCTGAATCAGAATTGACATTCAGATTATTTAGTCCAGCCCCTTTATTTTTGGAGCTCAATGATATATTCAACTGTGGGGTAGGATTTTCAATTTTAAAGATAATTTGGATAATATGAAAGCTCTAGGACCAAGGTTATAGAATGTGGAATAATAGACAATGGAAACTCAGACAGTGGGAGGGTGGGAGGGGGTGAAGAATGATAAATTACTTAATGGGTTTAATGCACGGTATTTGGGTGAAAGTTACACTAAAAGCCTAGACTTTACCACTACACAATATATTCATGTAACAAAACTGCGCTTGTACCCCTTAAATTTATACAAAGGAAAAACAAAGCTGTATGCGTCAAGGTGAAACATTTAATAAACAGTATTTACAAGTTTCATTATGACAAAAATAATAGTGAACATTCACTAAATGCCATGCACTGTCCTCAACACTTGGCATAGATTAGCTCATTTAGTCCTAACAATTAACATTGGAGATGGGTATAATTTTCATTTCCCATTTTACAGAGGGAGAAAAGAGGCACAGAAAGAGAATTTGCTTAACAACTAAGACATGAAAGAGCCCTGGATTTAAACCCAATAACTTTAGAGCTTACAGCACTTAACCACGATGCTGTCCTCCTCTCAGGACTGTAGAGAGACAAAGCAACCACAAATTTGTTATGTAAACTGTTAGCTGAAAGTCACTAAATTAGGTATATGTAATTAAGGATGCTATGTCGGTGGTAGTTCTATATTGATAACAAAAATGCTGGGGTTGTCAAATTTAAATACTATCCCCAGAAGGTTTGGAGTTGTATAATTTAAAAATGTGTCTACTCTTTGTCCTAGGTTACTAGCATGGAGCTTCTAACACCATGGGAACTTTTCAAGTGGTAAAAGCATCTTTGTTATTCTTGAGCCTCTTGGGTCACCCCTGAGTTTATGCAAATGAGGTGGTTCACCGTGGGCCCCTAGGTAGCTTCAGGAGGAGAGCTGGTCACCAGAAAGGACAACTATGTGATTAAAGGGTTGAGATGTGGAGTCAGCCTGACCCCTGAGGAGGAACACAGGACTGGAAATCAACTTCAGTCATGTGGCCAATTATTTAATGAATCATCTCTATGTAATGTAACTCCAGCAAAAACTCTGGAAACCGAAGCTCAGTGGTGCTTTCTGGTTAGTGAATGCACTGATGTTCTGGGAGGGTGATGGGCACTGATTCCATAAACACAGGGCAGAGAAGCTCTGTACCTGAGACCCTCCTACACTTTATTCTATGTGTGTCTTTATTTAAGTGTTCCCGAGTTATATCCTTTATAATAAAATTGTGATCATAAATATAATGCCTTCTAAGGTTTTGTGAGCCACTCTAGTGAGTTAGTGGGATTGTGGGAATCACCCAGAACTGGAGCCAGCTGATATGAAGTGAAGGCACTCTTGTTGTGGACTCTGCCCTGTAACTTTGGGGTCTCTGCTAACTCCAGGTAGTTAGTGCCATAATTGAATTGCAATACACCAGGGGAGTTAAAACAGAATAAGGGTGAATAAAGGTAAAAATTTATCATTACTTCCTCACACCTGGTAACAAAGCTAAGACTTTATGTCATTAAAATATTGCAGGCAAACATGTGGAGGGCTGCAGAAGATGACCTTGGTTTTGACTTCCTCCTGAAGAATGTATGTGTATGTGTAGGTGCATGGTATGCATGTGTATATGAAGTTGGAATATCTTGAATTATATAAAGATAGCCCTCATTTTATTGCTCTTCACTTTATTGTATTTTGCAGTACTTTTTTAAAAAAATTGCAGGTTTGTGGCAACCCTGCATTGAGCAAGTCTGTCAGTGCTCTTTTCCCACAGCAGGAATTTTTTTTTTCTTTCTTTTTTTTTTTTTTTGAGATGGAGTTTTGCACTTGTTGCCCAGGCTGGAATGCAATGGCGTGATCTCAGCTCATTGCAACCTCCGCCTCCTGGGTTCAAGTGATTCTCCTGCCTCAGCCCCCTGAGTAGCTGGGGTTACAGGCATGCACCAAGTGGTCAGTGATTTTTGATGTTACTATTATAATTGTTTTGAGGTGCCATGAACTGCATCCATATAAGATGGCAAATGTAATCAATAAATGTGTGTGTTCTGACTGCTCCAGCAACCAGCTGTTCCTCCATGTCTTCAACTTTCCTTAGGCTTCTCTGTTCCCCAAGACAAACAGTGTAGAAATTAAACCAAATAATACCTTACAATGATGGTCTCTCAGTGAAAGGAAGAGTCACATGTCTCTCACTTTAAATCAAAAGCCAGAGAAATAACTAAGCTTAGTGAAGAAGAAATGTTGAAAGTCAACACAGGCTGAAAGCTAGGCCTCTTGCATCAAACAGTTAGCCAGGATGTGAATGCAAAAGAAAAGTTCTTGAAGGAAATTAAATATACTCCTCCAATGAACACACCAATGATAAGAAAACAAAACAGCTTTATTGCTGATATGGAGAATGTCTGTGTGGTCTAGATAGATCAAACCAGCCATAACATTTCCTTAAGCCAAAGTCTAATTCAGAGCAAGGCTCTAACTCTGTTCAATTCTGTGAAAGCTGAGAGAGGTAAGCAAGATGCAGAAGAAAAGTTGGAAGCTAGCAGAGGTTTTGTTCATAACATAAAAGTGCAAGATGAAGCAGCAAGTGCTGATGTAGAAGCTGCAGAAAGTTATCCAGATCTAAGATCCTTGATGAAGTTGGCCACACTAAACCACAGATTTTCAGTGTAAATGGAACAGATCTCTATTGAAAAAAGATCTTGACTTTTAAGTCTTATTATTTAAGGAATACATTTTGTAAGGCTGTAGCTGCCATAGAGAGTGAGTCCTCTGATAGATCTGGGCAAAGTCCATTGAAAACCTTCCGGAAAGGACTCACCATTCTAAATGCTATAAAGAACAACTATGTGATTCATGAGAGGAGGTTAAAATAGCAATTCCAACCCTCATGGAATGTTTGAGGAGTTCAATACTTCAGTAGAAGAAGTCACTGCAGATGTGGTGGAAATAGCAAGAGAACTAGAATTAGAAGTGGAGCCTGAAGATATGGCTGAATTGCTGCAATTTCGTGATCAAACTTTAACAAATACAAGTTGCTTCTCATGCATGAGCCAAGAAATTGGTTTCTTGAGATGGAATCTACTCCTGGTGAAGATGCTGTGAACGTTGTTGAAATGACAAAAAAGGATTTAGAATATTACATCAACTTACTTGATAAAGCAGCAGCAGGGTTGAGAGGATCGACCCCAATTTTGAAAGAAGTTCTGCTGGGGATAAAATGCCATCAAATAGCATCACATGCTACAGAGAAATCTTTCATGAAAGGAAGAGTCAATCGATGCAGTAAACTGCATTGTTGTCTTATTTTAAGGAATGTTCGTAGCCACCCCAACCTTCAGTAACCACCAGCATGATCAGTTAGCAGCCATCAACGTCAAGACAAGGTCCTCCACTGGCAAAGATTACAACTTGCTTAAGGCTCAGATGATCATTAGTATTTTTTAGCAATAAAGTATTTTAAAATTAAGGTACGTACATTTTTTAGATGTAATTGTATTGCACACTTAGTAGATTACAGTATAGTGGAAACATAACTTTTATATGTACTGATAAACCAAAAAAAGTGTGTGACTCACTTTATTGCAGTGGTCTGGAACTAAACCTGCAATATCCCTGAGGTATGTGTGTAAGTAATTAGAATCTCTGATTAGACAGAAAGAAACTTACCAAGAAAACAGAATCTAGAAATGTTTTATTGACTTAAAGTCTTCCTTTTTCATAGTAAAGTCATAAACACTTAGGCAGGAAGGAGCTTATGATACCACTGAACTCAGTCTCTGAATTTTACTGATGAGGACGTTGAAGTCCATAGATTCAGAGTTGATAATTCATCTAAGGTTACATGTTTAATCAGGATGAGGGTGGAACTGGATTCCAGACTGCTCCAAAGCTGGTCTGCAATCTAGCCTTGATGTTTTGTAGTCTACAGCTCCATACACTCAACGAGAGGTTGTGCATATAAACATTTATGCAGTTTTACTTTTTTTTTTTCTTTTTTTTGAGATGAAGTTTCACTCTTGTTGCCTAGGCTGGAGTGCAATGGTGTGATCTCAGCTCACTGCAAACTCTGCCTCCTGGTTCAAGCGATTCTCCTGCCTCAGCCTCTCAAGTAGCTGGGATTACAAGCATGCACCACCATGCCTGGCAAATTTTGTATTTTTGCTAGAGATGGTCAGGCTGGTTTTGAACTCCCGACCTCAGGTGATCTGGCCGCCTCAGCCTCCCAAAGTGCTGGGATTACAGGCATGAGCCACTGTGCCCAGCCTGTAGTTTTACTTTGTATGTAATTTGGCAAGTAATATAATTCTTATTGAAAATTTCAAACACCGCAGAGGTATCTAGAATAAGTATCAAAGCTCCTTTTTCCCACAGTAGCCACAGTTCTCTCTGAGAAAGCCATTTTTACAGTTGGGTATGTATTCTTCCAAACCTTTCCCCAGGCTTTCGCATATAAACAACAACTAGTTTGGGCAGAAGCACTTTTCCATGAAAAGTTCATGAATACGTATTGTTCTTCAGCTTTCTTTTCATACTTAATGGTTGGTATTGGGCATATTTCATGTCAGTATTATAGCTGTAATCCACTCTTCCAACTACTGCCTAGATTATACATGCTTAATTATGTGTAATAAATAAAAGAGAAAACAACATTCACATTATCTGATGGAGAAGAAATGAAAAAAGTTTCATTTTTATTTTGTGGATTTCCAGTGCTTTATTATTATTATTATTATTGCTTGCTTCCTTTGTTGTACTTGTTCTCTAAAATTAAAGTTTGTTTTCTCAAAATGTCTTTTATATCTTTCTATTTGTTAAAGGAAATATATTTACAATACTTCCCTTTTGCAGCATATTCCAACTTCAGCTTATTTAAATACTTCGTGCTATTAACCGTAAATCTAAGTTTAAATCTGTAGCTACTCTGATCGGAAGGGGATTTATCATCATTGGAAGCAGAAATTATTCATGAGTTGCAAATAAAAGAAACAGAAGAAAATGGTGTATGCTTCACTCATGCGTAATCACTTGAAATGTTTTTCTACATACTTGAACTAACATAGAGCATCAGATCTTCAGTACATTATTTATTAAATGTTTTTAGCAGAAATTTATAATATTAAGTGGTTGTTCTACCTAGAAAGATTAGAAGTTAAGGATAGGCTTAGTGCCTGAAATATATTTTCACAATTTTTTCTTGTTTTAATCCTTAGATTTTGTTTGACTGAATGAGTCCTCTAATTCTTGTTTCCCATTCTTGTTTGGTTCTGATGAATATTGTCCAGGGCCCAAATGGAAACTTACTTTTTATTGATGGTGATAGGTACCTTATTGCATAAATTATGATCTCCAAAGTTCATATAGGAGATGCCATTAGTTCTTTTGTTTAGAGTTAAAAGACAAGTACGTTTCAGATGATTTGAGAGTTGGTTCATAATCGAAGTAGCATTTCCAGGGTATAAATTTGATATAAAATAGGAATAAGTAGAGCATAATGGCAAACGTATACACATATATGTGCTTTCTAATTAGAATAATTTTAATGTGTGTGTTTCTGTTATATAGCCCCTTCCTATTAGTCAGTTTACCAGTGACTAAATAAATGAGATTCACGTTACTGAAGAGAAGTTTTTGATGTACGTAAATCTTCCTCATCTTTTTCTTCATTCTTCATCCTATTCTATTTGAATATATCAACATAATGGTAAGTTCACCACAACCCAAGAGTAAAATGGATCTGTCAGGTCTGGCAAGAACATAAAACAAAGGATAATAACAAAGTTAATCAAATTAACTAATAAGGAAATATACATACTTCCCTTTACAGTCCTCAAGTTAACATTTCTGGAATCAAAAAGTTATTACAACAAAAAATGAAAAAGGATGTAGTTGATGTGGGGTATTAGCAGATTTGGGATACAGATGAGAAATAAACCAAAAAAGGAGGTTTTTAGAGTTTTTTTTTAAGGTGTGCTAACACCAAAGAGGTTTTGCAGTTTTTTGTTCATTGATCACCTTACCTAAGGTTATTTTGCTTTATGCCTAACACAGTGTGATGTAGTCTAGTTATACACAAACTCTTGATTTTGAGTGAGTAACTATTAAGTGAGTAATGCCCTAAGCAATTTTTCAAAAGGAAGGTAGCCTGTCATAGTAGTTAAGAAGGAGGCCTTTATAGTTGTATAGATCTGAGTTTGAAATCTAGCTCAATCCATGCTAGCTCTCTGACTTTAGAGCATTTAGGTAAACTCTCCAAGCTTTAATTTCATCAGTTCTAAAATTGGATAATGATACCTATTTATAGGACTGTTCTGAGATTTAAATTAACATGTATGATATCCTTAGATCAGAATATCATGTCTGTATACTCATACATGACAGTCATTGTGATTCACAAGCAGAGGCATTGCTTAGGAAATGTCATGACTCTGTGCAAGTAAAGAATCTATCTTCAGATCTAATTTCAAGTAGAAAAGTAAATGTTCTATATGTGCATTTAACAAATGTTTATTGACTGTGTGCTGAGCCAGGTGTTGTCTCAATTAGGATAATGAACAACACATTAGAAAATGGTACTATCCAGAGCTTACATTAAATAAAGAACAAACAGACAGAGATATGAAGATACATGAGCAAAATCTAAATCATGTTAGATCGTGATGACTGATAAAGAGGAACTAAAGTAAGGGGGATAGACATTGCTGGCAGAAAATTGAAATTTTAGATAGTATTGTTGGGGAAATCTTCACTAAGAGGTTAATATTTGAGCAAAGATCTAAAAGGGATGATGCAGAGAGCCATCAGGATATTTGAGGGAACAATTTCTACAAGACTCTAGGTGACAATAAAGCTGGTGTGTTCAAGGAACAGCAAGGAAGCCACTGTGGCTGGAGCAAGATGGGGCTGAGATCAGAGACAGGAACAGATTGTGTGGAGCCTTAAGGATCATTGTAAGGATTTTGGCTTTTGTTTGGAATGGGAAAAGAAGCTATGAATGACTTTTTAAGCAGAGACATGATCTGCCTTCACTTTTAAAAGGATCACTCCAAGCTATTGTGTTGACTACAGTGCTGAGAGGCAAGGGGGACAGGGAGACCAGCTAGGAAGCTCTTGTAATACTCTTGGAAAGAGTGGGTGATGGCTTAAACCAAAGTGATAGTAGCAGAGAAGATAAGAAGTGGTTGGATTCTAGATAGAATTTGAAGATAGAGTAGACTGGATTTGCTAATGGATGAGATGTAGGGTATAAGATAAAGAGAGGAATCAAGGACGACTCAAAGGAATTTGATGTAAGCCACTGAAAGAATAGAATTACTATTTATTGAGGTGGGGAAAACTTTGGGGAGAGCAGGTTTGATGGAAAAATCAAGAAATCATTCTTGGACATGTTGTGTTTGAGATGATTATTAGATATCCAAATGAAGACAGTCCAGGAAGAAGTCTAGACTGGAGAAGTTTTTGGAATTACTAGGGCATAGATGGTATTTTGGAATTTTTAAGGCATAGATGGTATTTAAAGCAATGAATCTGGGTAATAATATTGCCTTAGTCCATTTTGTGTTGCTGTAGCAGAATACCTCAGATTAAGTAATTTATAATAAACAGAAATTAATTAGTTCACAGTTGTGGAGGCTGGGAAGTCCAAGATTAAGGGGCTAGCATCTGACAAGGGCCTTCTTGCTGCATCATCCCATGGCAGAAGGGCAAAGAGAGGGTGAGAGACAGCAAGCAAGAGGAGGATAAACTTGTCCTTTTATAAGAAACCCACTCCCATGATAAAGGCATTAATCAGTTTAGGAAGATTTTGCCCCCATGATTCAAGGATTCCTCAAGGTCCCACTTATCAATACTTCTCCATTGAGGATTAAGTTTCCAATAAATGAACTTTGGGGGACATATTCAAACTCAAGCCATAGTAATTACCTATGGAGTGAGGGTGGAGATAAAAAAGGAGAGGACCAAGGAGTTAGGCCTGAGATACTTCAAAATTTGGAGGGCAGGGTAATGAGAAGGAACCAGCAACTGAGTGAGGAGGGACCAGAAAGATGGAGGAAATGCAGCAGTGAGATGAAGAAAGTATTTTACAGATCAGTGGTGTCAAATGCAATAGGACAAGGAAAATGAAGACTGAGAATCACTGGATTCAATAACTGCCATTGGATTTCTTCCCATGAAAGTAAGTTTATTGCTCTGCATCACTTGGCCATAGCAAGCATGAAAAATGATGACCCAGCAGAGGGAACACATTTTGGTTAGAAAGTCACAAAGCTGCAGGAGTATAGATTCCTTACCAGAATTTTGTAGAGAAAATTTGAATGAAGCAAAGATTTTCTGAGCAATCAGCCTGTCAAGATTCAGTTAATTCAGCATTTTGACTAATTTGTGTCAGCTATTCTTTGTTGGTGTTAAAGAACAGCATACGTTTTAGTTTGTCGTGTGTTTTCTTTTTATGGCAGGAGCAAAATTCTTTTATGCTTTTCTACACTGTAACTAGAAGTGCAACTGCAGAATTCAATTTGTTAAGTTTAATAATAAAGAACATTGATAAAAATCCTTCATTAAAGGAACTTTGACCCAAGGTAATATTCAAAATGTTCAACAATCAATGTAGTAGAGGACCAATTAGATAGTGGCCAGTATACTGCTAGTAAAAGGACTCTGGCCTATTACAAAATAATACCATCATTATGAAGAACAGGAATATAAAATTGATTATGAAAGTCTCATGAACTAGTGAATGAGATTAGCATTTTAAACTCTGCATTTCAAGTTAAAGTTTAATCAATACAGCTCTCATTCTGAATGACATTAGCAGTATCAGGTTCAAAGAAACAAATTATTTTTGCCTGCACCTACTATTTGTCTAGTATTTGAGAGAAACTATGCCATGAACCTGTATTTCCTATTTTTCTCATGTTTTAATGAGTTATACTCAAAACCAGTTTGAAGGATCTTCCTGTTTTGCCCACTGAAGTTCTGCTCTTGAAAATTCTGTAAGTTAGCACTGTATAAAATGAGTGCTCTGGTGGAGAAACAAAGGCAGAGCTTCCTTTATAGATCTGTTCATAATGCGAAGCGGAGGCTGTGAGTTCTGTCCTGCTGGCAGCCCAGTGATACAAACCAGGCTCTTTGACTTCAGTCACCTTCACCTATGGTGAATGAAATCCAGGTCTTTAAATAATATATGGTTGGGCTGTGGTTTCATTACTCTGCTGGAATGTGATCTAACCTGTCAGTTTCTACTCTAAGGAAAGACACAGAAAATGAGGAGGAAATGACAATAAAACATTTCTTTTCTTTTGGGAAGAAGCTAGGATGTGAAGCCCCAGTAAATAAATGAATAAATAAAATAACTATATTTGAGATTTGATTTTAGAGTCCTTGCCAATATGGCTAGAATCTCTGCGATCCACTGGATTTCAATGTCTTTACCATAAACTTCCAAATATTCATCAAGAAAATGGGAGCTTTTTAAAAAGTTTCACATTCATGACAGTGCATATTGTAAGACAGAACTTTTAGCCGAATCTCACACTTTACAGTTCATTTCTGAATCTTTGCCTTGAAAAAATACTATTTTTTTCAAAAGAATAAACAACTACAGCTACCAACTACCATTATTACCGATATTGTGCACTTACTAAGTGCCATGCTCAGTACTAAACATACTAAGTAGCTCACAAAAGTGCTGGAAATCCAACAGTTTTGGACATAGTGTGATAAACAGACATAAGACAAGAGAAGATTTTTCTACTGTTGGCAAACAGTAGCAATTAATAAGAAAAATTGATACTTCTCAGATTAAAGAGTGCCTTTTGTAGAAATGTCTAAGCACTTAGATAAAAAGATCTCTTGAAGTTCCATTCCACAGATAATCAGATTTTTTTTTTTTTTTTTTATTATACTTTAGGGTTTTAGGGTACATGTGCACAATGTGCAGGTTTGTTACATATGTATCCATGTGCCATG
Organism: Symphalangus syndactylus; assembly: GCF_028878055.3. Taxonomy (NCBI): domain Eukaryota; kingdom Metazoa; phylum Chordata; class Mammalia; order Primates; family Hylobatidae; genus Symphalangus; species Symphalangus syndactylus. Next base: position 68,314,667 of record NC_072423.2, on the reverse strand, counting down.
TTGATTTCCTGCACCCGTTAATTCGTCATTTAGCATTAGGTGTATCTCCTAATGCTGTCCCTCCCCCCTCCCCCCACCCCACAACAGTCCCCGGAGCGTGATGTTCCCCTTCCTGTGTCCATGAGTTCTCATTGTTCAATTCCCACCTATGAGTGAGAACATGCGGTGTTTGGTTTTTTGTCCTTGCGATAGTTTACTGAGAATGATTTTTTCCAGTTTCATCCATGTCCCTACAAAGGACACGAACTCATCATTTTTTATGGCTGCATAGTATTCCATGGTGTATATGTGCCACATTTTCTTAACCCAGTCTATCGTTGTTGGACATTTGGGTTGGTTCCAACTCTTTGCTATTGTGAATAGTGCCGCAATAAACATACGTGTGCATGTGTCTTTATAGCAGCATGATTTATAGTCCTTTGGGTATATACCCAGTAATGGGATGGCTGGGTCAAATGGTATTTCTAGTTCGAGATCCCTGAGGAATCGCCACACTGACTTCCACAATGGTTGAACTAGTTTACAGTCCCACCAACAGTGTAAAAGTGTTCCTATTTCTCCACATCCTCTCCAGCACCTGTTGTTTCCTGATTTTTTAATGATGGCCATTCTAACTGCTGTGAGATGGTATCTCACTGTGGTTTTGATTTGCATTTCTCTGATGGCCAGTGATGATGAGCATTTCTTCATGTGTTTTCTGGCTGCATAAATGTCTTCTTTTGAGAAGTGTCTGTTCATGTCCTCTGCCCACTTTTTGATGGGGTTGTTTGTTTTTTTCTTGTAAATTTGTTTGAGTTCATTGTAGATTCTGGATATTAGCCCTTTGTCAGATGAGTAGGTTGCAAAAATTTTCTCCCATTGTGTAGGTTGCCTGTTCACTCTGATGATAGTTTCTTTTGCTGTGCAGAAGCTCTATAGTTTAATGAGATCCCATTTGTCGATTTTGGCTTTTGTTGCCATTGCTTTTGGTGTTTTAGACATGAAGTCCTTGCCCACGCCTATGTCCTGAATGGTATTGCCTAGGTTTTCTTGTAGGATTTTAATGGTTTTAGGTCTAACATATAAGTCTTTAATCCATCTTGAATTAATTTTTGTATAAGGTGTAAGGAAGGGATCCAGTTGCAGCTTTCTACATATGGCTAGCCAGTTTTCCCAGCACCATTTATTAAATAGGGAATCCTTTCCCCATTTCTTGTTTTTGTCAGGTTTGTCAAAGATCAGATAGTTGTAGCTATGCGGCATCATTTCTGAGGGCTCTGTTCTGTTCCATTGATCTATGTCTCTGTTGTGGTACCAGTACCATGCTGTTTTGGTTACTGTAGCCTTGTAGTATAGTTTAAAGTCAGGTAGCGTGATGCCTCCAGCTTTGTTCTTTTGGCTTAGGATTGACTTGGCGATGCGGGCTCTTTTTTGGTTCCATATGAACTTTAAAGTAGTTTTTTCCAATTCTGTGAAGAAAGTCATTGGTAGCTTGATGGGGATGGCATTGAATCTATAAATTACCTTGGGCAGTATGGCCATTTTCACGATATTGATTCTTCCAACCCATGAGCATGGAATGTTCTTCCATTTGTTTGTATCCTCTTTGATTTCATTGAGCAGTGGTTTGTAGTTCTCCTTGAAGAGGTCCTTCACATCCCTTGTAAGTTGGATTCCTAGGTATTTTATTCTCTTTGAAGCAATTGTGAATGGGAGTTCACTCATGATTTGTCTCTCTGTTTGTCTGTTATTGGTGTACAAGAATGCTTGTGATTTTTGTACATTAATTTTGTATCCTGAGACTTTGCTGAAGTTGCTAATCAGCTTAAGGAGATTTTGGGCTGAGACAATGGGGTTTTCTAGATATACAATCATGTCATCTGCAAACAGGGACAATTTGACTTCCTCTTTTCCTAATTGAATACCCTTTATTTCCTTCTCCTGCCTGATTGCTCTGGCCAGAACTTCCAGCACTATGTTGAATAGTAGCGGTGAGAGAGGGCATCCCTGTCTTGTGCCAGTTTTCAGAGGGAATGCTTCCAGTTTTTGCCCATTCAGTATGATATTGGCTGTGGGCTTGTCATAGATAACTCTTATTATTTTGAGATACGTCCCATCAATACCTAATTTATTGAGAGTTTTTAGCATGAAGGGTTGTTGAATTTTGTCAAAGGCCTTTTCTGCATCTATTGAGATAATCATGTGGTTTTTGTCTTTGGTTCTGTTTATATGCTGGATTACATTTATTGATTTGCGTATGTTGAACCAGCCTTGCATCCCAGGGATGAAGCCCACTTGATCATGGTGGATAAGCTTTTTGATGTGCTGCTGGATTCGGTTTGCCAGTATTTTATTGAGGATTTTTGCATCAATGTTCATCAAGGATATTGGTCTGAAATTCTCTTTTTTGGTTATGTCTCTGCCAGGTTTTGGTATCAGGACGATGCTGGCTTCGTAAAATGTGTTAGGGAGGATTCCCTCTTTTTCTATCGATTGGAATAGTTTCAGAAGGAATGGTACCAGTTCCTCCTTGTACCTCTGGTAGAATTCAGCTGTGAATTCATCAGGTCCTGGACTCTTTTTGGTTGGTAAGCTATTGATTATTGCCACAATTTCAGAACCTGTTATTGGTCTATTCAGAGATTCAACTTCTTCCTGGTTTAGTCTTGGGAGGGTGTATTTGTCGAGGAATTTATCCATTTCTTCTAGATTTTCTAGTTTATTTGCATAGAGGTGTTTGTAGTATTCTCTGATGGTAGATTGTATTTCTGTGGGATCGGTGGTGATATCCCCTTTTTCGTTTTTTATTGCATCTATTTGATTCTTCTCTCTTTTCTTCTTTATTAGTCTTGCTAGTGGTCCATCAATTTTGTTGATCTTTTCAAAAAACCAGCTCCTGGATTCATTAATTTTTTGAAGGGTTTTTTGTGTCTCTATTTCCTTCAGTTCTGCTCTGATTTTAGTTATTTCTAGCCTTCTTCTAGCTTTTGAATGTGTTTGCTCTTGCTTTTCTAGTTCTTTTAATTGTGATGTTAGGGTGTCAATTTTGGATCTTTCCTGCTTTCTCTTGTGGGCATTTAGTGCTATAAATTTCCCTCTACATACTGCTTTGAACGTGTCCCAGAGATTCTGGTATGTTGTGTCTTTGTTCTCGTTGGTTTCAAAGAACATCTTTATTTCTGCCTTCATTTCATTATGTACCCAATAGTCATTCAGGAGCAGGTTGTTCAGTTTCCATGTAGTTGAGCGGTTTTGACTGAGTTTCTTAATCCTGAGTTCTAGTTTGATTGCACTGTGGTCTGAGAGACAGTTTGTTATAATCTCTGTTCTTTTACATTTGCTGAGAAGAGCTTTACTTCCAACTATGTGGTCAATTTTGGAATAGGTGTGGTGTGGTGCTGAAAAAAATGTATATTCTGTTGATTTGGGGTGGAGAGTTCTGTAGATGTCTATTAGGTCCACGTTATGTAGAGCTGAGTTCAATTCCTGGATATCCTTGTTAACTTTCTGTCTCGTTGATCTGTCTAATGCTGACAGTGGGGTGTTAAAATCTCCCATTATTATTGTGTGGGAGTTTAAGTCCCTTTGTAGGTCACTGAGGACTTGCTTTATGAATCTGGGTGCTCCTGTGTTGGGTGCATATATATTTAGGATAGTTAGCTCTTCTTGTTGAATTGATCCCTTTACCATTATGTAATGGCCTTCTTTGTCTCTTTTGATCTTTGTTGGTTTAAAGTCTATTTTATCAGAGACTAGGATTGCAACCCCTGCCTTTTTTTGTTTTCCAGTTGCTTGATAGATCTTCCTCCATCCCTTTATTTTGAGTCTATGTGTGTCTCTGCACGTGAGATGGGTTTCCTGAATACAGCACACTGATGGGTCCTGACTCCTTATCCAGTTTGCCAGTCTGTGTCTTTTGATTGGAGCATTTAGCCCATTTACATTTAACGTGAATATTGTTATGTGTGAATCTGATCCTGTCATTATGATGTTAGTTGGTTATTTTGCTCGTTAGTTGCTATAGTTTCTTCCTAGCCTCGATGGTCTTTACAATTTGGCATGTTTTTGCAGGGGCTGGTACCGGTTGTTCCTTTCCATGTTTAGTGCTTCCTTCAGGAGCTCTTTTAGGGCAGGCCTGGTGGTGACAAAATCACTCAGCGTTTGCTTGTCTGTAAAGTATTTTATTTCTCCTTCACTTATGAAGCTTAGTTTGGCGGGATAGGAAATTCTGGGTTGAAAATTCTTTTCTTTAAGAAAGTTGAATATCGGCCCCCACTCTCTTCTGGCTTGTAGAGTTTCTGCTGAGAGATCAGCTGTTAGTCTGATGGGCTTCCCTTTGTGGGTAACCCGACCTTTCTCTCTGGCTGCCCTTAACATTTTTTCCTTCATTTCCACTTTGGTGAATCTGACAATTAGGTGTCTTGGAGTTGCCCTTCTCGAGGAGTATCTTTGTGGCGTTCTCTGTATTTCCTGAATCTGAATGCTGGCCTGCCTTGCTAGATTGGGGAAGTTCTCCTGGATAATATCTTGCAGAGTGTTTTCCAACTTGGTTCCATTCTCCCCATCATTTTCAGGTACACCAATCAGACGTAGGTTTGGTCTTTTCACATAGTCCCAAATTTCTTGGAGGCTTTGTTCATTTCTTTTTATTCTTTTTTCTCTAAACTTCCCTTCTCTCTTCATTTCATTCATTTCATCTTCTATCAGCGATACCCTTTCTTCCAGTTGATCGCATCTGCTACTGAGGCTTCTGCATTCTTCGCGTAGTTCTCGAAACTTGGCTTTCAGCTCCATCATCTCCTTTAAGCCCTTCTCTCCATTGGTTATTCTAGTTATCCATTCTTCTAATTTTTTTTCAAAGTTTTTAACTTCTTTGCTATTGTTTTGAATTTCCTCTCGTAGCTCAGAGTAGTTTGATCGTCTGAAGCCTTCTTCTCTCAACTCATCAAAGTCATCCTCCATCCAGCTTTGTTCCATTGCTGGTGAGGAACTGCGTTCCTTTGGAGGAGAGGTGCTCTGTTTTTTAGAGTTTCCAGTTTTTTTGGTCTGTTTTTTCCCCATCTTTGTGGTTTTGTCTACTTTTTGTCTTCGATGATGGTGATGTACAGATGGGTTTTTGGTGTGGATGTCCTTTCTGTTTGTTAATTTTCCTTCTACCAGACAAGACCCTCAGCTGCAGGTCTGTTGGAGTTTACTAGAGGTCCACTCCAGACCCTGTTTGGCTGGGTGTCAGCACCGGTGGCTGCAGAACAGCGGATTTTCGTGAGACCACAAATTCAGCTGTCTGATAGTTCCTCTGAAAGTTTTGTCTCAGAGGAGTACCCGGTTGAATGAGGTGTCAGTCTGTCCCACTGGGGGGGTGCCTCCCAGTTAGGCTGCTCAGGGGTGAGGGACCCACTTTAGGAGGCAGTCTGTCCGTTCTCAGATCTCCAGCTGCGTGCTGGGAGAACCACTACTCTCTTCAAAGCTGTCAGTCAGACAGGGACATTTAAGGCTGTGGAGGTTCTCGCTGAGTTTTTGGTTGTCTGTGCCCTGCCCCCAGAGGTGGAGCCTACAGAGGCAGGCAGGCCTCCTTGAGCTGTGGTGGGCTCCACCCTGTTCGAGCTTCCTGGCTGCTTTGTTTACCTAAGCAAGCCTGGGCAATGGCGGGCGCCCCTCCCCCAGCCTCGTTGCCGCCTTGCAGCGTGATCTCAGACTGCTGTGCTAGCAATCAGCAAGACTCCGTGGGCATAGGACCCTCCGAGCCAGGTGCGGGACACAATCTCCTAGTGTGCCGTTTTTCCAGGCCCGTTGGAAAAGTGCAGTATTAGGACGGGACTGACCCGATATTCCAGGTGCCGTCTGTTTCCCCTTTCTTTGACTAGGAAAGGGAACTCCCTGACCCCTTGCACTTCCCGAGTGAGGCAATGCCTCGCCCTGCTTCGGCTCGCGCACAGTGCGCTTCACCGACTGTCCTGCACCCACTGTTAGGCACTCCCTAGTGAGATGAAACCGGTACCTCAAGCAGAAATGCAGAAATCACCCGTCTTCTGTGTCGCTGGGGCTGGGAGCTGGAGACCGGAGCTGTTCCTATTCGGCCATCTTGGCTCCACCCCCAGATAATCAGATTTTAAATCTCCTAAAGAAGATCAAAGAAAAGACACTTTTTGAGCCAAAAGTGCTCAATGTGTGTGTGTGTGTGTGTGTGTGTGTGTGTAGGAAGCGTTTCTAAAGATTTCTAAAGAAATTTTTCAGCGTAATTCCTAAAATGTTTACTTACTATTTTACTAGGTGTTTCATTTTGTATTTTCCTTGTACTTGCTTATCCCATGTTCTTTCAGATTTCCTGCTGATATGCTAGAGGAACACGGTATTTATTGATAGCTGTATACTTAGAAGTTTAAATGTGAACTCAGGAAAAATTTTTACTCTGCAAGAGGGAGATGACGAAAAACAGCTTGGACATTGGCAAGTGGACTGAGGTCGTCTTTCCTAGGCAGAAAAGCTCAAATGAGTGAGTCCGAGCTGGTGTCTTCTATTTTTTCCTCCAGGTCCCCTTCCCACCATTCTCCACCCTGTTCTCCACCCCTGGAGCCTGCCCATATGGACTTGTTAATGGGATCCCATTGCCTTTGTTGGGTTTGGCCAATTGAGAGCACTATTAAAAGACTAGAGGGAGGGAGGAGAGCACTGGCGGAGTAGTTGCTTGCCTGGGTTCCTTCCTGTGGGGTTGACTCAGTGCCCCTTAGCAGAAATCTCTGGTCCTTTCAAGGGATCATTTTCTACATGAATTTCTCTCTCCAGATCCCAGTAACCACTGCTCCCCTCCTTCTTTGTGGCATAGGAATGGTGACAGTCAGGCTACTGTCAGGCCTTGGTGACTCTTCTGTGTATTGTGGTTCCCCCATAGCAATGCCTTTATGATTAAGCTCTTCATAAATAAACTCTGCTAAAATTAGCCTGTTGTCTGTGTGTCATCTGTTTTCTACTGGGGACCCTGACTGGTAAAAATTCTATTCATCTACAAGAAAGAAAAGTTAGTAAGGATCCGTATGTCACGCCACACACTGTATTGTTAGATTTGCATTGGACTAGTGTTTATTGCTGAACCTCACAAAAAAGAGTGATATTATTTTCTATTACCTAGAAAAATATTAACAGTTAGCATTTCAAAGACCAGGTGACTGTTATGCTTTCATGAACTTGTTCTGAAGAAAAATAATGATTTGCGTATGCAGCCAACAGCTTGATACTGAGTATAGTGGTCTCCTATTATCCTTGGGGGATAGGTTCCAAGATCCCCAGTGGATGCCTGAAATTGCACATAACACCAAACTGTGTTTTTTCCTATATGTACATGCCTATGATAAAGTTTAACTTACAAATTAGGCATGGTAAGTGATTAACAACAATAACTAAAAATAAAATAGATGAGTTATAACAATACACGATAATAAGAGGTGTGTGAATGTAGTCTCTCTTTCTCTTAAAATATCTTATTGTATATTTAAAAGATATTGTAATATATTTATATATTGTATATATAAATAATATATAATATATATATAAAAATAATATATATTGTATATATAAAAATAATATATATAGTAATATACATTTACAAATATATTGTAATATTTCAAACCATGGTTGACTGAGTAACAAACTGCAAAAGTGAAACTGCAGATAATGAGGGAACAACTGTCCTAGGTTTCAGTCTTTCTTCATGGAGGTATAACCACTTTCCAATTTTTCTTGATTCCTATGAAGAAACAGTTTTAAAAAAACTAATGTGTTTGTTTCATGAAATACAATTATGATTTCAATGGAAACATAATGCTTAGCAATGTATGTTAGGAAGATGTTTTGATAGTGAGATCTACTTAACCATGGTAATGTCAACTTAGAGAAATTGAAATTTCATTTCTGAAGGGGATGATAGTAAAAACAGAATGCATTTTTTAAACTCTTTAAGTTTATGTGAGTAGGTTCAGAGCTAGAAAAGAATAAAGTTTTTTTTTTTTTCAGTTTTCCTAGATGTGTAAGAGTCAGATCTAATCAATAGATTTTAAATTTTAATTCAAGGAGTATTTATTAAGTGTCTACCACCTGCCAGGGTTTGTACCAGACGATAGAGACAGTGGTAAATACCACAGTATAGTCCAGGAACTCTTGCAGATTATAGGTTAGCAGAAAAGACACATATGGCATTTCCAGTGTAGTGAGTCACTCCTGAATTCTGCCACCCCTTTCCCCCAAGAGTCAGTCATCAAGTTGTACCTATTTCTCTATCTTATACCTGTTCCCATTTCTGCAGCCTTATGACTATTGCCCTAGTTTAATTCCTAGCCATTTCTCTGTTGGTGTCCTGCACTTAACCCTGCTTCCAGTCTTGCCCCTCAAATTCATGTTTCACATTGTCGTCAGAGTGTTTTAGCCATAAAGCAAAACTGACTGTTTTATACCCTGCAAAACATTCCTCAATGACTTTCTGAGCTATAAATGTTAAGGGCCTGCTCCTTAGCACAGTGTCCAAGGGGCCGTGTGACCTGGACTCTGCTACACCTCTCATTGTATCCTTCACCTTCAAAGGCAGGCACTGGCTGGGTATGGTGGCTCACGCCTGTAATCCCAATCATTTGGGAGGCCAAGGTGGGAGGATAGCTTGAGCCCAGGAGTTTGAGATCGGTCTAGGCAACATAGCAAGACCCCATCTTTCAAAATTTAAAAAAATTAGTCGGATATGGTGGTGTGCACATGTAGTCTCAGGTACTTGGAAGGCTGAATTGGGAGGATTCCTTGAGCCCAGGAGTCTGAGGCTGAAGTGAGATGCGATCATGCCACTGCACACCAGCCTGGGTGACAGAGCAAGACCCTGTCTCTAAAAAATAATTTAAAAAAGTAATGTAAAACAAAGGCAGAAACTAAATATTGAATGAATGAATTAAAATCATTTAACATAATTTAATTTACCAGAAATGAACACAGAAAGTATTTTATTAAGCTGCACATAGATGTAGGGAATGGTTTTGTGCTAGTTAAGCTTTTCTCTTTTTTCTTCCCAAACAGTATTCATTCAGTATTAATCTAATACATGCATATATTGGGCTCCAAAGGGATGTATAAGAAACATCCCTGATATGAAAGTTTACAATTTCTCTGATAAGATGTTGCTCAATTAGGCATTAATGCAACATGGGTTTTTTTTTTTTTTTTTGAGGCAGAGTTTCGTTCTTGTCGCCCAAGCTGGAGTGCAGTGACTCAATCTCCACTCACTGCAACTTCTGCCTCCCGGGTTCAAGCAATTCTCCTGCTTCAGCCTCCCGAATAGCTGGGATTGCAGGCGCCTGCCACCACACCTGGCTAATTTTGGTATTTTTTAGTAGAGACGGGGTTTCACCATGTTGGCCAGGCTGGTCTCCAACTCTTGGCTTCAGGTGATCAGCTTGCCTCAGCTTCCCAAAGTGCTGGGATTACAGGCATGAGCAATGGCGCCCGGCCTGCAAAGCAGGTTTTAATGAGGGTCAACATTAGCAATTTGAGAACATTTGCTGTAGAAATTCACTGAAGGAGAAAGTCCCTTGTGGGGCAGAAGATTGAGCTGGATTGGATGCAGGAGTGAGTTCTGCCCTGAGAGTGGCACTGCTTTTGGGAACTGGCCATGCTATTCTTAGAAGCCTGTGAGTTTTCAGACAGAACTTTACCATCCTGACCCTGTAGAGCTGAGACCTCTCGCTGCTGAGGTCTGTACAGTAGAGAAATGGTGGACGTAGCTATCCTACCTCTGCTGGAATCCTTTTGTGATGGAACCCAAGCCAGTTTCCTGCCTCTCCTGCGTCCTTCAAAGTGGCTGCAGTCTCTGAGGAGTATCCAGGCCCTCAGTGGAGGCTGAGGAAATGATGTGGCCCATGGTCCAGCAGACCCTCAGATGCCTAAGAGAGGTTAAGAAAAATTAGTGAACACCAGAAAACAGAACCGAGTCTGCCCTGTGGTCTGGCAGTTGCAAATGTGGCAAATTCAAGCTTTCCCTCTGCTCCGACTCTGGAATTACGCGACAAGATGTTCTTCTTGTACAAGAGGGACACAAGATGGCTTTTTTTTTTTTTTTTGAGACGGAGTCTCGCTCTGTCGCCCAGGCTGGAGCGCAGTGGCGCAATCTCGACTCACTGCAAGCTCCACCTCCTGGGTTCACGCCATTCTTCTGCCTCAGCCTCTCCAAGTAGCTGGGACTACAGGCGCCCGCCACCACGCCTGACTAATTTTTTGTATTTTTAGTAGAGACGGGGTTTCACCGTGGTCTCGATCTCCTGACCTTGTGATCCCCCTGCCTCGGCCTCCCAAAGTGCTGGGATTACAAGCGTGAGCCACCGCACCCGGCCACAAGATGGCTTTTTGTAGTGTCCCACTTGAGCGAAAGGAATCTGTGACATCTCTGATAATGTTTTTTCACTTTAGCCTGTCTCTCTGATTGTGATACTTTCTTAAAAAAGTGTGGGAAAGCATCAATCCATATAAAGTTATGTGTTGTTTATAAATCCAAACACGAATTTGTTAATTGTATAAGAAACAATTCCTACTCTGGAATCTTTTGTGTAGTTAACATTCTAGGGTTTAACCAAAATGTTATTTTTATAACTGCATATTTTATTGATACCCATTTACCAAAATATGCTTTTAACAATGGGATCTAAATAGGAATGTTTCTGGTTCTGGAGAGAGTAACCTACTTGGAAAACGGTGAAAATTAAATTTCTCTCAATCTTGATTTCTGATCTGAAAGGGACGAATCTTAGTACTGTAATTTCTTGATGATTTCAATAAAAATTAAAGTTTTGGGCCTAGGGTGACCTAAAGATTGCCATCAGTGAAATAAAATTAGGATTTTATAAGAAGCACGCTATTGAGAATTGGACTTTTTAAAAAGGTCCCATTATATGCATTTCATAGTCGTTTAAAAGAATCACAAATCTTCACTGGGATGGGCTTTTGCACTTTCCCTTTGTTCTAGACCTTATGACTTAATCATTTGTATATATATTTTTTCCAGTGGTGTTATAAGTTTTCCAAGTATCTGATTAGCATCATATCTTTGTTGAATAAGATGGCTGTGAATTTAACAAAACCATGTTATAGTCATATATATATATGTGTATACACACACACACACACACACACACTAAAATTCGTGTTTTAAGGGTAATCTTGGCTGCAGTAATAACAGCGAATTCTTGCTAAATGCTTACTATGTGCCAAGAACCATTCTAAGTGTTTTGTATGCAACAACTCATTCACTTCGCAAACAATCTTATGAAATAGATACAATTACTACCTATTTTACAGTTCAGGAAACCAAGGCACAAATATTTTTAATTAACTTGCCTTTTTTTTTTTTTTTTTTTTTTTTTGAGATGAAGTCTCACTCTGTTGCCCAGGCTGGAGTGCAATGGCACGATCTCAGCTCACTGCAACCTCCGCCTCCCGGGTTCAAGTGATTCTCTTGCCTCAGCCTTCTGAGTAGCCGGGACTACAAGCACGTGCCACCATGCCCGGCTAATTTTTGTATTTATTAGAGACAGGGCTTCACCATGTTGGTTAGGCTGGTCTCCAACTCCTGACCTCAGGTGATCCACCCACCTCGGCCTCCCAAAGCGCTGGGATTACAGGCATGAGCCACTGCGCCCAGCCTAAGTTGCCTAAATTTTTATAGATAGTATGTGATGTTTCTGAGATTTGGACCATAATCTGACTTTAGAATCAATGCTTTGAGGTTGTACATATTGTTCCTTCATAGAAATTTTAACCTGCTGTGCCACGGTAAACTGAGCAGCTGGCTTGGAAGGTCATGAACACTCTTAAATCCACAGAAAATGCTTAAGGTTTTCGCTTTGCACTCTCTTTTGTCATCATTTTGGAGCTTTATTTTACGCTTTGAAATGAATTTATCAAATACTCACTGAGAACCTACTGTTTGTGTGTGTGTCTAAGTTAAGAGGGAAAGAATGAAATATTCTTGCCTTTTCAGAGTGCTGGCGGTGACAGTGAGTCGTTAGATCTCAGTGATAAGATGATGTAAGAAATTGCAAAAGATAGCAGGCAATGGAGAGGAGGAATGGGGAAGACATCCCATTCGATGGATAACTTAGATGGTTAGAACACCTTAACAATGGGTTTGGCCCTTTTTGTGTTCCATGGTCACACTATGCCATGTGAAGCTCCAGTCAATCTTGCAAATGCCAGGGTAAGATAGTGGTTGTAGAAGTGAATGATGTATAGACGTTGATATTTAAGAGAGATTATTCTAGAAGCTGCTTATAGAGTGGATTGCAACTGGAGATACAAGGCAGTCGTCCAGCTAAGAGTCTGTTATTATTTCTAGCTAGAAGAACGAGGCTGGGACTGGATACAAAAGAAAGTGAAAGTTCAAGAGATGTTGCAGAAATGTAAGACTGGTATGATGAGAAAATAAGAGATGCAGTTTGTTGTGGAAGAATGAGGGAAATCTAAAATTTAATTTGGAGATTGAAATATTTCACATAGCACTGGCATCTTCAAATAGAGATGTCTAATAGGCATCTGGACACAGGGAGGAGACTGCAGATTTAGTTGTTAGTAGCATGAAAGTAGCATCTTTTGCTGGGATCACTGTGTGACCTCCTAGTGGGTCTCTGCATTTTCTCTCTTGCCCCTCGTCTGTTCATTCTCCACACAACAGCCTAAGTGATTTATTTTAAAGGAAGTAATAAAAACCTTTTGCTTCCTACTTAAAATTCTTTAATACATTGATTGAAAATGAGGAAAAAAGGGATACTGAGAAGGCATTTTGAAGCTGAGAGGATGTGTTCTGAGTTGTCATAATGAAGGTGTGGCTATTGTTATGTGGTGAGCACAAATCAGAAATTCTTCACATCTTGAAATGTTGCATTGCTTGAGCATTTATATGTTGACGTTCAGCTCGTTGGAAATTATTATTTCTCATTTGTAGTATGATTAGAATATGTTATTGACTTATGAAAGATTATGTGCATATAAATAAGTTCTATATTATCAATGGATTTCATTTTGGGTTAAGAAAGGGACTTTACAAAATATTTCTTATAAAATTTTACTTTCCAATTTTGTTCATCGCTGAAAGAAAAGGAGGAAAAAATAATAACTATTAGTTCAAAAGAATATATTGAGGTTTGGAGAGACATTCTCCATGTAGATAAGTCTAAATTTAAACGCAATTATTTTTAAGCCTTGGGTTCATCTCATTATCACTAACAAGAATGAATACAGAGCTTCGTGGCAGCCTGAAAGAAATTTGAGTTGAGAACACAAGAGCTGTCATCCTGAGTCAGGCTTAGACCACACGACCTGGAGCGCCATCCCACTGAGCTGCATGGAGGGGCAGGTTGGAAATGGGCTGAGAATTCTGACATCTGCCTTGGACATTTGGGTCGTGCCATTCCTGGTTCCCCTGAGTAAGTGATGATAACTATGCCATTCATAAATTCATTCAGAGGTGTTTCTGAATCTATTTATAGTTTTTGTTCTACACTAAATTTCAGATGAGTGAATTCTAAACGTTTACTACCAATTGCCCTAAACAGTGTTTCTCAAGCTATGAGAAATGCTCCATAGGGAAAATTTCCCTGAATGTAGTGACCTTCAGGGATTCACAAGGATCTTGCAGAGCATCCATAGTACATGAATCTATCCAGGTGCTCAGTACAATGCTTGGAATACACTCACTGTGATACCCTTTTCTAGAGGATCATGGAGCACATTAGGACATTGATGATGGGCTAGGAAATGGGATCACAAAACCTCTCTTTGTGTAACATCATGCAGTGGTAGTGTTTCATAGGGAAAACTGTGTTTGCAGCTTAGGAACAAACTGTTGGAACTTTCTGTATCCATATTCTGACCAGGGGAAAGTTGTCATACCCTGGCAAGACTGTTTTCCATTCTCCTAACCCATTTTTAATACAGATGGTGGACTGTGAGTGATGAGACCATGGGCCACACATCTCGTTATTCAATCATTAAAATCAGAGCAGCCAACAAATGATAACTCATGGAAAGAACGTGGGAGTTGGACTATAAAACGTGAGTTGGAATTCCTGCTGTATTATTCCTCGCAGCTGTGTGATCTTGGGAGTGTTACTGGATTCTTGGACTTTCCTCATGTATGAAATGGGGATAACGAAATCGCTATTTATTGGCAGAACTATTTTACAAATCATATCTGCTGATGGGTGTGGAAACTTGGCAAAATGTATTGGTTTTAAAAAAATTGTGAAGTATTTGACAAATTCTAATGAGGATGAATCCTGGTGTTCTCATTAGTGAATTGAATGATGAAACATAGTGAGTCTTGAGGTTTAAGGCTAAATAATCTTTTGCATATAAATGTATAAAGGGAAGGGAAATCCAACCGTTTCCCTGCCAATAACTCCCACCCCCAAACCCTGTTGAGGTTAATAACTGCCCCTGCTGCAAGCATCAGTGCATTAGACTAGGAGCTCAGCTGACCTAATTTAGTGCTCAGCACCTGGTTTTATCTCTGCTCTGCTGGAACCCTCAACACAAAGAGTAGCTTCTGGAAAACTGGTTTTAATACCTTGATGATACAATATTCCCAAGAGTTTAGGTCCACAAACAAACTCTTCATTTTCATCATTTCCTTTTACAGAAAACATGATTTCGACTGGGCTTTTGTTAAAGTGTCTTCCTGCTTTCTTTAAAAAACAAAAAACATTAATAGTTGCAAAAAGAACTCAGATTTTTCTCCCCTATTCTAAGGAGACAGAACCTTAGTACTTATGAGCCAGAAATAGCTAAAGAACTCTGTTAGCTTCTTGATATAGATGATTTAAGAAAATCTTCTTATGTGCTAACTGTGTAATGGACATGCAATTAAGAATGAGTTCATGGCCGGGTGCGGTGGCACATGCCTGTAATCCCCACACTTTGGGAGGCCGAGGCGCGTGCATCACCTGAGGTCAAGAGTTTGAGACCAGCCTAGCCAACATGGTGAAACTCCGTCTCTACTAAACACACATACACACACACACACACACACAAATACAAAAATACTAAAAATACAAAATTAGGGCATGGTGGCAGGTGCCTGTAATCTCAGCTAATCGGGAGGCTGAGGCAGCAGAATTGCTTGAATCCAGGAGGCGGAGGTTGCAGCGGGCGGAGATCGTGCCATTGTACTCCAGCCTGGCAACAAGAGCAAAACTCCATCTCAGAAACAAAACAAAACAAAACAAAAAGAATTACTTCATAAGGCAACTCTTCTCAGCATAGGCATTGCCATTTCAAAACAAAAATTACTTGAATTCAGTCTCACTAGAACACGCGTGTGTGCCCTAATCCGCCGCTCAGAGTTGAGAGGTATAACAACAGCCAACAAATGATGAATGATGCAGCTCTTGGAGGATGGGTCCCTCCTGTTACAAAACATCACCGGGGCATAGTCCTGTGTTTCTAGGCAAAAAACAAGTTTGCCTTTACATTGTGGGAGTTGGATTTGAATTAGATTTGGAGAGGTAAATTTGGGAGAAGACCTTAAATATTACAAATGACTTTTATAGGGAAAATACCAAGGATGGAAAGAAAGAACAATCCTATTTTGTTTTATTTCTCCTGATGGTAGTGTTGGAGGTATTTGCTGTTGGTGTTGGGGTGGGTGGTGTATGTGTGAATACGCAAGAAGTAGGGCATAAATGTGCTGGACTGAAGGTAATGTTGAGCCTGTTAAAGATCGAAGGAAGAAGGATGGTAGAGCAAGGGTCAACAACTCCAGTGCACTTGGTGCAGCTGCTAAGTTAAATGATGAAGGGTAAGAATGAAGGCTGTAATGACTGGTGTGGGCTGTGATTACTGAATGTGTACATCCCCTGAAGGCATTCAAAATACATTTAAAAACAAAACAAACACCATGCAGACCAAGCAAGACAGCTGCATGGGCTCAAATCCATCTTCTGCACTGGTGGCCAGCTTAGAATTCTGGGCAAAAGTTTAAGAAGTAGGGGCTCAGGAGGCAAACTGTCTAGATTCAGTACCTCTTAAACCTGATAAACGTGGCAAGTTATTTAGCATCTGAAAGCCTCATTTTCCTCACCTCTAGAATGCAGATAATAATAGTACTTACCTTTTGGGATTATTGGGAGGACATTGAGATAATGCATATACACAACACACTTAACAGAATAGCTGGCACCTAGCAAGCATTGAATAAATATTAGTTGTGTGTATATACATACACACACATAAATAAAAATATATATACAAATTGCCATTTCCTCCTCAAATAATCATCTGGGGAAACTATACACTTTATAATAATGTCTTTGACAACAAATACTTTATTTGTTCATCTTTGTATCTCCCCATGTTGAAGTGCCTTCAGAGCCTGTGGCATAGTCTTCTGAATGTATTTGATGGCAGCAAATGTCTTCTTTCAGAAAGTGGGAGGGGATTTGGGTTTTGAAAAACATTATAAGTCCTTTGCGGTGAAGACTGACGAGTAAGATAAATAATAAAACGGAGTGATACAATGTACAAAAATAAGTTAATAAAAGGGAAGAAGAATTTAGGCATAAAAGGATGTGCAGTATGGAGATAGGGACTCATTCAGAGAGAATAGGCCATAATTATTTTGCTGGTTTTCTAGCTCCCTGATATTTTTATTTTAGCACATCTTCTCCACATTTAAATGTTGGAGAACCCTGGGGCTCAGTAATTGAGCCTTTTCTCTACATATCCTCACTCTCCCCAGGTGATCTCATGCCTTCTCATGGCTTTAACTACCTTTCTTTGCTTCACTCCTAAATTTATACTTTCAGTTAGCATTTTTCCTCTGGACTCTAAACTTACATACTCAACCACCCAGTCGACATCTCTACACTGATGTCTAATGAGCTCCTCAAATTTATGTCCAGAATGGAGTTTTTGCTATTCGGTACCCCCTTCCCAAATCAGCTTTCCCCGTAATTCTTCCTGACTCAGCTAATAGCAACTCTGTCCTCCTAGTTGTTCAAGGCAAAACCTGTGGTGTCATGCTTGATACCTCTTTTTCTCTCATACCTTGCATGTGGCTCATCAGCACATTCTGTCTACTCTACCAGGTATCACCCCAGTTCTACCATCCCGGGGCAAACCACCGTCATCTCTCCCCTGGATTTTTAGAGCAGTTCATCCATCCTGTGCCTATTCTTGTCCTCTTTCTCAGCACCTCGCCACAGTGATCCTGTTCAAATGGAAGTCTGGTCATGTTACTACTCTAAGGCTTCCCATCCGACTCAGTTGCAGTCCTTACTGACCTATGAAGCTGCTCTGCAAACTTGTCTCCTGTCCAACCTCTCTTGCTTCATTGCCTCTCTCCTCATTCACTCACACCTGCCACACTGGCCTCCTTCCTGTTCCCTGAACCCCACCAGGAGCTGCTACCTCAGGACCTGTGCTCTTGTTACTTCTTGTCTGGAATGCTTGTCCCCTCTATATTTGCATGGCTATTTTTCTCACTTCCTTAGGTCTTTACTTAAAGTCACCTTCCCTGGCTGCCCTATTTAGGAATTTTATTTCCTTTCTCCATATTTTCCTTCCCTGCTTAATTTATTTTTCCTTAGCAATTGCTTCTCTCTCTCTGTCTCTCTCTCGCTCACTCTCTCCCTCTCTCTCCCCCCTCCCCCCTCTCAAAAGTATAAGCTCTTTGAAGGCAGAAAATTTGTGTGTCTTATTAACTGTTGTATCTCTGGTGTCTTGAATATGCCTGGCTCATAGTGAACACTCAATAAATATTTGTTGAGTAAAGGAATACATGCGTTCATTGCCTTTTCTGTTATCTATTTAAAAATGATGCAGCAACTGTGGACGATATAGGCAATGATTATAGTGGAGAAGGCACAGGACCAGGAATCCAGGCACTTGGATTCTACTTCCAGCTGTGCTACTCAGTAGCTGTGTAGTTTTGGGCCGGTGGCTTTACCTCCACAAGCCTTGATTTCCTCGTGTACAAAATGAGGCGGTTAAATGAGATATATAGATGGCTGCTGGAATCACTTTCATCTCTGGGGTGAAATGACTAATATAACAAGGAAGATTCTTATAATAACAAAGATCTGTGCTTTATTTCAGACCAATTTAGAACTCTGTGATAGCCAGAGAGGGTGCATTTGTGCATCTCTCCTTTTAAAGATTAGCTCTAATAGTTTCTGTCTTTGAGGGAGGATCAAAGCCAGGCAGTGGGAAGGAGAAGAGGTAACTCCTGTGTGGGTCTTTAGCCTCTCATTTATCACACCAGCTTAACATATTCCCTCACCAAGCCGGCAACTTATATTTACTATCGCAGTAATGCTGATGCTATAACATTGAGTTATGTGTTGTCTGAAGTATTTCTATGTGCATCGATTGGCATCACAACATCCCCATGCAGAAGGGGGGTCAGATTTTATTAGCACCCACATTTATAGAAGCTAGAAGCAGATTAGTTGGCAATGTCACAGAAAAAGCGTGTAACAAGTCAAGGCCAGATCCCATAAGAAGTGTTCTTTTTCAGTAATAGAGCTCCATCATTAAGACACTAAAGTCAGAACTGGTAGTATTCTTGTGAAAGTCTCCAAGTCTGAAGAGGTGGTTGTTTAGAAACACTTATATAGATGTTTCTGCAACTCATAGAGTGTCAGAAATGTCACAAAATTTTGTTGGAGGTTTGAAGATTTTCAGTGACAATGGAGTTGAGAGAACAGAGCTTCTTGACTTTGGGCTTTGTAGGATAAGCACCTTTTTCCTCCTCTCTACTCAGCTCATGTGAGGATAGCGGTCCTGCCTGGGCATTTTATCAGAGCAGCAATAGAATTCTGGCCTCTGAATTTCTGGTCAAAAAAGGCGAATACGTGGAACAAAATTTGCTTAATTATTAAGCAACTCAATCTATTCTTCAACTGAGAGCAAAAGTGAGCAATGGCAGATATAACTATACAGATAATTATTAATCAATGCAGAATTTTAAAGACAAGAATCCAAAATCAGCTTTGGATAACCGGGAAGCTTCCCACACAGCATAGGAAGCATAAATCAAATACTAAAACTAGATATCCAAGGTCAGTATTTAGAATCTTAATATTTAGAATTAAGACTGTCCTGGGTAGATTTGGCTTCTGGTTAGATGGGGCTTAGAGACTGAGCCATATTGCACAGGGTTCCAAGGTGAAGTATGTAAAAACTACAGGGTTGAGCCATATCTCTTTCCCTAGAAAAGCTGGAGGATGGTTTCTAAAAGCTGAATTCCTTAGTGATATATTTAAAAGACCATAATTTTTATAACAAGATTAAGTATGTCACATTGAGGAGAAACTGGGAAAACAGAGTGTAGTAAGTATAGTGAATGCAGTATTGTCTGTGCATTTTTACACCTGGAGAAGGATTACGTAAGGTAGGGGGCATAGGCATTGTAGGTCTGTTTTTATAGCTAAAGCCTCAATACCATGGAGACTATTCCTGGCAAGGGAACAGATTAAACCCTCCTCTCAGCCCTAACACCCCAGAGAGAATGCAGCTGTCAGAGCAGAGATTTCTGCATACGACATTCACGTTAGAGCTATCCAGACCAGCAGGCAGATAAAAGCTATCCCAAGAGTTGAGGAGTAAAGCAGACTGCAAGCATTTTGCAGAGCATATTAGAATGAAATACCGTTTCAGTATAAATCAACCGGTAAAGAGGAACTTTGAATAACTCCATATACCAAGGCTAATCACACTGAAAGGTGGTAACATCAGTGCTAAGGCGGCATAGCATAGAGAGACTCAGCAGATCTGGGGCTACCAAGGAAGATGGTCCCAGATGAGCCCCAAATGAGGCTGTGCTATTAGTCACGCTAGCTAATGTGTTTGCCATTGTATTCAGAGGTCTTGAAAGTCAATTTCAGAAACTCCTTGCTTATTACTTTCATTTGTATGTATTTTTTTAATTTGGTCTATGAGTGAGGGTTGAATCATTCCCTATGAGCTGTTCTGACCTACTCATGGTACTCAGCTAAAAGAACCCCCAAGGATTGTTATATTTAGATACCTGGACTAGGTGGACCCTGAATGTTATTAATACTTGTGAAGATTCTGATATTTAATGAATGCCATATTATCAGGGCCAGTTTCTGTTTCAGTAGCAATTTATAACTCACCATTCCCTAACAGATACTGGTTTGTGTCCTCTATGTACAGTATATCTGGAATTATATACTCCAGAATTATAATATGCTATTAGGTTTCATTGTAATATTTGCTACACAACCATGAACATTCTTTTTTTTTTGAGATGGAGTCTCGCTTTGCCACCCAGGCTGGAGTGCAGTGGCGTGATCTCAGCTCACTGCAAGCTCCGCTTACCCAGTTCACACCATTCTCCTGCCTCAGCCTCCCGAGTAGCTGGGACTACAGGTGCCTGCCACCACGCCTGGCTAATTTTTTGCATTTTTAGTAGAGACAGGGTTTCACCGTGTTAGCCAGGATGGTCTCAATCTGCTGACCTTGTGATCCACCTGCCTCGAATTGTAAAACGTTTGAATCATAAAATGTTTTATGTTTTTATTTTTTAAATCAGCTGACTTTCAGATTCAAATTCTTATAAATCTTAAAGATGGTATTCCGAGGCTATGAGATACAGATTATCTGTCCAGCACACACACACACACACACACACACACACACACACACACACGAAAGAAAATGAACTCTTTTGGAAAGGACACTGTGGTACTAATGTGTCAGAGATTGTCACAAATCTTTTCTTCTTACCATGATCTAACTAGAGGCCGGGCACAGTGGCTCATGCCTGTAACCCTAGCACTTTGGGAGGCTGAGACGAGCAGATTGCCTGAGCTCAGGAGCTTGAGACCAGCCTGGCCAACATGGTGAAACCCTGTCTCTACCAAAATATAAAAAATCAGCTGGGCATGGCGGTGGGCGCCTGTAATCCTAGCTACTCAGGAGGCTGAGACATGAGAATTGCTTGAACTCGGGAGGTGGAGGTTGCAGTGAGCCGAGATCTTGCCAATGCACTGCAGCCTGGGCAACAAAGCGAAACTGTTTAAAAAAAAAAATCTAACTAGAACTGTCACTGAGCTCGTCTACCCAGGTAACTCATTGTCCAGTGGTAACAATAATTACATTACACAACACCTTCCACGACTCCTCATCACTGATGGGATAAAACGCAAAGCCCATCATGGACGAAACAAGACTTCATCTTCTGTCTACCCTACCTCATATTTCATACATTAGGCAGGCACATGGCTTCTGCTTCTTTGCACACACCATGCTGGTTATTGAGTCCTTTGTTCAGTTTATGCTTTTCCCTCAGGAATATCTTTTGTCCCCATTTACTCACAACTATTGATGCTAAAGCTTGACTCAAGCATCACCTTTTCTTCCTACCTCCCTCAGGCCTTCTGCTCTCTTCTCCACTGGTTGGGCGAGGTGACTCTGAGTTCCTGCTGGACTCAATGCAAATCACTAAAAAGTACATTTTATTTATTTGTCTGTCCCTTCCAGTAGGCTGCAAGTTCCTTGAAGGCAAAGCCTGTATATTAATTATTAATCTTTGGGGTTCCCATTTTCTAGCTTAGGGATTGATATGTAGCAGCTGAAATAAATAATAACTGTTTAATTAAATAGTATTATTCAGAAAATAGCTAACAACCTTAAAGGCTCAGTAGAATTTGTTATGAAAGAACACAAATTCAAATCCAATTCTGAAGTCTAATGAGAATGATAACTTGGATGTGGCTTCATTTCCATTCATGTGGAGTTACTACAAAATGGGCAAAGAGGCTTTGCAAAAAAAAGCAAGAAATAAGGAATCAGGTGAATGAATGGATACAGGTCCTCAGCCTCCCCTCAGCTCTTTCTTTTTTTCTTTTTTTTATTTATTTTTATTTTTTATTTTTATTATACTTTAGGGTTTTAGGGTACATGTGCACAATGTGCAGGTTTGTTACATATGTATCCATGTGCCATGTTGATTTCCTGCACCCATTAACTCGTCATTTAGCATTAGGTGTATCTCCTAATGCTGTCCCTCCCCCCTCCCCCCACCCCACAACAGTCCCCGGAGTGTGATGTTCCCCTTCCTGTGTCCATGAGTTCTCATTGTTCAATTCCCACCTATGAGTGAGAACATGCGGTGTTTGGTTTTTTGTCCTTGCGATAGTTTACTGAGAATGATGTTTTCCAGTTTCATCCATGTCCCTACAAAGGACACGAGCTCATCATTTTTTATGGCTGCATAGTATTCCATGGTGTATATGTGCCACATTTTCTTAATCCAGTCTATCGTTGTTGGACATTTGGGTTGGTTCCAACTCTTTGCTATTGTGAATAGTGCCGCAATAAACATACGTGTGCATGTGTCTTTATAGCAGCATGATTTATAGTCCTTTGGGTATATACCCAGTAATGGGATGGCTGGGTCAAATGGTATTTCTAGTTCGAGATCCCTGAGGAATCGCCACACTGACTTCCACAATGGTTGAACTAGTTTACAGTCCCACCAACAGTGTAAAAGTGTTCCTATTTCTCCACATCCTCTCCAGCACCTGTTGCTTCCTGATTTTTTAATGATGGCCATTCTAACTGGTGTGAGATGGTATCTCACTGTGGTTTTGATTTGCATTTCTCTGATGGCCAGTGATGATGAGCATTTCTTCATGTGTTTTCTGGCTGCATAAATGTCTTCTTTTGAGAAGTGTCTGTTCATGTCCTCTGCCCACTTTTTGATGGGGTCGTTTGTTTTTTTCTTGTAAATTTGTTTGAGTTCATTGTAGATTCTGGATATTAGCCCTTTGTCAGATGAGTAGGTTGCAAAAATTTTCTCCCATTCTGTAGGTTGCCTGTTCATTCTGATGATAGTTTCTTTTGCTGTGCAGAAGCTCTTTAGTTTAATGAGATCCCATTTGTCAATTTTGGCTTTTGTTGCCATTGCTTTTGGTGTTTTAGACATGAAGTCCTTGCCCACGCCTATGTCCTGAATGGTATTGCCTAGGTTTTCTTGTAGGATTTTAATGGTTTTAGGTCTAACATATAAGTCTTTAATCCATCTTGAATTAATTTTGGTATAAGGTGTAAGGAAGGGATCCAGTTGCAGCTTTCTACATATGGCTAGCCAGTTTTCCCAACACCATTTATTAAATAGGGAATCCTTTCCCCATTTCTTGTTTTTGTCAGGTTTGTCAAAGATCAGATAGTTGTAGCTATGCGGCATCATTTCTGAGGGCTCTGTTCTGTTCCATTGATCTATGTCTCTGTTGTGGTACCAGTACCATGATGTTTTGGTTACTGTAGCCTTGTAGTATAGTTTAAAGTCAGGTAGCGTGATGCCTCCAGCTTTGTTCTTTTGGCTTAGGATTGACTTGATGATGCGGGCTCTTTTTTGGTTCCATATGAACTTCAAAGTAGTTTTTTCCAGTTCTGTGAAGAAAGTCATTGGTAGCTTGATGGGGATGGCATTGAATCTATAAATTACCTTGGGCAGTATGGCCATTTTCACGATATTGATTCTTCCAACCCATGAGCATGGAATGTTCTTCCATTTGTTTGTATCCTCTTTTATTTCATTGAGCAGTGGTTTGTAGTTCTCCTTGAAGAGGTCCTTCACATCCCTTGTAAGTTGGATTCCTAGGTATTTTATTCTCTTTGAAGCAATTGTGAATGGGAGTTCACTCATGATTTGGCTCTCTGTTTGTCTGTTATTGGTGTACAAGAATGCTTGTGATTTTTGTACATTAATTTTGTATCCTGAGACTTTGCTGAAGTTGCTAATCAGCTTAAGGAGATTTTGGGCTGAGACAATGGGGTTTTCTAGATATACAATCATGTCATCTGCAAACAGGGACAGTTTGACTTCCTCTTTTCCTAATTGAATACCCTTTATTTCCTTCTCCTGCCTGATTGCTCTAGCCAGAACTTCCAGCACTATGTTGAATAGGAGTGGTGAGAGAGGGCATCCCTGTCTTGTGCCAGTTTTCAGAGGGAATGCTTCCAGTTTTTGCCCATTCAGTATGATATTGGCTGTGGGTTTGTCGTAGATAGCTCTTATTATTTTGAGATACATCCCATCAATACCTAATTTATTGAGAGTTTTTAGCATGAAGGGTTGTTGAATTTTGTCAAAGGCCTTTTCTGCATCTATTGAGATAATCATGTGGTTTTTGTCTTTGGTTCTGTTTATATGCTGGATTACATTTATTGATTTGCGTATGTTGAACCAGCCTTGCGTCCCAGGGATGAAGCCCACTTGATCATGGTGGATAAGCTTTTTGATGTGCTGCTGGATTCGGTTTGCCAGTATTTTATTGAGGATTTTTGCATCAATGTTCATCAAGGATATTGGTCTGAAATTCTCTTTTTTGGTTATGTCTCTGCCAGGTTTTGGTATCAGGACGATGCTGGCTTCATAAAATGTGTTAGGGAGGATTCCTTCTTTTTCTATCGATTGGAATAGTTTCAGAAGGAATGGTACCAGTTCCTCCTTGTACCTCTGGTAGAATTCAGCTGTGAATCCATCAGGTCCTGGACTCTTTTTGGTTGGTAAGCTATTGATTATTGCCACAATTTCAGAACCTGTTATTGGTCTATTCAGAGATTCAACTTCTTCCTGGTTTAGTCTTGGGAGGTGTATTTGTCGAGGAATTTATCCATTTCTTCTAGATTTTCTAGTTTATTTGCATAGAGGTGTTTGTAGTATTCTCTGATGGTAGATTGTATTTCTGTGGGATCGGTGGTGATATCCCCTTTTTCGTTTTTTATTGCATCTATTTGATTCTTCTCTCTTTTCTTCTTTATTAGTCTTGCTAGCGGTCCATCAATTTTGTTGATCTTTTCAAAAAACCAGCTCCTGGATTCATTAATTTTTTGAAGGGTTTTTTGTGTCTCTATTTCCTTCAGTTCTGCTCTGATTTTAGTTATTTCTAGCCTTCTGCTAGCTTTTGAATGTGTTTGCTCTTGCTTTTCTAGTTCTTTTAATTGTGAAGTTAGGGTGTCAATTTTGGATCTTTCCTGCTTTCTCTTGTGGGCATTTAGTGCTATAAATTTCCCTCTACACACTGCTTTGAATGTGTCCCAGAGATTGTGGTATGTTGTGTCTTTGTTCTCGTTGGTTTCAAAGAACATCTTTATTTCTGCCTTCATTTCATTATGTACCCAATAGTCATTCAGGAGCAGGTTGTTCAGTTTCCATGTAGTTGAGCGGTTTTGAGTGAGTTTCTTAGTCTTGAGTTCTAGTTTGATTGCACTGTGGTCTGAGAGACAGTTTGTTATAATTTCTGTTCTTTTACATTTGCTGAGGAGAGCTTTACTTCCAACTATGTGGTCAATTTTGGAATAGGTGTGGTGTGGTGCTGAAAAAAATGTATATTCTGTTGACTTGGGGTGGAGAGTTCTGTAGATGTCTATTAGGTCCACTTTATGTAGAGCTGAGTTCAATTCCTGGATATCCTTGTTAACTTTCTGTCTCGTTGATCTGTCTAATGCTGACAGTGGGGTGTTAAAATCTCCCATTATTATTGTGTGGGAGTTTAAGTCCCTTTGTAGGTCACTGAGGACTTGCTTTATGAATCTGGGTGCTCCTGTGTTGGGTGCATATATATTTAGGATAGTTAGCTCTTCTTGTTGAATTGATCCCTTTACCATTATGTAATGGCCTTCTTTGTCTCTTTTGATCTTTGTTGGTTTGAAGTCTATTTTATCAGAGACTAGGATTGCAACCCCTGCCTTTTTTTGTTTTCCAGTTGCTTGATAGATCTTCCTCCATCCCTTTATTTTGAGTCTATGTGTGTCTCTGCACGTGAGATGGGTTTCCTGAATACAGCACACTGATGGGTCCTGACTCCTTATCCAGTTTGCCAGTCTGTGTCTTTTGACTGGAGCATTTAGCCCATTTACATTTAACGTTAATATTGTTATGTGTGAATCTGATCCTGTCATTATGATGTTAGTTGGTTATTTTGCTCGTTAGTTGCTATAGTTTCTTCCTAGCCTCGATGGTCTTTACAATTTGGCATGTTTTTGCAGTGGCTGGTACCAGTTTTTCCTTTCCATGTTTAGTGCTTCCTTCAGGAGCTCTTTTAGGGCAGGCCTGGTGGTGACAAAATCACTCAGCATTTGCTTGTCTGTAAAGTATTTTATTTCTCCTTCACTTATGAAGCTTAGTTTGGCGGGATAGGACATTCTGGGCTGAAAATTCTTTTCTTTAAGAATGTTGAATATCGGCCCCCACTCTCTTCTGGCTTGTAGAGTTTCTGCTGAGAGATCAGCTGTTAGTCTGATGGGCTTCCCTTTGTGGGTAACCCGACCTTTCTCTCTGGCTGCCCTTAACATTTTTTCCTTCATTTCAACTTTGGTGAATCTGACAATTATGTGTCTTGGAGTTGCCCTTCTCGAGGAGTATCTTTGTGGCGTTCTCTGTATTTCCTGAATCTGAATGCTGGCCTGCCTTGCTAGATTGGGGAAGTTCTCCTGGATAATATCTTGCAGAGTGTTTTCCAACTTGGTTCCATTCTCCCCATCATTTTCAGGTACACCAATCAGACGTAGGTTTGGTCTTTTCACATAGTCCCAAATTTCTTGGAGGCTTTGTTCATTTCTTTTTATTCTTTTTTCTCTAAACTTCCCTTCTCTCTTAATTTCATTCATTTCATCTTCCATCAGCGATACCCTTTCTTCCAGTTGATCGCATCTGCTACTGAGGCTTCTGCAATCTTCACGTAGTTCTCGAAACTTGGCTTTCAGCTCCATCAGCTCCTTTAAGCCCTTCTCTCCATTGGTTATTCTAGTTATCCATTCTTCTAATTTTTTTCAAAGTTTTTAACTTCTTTGCTATTGTTTTGAATTTCCTCTCGTAGCTCAGAGTAGTTTGATCGTCTGAAGCCTTCTTCTCTCAACTCATCAAAGTCATCCTCCATCCAGCTTTGTTCCATTGCTGGTGAGGAACTGCGTTCCTTTGGAGGAGGAGAGGTGCTCTGTTTTTTAGAGTTTCCAGTTTTTTTGCTCTGTTTTTTCCCCATCTTTGTGGTTTTATCTACTTTTTGTCTTTGATGATGGTGATGTACAGATGGGTTTTTGGTGTGGATGTCCTTTCTGTTTGTTAGTTTGCCTTCTACCAGGCAGGACCCTCAGCTGCAGGTCTGTTGGAGTTTACTAGAGGTGCACTCCAGACCCTGTTTGGCTGGGTGTCAGCAGCGGTGGCTGCAGAACAGCGGATTTTCGTGAGACCACAAATTCAGCTGTCTGATAGTTCCTCTGAAAGTTTTGTCTCAGAGAAGTACCCGGTTGAATGAGGTGTCAGTCTGTCCCTACTGGGGGGGGTGCCTCCCAGTTAGGCTGCTCAGGGGTGAGGGACCCACTTTAGGAGGCAGTCTGTCCGTTCTCAGATCTCCAGCTGCGTGCTGGGAGAACCACTACTCTCTTCAAAGCTGTCAGTCAGACAGGGACATTTAAGGCTGTGGAGGTTCTTGCTGAGTTTGTCTGTGCCCTGCCCCCAGAGGTGGAGCCTACAGAGGCAGGCAGGCCTCCTTGAGCTGTGGTGGGCTCCACCCAGTTTGAACTTCCTGGCTGCTTTGTTTACCTAAGCAAGCCTGGGCAATGGCGGGCGCCCCTCCCCCAGCCTCGCTGCCGCCTTGCAGCTTGATCTCAGACTGCTGTGCTAGCAATTAGTGAGACTCCGTGGGCATAAGACCCTCCGAGCCAGGTGCGGGACACAATCTCCTAGTGTGCCGTTTTCCAGGCCCGTTGGAAAAGCGCAGTATTAGGATGGGACTGACCCGATATTCCAGGTGCCGTCTGTTTCCCCTTTCTTTGACTAGGAAAGGGAACTCCCTGACCCCTTGCGCTTCCCGAGTGAGG
Source organism: Symphalangus syndactylus (assembly GCF_028878055.3). Taxonomy (NCBI): domain Eukaryota; kingdom Metazoa; phylum Chordata; class Mammalia; order Primates; family Hylobatidae; genus Symphalangus; species Symphalangus syndactylus. The sequence continues at coordinate 68,286,821 of NC_072423.2, read as the reverse complement.
CAATGCCTCACCCTGCTTCGGCTCGCGCACAGTGCGCTTCACCGACTGTCCTGCACCCACTGTTAGGCACTCCCTAGTGAGATGAAACCGGTACCTCAAGCAGAAATGCAGAAATCACCCGTCTTCTGTGTCGCTGGGGCTGGGAGCTGGAGACCGGAGCTGTTCCTATTCGGCCATCTTGGCTCCACCCGCCTCCCCTCAGCTCTTGTGTTCAAACAGCAGTCAGCCTGGAGAGCGGGGAGCCAATGGACTCCTTGTCTTTGATAGCAGGAGGCTGGGAGTGAGGCCACATAAGCACACAAGGGTCCATGCACCACCACAAATGACTATTCTTGCTTTGCCATGAACACTCACTTTGGGGTTATATTTGTCAATGTGTCATCAGGCCAATAAGTGGCCTGGCCAAGGCCCAACCATCAACGTGTCTTTTCAGGTGCTAGCAGAATGTGGCTTCAGTTTGTCATCAAATTCCAGACCAAATAGCCTCAGAAAAGCAGTAATTACGTCTAAAGTCTTCTGTGGGTATAGGTCTGCCGCAAACCACATGTCCACTTTTCTAAAGATTTTCAGTAACACTATCCATGAGATTTACCATGTATGTATAATTTACCAGGGTCATGTTCAAGTTACAATAATCTAGAATTAAAATTACCTCCTAGATTCCAGCAACTAGGAGAACATCATACGTGAAGATGAGATCCCAATAATAAAAGTTCAGGTTGAGGTTACAAAGAATTTATTTCCATGCTTTGTTAATAAAAACCTTAGAAACACGAAGAAGGGTCAATAGATGCAATTTTCCCCATGCCATGAGAGAGAGAATGTTTTGCATCTTAGTAAATGGTTTTATGCATTTTTTCCCCCAAAAAATCATGCGTGTGTGTTGAGAAAGAAAAGTGGAGACCTCTGGTTAAAATCTGTGCTTTTTGAATATATAAATCATTATTTCAGGGATTCTTAAAATACACAGGAGTGCATAGTCTAGATGATGCAGTGTTATCCATACTGTCACTTGGAATTATATAGGCTTTTCCTGTCTTCAGGCACCTACATCAGGTCTTGCCATTCACTACACCATTAGTGATTTGAGTTTGGACTTCTGGAAGGTTAGCAAGGTTGAAAAAAGTTAGCTGGAGAATTAGGCTATAGGGTTTAATGTGTGTTTAAAAATCTATGTCATAGTGTGTTGGATTTTCAAATCTTTCCCCCTCTCGTCCTACCAGTTTTATTCCCTGTTCTTCCCCAACCAGCACCCTCTGCTCTGCCCACTGCTTTGGATTGTGTCCCCATTGTCTTGAGACTTTGTTGTGTTCATTTTTTTTCTGGGTGCCTTTGCTCATGCTCTTTTATTGTAACTGGGCTGTCCTTTGCCTTCCTGCTTTATACATTTAAGATCTGGGCATTCTTCAGGTTGCAGCTCACTTACTACTTCTTCTATTAATCTCCTTCAACTTCTCAAATAGGCATTCTCAAATATTCAGACTATTATGACAGTTGTCTGTTTTGCTTATTTTTATTTTCTGTAGTTATGTTATTAACTGTTTCAGGGACATGTTTTGGCCTTAGCAAATCTCCATAGTAACTTCCATCCTTGATATTCTGATGCTACATTGTCTCCTTAACCAGACAGCGAGCTCTATAAAGGATGAGACTCATGTATTTTGGAACCACCTATAATGTGTAGAACATTGCAAATGTTCTATTAGGCACACAAGTGCCTAATAAGGATAGTATGAGTTGCCAAAAAAAATAGAAATTTAAAAAATCTAAAAGGACATGTATTTTTTATGGTGAAGACATAGGTGCTCAGGATTTATACAAACCATTTGTGCTGAATTAATAAAGCTGACATTGCTATTTAAACTTTTCTAATCTACTTACACTTTCACACACTTAGTAAGAGAGAATGACTTACTTAGTAGATTCACAAATTGAACTCTCATCAGCAGCCCATATGGGACACCTGAATTTTAAAAAGCTGCAGCTTATGTTAAATCATAGAATCTTGAGACCAAAAATCCTAGATAGACTAGCTGTCATTCTATATTTGATTTTGCTTATTTATCCAGGAAAGAATAAAAACATCACAACGGGACAAGGGCAAGACACAATAAAGAGGGAGCACCACCTGTCTTAGAAAATGAAACAGGTCAGTGTTAATTTTCACCATTGGAAAGTGACTGACATTTCTGACATGTTTGAGGGTAGCAGTCAATGGGGTTATTGGCTCCTCCTCTAAACCATAGCCTTGGTTGAGCCCACTACCCCCAGGTAAGCTGAGATTTCTTCTTAGAGAAATATAGCCACTGCATTTGTACAGGCTTAGGGCTTAAAATTGAACAATGTGGATCATTCCAAGAACCACCAGGTCACAAGTTAGCTTTTATGAGGTGTATATAATGTGCATATAATCTTTCAGTGAAAAACTTAATTTCACGAATTTGCTTTTTTAATCACAGATTCAGCTTTCCTCAGTTGCTCCTCGTCTGGGTTTTCCAAACATTTTTACCTTTCTTCATTGCCATCCAGTTTGTGTCTGATTGATCCTGTGCCTGTGCTGAGTCTTGGGGCTCACCCTCCCTCCGAGCTCCTCAGCTGTGAGCTCTGCTTCAGCCCCTACCCTACAGGCCACCTCTGAGCAGGGCTACCAGCTGCATGCCACGTCTGCCTGCCCATGGACTGCCCAAGGGCTTGCTGGTGCAAGATGACGGGCAGGGGAATTCACTCTCCACAGCGTCAATGTTAACCAGTGGGAAATAGGAGGAAGCCAGATAGAAAAATGTCCTTTTTTTGCATGTGCTTTTTTTTTCCTCTAGGCAAAGAGTCTCTGTGCAGAGTGTATCTGGAGGCATCTGAGTAGCTGAGCGAATGCCCTGAAAGTGATCGGCTGTGTCTCTTCGGAGTTCCTTATGAAGCACTTGCTAGCGCAGTAATGCATCACTTTGCATTGCTTCTCATCCCTCCAGCTTTACTTACAGTTTTCCTTCTCCTTGTTTCCCCGGGATTGTATGTCCCAAATAAATCTTCAGAGCTTCATCCTGCCTCAGGCTGTTTTTCCAGGGAAACTCTGCCAAGATGATATAATAATGGCTCGTTTATATGCTTGTAGCTTCTGGGAGACTGTAAACCCCTTGAAAGCAGAAGCTATGTCATATATTTTTGTTTTACTTCCTCAGTGCCTGGCACAAAACAGGCCAAAAGTCCATTACCTCTGACAGACTTCTATATGAAAATATAGAAAATCATAGAATGAAAATGTTCTTTGTAAAATGGATACTTTCAAATATGATTATTATATGTCTTTAATTGTATTGGCTAATATCTAAAGATCATCCCTTATATAGTAAATATAATGTGGTATTTGAATCATGAAGAAAGTACAAAAAAGATAGTTTTACTAAGCAGACAGTTAAAAGCCCCAGAAGTATTTTTAGCATTTTGTTATCACTAACAGTAAAATAATTCTTATGGAGAACTAACCTTTTTGAAAAATAGAAAAAAGAAAAAAATCCCAGAAAATTCAAACTCTGTGCAGTATATTTAAACATCTTAGGAGTTGGCCACCTCTGAAAGCTAAAGGACAAATAAATATCAAGTCATAAGCACTAAAGAACTTTGACAGGAAATAAAGGCAGAAAGAAAGCCCATTACTTTCATAAAAAGAGAAGCCTCAATAAAGCCAGATTGGGAATAAAGCAAATCTCATCACCTTCTGTTGAATTTGCAATAAACCACAGATGCCAAACATTCATCTCATTTAACTCAGTCAGTGCTTAGCTCGAATAGAGTACTTTAAGCCTTTCCCAAATTGGATTAATGATGCTGAAAGAAATCCTGCAATTAAATATAAGAGGATGGTGGGATGATTGTAAGCCCAGGGTAATTTATGGTTGAGAATATATTTTGATCATGAATGCTTCATTTCTGGGCTGTAAGATCTACTGTGAGCCCTACATGACTGCATTCAAGTTTGGGCATTGGTTAAATAACATAAATGTTTTAGGAATTTACACCTTGATCCAACACTGTCTACCCTTTTATCCTTTATTTCCAGTTTTGTTTCAAAGCGTTTGGTTGTATGTGTTGAAGGAGGGTTGCAGACCAATAGTCAATAGTTCTATTGCATTTAGTGAAAAAAATAGCCCTTCCAGAATGTACATGGAAAATGTTTTAAATTTTAGAGTCCTAAGTTTAAACCTTTTAGGAAACCAGATCTTTTAAATAAAAATGGAGGTGAAAGAGATCCAGATGGGAAACAAGAGAAAAGAAAAGATATCAATTTTTATCTAGCCAGAGCTTCATATGTATTACCTCATTTGAGTTTGGTAAGAATCTATCTTCTGGAGGGGTTATGATTATTCCTGGGCAATTTCCTGGAGGAAATTGAGGCTCGTGCAGTTTCACAGAAGCTGTCCTATTGCCTGTGTCATGGCCTTGGTTGTTGGCAAAATTTATGATTTTTGTGGTTTCTTATTAGATGTCCTATTCTCATCCATGAGATAGTGGCGACTTTGCCAGCCTTTCACTTTCTACCATTGGGTTTTGGTTTTAGTGTAAACTGGCATGGCTTGGAGTATTGGCAGAAAAGAGTGGGAAGTAGGACTTGGATAATGTATTAGTCAGGGTTCTCCAGAGAAAGAGGACAAAATGAATCATCGCAGGTATTGTAATCTCTGCCATCTCTGGAAGTTGGTTAGTAGACCATCAATGTCTTCAGTACGATTCTGAGTTTAGTAAAAAAGCCAGTTACAGCCAAAGATGAGGGTGATGCTTGAAGTCTTGCTTTCGAATTCTTACTTTTGTTATTGCTTTGCTTCTAGATTTGGTACCAATCTTCAGGTAATTTTAATTTTTGATACGGTATGATGGAAAAGCCACAGAGATAGGTTGCCTGGAAAATCTATCCAATTATTGTGCTTTCTGAATGCTTATCTTGTAAATGTATGTTACTGCGATATTCTCTACCAAAGGAATGTCCATTCACCACTGATGAGTCAAGTGTTTTGTTTTCTAGGGTGGGAGAGGTCTCATATATTGGAAATGGTTTATGTCTTATAATATTTCACAAGGAAACAAACACTGAAATGCTATTATTAAAAGTGTGTGTTGTGTGGTTGTAAACATCTTTGACATGGGGTCAAAAATTGAAGTAATCTTTTTTTCCCTTTTAACATATACTTTTTACTCTTTTCATTGCTTTCTGTAGTAACTGCAAATATCATCATGCAGAAATTTCACTTCTTCAGTTTCTTGAGCTGTAGGTCACATTGCTTTTTTACTGGAATCTCTACCTGGCTCAGTAACCAAGGCAACAAATCCCTGGTTAATGACTCACTAGACATTCACTGTGGAGGTGGCTTATTAGTTTTTTCCCCAAGAACTGGAATAAAGAGCTTCCCTGTGATTTTTTTCATCTATTTTCCTTTCTCTCTTACTTGCAATCCAGACAACCTAAAGTACACTTAATTAAAATCAATAGGCAAAAACATCCAGCACTTTAAAATACTATTTTGGGACTCACCGTATATGTATATGTAAACATAAAATATTAATAAGCTTAAGAATATTTTATTTCATGACTCCATGTCTTTCAATTTGTATGTGGATGAAAAATAAAAATAATTTTAAGACTGTGGTTTTAGGTGTAAGCAGCATCCTAGTCTTCTGAAAAATTGTTTGGAGAAGGCATCTTTTAGATGGTACTAAACAAGCCTTAAGGGAAAGAAGAGAGAACAAGTAGAAATCTGACAGAAGTTTGAATGAAAAAGAAGTCAACTTTATGAAAAAGAGTAAATGTGAGAAGAAATGGATGAGAGGCAAAAAAAACAAAAAATCCTTGGCATTCCCTAAAAATATTCTACAGTATGTAAAGATACGGTTTTAAAGATGAATAAACTCAGTTATATTTCTGGGAAAAATATTTTCTACCAAAATATTTAAAGGGAAGCAAGAGGAAGAGGAAATGATAGAATGACATTTAACATATTCCTCAAGTGTTTACAATAGAGAAAAAGGCAGTAACAATGGTGAACGTGGTTACCTGGCTTGAAAGTGCTGAAAGGAATGGACCTCTTAAGAAAGGTGTCCAGGATCAGGGGAGACATTAACAGCAGGCTGTAACAAGTTCCCCTCTGCGGGGGAGATTTTAGTGCCATGTTAAATGAAGTAAAAATAACTAAAATTATGAGTCAAGAACTGTTACCTCAGGGCCAGGCGCAGTAGCTCATGCCTGTAATCCCAGCACTTTGGGAGGCTGAGGTGGGGGGATCACATGAGGTCAGAAGTTTGAGACCAGCCTGGCCAACATGGCTACTAAAATACAAAAATTAGCCAGGCGTGGTAGTGTGCGCTGGTAATCCCTGCTACTCGGGAGGCTGAGGCAGGAGAATTGCTTGAACCCAGGAGGCAGAGGTGCCAGTGAGCCGAGATTGTGCCATTATACTCCAGCCTGGGTGACAAGAGTGAAACTCCGTCTCAAAAAAAAGAACCGTTACCTCAAGGAAGTATTTTAGAATCCCTATTAAGAATTGAAGACAATGCCGCTGCACTCCAGCCTGGGCGACAGAGTAAGACTTCGTACCAAAAAAAGAAAAAAAAAGAATTGAAGACAATATAACAAATTAATATTTATGAATTAAAAAAGGTTTTTATTTATAGCATTATAGTTGTTCATAATGTCAAAAAACAGATAATAAAAAAATCACATAATTTTATTATATTGAGAGCTTGAGAAGAACACACTGAAAGTCAGTGGAAGTCTAGATACACTATTGGTATATTTATACATTTTATATTACATTGCTTTGAAAATTGCTTCTGGAAGAACAAATAAAGATTCTGTTTGATAGTCCCATAGAAGGTGTTTGCCACTAGGAAACATCACGGCAGCATAATACGGAAACCTCAGACGAATACTGCTATTGTGCATCTAAAAGTCACAAGGGGATGTGATACTACAAGTGGCTATGGACTGGTTTTTTCCCTCCTTGTCCTTGTTCTCTGACCATAGTTTTTCCTGGAAGCCGCTCTGTCTTCCCTCTTAGCCTGCAAGTTTTGAGTCTGGAGCCCTTCCCCAAGCTAAGCTATCAGCACCTGCCAACCTGGCCAGTCTCAACCAAGAGGACTTAGCCAAAGACTTTTGTTCGAGCTTTTGTTGGACTCTCCTTCTGGCACTGGACTGTGTGTGGTGGATCTGGGAATCCCAATTTGCAAGAATCACTGCAGGGAGCCTGAGAATGAAGTCAACTCCAAGAAAGTGAAGAAAAGAGGGGATATCTTCTGAGTCCCAAAGAAAGCTGTACCTGAAGTCATGACATCGTGTGGACTTTAACATGAGTAGAAAACACTTTTTTGTTTAAACCAGTTGGAGATGTTTTTCCCCTACTTGTAATAAAAAGATTTCTAACAGAGACAGAACTCTTTAACCACAGGTGCAGAACTTCCTGAGGAGAGCCAGTAGGGGATGGGTAATTCTGCAATGAAGGCAAGTGTGGCTTCTGTAGACGATTTTTTTTTTTTTTTTGGTTAATGATTGGGATATCAGAAAAGGCTTTAAAGGTATATACCATGTCTTCAAGAAGCCTGTTTCTGAGTTAAGGAAAAAAGAATAATAGCAAGAAAACGAAAAAGTAATTAGGCACTATGCTCTGCTGTTCTGATTTAGTAAATGCACAAAGAATATTCAGGGGGGTGGAGAGAGTGATTATTGACGAGAAGGCTTGGAGAAGGAGACGGGCAACATAGCAAATAATCAGAATACCTGGTTTAAATGCCTACATTATGCATGGGCCAAAAATTATTAGGGCAGATAGATTGTAAATTTTAAAATTCATTATAGTTTATTCCATTAGGATTAGCTATATTGGTTAATATTTTAGTAGAGAATAAATCATTAGTTCATTTGATGGCATATAAACATATCAGAATTGTTTCAGTTTTTGGAACATAATTTGAGACCTGGGATATCAAACTGAGAAAATATTTTAAATGCTTTTGTAGCAAATGTGATTGATATTCTTCACTGATAATGTGATTCTCCTTAAAAGAACAAACATTTTGGTTTTTGCCATTTGCAAGTGGTTCTGTGCTTTACAGATTTTTTCTTTGCCTTTTGAGCACCTATAGCCGATTTGCTCCATTATAAGAAATATTTATTTTTCAACTACTTTGTTCCTCTTGCTGAAAGGTAACATTAGTATAAATTTGAAGGTCAGTCAGAAATGATAAATTCTGATCTTTTCATGCATGAGCAGAGGTGAAATACTTCTTTATTTTAAACTGAATAGGCAAGGCAAAGAAACTTTGGTGGGTGGTGGCTGGGTGAGGTGGCTCATGCCTGTAATCCCAGCACTTTGGGAGGCCAAGGTGGGTGGATCACCTGAGGTCAGGAGTTCAAGATCAGCCTGGCCAACATGGTGAAACCCCATCTCTGCTTTAAATACAAATAATTAGCCAGGTGTGGTGGCGGGCACCTGTAATCCCAGGTACTTGGGAGGCTGAGGCCGGAGAATCAGTTGAACCAGGGAGGTGAAGGTTGCAGTGAGCCAAGATCACGCCACTGCACTCCAGCCTGGGCAACAAGAGTGAAACTCGGTCTCAAAAAAAAAAAAAAAGGAAAATTTGGCAGGTGGCAAAAGGCAGTCAGCGAGTTAATTGGGAATTAATAGAGAGTTTTCTTACTGAAATATCAAAAGTATAAAGGATCTTAACACTGTTATTAACTTCCAGTAAAACATGAGTGGATGGCTTTTTTAGGGATGATAATAAAAAAATAAGTGAAACATACACTGAGAGACTATTGGAGACTTTGGAGAAGTGTAACCACAGAGTTTAAGTCTGAAGGCTGACTCTGGTATGAAAACGGATACAATGAATTCATAAATTAAAAGAACAGATTCTGTCTTTAATGGCAGCAAAAAAAGAATAGAAAAGAGGTAAAAAATAGTGAGCAGAGTAGCATTTGTGTCAGAAATGTTAATTTATTGTGTGTTTGTCTTATTCATTTCTCTTGTAAAAAAGAATCAGAATATCTCGGATATTTTGAGTTCTTTTGGACACGGCAGATGACTCTGTGAGTCAAGTCTGTGTTTAAACTTACATTTAAGTTAAATGGAAATATGACAGTGTAGGAAGATTCCCTGGGCAGGATATTAAAGTATTTTTTTTTTTTTTTTTTGAGACGGAGTCTCGCTCTGTCGCCCAGGCTGGAGTGCAGTGGTGCGATCTCGGCTCACTGCAAGCTCTGCCTCCCGGGTTCACGCCATTCCCCTGCCTCAGCCTCTCCGAGTAGCTGGGACTACAGGCGCCCGCCACCACGCCCGGCTAATTTTTTTTTTTGTATTTTTAGTAGAGACGGGTTTTCACCGTGGTCTCGATCTCCTGACCTCGTGATCTGCCCGCCTCGGCCTCCCAAAGTGCTGGGATTACAGGCTTGTGTGAAAGAGTTTTGGTCAGGGGTAATAAAAATACTATGTAGTGTATTAATTACTTATGTAAAGTACTCATTTCTTTGTATACCTGCAGCCTGTTTTTATCTTTGGTGGACTTGCTACACAGCCTCCTTGCATCTATTGTTGTTCTCCTCCAATGCATTGTTCATGTTGCCATCTGGATGATATTTACAAAATGATCTGCTGTGGCCCCTTCTCCCTTCCCAATACCCGCTTCCAAGACCTCCATGCGAATGCACCTCATGGAACCCCAACTACCAGGTGCTGCCCAGAATCGACTTAGGACCTCCTGCTGCGGTGCTCACAAATCCTTTACTACTTTTTCACTGAGGCTGAAATTCCCACAAGCTGCTCCTGCCAATGATGGAGTGTGGCAGTTGGTGCTAAGACTCTCCCGATGGATCACTTTGGCTCAAGGACTCTCCGATGGCCTTGCCAAACCTGTCTTAGACTGCACAGTAGGGCAGTCCAGTGCTTCCGCCCAGGGAGGCCAACCTTCCCGGTGTGCCCCAACTGTCAAACTTTCAATCTTGTTGCAGAAGCCCCTCAGTCCCGGGCAACCCCACTTCCACCCAACTTTCCTTCCCTCTCTCCTTCATGAAGGATCAAGCTTAATCATGGTCTGACCATTTCCTAGCCTCCCTCCTATCCCATTTCCTCTCACAGGGGTTTCCTCTAATAAAATCCTTGCATGTTTAATTCCAACGCAGTGTCTGTTTTCAGAGCACCCAGCCTACCGTGAAGGCCCTGCAAAGCCTTCCTATATGACTTCTCAGAGAAAAAAATGAGAAATTTTGATCACTGTGTGATCATCTCACCAATCTCTGTGGTCAGAATCTCACTTGGCAACTCACCACGACTAGCCTCTTTCAGCTCTTTTATTTTAATTTTATATTTTTTGTAGAGATGGGGTCATGCTATGTTGTCCAGGCTGATCTCAAACTTCTGACCTCCCACATTGGCCTCCCAAAGTGCTGGGATTACAGGCGTGAGCCACTGCACCTCTTTTAGTTCTCTTTACCATATGCACCTGCTCACCTCTTACGGCTTGAAAAGGTAACAAGCTAGGAAGGTTCACAGCAGAGTAGGGAAATTTGTCAATAAGATGCACACACACACACAAAAAGGAATAAAACAACAAGGATGCCATTGGGAATGCTCTTTCCTCCTCCAGAACACTCTTCTGTTTCTCTCTTTTCACCTACACAGGTTTGTCTAGGTAAGGCCCACTCAGTGGGATTTTAACTTGAGGGTGATTTCTGGGGAACATTTCCCCACTCTTCTCACTGAGGGAGGTTTACTCTTCTACACACTCTTAGCACCAAGAATTTTGCTTTATAGCACCTACCACAGTTGATATTTTATATTCACTGAATGAGTATTTGATTCAATAATGTCACCTGGTCTGGACATTAAGTACTGCAAGGACAGAAACGTGTTAAAATTTTTTTTCTTGCCTCTGTGTCTCTAGCTCCTAACATGGTGCCTGTCACATATAAATAAATACTTACTTAATAAATGTCTATTGAATGAATAAATTCAAACATGTAGTGTCCTCAGTTCAGCACATGTATCCCAGAACTCAAGGTGAAAAAAAAAAACCCTAAAGAACATTTGAGAATCTGAAACATTTTCCTATCACCAATGTTCCTCTTACATGCTAATATTCTCCTCTAAAGCTGTGCCTCTTACATTTTTGTTATTCTGAAAGGACAAGGTTAATGAAAATTTTCTCAGAATTCATATTAAGGTGCAAGTGGTTCAATGCACTAGAAAAGATTATTCTTTATACTACATTCTTTTTAATTTTTTTAGTATCAAAATTGAAATGCATATAGTTGTCAAATAATTATACAAGTCTCTCTCTCTCTTTTTTTTTTTTTTGAGATGGAGTCTCACTCTGTTGCCCAGGCTGGAGTGCAGTGGCATGATTCGGCTCACTGCAACCTCCACCTCCTGGGTTCAAGCAATCCTCCTGCCTCAGCCTCCCAAGTAGCTGAGATTAGAAGCATGCACAACCATGCCCGGCTAATTTTTGTATTTTTAGTAGAGATGAGGTTTCACCATGTTGGCCAGGCTGGTCTCGAACTCCTCACCTCAAATGATCTGCCCCACCCCTTGGCCTCCCAAAGTGCTGGGATTACAGGCATGAGTCACCACTCCCAGCCTATACAAGTCTTATATACAGAATAATATTCCCCTACAATTCTGCTCTCCTTCATTTTATTTCTTAGACCTCAATGCTTTTTAGCTATTTCTTTATTTCTTTATATCCCTAAATAACATGATTATATTCAACTTCTAGGTTCTTCACTTTTAGGCATTATCTTTAGACTTCATACTGTAAAAGATTAGGCCTTATTTCTCTTTAATCCTTTGCCCCTTATACTAAGCACTTCACTGCATGTTTCCCATTCCCATCATCCTCTTCATAATTTCATGTTAACATTTTTATATTAATATTTATTATGTACATTGCCATGCTTATATAAATGCTGTTTTCAGCTGAGCCCAATAGTAGTCTTAGACACTTGCAAAGAGGCCTGTGTCTTGCCAGCCACACTTTGGGAGATCTTCTTCTGGCCCTTACTCATGCGCAGAGAAATTCACAGGGTCAAGGAAGCTCCCTTTCCAGGTCTCACACTGGGTTCAGAGACCTAGAATTCCCCATCCAAATGGCCTGAAACTGCTTCCAAGGCCCATGCGTGTCTCATGCCCTACTAAAGGTGGAGGGTGCCACCTATGTGGGTACCTAGGAGGGAGGTGTTGGAGAGGGTGTGGTCAGAGCATGGACACATGGGTGTGTGTCCAGACACATGCCCACAAGGCTCCTCAGATGTCGAATGGACCCTGGGACTGGAAGAAAAAGGGTGAGCTGTTCAGCTGGGGCCAGTGGCTGGTCTCCCCTTCCACTGCAAAGTTCTGGTGTGGAACTTCGAGAAACTTGAGAATTTTAAATTCTGTCCTGGACTTCCAGGTCATTTACTAAGGTAGGAGGATAGAATATATTTTATTTAACACTTTGCTAATTTAATTTATATTTTTAAAATATATAGTCATATGATAAGTGGGCCTTCATTTATCTTGCCCCTATTCTGTAAATGTTAGAAGTGGGCCTAGGTTAGCCAGGTAGTACCCTGTGATTCTTTGCCCTGCGATTCTTTTCCTTCCTTGCACAGTTTTAAAAATTTCTTTTGTTGTGGTTAATAATTATCTCATTTTGAATTTGCTTTGTTTTCTATGTACTTATTTCTTATTCCTAATTTATCCCTCAGAAACTTTAATTTCCTCTTAATTAAAACAGGTAATGTGTCTATTTCATCTTTTTGAAGACATCCCTACTGGAGCTTTTTTCTTTTCATTTTTTATTATGGTAAGATATACATAATATAAAATTTACTATTTCAACAGTTTTTTATTGATATGCAATATTTTCTGTAATTATGGGGTACATGCGAATATTGGTTACATGCATAGAATGTGTAATGATCAAGTCAGGGTATTTGGGGTGCCCATCACCTTGAGTGTTTATCATTTCTATGTGTTGGGAGCAACTCAAAACCTCTTTTCTAGCTACTTAGAAATATACAATACGTTGTTGCTAACTGTAGTCATGCTACTCTACTATTGAACTTTAGAATTTATATATTCTTTCTAATTGTATGTTTGTACCCATTAACCAATCTCTCTGCATCCTGGGCCTCCCACCTACGCACCCTTCCCAGCCTCCAGTATTCATTTCTATTCTCTACCTCTATGAGATAAACCATTCTATTCTCTACCTCTATGAGATAAACTCTTTTTGCTTTCACATATGAGTGAGAACAAGCAATATTTGTCTCTTTGTGCCTGCTTTATTTGACTTAACACAATGACCTCCGGTTCTTTCCATGTCGCTGAAGATGACATGATTTCATTCTCTTTTGTGACTGAAGAGTAGTCTATTGTATACATATACCACATTTCTTTATCCATTCATCCATTGATGGATACTTAAGTTGATTCCATATCTTTGATATTATGAATAGTGCTGCAGTCAACATAGGGGTGCAGGAATCCCTTTGATAATACTTATTTCTTTTCCTTTGGGTAAATACCCAGTAGAGAGCTTGCTGGATTGTACTGTAGTTCTATTTTCAGATTTTTTGAGAAACCTCCACATTGTTTTACATAGTGATTATACTAATTTACATTCCTATCAACAGTTTATAAGAGTTCCCTTTTCTCTGCATTCTTGCCATTTTTTGTCTTTTTAATCATAGCCATTCTAACTGGGGAAAGATGATACCTCATTGTGGTTTTGGTCTGCATTTTCCTGATTAGTGATGTTGAGCACTTTTTCATAGACCTGTCAGCCATTTATATGTCTTCTTTTGAAAAATGTCTGTTCATGTCCTTAGCCCACTTTTTAATGGGATTATTCATTTTTTAAATCATTGAGTTGTTTAGGTTCCTTGTATATTTTGGATATTAGTCAGATAAGTAGTTTGCAAATATTTTCTCCTGTTCTCCTGTTCTTCCTGTCTCTTCATCTGTTGATTGTTTCCTTTGATGTGCAATAGCTTTTTAGTTTAATATAATCCCATTTGTCTATTTTTGTAATAATTGTCTATGCTTTTGAGGTCTGAGCCATAAAATCTTTGCCTAGATTGATGACTTGAATGTTTTCCCTATTTTTTTCCTTGTAATGTTATAGTTTTAGGTCTTATGCTTAAGTCTTATTCTATCTTGAGTTGATTTTTGTATATGGGGAGAGATAGGGTCTTGGTTTCATTCTTCTGCATATGAATATCCAATTTTCCTGGCACCATTTATTGAAAAAGGTGTCCTTATCCCAGTGTATGTTCCTGCTGTTTTTATAGAAAATCAGTTGGCTGTAAATATGGGAATTTATTTATAGACTCTCTATTTTTGTTCCATTGGTTTATGTGTCCGTTTTTATACCAATATCATGTTGTTTTGGTTACTATAGCTTTGTAATATGCTTTGAAGTCAAGTAGTGTGACTTCACTTTGTTTTTCTTGCCCAGGACTGCTTTCACTATTCTGGTTCTTTTTTGTTTCCAAATAAATTTTAAGATTCTTTTTTGTAATTCTGTGAAAAATGACATTGATGTTTTGATAGAGATGTCATTGAATTTGTAAATTTCTTTTGGTAGTATGGTCATTTAAATTATATTAATTCTTCTAATCCATGAGCATAATGTGTCTTTCCATTTGTGTCTTCTTCGATTTCTTTCAGTGTTTTGTAGCTTTCTTCATTAAGATCTTTTACCTCCTTGATTAAATTTATTCCTAGGTGTTTTCCTCTGTTGTTATTGTAAATGGGATTGCCTTCTTGATTTCCTTCTCAGCTAGTTCATTATTGATGTATAGAAACACTACTGATTTTTGTATGTTGATTTTATATCCTGCAACTTTACTGATTTCATTTATCAGTTATAACTTTTCTTGGTGGGGTCTTTAGGTTTTTCTAGATATAAGATCATATAATCAGAAAAGAAGAACAATTGACTTCCCTTCCCCGCCCCCCAATTTGGATGCCTTTTATTTCTTTTGCTTGCCTGATTGTTTGGCAAGGACTTCCAGTACTATGATGAATAGGAGTGATGAAAGCAGGCATCCTTGTCTCCTTCCAGATCCCGGAGGAAAAGCTTTCAGCTTTTTCCCATTTGGTATGAATTTGGTACATTAGCTGTGAGTTTGTCGTATATGGCCTTTATTATTGTGAGGCATGTTCCTTCTATTCTTTTACTATGATGTTGGAGCTCCTGGACTTAGCCTCACATTTTCTTATCATTTCTTCTTTTTATTTTTTTTTAATACCTTTGTCCTTCTTGCTCTACTTTTTGAGAGATATCCTCATGTTTATCATTCAGTCATTCTATTGAGTTTTTCATTTGTACTACTATTAAAAATTTCTCAAAGTTCTTTTTTCTCTCTGAAAGTTTTTACTGTATAGTATTGTGTTCAAGCTTCATTGATATAAAATCTCTTCTGAGAATACTGAAGATACATTTTAAAAAGTGTTCTTTTTCTTGAATGTCCTCTATTTCCTTCAAGTTCCTTTTTCTGTCTTCTTTTTGTCTCTTCCCTAAAACTTAGAGTCTTTTTTCCAATGACTATTACTCCTTGTCTGTGAGTTTGCATTCAAGTGTGGTGCACTGAGAAGCTCACTGCATGCACAGGGCTTGTTGACCACAGACTTCACAATAGACTGAGCAGATCAGACTGTTTCATTGGGGATACACTCAAATATCAATATCTTTAATTTCTTTTGCTTGAGTTGGTAAGATTCTACAGATAAGGATCTTCCAGGCTCCCCCTGCCAGTGTCCTGTGAACCACCGAGTCAGGAAAGAGGGATGGAGTTTCAATATTCAGGTTCAATTTTTTTTTTTTGTACTTTAAGTTCTAGGGTACATGTGCACAACGTGCAGGTTTGTTACATAGGCATACATGTGCCATGTTGGTTTGCTGCACCCATTAACTCATTTACATTAGGTATTTCTCCTAATACTATCCCTCCCCCTGCCCCATACCCCATGACAGGCCCCCATGTGTGATGTTCCCCGCCCTGTGTCCAAGTGTTCTCATTGTTCAATTCCCACCTATGAGTGAGAACATGCGGTGTTTGGTTTTCTGTCTTTGTGATAGTTTGCTCAGAATGATGGTTTCCAGCTTCATCCATGTCCCTGCAAAGGACATGAACTCATCCTTTTTTATGGCTGCATAGTATTCCATGGTGTATATGTGCCACATTTTCTTAATCCAGTCTATCATTGATGGACATTTGGGTTGGTTCCAAGTTTTTGCTATTGTGAATAGTGCCGCAATAAACATATGTGTGCATGTGTCTTTATAGTAGCATGATTTATAATCCTTTGGGTAGATACCCAGTAATGGATGGCTGGGTGAAATGGTATTTCTAGTTCTAGATCCTTGAGGAATTACCACACCGACTTCCACAATGGTTGAGCTAGTTTACACTCCCACCAACGGTGTAAAAGCTCAATTTTAATCCTCCTTTAGTATGATACCACTGACTTCAACTGTATGCGGTGTCCTCATCCAGAATCCTTCTGCTTTGTCTTTCCCTAGGGTGAAGGAGAGGTAATCTTTCAGTTTAACAAAGAAAGGGAGCTCATTTGAGGCTTTCTAATCGAACTTTGAAATTTGTTTCCATTTTCAGCTGCATCTTCACTTCCAGTACGGGACTTTTCCGCTGCTGCTGATTTCTGAGACATTTGAAGATTCTGGTTTGTGAATTAGGTTTCTGTTCAGCTTTCTCCATTGACAGTTTAGGATTAGATTTTTCCAGTTTGCAAAGTTAATATCCATTCATTCCTCTGATTTGCATCTCCCAAAATGTTGCTGCTATTTTTTTTTAAATAGATTTTATTTTTAAGAGCTGTTTTAGGTTCACAGCAAAATTAAGTGGAAGGTACAGAGGTTTGCCATATACCCCCTTTCCCAATACATGCATAATCTTCCTCATTATCAGCACTTCACCAGGGTGGTACATCTGTTACAATTGATGAATGTACATCGACACACTGTTATCACCCACAGTTTCCCTTAGGGTTCACTTTTGGTGTTGTACATTCTATGGGTTTGAACAAATATATCTACCATTATAGAACCATACAGGGCGAATTCACTGCCTTAAAAATCCTCTGTACTCTATTTATATCTCTCCCTCCCCACTAACTTCTGCCATTGTTTTACGGTTTCTTTAAGAAAATCCCCTTTACAGTTCTGTTAGGGGGGCTAACAATTTGCTACATAACTAGCCTGAGAAAAAATTTTTTTTAAAACAGGAAAATATACATTTATTTGGTCTCATAAGTCTTAAAATAAATCAATATATCAGAGTTAAAAGCCAGATTTCAGCACCTTTTCATTTTTGCTTTAGATTAGACAGTAATACACTTAAGAATTTTCCATTGTCATAAAGAGAAAGTATTGAAAGTGAACATTATGACTTCAAGCAAAACCAATACAGCTGATAGAACATTTTGCTATTTTCCCTCAAAGCACCATTAAAACCTCAACACTTATAAATTATAGAACTTCAAAGTGATCATTCAAATCTTTAATTTATAGGAACCTGAGGCCTGGGGGAGAGGTGGCATCGTTAAGCTTTTCTTTCTGTTCCTGCAAGAATTGGGACCAGGGCCCAGGTTTCCTAAAGAAGAAAGAGTGGATTACCATGATGGAAAAGGAGAGAAGGGGAGCTTATGAGTTAGGAGGAAAAATCGGTAAAATGCTTGCCGGATGAAGATTTTGCCTCTTACCTGTGATATGCCTAGGTTTGGTGTCTTTCACGCTCCCATCAGGGATCCAATGCTTCCCACATGCTTGATTTTTCTCATGAGAAGAAAGGCAGCTCTTACAAATCACACACACTTTTATTACATGTGCTACTTCCACTAGTGTTATTTACATTTTCAGAGAGGGATCCCTAGGCTACTCTAGTGATGAAATTTCAGATTTCTGGATTATTTAACATAGGGTGGTAATTATTTTACAACAATAGTTCTTTATAGATGTGCTTCAATTAATCTTTGGTTCTGGTTACTTTGTGACACCACCCTGGGTAGCACCAAAGGGTGAAATTTCTGAAAATCTTTCTCTTTATTAAATATTTAGCTCCAGCTTGAACATCATTTTATCTGTTATAACCTTCAGGTCATAAAAAATTCCATATATTTTTAAGCTAGCATCATCTAGAAATTCTTTGCAAAATTGACATAATGCTGTTTTCCCTCTCAACATAATGGTAAAACCAGGAAATTTTTGGTTTCCCATAAGGAAAACTACAAATCTGTTAAAGTTAATTGGCAAAGTAAGCCAACAGTTTACAAAATACTGGAGGGAACCAGATAAGAAAACGCAACTGGAGAGAAAACATTTATGCTTTCTAATGGAGGACTATAAAATGAAATAAGAATGAAAGC
Source organism: Symphalangus syndactylus (assembly GCF_028878055.3). Lineage (NCBI taxonomy): Eukaryota > Metazoa > Chordata > Mammalia > Primates > Hylobatidae > Symphalangus > Symphalangus syndactylus. The sequence goes on along the minus strand of NC_072423.2, from coordinate 68,268,414 downwards.
TTTTTTTGAAATTACATATTGAGAAAATAAAAAATGATAGTCATTGGTGCTAGAGTGAAGATTTGCCATGGGCTCTGATAGCATGTCTTAGAAACTTACACAATTTACTAATATGTACCAATAGCTTTGACAATGAAGCCCTTCGATGCAATATTATGGTTTAAGAAAATCCATCCTAAGGAAAGAACTTCAAATATAGATTAAAAAACTGATGCTTAAATGCTATTTGCAGCACAACTTATAATAGTGAAAAACTGTATAAATACCCCCAAATGGAAAAAGGATAATAAAACATGGTATATCTGTACAATAAATATTATATAATAATTAAAAACATTTGCATAGCATTTCTAATAACATGGGAAATGGTGCATGTGATTGTGTTAAGGGATAATAACAGAATTTAAATTGTAAATGTGATCATTTCATAACTATATAAATATGTTTAAAATATAGAAAGAAATGCATTTGAATATTTATTATATTTGGTTTTGAATTGCGGGATTATGGATACTATTACTTCTATTTAGTTTGATGCATTTTCTAAATTTTTTGCAAAGGGCATGTGGTGTCATAATTGGTTAAAAAATAACCGTAAAAACAGTCATAACCCTTTTTCCATGTAGAATTTAGCTTGCTTACATTTTAGTTTCTGACTTTGTAATCTCTTACATTTTTTCTCCTTTTAAATCAAAGTTATTTTCAAATACTTTTACTTTCTCATGTCTTCATCAACTACAGTCTTGTTTCCCCTTCTCTTCTTAGTCATTTACCCACTTTTTGGATGTGTTTTGTAATTACGTGTTTCTATCTTCCCTGTTATGTTCTATCTGGTTCTTTGATTCACTGTTAGTGTTGTACATTCTATAGGTTTGGACAAATGTAGCCACCATTGGAGTACTATACAGAGCAATTCACTGCCCTGAGTATTCATTCCTCCATTGACAATTTAGGATTCAGCTTTTTCTAGTTTGCAAAGTTAATATCCACTTATTCATCTGTTTTGCGTATCTCCCAAAAGGTTGCTGTCATTTTTTTTAAAGAGTTTATTTTTTATTTTTTTATTTTTTATTTTTTTTCAGAGCAGTTTTAGGTTCATGGCAGAATTGAGTGGAAGGTTCAGAGATTTTCCATGTACCGGCTGCCCTGATATGTGCAAGAATGTCTTTAATATGCAAGAATGTCTCTTCTGGAAGAGTCCCATTTTATTGCCTGAAAACTGTCACATTAGAAGGACTTTCCTGAGTCTCCATCTGTGAAAGTGCTATGCTATAGTAAAAACAACGGCAACAACAACAAAAAAGCCTAATGCAGTGATGAATGCACCTGTGTAATCTATCTTCTAGCAATTAAAACAATTCTCAATCACATTTTCTATTTTAGTTATAACTGAAAACTTTAGGTATGCATATAATTTAAACAATATATTATGATCAGTGTGTAATTCTTTTCTCAAATGTTACAGAATAGCAGCAAGCTTGTGCAGGGTGTTAAACAAACATTAAATATTAACCAGCAAAGGGGTCAGGGGAGGCATTTCCTTTCCGATTTAGTCATTCTGGAAGGACATTTATAGAATTATTTGAAAAGGTGCTAGACAGATTCTTCTTTAGACTGAGCTTCCTTTTTCTGTCCCCTGCCCACTCTCATTTCCAGTAAAATTTTCTTTGTTGTTATTTTCTCAACTCAACCTCTTTCTGGGTGGTCATGCTTTGAGGGTTGAGGAAACAAATGAGTTTTCCAATTCTGCCACTTTTCCCCTTTGTATTTTCTCTTTTATTTTTTGTCTCCATAAGGAACTATCGAGTGGACCTAAGTAACCTGTGGTCAGGCACTCAAAGCTTCTGGGGAAGAAGAGAGGTTTGAGGCCTGTAGGTTTGAGAAGAGTGGCAGAGGAATGCCATCTGTGCCGCCTGTGGTGTGCAAGGTGCTGCTTAGAATGGAGCCTTCCAAAGACACGGGCCCATTCACCACATTTCAGCCCAAAGGTGGAAACTCACTCTTACAGTCACCTTTTGAAGGTCCTTCAGGGCAGGTCCCTTGGGACAGTGCAGGGTTAAGTGTTGGTGAAAATGATTTTTTAAAATCTTGTTTATTAACTGGAGGCTGATGAAACAATAGGACATTTTTCCAGCTTGGTTTTACTGATATGCAGGCTTTTTCCCTTAGAGGGATATATAGGTTAGGGAAGAAAATCTGAATTGGATTTATTTTGCTCGACATCTGCCGGTTTACAGCTACTGCTGTAAGAGGAGGCTTTGATAGACAACAGCCAGGGACAATTCCTCCACCTTCATGCCCGAGCTTCCAGCTGGTCTTATGGGGAAAGCTAGTAATAAGTTCTCAGATTGGGCTGGAGAAGAGAGGATACTTCCCTGTCACATAAAATATTAATTTAGAAGTTGATCAAGGCGGTTCAGTTGCAAACCCGCTTCTCATCGCTTGAAATGTATGTCTTAGCTGCTGCTATTTTTTTTTTAAAGTCACAGAGAACTACCATGGATACTGACAAAAATTCTTTTTGTTTATGCACAGCAGGGTTTCAGCCTTTTAAAGATCTCTTCCTTTGATCGTCTATATAACCTTTATATACACATCACCACAAAATTAAGTTAAAAAAGGAAGCAGACCACTAAAAATAACCCGAGACCATGCAGTCTTAGCAGGGAGATGAAAGTGGTCCACGATAGGGATTACAGCAGTGGCGGAGCTCTCTTTATTATCGAAACACTTCTGGAGGTGACAGGGCCTGGTTGTAAAATGTCTATTTTCCCATATTTTCCAGTCTCAAAAGCTCCCTGGTTCCAGGGGAAGAGATCAGTTCTGAATGAGGGAAATGGTCTTTGCCTTTCTACCATTTATCTTTTATCCTTTTCTTTCTCATTTCTCTATTTTTGACTTTTTGCATGTCTCTCTTCTACACAGAAACACGTACACACACACGCATGCACATACACATACATACACACACGTCCACACCCCACACATGAATAAGCCTTAGATTTGGATTTTTGCTGTGTATTCGTGGCTTTTACTGATAATTTGTATGCTGTTGTGGTATTAATGTAGTAATGTTTCTTGGCAACAGGTGATATCATCTGAGAACTCCTGTAGGTATGGATTGCGCTCTGTTTTTTCCAGACCTCTTTGGTTTTGTATAACCTAATGCAATCTGCCATTTCTTTACTGGGCTATTATAATTAATCATCAGACAGGACTAAAAAGGGACAGGCATGTGGAAATCCAGAAAGGTTGAGAGAAGGGCTGAATACACGGAGATTCTCTATTTCATATAGCTAATTCCAATAATCAGTGTTCTAATTAGTGATCTTGCTAATTCTTTCTTGTTTAACCAATTATAAAAAAGGTGCTAAACTTGGGTCTCGATTATAAAATACAAGATGTGTGTAATAAAAGATAACTTATAATATTCAAGCTGAACATTACTTGGTCATCACAACATTAATAAAAAGGGTTGTTTTACTTAAAACATTGTTGTTCTTGGTCAAGGGAGGCTAAAAAGAAATCTGAGAAATAAATGCGTTGATTGAAGTCTATAATAGAGGTGGTTGAGAAAAGAACCTCTTCTAATAATAATAAGATGGATTCCTAAATGGTAGGAAAAGGGTATAACATAATGTAAAAATAAATTAGGTATAAATATTTATTATATCAGAGAAGAAAAATAGTATGTGAAATACAATATAAATTTTAGAAGAACAAAAACTTACTTGGGATCATTGTTGATTAATGTAAATAAAATGAAACACAATTTCATAGGTCATCATTTCTTTTTAATTGAATGTTAGTGAAATGAAGAAGAGTTTCCAATTGGAATTAGAAAGATTTTCCTAGATTTTATGAAGAAACAGGAAGCAATGCTTTCACATAATACAAAATCCTTAAGGAAATATGTTAAATTCCCTTCAAGAAACAGCTGGATATCTCAAAATTTGTTGAGTTTTTACAGTTTATAAATAAAAAGTTTTTTAAAACTTGAAACATATTATAGAAAGCTTTTTACATTTTCCTTCTGTGTAAAATGCTGTAATGCTAGGGTTTAATTTTTATTCTTGGATTGTGCAAAGAAGCTGTTGACCTTGGTTGTCATTCTACAGAAATTTTATGTAATTTGCAAAGTAGAATAATGATTGTCATTCAAATTGTAATGTTGAGATTCTTCTATAGTATTTTCAGAGGAAAGAAACATTCAACAATTGAATGTTTTCATTCTAAACGTGACCTTCACTGAGATGGGTTTCATTCATCGTCAGTGTATAGAGTCTTTTACTTGCTAGGTTTAGGTAGATTTGAAAAAAAAAAAACCAAAAAGAGAGTTTTAATAAAGAAGTAACAGAAAAGAGATTTTTTCATTATTAATACACAAAGCTCTTAAAATAATTTAGTGCCAAAACCACGAAGAAATGCCTACTCCATATTGAACAGGTTTGTCTAAATGAGCACAAATGAGAAAGTAATTCTTAGTTGTTATACTCTTTAATTTCATTAACTATGAATATCTCTGGTTCCAAGTTTAGTATTTTGGATTTCTGTTGATTCTATGTTAAATTGTGTAAAGCATATGTAAGAATGATAATAATTTTCATTTTATGATGGTGAAAGCAGCCCTTGCAAAACCCAGAAAATATACTCCTACTTCTCTGTGAGTTCTCTGTCAACTGAGATTGAAAAACAGAAAAGATAAAAACCTTTTGCAAGGCTTTCACTGATTGGAGAGATGTTTGAGGACTGAGGAAGAGGATTTTAGGCAAAGTAGCTGGAACAGATATAGGCTATTCATTGAGAAATCGGGAGAGCTGTGTCCAAATCATAGTCCCTCATTGTAGTCTGATCTTTCACTTTCTGAGTTGGGGATTATAATTCTGGTGTTGGAGTGAAGGTAATTTAGTGATGACATTTACAGCTCCATTGATCGCCAGAGTTTATTTGGAAGACATGACTGACTTGGCAGCTGTTCACAGTTTATTCTGGGTAGGTCCTTCAGAATAGGCTCAGTAGCAAAAAAGAATATATTTATAGTCTCTTTATGGAGAGAGTGTATCAGTTAGGCTTAGCTAGGTTATACTCTGGTAGCAAAAAGCCCCAAGTCTCAGCACCCTAAAATGGCTCTAAAGTTGCTTCTTGGGTTGAGAGTGATGAGTGGTTAAGTTTAGATGGAAAGAGTCCTAGAACAAATCAGCGGCAGCAAGACTCAAAGCTGCAAAGTGGCCATAGGTGCACTTTTCTCCTGGGGCCACTGGGATGACATTTTGCTTCACTCTGTTACTCACCAGGAGCGTAAAAAAGTAATCCAAAGTTTCATTGTCATTTGCTTAAAATACTTTAGGGGTCAATGGAAATATAATGGTGATGACTAGGGAAACATTTTTGACTATCATGTACCTTTCATATGTGTTCCTCAGAGCTAGTTCCAAGACAAGATGCATTACCTCTATCTTCCAGGACTTCAATTTTCTCTACTGTATTATACTACTCATAGTTTACTACATAGTTTATGTTATAGTAAGACTATGTAATAGCCAAGCCTCCTACTCTAACCAGTAAGGTACATATCTGGTTAATAACGATCTTCAATAAATATTGAATTGTGATAATATTTTGTGATAGTATTAACTACATTTACAGAAACAGTTTTTATTTCTTCCCCTGGTAGAAGTTTTTCAGAGACGGGGTTTCACCATGTTGCCCAAGCTGGTCTTGAACTCCTGAGCTCAGGCAATCCACCTGCCTCGGCCTCCCAAAATGCTAGGATTACAGGCGTGAGCTACTGTGCCCGGCCTCAGTTGACAAATAATTTTTTAAACAGCTCTATTAAAGTATAATTTCTTTACTATAGAATCCAATCCCAGTAAACAAACCAAATTTGAATCCAGTTTTAGGACAGTCTATCACTCTCAAAACTTCCCTTGTGTCCATTTGCAATCAATCACTGCTCCCACCCCCAACCCCAGGCAACCACTGATGTGCTTTTGGTTTCTCTGAACTTTTTTTTAAACAAAACCCTTAAATTTATGATTTAAATAAAATCATACAATATCTAGTTTTTAGGATCTCTTTCAAGGTTTATCCATACTGCAGCACATAGCAGTAGTTTGTTACTTTTTATTGTTAGTATAATTCCATTTTATCTATGTACATACCAGTCGATAGACATTCAGATTGTTTCCAGTTTTTGGCTATTATGAATACCTAGGCTATGAATATTCATGTAGAAGTCTTTAGGGACAAATGCTTTTATTTTTCTTGGCTAGAGACCTACGATTGAAATTGTTGTGTTATATGACATATTTACGCTTTACACTTTTAAAAGAAACCACCAAACTGTTTTTTAAAGAGGCTGTACCATTTTGTATTTTCACCAGCAATGTATGAGAGTTTCAGTTTTTCAGCATCATTGCCAACACTTGATGTTGCCCGTGTTTCTGATGAGAGATATTCTACTGTGTGTGTACAATGGTATATGTTCGTGATTTTAATTTTTTGTGCAATAACTAATGATGATGAGTATCTTTTCATGGGTTTATTAGCTATCCACATATCTTCTTCGGTGAATGTCTATTCCAATCTTTTGCCCATTTGTTTTTTAACTAGGTGATTTTTTTGTTATTGAATTGTAAGAGCTTTTGTTTTTCCTTAAATATATTCTTTCAGATATATGATTTACAATTATTTTCTCCTGTCCTGTAGCTTGTCTTTTCATTTTCTTAATGATGTCATTCGAAGATTGAGTTTTAAATTTTGATAAGGTACAATTTATTTCAAATTTTAATTCTTTATGCCATGGATCATGTTTTTGATGTCTTATTAAAGATATTTTTGTTTAACTAAGACTGTGTTCTCTCACAAGTTTTATAACTTATTCCTTACATTTAGGCCTACAATTTATTTTGTGTTACTTTGGTCTGTGGTGTGTGGGGGTGTGTGAGGAAAGGATATAATGTGAGGTAACAGTGTGAGTTCTTTTATTTTGTACATGAATATCCTGTTGTTCTTTAGAAAATTACCTTTTAAACAATATCTAGTCTTCTAATCCTTGAATATGGAGTAGTTCTCCATTTTTTAAAACGATCTTAAATTTTGCTCTATGAAAAAACTCATAGTTTTCAGAGGTTTGTCTTAACCTTCTGTTAACTTTTTTTCTAAATACTTCGTTTTCTGATGACATGCAAATGTAATTGCTTCCTTAATTGCACCTTCATTGCTTGTATGCAGACTTTCAACTGCTTTTTGTGCATTGATATCGTATTCTGTGGTCTTCCAAACTTATTAGTTATAGAAGTTTTTAAAGTTGTAGATTCCTTAGGGTTTTCTATCTATACCATCATGTTATTTGCAACATGATGAGAGTAGACAATGTGGCCTCGTTTCCAAACTTCTTTCACCATTAAGTATGATGTTAGCTATAAGTTTTTCATAGATTTCCTTTATCATGTTGAAGAATTTCCTTTCCGTTCTTAGTTTATTGAGTGTTTTTATCTTGAAAAGATGTTGGATTTTGTCATATGTCTTTTCTGAATTGATTGAGAGATCATGGGGCTTTTGTCCTCATATCTATTAATATTAATATGGTACATCACACTAATTAATTTTCAGATGTTAAACCAACCTTGCATTCCTGGGAGAACTCCTAGGAGAACTTGGTCAAGGTGTGTGTTCTGTTTCATATATTTCTGGATTTGTCCTGCTAATATTTTATAAGGGATTTTTGTGTCTGTATTTATGAGGGATATTGATTTGTAATTTTTATTTTAAAAAGTCTTTCTCTACTACCAAAAGTGATCTATAGAGTTAATGCAATTTCTATGAAAATGCCAACGACATTCTTCATTTTTCATAGAGAAAAACCCCTGAATTTATACAGAACCACAAAAGACCCCAAATAGCCAGAGCAATCCTGAGCAGAAAGAAACAAAGCTGGAAGCATTGCAATACCTTATTTCAAAATATACTATAAAGCTATAGTAGTAACATATAGTACTGGCACAAATACAGACACATAGAACAATGGGACAGAATAGAGAATCCAGAAATAAACCCATGCAATTACAGCCAACTGATTTTTCATAAAGGCATCTTTGTCAAAAGGTGAGTGATATGTCAATTATGCTGTATACATGAATCAAAATATCACATGTACCACAGAAATATGTACAATAAGTATGTATCAATTAAAAAAATAAAAATTAAGGAAGTCTTTAGTTTTGTTATCATGGAAATACTGGCTCAATAAGTAAGTTAGAACATTTTTTCTCTTTTCCTAATTTCTGAAAGCATTTGTTTAGGGTTGGTAATATTTTTTCCTTAAATATTTGGTAGGGAATCAGTCTGGGTCAGGGCTTTTCTTTCTGGGAAATTTTAAAATTACTTACTTAATTTATTTACTTGATATACAACTGTATGTGTTTTCCATTTCCTTTCCTTTTTTTTTTTTTTTTTTTCTTTTGAGACAGAGTTTCCTTCTTGTTGCCCAGGCTAAAGTGCAATGGCACAAACTCGGCTCACTGCAGCCTCTACCTCCCAGGTTCAAGTGATTTTCTTGCCCCAGCCTCCTGAGTAGCTGGGATTACAGGTGCCCACCACCATGCCCAGCTAATTTTTTTTTTTTTTGTATTTTTAGTAGAGCTGGCATTTTGCCATATTGGTCAGGCTGGTCTTGAACTCTTGGCCTCAGGTGATCCACCTGCCTCGGCCTCCCAAAGTGTTGGGATTACAGGCGTGAGCCACTATGCCCAGCCTCCATTTCCTTTTGATAACATTTTGACAACCCCTGTAAAAATTTGCTCATTTCATCTAAGTTGAATAGTTTGTTGGCATAAAGTTGTCCATAATAGTCCCTTAAAATACTTTTAATTTATTTAGGGTCTTAGGGATGGCCCTTTTTTCCTTTTGGTAATTTTGTCTTTTGTCTTTTCTTTTTTTTTTTTTTTCTTTTTCAATCTAGTTAAGGTTTATCAATTTTGTTGAACTTTTCAAAGAGCCAACTTTTGGTTTATTAATTTCCTCTATTGTTTTTCTGTTTTCTATTTCATTGTTTTCCACTCCAATTTTATTTTCTTCCTTCTACTCACTTTGTGCATCACTTGTTCTTCTTTTTTTGGCTTCCTGAAGTGGAAATTTAGATTTTTTTAGATCTTTCTTCCTTTCTAATATAAACATATAAAGTGATAAGTTTTCTTTAGATACTCTATTCAATGAATTTGGATATGTTGTACACTATTTTCATTAATTTTATAGTTTAAAATTTAAGTTTGATATCTACTTTGACCTATTTGCTACTTAAAAGTGTGTTCTTTATCTTCCAAATATGTGAGAATTTGCTGTGTTTCCCTCTTTTGTTGATTTCTAATTTAAATAAATTGAATTCAGAATACATGTTTTGTATAATTTCATTATTTTGATTATGGACTAAGATATAGCCTATTTTTGCGAATGTTTCATGTGCATTTAAAAAGAAAGAATATTCTTCTATTTTGGGGTAAAATATTCTGTATATTTCAGTTAGGTCAAATAGGTTGGTAGTCTTCTATATTCTTGATTTTCTGCTTAGTTGTTCTATCAGCTTTTGAAATTACTAAAACCTATAGCTATAGTTGTTGTCTATTTCTCCATTTAGTTCTCTTATTTTTCTGCTTTATATATTTGTAGGCTCTGTTGTTAGGTGCATACACATTTGTAATTATTATATCTTCCTGATGTATATAGTAACCCTTTTATGATTATGAAAGATCCTTCTTTTTTCTGCTTCTTCATTTTGGACCTAGTTGTGTCTTTGAATCTAAAGAATGCCTTTTATACATAGCATACAGTTAGATCTTAGTTTTCAAATCCAATTTGTCCATCTCTGCCTTTTGATTGAAATGTTTAGTCCATTCACATTTAATGTAATTGTTGTTTGGTTACATTTATATATGTCACTTTGATATTTGTTTTCTATATGTTTCATGTCACTTTTTGTTATTCTGTTCTTTCCCTATCATGTTCTTTGTGTTAAGTAAAGAATATTTAAGGTTCCATTATACTTTGGAATTTTTATCTATATATTTTTAATTAAAACATAATTCCTCTAAAGTTTATAATATGCATTTTTATTTTTTGTAATCTCCTTTAAGTAAACACTAGCTTATTTTAGTAAGATATATTAACTCTTATTTACTATAGCTTATTTCCTTTCCCTTCCTTTGTTCTACTATTTTTATACATATTAGGTTAATTATGTTATAAACTCAACAATACATTGTTATAATTTTGACTTTAAACATTTTTATCTATTTAAAAAATCAAAATAATTAATGAAAAAATATACATTATTTAATGTTTATCCATAGATACCATTTCTGGTGCTCTTCATTCCTTCTTTTGCATTCAAGTTATCATATGGTATTTTTTTTTAGCCTGAAACAATTCTTTTAGAATTTCTTATAAGATACATCTTTTATCAACAAATTATTTCACTTTTGTTCTGTCTTTTTTCACATTCTCTTTTTAAAGATAGTTTTGTTACATATAGAATTGTTGGTTGACAGGTTTTTTTTTTTATTCTTCCTTTTGGAAGATTGATTATGTCATTCCAATTCCTTTAAGCCTCTATTTTTTTCTGTTGAGAAATCAGCTCTTAATCATATTGTTGCTCTCCATACATTATAAGTTGGTTTGTTTTTCAGTAGTTTCACTAAGATATGCCTAGGCTTGGATGTCTGTGTTTATTTTACCCAGAGTTCACTAGACTCTTGGATCTTTAGATATATGTGTTTTTCATCTAATTTAGAAAGTTTTGGGCTGTAATTTCTTACCATTTTTGTGAGATCTATTTTGACATTTATTCAGAATACTTTGTGGTTCTGCTCATTAAATTTTTTTTCCCTTATTGTTCTTTGGATTGGAAAGTTTATATTGATTGATCTTTCAGCTAATTCTCTTCTGCCATCTCAAATCCACTTTTGAGCCCATATAGTAAAACTTTCATTTCAGTTATATAAATTGCAAACTATAGAATTTTTATTTCTTTTTATAGTTTAAATTCCTCTTTTGTGAATTCCTGTTGATTGATTCATTATGATTATACTTTTGTTTAATTGCTTTGATGTATTTCTCTGCTAAATTCAATATCTGGATCCACCTAAAGTTCTCACTTTCTTGTTTTTTCATGACTCATTTTCTTTTGTTAAGAACTGAATATTTTAGGTAATATGTTATCTCACCTCTAGATTATGTTTTGTTTTTCTGAAATTTTTCTTTTCTGTTTTTCTTTTTAGTACCTTGTATTGACTTACAATGCAAAATCTGTCTCCCTCCCATCATATATCCAATGATACTTACACATTTTATTACCCTGGCTTCATAGTTTTAAAATTTTAATTGCTCAGTTTTTAAATTTAAATTTAAAGTTTTATTCCAGGCTGCCTTAGAAAGTCCAAATTTGTTCTGAGCACAGTTGCTCATTCCTGTAATCCTAGTATTTTGGGAGACAGAGGCGGGAGGATTGCTTGAGCTCAGGAGTCTGAGACTAGTCTGGGAAACATAGTGAAGGCCTGTCTCTACAGAAAATACATTAAAAAATAATTAGTTGGTTTCAGTGATGTGTGCCTGTAGTCCTAGTTACTTAGGTGGCTGAGATCGGAGAATCACTTGAGCCTGGGAAGTCAAGGTGACAGTGAGCTATGATTGAGCCACGGTATTCCAGCCTGGGTGACAGACTGAGACCCTGTCTCGAAAAACAAACAAACAAAAACACCCAAGAAAGTACAAGTTTGGATAGCTTAGAGGTTAGTCAATTATGGAAACATAATATGTTCAAACATTTCTAGCCAGAAGGCTTCTACTATCTTTCAAGTGATCTTGTTGTGGGCTTGGGAGCATATTGAAAGTTATCTAGTTCTCCAATCTCTTTTAGCTTCTAACTTCTGCCCAGATTGCTTGAGTCTTTCTAATGAATGCAGTAGTAGTTCTCCAGTCAGCAAGGGATCTGGGAGAGTTACATAACCTTTCTATGTCTTCTCACTTTCAGGTTCTCCCAATTAAATCACTGGATGATCCATGCTTGCCCAATCCAGGAGTGTAACTTCAGGCTAGTAAAGCTGCAGGTTTCCCTACTTTGTTTTCTTCCAACTTTGCCACTTTTAACTGACAAAACCATAAGTTTCCTTCCTGCTCTCCCAAGTTAATGCCACATCCCCTCTGGGAGTAAAACTGAGGGTTTTTTAAGTTAGCCCCACCTGATAAAGCTATTAGTTTGCTTTTGGTAACTGATCTGAGGTGGGGGCTGACACCAACTACTGACATTAGTAGTTGGTGGCCTTTTTTGCCTGTGGCTGCTGATTTGCCAGCAGCCACAGGCAAAAAAGGCCACCAACTACTATTGTTCTTAACCAAAGTTTCAGTAGTTTTTCAAGAATAAAACTTCTCAATTTGTCATCTGGCTTGATAGATTTTAACAGCCCTGACATGATTGTATTTGTTCAGTTTGTGTGTGTGTGTGTATATTTTTGTGCATATATATCTATTTATATATATATTTTTTGTGTATATAATTATCTATATTTTGTGTATATATCTATATATACAGAAAATATGTATGTATATATTGTGTATATATATCTATATGTGTATATTGTGTATATATATATGCACAGTATTATGTATATCTCTCTATATATGTATATATTGTGTATATATATATTTTGTGTACATATCTGTATATACATAAAATATGTATCTATTGTATATATCTGTATGTATATATTGTGTATATATCTATATACACAAAGTATATAATACAATATATAAATAAATAAATATACACAAAAGTGAATATTAAAAAGTATATATATACTTTTTAGTGGGTGGGAAGGATTAATCAACTTCCCACTACTATAGCTGTAAGTCCCTAATTGCCTGTTTTAAAGATAGCAATATGCCCTTTTTCGTTTTTTATTGCATCTATTTGATTCTTCTCTCTTTTCTTCTTTATTAGTCTTGCTAGCGGTCCATCAATTTTGTTGATCTTTTCAAAAAACCAGCTCCTGGATTCATTAATTTTTTGAAGGGTTTTTTGTGTCTCTATTTCCTTCAGTTCTGCTCTGATTTTAGTTATTTCTAGCCTTCTGCTAGCTTTTGAATGTGTTTGCTCTTGCTTTTCTAGTTCTTTTAATTGTGATGTTAGGGTGTCAATTTTGGATCTTTCCTGCTTTCTCTTGTGGGCATTTAGTGCTATAAATTTCCCTCTACACACTGCTTTGAACGTGTCCCAGAGATTCTGGTATGTTGTGTCTTTGTTCTCGTTGGTTTCAAAGAACATCTTTATTTCTGCCTTCATTTCATTATGTACCCAATAGTCATTCAGGAGCAGGTTGTTCAGTTTCCATTTAGTTGAGCGGTTTTGACTGAGTTTCTTAATCCTGAGTTCTAGTTTGATTGCACTGTGGTCTGAGAGACAGTTTGTTATAATCTCTGTTCTTTTACATTTGCTGAGAAGAGCTTTACTTCCAACTATGTGGTCAATTTTGGAATAGGTGTGGTGTGGTGCACCGATCCCACAGAAATACAATCTACCATCAGAGAATACTACAAACACCTCTATGCAAATAAACTAGAAAATCTAGAAGAAATGGATAAATTCCTCGACAAATACACCCTCCCAAGACTAAACCAGGAAGAAGTTGAATCTCTGAATAGACCAATAACAGGTTCTGAAATTGTGGCAATAATCAATAGCTTACCAACCAAAAGGAGTCCAGGACCTGATGGATTCACAGCTGAATTCTACCAGAGGTACAAGGAGGAACTGGTACCATTCCTTCTGAAACTATTCCAATCGATAGAAAAAGAGAGAATCCTCCCTAACACATTTTATGAAGCCAGCATCGTCCTGATACCAAAACCTGGCAGAGACATAACCAAAAATGAGAATTTCAGACCAATATCCTTGATGAACATTGATGCAAAAATCCTCAATAAAATACTGGCAAACCGAATCCAGCAGCACATCAAAAAGCTTATCCACCATGATCAAGTGGGCTTCATCCCTGGGACGCAAGGCTGGTTCAACATACGCAAATCAATAAATGTAATCCAGCATATAAACAGAACCAAAGACAAAAACCACATGATTATCTCAATAGATGCAGAAAAGGCCTTTGACAAAATTCAACAACCCTTCATGCTAAAAACTCTCAATAAATTAGGTATTGATGGGACGTATCTCAAAATAATAAGAGCTATCTATGGCAAACCCACAGCCAATATCATACTGAATGGGAAAAAACTGGAAGCATTCCCTCTGAAAACTGGCATAAGACAGGGATGCCCTCTCTCACCGCTCCTATTCAACATAGTGCTGGAAGTTCTGGCCAGAGCAATCAGGCAGGAAAAGGAAATAAAGGGTATTCAATTAGGAAAAGAGGAAGTCAAATTGTCCCTGTTTGCAGATGACATGATTGTATATCTAGAAAACCCCATTGTCTCAGCCCGAAATCTCCTTAAGCTGATTAGCAACTTCAGCAAAGTCTCAGGATACAAAATTAATGTACAAAAATCACAAGCATTCTTGTACACCAATAACAAACAAACAGAGAGCCAAATCATGAGTGAACTCCCATTCACAATTGCTTCGAAGAGAATAAAATACCTAGGAATCCAACTTACAAGGGATGTGAAGGACCTCTTCAAGGAGAACTACAAACCACTGCTCAATGAAATCAAAGAGGATACAAACAAATGGAAGAACATTCCATGCTCATGGGTTGGAAGAATCAATATCGTGAAAATGGCCATACTGCCCAAGGTAATTTATAGATTCAATGCCATCCCCATCAAGCTACCAATGACTTTCTTCACAGAATTGGAAAAAACTACTTTAAAGTTCATATGGAACCAAAAAAGAGCCCGCATCGCCAAGTCAATCCTAAGCCAAAAGAACAAAGCTGGAGGCATCACACTACCTGACTTTAAACTATACTACAAGGCTACAGTAACCAAAACAGCATGGTACTGGTACCACAACAGAGACATAGATCAATGGAACAGAACAGAGCCCTCAGAAATGATGCCGCATAGCTACAACTATCTGATCTTTGACAAACCTGACAAAAACAAGAAATGGGGAAAGGATTCCCTATTTAATAAATGGTGCTGGGAAAACTGGCTAGCCATATGTAGAAAGCTGCAACTGGATCCCTTCCTTACACCTTATACAAAAATTAATTCAAGATGGATTAAAGACTTATATGTTAGACCTAAAACCATTAAAATCCTACAAGAAAACCTAGGCAATACCATTCAGGACATAGGCGTGGGCAAGGACTTCATGTCTAAAACACCAAAAGCAATGGCAACAAAAGCCAAAATCGACAAATGGGATCTCATTAAACTAAAGAGCTTCTGCACAGCAAAAGAAACTATCATCAGAGTGAACAGGCAACCTACACAATGGGAGAAAATTTTTGCAACCTACTCATCTGACAAAGGGCTAATATCCAGAATCTACAATGAACTCAAACAAATTTACAAGAAAAAAACAAACAACCCCATCAAAAAGTGGGCAGAGGACATGAACAGACACTTCTCAAAAGAAGACATTTATGCAGCCAAAAAACACATGAAGAAATGCTCCTCATCACTGGCCATCAGAGAAATGCAAATCAAAACCACAGTGAGATACCATCTCACACCAGTTAGAATGGCCATCATTAAAAAATCAGGAAACAACAGGTGCTGGAGAGGATGTGGAGAAATAGGAACACTTTTACACTGTTGGTGGGACTGTCAACTAGTTCAACCATTGTGGAAGTCAGTGTGGCGATTCCTCAGGGATCTCGAACTAGAAATACCATTTGACCCAGCCATCCCATTACTGGGTATATACCCAAAGGACTATAAATCATGCTGCTATAAAGACACATGCACACGTATGTTTATTGCGGCACTATTCACAATAGCAAAGAGTTGGAACCAACCCAAATGTCCAACAACAATAGACTGGATTAAGAAAATGTGGCACATATACACCATGGAATACTATGCAGCCATAAAAAATGATGAGTTCGTGTCCTTTGTAGGGACATGGATGAAACTGGAAAACATCATTCTCAGTAAACTATCGCAAGGACAAAAAACCAAACACCGCATGTTCTCACTCATAGGTGGGAATTGAACAATGAGAACTCATGGACACAGGAAGGGGAAC
The DNA here is from genome assembly GCF_028878055.3 of Symphalangus syndactylus. Taxonomy (NCBI): domain Eukaryota; kingdom Metazoa; phylum Chordata; class Mammalia; order Primates; family Hylobatidae; genus Symphalangus; species Symphalangus syndactylus. Next base: position 68,252,213 of record NC_072423.2, on the reverse strand, counting down.
ATCACACTCCGGGGACTGTTGTGGGGTGGGGGGAGGGGGGAGGGACAGCATTAGGAGATACACCTAATGCTAAATGACGAGTTAATGGGTGCAGGAAATCAACATGGCACATGGATACATATGTAACAAACCTGCACATTGTGCACATGTACCCTAAAACCCTAAAGTATAATAAAAAAAAAAAAAGATAGCAATATGCTTTAATAAAAAGCTTTTTTTAAAGCTTTAAACAAAATTTTATTTTTTTTTACAGTTAGTAATACATTGTCTTTGGGGAATAATTCTATAGCTATCACTGTGTTGGACTTTTGACAACATGAAATCTAGGCTATAATGGTGCTCTTATTCTTAAATTTAAGAATGATAAAAATCAACAAGTTTAGAAAGTATTTTTAAAGAAACACAGAGACTGGAACCCCCTGGCATATATGATTATATGATGTAGACAGAGGTGGCAAATTCTCTGTTGATTATTTCCATTTATCTTTTTTTTTTTTTTTTTTTTTTTTTGAGATGGAGTCTTGCTCTGTCACCCAGGCTGGAGTGCAGTGGTGCGATCTCGGCTCACTGCAAGCTCCGCCTCCTGGGTTCATGCCATTCTCCTGCCTCAGCCTCCGGAGTAGCTGGGACTACAGGCGCCTGCCACCACTCCCGGCTATTTTTTTGTATTTTTAGTAGAGATGGGGTTTCACCATGTTATCCAGGATGGTCTCGATCTCCTGACCTCGTGATCCGCCCTCCTTGGCCTCCCAAAGTGCTGGGATTACAGGCGTGAGCCACCGTGCCTGGCCTCCATTCATCTTTTAAAAGAAATTAATCCAAATCCCGCTTAGAAATCTTAAGTTTGAATGAGCAGGAAATAAAAGGGGGTGTGAGAAGCTGCTAAGGAAGAAGTGACAGTAATTTCCATGTCTCCTAACTCAATAAAAAGTACCAATTGTATGCATACACATTAAATTTAAGTCTAGTTGTTAGTGGGTGAAAATATGAATGTTTTCTAAAACTAGGCTACATGCTTTATGGGTCAACGTTATGAAAGGAAAACACTTGTGAAAATAAGCCATACAGTAAAAAATCTATCTAGTCATTTAGAAATAGGTAAATATGTATCTTATTCACTCAGCTATAGAAACATGGTATAATGAATATAATTAGTAATAAGAATAAAATTGTCCTTAAATGTCTTTATGTGTGTGTTTAAAACCAGATAATATAGAGTTAAATAATGAGGCAGTCATCACACACACACGCATTCATTGTGGGAGATGGAATTTTTTATAGTATAATTTTCTTTTTATCCTCAATAGATTAATAAAAACATCATAATTTGAGTAACTTTTATAGAGGCTTAATTGAGAACTTGATATTATCCAATGAGTAGCCCAATAATTATTTCTTTCTCTGAACCTAAATATCACTTACTCTCTCATATTAATTGTGTGTCTAATTTTTAAGTAAGAAACATATTAGCTCTAGTAATCTGGGCAGTGATTTTTTACTTTTAGAAATGCATCTAATTTTCAACTGGATTGATGGGAAAATATTTTATATTATTTCCTGATATTTACTATAGAAATTTTGTCTTCTCAAAAACTTATTGCTCAAGTCTCTTTAGGTTTGGGATAATCTTTTTTATATGGTCTTATCAATTCAATTATTGGATCCTGCATCAATATTCTCTGTCCATTGGAAGGTTTTCAAGTATATTTGTTGAATAATTGATGAATGTACCACGGTATTTATTAGAAGAAACTATACAAAATTGCCAATATTTGGCCATTTTTGGCCCACAAAAATGTTAAGTTTGTAATGTTTAACGTAGAACGCGTTAATGATGAGCAGGCAGCATTCCTACTTGGGTCTCTCAGGTTTTCCTTCATTCAGAGGCTACAGTGTTGTTCCTTACCCTTGTTTGTTTCTCATTTTCCTTTTCTCTCATATTCTTATCTTTCACATATAGCTTACCTTAGACCTGCTAAAATTACCCTTTTTTCCCCTAGGTATACATAGCTATAAATGAAATGATTCATTTACAATCTCACAATAGAAAAATCAAACCTTTACTTGAACATAATATGAATGTCTTAAGATTAATATATTCTGTGTATATTTGTAAAGCATCTTCTCTACTGAATTTCTTATTATGTATATAATGTATATTTAAACCTGTGCTGTCTGTCTGACATTTTATATTCCTTGGGGGAAAGCCTTCTTCTGTTGACTCAATCTGCACAGTGACTACTACAATCAGTCAAGATCTTTAAGTGTCTACTAAATATCCAGGAATATACCAAGGCAATGTATGTAGAGTTGACAGAGCTGCTTAGTGGACGTAGAGAAGCGGTACCATGCAGTCCTGCCTCAGCCCCTGGAGTTTAAAATTTGTATGATCTAGTTGAGATAGAGTATGTAATGACATGAGAATATACACCCATAAAAAGTTGTTTTGGATGAGAAACATTTTTTGGAAATTTCTCAGGGATTGACTATTATAAGAATGTGGGTTTCTGGGAAGTTACAGAAAAGAAGTCAGCATTTCTATTATGAAAAAGTCAGATTTCAAGGAAAAGGAAGCTTCTGTTGTCCAGTAAACTCACTGGCCACCATCTGGCTCTGTTCATTAAAAGAGTAATCCAAGCAGGGCAACCTGCTGGTTACAGCAAAGGTTGGAGCCCAGTGGGTTTCAGGGGCTTAGCAGGAGGTAAGCAGTCACAATTCATGTTCCCAGACACCTGAGGTCAAAGAGGGATGTGTTCTGTCAATATCCTCTGGAAGATGCCCGCTGCCATGGGGTCAGAGTAATGCTCCTGGAAGTTTGTGGTTTTCTTACAGACAATCAAAATTTAAAAGAGGGCTGTGAAGGGACAACTTTGGCTGTGAGAGATGGAAGATCAGTGTGAAGCTTGATCTGATTGGAGGAATTTATGGTGTTCTTATTTTTACCATTTTAAAATTTGTGTGAGGGAATTTCACTTAATTTCTTCCTAGAAGAAATAATACATATGATAATGTCTATAAATATATGTGTGGTATACTGAAAACAATGAAATTTTGAGTTGGATGATGCATTTGAATTATAGTTTCATTTCTTGGTAACTCTGCACTTTAGGTGTCAATAAATGTTTCTGAAGCTTTGTTTTCTTACAGCTTTGAAAGGTCTTATTTACTTCACTGAGTTGAGTGAGATCCTATGAGTTATTTATGTAAAAGACTGTGTAAGCAATGAGAGATATGTATGTTAGTCATCTTTAATACAGTCTAGAGAATTTACCAGGGGTTTGTAGAAAGTAGAATCAATGATCTGTTACTGCGCTCAAAAGTGGATGGCAATATTTTTCAGTTATACTGTTATAATTCTTGGTGGTATGAGAATGAAAATGTAGTTATTGTAGATCTGCTTAATTAGTTCATACTTTGACACTTCCCACTTTCCCTACCAACATCCACTGGAAAATTATAGTGATAGGATAAAACATTTTCTCATTGGTAATTGGAGCAGCACACAACATTAATTTAGTTTGGTTCAAATGAACAGTTTTGAGTTTCTAATTTAGTGTCACAAGTTACATCAAGAGTGAGTCAGTATTTTGAATGGAGACATTGTACATACAAGAGTCCATTATTAAAATTCAAATAATGCAATGGTGGGAGGAATAACAAAATAACCTGTGATCTGTAGATAATTAACACTTTATGCAAAAGAAATAAGGTTCAAGATGATATCATCCTTATAACTTAGACACATTTTTACCATTTTATATAGTGTTTGTTAACCTAAACCCTAATTTTTTGAAGTCATTAAAATAGAATGATAATTTGATGATATTCTAGTATGATCATTTTCATTTTGAAAGAATAATACATAACAGCTTAATATAATTTTATCTTAACAGTTATCAGAGAAACATGGATCAATCGCAGCAACATCTAAAAGAGATTTTACTAATTAGAAAGAAAGAGAAAGTTTCATTAAAGTTTCTTCAATCCAAAGGTCTAATTCATAAACATTCTGTTACTTTTCTCATATATTCTCTCTAAGTGAGTAATAAGTTCAGCAAGCCTTAGAGCAATAATAATTAAAAATCTGAAGGTGTTAGGAAAACAACCAAAATCAAATTTATTATGATATTGACTGAACATGATAAAACACATTTTTGTCAACAAACTCAGTGGAATAGCATGAGAGAAGTTCGGCTTAAAATTTCCTTATCTGTGAATTTTACTTCCGCCAGCCCTACTTCCCTTCTCTATTTCTCTTTCTGGCAAAAACACTTGGCATATTACCCATACCTGTTTCTCTCTTCATCTTCCATTTTTTTTCTTCATCCGCTGCAGTCTAGTTACTGGTCCTACTATGCTAACTTTTATCAAATCAATATTTGCTGAGCACTGTGCTAAGCAAGTTATGTACATTATCATTCATTCCTTACAGCAGTCTAGGGGTAGATGTTAGAAATTCCATGTTTCTTATACTGAAATTACTCCAGAAATGGTCACGTGGTTAGTTAGGACTGCTTAATAACTAATGAGGGAAGCAAACTCAAACTGTCTTAAGTCAGTTTGAGTGCAGGATTTATGTTGGTTTCTGACAGGTCAGGAACCTCCCTTTCTCTCTCTTGAGGCAGCTCTTTGTGTGTTGTCTTCATTATCAAGCAGGAACTCTCCACTCAGTAGCAAATACAATATTAGATTTAAACTTACATTTTACCAATTACCAATCAGTGAAAAGGGAGTGCCTAGATTCTAGAAACGGGTTCAGATCTGACTTTTATTGGTCAGGCGTGTATTATGTCCTATCGATGAAAACACAGGAGACCTTTGTGACACTGGGCTAAGCAAAGTTTATTAAATAAGACAGCAAAACATGATCCACACAATAAAAGTTGGTGAATTGGAACTTTTGTTTTTCATTCTAGTTTACATCCATGCAGCATGATACTGATGAAAACTCATGCTTTGTTGTGACTTTCTCCTTTGACCCTACAATTTCAATTTAAGAACAATTTTGTTTCCGTTTTTGTTTTTTTTTGGTGTGGGGGGTGCCAGCGGCTACCAGATGTTGGGTAGACATTAAGCAGAACAGAGTTATGTTCCATTTTCACCAACACTTGGTAATGTCAGTTTTTAAATTTTAGCCATTCTTGTTTTTTTTTATTATACTTTAGGTTTTAGGGTACATGTGCACAATGTTCAGGTTTGTTACATATGTATCCATGTGCCGTGTTGGTTTGCTGCACCCATTAACTCGTCATTTAGCATTAGGTATATCTCCTAATGCTGTCCCTCCCCCCTCCCCCCACCCCACAACAGTCCCCGGAGTGTGATGTTCCCCTTCCTGTGTCCGTGAGTTCTCATTGTTCAATTCCCACCTATGAGTGAGAACATGCAGTGTTTGGTTTTTTGTCCATGCGATAGTTTACTGAGAATGATGTTTTCCAGTTTCATCCATGTCCCTACAAAGGACACGAGCTCATCATTTTTTATGGCTGCATAGTATTCCATGGTGTTTATGTGCCACATTTTCTTAATCCAGTCTATCATTGTTGGACATTTGGGTTGGTTCCAAGTCTTTGCTAATGTGAATAGTGCCGCAACAAACATACGTGTGCATGTGTCTTTATAGCAGCATGATTTATAGTCCTTTGGGTATATACCCAGTAATGGGATGAATTTTAGCCATTCTTTTAGGTGTGTAGTGGTTTTCCATTGTGGTCTTAATTTCCCTTTTCCTAATGATTAATGATATTAAGCATATTATCATGTGCTTATTTGACATCCATGTATCTTCTTCGGTAAAGGTCCATTCAGAGCTTTTTCCCATTAAAGATTGGGTTGTTTGTTTTCTTTTTATTGAGTTTTGAGGGTTCTTTACATAGCTTTTTTGTCAGATATGTTATTTGCAGAGATATTCTTTCAGTTTGTTGTTTTCATTTTTAACAGTGCCTTTGGAAGTTCTGTAGTTTTAGTTCTTACATTTAGGTCTGTCACCCATTTTGAATCAATTTTTGTATATGAGGCAATGTATGGATTGAAGTACTTTTTCCCCCACCCTTTGGCTACAGATATCCAATTGTTCCAGTACCATTTGTTGAAGAGACTATCCATTCTACACAGACTTCCTTTACATCTCTGCAAAAAATATTGACCATTGTTATGAATGGAATTATTTCTCTCCAAATTCCGTATGTTGAAGCCCTAACTCCCAACGTGATTGTTTTTGAAGGGAGGGTCTTTAAGGAGGTAATTAAGCTTAAAAGAGATCATAAGGTCGGGACTCCCTGATCTAGTAGGCCTAGTATCCTTAGAAGAAGGGAAAGAGACACCAGAAAATTCTCTCTCCACTTGATCACTGAGGAAAAGGCCATGTAAAGAAACAGTGAGAAGGTGGCCGCCTTCAAGCCGGGAATAAAAGCCTCACCAGAAACCTATGCTGCTGACCCCTTGATCTTGGACTTCCAACCTCCAGTACTGTGATAAAGTAAATTTCTGTTGTTTAAGTCACTTGATCTGTGGTACCTCGTTACGGCAACTCTAGCTGACTAATGCAATCATACATGTATGGGTCTATTTCTGCACAGTCCATTGATCTATTTGTTTGTTTTAACACCAATCCCACAATGTCTTGATGATCGCAGTTTTATAGCAAATCTTTATTTTAGGAAATGTAAGCCCCCAATTTGTTATTATTTTTCAAGGTTGTTTCACTATTCTAGTTTCTTTGCATTTCTAAATACATTTTATATCACCTGCCTATTTTTAAAAGAGTGTTTAAAAGAAGACAATTGTTAAGAGTTAAGATCTACATAGATGGAAACAAAGCCTTTTTTTTTTTTTTTTTTGAGACAGAGTCTTGCTCTGTCGCCCAGGCTGGAGTGCAGTGGCGCGATCTCGGCTCACTGCAAGCTCTGCCTCCTGGGTTCTCCTGCCTCAGCCTCCCGAGCAGCTGGGACTACAGGTGCCCGCCACCGCGCCCAGCTAATTTTTGTATTTTGTAGTAGAGACGGGGTTTCACTGTGTTAGCCAGGATGGTCTCGATCTCCTGACCTCGTGATCCACCCTCCTTGGCCTCTTAAAATGCTGGGATTACAGGCGTGAGCCACCACGCCCGGCCTTGGAAACAAAGCCATTTTTAAAGAAGATTTATTAAACTTATAATTTCAGGGTAAATTAGTGAAAAATCTGATTTTGATACTGTCTTTGTGTTCTTTAAGATAGTTCCCAGGCTATTACATCAATTTAATCAAGTTTTTAAAAGTTTGTCATTAAGGAAAACTGTTACAGACCTCTGAAATTTCAGCAGTAAAATTTTGACATGGGAATTGATCTTATTCTTGAGATATTCTTTATTGCCTCTGATTTTATGTATAGTGTTTATATTACCTAGTATATTGTCTTGTTAACAGTTTATGCATTTTACTCTAATTATGTTCATTTGGTAACCTTATCTATTTTAAAACTTCACAAATTTTTGGTAGCAATAACAAGATCTATTTTTTACAATTGTGTATATATATATATAAACAAGATAGCATATAGACTCTTTTTTTTTTCTTTGAGATGGAGTCTCACTCTGTCACCCAGGCTGGCATGCAGTGGCGTGATCTCAGCTCACTGCAACCTCTGCCTCCTGGGTTCAAGCGATTCTCTGCCTCAGCCTTCTGAGTAGCTGAGATTACAGGTGCCTGCCACCATGCCCAGAGAATTTTTGTATTTTTAGTAGAGATGGGGTTTCACTATCTTGGCCAGGCTGGCTTTGAACTCCTGACCTTGTGATCCACCTGCCTCAGCCTATAGTAAAAAAATATGTAGTTAAAAAGTGCAAAAGATAGTGTCACAGTTGGGTTTTTTTCTTTTAGTAGAAAGTTTGATTCTTTTTCAGTTTATTGAAAACCCCAACAAAAAGAACATGAACAAGAAATATCATTGTCTTGTCTCCGTACTTCTTTTGGTTAGTAAGTTTCCAATTGTCCACCTTAAATAAAATACATTATAATGTGGGGTTCCGGGTTTATTTGTCAGTTAGACTTGTATTGCTTATAAAATAAAATATAATATTATACTATTTCTTATAGATATTATTTTAAATAGGCCCATACATTTTCTGTAAAATTAGAATAATGCAATATCAGTCCCCTGCATTTCTGACGATGAATGACCGTGATGATGACCAAGGATGAAGACCTAATTGGCTTAAGTAAAAATGAAGAATTTGGTAGAAAGCTATTGGCTTATGTCATGAAAGTAAAGGAAAAGTTGATTTAGGAAAAAGAGAAATCTGGGAGATTCCAGAGACTTGGCAGCAGCCATTTTTGGACTTCCTTCTGGAATACCTATCTCCAAGGATACCCAGCTCCAGCACTTCTAAGGCTCTGCATGTCTGTGTTCCTCAGTTTAAATGAGACAGAATATGACTGACTGCTTTGGTTGGGTCTGTACTCCTGGAGAAATCACCTATGGCTCAGGGAACAGGGTCACACATCAGAAGCATCCTGATGACCTGCTTCTCTGAATCAGGCTCATTCTCAAGAAGGGATGCACATGATCTGGGCAGTCACACCCAAAGTTATCTGTTACTGCATGAGGCTTGAAGGAGATAAGTGACTGTGAGAAACACACATTTACTCATCCAAACTCGAAGAATTAACTCAGAGACATGAAGAACAGTGGAAGTGAGACTTTTCATGGTGGTCTTGCAAGATTGGGTGTCTGGTAGGCAGGCACACCTGGGGCAGTTACAGCAGGTAATTTATCTCCCAGCACACAAGTCCCTCTCCCAGTTCCTCATTGGTTGAGTACTATGGGGTTACAATCCTCCCGGACATTGCCTAAGTCTCATTATCTTCCTCTTATAAAGTTATACCCTGGCCCCTTCCCCGCTTAAGTTTGGATTTCCCAATACCAAAACTGTCTTCTCTTTTATGGGCTGACGCCTTCTGTACATTCTGTTCTCTTATTGTGACTTTCTAGGAGCATGAGCTGTGTGGTTTGTTACATCTGCAGGGTGGCTGCCAGTACTTAGATTTATTATGCCTTGAAAATGAACCATTAGAAACGTTTTCTCATAGTAACTGGACCAGGGTCATGTTGCTCCCTCTGCCCTAGATGCGTGAACTTGGACATGACATTCAGCCTTCTCCAGGATTATCACCTCCTAGGGTAGGGCTCCAATGCTGGGCCTGACCCTTCTGTTCACAGCCCTGAGAGCATTTCATCACAGTTACAGAATACTGCATAGTGTGTATTAACTTATAATTGACAAAGTTCTAATTCACTTGTATTATTATTCAATCCTTACAGAAATTATACAAGATACATATTTTACCCATTTTTTTTTTTAATCATGAGGACATAGACTTAGGGAAGTCACAGAGCTAGTGAACAGCAGAGTCTGAAGTCAGTCCAGTGCTCAGTTCAGAGCTCTTTTCACAGGTATATGGGCAAGGATTCAGTAGGGCAGTTTTTTGTGTACAATCTTTCAGAAAACATATTTTTGTGTGTATGTCTGAATAAAAAATCTGCCTAAAAAGTCTGAAAAAAAAATCCTTTTACATGAGGCAAGTACTCCTTTGTATCTGGCTGGATCAGTCTAATTACCTTATAATGTGTTAATAGCTTTTTTTTTTTTAGAGTTTTAAAAGTTTAACTTTTTTTTTTACTAAAGTCCAGAAATTTCTGTAAGACAAGTACATTAATGAAATGTTTCCAAAGAAATACTGAACAATATATACTCTAGTTTGCTGAGGGTTCCAGCTCAAGAGTTCAAACCTAATTCTTGTGCAATAAAAATCAGCATGGATCTTAGATGATCTAGAATACACTGTGTTTTGAAATCCACAGCTGGTTTCATTTTTAACCATTATGAAAAACCAGTACTCCTATTCCATCAAATGTGTTTTATAAGCAATAATAAATTCAGATCCACTGTATTATGCAACATACATCTTTGGAAAGCAACATAAACAGTGAGATCAGATCAGTAGAAATATACACAGTTAAAAGAAATACACAAAGTACTGTAGTTTTATTAAAAACTACTACTTGAGAAAGAAATCTTTCCACAAATGGCATAAAACTGTAGAATGATGAAAGGATTTGGGAAAGCTTTACAAAAGCTTAATTTCAATTGTATCTTCCTGAGGGTGGTGGCAAAGGATATTTCCTTCCTTCTCTGGGATATCCCTGTCTCCCTCCAAGATCATCTCGTCTGGGTGGATACCCACCAGGCCCAGCTAGCATCTGGTACTGGTTTGGCTGGAAGGCTGCATTCTGGGTTTGCAGCATCCGTTTCCATGGGAGCAGAGGTTCAGCCCCAATGCCTCTGTCAAACCTTTGCTGCTGGAAAAAGGGAGGAGGACCTTGCCAGGAATCCTGGGGCCTCATATTTGACATAAGTTTTGGAATCTGGGCTTGTCCTCTCAAAAGCGGCCTGTATAAGTTTCCCTGGTAAGTCGCAGGTGGTGGTGCAGCATTGCTGTAAATGCCTGTTCCTGAGCCTCTTGGCATAACACGGCCCAAAGTCCTGAAGCCTGCCTGATCCAAGTGCACAGGCCTCTGGTCATGGTTAAAGCCAAGCTGAGGCTTCCACTGCTGTCCATTGCTGGATTTTTCCCAGCCACTAGGTTTCAGTACTGCTGCTAGCTTTCTTGCTCCTGGAAGCATTACAGCTTTAAAAATACAATCTTCAGCAAACTGTGGGTCTTTAAAATTAATACTGACTACAGTGTTCTGTGTCAGATCCCTTAACATAGGAACAGGAGAACATACTATTTGATCTGGAAGAATGGCTTCTTCATCCAAAGAAAACTTTCCTTGAATCCCATGACATAGTTCAGGGGTACATCCACTGGCTCTGTGGAACATGTCTGGTACAGCTCTAAAATGAAGTCATGGAGTGGGTGATGTTTCCCCACAAATAAGACATCACATCCAAGGCTGTTTCTTCTGGTCTCTTCTGGAGTGAAGTCTGGGTATACCTCTTCTAGGGCAGCTCATAGCCTTCGCTCATCCACGAATGGCAAGAGAGAAACTCCTTGCCATGCATATTTCTTCCCATTCAAATCAATAGCAAAATCTTCGGGATAGAAATCAATTATACTAGAATCAGGATCACTCATGAGCTTCCGCCATGATGGAGGTAGAAAATTACCACTTGCAGCTGGAAAAACTCCCATAAGTTGTTCCAGTGGTTTAAACGGTTTTGTACCCTTCTCAAAATCAGATGGCATGTCTGCAATGCCTTCAAAGTCTGAAGCAAATGGCGCATAATGAAATGGATAATACCACTTCCAGGAAGCACAGCCCTGATAATAATATCTAAGAACCCAGCAAAGTCCTTCAACGTACGAATGCACAACTTTCTGACGGAATTTCTCATCAGCTGCATCGACGTCAAATTTGTTCTTGTAGTACTGCTGCTTCCAGCCAGCTTCCCATAACCTGACGTTATCCTCTGGCTCAGGTTCACTGTCACTGTCTTCTGCTTTTCGCTTAATTCCTCCTATTAGAGACGGGGAGCCATCAGATATGAAACTCGTATTAGGAGATATTGAAGGACTAGAGTTATTCTGCATCCTCATTTCATAGGCTGCTTGTCTCGGATTACTGGCTACTTGAGAACCTGGTGAATTTCTTGAAACCAAGGCATGAGGAGTTAATATTTCACTAGGAGTGAAAGTTGGTTGATTTCTCTTCATTCTCTTTCTTTTTTCTTTCTGTCGTCTTCTAAAACTGTCCTCATCATCCTTTCTCTTTTTAAAAATGCTATTCTCAACTTTACCAACGGCTAACATGATCATCTGTACTCTTTGTAGATTGACATAACCACTGTCAGTAAGGTAACCCCAGTTTTGTGTACCACATTTTTGTATATGTTGACCAAACGGTCAATTGCATTTTCCCTAATCTCTACCGATGGCAAATGAGGGAGGAAGTCATTTCCCACAAAGAAGCACATGAAAACCCAGTCATCAATGCTCCTCTCAACATCAAATGTGAATGGTAGGCTGGCCATTGTGAGTTCTCTTTCCAGATACTCACGAAGAACATTAAGCCGAAGGAAGATAAACTCTCCTTCTGCACAAGGAAGACTATCGGCAAGTTCATCATGCTTTCTCTTCTTTTCTCTTGGCAAACCTTCACAATCTTTGACCTCATGTCCAAACTGATTACAAAGACCACACGGTTTGGGCTTGTTTGGTTTGAATTCTTCTCTAATAATGGTAAAGTTGGGTTCATGTGTGGCAAGGCTAAGCATAATGAGATCAGCATCTGCTATACATAAACAATGATGAGTATTTGGGTCATGGTTAGGCTGGGCTCTTGGCCTTCTAATGTAATCCACGACTTTATGTTCTCCTTCACCAGGAGCACTAGCATCAGATGAAATAACTGTCAAATTTTTCCACCCAGGGTCATTATTTAAACGATCAGCTATGTAATAGTGAAGGCATTTAGCAAGATTGTCTATGAATTCAGTTCCTGGTGTAATACAGTTGCTGTCTAATCTTTCTTTTGTTTTTCTGGAGGAAGAAAGCCATCTTTTGCCAATATTTCTTCCCTGACTCACTGCTTCTTGACTGCTGCTTCTATTCCTTCTTTTGATGCCTTGAATCTCCTTGAATGCTGCTTGTTCATTTTAGCACGTGGTGCCACTCCATCTATTGCCATGTAGAGAAGTCGTCTTGGTCTTACAATACTGAAAAGTCTGTCAATGTACTCAAAAATTGCAACCATCATTTCATCTTCATTTTTTGGTGCTGGTTTGTCTTCAGGATGAGTACAGGGATGGATGATTCCGTTCATATCCAAATACGGATTATCAAACCCCACATCATTTGGATTAGGTTTACTGGCATCAACTGGAATCTTTACACCATTGCATTGTTTTGGCTTCTTTTCCACGCAGTTGACTATGATGGATGGGTACTTTTGGCTGAGCCAGCGGAAGAACGCCACGACTCCCACAGCGGCACATGGCTGGAGGCGGCAGCTGACCGGCTGACGAGCATAACCAAAGAGCGTGTTAATAGCTTATTTGCTACTAAAAGTGGCTTATCCTTCCACCAGTTGGCCGTTCAGATATTTATACCATATCCTTGCTTACTATAATTTTCCCCTGAGGAAACATCAGAATAAGTTTTTGGTGTGCTTATTTTGTTTGCTGGTGTATTAACAATTAAAAATATGACATGAAGTGTAAATAAGCATTTATTTAGTACTTACTACATTCCAGGAATATGCTAAACTTAAAGTTAAAAGGTGGAAAAAGATATCCTATGCAAATGGACACCAAAAGTAAGCAGGAGTAGCTATTCTTATATCAGACAAAACAAACTTTAAAGCAACAGAAGTTAAAAAAGATAAAGAGGGACATCATTATATATTAATAAAAAAACTAGTTCAACAGGAAAATATCACAATTCTAAATATATTTGCACCTAACACTGTTGCTCCAAAATTTATAAAACAATTACTACTAGACCTAAGAAATGAGATAGACAGCAACACAATAATAGTGAGGGGCTTCACTACTCCACTGACAACACTGGACAGGTCACCAAGACAGCAAGTCAACAAAGAAACAATGGACTTAAACTGTACCCTAGAAAAAATGGACCTAACAGATATTTACAGAACATTCTACCCAACAACTGCAGAATATACATTGTATTCATTAGCACATGGAACATTCTCCAAGATAGACCATATGATAGGCCACAAAACAAGTCTCAACAAATTTAAGAAAATTGAAATTATAGCAAGTACTCTGTCAGACCACAGTGGAATAAAATTGGAAACCAGCTCCAAAAGGAACCCTCAAAACCATGCAAAGATATGGAAATTAAATAACCTGCTCCTGAATGATCACTGGGTCAACAATGAAATCAAAATGGAAATTTAAAAATTTTTTGAACTTAACAATAATAGTGACACAGCCTATCAAAACCTCAGGGATACAGCAAAGGTGGTGCTAAGAGGAAAGTTCATAGCCTTAAATGCCTACATCAAAGAGTCTGAAAGAGCACAAATAGACAATCTAAAGTCACACCTCAAGCAGATAGAAAAACAAGAACAAACCAAACCCAAACCCAGCAGAAGAAAAGAAACAACCAAGATTAGAGCAGAACGAAATGAAATTGAAACAAAAAAAATAAAAGGTAAATGAAAGAAACAGCTGGTTCTTTGAAAAGATAAATAAAATTGATAGATCATTAGCAAGATTAACCACGAAAAGAGGAGCGAAGATTAGATAAGCTCAATTAGAAACAAAATGGGAGATAGTACATCCAATACCACAGAAATACAAAAGATCATTCAAGGCTACTATGAACACTTTTACATGCATAAACTAGAAAACCTAGAGGATATGGATAAATTCTTGAAAATAGGCAACTCTCCTACATTAAACCACGAAGAAATAGCAGCTCTGAACAGACCAATAAGAAACAGTGAGATTTAAATGGTAATTAAAAAGTTACCAAGAAAAAAAGTCCAGGCCCAGACAGATTCACAGTTGAATCCTATCAGACATCCAAAGAAGAACTGGTACCAATCCTATTGACACTATTCAACAAGACTGATAAAGAGGGAATCCTCCCTAAGTCATTCTTATGAAGCCAGCATCACCCTGATACCAAAACAAGGAAAGGACATAACAAAAAAAGAAAACTACAGACCAATATCCCTGATGAACACAGATGCAAAAATCTTCAACAGATTACTAGCTAACTGAATCCAACAGGACATAAAAAAGATAATCTGCCATGATCAAGTGGGTTTCATACCAGGGTCGCAGGGATGACTTAACATCTGCAAGTCAATAAATGTGATATACCACATAACAAAATTAAAAACAAAAATCACATGGTCATCTCAATAGATGCAGAAAAAGCATTTGACAAAATCCAGTATCCCTTTAAGATTAAAACCCTCAGCAAAGTCAGCATAGAACGGACATACCTTAAGGTAATAAAAGCCATCTACGACAAACCCACAGCCAACATTATGCTGAACGAGGAAAAGTTGAAAGCATTCCCCCTGAAAACTGGAACAAGACAAGGATGCCCACTTTCACCACTTCCATTCAACATAGTGTTGGAAGTCCTAGCCAGAGCACTCAGACAAGAGAATGAAATCAAGGGCATCCAAATTGGTAAAGAGGAAGTTAAACTGCTGCTGTTTGTGGATGACATGATCATATACCTGGAAAATCCTAAAGACTCATCCCAAAAGCTCCTAGAACTGGTAAATGAATTCAGCAATGTTTCAGAATACAAAATTAAGGTACACAAATCAGTGGCTCTGCTATATACCAACAGCAGCCAGGCTGAGAATCAAATCAAGAACTCAATCCCTTTTACAGTAGCTGCAAAAAAAAAAAAAAAAAAAAAAAAAAAAAATTCTTAGGAATATACTTAACCAGGGAGGCAAAAGGCCTCTATAGGAAAAACTACAAAACACTGCAGAAAGACATCAGAGATGACACAAACAAATCAAAATATATCCCATGCGCATGGATGGGTAGAGTCAATATTGTGAAAATGGGCATACTGCCAACAGCACTCAACAAATTCAGTGCAATTTCCACCAAAATGCTACCATCATTCTTCACGGAACTAGAAAAAAAACAATTCCAAAATTCATATTGGACCAAAATGGGCCTGCCTGCATAGCCAAAAGCAAGACTAAGTAAAAAGAACAAATCTGGAGGCATCACATTATCTGACTTCAAACTATACTATAAGACCATAGTCACCAAAACAGCATGGTACTGGCATAAAAACAGGCATATAAACAAATGGAACAGAATGGAGAACCCAGAAATAAAACCAAATAGATATAGTCAACTGATCTTTGACAAAGCAAACAAAAACATAAAGCGGGGAAAGGAGACCCTATTCAACAAATGGTGCTGGGATAATTGGCTAGCCACATGTAGAAGAATGAAACTGGATCTTCTCTCATTTTATAAAAAAATCAACTCAAGATGGATCAAAGACTTAAATTTAAGACCCAAAACCATACAAATTCTGGAAGATAACATTAGAAAAAACCCTCTAGACATTGGATTAGGCAACGATTTCACGACCAAGAACCGGAAAGCAAATGCAACAAAAATAAAGATAGATGGAACTTAAACTAAAATGCTTCTGCACAGCAAAAGAAATAATCAGCAGAGTAAACAGACAACCTACAGAGTAGGAGAAAATCTTCACAATCTGTACTTCTAACAAAGGACTTATATCCAGAATCTACAAGGAACTCAAACAAATCAGTAAGAAAAATCAAACAATCCCATCAAAAAGTGAGCTAAGGACATGAATAGACAATTCTCAAAAGAAGATATACAAATGCCCAACAAATATAAGAAAAAAAATGCTCAACATTACGAATTATCAGGGTAATGCAAATCAAAACCACTATGCATTACTACCTTACTCCTGCAAGAATGGCATAATCAAAAAATTAAAAAAAATAGATGTTGGCATAGATGTAGTGAAAAGGGAACACTTTTACATTGTTGGTGGGAATGTAAACTAGTAAAACCATTGTGGAAAACAGTGTGGAGATTCTTTGAATAACTAAAAGTAGAACTACCATTTGATCCAGCAATCCCACTACTAGGTATCTACCCCAGATGAAAGGATAGAAGTCATTATACAAAAAAGATACCTGCACACGCATGTTTATAGCAGCACAATTTGTAATCGCAAAAATATGGAACCAGCCAAAATGCCTATCAATCAAAGAATGGATAAAGAAAATGTGGTATATATACACCAAGGAATAGTACTCAGCCATAAAAAGGAGTGAAATAATGGCATTCGCAGCAATGTGGATGGAATTGGGGACCATTTTTTCTAAGTGAAGTGACTCAGGAATGGAAAACCAAACATTGTATGTTCTCACTCATATGTGGGAGCTAAGCTATGAGGATGTAAAAGCATAAGAAAGATACAATGGACTCTGGGAATTTAGAGGAGAGGGTGGGAGGGAGGTGAGGGATGAAAGACTACACATTAGATACGTTGTACACAGCTCAGGTGATGGGTGCACCAAAATCTCAGAAATCACCACTAAAGAACTTATTCATGTAATCAAACACTATTGGTTCCCCCCAGATCTATTGAAATAATAATAATAAAAAGATACATACACATTTCAAGTGGTAAAGGTAGGACTGAAACCCAGGCTTCTATATTCTATATTAAGCCATACCATATTGATGTTCTCTTTTTTTGAGATGGAGTCTCATTCTGTCACCCAGACTGAAGTGCAGTGGCACAATCTTGGCTCACTACAACCTCCACCTCCCAGGTTCAAGTGGTTCTCCTGCTTCTCAGCCTCCCAAGTAGCTGGGACTACAGGCACGTGCCACCATGCCCTGCTAATTTTTGTATTTTTAGTAGAGATGGGGTTTAACCATGTTGGTCAGGCTGGTCTCAAACTCCTGACCTCAAGTGAATCGCCTGCTTCAGCCTCCCAAATTGCTGGGAGTACAGGTTTGAGCCACCACACTGTAATGCTGTTCTTATTCCCAACAATGATTTTATTGTTTCACCAATAGGATGCAATTTCTACGTATAATTTCTTAATTGTGGTGAAAGATTTACACCCCTTATCCATCTTCTCTTGCCCAATCCCACTTGTGACTAATTGGACATATTTTCTATGATCGCATGATAAGAAGGTATAAGAAGGTATCTTAGTTTTAAGATACTTAGATATTAAGTATTTTAGTTTCCTAGAGCTTCTGTAACAAACAATCACAACATGGCTTGCTTAAAACAACAGGTATTTATTTTCTTACAGTTCAGGAGGCCAGAAGTCCAAAATCAGTTGTCATCAGCTGGTTCCTTTTGGAGGCTCTGAGGGAGAATATTCAGTCGAAATTTTGTTAGAAAAGCAGAATGTAGTAAGGAGTAATGGTTAAGTGACTCTCCCTATTAGCGATAATAAAATCTATAATTTATTTGCCCTTGCGTTTCTTATAGAAGTGAATATTGGACCAGTGGTTTTTTTATGGTAGATATTTGCTTTCCTGAAGGCAAGGCATAGATCCACAAAATGTCTTGAGTTGTCTTCTGGCTGAATTTCTATGTCTTGAATGTAGCAAGAAGGGTTGAAAGTCTGTATAAGTAAAAGAAAAGAAGAGGTGTATGATTAAGGGCTGATTCTAGAAAAGAAAAATTGTAAACTCCAGCTTCATAGAACTATCTATATTTTTAAGTCTATATTTCAGGATTTATTTTGTGTTATTACAATGTTCCAGTGGGACTTGATGTAAGTTCAGCCCAAGGTTCTTGCATGTGTATTTTATTTCCATAGTAAGGAGATGAAAAAAGCAATAATGATGACAAGTGAATAAGGTCCAATAAAAGAGTCAGTGATATTTAGGTAAGGAGTGAATGAAATTTAAATGAGGGAAAAATATTCTTTAAGTGTAAAGTACCTTTGTTTTGTTGTATCCCAAACACTCATTGTTCAGAATAGAAGACATGGTCTGTGAGCCTTAATAATTCTCTGATTTTTATCATTCATACAGGTCTGACCTTGTAATATATTAGATAATAACTTCTGGTAAAATAAATGTCAAATCTTTCTGCTATAATCTCTCCTGCACAAAAGCTATTGTTTTCCTTTATTTTCTTGTGTTTTTGTTCTTCTTTTCTCATTAGAGTGGATATTAGGAAGCTCCCTTTGCCGTTGACAATAATAACACATTAATTTAGAATTCCCATTCGGTGCATGCTGGTCGGGATATAGGATCTTAGGGCAACTTTCTGACTCTTGATTCTTTACAGAACAGAGAAAGCAGAGAAAGCAAATCTGCCTAAAATTCAAGTGAATCTCTGAATATTTGTTTGTACGAAGAGGTGGGTGAAGACAGCAGTAGTGTTCCTGCTATTACCACTCAGAGTTAGCATCTAGAACTTTCCATTGCCTCCTAGGACCACAAGGAGGATTTTAGGAGGGCAATAACCACCTTCTTCCAGCATCCTCCCTTATCTCTACCAAATCATTAGCAAGGAAGATAATGTTACTTTAAATGTTGTCCACCAATGCCTGTATTCTTTCACTGATTATTAAAAAATTTTTTTTGTAAGTACATTATACTCTTTGTAACTTTTCCTGAAAGAAGAAAATGTTTAGGTCCATATATTTCACAATTGAAATTTATTATGTTATGTTACAGGCATACTTCAGACATATTGAGGATTTGATTTCAAACCACTGCAACAAAGTGAATATCATAATAAAGTTAGTCACACAAATTTTTGGTTTCCCAGTGAATATAAATGTTATATTTATACTGTACTATAGTCTGTGCAGTGTGTGGTAGTATTATATCTAAAAATGTACATACATTAATAAAAAATACTTGATTGCTAAAAATGCTAATGAACATCTGAGTCTTCAGTGAGTCATCCTCTTTTTGCTGGTGGGTCTTGCCACAATGTTGGTGGCTGCTGAGTGATCAAAGTGATAGTTGTTGAAGGCCGGGATGGCTCTGGCAATTTCTTAAAATCAGACGATAAATTTGCTATATCAATTGACCCTTCCTTTTAAAAAAGATTCCTCTATAGCATGTGATGCTGTTTGATAGCATTTTACCCACAGTAGTAGAACTTCTTTCAAAATTAAAGTCAATCCTTTCAAATCCGGATGCTGCTTTATCAGCTAAGTTGGTGTAATATTCTAAATCCTTTGTTATTTTAACAGTGTTCACAGGATCTTCACCAGGAGTAGATTCATGTCAAGAAATCAATTTCTTTGCTCATATATGTGAAGCAACTTGTATTTGTTAAAGTTTGATCTTGAGATTGCAGGAATTCAGTCAAAGCTTCAGGCTCCATTTCTAATTCTAGTTTTCTTGGTATTTCTACCACATCTGCAGTGACTTCCTCCACTGAGGTCTTGAACCCCTCAAAGCCTTCCATGAGGGTTGAAATCAACTTTTTTCAAACTCCTGATAATGTTGATATTTTGACTTCCTCCTATGAATCATGAATGTTTTAATGACATCTGGAATGGTAAATATCTTCAATTGACTTTGCCCAGATCCAGCACAGGAATTACTATCTTTGGCAGCTATAGCCTTATGAAATGTATTTCTTAAGTCATAAGACTTGAAAGTCAAAATTACTAGTTTACAGTCCCACCAACAGTGTAAAAGTGTTCCTATTTCTCCACATCCTCTCCAGCACCTGTTGTTTCCTGATTTTTTAATGATGGCCATTCTAACTGGTGTGAGATGGTATCTCACTGTGGTTTTGATTTGCATTTCTCTGATGGCCAGTGATGAGGAGCATTTCTTCATGTGTTTTTTGGCTGCATAAATGTCTTCTTTTGAGAAGTGTCTGTTCATGTCCTCTGCCCACTTTTTGATGGGGCTGTAAACTAGTTCAACCATTGTGGAAGTCAGTGTGGCGATTCCTCAGGGATCTCGATCTAGAAATACCATTTGACCCAGCCATCCCATTACTGGGTATATACCCAAAGGACTATAAATCATGCTGCTATAAAGACACATGCACACGTATGTTTATTGCGGCACTATTCACAATAGCAAAGAGTTGGAACCAACCCAAATGTCCAACAACGATAGACTAGATTAAGAAAATGTGGCACATATACACCATGGAATACTATGCAGCCATAAAAAATGATGAGTTCGTGTCCTTTGTAGTGACATGGATGAAACTGGAAAACATCATTCTCAGTAAACTATCGCAAGGACAAAAAACCAAACACCGCATGTTCTCACTCATAGGTGGGAATTGAACAATGAGAACTCATGGACACAGGAAGGGGAACATCACGCTCCGGGGACTGTTGTGGGGTGGGGGGAAGGGGGAGGGACAGCATTAGGAGATACACCTAATGCTAAATGACGAATTAATGGGTGCAGGAAATCAACATGGCACATGGATACATATGTAACAAACCTGCACATTGTGCACATGTACCCTAAAACCCTAAAGTATAATAAAAAAAAAAAAAAAAAAAAAAAAAAAAAAGAAAGTCAAAATTACTCCTTGACCCATGGGTTAAAGAATGGACGTTGTGTTAGCAGGCATGAAAACAACATTAATCTTATATATCTCCATCATGGCTCTTGAATGACCAGGTGCATTGTCAATAGCAGTAGTATTTTGAAAGGAATCTTTTTTTCTGAGCAGTAGGTTTCACTCCTAGGCCTATAATATTCAGCAAACTGTGCTGTCATTCAGATTGTGTTGTTCCATTTCTAGAGCCCAGCAAGAGTAGACGTAGCGTAATTCTTAAGAACCATCAGATTGTCAGAATGGTAAATGAGCATTGGCTTTAATTTAAAGTCATCAGCTGCATTAGTCCCTAACAAGAGAGTTAGACGGTTCTTTGAAGCTTTGAAGCCAGGTATTGACTTCCCTTCTTTAGCTATGAAAATCCTAGATGGCATCTTGTTTCAATAGATGGCTGGTTTGTCTCTCTTGAAAATCTGTGGTTTGGTGTAGCCACCTTCATTAATGATCGTAGCTAGATTTTCTTCGTAACTTGCTGTGGCTTCCACATCAGGATTTGCTTCTTTACCTCGTAGTTTTGTTAGCAGTGGTGAATCTGTGTGGGTCAATTCTTGCCTCCTCAAAGGAAAGAATTTGACCAAGGAGCATAAGGCAGAGGGAGAGACCGAGGCAAGTTTTAGAGCCGGTTTGAAATTTTATTAAAAAATTTTAGAGCAGGAATGAAAGGAAGCAGAGTATACTTGTAAGGGGCCCAAGGCGGTGACTTGAGAGATTCAAGTGTGCAGTTTGACCTTGGACTTAGGGTTTTATATGTTGGCATACTTCTGGGGTCTTGTGTCTCTTCTCTCCTGATTCTTTTCTTGGATTGGGCTGTCCGCATGTGCAGTGGCCTGTAGCACTTGGGAGGGTCTGTATGTGCAGTGTAATTACTGGAGTTGTACGCATGCTCACTTGAGGCATTCTTCCCTGACCAGTCAAGTGTTCCTAGAA
The DNA here is from genome assembly GCF_028878055.3 of Symphalangus syndactylus. Taxonomy (NCBI): domain Eukaryota; kingdom Metazoa; phylum Chordata; class Mammalia; order Primates; family Hylobatidae; genus Symphalangus; species Symphalangus syndactylus. The sequence goes on along the minus strand of NC_072423.2, from coordinate 68,230,218 downwards.
GGTCATATACCAGTTAAACTCTGCCATTTTGCCTTTTAGTACACATGCTGGAGCCCACTCACCCAATTCCTGAGATCTTATCAGGAAGCAGGTGATCACTAGCTTCAGGTGTTTTCTATCTACTTGGAGATGGCCTTTTTCTGGTGCCAGCTGTGACCAATTACTATCTTAGTGAGACAGTTTAACAACCACCTGACCATCACCTGATTATTGCCTGACATTCCCGGTGAGTGGAGAGCCCTCTCCTGCCCTGTTCATGTTTATTTATTGTAAATCTTTTATGCTATGGAGACAGCTTCTTTCCTTAAACCTCATGTAACAACCTCTGCTAGCTTCTGACTTTTCTTCAGTTGCTTCCTCACCTCTCTCAGCCTTCATAGAACTGAAAAGAGGTAGGGCTTTCCTCTGGATTAGGCTTTGGCTTAAGAGAAAGTTGTTGCTGGTTTGATCTTCTATTTGGACCACTCACGCTTTCTCCCTACCAGCAATAAGGCTGTTTTGCTTTCTTGTCATTTGTGTGTTCACTGGAGTAGCGGCTTTAATGTTCTCAAAGAACTTTTCCTCTTCATTCACAGCTTGGCTAACTATTTGGCATAAGAAGTCTAGCTTTTGGCCTATCTCAGCTTTAGATATGCCTTCTTCACTAAGCTTAATTTTTTCTAGGTTTTCATTTAAAGTGAGAGATATGCGACTCTTCCTTTCACTTGAACACTTAGATGCCATGGGATGGTTATTAATTGGTTTAATTTCAATATTGTTGTGTCTCAGGGAATAAGGAGGCTAGAGGAGAGGGAGAGAGATGGGGAATGATTAGTCGGTGGAGCATTCAGAACACACACAACCTTTATTGCTTAAGTTTGCTGTCATATGGGTATGGTTTGTGGTGCCTCAAAACAATTAAAGTAACGTCAAAGGTCAGTGATCATAGATCACCATAGCAGATATAATAATAATGAAAAGGTCTGAAATATTGTGAGAATATTGTGAGGATTACCAAAATGTGACACAGAGATATGAAGTGAACACACACTCTTGGGAAAATGGCACTGATAGGTTTTCTCAGTGCAGGGTTGCTGCAAACCTTCAATGTGTGAAAAACACAATATCTGGGAAGTGCGATAAAGGGATATACAATTAAGTGAGGTATGCCTGTATAATATAATTTTTTTTGAGTTCTGAATTATAAACTACATTTAGATGTTAAATTTTGTGGTCACCTCACTTCTCTCCCTTTGATGCTTCCTGTTATTAATTGGTCAAATATTTGCTGTGAGCCTCCTGGGCCACACATGTGATTTAAGGTTGTCACTTAAGTTGTTAGCATTAATATGGGCATTCTATCTTTAAGATACTTCTAACATGTTGACATACAGCTTTTAACCTGGGGTAGAGACTATATCTTTTTAAAAATGAGCTCTGGATGGGTGCAGTGGCTCACGTCTGTAATCCCAGCACTTTGGGAGACCCAGGTGGGAGGATCACTTGAGGTCAGGAGCTCGAGACCAGCCTGAACAATATGGTGAAACCCCATCTCTACTAAAAGTACAAAAATTAGCTGGGTGTTTTGGTGCAAGCCTGTAATCCCAGCTGCTTGGGAGGCTGAGGTATGAGAATCACTTGAACCTGGGAGGTGGAGGTTGCAGTGAGCTGAGATTGTGCCACTGCACTCCAGCCTAGACGACAGGGCAAGACTCTGTCTCAAAAATAAATAAACAGTAAAAATGAGCTCTGTCTTCCAATTATAAAGAAGACTATATCAGAAATGTCCATTCCTGGACATGTGTAATACGTAGAAGGAAACAGACTGTAACAGGAAGGAAATGAAGTAGAAGGTTCAGTGCTTGAAGAAAATGTGTAGTTGGTTAGGCTGAAAGAATTCACCAGAAGAGTCATTCCACTAGATAGTAGCAATTGAGCTCCTCAGGTAGTCACAGTTTTGTACTAACGGTCATGGATCTCTGTGGAAAGTGTAGATCAAAGCTAAATTTGATGCACACTGTTACAGAAATAAGGAATGAACACTCAGAAAATTTTGTAGCAATCTGACATTTCTATGACATTCAAGCTTGGGATCAGTGGCCTTGTTCCACTGATCATGTATAGACTGGATTGTGTGTTGTCAGACTTGCATGTGTGCATTGTGAACCAGCCATGCACAGTACAACTACATAGAGGTTTGTGACAGAGTTGAAATAATAATTAAAAAATACTGGTTCTTTCCCACAAATAGTTGGAGAGCAGTGATGTGGGTGATATTGTCTGTTTTGCAAGATAAACCAAAGCCTTGAAACCCACAGGTGAAGTAAGTGGCTTGCAGAACACCTCCAAAAGAATTGTCAATAAACCATTATGTAAATAGAATGCATAAGTGCTCGTTGAAGTACTAGAAAAGAGGGAATGAAGAAATCTGATTCTTTGCCAAAAAGAAAATGACAATAGTCTGGAAGAGAAGGATCATAAAGTTTATGCTCCAAGTGCGAAATTCCATAAACTGTATTTAGTGACTATTTAGTATTATAAAATACTTTGAAAATGACACAGAAAGTGCCACACTTAGTTGACTTCTAGGTCTTTCAGCTAAAAGAGTACTGACCTTGCTCTCTTCAGCACTGGCTAGCCAAAAACAGTGTGGGATAATTGGCTGATGCTAATGCTCATGGTAGACATAAATGTGTCTTCTTGTTTTCCAAGCTGCCTGGTATTTTCCTACCCAGCAAAAGGCACACTGTGGAGGTCCTGTGAATTGACTGCAGAAATTGTTTACAGTAGTCAGTTTGGTAACCTTGAAACTAGGCATATTTCTCTGGTAAGAGAAACATTAAGTTTTGACACTTAGTGACTAAATTGGAACAATGCAGACGTTGCTTCTCTAGCAAACCAAGAGAAAACTTTGTGCTTCACTAGGGCCCATTTAATCACTTTGTACCATACTGATTGCATATCTCCAATGTTTCTTTCTACACTCCTCATGTTTCGATGTAGAAGACATATTTCTATATTTTCCTTCTAATAAGAGAAAACTTTGTGCTTCACTAGGGCCCATTTAATCACTTTGTACCATAGTAAAGTACACTGATTGCATATCTCTAATGTTTCTTTCTACACTCCTCATGTTTCGATGTAGAAGACATATTTCTATATTTTCCTTCTAATATTTTCTCTTAGCATTAGAATGTAAACTCATGAATAAAAGTTGTACATTTTATTTCTTTTACTTCATATTTTGAAAAATCGCACAATGAATTATTTACTAGGCACTTAATATGTGTTTCTTGTAACCACGGAATTATCAATGCATCATTAATACAGCACAAAGAACTGTGGGCGTAGCTTAGGCTTCGAGGCTTAACACTACTAGTTGCTGGCAATGTGACCTTGGGCTGTATTTAACCTCCTCTAAACTTTAATTTTCTCATTATGAAAATGTATAACAATTCCTGCCCTGCTTAACAAAAGATTGCTTGAAAAGTCAGGTTACTTCATATGAAAATGGTTTTAAAATTATAAAATATTAAGGAATAAAAATATGGCAGAAGCTTGTTCATAATTTCATAATGCCTCAGCTAAAGAAATGAAGTTAAACCATTCTATTATAAATAAACTAGAGCTAAAATTTGAATGTAATTGATTAAAACAAATACAAACCAAAACAAAAATGATTCATATAAACTTTGCTAAACTTCTTTATTTCAGGGTGTATTACTCAGGGTTCTCTACAGGGACAGCACTAATAAGATAGATGTGTACATGAAGGGAACTTATTAAGGAGTATTGACTCACACGATCACAAGAGGAAGTCCCACAATAGGCCATTTGCAAGCTGACGAGCAAGGAAAACAGTCTGCCTCCCAAAACGTCAAAAGCAGGGTAGCCGACAGTGCAGCTTTCAGTCTGTGGATGAAGGACTGAGAGCCCCTGGCAAACCACTGATGTAAGTCCAAGAGTTCAAAAACTCAAGAATTTGGAGTCCGATGTTTGAGGGCGGGAAGCATCCAGCACGGGAGGGAGATGGAGGCCAGAAGACTCACATTCCTTCCACATTCCTCTGCCTGCTTTATCCTAGCAGCGCTGGCAGCTGATTAGATGGTGCCCACTCAGATTGAGGGTGGGTCTGCCTCTCCCAGTCCGCTGCCTCAAATGTTAATCTCCTTTGGCAACACCCTCTCAGAAACACCCAGGAACAATACTTTCATCCTTCAATGCAATCAAGTTGACACTCTATATTAACCGCCACACAGGGGTCAATCACTTTAGGAGGTATTTTTTTTTTTTTCTTTTGAGATAGAGATCCTAAAGCAGGATATTTGATATTCCTACTTGTTGTAGTATATGTTATAAAACATTTCAGCATGAAAGTAATGAGAAGAGGCCAGGAGAGGTGGCTCATGTCTGTAATCCCAGCACTTTGGAAGGCCAAGGGAGGCAGACCACCTGAGGTCACCTGAGACTAGACTGGCCAACATGGTAAAGCCTTGCCTCTACTAAAAATACAAAAATTAGCCGAGTGTGGTGGCACGTGCCTGTAATCCCAGCTACTCTAGAGGTGGAGGCAGGAGAATTGCTTGAACCTGGGAGGTGGAGGTTGCAGTGAGCCAAGATCACTCCATTGCACTCTAGCCTGGGCGACAAGAGCAAAACTCTGTCTCAGAAAAAAGAAAGTAATGAGAAGAACTCTCTCATCTTGGGTCATGGTGGGATTGAATACAACGAACCCTCTTCAATAGAACCCTCTTCAAGCACAGAAATAGAAATAATAAATATAATTTTTTGGACAGCAGAATAAAATTCTTTCTAGTGTAATTATAGCATCTATCTCAAAGGGGAGTTGGGAGATTAAAAGAGAAACAATATTTATGAACCAGTTTGAGTTCCTTTAGCAAGAGACACTTTAGCAAGTCTATAGTGAGAATATATAACTTTTTATAGAGTAATTTTGGCAAAAAATTTGAACTTTGGTATAGCTTACATAAGAAATCAGCAGTAATCATCACAGTGATAGTTTTAAAATGCCTCTTTCTATCTCCAATCTTGTAAAACTCTAGCATTTCAAGGGAAAAGAGATATTTACATGTGCTTAAAATACATGTGATGTTCTTAATCAAACATAAAAGCAGAGGGTTCCACTTCTTTAAGGAAGAATATTCAGAAATGCTGCCTTCCAAATATAACTTTATATTTTGCTGTCTAAAGATAAGGAAATGTGCCTTTTGTGGAAATCAGATGATATGTATTAAAAAAAAGCCCACACAAAGCAATAGAATAAAATTTTGTGGCAGACAATAAGATCATAACAAAAAGTGGAAATACATTTTACTCCTATCACTGTCTGTAACACTAAAATGAGCTAATTTTGAGCATGTTCTTAATTTAGTATCTGCAATAATGGAAAATGATATTCATTCCTACAACAAAAAATCTAGCTATAAAAAAACTTACATGAAAATGAAACTCCTGATTCAAATGTCGAACCCAGGAACTACGTTATTCCTTGGATTTGGAAATATGGTGTTCTTATTAGTGGATGTTTTCGTTAACTAAATTTTAACTTTGGGCAAGCAAGGATGATTAGTTGTGCATTTCTGAGAAACAAAAAGAAAAAGGGAGGGAGGAAGGAGAGAGAGATAGAGAAAGACTTAACACTTAGCATGAAGTTAAACTTCCAGAGGCTTCTGTTTGATGATCAGTCTTATCCCTAACCGACCCAGGTTCCCTGTCATATTACTGGGCCATTGCTTCTGGGTTTGTCCTTACCCTGTTGCTTCAGAAGGCCTTAATTCCACTTTATTCTGTGACTTTTAAAAAAATATTAAGTATATGAAAAAATATGCACCAGATGAGCTATCTAGAATAGGACTGTGAACAAAATCTTTGTGCCATACAGAACCTAAAGGAATATTTATTAATGGATTTCTTTAAATATGTCATAAAGTTTGAATTTTCATTTCTATTTTTAGGCATAGCAGGACCCAATCATTAAAAAACGAGGCACCCAACACACATGAAGGTTTTCCTGCAAAGAGGTAGCAACTGAATAAATATTTGAACTCAAATGAGATTAATCAGCCATTAGGTCATGAAAACGGAAAACATCTCAAAGACCTAAAATAAATCCCTGAGATAAACAAAAACAACAAAAACTAAATTAAACTGTTTTATTTCTCAGTACGATGCACTCAGAGTCCATGGACAATGAAAATGATTATTTAATAAAACCTCTGAAGCTTAATGAAGGTAAAAGACCTGTGTATAAGCAAGTGATGAAACAATGGGGAAGGATTAGAGGCATTTTTGAAATCATCTCTTGAGGTCTCATTATTGTTTAAAGATGCTGAAATTCTTAGTCTATAGAAATATGTAATGGAGTTTAACACAGCAAAACTGAGTCTAGAATAGATATTATCATAGCTTTGATAGGATTGTTTTCACTTTTATAGAAAAGTATTTTAAAATGTTATATGTAATTACCTGGACCCAAAGGAACACTTGCTACCTAATTGGCCTTATTTGTTAAAGAATGATTCAAAGGAAAAGCTTTATGTTTCATGACTTAGGAATAATCTCATATGTCACAAACATCTTCTGCATGGCACATATCATTACCCGTTAGTGCCAAAGAGATCACTACAGCATATGCACGTGTTTTGAGAAAGACTGCTAAGAATTCATCTGTGGAATGGAGCTGAGAGTCACTCTGTCTGGGGTTAGAAATCTCAGGTTGTGAGAAAATAGAGGCTTCATCTGGTATATATACATCAGTAGACGTCTATCTAGGGGTGCTATTTTGAAGTTCAGCAGTTGCACATCTATAAACAGAGTACATGTACACACTTTTTTTGGCTAATGCTTTTCTAATATTTCTCTTTCTTCTGAAATTGTGTTGGATTATGGAATCTTTGACACTTTCTGGGAGGGAGACAAAATTCTTTCCTGGAGTATATAATTTTTGGTGTGAGCCAAGAATATTTCCAGACCTTCTGGGAGTGAGGATGCAAAGATAAAAACTGGGCTCTCCTGACAATTCTGGAAAGGCTAGGCAAACTCTTAGACAGCAGGTCTGTGTCCTTGAAAATAACTTCTATCTGTATAAGAGGAATGCATGTTTCTTTCTTCCTTAGTGTTTCTATGTTACCTAAAGTTGCCATCAAAATCATGCAATAATTTATGATGCTGCATTAAAATTGCATGTTGCCTTTGTTTAAAGAAAAACTCATTGTTTTAACTTTATAAAAGCATAGAGTCAAGAGAAACAAGAGTAAAACTATTTTTAAAGCACATCTATTTTATTATAGGGTTTAGTACAATACATGAAAAAAATGTCAATTTTTATTATTCTCTTCCTCAAGGTTTCTGCTGCATCCCTTTATCTTAGCTTAGATCCATACATAGAAAACAGGAATGTTTGTTTCTTTTTTATTTTCTTTTTGGAGGCAGAAAAATATTCAATATGTACTGTAAGTATAATGAAAGGGGAAAATCATTTATACATTTGTTCAATACAGTCATAAATCTGCTATGAAATGATGATTCAAATGCTTAATATCCTGTACAGTCAAGAAGAGAATTATATAGGTGCTATCTGGAACTATCTTTTTTGTATTTTGTTTGCTTTTCAATCTGATGTTGGTTTTCATCCACTTCTGATTCAATTTCCTTTAGTTTCTAGCCTTTTGTAGGAAATTGCTTTAAATGTTTCTATATGGGAATAAAATATATTCAAAATAACATTTATGCTCCAATTTAAAAGTAATACATTTCCATAACTTTAGAACAAACAGAAACCTTTAAAGAATAAAATTATAATTAGGCCTCTTTCACTATCTGGAGATAATCCTTGTTAGCATTTTGCCCTCTGGTCTTTTAAAGTTCATGTGGAAAATATAAATCTATGTACAATATACATTTTTATTCATAGGAAATATAAAAATACCTATAATGTTACAAATTAGAGTTGAGTTTATATTTACATATGTATATATTTAAAATTAAGTGAAAAATAGGATTTTTTCACTTAATGTTATATTATTATGATGGATTAAAGATCCTTTGCTAATCCTTCTATTAAAAGAAGGTCTTCAGCCAAATTAAATTTAAAGGAGTTTAATTGAGCAGTGAATGATTTACGAAATCGGGCAGCCCCCAGAATCACAGCAGATTCAGAAAGACTCCAGGGGTGCCTCATGGTCAGAACAAATTTATAGACAAAAAAGGTAAAGTGACGTACACAAATCAGAAGTGAGGTACAGAGACAGCTGGATCGGTTACAGCTTGGCGTCTGCCTCATTTGAACAGTTTGAACACTCAGCAGTGTATGACTGGTTGAAGTATGGCTGCTGGGATTGGCGATGACTAAGGGATTGTTACAGGGAATACTCCTAAATTAGGTTTTCAATCTTGTCTACTTATTAAGTTAGGTTGCAGTTCATCCACAAGGACTCAAATATAGAAGTACCAAGTCCTTCTCAGGCCATATTTAGTTTGCTTTAACACTTCCATTGAGAAGCAGTCTGTTTTCCCTTCCCTTGAAACAAGGTTGGCCCTGGGATTTAATTTGACGAATAAAACACGGCAGCTGAAGTGATGCTGTGTAATTTCTGAGACTAGGCCTTAAGAGATCAATGGCTTCTGTCTTTGCTGCTTGGAACATTTCTTCTTGCGTTCTAGTCCCCATTCTTCCAGGGAGTGTAAGGAGCCACATGGAGAGGCTCATGGAAGATAACCCAGGCTCAGGCACATGAAGGTGGCCATTTTGGACCTTCCAGACATCCCAAAATTGTAGCCAAAATCATGCAAAGCAGGAGAGTCACACAGTCAACTCACAGGACTGGGAGAAATAATAAACTGTTATAGTTTCAAGGCATTAGGTTTTGGAGTGATTTGTTATATAGCAACCTGACTGAAACAGAAATATTTTCATGCTGCTAAAATCTTTATAAACATAATTTTGATGGCTTCATAATATTGCATTAGATGTACACACTATAATTTACTATTTTTCTAATGTTAGACATTTAAGGAATTCTTATTCTTTTCTATTATAAAAATGTTATAAAATAATATTTGTATGTAGAAATCTGAGGATGGAATTGAGATCATTTCCTTGAGCTGGATCTCTGGAAAGGGTATTATTGCTTCAAATAATGTCAACCTTTATAGGACCATTGGTAAAGCTTTCTAAATTGCTAAGTGGCTTCTGCTATATCTCTTCCTTTTTCTTTCTTTTTTGTTTTTGTATTTCCCTTAGGAACTTGTTCTACATAATTTGTGCTTTGTGTAGTAAATTGAAGTTTTCTTTGTGGGCTGGTCATGGTCTATTTTTGTAAACATCTGATTTATGGAAGCATTTTCTATATCTGGGTTACAAAGTTCAGTATTTATTAATGTAACTTTGTTATATAGTTCAATTCTTCCTTGCCCTTATTTATTTTTTATTCAATTGATTTTTCAAAGATGGATAGTAGTGTGTTAAAATATCTCATGATTGTATAACTGTCATTTCTACTTTCACTTGTTATAGTTTTTTTGCTATATATTTTGATATCCTGTTATTTTTTGCAAAAGATTCATGCCTCTGTCTCATCCATTCACCATTTATCAAATGCTGGAGATAAAAAGGTAAAAAGACACAGTCACTCCTCTAGAAGAACTACAGAGTTGTGGGGAACCCCACCAAGACAAATGATGTCAGTTGAGAGGGTTGCAAGAAAGGTGAGGGGGTTAGGCAGAAACCTAAACCAGGCTGGATGGAGAGAGGAGAGCTCCTGGAGGAAGTATCACCTAGTGGAGACATTGCCTTCTTAGGAATTGCATCATTTCGTCAAAGTGATTCTCTGATTTGTTTCATTATTTCTTCTTGAATTGTACTTCATTTCACAATTTTACCACTATATTTCCATTTTTTTTGTATGCTGCATATAATTGGATTTTCTTATAAAATTTAACCTGAGAGTATGACTTTTAGTAAAACAGATACTGAGCTCCCACTGTTACAGGTGGAGGCTGTCCAGGTTCCTGGCATCTTGAACAAATAATTGGATAAAACGCACAAACAAGGCAAGGAAGGAATGAAGAAATTTATTGAAAATGAAAGTACACTCCACAGTGTGGGAGCGGGCCTGAGCATAGGGGCTCAGGGGCCCCGTTAACAGAATTTTTGGGGGTTTAAATGCCCTCTAGAGGTTTTCAATAGTTACTTGGTGTATGCCCTATGGAGAGGATATTTCCTGTTATAGCTGAAGTGTGAATTGGCCATATGTTCCCTTCCTCCAGACCCTATTTTCCTGCCTCACTACTATGTGCCAGGTGCCTGGCTAAGCCTGGGCATAAAGGACAACTGCTCCTCAAGGAGCTTGCAGTTCACTGCAGGAGTGGCAAATAAAGAAACTGACAAAGCACAAATGAAGCCCAAAGGAAAGGTTCCTAGTCTAGACAGTCTTAAACCCCGAGAGATAAGTAGGAGTGATCAACTAGATGAGGCAGGCAGACAGAGATGGGTGCTGGGTAGACAGGACACAGCATGTCCTCTGGCCAAGAGCTGAGAGAGCACGTGATCTGTTTCAGAAACCACAAGTACATAGTCCCCCCTTAGGATACATTCCAAGACCCCTAGTGGATGCCTGAAACCATGGATAATATCGAACTCGATATATACTGTGCTTTTTTCCTATACATACATATTTATGATAAAGTTTAATTTATAAATTAGGCCCAGTGAGAGATTAAAAACAATAGGAATAAAATAGAACAATTATAACAATATGCCAGCATCACTACTCTTGTGCTTTGGGGCCATTATTAAGTCAAATGAGGTTTACATGAGCACACACACTGCAATACTGCAGCGGTTGATCTGATCACAGAGTTGGCTGCTGAGTAATAAATGGGTGGGGACCTGAGGCACCATGGAGACACCAACACAGGGATAATTCCTGTCCCAGGTGGGATGCAGTGGGATGGCATGAGATTTCATTATGCTACTCAGGACGATGTGCAATTTAAAATTTAGGAATTGTTTATTTCTGGAATTTTCCACTTAATATTTTCAGATTGTGGTTGATCATGGGAAACGGAAACCTGTAAAGCAAAAGTGGATTGCAGGGGACCACTATAGTTCAGTATGCGGGATCACTGGGGCTGAAAGACAACAGGAATGAGTGGTGGGAGTTGTGAGATGGAGGTAAAAGATGGGGGCAGATCATGATGGACCCCAAAGGAGGTTTAACTTTAAGTTGGTGAGTGGCATGACTGGATTAGCTTTTGAGTGGCTCCTTTAGTGACAGTGTCTTCTACCTAACAACTCTGATTCCTGCTCTTCATCCTGACTAGTACTGACTACTGCTGTGAGATACTATGTTAGTACAGTAGCAATTTCTACTACTGTGTAACTCAACTTACTTTTAATTTTGAGTTGCCCACGGCACCCTTCAGCGCAGCTTCTCCATTTTAGTTACCACTCCTGAGGGCCTGAATACTTCTGTAATTTCAAATTACAATGTCAGAGATCAAGAATCAGATTGATTCAGATTGTTCTCATGAGAACAGAGCTTTTTTGCTGTTGTTATCACTAGAATATCTCACGGAGCACCAGATGTTCTCGTGCATTAATGGGCTATTGTGTCCTGGCCCTCAGTTTCAAATCCCTTGTCAAATACGTTCCTGGATGCTCACTTCTGTACTCATGACTTCTTAGGAGACATAGGAGAGAGAACACTAGGGCACGTAAGGATCTTAGGGGATTTTATTGAAAACTTTTTGAAGGTTAGCAAACATTGAAACAGGTTATACCCAAACTTAAGCTCAAGTAAGGAAACTTATAAAAATTTTTACATTACCCTACTTATGTCCATGATATCTTATCTCATGTTCTTCCAATGATCCCCTCTGCCAACTCCATGACCACTTACATTCCATAGTGGACAGTTATAGCCATTGGCAAAAGACTTAGGGTGGGAGAACTCTGATATTTGCTTTTTCAGGGGTCTTATGTAGTATATTTTTTCATTCATCATTATATAATGGTTATTTCACCAATTTAGACAGCTAAATTAATGATGTCACCAACTATTCAGAACACCCAGGACCTCTGCCATAACTTATCATCACTCCTTACATTACGTATCAAAGAGTTCAAATTGCCTATTTTTGCATATCAAACACAGTCATATTAAGTCAATAGGGCCTCAAACCAATACAGAGGAAAAAGGCAAAGTCTAGGAAAGGGCATTATAGGCCACTGAGCTGGAAAAATAAAGAAAAACCATTAGAGAAGTTAAAGAAGACAATAAAAGCAAAGACATCCAGTGTTCACAAATTGGAAGATTTATTATTAAGATAGCGATGAACTACAGATTCAAGGTGAACTACAGATTCAATGCAGTCTCTATTAAAATCCCATTGATAATTTTGAAGAAATAGAAAAATCCATCCTAAAGATCATAATGGAATCTCAAAGGACCCCAAGTAGCCAAAGCAATCTTGAAAAAGAAGAACAAAATTGGAGGTCTCACACTTCCTGATTTCAAAACTTACTACAAAGCTACAGTAATCAAATTAGTTTGGTACTGCCATAAAGACAGACATATAAACCAATGGAATAAAATGGAGGGCCCCAAAATAAACCCTCACATAGATAGTAAATGATTTTTCAACAAGGTTGTTAAGACCATTCGGTGGGGGGAAAGACAGTCTTTCAACAAATAGTGTTATCCAGCAATTCCATTTCTGGATTGTACCCAAAAGGATGGAAAATAGGAACTTGAAGAGATTTTGGTATACCCATGTTCATAGTGGCATTATTAACAATAGCCAAAACATGAAAGCAACTGAAGTCATCATTAATGAATGAAAGGATAAACAGAATGTGGCAAATTTATGCAATGGACTATTGTTCAGTCTTTAAAAAGGAAGGAAATTCTGACACTTCCTACATCATGGATGAAATTTTTTTGTTGATGTTGGTCAAATGGTATGTCCTTTTAATTTAAATTTAACTTAATGTAATCAATTTTTTAAAACTTTTATTTTAGAATCAGGGGGTCCATAAGAAGGTTTTTTATAAAGGTATGTTGCGTGATGCCAAGGTTTGGAGTACAAATGAGTCTGTCACTCAGATAGGGAACACAATACCAAATAGATAGGCTTTCGACTCTTGCCCCACTTTCTCCCTCCCTCTTCTTGTACTCCCCAGTGCCTATTGTTCCTATCTTTTTATGTCCATGCGTACCCAATATTTAGCTCCTACTTATAAGTGAGAACACATGGTATTTGTTTTTCTGTTTCTGAGTTAGTTCACTGAGGATAATGGCTTCCAGCTGCATACAACGTGGATGAACTTTGAGGCCATCATGCTGAGGGAAATAAGCCATTCACAAAAGGACAAACACAGCAATGATTCCACGTATAGGAAGTATCTAGAGTAATCAAATCCCTAGAGACAGAAAGTAGAATGGTAGTGGCCAGGGGCTTGCAGCAGGGGATAGGAGTTATTGTCTAATGGGTACAGAGTTTCAGTTTTGCAAGATGAAAAGAGTTCTGTGGATGAATGGTGATGATGGTTGTACAATGTGAATGTCACTGAAATTTACAGTTAAAATAGTAAATTTTAAGTTATGTATATTTTACATACATACATTTCAAAAAAAGATATTAGACTAAACTCAAGGTCTTTGAGATTTGGGATGAATTTTAGATCCATGGTTATGAAAGAGAACAAGGGAAAGTGGGAAATTAAATTTTTTTCTTACCGTTCTACATAGCCCACAGTAAAGATCTATAGAACATTAAACTTTTCTATGATTAAGATTAGCCCTTTGCAACAAATAACAGACAGTAACACGATTAAATGATGGGCGAGTCATGTGTTCTGCCAAGGACTATTCCTCACAGGATCTTAGGTAGGATATATCATCTTAGAAAAGAAGGCTTTGTGTGTTTGGCACCAAGACAGGTGTGCTATGGAGAGGAAGGGTGTTTTAGGGTTGAGGGGAGAAAGGTGGAAGTTTAAAAGATGTATTTTAAGACAAATTGTGTTCAACATGGATCTATCAAACATGGCACATACTACTATGCTCACAGATGAGTGAGCATAGGAATAAGAAAAATCCATTCTCACTCTTTTTCAGTCACTGAGAGCCTCGGTACATACATCCTTTTAGGATATTTTCTACTCTGAAAGGATATTTCTATTATTCATCTTTAATAAAAATGTCTTAGTGTACATTGTTAACTTTTTAAAAATGTAATAATATATTTGACTCTATGTTGGAAAAAATAATTCTTGAACATCACCATAATTGGTTTGTAGAATTCCACATGATAGAGGTGCACAATTTACCTAGTCAGTTCTCCATTATTGGACCTATAATTTACTTACTCTTTCACAGGGAGCGTGATATGATTTGCAGTTTTGAAACATCATGCCAGTAGCTTGCAGTCAAGTTTAACTCTGCCACTTACTAGCCCAGCAACTTCGGGCAAATCACTTAACTTTTCTGTCTCATTTTCCTTGTTATAAAGTAATAATAATAATGATAATTATAAATCTAATATTTATTGCAAGCTTATTATGCAGTAGGTATGATGCCAAGTGCTTTTACATCCATTGTTAAACACAGGGAGTAGGTACTACTGTTATTACCATGCTAGAGATGAATGCTGACTTAGGTATCTTGCCCAAGGTCATACATCTAGTAAACAGGAGAGCCAGGACAGTACCTGCTTCAGAGTTTCCATGACGACTAAATGGGAAAATACATGCAAATGTATTTTTAAAAGTGATTTTTCCGTGTAAACCCTGTGATGGCTCCTGCCATTTTCACTGGGGAAATAAAATAGTGGCCGGAAGGTTTAGATAGTTTTTTTTTTTCTATTTTTAGAATAAAAACTAAATTCTGAAGCATGGTTCACATTGCCAGTTTGCTTAAATACTAGGCAATCATTTCCTGTGGTTGCCAGGATTAAACACCAATACCTCACTGACAATGTGTAGTTTGACCTAATGGCTCTGACAATTCAACTCCGTCCCTCCCCATGCTGTATGCCTCAGCCAGAGTGGGTTCGCTACAGTTTTCTTCTTTTAAATTTATTTTTTTTGATGCATAATAGATGTACATAGTTTTGGGATCCATGTGAGAATTTAATACATTCATACAATTTGTAAAGATCCAATCAGTGTGCTTGGGATGTCCATCACCTTAAATATTTGTCCTTTCTTTATGCTAGAACTATTTGAATTATCTTCTACTTATTATGAAATATACAATAGATGACTGCGAACTAGAATGACCCTACTGATCTCTTTAACTCTGTCTTATTTCTTCTATCAAATCACATATTTGTATCCACTAATAAATTTCTTTTCATCTCCCTCTTCCCTACACTTTTCCGAACATATCAATCTGTCTTTCCTCATCATCTTTGCATGTTTTCCCCTGTGTCTGGAATATTCTTCACCAGTCTCTAATTATTGATACTCTTCGAAATGATCTCAAGTGCCAATGTAGCCATGAAATCCTTTCTAATATTTACAAATGAATATACATTTCCATTTCCGCTCTTCTGAACTGATGCTCACCTTACTGTGCCTTTTATCGTGAACATTCATTTCCTGGTGTGTAGGTGCTTATAAGCCAGGATTAATGTAGTAGCCATTTTTGCATCTCTTTCAGAACCTGAGATTTAAAGAATTGGAAGAAAGCCAATGTGTGGAGATGTGTGTACGTGCACACATGTGGGAGTGCTGAGGGAGGGTTGGATCATTTCATTAATTTCTTTCAACAGCACCCAAACAAATTATTAGATATCTGCCTTGTGAATTTTGCCTTAGGAATGTTGTTCCTTTCAACGAGAGAAATTGAAACCAGAAAATACCAGGTCAAATAGGAATGAGGAAAGTTACTGTCACTTAGATGTAATTAAAATCTAGCCTAACAGTGAGAGGAGGTTCCAGCTGGGCTTCCTGGGTCGAGTAGGGGCTCAGAAAGCTGTGAAACTCACTCCTTTCCTGCATCAGGACTTACTTTGGTCCTGGATGAATAATATTAAAGATATGTGCTTAAAATATTCCTAACATCAAAATTTGTGCATGTGTTTTCTTCCCCCAAGAAAGCTATAAACAGCGAAACTTTTGCTGTAAGCTTCCCTGTGTCCTCGCTCCCTCTCTCCCTTGCCCCTCCCCTGAAACTAAAAGGAATGTTAAAAGCCCATTTTTCTGTGATCAGCAGACCTTATCTATGTCCCAATTCCAATTCCTTGTAAACACAATTTGTAAAGTCCTGTGAGATCCTGTCTCCTTTGCCATGCTGCTGCAAGGTTATAAAGTAGATGAAACTTAAGTTACAATGCCGGTTTTCCTCAAGATCTAAGACACGTTAATTGTCTTTGTTTCTTGCTCTGGTAACGTCTTCCCGTGGCACGTATTTCCTGCCTTAAAGAGTTTAAAAGGTGATCGAAAAATCTAACACTGGCTACCCGCTCGGGACCCCTTCCATGATGTGGAAGCTTCGTACTGTCACTCCGCTCAATAAAGCCCACAGCTTTTTTCTCTTGGTCCGATCCGTGTCTCTCTGTCACTGCGGGCTGCCCTCACACCAAATCTTTGGCGTGGCTAAGGCAAGAACCTTTGGCGTTACAGTTTTGGCGAGCCAGCCAGGAGGATCTCCAGGAAAGGCATCTAGATCGTCACGTGGTGAGTAGGATCAGACCTCTTTCGCTTGCTATTCTGTCCTGTCCTTCCTTAGAATTCGGAGGCTAAACCAGGCACCTGTTGGCCACTTAAAGGCGATTAGCGCGGCCGCTGGACTAAAGACACGGGTGTCAGGCTGTTTGGAAAAGGGTTCTCTTAACAACCCCGACCCTCCGGGGCTGGGAATGTTGGTTAGTCTGGATCCAGTTCATACTCTTTCACTTTCCCTGGCGGTCCCAAAGTACACCCAGGAGTTATCAGCGGACGTTCTAGTCTCCCAGATTTCCTGGTTGAGATCACGGCCCTGCCAGAGGCTCCCCCTGCAAGGGTTACTGAGCCTGAGACCGCCACATCTTCTGACCCCTGCCTCCTGGGTCCTAATGTCTGCCGGCTAGACTTCTTTCCTCATCTCACAAGCAAGGTTATTCCCACTAGGCAGGATCAAGATTCCCTATTTAGAAGTCTTAAATTCTTGGGGTGGTGCCCAGAAGATCCCTGTTCATGGTGCCTTCCGGGTTTTAGGCAGGTGTCGCCGTTTGATGGCTATTTTGAAGGGCCAGTTCCCCACCATAGTGTATGGTCCCCCACATCAGGACAATTTAAAGACAGGTCTGTAATTTTCATGTGGGTAGTAGAAGCCTTAGGGCATTTCCTCCATTGCTCCCCAGAGAGACTTTCCCCTTCCTTGGGGCCTCTCAAGTACAATCTGTGGTGCATAGGTACAGCTCTTAGAGCTGTTGAATTGCTATTTGAACCATTCAATAGTTGGTATTGGAAGGAAGAAAATATAGTCATTTAGGACACAGGATACTGGTACCGCCTTAAAAGAGGGGCTTACTCCTTTGATGGCAAGTGGGGACAGAAGGCTAGAGTACAGCAGCTGTTCTCTCGGCCCTGGCCTAGAGGTCATCCACCACCCCCTTAAAGCTTACCAAGCCTCTTGTTGCTAATTCAGAGATTCCTCCTTGAAGGACAGTTTTAGGGTCAGGCCTATGTAAACTGGGCCTTAGCATGTAGGCATCAGTGGTGCCCCTGACCCAGGCCTTGCCACCCTGGAACAGGTAGGACGCGTTGGCAGAAGGACCACACTAAATCCAGCAGTCCTTATGTCCCATTTAGTGGTCAATGGGTGCACGGCAGGGGCAATCCCGCCGGTAAGCATGGTTAAATTCGGTAGATGGAGGGCTCAGGGAAAGCAGCCATGAGCTTTGAGCACAATTGGACCTGACCCTTGAGGGACGCCCTAAGGAAAGACAAGTCCTAGGACTAACCAGGGTTGCGGGCATCCCTGTGTTTAAAATTCCACATGGGCACCACACCTTCAAAACTGGACACTCCCTTAAGATGTATGCCGAATAACTGGGACAAATTCAACCCTGAAGCCTTAAAAAAGAAGCGGCTGATTCTCTTTTGTACCACTGCCTGGCCACAGTATTCCTTACAAAATGGAGAAACTTGGCCCTCTGAGGGAACTATTAATTATAACACCCTTCTACAACTAGATCTTTTCTGTAAACAGGAAGGTAAATGGAGTGAAGTCCTTTATGTACAGGCTTTCTTTGCCTTCGTGACAATACTGCCTTGGGCCAAGCCTGCAAGCTTTGCCCAAATGACAGAGGCCCACAGTTGCCTCCATACTCAGGGCCTCTTCCCTCAGCCCCACTCTCTTCCCCCACTGACTCTCCTCCATCCAGCCCCACTGAAGTCTTAAAGGCACACTGGAAAGAGAATGTAAACTCCTGAGCCAGGCACCCAAACCATGTCCCTTATAAGCAGTAGGAGGAGAATCTGGGCCCATTCACGTGCATGCCCCCTTCTCACTCTCAGGTTTAAAACAAATAAAGGCAGATTTGGGAAAATTCTCGGATAATCCTAATAACTATATAGATGTCCTGCAAGGATTGGGGCAGTCCTTTGATCTAACATGGAGAGATATCATGTTGCTTCTCGATCAGACCTTAAGTCCTACTGAAAAAGAAGCAGCTTTAGCAGCAGCCTGGCAATTTAAGGATCTGTGATACCTTAGCCAGGTAAAGGATCGAATGACCCTGGAGGAGCAGGAAAAATTCCCCACAGGGCAACAGGCAGTCCCCAGTGTAGACCCTCATTCGGATACTGACTCAGATCATGGAGATTGGAGCCACAGGCATTTGCTAACTTGCATTTTAGAAGGGTTGAGAAAGACTAAGAAAAAGCCTATAAACTACTCAATGGTATCCACAATTACACGGGGAAAAGAGGAAAACCCCTCCGCTTTTCTAGAAAGGCTAAGGGAGGCCCTAAGAAAGCACACCTCCCTAACTCCAGATTCCGTAGAAGGCCAACTTATTTTAAAGGATAAATTTATCACCCAATCAGCGGCCGACATTAGGAGAAAACTCCAAAAGTCTGCTTTAGGTCCAGAACAAAATTTGGAGACATTATTAAACCCGGCAACCTCGGTGTTCTGTAACAGGGACCAAGAGGAACAGGCCGAAAGGGAAAAGCAAGATAAGAGAAAGGCTGCAGCCTTAGTCATGGCCCTCAGGCAGGCAGACCTTGGTGGCTCAGAGGGAACCAAGAGAGAAGGCCAATTGCCTAGTAGGGCTTGTTGTAAGTGCAGTTTGCAAGGACACTTAAAAAAAAAATTGTCCAACAAAAAACAAACCACCCCCTCCCCAATGTCCAATATGCCAAGGCAATCACTGGAAGGCACACTGCCCCAGAGGACAAAGGCCCTCTGGACAAGAAGCACCCAACCAGATGATTCAGCAACAGGACTGAGGGTGTCTGGGGCAAGCACCAGCTCATGCCATCACCCTCACAGAGCCCCGGGTAAATTTGACCGTTGAGGGCCAGGAAGTGGACTTCCTCCTGGACACTGGTACGGCCTTCTCAGTTTTAATCTCCTGCCCCAGATGACTGTCCTCAAAGTCCGTTACTATCAGAGGAATCTTAGGACAGCCTGTAACCAGGTATTTCTCTCACCTCCTCAGCTGCAGTTGGGAGACTGTTCTTTTCACATGCCTTTCTTGTTATGCCCAAAAGTCCCACACCCTTATTAGGGAGGGACATATTAGCCAAAGCTGGGGCCATTATCTACATGAATATGGGGAACAAATTACTCATTTGCTGTCCCCTACTTGAAGAAGAAATCAACTTCGAGGTCTGGGCCTTAGAAGAATGCCCATCCAGTGCAAATCAAGCTAAAAGACCCTACTACTTTTCCTTACCCCACTACTTTTCCTGCTAAAGCAGGAAACTTTGGCGTTACAACGCATATACCACCCAACCCAGCCTGGCCAAGCAATCGGACTTGATTTTCAGATTATCTTTCAATTGGTAACAAATAGGGGTCCTGCAAGGAAAGAAAGCTTTGTCAAGTTGATATCTCAATCCTATTTTGAATGAATAGGCACAGGACAGACTCATTACATTAGCACTGTGTAGAGTAGCAAGCTCCCTGCTCACCTACAGAGAATACATAATGCTGCCTTCCTCTTTGGCTTGTAATTTTACTCAGGCACACACACACACTCCCACACACTGACCTTTCTTTTACCTACTTGTCTCAGAAACCCCTTCTTCAGGAAAAAGCTTTTTCTTACTTTTGAAAATGTAGCCAAGTAAGGGATGAGCAAGGCTTAGGCTTCTGCCGAAATGGTGGGTGTGGAGAGAAGTGGATGAATACAGAAGGCTTTCCCCTCTCCAGCTCTAGTCTCCAGCTGCCATCTTAGTTTAGACCCTCATTTGTTTCTCACCCAGATTATTGCAACAGCTTTCTAATTCGTCTTATGTCTGATGCCTCCCTTTCAAACCAACCTACACGTGGCTACCAGAGAGATATTTCTAAAATTCAAGCCTGAACATAACACTCTGCTTTTGAAGTGGTCCAATAACTTTCCACTACTTTCAAAATAAAGCTCGTAATAAGTTTAGCGTGCAAGCTTCTCTATTATCCAGCCCCTAGTTCTGGCTCCTGCCTCATCTTTGGATATATTGAACCTCTAGCAGCGCTGGGATTGGGTCATGCCTTATGATACTCTATGGCTTCCCACATGTTCTTCCCTCTGCTCAGAATGACTTCCCACCACCTGTTTTCCTAATTAATGTGTACTCTACCATCAACTCTCTGCTCAATATCACCTCCTTTGAAAGGAATCCTGGTGCTCCTAATCTGATTTACATACCCCTTGCTATCCAAGCAAGAGCTGAGATAATTACCTGACCCATCTGCCTATCCCAATTCATTGTGAAATTCTTGAAGTCAGGGAGTATCTTTTTCCAATTTTGTATTGAATGAATTGTTAAGGTTCAATCATCAATGGAGATGTAGTTGATACTTATCAACTACAATATGTTAAATACAATTAAAATTTTCTTATTCAGCATTGATTACATGAAATAGATCTTTTAGTTTTTCTATTGTAGAGCTTTGTTGTAAATAACTTACAGTTATTTTAAAAGTATTAGTTGCTGTCTGGCTTGGTGATTCCCTGATTGCTCAATCCATCGTCCCTTTGTTGTAGACATTGCTCCTTTGTTGACTGAGGCGTTTTCCAGCCATCTGTTGGCACAAATGTTGGGCATCTTGGAAACAGGAACTAATGCTGTAAAAACACAAGATAAATGACCACACTGAGAAATCACCATATTTGCCTCCTATGATGTTGTAAAATTAGTACCAACTGGGGAACTAAAGTGTTGTAAGTGAATCTTAAGCTCCATGAGCAACTGATAATTTAGTAAAGGCTGTTTTCAAAAGAAAACACTTTGACAATAGAAAGTTTCTGTTGTCATTCAGGGTTATAGCCATTACAGGTAATTCTAAATATTCTCTACCATTCATTTTTAATTAAGTAATTTGCACAAATTTGGAGAAAAATCTGACGAGCCTGATTAGATTCTTAGGATTACCAGTAGGATTGTGAGAAGATGATTTCTGAATTGTGACTTTTGTTTTTAGTAAAAAAAAAAAAAAAGTGAGATCCCTGCTTATAGTTATTTTAACCAGTGTTGCAATGAGTGGCATGCAAATGATTTATTTTAAATAATTGATGGAAGAGCCAAGGAAATAAAAAAGGGTGGACCATTGGGGTAATCTAAACTGAAAATAGTGAAACTTTGATATACTAGAATCCCTCCATTTTGCCAGATAGATACACTTACTGAATTTTCATGTAAAATAAGTAAGAAACATTTTAATTTTAATTTCAAAATAAATGTTGTAATGAATTTAATAGAAATCTTAATAAATTTCTTCTATTTGTGTAAAAAATAACTCATGTCAATATGTACAAAAATGTACATGTTATCTTCTCCCAAGAAAAAATAGAAAATACTCTAATAACATTTTTAAAAGGCCCTATTAGGAGAAAAAGAGAAATAGCATAACATTAATAATGTTTTGTTGAAATAGAATAAGGTAATTTTTTTAAAGAACAAGTGTGGTTTTACTTGGGGAAATAAGAAATTACTGATGTCTTATTGAACCAATGGAATTTGAATAACATTAATACCGCATTATTCAAGAGATCAGTGTATCAGACATCAGTTCACAATTCTAGGTGGTTCACATTTGGCTAACCATTGATAAATGTCTCAAAATTAAAATTGTGACAAAATAATCACTTTTTAAAACTACACCATTTCATCTCTTTTGTTCATAGTTTTGCAACTTGATTAATGAAAAAATCATTTGCTTGGCATTCAAATTAAAGCTTTAAGTATACATATTTGTGGAATATATATATATATATCTATATATCTCACATTAAAAAAACAAGGCATCAAACTATTACATAGTTATAATCTATATTGATAGCAAATTGTGGTCTGTAATTAAACCACAGGAAAAAAATGGAGAAATTTGATGTTTTAAGATGAGACATAAAATGATATTTTGAATTCAGACAATAAGCATTCTTATCAAAGAGGATTTTTTGTTCAACACTTCTTATAAACGTTGTCCTAGTTTTTTTGTTCACTTGGATAGTTAAATGCAATTGACATCTTTAGTTAAATACTGAATATATTATAAAATAATATTCAAGATGTTCTGAGTCATTTACAGAAAATGTTGTACCCTGTAAAACCAATAATTAATGGCAAGTTAAAATCAAGGAAAGCAGCTACTAATAACTTTACCATCAATATAAGATGATATTAAGTTATAATGCATGATGAGTCAGATCATATTTTATTAAAAATGAATAGTCTTTACACGTGAATAGTTTAGAGATGGTGAGTAGTCAACTGCTCTTTTCAAGACTCTCACTTATGACTGTTCTTAGACATCACAAATTGATCATAGCACTGTTTTTATGGAACCTGAACTGAGCCTCATATTTCTTTCCACAACTCAAGGCATCATTACCAATCAACTGGATGTGACACTTGAGATGAAATTTCTTTACCATCCCAGAGACAGACAATTCTTTTTCTCAGAAAAGGGAACTGAAAGAGGGATTATGTGACTTGGCTCAAATCACATCACAGCTCTGTGACTACATCCCAGATTGGTATCTGTCAGTGTACTGAGTTCTTTATATTCCCCAGTTTATTATTATTATTATTTACTGTATTTGATTCTCTGGGGGTTTAGAATAGATTCTACATATAGTATTCATTCAGCAAATATTTTTAAATGACAGGCTCAACACTAAGCATAAGTTTCTCATTTCATTGTAAAGTAAATGAAGCACATTAACTATTATGGAACTCATTAGATGATATTTCTCTTACACACTTTTGGCTGAGTGCAGATTTGGAGACACTGGTGCTTAAGGGAAAAAGGAGCACTTGAGTGACAGAAAGAGTGCTTACCTTTTACTTTTAGAGAAAGTGAAGCTCTGTAAATTTAGGGAGTTTTTCTGTGATGTCAAGAATATACGAAATGGGAAGCCAAGATCATAAAATTTTAATTTATTTATTCAACTGTGGGGTTATGAAAAAAAGTAGGTAATAGCTTCTGTTGAATAGACATGTAATAGAAGTTAAGAAAACAGCTTGGGTAAAAGGTATTAAGTTATAGTGTAGATCTATATTTGCTGAATGGATAAATTATTGATGAGGGCATGCAAAGTAGGTTAGAATTAAAGCTGGGGTAGGGTTAGTTTGGGAAATTTGTGTTTTGGAGTAGAATTTTAGCTCTAAAGTGATTGTCTTCTCAAAGAGCCAACAATTTATATTAAATTTTTTTTTTTTTTTGAGATGAAGTCTCACTCTGTCACCCAGGCTGGAGTGCAGTGGCACAATCTTGGCTCACTGCAACCCCTGCCTCCCAGGTTCAAGTGATTCCCCTGCCTCAGCCTCCTGAGTAGCTGGGATTACAGGCGACTGCCACTATGCCCAGCTAATTTTTTGTATTTTTAGTAGAGATGGAATTTCACCGTATTAGCCAGGATGGTCTCAATTTCCTGACCTCATGATCCACCTGCCTCGGCCTCCCAAAGTGCTGGGGAATACAGGCGTGAGCCATTGGGCCCGGCCATTAAATGTTAATTGCAGCTCACACTGATGCATTTTAATGTCTGATAAGCCAGTTGTTCTCTTGCCTTGTTGCCTTGGCTAGAACCTTCAGTACAATGTTGAATAGAGTTGGTAAGCCTGGATATCCTTGCCTTGTTTCTGATATTGGAGGAAAAGCATCCAATCTTGCACCATTAAGTATTATAAGTTAGCTGTGGGTTTTTGTACATGCCATTTTGATAAACCTCAACCTGTTGATTGAGGAAGTTCTCATCTATTACTAGTTCATTGAATGTTCTTGTCATGAAATGATGTTAGATTTCATCAAATGCTTTTTCTTCATCTATTAACATGATCATGTAATTTTTGTTTTTTATTCTACAGATATGAAGTATTTTTCAGATATTAAACCAGCTTTGCATTCTTGTGATAAATCCCATTTGGTTATGATATATAATGCATTTGATATGTTGCTAGATTTTGTTTGCTAATATTTTGTTGTAAGTTTTTGTATCCATATTTATAGTTTTCTTTTTTGTGTGATGTTTTAGTCTGGTTTTGGTATGAGAGCAAAGCTGGCCTCATTCAATGAACTAAAAGGTGTTTTCTCCTCTTCCATTTTTTTTGCAATGTTTGATAAGAATTGGTATTAATTCTTCTTTAAGTGTTTGATAGAATACAGCAGTGAAGCCATCTTGGCCTAGGCCTGCCTTTGTGTGTAGATTTTTGTGCTATTAATTCAATCTATTCACTTGTTAGGTCTATTCAGATTGTCTATTTCTTCTTGAGTCCGTTTCACTAGTTTGTGTCCTTCTAGGGATTTCGTCATTTAATCTAATTTATTGGCATACAATTTTTAATAGTATTCTTCTATACTCTTTTATTTCTGTAGGGTCATTAGGAATGTCCCCTCTTTCATCTATGATACTAGTAATTTGCTTCTTCTCCTTTGTATTGTGATCAATATATTAATAGCTAATGGCTTGTCAGTTTTATTGATCTTGTCAAAGAGCCAACTTTTGGTTTCATTAATTTTTTCATATTATTTTTCTATTCTCTGTTTCATTATTTTAACTATAAACATTATTATTTACTTTATTTTGCTTGCTTTGGACTTAGTTTGCTCTTCTTTTTCCAGTAGCTTAAGGTGAAAGTTTATGTGATTTGATATCGTCTTTCTTAATATAGGCATTTACAGCTATATATTTTTCTCTAAGCATTGCTTTAGCTGCGTCCCATAAATTTTGATATGTTGTATCTTGATTTTGATTAATCTCAAAATATTTTTGACTTTCCATTTTATTTCTTTTTCAACCCGTTGATTATTTAGGCACGTGTTGTTTCATTTTCACGTATTTGTGAGTTTCTCAAAATTTTTCCTGTTATTGATTTCTAATTTCATTCCATGGTGGTCATATAATACACTTTGTATTATTTTTATTGTTTTAAATTTACTGCAGTTGGTTTTATGGCTGAACATGTGCTCTATCCTGAAGAATGTTTTATGTGTACTAGGGAAGAATATATATTCTGTTGTGGTTGGATGGAATGTTCTATAAATATCCTTTAGGTCTAGTTGGTTTATAGTGTTATTCAAGCCTTCTATTTAATTGTTACTTTTCTGTCTAGTTGTTCTACTCATTATTCAAAGTGGCATATTAAAGTTAGCAGCTATTATTGTTGTTCATTTTTCTCTCTGTTTCTGTTAGTCTTTGTTTCGTGTATTTTGGTATTCTACTATTATGTGCATATAGTTATAATTCTTGTATCTATCTGATTGTCCCTTTTATGTTTATAAATTGTTCCTTTGATTTCTAGCTTTTTTGTTTTAAGGCATATTTTGTATGATAGTAGTATAGCACTCCAGTGTTCTTTTGATTGTAGTCTGCATGATATACCCATTTCTATCCTTTTACTTTCAATTTATTAATACCTTTAAGTCTAAAATGTGTCTCTAGTAGATAGCATATAGTTGAATTATGTTATTATGCAGTCTAACAATCTTTCCCTTTTGATTGGATTCTGTAATCCATTCACATTTAATGTTTTCATTGATATAGTTGTATTCATGTCTGTTATGAGTAAGAGGTACCTGGTAGGTATCCTCTGAAGAAAAGGTAAAGGAAGAGAGAAGTGTAAGTGATGTGGACCTTTGCCTTTATCTCATGCAAGTGACTTACATGTATATCTAGCATATGGTGAACTCTCGAGTACTTAGGATTATCAAAGGGGAGGGGCGAGGTCAACAGAACAAGGCACCAGCCACTTAGTGCAGTTATTCTAAGCCCGGTACTTACTGCATGAAATTGAGTAAGTCACTGTTTTTTTTGAGCCATAACTTCTTTATCTGTAAAGTAGATGTAGTATTATATACTTTGCAGGGTTGCTGTGAAAATTAAGTGCCCTGTTGTGTGCAATGGCACCTGGAACCGGGCCTAGCTTGTTGTATGTGCTCTCTACCCTTCTCCCTTTAGTGCTCCCCTTCTTGGAGGGATTTGAGACTATAGCATTGAATAGACATTTAAAAAGTTTTGCGAGTGATCCAGTACCAATTTTAACAGATATAGCAACTCTCAGTAACCATGCACATTGCACTCTTGTGTATCTTTATGAAAGAAAAATTCTACCATGTGTCACTTCGAATAAATAGTGTGTAAGCCAAAGGGCCTGTTCGAAGAAAACCAGTGAGGATGCAGAACCTTGTTTAAATAAAACAAGACTCTAGATGACTAGAAGTAGTGAAAACTAAACTAATAGTTCCAAAGTTCATGATAAATGAATTAGGAAAGTAATCAAAAAGGCTTAGCAAAGGAATGCAGTCATTCTTCATCTTAATAAATCTCTTAAAGAGTAAATAAAAGGAGGAAGATGAAAGTAATTATTGACTGTGTACCTAGTTGTTGGAGCTGCTGGAATCTCCAAGGAATACAATTCATAAAGCTGAGGCTTTAGGTGAATATACATATATATCATGTAGCTGCTTCAGAGCTGGGGAATGATATATCATGTTCACATAATGGGCGTATAAATACTTAGTATAATGAACATGCTATGTAGAACTCCATCCCTCTGTCAAGACTACTGAATTTATAGAGTGAGTTTCTTGGGTGTTAGGAGGGCTAGAGAGAACATGGCAGTAAGTGTCAGATGCTTGAGTTAGCTCTCATTTTAGCAATCCTTGCTGGATAGAGAAGACTTTAAATTTCCCTGCCTGCCATTGAACAGCAAAAGAGTCAGAGGAGACAAATGAAGAAGAAAACATTTTGGCAAGTGTTCCATGAAAGGAAGAGGAATGATCCACAATATAATTATTGCTATGAGAAATGTAATAAATGTTCTTTCTGACTATTGGGTCAGAGGGTGGGTTTGCTGGTGCAGATTTTGTTTGAGTCAACCCAATAGAATACTATTAGGGCTGGGAAATTCCTGTTCATTTTAATGATGAATAAAGAATATGCAGATTAGCCGGGTCATTTGGACTGACACAACAATTAAGTCATCTTGTCCAATAAGTTGCATAATAACTCTGATTATATAATGATCACATTACTTTACATAGTGGGTGGGGATCAGAGCAGGAGGAGACCACACAATACTTACGGGCTGGTTGCAGTAAAGTTCTGGATAAAAGGTAAGGTGTCGGCTGGGCGCGGAGGCTCACGCCTGTAATCCCAGCACTTTGGGAAGCCAAGGCGGGTGGATCATGAGGTCAGGAGATCGAGACCATCCTGGCTAAAACGGTGAAACCCCATCTCTACTAAAAACACACACACACACAAAAATTAGCCTGGCGTGGTGGCGGGCGCCTGTAGTCCCAGCTACTAGGGAGGCTGAGGCAGGAGAATGGTGTGAACCCGGGAGGCAGAGCTTGCAGTGAGCCAAGATCACGCCACTGCACTCCAGCCTGGGAGACAGCGAGACCGCATCTCAAAACAAACAAACAAACAAACAAACAAACAAACAAACAGGTAATGCGTCCAGGATGAAGCAAGACACTAGTCAGCAGTTGAAAGTTCCAGAACAGAGAGAAGATCTGTTAAAGCAAGTTGCTGGGGCCCCAGTCAAACAGAATTCTAGTTCCAGCCCACTTTTTAGTGTGGGCATATCCAGGTGTGTTGAGGATATTGGAGTCCTCGCTGTAGCTGTTTTAGGAGCTCAAGTTGCAGACACTTGACTAATTTCTCCCCTCACCTCCTGGAGAAGGTGAGGTGCTAAATATCCAACAGATTTGGTTAGAATTGACACAAAGATGGAATGTAACTACTTTTTTCCAGCTGAAGCTGTTTAGGGCCTGATACTGAGCAGGGCTGAGCAAGGCTGAGATTGACATACTCTTTGTGTAAGTGTGGTAGAAATGACAGATGTGTGGCCCAAGGCTGCCTTTTGGTTTGCAGATACAACTGATATTTACAGAGCCTGTTGTTGTCTGCCATTTAGGTTATGTCTAGACAGTAAAATAAGCCCGAAGAACACTCAATCCAAAACTTCAGACATTTTCATAGCGGAATTGAATCAATTGTAATCAAATAGATATGTTATGTTTAAACTAATCCTAAAATGACCTTCCTCTAAAATTAAAGAACCGTTCAGAAAAAGGTCAATTCTGTTGTACTGTGTGATCAAGGTCTAAAATATTTGCCTCTTAAAATCTTTGTTCTAAAAGAATAATGTTACAGGGATGGTCACTAGGAAAACCTGCCTCTTCCTGTTGCTTCCTTGAGTCAGAACTATTATACTGTGGTAACATGGAGCCCATGATAGCAAAAGCTTGCTCCGTGATTTCTAGGAAAGCTTCTAGACCACATCCTCTTTAGCCTCCAGTCTATGGTGAAAGCTATACCTAGTTTGTTAATCACCAGGAAAACCATGTTCTTTCTTTAGAATCTTTAAAGTTATGACAATGGAAAAAGTGTGAACTACGTTTAATTCTGTTTGCTGATGTTTAATAAATGAGTTAATCAATGTGTAATCTTTTCCCAGCTTTGCCAAACGTTCAGAAAATTTGAACAGTTAATATTGCCTTACTGGAGGAGATTTATATGAAAAAATTCTATTTTTTTCCCCAAATTAAAATTATGATGGCATATTAAAAGGAAATATACTACACATTGTGGGTGTTTAAACTCTAGGGACTACAATTTTGGCCAAGATTGAATTTCTACTTATACGTAGTTTGCTATTATATTCTGTTACAGTGGGGAAATCTTTAAGATAAGGGACAGAAGGAGGAAAGAGAGAATATGATTATAGTTTATATGCCTTAACAACATATTTCTTATTGTTAAGTAAATTAGATCCAGATATTTAAAATAATTAGTGTTGGATGATGTAAAACATTCAGCTGTAGAGTTTACACTTTTTAATCTCAAATCGGTATCATTAAATTCATATTTTGCAATGTGAAATTCTTTAAATTTAAGACAAACATAATGAAATTCTGACCATTTTCAATGAACCCTATACATTTTCATGTACTTTGATTATATATTGCTCTCTCTATAGTAAAATCAAAGTTTGGTTTAGTGGAAAGGGTGTTGGTCTTGCAGTCAGAATACCTGGCTTTGAATCCAGATGGCTCTACCTACTAAGTGTGTAAACTTACAAGGGTTAAGTTACTTAATCCTGTCAGGTCTCAGTTCTCTCATCTGTAAAATAGAAACAATAATAATTTCCTCACTAGGTAATAATGGAGATAGACATTGAAAGCAACTAGACTAGTGTTGATGCTTGGCAGTGTATCCATGTGGTGGATGGATGGCTGTTCCAGGTAACCTTGAAAGTCATATCCAACTTTAGTTTCTTCGACCAGTGGGTTATAAACGGTCATTTGCACTGTTTTTCATTCAACTCACATACTACTGGGCATTTACTATGTATCAGTTACTCAGCTGTGTCCTTGGTGGGTACGTATGGGGGACGTGAGCACATGGGGAGAAGGAATACATTTGCCTCTTTTCTGCCTTGCTTCCTTGCCGTCACTGTGTACTGTCACCTTCCAGCTCATCCAGAACTTGTCCCTTGTCTCTGTCTCCACTGGCTGTGTCCAGCGTCCTGTACTTTTTAGGACTCATTCTCCATCCTCTGAGGTTTTTTGGAGGGTAAATGAATTAATACAATCCAACACTTAGAGCAGTTTCCTGGCATTAAGTAAATACTCCATAGTTTTAGTTATTATTGTTATCTGCTCATTTCTCCTGAGCTGTGGTTTATTCTACTGGGTTGGTCACCTTCTATTCAGGTTCCTTCTGGGCGAGAAGTTCCCTTACTGTCTGTGAGGAATACAAGAAAGATGAGAGCAAGGATAAGAGTGTTGGTATTTAGGTTAAAAAGAACATTGAGTATGACCTTTGTTAGATAAGAAACTGCAGAGTTATCCATAGGACAAGCATATCTTATGTGACAAAATGTTGATTAAAAAGTATTATTTATAATTTATCATAAGTTTTATTTATTTGTCATACTTTTCATATTTCTAAGTTTTACAATCAATGTATATAAGATATCAAAAAATGAAAAAGACTACAGAGAAAAGCATCCATGCACATCACATATCTTCTGCATTCTCTAAACAACTCAGTTTACTTCCAACAATTGCATCAGAAAATTTCTTACCAAGGAAGAGTGACCTTTAAAAGGAAAGACCTGACAACCAGAAAAACTACACACCATTTACAGAGGGATTCAGTGGAATTTACTTCCTGTGTTTCCCTGGCCTCTGGAGGAAATTATTCATTCTGGAAGGGCACAGTTGATTGAGGAAGAAAGACACTCAAATTGAAAGAGACAATGCTTTGAACTGTGTTTTTGGGAGAAACCTTTAGATTCTCATCTATAAAGGGAGGCATTTGGACCAGGTTATTTTAAAGGAGCCTTCCAGGTCAAACAAGGTGAGCTATGCTGTGCTAAGCTACACGTATTTGTGCCACTTAGGTAGAAATCATAAGGTTGTTACCAGACTGCAAATGCCTAGCTAGATGAGTCCAAGAACTTCGGCTGACTAGTTCTTGAATGCACAGTACATAGCCCAATACCTGGCCAGTCTTCTATGCTCTGTCTATTACACCTGCAGAGAGATACTTCGGAATAGATGTTTTACCTTGCAGGAGTGTGGTGAGGGGGCAAGTAAGGTAATGCATTTAGAAGTGCTTAGAAAGCTGAAAGATTTTTTTTTCCCCTTTAGAGTTATAAAATGAAGGAACTAAAGATAGAGTGAGGATATTTCTTTGATTTTGAGAAATCTAGAGCTGGAAGAAAATGTAAGCATAATCCAGTACAGCCTACTCATTTACAATGGTAGGAGGTAAAGTGACTAGCCAGTAAGGTAGCTGGTGGCTGACAGATAATAGAAAGCAGAAGGTCACAGTTCTGAATTCATGAACCTGTAGTTTTTATCAGTTAATATCAACATTTATAAAAGATCATAAAGAGACATAAAGCAAAAGAGGTTACCTGCACCAATATAACACCCAAGGCCATTGTGATATTTGCACTTGAAAATTTCAAATAAATAAGTAATAGACATTTTATAAAAGAAAGCTATATTGCAAGTCAGGCTTTTTTTTTCATAAAACAGTGGAAATATAAGTTTAAATATGAGAATAGTTCTACGCATCTTTTAGTTGGTGACTCTTGATCTACCACGGGAGGCTTTGTACAGAAATTGCATTTATTTGCCCTCATTGAGTTAATCTGCATATATGCAGAGCACAATTTAGTAGTAATAAACAAGGTCTTCATTTGGTAGTAATGAACCGGTCCTTGGGGTTTATTTCATTGTTTTTTTTTTTTTTTTTTGAGACAGAGTTTCACTGTTGTTGCCTAGGCTGAAGTGCAGTGGCACGATCTCACCCACTGCAACATCCGCCTCCCAGGTTCAAGGGATTCTCCTGCCTTAGCCTCCCAAGTAGTTGGGATTACAGGCACCCACCAGCATGCCTGGCTAAATTTTGTATTTTTAGTAGAGATGGGGTTTCACCATGTTGGCCAGGCTGGTCTTGAACTCCTGACCTCAGGTGATCTGCCATTCTTGGCCTCCCAAAATGCTGGGATTACAGGCGTGAGCCACCACACCAGACTGGTTTCTTTCATTTTTATTTTTATTTATTTATTTTTTTAAATTTTTTTTTTCAGTGTAATTTTTTTTTTTTTTTTTAATTATGCTTTAGGGTTTTAGGGTACATGTGCACAATGTGCAGGTTTGTTACATATGTATTCATGTGCCATGTTGATTTCCTGCACCCATTAACTCGTCATTTAGCATTAGGTGTATCTCCTAATGCTGTCCCTCCCCCCTGCCCCCACCCCACAACAGTCCCCGGAGTGTGATGTTCCCCTTCCTGTGTCCATGAGTTCTCATTGGTCAATTCCCACCTATGAGTGAGAACATGCGGTGTTTGGTTTTTTGTCCTTGCGATAGTTTACTGAGAATGATGTTTTCCAGTTTCATCCATGTCCCTACAAAGGACACGAACTCATCATTTTTTATGGCTGCATAGTATTCCATGGTGTATATGTGCCACATTTTCTTAATCCAGTCTATCGTTGTTGGACATTTGGGTTGGTTCCAACTCTTTGCTATTGTGAATAGTGCCGCAATAAACATACGTGTGCGTGTGTCTTTATAGCAGCATGATTTATAGTCCTTTGGGTATATACCCAGTAATGGGATGGCTGGGTCAAATGGTATTTCTAATTCTAGATCCCTGAGGAATCGCCACACTGACTTCCACAATGGTTGAACTAGTTTACAGTCCCACCAACAGTGTAAAAGTGTTCCTATTTCTCCACATCCTCTCCAGCACCTGTTGTTTCCTGATTTTTTAATGATGGCCATTCTAACTGGTGTGAGATGGTATCTCACTGTGGTTTTGATTTGCATTTCTCTGATGGCCACAGATGATAAGCATTTCTTCATGTGTTTTTTGGCTGCATAAATGTCTTCTTGTGAGAAGTGTCTGTTCATGTCCTTTGCCTACTTTTTGATGGGGTTGTTTGTTTTTTTCTTGTAAATTTGTTTGAGCTCATTGTAGATTCTGGATATCAGCCCTTTCTCAGATGAGTAGGTTGCAAAAATTTTCTCCCATTCTGTAGGTCGCCTGTTCACTCTGATGGTAGTTTCTTTTGCTGTGCAGAAGCTCTTTAGTTTAATGAGATCCCATTTGTCAATTTTGGCTTTTGTTGCCATTGCTTTTGGTGTTTTAGACATGAAGTCCTTGCCCACGCCTATGTCCTGAATGGTATTGCCTAGGTTTTCTTGTAGGATTTTAATGGTTTTAGGTCTAACATATAAGTCTTTAATCCATCTTGAATTAATTTTTGTATAAGGTGTAAGGAAGGGATCCAGTTGCAGCTTTCTACATATGGCTAGCCAGTTTTCCCAGCACCATTTATTAAATAGGGAATCCTTTCCCCATTTCTTGTTTTTGTCAGGTTTGTCAAAGATCAGATAGTTGTAGATATGCGGCATCATTTCTGAGGGCTCTGTTCTGTTCCATTGATCTATGTCTCTGTTGTGGTACCAGTACCATGCTTTTTTGGTTACTGTAGCCTTGTAGTATAGTTTAAAGTCAGGTAGCGTGATGCCTCCAGCTTTGTTCTTTTGGCTTAGGATTGACTTGGCGATGTGGGCTCTTTTTTGGTTCCATATGAACTTTAAAGTAGTTTTTTCCAATTCTGTGAAGAAAGTCATTGGTAGCTTGATGGGGATGGCATTGAATCTATAAATTACCTTGGGCAGTATGGCCATTTTCATGATATTGATTCTTCCAACCCATGAGCATGGAATGTTCTTCCATTTGTTTGTATCCTCTTTTATTTCATTGAGCAGTGGTTTGTAGTTCTCCTTGAAGAGGTCCTTCACATCCCTTGTAAGTTGGATTCCTAGGTATTTTATTCTCTTTGAAGCAATTGTGAATGGGAGTTCACTCATGATTTGTCTCTCTGTTTGTCTGTGATTGGTGTACAAGAATGCTTGTGATTTTTGTACATTAATTTTGTATCCTGAGACTTTGCTGAAGTTGCTAATCAGCTTAAGGAGATTTTGGGCAGAGACAATGGGGTTTTCTAGATATACAATCATGTCATCTGCAAACAGGGACAATTTGACTTCCTCTTTTCCTAATTGAATACCCCTTATTTCCTTCTCCTGCCTGATTGCTCTGGCCAGAACTTCCAGCACTATGTTGAATAGGAGTGGTGAGAGAGGGCATCCCTGTCTTGTGCCAGTTTTCAGAGGGAATGCTTCCAGTTTTTGCCCATTCAGTATGATATTGGCTGTGGGTTTGTCGTAGATAGCTCTTATTATTTTGAGATACGTCCCATCAATACCTAATTTATTGAGAGTTTTTAGCATGAAGGGTTGTTGAATTTTGTCAAAGGCCTTTTCTGCATCTATTGAGATAATCATGTGGTTTTTGTCTTTGGTTCTGTTTATATGCTGGATTACATTTATTGATTTGCGTATGTTGAACCAGCCTTGCATCCCAGGGATGAAGCCCACTTGATTATGGTGGATAAGCTTTTTGATGTGCTGCTGGATTTGGTTTGCCAGTATTTTATTGAGGATTTTTGCATCAATGTTCATCAAGGATATTGGTCTGAAATTCTCTTTTTTGGTTATGTCTGTGCCAGGCTTTGGTATCAGGACGATGCTGGCTTCGTAAAATGTGTTAGGGAGGATTCCCTCTTTTTCTATCGATTGGAATAGTTTCAGAAGGAATGGTACCAGTTCCTACTTGTACCTCTGGTAGAATTCGGCTGTGAATCCATCAGGTCCTGGACTCTTTTTGGTTGGTAAGCTATTGATTATTGCCACAATTTCAGAACCTGTTATTGGTCTATTCAGAGATTCAACTTCTTCCTGGTTTAGTCTTGGGAGGGTGTATTTGTCGAGGAATTTATCCATTTCTTCTAGATTTTCTAGTTTATTTGCATAGAGGTGTTTGTAGTATTCTCTGATGGTAGATTGTATTTCTGTGGGATCGGTGGTGATATCCCCTTTTTCGTTTTTTATTGCATCTATTTGATTCTTCTCTCTTTTCTTCTTTATTAGTCTTGCTAGCGGTCTATCAATTTTGTTGATCTTTTCAAAAAACCAGCTCCTGGATTCATTAATTTTTTGAAGGGTTTTTTGTGTCTCTATTTCCTTCAGTTCTGCTCTGATTTTAGTTATTTCTTGCCTTCTGCTAGCTTTTGAATGTGTTTGCTCTTGCTTTTCTAGTTCTTTTAATTGTGATGTTAGGGTGTCAATTTTTGATCTTTCCTGCTTTCTCTTGTGGGCATTTAGTGCTATAAATTTCCCTCTACATACTGCTTTGAACGTGTCCCAGAGATTGTGGTATGTTGTGTCTTTGTTCTCGTTGGTTTCAAAGAACATCTTTATTTCTGCCTTCATTTCATTATGTACCCAATAGTCATTCAGGAGCAGGTTGTTCAGTTTCCATGTAGTTGAGCAGTTTTGACTGAGTTTCTTAATCCTGAGTTCTAGTTTGATTGCACTGTGGTCTGAGAGACAGTTTGTTATAATTTCTGTTCTTTTACATTTGCTGAGGAGAGCTTTACTTCCAACTATGTGGTCAATTTTGGAATAGGTGTGGTGTGGTGCTGAAAAAAATGTATATTCTGTTGATTTGGGGTGGAGAGTTCTGTAGATGTCTATTAGGTCCACTTTGTGCAGAGCTGAGTTCAATTCCTGGATATCCTTGTTAACTTTCTGTCTCATTGATCTGTCTAATGTTGACAGTGGGGTTTTAAAATCTCCCATTATTATTGTGTGGGAGCTTAAGTCCCTTTGTAGGTCACTGAGGACTTGCTTTATGAATCCGGGTGCTCCTGTGTTGGGTGCATATATATTTAGGATAGTTAGCTCTTCTTGTTGAATTGATCCCTTTACCATTATGTAATGGCCTTCTTTGTCTCTTTTGATCTTTGTTGGTTTAAAGTCTATTTTATCAGAGACTAGGATTGCAACCCCTGCCTTTTTTTGTTTTCCATTTGCTTGATAGATCTTCCTCCATCCCTTTATTTTGAGTCTATGTGTGTCTCTGCACGTGAGATGGGTTTCCTGAATACAGCACACTGATGGGTCCTGACTCCTTATCCAGTTTGCCAGTTTGTGTCTTTTGATTGGAGCATTTAGCCCATTTACATTTAACGTTAATATTGTTATGTGTGAATCTGATCCTGTCATTATGATGTTAGTTGGTTATTTTGCTCGTTAATTGCTGCAGTTTCTTCCTAGCCTTGATGGTCTTTACAATTTGGCATGATTTTGCAGTGGCTGGTACCGGTTGTTCCTTTCCATGTTTAGTGCTTCCTTCAGGAGCTCTTTTAGGGCAGGCCTGGTGGTGACAAAATCACTCAGCGTTTGCTTGTCTGTAAAGTATTTTATTTCTCCTTCACTTATGAAGCTTAGTTTGGCGGGATAGGAAATTCTGGGTTGAAAATTCTTTTCTTTAAGAATGTTGAATATCGGCCCCCACTCTCTTCTGGCTTGTAGAGTTTCTGCCGAGAGATCAGCTGTTAGTCTGATGGGCTTCCCTTTGTGGGTAACCCGACCTTTCTCTCTGGCTGCCCTTAACATTTTTTCCTGCATTTCAACTTTGGTGAATCTGACAATTATGTGTCTTGGAGTTGCTCTTCTCGAGGAGTATCTTTGTGGCGTTCTCTGTATTTCCTGAATCTGAATGTTGGCCTGCCTTGCTAGATTGGGCAAGTTCTCCTGGATAATATCTTGCAGAGTGTTTTCCAACTTGGTTCCATTCTCCCCATCATTTTCAGGTACACCAATCAGACGTAGGTTTGGTCTTTTCACATAGTCCCAAATTTCTTGGAGGCTTTGTTCATTTCTTTTTAATCTTTTTTCTCTAAACTTCCCTTCTCTCTTCATTTCATTCATTTCATCTTCCATCAGCGATACCCTTTCTTCCAGTTGATCACATCTGCTACTGAGGCTTCTGCAATCTTCGCGTAGTTCTCGAAACTTGGCTTTCAGCTCCATCAGCTCCTTTAAGCCCTTCTCTCCATTGGTTATTCTAGTTATCCATTCTTCTAATTATTTTTCAAAGTTTTTAACTTCTTTGCTATTGTTTTGAATTTCCTCTCGTAGCTCAGAGTAGTTTGATCGTCTGAAGCCTTCTTCTCTCAACTCGTCAAAGTCATCCTCCATCCAGCTTTGTTCCGTTGCTGGTGAGGAACTGCGTTCCTTTGGAGGAGGAGAGGTGCTCTGTTTTTTAGAGTTTCCAGTTTTTTTGCTCTGTTTTTTCCCCATCTTTGTGGTTTTATCTACTTTTTGTCTTTGATGATGGTGATGTACAGATGGGTTTTTGGTGTGGACGTCCTTTCTGTTAGTTTTCCTTCTAGCAGACAGGACCCTCAGCTGCAGGTCTGTTGGAGTTTACTAGAGGTCCACTCCAGACCCTGTTTGGCTGGGTGTCAGCAGCGGTGGCTGCAGAACAGTGGATTTTCGTGAGACCACAAATTCAGCTGTCTGATAGTTCCTCTGAAAGTTTTGTCTCAGAGGAGTACCCGGCTGAATGAGGTGTCAGTCTGTCCCTACTGGGGGGTGCCTCCCAGTTAGGCTGCTCAGGGGTGAGGGACCCACTTTAGGAGGCAGTCTGTCCGTTCTCAGATCTCCAGCTGCGTGCTGGGAGAATCACTACTCTCTTCAAAGCTGTCAGTCAGACAGGGACATTTAAGTCTGTGGAGGTTCTTGCTGAGTTTGTCTGTGCCCTGCCCCCAGAGGTGGAGCCTACAGAAGCAGGCAGGCCTCCTTGAGCTGTGGTGGGCTCCACCCAGTTCGAGCTTCCTGGCTGCTTTGTTTACCTAAGCAAGCCTGGGCAATGGCGGGCGCCCCTCCCCCAGCCTCGCTGCTGCCTTGCAGCTTGATCTCAGACTGCTGTGCTAGCAATCAGCAAGACTCTGTGGGCATAGGACCCTCCGAGCCAGGTGCGGGACACAATCTCCTAGTGTGCCGTTTTCTAGGCCCGTTGGAAAAGCGCAGTATTAGGATGGGACTGACCCGATATTCCAGGTGCCGTCTGTTTCCCCTTTCTTTGACTAGGAAAGGGAACTCCCTGACCCCTTGAGCTTCCCGAGTGAGGCAATGCCTCGCCCTGCTTCGGCTCGCGCACAGTGCGCTTCACCGACTGTCCTGCACCCACTGTTAGGCACTCCCTAGTGAGATGAAACCGGTACCTCAAGCAGAAATGCAGAAATCATCCGTCTTCTGTGTCGCTGGGGCTGGGAGCTGGAGACCGGAGCTGTTCCTCTCTTTCATTTTTAATGAATATATCTAGCTATTTGTTTACCGATGTACCAATGTGTATTTTCAGCCCAAATCATTAGAAGTTTAAACATATTTACTTCTTATAGTTGCAACTTTTAAGTGAAATGTTTGAGAATGTCTTTGATTATCGGACTCAGAAGGGGTTCTATAAGCTCAGAAAAATGCATAAAATCTGCTCATGTTGTATGTGTGGATGTCTTTAGGATATTCTGAATTTTCAAAATTTATCCACGGGTAATTAGCATTGGTGTTCATCATCTCTACGGAGTCTTTGCAGTGGGGATGGTTTGAGTGGGAACTGGCAATGTGGCAATTAGCAGATGAGTACTCCAAGAGACCAGATAGAAGCAGAAAAAAATAAGAAGGGTTAAGCACACTCTTCACATATATCTTTAAAAATAACGGTCTGTTCTTATACATGCTCATTTTAGAACATTTAGAAAATACCAGAAAGCACAAAGAAAAAAAGTAAAACAAATCCTGCAATCCTGTTATTCAGAGATAACAACTATTACCAGTTTAGTATGTAGGATCTCCAGACTGTTTTTTAAAAAATATATTTAAACAATATGTATAAAGAAAAATGAAATCTTACTGTCTTATAATCAGTCTTCTCTACCTACAATACCATAATTATCTTTTATATAATTAAATACAACATGTGCTTTCAGTCACATATTGAAAAAAAGATTTTTTAGGATCATTCGAACCAAATACCACATATAAAGACTTCGTTTGTAAAATACCTTAAGTTGTTTAATTCCTATCAAGCTCCCACCTTGCACTGTGCCAGGGATATAAGAGATTTTACAGTGATGATTTTTTTGTAATGCAGTACTAACAGATACATTTTTGAGGATAATGGTTTGGATTTTTGCAGGGAACTTGTGGTTTTTAAACCTACAGCACTGGTTCTCAGAAATACTTGTAATTTAGAAGTAACAAGTCTTCTTCCCAGAAATCTTCCCTATATGTTTTTCCTTCATAAGGTGAGGAAAAGTAGGGATTTTAGAACTTCTGGACAATGCATTATATAAGAAAGCATAATAAAGTCATCTAGATTGTGATGGGATGATGTCTTCTTCGCCTCAAGGAGAAATATATTTTGAGCATAGATAATTTTTAAATAGCTAAGGCCATGGGCAAACCATTTAATAACATTCTCTATAGAAAAAGAGAATTCTATTTATAGAAATGAATCTCAAGGGACCGTGGGCCATTAGGTTGGTCCTTGAAGAGTAGAGAAGGGTGGGGATTCTAGAGAATTGGGATACTTTATTTACCCCCGAGGTTCAAATTTGGTGTTGTGGCCATTATTGAGAGTATCCAAAATAAAAAGAATGGGTACACATTTACATGGGTAAAGACAGAGGTTCTTTTATTTATATTTATTTATTTTGAGACAGGGTCTTCCTCTGTCACGCAGGCCGGAGTGCAGTGGTGCAATCATGGCTCACTGCAGCTGCAACCTCCTGGGCTCAAGAGATCCTCCTATCTAGCCTCCTGAATAGCTGGGACTACATATGTATGTATATATATATATATATTTGCCTGGGTAATTTTTAAAATTTTTTGTAGAAGTGGGGTCTCACTATGTTTCCCCAGCTGATTGTGGACTCCTGGGCTCAAGTGACCTTCCTGCCCCAGCCTCCTAAATTGCTGGGATTACAGACATGAGCCACTGTGCCCCTCAGAGGTTCTTTAATCCCCTAATCCACTCCAAGAAAGGAGATTCTCTTGCTTCTCCAGTGAGCCTTATTGATCAATTTCTATTTGTATAATGAGCACTGCCAACTTTGAGACTTTGCTCACAGCCTTGTTTTTCATGGAATGCTTATCTCTTTACTTGTTCCAATTTCAGAATGCAGCTCAAACTCCAAACTCCATGCAGAATGGTGAAGTGGATAAATATGTATTCAGTGCCCAGAGCAGTGTTTGGAACCTTTTGTACATATTAAGTACATCTCTTCCCTCCAAGAATTCTAAACAAAGTGAGACATAAAGTGAAGTGTAAGAAAACTTTAGTATTACTAGAGGCTAAATTGTAGGTCATAGTGAAGGGTGAGAAGCAGATAGGCCTGCTAATCTCACTCCTGAAAGAAAAATAGGCAGAGTGGAGCAAAGCATGGCTGTTTGTTCTTCCCAAGTTAATTAATTAGCTAAGTCCCTCCACCTCCCACGGATGGAGTGAGCAAAGGGAATTAGAGGGAATTTAGGAATGTGCTTTGGGAAAATCCCTCCTCATCAGAACCAGGAGTGAGGGAGAACATATTCTTCTCTATTAGCAGATTCTCAATAGAGAGTTTGAGTGTTAATGAATGACTGAATGCATGCATTAATGACTTGTGGATGTATGAATACCATTTCTTTCCAGACTCAAGTTTTCCTGGGTAGCAGTCAGCTAACCACCCATTATGGGACTAGTGGTTCTTGGGGTCACCTTGGAATTGGTGTACCTGGTAGGTTCAAGTGACCTTGTTACTAAATCTCACCTGTAAATAGCTACCTTGAAGCTTGGAATCTGCCTCTGTATCTTAGTCCCCAGACTGGGGAGCTTGACCTGGTCACCTGGATCATGCTGGCCGCTTCCTAGGGGACTGTTTTCCAGTTCCTAGGCTCTATGAATTTTCTTTAAGTTGCCATATTCCAGCTCTGATGATCCACTTGATTTTTAAAGACAGTCATTTTGAAACATTGGTATTGTTCCTTTATTCATTTTACCCTGTAACAGTTTTTCACTTTTGTTAGTTTTTTTTTTTTTGAGTTGATATTCCCTAACACTCTTTGAACTGTGATATATGGACTTAGACTCTTTTCTCACTCTTCCATACTAGGTGGGTGACAACCAACTTCTATGGTGGCTCTTGCTCACTTAGTTTAATTCTCTTAACTGCACTTCCCACCACAAATACTTTGGGGTTGAAACAACTATGACAGTTGTTTGTAAATTAGGTTGCAAGTCCCTAGAAAAATAAGGATCATATTTTAGTCCTTGTAAACTCAGGCAGTTAATTAATACTTACTGTTATATGTAAAAAGCAATGTCTGAGGAATACTGCTATTAGCTTCCCAGTAACAATAACCCCTGAACAGTCTCCAAATAACATAAAGCTGAAAAGTCTCTGAGTGTAGGCCATGGTGAACACAGCCAAGAAGAGCCAAAGCTAAGACAATTGAAGTAACTGATAAATCACTGACAAATAGGAAGATGTAGACCCACTAATTTGCAAAGTAAAGTCTCAACTGCTGCCAAAAGAAAGTCTGCTGAATACTAAGCAGGTGAGAAAATGGAGGAGCCAGAGTGTAAGTTAATCTCCTAAAGTTATGAGGCTGGCAAGTCTCGGGGGCTGGATTCAAACTAGGTTGGTGGGAGTCCAAAGCTGACATTCTTGAAAAGCCATGTTGTCTCCCTAGGGAAATTTGATTTTCCTGGATTTAGCCTTCTTCTCTCAGGGCAGTGCCAGATAAAAATTGCCAAGGTCTCATTTCTTCCACTTCCCATTTCTAGGTTCCAAGCTCACCATTGCGATTTTGTTTTTAGAGTCTTCGTCCACGCAAATTACAACAGTATGGATTGTTTCTGTTTATTTACTTATAAACATGTTCTAATCCATTCGCTATGCTATTTCATCCAGTCTGTTTGGATTGCACGTTAGGTATTTGCAAATCCTCTGGTTATCCAATTATCCAATATCTGGATTACTCTCAGAGGGGCTGTCTTGAAGTGCATTCCTCTAATTGTGTGTGTGTTTACCAGCTTTACTGCAACCAAATTTCGGTCACTTTTAAGTTCTTGGGAATGCTTCTAATTATTGTCTTAATTTACCATTGACAATTAATAGATAAAACGTGGATGGACAATAGTTGGACTATTGATGGACTATTAAACCATTTAACTTTCAAAGAATGAGTCAATCCTTAAGAATTCCTAATTATTAGCTGAATCCCAACCTCACAATTATCTTTCTAATTCCATTACTAATTTTTATGATCTGGGACTGGAAAAAAAATCTTGCTTGTCTCAGTTTACTTTTTTGAAAAAAATCTGCACCTAGAGATTGTCTAAGAATAGCATGGAAGGGAATTTTGTATTTATGGTTTGTAATATGATCAATTTGCATCATTAATAATGTGAATCGTGGCTGTTAAATGAGCTTAAAATTTCCACCAGTGTATATTATGTTCTCCTGCAAATGAAGAGATAACATTTGAATTGAATACTAATGGTAGGATATATTTCAGATCCTCTAAGCAATTCCTTGAGATATTTGGAGGGAAGGTGCTTTATATATCCTCCAACAAAGAATTTGAGACAGCCACTTGTGAATTACTATGTGCTGACAACTTTATCTGACTGTACCAAAAGATGTGTGGCATGGATTATGAATCAGCTTATGGAGACAACTCAATCTTATGGACTGTCAATCACTTTAAAGACAGGTGAGGTCATATAATAAATACCCTTGCTCCTCCAAAAATCCTTCGTGGATGCTCAGACCTTTTGAGAGCTTTGACTGGATTTTCCTGCCTTGGCAGTAAACTCAAATGATCAGTAAAGTCAGTTGTCACTCGGTAGAGTGGCAGGGCTGGCTGCTGCACTCACACCAACCAGAGGAACAGAAGGGGATGAGATTTTCTAACCCACTTTACAGATGTGAAACCTGGATTACCCTTGGTGTTCCATTCAGTCTTTGGAGATGTTTCCATTCACGAATTATAAATTTTGTGTATTCTGTGCATGTCATGAGAGAATAGCAGATGATAATTCCAAGACTGCTATTAGAGGAAGGCAATCCTTTGGGAGAAAGGGAGGTGGGATGAGAGACAAAGAGAGGGAATTAGAAATGCATTTAGACGTGAGAAGCTGAAGTAATGCTATGATGGCAATTATAGTTTGGAAGTGTCAGCAGCAGCTGGGATCTGCTGCCACTTGCCAATTATAGACTCTTTAGGGTCCCCATAACAAATGCATGGTTACTTTGGAGCAAAGGGTGATTTTACAAAGCAATAGCAGAAATGTCTAAGGAGCTTGAGACTGTGGCTATTTAGCCATAAACAAACCCTATAGAGAGAGATGTGTGAGGGAGCAAGATGAAACAAGAATAATATATAGGGGAGCCGGCTGAAGTTTAAGAATTGTGTAAGTCTTGTTTAAAACTTCATTTAGCTATGGTCATAAGAAATTATTCTTTAACACTTTCTTGCGTTGCCTAGTTTTGAATGAAATAATCTGCCTTTTGCATTTGGAAAATTCATTTTAAAGTAATGGCCCAGAAATTGATTTCAAAATCAGATTTCAAAAAATAAAATCAGAGTAAAAATAATGTTTTTCCAAGCTCAATATATACATATTTTTCATATCACATGATTTACCACATTTTTTCAGATGATTTAATGCCAATACAACCATTCCCTGCCTGATGCTCTCATTTGGTTGTCTAGCAGCCAGCCACAGGAGCTGGTAAGCGAGCAAACAAAAGGCAGAAGGGCAGCAAGAGGGAAGGCAAAAGCATTCTAAGGAAGTGGATTGTATCTTCTTCCTCCAGCAAATTGCATTAAGCAAGTACATTCTCTCCCACCAAATGAGGTGGTAAAAAAAAAACACTATGGTTCTATTTATTGTTCTGTTTTTCATTATCTGTCCCTTTCTGCACAGGCCTGAGTACTGTGGTGTGCATTAAGAGTTGAGCTTTTGTTTCTTTTTTGTTTTTCATAAAACCATTTGTTAAGTAAAAACTGGCCATAAATAACTAATTCACTATCAATATATTCTGACTATGTTAAGTGGGACTGATTATGTTATATTAAGCAATACAACTAAGTTCTGTAATTTGATTAGGTTCTAAGGGTGTACGTTTCTCTCTCTCCGCCTCTCTCTCTCTGTCTCTCTCTCTCTGTCTCTCTCTCTCTCTGTCTCTCTCTCTCTCTCTTTTTTTGAGACAGAGTCTCACTCTGTTGCTCAGGCTGAGTGGCACCATCAGGGCTCACTGTAACCTTAACCTCCTGGGCTCAGGCAATCCTCCCACCTCAGCCTCCTGAGTAGCTGGAACTACAGGCACGCACCACCACGCCCAGCTAACTTTTCTATTTGTTGTAGACAGGCTTTCACCATGTTGCCCAGGCTGGTCTCTAACTTCCAGGCTAAAGCTGT
This sequence comes from Symphalangus syndactylus, assembly GCF_028878055.3. Taxonomy (NCBI): domain Eukaryota; kingdom Metazoa; phylum Chordata; class Mammalia; order Primates; family Hylobatidae; genus Symphalangus; species Symphalangus syndactylus. The sequence continues at coordinate 68,185,656 of NC_072423.2, read as the reverse complement.
CCACCTGCCTTGGCTCCCTAAAGGGCTGAGATTATAGGCTTGAGCCACTGTGCCCGGTCTCTGGTCTATATTTTTCTCTTGGACCTAAGTTTGCTTGTAGAACTTTGGTTATTACTGCAACAATAAGACTACATATCCAATGTTGGGGGAAATGCCCTTAAAGCCACCAAAAAACCTCTGCATTTTTGGCCAAGAGTCAGTGTTTCTTTTAAAGGTCAGAAGTCCCGAAGCTCAATTTGAATTAGTTGAAATTAACAAATTTAGATATTTTTATTGATTACTTTTAACATCAGGGAAATGATAAATCATGTGATTTACTTCAGCATTATTGAAAGCCAGAGAGGAGAGGTTCTGGGTTTAGGTCTAATTTGACTTTCCCACACACACTGTGGAAACTGACAAAGACATTGGTGGGGACTCATATCAAGGTGTCTGAGACTTACAAGGGTCTGCCTCAGAGCAGACCAAACGAGACCCCCAAATGTATGTGGATTTGTTCCATTAGTAATTCAAAGAGATTGAGGCAAATGCTGCAGGGGATAACGTGATCTTTCAGAAGACAAGTGCTCTTCAAGGTGTGGCAGAACTCAGTGGAAGGCATGTGGAATGGATTCCTGGTGAGGCAGGCAGTTGGCAAAAGATATCTTTTCTTGCAGAAGCAGAGTCTTTAGCCTTTTCGCTGAGGTTCTGGGGCAGAATTGTACCATCCAGGAGGAATGCTAGTGATTTTCAAGGTCCCAGTTGCAGAGGTAGGAGCCAGAGGGCTAACAGAGAAGAAAGCCACTCTGAAGAGTCCCATTTTTGTTTTTGTTTGGAGAAGTCTCATTCTCAGCACACGTGGGTGGATCACACACTTAGTTCCAGGGATGGGCCATTGTTGGCCTAAATCAGTTAGCTCTTGTTATTCCCCTGGTCACAATGTTTGGTTTATGAATGAAAATAGGAAACAAACAATGAGGCATTTTTGAGGTTTCAGGAAGAGAGTTTTTCCTTCTAGACTCAAACCAGAGAGTATGTGAAGAGCTACAGCTGTCTCGCTATCTTTTTTCTTTCTTCCTTTTTTTTTTTTTTTTTTTTTGAGGCAGAGTCTCACTCTGTCATCCAGGCTGGAGTGCAGTGGCGTGATCTCAGCTCACTGCAACCTCCACCTCCTGGGTTCAAACGATTCTCATGCCTCAGCCTCCCGAGTAGCTGGGATTACAGGCACGCACCACCACACCAGGCTAATTTTTGTATTTTAGTAGAGATGAGGTTTCACCATCTCGAGGCCAGGCTGGTCTCGAACTCCTGATCTCAGGTGATCCACCCACTTCGGCCTCCCAAAGTCCGGAGATTACAGGTGTGAGCCACTGTGCCTGGCCACTACCACACAGATTCTAAGCACGGCGTCAATACTGAGGACTTTGCAGCCAGGAGGCAGAAAGATAGGAATCAGATCCTGGTCATGTTGTTGGCTCTCCAGCATCAAGCTCTCTGGATGGGTTTCCTAGGATGCAGATGCTGAGTCAGAGTTAGGAAGACAGAAGGTTTGCTGAGGAGTAACACTAGTGAAAGAAAAAGGTGGCCAAGCATGGTGGCTCATGCCTGTAACCCCAGCACTTTGGGAGGATGAGATGGGTGGATCGCTTGAGATTAGGAGTTTGAGAACATCCTGGCCAACACAGCGAAACCCCGTCTTTACTAAAAATACGAAAATTAGCTGGGCACAGTTGTGCACCTGTAATCCCAGCTACTCAGGAGGCTGAGGCAGGAGAATCGCTTGAACCCAGGAGGCGGAGGTTGCAGTGAGCCAAGATCACATCACTGCACTCTAGACTGGGTGACATAGTGAGACTGTGTCTTTAAAAAACAAAAAAAGAAAAAGAAAAAAAGAGAAGAAGCCAGATTGGGCTGGGAGAACTTTTGGACCACAAGGTAGACCTGACAAAGTTTGCCAGCCCATGGGGAGCTCTGGAGAAAAAATGTCTCACTAGAGGAGTTTCCTGTTGCATGGAAACAATTAGATCCTTGTACCAAAGATTTGGTCAGTCACTGACCGTGGCCTGACCTGGAAAGACAGCCTCTGCTCCAAATGCCTTGCTCAGTCTTTGGCTGGGGGTCGCATGGAGAGAAACATGATCGTGGCTCAGAAGTTGATGTTGATCACGCTGGAGCTACCAGCTGGAAGGTAACTAATCATGCTCTGAGCACTGGGCAGCTAGTCCTTTCTCAAGGGGTGACCTGAGAGGGGCATCACTGTGTCTGCCACACAAGCCACCTAGAAAGCCAGTCATATGGTTTATGTGACCAAATATATCCCCTTTAGTCTTGAAATACTGAAATACAATGGAAAAAATACCGATTTAGGGGTAGAAATGGAGTTTCTGCTCCGAGGTAGCAGATGAGAACATGCCTGTGAGTCTGAGATGCAGAAGTCTGCAGAGGCTGTTGGTCAGCACTGGTCAGTGAGGCCAGACCATCAAAAAGAGAAGGGGGTTTAGTGATCCCCCTGGATGAGGAGCTGGAGAAAGAAGCTCATGTTTTTCCTGTCTCAACCAGCTATGCTTACCTTTGCCTTGAGTGATTTCAGTGTTCATGTGGATGAGCTTTCCAAACCCTAACCTCACATCTTTGACCTCATCTACCCTGGTGGCTCACACCTCGAATCCGTTTTAACAACTTACCCAATAGCCCATGCTCTGAACTTCATGACCAATTAGAACTGCTTTACTTTCTAAATCTTAGACTTCAAGAACTCATTTTACAATCACAAATTCCAATCCTTTCATCTTTCTCACTCTTTCTATAACCAATGTGATATTCGAAACATATAAAAATATCTAGATTTCCAAATCATTCCTTTTTCCCTTTCTTGTTCTAATTTTTATGTCACTTTGGCTTCACTTCATTGCGAGTTCAGCATGGACCCTGTGGTCAGTTTCTTAACTCTGCTCTCCTTCCTCCATCCAGTTGTAAATGAAGTGTCATCCAGGATTCTACTCTCCATCTCTTTGCTCTTCTTGAGTTGTATCAATTCCCATGACTTCCACTCCGTTATTCATAGAAGACTCTCTTTAGAGCTGACCCATTATCTCTAGACCAGTGCTTTCAATTATCTACCACCAGATTCATGTGGATATTTCACCGTCATTGCAAACTCACTCTGTGGGTCCTAGACAGTTAATTTTCTCTCCACATTCATCAACCTATTTCTGTTAGTTACCAAGCAAAAGGGGCTCACTGCTCAATGCACTAGAAGCCAATATTATGACACTAGGTTTTTGAGAAAAGAAAAGTTTTTTTATAAAAAGTTGACTAACAAAGAGACAGGAGTCCAGCTCAAATCTATCTTCTTGTGCTGGCTTTAAGACAGTAATTTTATTAGAAAAGGTTTAAGGGGTGGATTCTGAGATTAGTAGGTGATTGATGGAAGGAAGGGAAAGGTTTGGAAAGTCCTCAGGCATGTGCAGTTATCTCTTCATGCTTCTCTATGGATCCCTTGTGCAAATTCAGGGCAGTAAGCATAAAACATACAGTGGAAATTTAGGCTGTAACATCAGCAAGCTCATTCTGTGCAGTCTCTAGCTGGCCGTATTGGTTCGAACTGACTTCAGCCAGTTTTGTTATCTTACAAGCAGAGGGAGTTTCAGTGCTTAGGCAAGTTCTTTCTTTTCTTATCTGCCATTTTGCAAACTGAGGAATTTCTGTTAGTTATTAGTTTCTTTAACTCTTTGGGGCCCAGTTTCATTTTTTTGTTTTCTACCCTTGTCTGAAATACAGTCATCCTAGTTCACCTGGACTAGTCATAGTTCTCCAGTGATTGCTCACTGCGTTCTGCCTCATTCCTCCCCTATAAAGTTCCCCATCAGTATTTCACCTAACTGGGTTTTTTTTTTTTTTTTTTCAGCCACTGATGATTATTTTCTAGATTGAGGTTCAGCAAACAATTTCCTCAAAGGACCAGACAGGAAATATTTTAAACTTTGAAAGCCATGTGGATTCAACTTTTCAGTTGTATTGCAAAGGCAGCCATAGACAACATGCAAGCTAATGAATCTGGCTGTGTCCCAATAAACTTTATTTAAAGACACTAAAGTTTAAGTTTCATATATTTTTCATATATCAATAATGTAATTGTTTGGGATTTTTTTCCCCAACCGTTTTAAAATGTGAAAACCATTCTTAGTTCCTGAACCATACAAAAACAGGAGGCAAACCAAATTTGGCCAAACATTATAGTTTGCTTACCCCTGGTCTAGATCCATTATTTTACAAGAAGTTGCAAAACCATGATACTCTAATTCTATAATGTATTCTGCATTTAATACTGGAATTATTTTATATAGATGTTTGTGTCATCAGCTATGGATATCCATATGCACATTTTGTACTAGAAAGACAGGATAAATGCCTGATTTTTTTCCCTTATTTAGTAATTTTTAGAATACTGAGTTTGTTCCTAAATGTGATGGTTAATTTTGTGTGTTAACTTGACTGAGCTACAGGGTGCCCAGACATTTGGTCAAATATTATTCTGGGTGTGTCTGTGAAGTGGTTTTTGGATGAGATTAACATTTGAGTCAGTTGACTCAGATTGCCCTTATCAATGTGGATGGGCCTCATCCAAGCAGTTGAAGGTCTGGATAAAACAAAAAGGTCAACCCTCCTTCAAGTGAGAGGGAACTCTTCCTCCCTGGCTGCATCTGAGCTTTTCCCTATCTTTGAACTTGAACGGAAACTATTTCTCAGGCTTTTGGACTTGGACTGGAACTAAACTATTGGCTTTCCTGGGTCTCATGTTTGATAACTTCTCCTACAGATCTTGGGACTTGTCAGCCTCTATAAATTGCATGAGCCAATTCCTTATAATAAATATTTTTCTCTACACCTCCTATAGGTTTTATTCTTTGGAGAACCCTGGATAGTACACAAAAATAATCAGTGAAAACCTAAACTCATGATTTTTCACATATTTTAGGTTTTCCCATCTATTACAGTATGCTAATTATTAGTATCTTGATGTTCTATGTAACTCACCTTTGGCCAATGACAGCCACTTTAAGTTGAATCCATTATCCTGTTGACATGGTGCTAGTAGTACTTTTTAGTTTTCTTGTTTTCTGGCATACCGTCTTATATTCTAGGCTCATTTTTAAAAAACTGTTATTTTAAAAAGAATTACTTTAAGGAGCAAATGATATTTTGGTATAACAGTCTTAGCCCTGGGGGGTGTTCATTGCTAATGGGTTTGTTGCTGTTTCTAGACTTTTTCAGTGAAAAAGCAAAGCAAGCAAATATGCATGTATTTTTTTAAACAGAGAAAATGCATCGTGAAGTAATACTTATATTCTAAATTCAGAAATATTGTGTTACAGAAACTACATTTTATTTATAGGTTTGTACTCTTACATTAAAAACCTTGTTTCTTAATTACAGTAAATAATACTTGTATGTTTTAACCTATAATTTTAAAATATCAACAACAATATTACTATAAAAATACAATTACCAGCCAGGCGCGGTGGATCACGCTTGTAATTTTAGCTGTTTGGAAGGCCAAGGCAGGTGGGTCACCTGAGGTCAGGAGTTTGAGACCAGCCTGGCCAACATGGTGAAACCCTGTCTCCACTAAAAATACAAAAATTAGCCAGGTGTGGTGGCGCATGTCTGTAATCCCAGCTTCTTGGGAGCCTGAGGCAGGAGAATCACTTGAATTCAGGATCCCGGGAGGTGGAGGTTGCAGTGAGCTGAGATCATGCCACTGCACTCCAACCTGGGCAACAGAGCCAGACTTTGTCTCAAAAAAAAAAAAAAAATACAATGATCAAACATGGCTTAAAATTTATTTGCAGTTCTAGTTGTTCTTAAGGTATCTCCCAGTAGGAATATATTACTAAATTGCCATGTTTTAAACTACTTGAAATAATTATTCTCTATATTGAGAAGCTACAGATGTCACACACACAGTTAGATTTCTTTATCTATTTTGCTTTTGATTTTAGATATTAATGTTTTCATTTTGATTTGATTTTGTTTTGTAATTATGTAAAACATTTGCATGGTTCTAAAGTCGAAACTCCGTGAGTTACTTTCAGAGAAGACTAGCTTCCATTTTTGTCCCCTTTGTACTTTTTTCTCTTCTCCTTCCTACCTGGCTTATGCTAACAATGTGTATTAATTTTTGATATATCTTTTTGTATTTTTAATAGGAGCAAATTAATACATGAATCCTTCTCTTTTACACAAATAGTAGCATACTATACACAGTATATTTCACCATGCTTTTCTCACTTAATGCTATTTTCGACGAACCATCCACAGCTATATATATAGATATATAGAGACATTCACATTCTTTTTTACAGCTGTGATACTCCATTGTGTGACTGTACAATAATGTATACAACAAATCCCCTTTTGATGGACAGCTGGGTCCAGTCTTTGGCTTTTGCCAATGGTGCTACAGTAAGAAATCTTATGCAAGCGTCATTTTGCATTTTTTTTTAGCATATGTTTGGGTTAAATACCTAGAAGTGGGATTTCTGGGCTAAAGGCAAATTGCATATGTAATTATTCTAGATATTGTCAGATTCTTCTCCAAAGGTGTTCTACTTTGTAATATTCCCTCAGAAATGCATGAGAAAGCCTGTTTCCCTACAATCTTATTAAAGAGTCTGTTAATTTAGAATTTTTTGCCAATCTGATATTTGAAGAATAGTATCTCAGTGAAATTTTATTTATCATTTCTTTTATGTTGAGTAAGATTGGCATCTTTTTATATGATTAAGAATTGTTAGCCTTTTTTCTGTGAACTCTGTTTGTATCTTTCATCATTTTTTTTACTGGGGTGTTAACATTTTCCTATTTTTAAAGATTATTTCTATAATAGTGTTTTTAATCTTTGTTATATACATAACAATTTAAAAATCAATTTGTCATCTGTCTTTTTACTTTGCTTATGATTTTGTTTTTGTCACAAAATACTTTTACAAAAATTTTTATGCAATCAATTTTATCAATTTCGTTTATCATGGATACCAAATTGAATCATGGTTAGAAAAATTTTACCCAGTCCCAAATCATAAAGGAATTCATTCATGTTTTCTTCTACTGCTTTTGTGATGTTGTTTTTTACATGCATATTTCTTTTCCATTTAGTATTACCTTGCTATATGAATTGAGGAATCTGATTCTATTGTCTCAATGCCAGGTAGTGAAAAAATCAGTTTGTTTCAACTGCTTTGCATACACTATACCCATACGGCTTTATCATATCCTACATTTCCATATGCAATTTCTGAATTCTCTACTTTGTTTCCTTTATCTGTTTGTCTATTCATGTACCCATACCACACTCTTCTATTTTACAGAAACTGTGATATGTTCTATTTTTGGTAAGGCTAGCTTTCTTCCTCCTTATTCTTCTCTTCTTGAATCTTTCTGATTATTCTTGAATGTATATCCTTTCAAAAGGACTTTCTATTCAAATTGCTTGGTTTTAGAGGGGAAAAAACTTGATAGTTTTTATGGGTGTCATATTAAATTTAGAAGGTAATAAAAGGAGAATAAAATCTTTATGATGTTGGCCTTCTTATGCAAGAATAAGGTTATGTCTTATTTTTTCACATCTATTTTTGTGTCTTTAAGTTTGCAGTTTATTCATATAGTTTTTGGACATTTTGTATTAATTTTTTGTCTATAAATTTTATTTTCTTTTATTGTATGTTATTCAGTGGGGTTTTCCATTTTATTGTGTGTACATAAGAGGACTATTTTTTGCATTGTATAAGTATTTTTGAAAGCAACTTGGCAAAACGTATTCAGAGCCTTCCACATAATCACACTTTTGATGTATTGTTACTGAGTTATTATTGAGGTATTATCCGTCATATCTTGAGCTTTTTATTACATGAAGTAATGATGCAAATTCTTACTGACTGTTCCCACATTCTTCCTCCACTTTCTGTCTTTCCTGTCTCAGATTTCCAATAGTATGTTTCTCATTTCCCAATCCTCACTTTTTTTCCCATCATTTTTAGTCCCACAGCAAAATTTTCAGGGTCTATCTTTGAAATATGTCTGGAGTCAACCACATCTCAACTTCCCTACCACTATGAGCCTGGTCTGAGCGCAATCATCTGTTACCTCCTAACTAATCCTTTGGATTGCACTCCTGTGCCGCTATTGTTTTTTCTCAGCACAGGCACCCAGAGTGATCCTATTAAAAGATAGGGCACGTCATGGTCTTTCCCTGCTTAGACCCATTTTCTGGTCATTCATCTCATTCAGACTCAAAACAAAAGACCTTGGGAAAGCTGACAGAGCCCTTACTGCCCCCTCGGACTTGCTGTCTTTATTCCAGACACAGTAGTTCCTTGAACAAGCCAAGCAAGCTCCTTCCTCAGGGCCTCTCCACCTATTGCTCCTTCAGCCTAGAGAACTCTTTTCCGAACAATTTCATGACTTGCTCCCCTGCTTCCTTCATGTTCCTGCTGAAATGTCACCTTTTGAGACGCTTCCACTCTTTTACTCTCTGTCCCCTTGATTCTGCTTTATCTTTCTTCATAGTTTGTATCCTCACCTGACTTGTTTGTTATCTATTTAATAGTTTATGACTTGCTGTCACTCTCTCTTAAGCAGAATGTAAATCCTATGGGCATCAGGCCTTTGTCTACCTTTTCACAGCTGTTATCTCTAGCACATAGAAAAGTGGCAGGAGCTCCATAATTACTTGAATTTTACTAATGAATATAACGTATTGGAGCCTTAAGGAGTATAAATTACGGTTTAAAATGAAGACAAAAATTATTTTAAATTATGCGATGCCAACTCTATGTCCCATACGAGTCAGAGGAAAATCCATGTGGGATTGAATCATTAACACATGCTTTCTGGAGAAGACAGGGCTTGAACAATGAGCTACGTTTGGATACATGGAAGGAAGGGAAAGAGAGGACATTTCAAGTGTTGAAAGAAATACAAAGGCACACAGGTATGTGGGAATTGTTGTAGATATCAGTATAGAATCGGATAAAGGGTAAAAGCCATATTTACAAAACCCAAAATAATAGCTTAGTTTATTTCTCAGTTTATTTGAAATGTTCTAGAATGATGTGTTAAGGCATTCTTTCATTGCTATAAAGAAATACCTGAGGCTCGGCTGGGCGCGGTGGCTCACGCTTGTAATCCCAGCACTTTGGGAGGCCAAGGCGGGCGGATCACGAGGTCAGGAGATCGAGACCACGGTGAAACCCCATCTCTACTAAAAATACAAAAAATTAGCCGGGCATGGTGGCGGGCGCCTGTAGTCCCAGCTACTCGGAGAGGCTGAGGCAGGAGAATGGCGTGAACCCGGGAGGTGGAGCTTGCAGTGAGCCGAGATGGCACCACTGCACTCCAGCCTGGGCGACGGAGAGAGACTCCGTCTCAAAAAAAATAAAATAAAATAAAATAAAATAAATAAATAAAAGAAATACCTGAGGCTGGGTAGTTGATAAAGAAAAGAAGTTTAATTGGCTCATAGTTCTGCAAGCTGTATAATCATGGTGCCAGCATCTGCTCGGCTTCTGGGGAGGCCTCAGGGAGTTTTTACTTAAGGTGGAAGGCAAAGTGAAAGCAGGCACGTCACACAGCAAGAGCAGGAGCAAGAGAGAGAGGAGGTTGTGCCACACTCTTTTAAACAACTGGATCTTGTATGAACTCATAGTGAGAACACACTCATTACCATGGGGATGGTGCTATGTCATTCATGAGAGATCCGCCCCCATGATCCAATCACCTCCCACCAGGACCCGTCTCCAACACTGGTGATTACATGTCAACATGAGATTTGGGTGTGACAAAAATACAAACCTTATCAAATGAGTTGATATGGGTTATAGATATATAGTTACGCTTTAAAAAGAAGGCACTTTGCTTCTTTTCTTTTGTTCTTTTATTTTGCTTTTTAAACATCATCTTCATGTAAATAGGTGACATATTATTTTCATTGGCTTCATAAGCCTTCGTATTAGTCTATCAATGGGACTATCATTACAAAGAAAGGAAGCTATTGAACATGTAGGCTATACATGTGTAGAGGAAGGTCTTAAGTCACGTGTTTAATGCATATGGTGGGGAGGCATATCATTCTCTTTGACACCTGTTGGGTGGGATGACTTTGGAGTAGGTGCTGCCCAGGTCATATCGGTTGTGATTTTAGAGGCCTTTCTGGAAAGGGCGGGCCATACCGTCTCTGTCCCAATTGCTTAACACTGATGTAAGAAATTAGCCACAGGCAATAGATAAACACTGAAGGTGATCATGTTGTAATACAGTTATTTATAAGAGCAGATGATGGCTGGATTTGTCCCTTGGCCATTGTTTGCCATACTGTACTTTATGCCAAACTCAAAATTGGACAAAGCTTGTCTCTGGTGTCTTCTCTCTTCCTCTTCTTAGTTGGCCTCTTGGCCTGTGCTGGCATTTCACTCCCCTACATCAATGATGCTCCCAGGTAGCTGACCTGGTTGGCAAGTCACCAGATAAGGTGGGCTGTGAATCTCAAGAGATTTACCCTCTAAGGACATGTTTGCATTTAATATTTTTTTTTGTTTGTTTGTTTTTTGTTTTGTTTTGTTTTTTAGAGATGGAGTCTTACTGTGCTAACCAGGCTGGAGTGCAATGGCATGATCATAGCTCACTGCAGCCTTCAACTCCTGGGCTCAAGTAATCCTCCCACTGCTGCTTCTCAAGTAGCTGGGACTGCAGGTGTGTGTCACCACACCTGGCTAATTAAAATTTTTTGTTGTTGTTGAGATGGGGTCTAGCTATGTTGCCCAGGCTGGTCTCAAACTCCTGGCATCAAGCAATCTTCCTGCCTTGGTTTCCCAAAGTGTTGGGATTATAGGCATGAGTCACTGCATCAGACCTAATAAAGGATTCTGAAGTTAAAATAAAAAGGCTGGTCTATGAAAAATACAGCTAATTTTATTTCATCTGGCCATACAGATGATGCATAGTGATTATCAAAAACTTGGAAAAGGAAGAAGAAAAAATATGACAAATTCCACTATAGTCAATTGGAGCACAAAATAATTCATTTCCTGTTGGAGTATTTCAGGCTTTCAGGGATGCAGTTGGCACCAATACCTTACACACTAGGCTTGTCTTAAGCTTGACATAAGAGCAGCTGCTGCCCATTTTTCTAATCTGTGAGGGCAGCTCTATTTCCATAGCCTCTTTTACTCTGTCTAGCCCTTACTTTCATATCTCTCCAGTGAGACAAGTTCTTTGGCAGAAGTATTTAATTATAATATAACTAAAGAAAGCATAACTGAGAAAAAATAATGTATGACTTGAGGCAAGTCATATATTATCTGTGGGTCTCCATTTCCTCTCCTGGTAAATGAAGGGGTGCACCTACATGATGGTGCCCACATTCTAGTATTTTGTGAAAACTATTTTGCCTTCATGGTCCTAAAGTCAGGGCCACTTTAGATGAATGCAATAAAAGTTAGCAAAAAGATGGGCACGGTGGCTCATGCCTGTAACTCTAGTACTTTGGGAGGTCAAGACGAGAGGATGGCTTGAGGCCAGGAGTTCAAAACAAGCTTGGTCAACATAGTGAGACCCCTTTTCTACAAAAATAAAAAAGAAACAAAAAAAATTAGCTGGGTATGGTGGTGTACCTCTGTAGTTACTCAAGAGGCTGAGGTGGGAGGATCGCTTGAGCCCAGGAGATGGAGGCTGCAGTGGCTATGATCATACCACCGCACTCTAGCCTGGCACTGCACTCTAAACTGGGCAACAGAGTGAGATCCTGTCTCCTAAAAAAACAAACAGTTAGCAAGATGAGAAACAAAATTAAATGAAACTAGTATGACTTAAAAGCAGAACCAATTAAAGTAGATTCTGGGCCCAATAATATAACAATATTATGGGATATACTTGCAAGAGGAAGCCAGAGTCAGAGGCATTGTGGGAAAAATGAGAAATGAAGTGATACTTTATTTGGAACCAATCAGGTATTACAAAATACAAGAAGAGAGGAGGTGAGAATAATGAATACATCATTCATGTATTCACACCCAGTATGTATCAGCAGATACATATTAACATATAATTACCATTTAGTCTAACAAGTGTTTTATTGGAACAGAGAGGTCACGAATGCTGGATCATCACTAGGTCCAAATGATCTTATAAAGCAGCAAATTTGTAGTGGAGATGGTATTGAAGACAACATTCTCTAACTAAACTTATTTCTTCATTTTTTTTTGTTGCTGGTGAATCTGTATCCATACAGTACTGCAGCAACCTCAATTCTTGCCTCCTCAGAAGAAAGAATTCAACTGAGGGGCATAAGGCAGAAGGAGAGATTGTTTTAGAGCAGAAGTGAAAGTTTATTAAAAAGCTTTAGAGCAGGAATGAACAGAAGGAAAGTACACATGGAAGAGGGCCAAGTGGGTGACCTGAAAGGCAAGTGCATGATTTGACCTTTGGACTTGGGGTTTTACACATTGGCATACTTCTGAGGTCTTGTGTTACTTTACCCCCTCGCCCAACTCCTGAGATCTTATCAGGGAACTGCTGATCACCAGTTTCAGGTGTTTTCTATCTATTAAGAGACTGCCTTTCCCTGGTGTTGGCTGTGACCAATTATTACTTTAGAAAGACAGTTAACAACTGCCTGACCATGACCTGATGGTTGCCTGACACTTCTGGTGTGTGTGTGTGTGTGTGGCCACTCCTACCCTCCTCATACCTGACTAGCCAACTACTGTAACACTTTGAGAACTTATTCACACCCCAACTTTACAAAACATGCTGAAACCGTATTTCCATGATTAAATTCATTTACTGATTTAGCAACATATATGCAATGTCAGATTTTCACTTTAGGACCAAACCTTACTTTATTTTTGGACAGAGATGGGGAGAGAGAGAATAAGGCCCTTAAAAATTAAATCTTGCAATTGCTGGAACAGTCTTCACCAAACCCAGCCAATAGCTTATTATACGCTAAATATAACATGTCATCTTGTGACAAAATCCAATTTTGAGAATAAGTGAAAATTCATTTCAATTTTCTGTTGTTTAGTGTACTTGAAAACCAGAAACTTACGGTTGGACTTTTTCATATTTATTTTGTGTCAGGGGATAGGGAATGATCTCCCCCAAGTCCCTAGAAGATGGTAAGATTGATGAATTGTTTACACAGGCAATCAGAATTCAGCTCAGACACCATTAAGCAATTCATTGTCTCGACTTATTTTAGCTTAACATGGTTTCACCCCTTAGTCATTTCTGAATGACACCCACAAGGAAATTTAATTAGTTGACCTTATTCAGTTCTATATAGTAGTTATGTGGCAGTTAATATATTTCACGGCTGGTAATTATTCTTACTGAATTACTGAATTTTCACAATAATTTATATTTCAGAGGTTAAAATGCAATATTTAATTTGCGATATAAGAAATGAACAACACTTAAAGCCTTAGGTGGAGGACAAAAGTATCATGAGGAGAAGAATTAAAAGAGCATAAAGAGGTTATAACAATGTGGTAACTTTGTTTCAAAACCATTCTTTTACTAACCAATGCTTAGGCAGACAGCCAAGCAACACTAAATGGCCTCATTGTTGACAAGTTAATGTAATCAATTTTCAATTACAAAAATGTAGGTGAATTTAAGCCTTGCCCTTTGTTAATTCCTACTAGTTATGCTTCCTTTTTTAGATCACAGAAGAAAATATTTGAAAAATTTGTCCTTTTTTGACCCTAAATAAATAATTCTGCTTTTCACCAAATAAAACTATTAATAGTAGGATTTGACAGTGAGAGGTAAGAATATTTGCTTTTGTAGAGGAAAAGCCATTTCTGTACAGATGTTCATCTGTCTTTAGTGGTTAAGGATAGTTGTGTTTGAAAAGCAGGAACAGATAAAATGAATCAGTTCTCAAAATCTTGTCTATCCTCTTTTATTTTTGTGCTTGGAAAATTGAGGTAATTTACATGCAGCACAATGCTCAGATATTAAGTATAACCACTAACCAGATCAAGGTGAGATATAATGCATTTTACTTTACCTCAAAAGTTTCTTCTTGCTCCCTTCTAATCAATAAGACTCTCTCCCAAGAGGTAACTATTTTTCCTGACTTCTACCAAGATAAATTAACTTTATCTGTTTTTGAACTTCATAGTTCAAGATGGTTTAGTTCTCCAATTATTACTTTTAAAATCCTGCCCACATCATCAATCCAAATTTGTTTAGATGTCACAGTATACCAGGCAGAATGCTTCAAACTCACCATGTTCTCTCCCCTATATTGGATTTCCTGTCAGTATCATAATCAAAAGTGGATCACTTGTGCTTCGGTTAAATGATTCTGAGCTCAAATGGAAAGGCTGTGAAACAGTTAATCCTGGTAGAATGGAGCACCCTGGCCGATGCTGGAGTCAGAACTCAGCAGCAGGTGACCCTGGGGAGTGGAGTTATGGGCACTTTTCCGAATCTGGGCCACCGGAACAGAGAATACACTGTGGATCTGATTCCAGAAATGGAGTATATGGTGAGGCCAGCATTATGGGAATAGGACAAGAGCCCATATTAGAATCAGCGAGCAGCAGCATGAATGTGATATGCCTCAGAATTAGGGCCTTTAGGCCTGCCTGTATCCATTTCTTCTCCGAACATTGAAGTTAGTCCTTCTGCCTGTGAGGGTTAGTACCAGCCTGCAGATGGAGATCCAGTTCTGGGAGACACCATGTAAATGTTAGAAAAAAGTAGCACTCTCTTTCCCAGAGAACCTGCAAAATAAAGGCTGGCTCCCTACAGGGCAGATTCACCCCAATTGCCAGGCCCATGCCTTGACAGGCTGGAGCTGCCAGCGCTCCACCAGATGCACCCTGAGTTTCAGACAGCCAGAACTCAGCACAAACTGCTTCATCAGCCTCCCCTTCCTGCATTCCCACCTTGAATAAACAGCCATGTGCAGACAGTGAGAAAGCAAGCCTGGAGGACTAGCTCGTCAGGGCTCTCGTCTGAGCTCTGTCACTAACTTTGCGACTCTGGACAAATTGCTTTACTCCTCCAACTCTCAGTTTCTCAATCTGTTGCAGAGGAACATAATAGTCCTTACCTTATGGGTTAAATGAGTTCATCTGTGCAAGTGGCTAGCTGCCCTCTTGGTCCCCTTTTACACTGGATGGAAAAGAAAAAAAGAGCCTCTTTCAACTATTGGCCTTCACAATTCAGCTAAAAGACTCTACTCAGAGACCTGCCCTGATCCCACCAGCCTGTTCATGGTGCCTCCCTATTTTTAAAATTTTATTAATTATTTTTAGAGATAGGGTCTTACCCTCTTGCCTAGTCTGGAGTGCAGTGGCATGATGATAGCTCACTGCACACTTGATCTCCTGGACTCAAGATATCTTCCTGCTTCAGCCTCCTGGGGATCAGGGACTATAGGAATGCACCACCATGCCCAGCTAATTAAAAAAAAATTTTTTTTTTTTTGTAGAGATAAGATCTTACTATGTTGCCCAGGCTGGTCTCAAATACCTGGGCTTAAGCAATCCTCCCTCCTTCGCCTCTCGATGTGCTGGGATTACAGATATAAATCACCATGCACCCAACCCCTTGTTTATTTTAAATAACAAACCATTTCCTTTCTAGCTCTTACTCTGGACAGTATACTACTGAGGCTAGTGATTGCGTCTTTCATGTTCATGGTTCTAGCACCGCTCTGGTGTCTGGCACGTGGCGGGCACACAGGAAATATTTGTCACATACATGAATGAAATCTGTGGTCTGGCAATTATATATCAAACATCATTCATCTGAAGTATTTATTTTTTGGTATAGCATTCATGTTCAAGTTTATTTTGTAGGGAAGGTATGAGTTTCAGCGAATCCTTCACATTTACCTGTCGAGCTCCCCTAGCTATCTTAAACTGGCTTGACAATCAACACCAACACAGAATTACTATTTATGAAATGATTCTCTGTTGGAAGGCTTGCAGTGACACTGTGAAAATAGCTATAATTTAGCAATTGAGTAGCATTTGCCTTAGTGAAGGAGTAAGTGGTAATAATAACCTTAGTTCTGACTGATACCACAGAAACTGTCAGATCTCTGGGATGAAGATTTACAGAGAAGACTGGCCATTAATTTCACATTATGCTTTAGCCCTTTTTATGATATATAACAGTTAAGGTTCAGACTATAAGCCCCAATGCTTGAGAAATGAGGCTTGCAAGATAGGAAACACTCCCACCTGCCCGAAATGTAACTACTAGATTCTGCTGTTATTATTAGATTATTAATATTGTGACCAAAAAAGTGCCTCTGTGCATGCCTCCCACTAGTGATGGAAGTAAGTTGAAAGTTGCAGGGACTTCCTGTAATGTTACTAGCAGTCTTCACCCATCTTCCTAGCTCTTCCTAAGGTCCTGTCTAACTAAAACATACACACATGTCATCTATGTACACCAACAGTGTAAATTCTTAAAAGGAACTGTAAGAGAGGAGAAAGACTTTTTTTCTCAACCTTCATCAATTCTCAGTTGGAACAGATCCCTGTAACAAAAGACAGATTCACAACAGAAAAACAAGCGGAAGTTTATTAACATACATATTTAAATGTACAGGGGAGACACCCAGGGAATGATAGTTCTCAGAGAGGTGGCTTTGAGTTCCAGTTTATATGGCATTTTCAACAAAGAACAGTAAATGTTTAGAGAAGTGACAGGACAAGGAAGAGGGCTTTGCATCTCCAGCGGGAGTAATGTGGGGAAAAGCAAATAACTGGCAGAAAAAGGCTGGTTAGTTGAGCTTGTTAACGTAGATTGCTCTGGTGCAATCTTCACACCCATAAGGGTCTAAAATTGTCTTCATTGGTTAACCTTTGTTCCCCCTGTTAGAGAGAGGAAGTGAGATTTTTTGACTTTGTAAATCTATGTCCTGCTTTAAGCCACATAGACAGAAGACAGAGAACTTTCCCGCATCTGCTGTTCCTTCTCCTTCTTCTTCTTTTCCTTCTTCCTCCTCCTCTTCTTTCTCTTCCTCTTCTTTCTCTTCCTCCTCCCCTACCCCACTCCTCCTCTTCTTTCTCTTCCTCCTCCCCTGCCCCACTCCTCCTCTTCTTTCTCTTCCTCCTCCCCTGCCCCACTCCTCCTCTTCTTTCTTCTTCTTTTTTCTTTTTAGAGGCAGCATCTCACTCTGTGCCCCAGGCTGGAGTGCAGTGGAACAATTATAGTTCACTCCAGTCTTGAACTCCTGGTCTCAGGCGATTCTCCCACCTCAGTCTCCCAAGTAGTTAGGACTACAGGTGTGCACCACCACGCTCAGCTAATTTCTAATTTTTTTTTCTTTTTTTTCTTTTTGATAGAGATGGAGTCTTGCTGTTTTGCCTAAGCTGGTTTCAAATTCCTGGCCTCAAGTGATTCTCTCTCCTTGGCCTCCCAAAGTGCTGGAATTACAGACATGAGCCATGGCACCCAATTTGCATCTGCTTCTTAAATGCCATCAGTTGAATGATCTTTATGCCAAACAGGAATATTTTGGGGTCTTCCACAAAACAAAACGGCTCATCCTTAAACTCATAAAACTACAAGCAAGTGTTAATACAGCAACCCTCCCTGACTCCATGACTGTGGCATTATAGAGTTGATATCCTAACCGTCTTTGTTCCAGAGTTCTGTTTCCCATGCTACTTTATTCAGGCACACACACCAATACTTCAGAACATGTATAATCATCCGTGCTTCAGGGAAGTTTGAGGAATCACTGTTTAAAAAATTATTTAACACATCTTGATGTAATAATCCTCACAGCTCATGATTGTTATCCTGGGCACACAACATTGGATAGAAATAAAAATTATGTGTATTTCCTTTTTACATATATATATATATATATATTTTTTTTTTTTGAGATAGGGTCTCACTTTGATGCTCAGGCTGGAGTGCAGTGGTGCAATCTCAACTTCGTGGGCTCGGGTGATTCTCCTACTTCAGCCTCCTGAGTCGCTGGGACTACAAGCATGTGCCACCATACCCAGCTACTTTTTGTAGAGATGGGGTTTCACTATATTTCCTAGGCTGGTCTTGAACTCCTGGGCTCAAGTGATCCACCCACCTCAGCCTTTCAAAGTGCTGGGGTTACAGGTGTGAGCCACTGTGCCTGGACCAATGTTTAGTTCTTAAATAAGATATAGGGAACTAGGAGAGATTTTACAAATTTAATCTTGGTACTGATACAGCGCTGATGACTGGAGGAACACCAGGGTCCTTGGTCTTGCTTCAGCAGGATTAATATCACAGACACACGTGGAGTGGTTTTGAGGAGTGAAAAGTTTAATAGGCAAAAAAGAAGGAAGAAAGAAGAGAACAGCTCCCCTATACAGAGACAAAGGAGGGGGGCTTGGAACAAAGAGAAACCTTGTGTGCGGCAGAAAGGCGGTCTATTATATTGGGAGGCTGAAGGAGGTGGTGTCTGGTTTGCATAAGGCCCAGGGGATTAGTTTAACGAGGTGTGTCATTCACATTGCCCTGAAAAACCTGGCCCTCCCACCTTAGCCCTTTGCTATGCAAATGCGGGTCGCCATGATGTTTTGAACACATGCTGTTATGTCGGGGTGGCCATGACATTTGGCACACCTGGTGACAAGGAGAAGATGGCGGGAATCGCCATGTTGGGTAGACCTAGTTTCTATTTGCTGGTATTTGCACATCAAAGCTTGCTGGCCTGGCTCTTTAAGCCGCCTTTCTGTTAGTTTCCACTGAGAAACTTTACCCTATCTAGCTGCCTAAAAATTATTTCTTAATAACTCCTGTATTAAGTACCAGGATACAAGCTTTTCTAGAAAAGGATACAGAAAATGAAGAGAGCTCATGGAATCAAGCAGGCAGTTCCTTTTCCGCATTGCTGTGATAAGCCATTAACACCAATCCATTCTAACCTATAATTATTGGGAATTCTTTGTTGCAGCCAGTCTCTTTATCCATGAACTCCTTAGTTTATCTGCTAATTACCTGTTTTTGAAATGACTGGAGATTTTGTTTATTAAAGTTTGCCATAGGTACATTTTTAGAAAGTGTATTGCTTTTCCTATTTGTAATCAGCAGTACTCTGGTAACTGCTGGGCTTGAAGTGGTAATGCTAGCTATAATATTTGGAGCACCTCCTGTAAACCAGGAAATTTACATATGTTGTATTTATTCTATTCTTAGAAAGCCTTGCAAGAGGGATCTTTTATCCTGACTTTCCAGAGTAGAAACCAGGTGTTCTTAGAAGCTGAGCAACTTGCCTGAGGTTAACCCTCAGTTGGAATTCAACCTCAGGCTGGCCTCCTCCCTAGAACCTCCGCTTTTCCTATCTACCATTTCCTGCTGTGGGATGATCTATTTGGAAAGAACACACATTGTTGAAATACAGTGGTTATGAAGGGGCTTGTTTTACATGTTCCTTCTGAAATCCTATAGAATGTAGTTGAATGTTTATGTTGCTGCTTCGGTAATGCTTCAGGTGTGAAGATGCAGTTCGGGTTATTCCTCTACCTTTGCACCTTCTTCTTACCAACTTTAATTTTGTTGCTACAGATTTGGGTTACTTTAGATTTCCTAGCAATCACAAAATCGCCATAGGGTATTCACTTCAGTCAACACATTACTATTCTGGTATAGGCTTCTCGAAAAAAAATGTTTCTGTAAAAGATCGGTTACCCAAGGGCCAGAACTTAGCAGCAGATCCGGAAGGTCGCAAAGAAATGATTACCATTTAACTCTTCTATCTTTATGATAAAAGTGACAGGAGCTGCTCTTATAGATTCACATGCATGTGTAAATAGCGATGGAGAAAAATTCCGTAACACTCCCAAACTGGAGTGTTTTTTATACCTATTTAATTTTTCAAGAAATAAAATGTCTTACAGGCATTCTTTAATCTTCACATCTCTTGGCTTTTCCCTGTTATTCTGATTAATTGGAATCAATAGTGCAAGTTAATTATATTGGCAAATTAAGTAGAATGTATACTTAATGGTTAATAATCATTATGGGTTCTCATCTTAGCTCCACCACTTACTGCTGTGTAACCTTAGCAAGATCATTAACCTCTCTATGCCTTGTTTTCTCCATCTGCAAAATGGAGGTGGAAAACAATTGCACACATTTCAAAGCTGAGTAGCAAGGTTTAAAAATACAGTAAGCCAAAAAATGGTTGGAACATAGAAATCAATGAATATTAGCTATTTATTATTATATATTGTTGGGAAACCTGCTACAAGTAAAAATACTTCCATCACTCTATTTAGGGAGATAAATATATCATTGAATTCTTCTGAGGCACAGAATAAGCTTTAAAAAGGCAGTAGAATGTGGTATAAATAAAATCAAATATTTCTAAAACGTGAAAACACTTCAATGAATTTCAGCCCAAAAAGTATTGAACCAATATATTTGATCCATAAGCATTTATCATCTTCCAAGGTGTACAAGAAAAATCATAGCAAGCCTTTGCTCAGGCAATTGCAATCTAGCTAGGGAAGACTGACACATTCGAGAAAAGAGAAACACATGATTAAGCACCAGAATGAGAGGAAATCTGCAACAGGCATTCAGTAAAGGACGAGAGCAGGTAAGTCAGACTGGAACAGCCTCAGAAGGACAGCTCTGAGCTGGGAGAATATGGCTGGATAAGAAAAGACTCTTTAGAAAGGGGGCATCATTGTACAAACAAACCAGTGCTTTTCAAACATCAATGGATGCATGAATCGCCTAGCAGGCTTGTTAAAATGCAGAGGCTGTACCAGAGGATGGAGTGGATTCTGCATTCTTTTTTTTTTTTTTTTTTTTGAGATGGAGTCTGGCTCTGTCGCCCAGGCTGGAGTGCAGTGGCGCAATCTTGGCTCACTGCAAGCTCCGCCTCCCGGGTTCACGCCATTCTCCTGCCTCAGCCTCCCGAGTAGCTGGGACTACAGGCGCCCGCCACCACGCCCAGCTAATCTTTTGTATTTTTAGTAGAGACGGGGTTTCACTGTGTTAGCCAGGATGGGCTCGATCTCCTGACCTCGTGATCTGCCCGCCTCTGCCTCCCAAAGTGCTGGGATTACAGGCGTGAGCCACCGTGCCCAGCCGGATTCTGCTTTCTTAACCAGATTTCATGTGATGTTGTAGGAACTATCACCAGCTTTCTGGTGACGTGGAGTCCAATGAGAGAAACAACTTGTGTTTGGGAGACAGCAAGCGGAAGGTGTAGTGTTGAGAATAGTAAGAAGGCTGATTTCAGTAGTCCAAGCACAAAGTGAGAAGGGCCCAAATTGAGATAGCAGCAGTGGCAATGGAAGGAGAGGCATAAAAGACTATTCAAAAGAGGAACAGAAAAATGCGTAACACTTGGCAAAATACACAGGGAAAAGTTAGCAGCCTCAACGATAATGTTTGGGAGATGAATGACGCCATCGGCACAAGCAGGGAAGGTTAAGAGAAGAACTGGGTTGGGAAGAGAGGGGAGTGATGAAGCAGATTTTTGGAAGGTTGAATTTGAGGTAATGCTGAATGAAGCATTCAAGAGGAATATCCAGCGAAAGGCTGGAAATGAATGTGTAGAATGGATCTGTATAGAAGTCATAGCTGAAGTTATAAAGAAAGAATTCTGTCATTCTTTACAGATCAATGAAGAGTGACAGGAGCAGAATGGAGGACAGTATAGTTGGGGACATCTCCATTTGAGATGAGAGAGAGAGAGAGAGAGAGAGGAGACGAGTCCTCACTTGGTGAGAGAGAAGGAGAGGTGAGGACAGAAGGGAAGGACCTAATATATTAGAGTATCCTTGCACTGCTATAAAGGAATACCTGACGCTGGGGAATTTATAAAGAAAAGAGGTTTAATTGGCCTTGGTTCTGCAGACAATACAGGAAGCATGACACTAGCATCTGCTCAGCTTCTTGGGAGGCCTCAGGGAGCTTTTACGCAGAAGGTGAAGTGGAAGCAGACACATCACATGGCTAAAGCAGGAGCAAGAGTGGGGAGAAGGTGCCACACACTTTTAAATGACCACAAGAACTCACTATCATGAAGACAGCACCAGGCCATGACGGATCCGCCCCCATAATTCAAACATCTCCCACTAGGCTCCATGTCCAGCATTGGGGATTGCAATTCAACATGAGATTTGGAAGGGGACAAATATCCAAACTGTATCACCTGGAATTGCAGATTCCTTGCAGATAAAAGTGCCCTTGAGAGTCCCGATGCCTTGTGAATCAAACCAGAGCACAGAGGTTCATTCAGCAAATCCATCAATAGCATTCATTTCAAGGTTTTTCAATTTAAAAATATTATGTATTCATAGGATAAAATTCTGAAAATTTAGAAAATACACAAAAAAGGAAATAAAAATCAAATGTAATTTTATTACTCAGAGAACCTATCTCTTTTTGCTTATATATGTGTTCACACTGTTTTATGCCTTTTCCTTTGCAAACACACATTTTTCACAAATTGGAATCATGCTATCTATACTCTTTTGTGTTTGCTTTTAAAATACAATGTATTTTGAACACTTCCCCCTGACCCGAAGAATTCTATTATAATATACTTTTTCGTAGATATATTCAGTTTGCCTGGCAAAGTTAGCAACTGAAAAAGAACCTGAAAAGGCATTAGCATCAAGTAAAGATTTTGTTCCATTCAGGAACAACCAGAACATATTTTTGGGCTGAGGGGCAAGAACCTATGGAGTGATTGAAGAGAAATATTTGTTGAATGAATGAACAGAAGCTGAAGATGGTGAGAAGGCAGAGAGGGGGAGGTGACAGGAGACCAGGGGTGGTCTTGAGAGGAAGCAGGTATATTTTCTGATGGAACAATATGTATTTGGAGCTAAAGAATTGGGCTGATGAAGAAGAGAATGCTGGATGGTGTTAACATTTGCAATAAATGAATGAGTAAAGACATCTTTTAAGAAATGGGAAAAAGGGAAGTTAATTTTTCGAAAAGAATAGGATATTGGCATTGTTCCTGAGAGCATAAACCTGGAGAATTAAAAACAGATGAGCCCATAATAAACAAATGAGCATTGTGTTATTGCCACATGAACTTAGAGCACTTGGAAATACAAATGATCCCATAGGTGTTGCTGAGAATTAGTGGGTACACAGATTTTATTTAAATGAATTATTCAAACCTGCTTGGTCCTGTTCTCATGCTGCAGGTTCTTAAAATCCTCTGAAAATATACCCAAAGGAGAACTCTTTATTGAATGGTGTAGTTTTGAGGAAGAAGAGATTACTGTGTTTTATTCCTGTGTAATTTTTTTACTTTTATTTTTTCCATAGATGTGTAATACTGGCCTCCTTTCTAGGTGAAGTAAAAGGGCTCAGACTTTTCAGACAAATCCTTTTATGTTATTCAACTCAAAAGTCCTCATTTCTTATTCAGAGACACATAGCAACAGACTTAAATACCAGCTGTTTGGTCTGTTTTTGGGGTTTACTTAGTGTGTAGAAATTATTAATGAGCGTTTCTGTATTTCTGTAATAAAAATTCAGGCTGACAAGAAGTAAACAATGAATCTTTTCCATTCTTGTTTCTCGGTGATTTAAACATATAGTTGTGTGTTTGTTTTTACTGTATACTCAGGCTGATACTATAGTCATGATAGAAGAATATTTCCAGAATAATTTATCCTATAAGTGTCAGTCAAAACCATCAGTTGTAGCCTGTCTAACACTGACCTTGGATGTAGGAGATGCCTGTTCTATTCTAAGCTCTGCAACCAAATAGCCCTGGGGTTTTGAGAACGTTATGGATCTTCACTTGTGGCTTTGCTAAAAGAACTGGTTTGACTTTGATTATTTTTATGGTCCCAATCTAGGTCCTAAATTTCAAATCTATATTTAAATTTTCATAGCAGTACATCAGAATAATTAATACTTGTAATAATTGTGGTTGTAGATTGCCCACCTTGATGCTACTGTGCAGATTATACCAGGGTGCAAGGGAAAATGACCACTGGAATGAACCCTCAAGTGGCTTCAAGGATAACGTTGCTACTGCGGGTGTTGGTGTCTTAGAAAGCTAACCAGTGGTTTTAAAGGTCACCTATGCAAAGTTATTCATATTATGAATACGTGTTTTTCCCTACCAGATAATCTTTATGACGCCACTGAATATAACTGAAAAAGATCACACGGTACTCAATAATTCTAGGAAATGGTCATGCTGTACTAAAGGAAATTAAGGCAACAAGAGCAATTATTAGAATCACAGCAGTGAGGTGGAGAAGAAGGCTGAAATGACATTTTCAATTTAGAAATTCTATTTATAATCACTGGAACTTTCCAATACTGTTCAGCTTTGGACTAACATGTTTTGGACATATTCTCGGCTTCAAAGTAAATTTATCTGAAAACGCTTATGTAATTCTGTTCATTCATTTGAGCTTATGCAGTACTTCAGGGAAAACAAGCTGACTTTTTTTTTTGAGAAAAATCTAAAGATATCTTCCCAGTATATTAAAGAATAGCTAGATCTATGAGTTACATATAGTGACTTACTGACAACATGATTCATTTCAAACAAAGTTCTTAGTGAGGCAAATCTAAGTAATTCTAGATTACAATCTATATTTGAATATATGTCTATTTAGAATTTCTCTGGAACAAATGCTGTTTCTGCTGTTAGTAGGAAAATAGGCACCCTTTTTATTCCAGAAAGACAGTTATTGAGAGAAAAGGCATCAGGTGATTAGAATCCTGTTTTTTTAATACACCATTGTAACAAGGAATTTCATGTAATCAATCAGTGAAATATACTGACAACTCTTCCATCTATTAAGGAGCAGGGGACCAGCTGTGTATTCTCCCAGATTACTTCATAAACACTTAATAACACATTCTATCATCTGGCTATTTGCTTTACAACTAGTTGGTCTGAATCTGATTTGCAACTGTGCCAGGATATTTCAGTCACATCTGTGAAAACAAAGTGCCATTGTCTCACAAAATAATAAAAGAAAGCAAAAAGTATACCAGAAATGAATGTTTTACCATTTTATGATTTTAGGATAACAAGGAAAGCTCCTCTGTTGAACTTATTTAGAAGAAATTGAAATAAGATGTAGTGCATAATTTGCTTATCAAGTTATTATTGTACATGCTTGCTGGAAACTCCCATGGCAAAATGTGTAAACAAATAAAAGCAACTAATTTTTTTCAGTTTGTCAGTCTAGCTGCTCCAGAGAGATTGCTCTCCAACTAGTCAGCCCATCAGGAAATAGACATGGAGCAGAGGTAGAAAGACTTACACACTTTCTATTTATTTCTACATCAGAGGAATGTGGGCTTTCCTGTTATTATTCATATTTGATATCTGCAAACTGTGGAAATGGCTGGCCTCTTAATATCTTGTTGAAGAACAACAGCAACAACAAATGCACAAAGTCATTGTCATTTGCGTCACAAAACTTTCCTTTGATTCTTTTTTTTTTTTTTTTTTGAGACGGAGTCTTTCTCTGTCCCCCAGGCTGGAGTGCAGTGGCACGATCTTGGCTCACTGCAAGCTCCGCCTCCCAGGTTCACACCATTCTCCTGCCTCAGCCTCCCGAGTAGCTGGGACTACAGGCGCCCGCCAACACGCCCGGCTAATTTTTTGTATTTTTAGTAGAGACGGGGTTTCACCGTGTTAGCCAGGATGGTCTCGATCTCCTGACCTCGTGATCCGCCCGCCTCGGCCTCCCAAAGTGCTGGGATTACAGGCTTGAGCCACTGCACCCAGCCTCCTTTGATTCTTTGGGTTAAGAAGCCCAGTAGAAGCAAAAGTTTCAGAACCTTTTACACCTCTTGGAATTTACATAATTTAACCATCTACAAATTAAATTATTAAACAGTATTAAAGGCAGGGTTCCCAGAGTAAATGATGCATCTTTGCCATTCATTTCGTTTGTCCCATTCAGTTAAATTCAACCAATAGGAAAACCCAGACTAAAACAATAATAGAAAATTACTGCAAATTAGTCAGCTGGACTTGAGAGGCACACTGTAAAAACATGTCTCATCTATTTTCCTTTGTGAGTCTAAACTACTTTTCCAATTACTTGGTGAGCCCTCTCCAGCTTTACAAGGACTGTTAAGAGAGAATCTAATTAGAGATCTCTTCACTGAAGTACCTAGAGGGTCATTTTGCCAGGAGCAAAAAAAAGTTCTGCTGCTCATGAGTCATGTTTGAGGAACAGTTAGGAAGTGGGCTGCCAAATGGAATGAAGATCTCCATGTTCTCCTCAAATAGTCTCAGCCTAGGGAGTAAAACACATGAGGACGCTTGGTACATACGTAGGGTGGAAGTCCAGCAAATCAGAAGTGTTAGAATCTAGTACTTCAAAAAATTTTTCACATTTGAAAGTTTTTCCCTTTCCCTCCCCAATGATTCTAGTTGGAAATTAAATCCAATTCTTTTTTTTTTTTTTTTTTTTGAGACAGGGTCTTGCTCCATTGCCCAGACTGCAGTGTGGTGGCTTGACCACAGCTCACTGCAACCTCCACCTCCCAGGCTCAAGGGATCCTCCCACCTCAGCCTCCTGAGTAGCTGAGACTACAGGTGCACACCATACCTGGCTAATTTTTGTATTTTTGGTGGAGACAGGGTTTTACCATGTCCAACTCCTGAGCTCAAGCGATCCTCCCATTTCAGCCTTCCAAATCCAACTCTAAAACAGGTACTGAGCACCTACTGTGCAAAGCACATCATGGTGGATACAAAGTAGCAGAAGCCTACTCTGATTTTAAGGAGTGTTAGAAACAAAATGCTTGTTCCTCTGTGTGGCGAAGAAATAGCACTCGAACATAAATTTAATTTTCTCAGCAAGGCAAGTTTTACTTCTGGAGAAGGGTGCAACTCGTGGATGCAGTAGTGGGAAGTGCGCACTTGGACGAGGGAGGGGAGGGGGTTGTTGTTCCTGACGCAGGTAGCCGCTACTGCTGCGTCGTTCCAGTATCGGCTAGGGTTGGAGTGCACAGCCTAAGCTAATTCCGACTGGCTATTTTAAAGAGAGCAGGGGTATGACCTGGAGTGGCAGGGTGAGTAGTTTGGCGGGAGGGGTGGTTACAGAACGGGTAACTCAGGATGATTCAGGTCAGAGCAAGTGACCAGGGGAACAGATGTGAACTACTGATTAGAACTGGCGGGAAAGTTATTTACTGAAACTAGAGGCAAGGGGGTGAAGAGAACCAGAAAGTTAAACCTTAAAACGGAGAATCAAAGAATAAAACTTAAAGTATAAAAAAAAAAAAAGAGAGAGAGCTGAACATAGTGACATACTGATTCTTTGAAAAGAAACTTGGAGTTCACTATATCTAACAGGAGCATGCAGTCAAATGAAGGAGTGTTTCTTTAAAGGAATGCAGAGGACAGTGACTAATCATTGACCAGTAGGACGCACCTAAAATTCCTTGCAATATTCTCCCTAAATATCTGAGTGTTCCAGTCACATTCATCGTCTTCCATCGTACATGTCCCGCTGACACACACAGATTTGCACCCTGGAAACTTGACTTGCCTTCTCTTCTGGGGGACAGACTAAGCCTGTCTTGCTTTCCACCATACCTCCAGTATTTAGTAGAGGCATTCAATACACATTTGATAATTAAATGAATGAAATCGTTTATAAGCCATGCAGATTTGATTTTGAAAACCACTTTCAAGTGTATAATTCAATGGTATTAAGTACATTTACAATGTTGTGCAAACATCACTACTATCCGTTTCTGGAACTTTTTCATCATCACAAAAAAAACTTTGTACCCAAAGCAAAAAGTCCGTATTTCCCCCATCCCCAGGCCCCTGTTCACCTCTATGCTATATTCTGTCTACCTAATTTGACTATTCTGGGTACCTAATGCAACTGGAATCATACAATATTTGTCCTTTTGTGCCTGGCTTCATCAGAGCTTCATTTCTTCTTATGGCTGCATAATATTCCATTGTGTATATATACCACATTTTGTGTATCAACTCATCCATCAGTAGACACTTGGGCTGCTTCCACCTTTGGCTTAATGTGAATGAAGCTGCTATGAACGTTGGTGTACTAGACTCTGCTTTCAATTCTTTTGGGTATATACCTAGAAGTGGAATTGTTGGATTATATGTTTAACTTTTTGAGGAACCACCAAACTGTTTTCCAAAGCGGCGGAATCATTTTACATGCCCCCCAGCAAGACAAGAGAGCTCCAGTTTCTCTATATCTATATCCCTACCAACACTTGTTATTTTCTTTTCTATTCTTTTGGATTATAGTCATCCTAATGAGCGTGAAGTACTATTTTGTTATGATTTTGATTTGCAGTTCCCTAATGCAAAGGTGTTACAATGTTAAGTATCTTTTCATGGTTCTTATTATTCTTTAGAGAAATACCTATTCAACAGATTTGATCTTTTAATGATAGTTATAGTTTTACTTGTTTCTAAGGAGTAAAATCTTGGGCAAGTCAGGTGAAACTTTGGTTATCTCTGTGTTGCCTGTGGGGGAATGTTCTGGGTAAGATGAAAGTCTGTTCCACTGTAGAAACATCTGTTGTTTTTGCCTATATTGCACCCATTGCCCCTTCTAGTAACATACTCTGATTTGGCTTTTGCTTTGAGGAATATTTCTTTCATTGTATATCATCTTGGTTGCCCTGTCAATCAAGATAACAACCCTCTCAGCCCAATAAATAGTCATGTGGTCAAGGCTAGGTCAATCCGATATTCTCCCTGGAATTTAGACTCTGTACTGAACAACCCAAAGGATTTGTCTGAAGTTGATTCATCCTGATTTACTGGTTTTCTATTGCTACTGTAACAACTTACTACAAACTTGGTGGCTTACAAAAACATGACAATAAATATTGCCTTATATTAATAATTCTGAAGGTCAGACTTTGGACAGGAGTTTCACAGAGCTAATATTGAGATGTTGGCAGGGCTGTGAGGAGAAGCTGTTTCCTTGTCTTTTCCAGCTTCTAAAGGCCTCCTACTTTCCTTGGCCCCTTTCTGAAATCTTTTCATAGTGCCCCTCTCTGATGCTGCTCCCATCATCACCTTTCCTCTGACTCTGCTTGCCTGCTCCCGTTTCCACTTTTAAAGACTCTTGTGATAAAATTGAGCCCACCTGGGAATCCACGCTACTCTCTCTGCTTTAAGATCAGATGAGTAGCAATCTTGATTCCATCTGCAACCTTAATCACTCTTTGTTATGTAATATGAAGTATTCACAGGTCCTAGGGAATAGGATGTAAGCATCTTTGAGGAGGGCCATTGTTTTGCCTTGAAAAGTCTGTTACTAGCTCCTTCCCATACCTCAGGAGTGCCCTGGTTGTCATCCTGAGGACTGGTTTTTGGAATTCTTTTCTGATTCTGTAAACTACTTTGCATTTTTTCCAATAAACTTACTCTTTTTTGCTTAATTTAGCTAGAATTTACTCCTTTTGCTTTTGAAAAAAGAACCCAAATTGATATACACGCTTGTTAGTCTCTCTGGCTGATAAATAAGGCAGCTAATAAAAGAGCCGATTTCAGCCTTATTCTCCCTCTGTACTTGCTTCCTTTCTGATAGAGGATTCCAGTAAGACAAGGCAGTGCAGAAACTTGTGGCTTAGAATCGTGTACCCTTTAGCAAAAAGATCCAAGGGAGATATTTAGAAATGAGGCTTTCTACATTAAGTTGATGAAGAAGGCTGCAGCTCACTGCACCTCTCTTATAAGTAACAATGAACAGTTCTTGATGCTGTTTGTTCACGCAGGAAGGAAGCACTGCGTAAGAAATATTCAAAACCAAGAGCAGAATATACAAGAAAGTAGGAGTTTCTGTTTGTGTATCTACTGTGTAAAAAAAGACATAAACCATAAAAATTGAGTCCTACAAACTAGTATTGTCTTGAATCTTACCTGTTTTTACTCTTATCTGCTTATTTGTGGGACTAATGTAGCCATTTAGTTTTTTAAAGAAAATAATGTTAACATAATTTATCATTTTTCATCCCTTCAATTTTATCCTACCTATGTGTATATATTTAAATGTGATTCTTACAGTGAGCACATAGTTGCATTTTGCTTTTTAGAAATCTAATCTGACAATTTCTGCCTTTTAATTGGAATATTTAGACCATTTATTTATACTTAATGTGAATGTTGATATGAATACGTTTAAGTCTCTCTTGCTGTTTGTTTTCTATTTCTGATGGGAAATCATCTATCTTCCATCTCTTTTTCCTCTCTATGTAATGTGTTACTTTGAAGATTTTCTCTTTGTCAGTTTTTTATTATTTATTTATTCATTTTTTTTTTGAGACAGAGTTTTGCTCTTACTGCCTAGGCTGGAGTGCAGTGGTGTGATCTTGGCTCACTGCAACCTCCGCCTCCCCGGTTCAAGTGATTCTCCTGTCTCAGCCTCCCGAGTAGCTGGGATTACAAGTGTGTGCCACTATGCCTGGCTAATTTTGTGTTATTAGTAGAGATGGAGTTTCACCATGTTGGTCAGGCTGGTCTTGAACTCCTGACCTTAGGTGATCCACCCTCCTCGGCCTCCCAAAGTGCTGGGATTACAGGCATGAGCCACTGCATCTGGCCTCTTTATCAGTGGTTTAGACTGATAGTTTATAAATAGTTTTGACTGGATGTTGTTTTCTTCATGTTTCCTCTGCTTGGGATTTGTTGAGATATTAGACGTGTTGGTTTATAGTTTTTATCAAATTTGGCAAAATGTTTGGCAGTTATTATTTTTTATTTTGAAAAAAATTTATTTTTTAGAGCAGTTTTAGGTTTACGGTAAAACCGAGAGGAAGGTATGGAGATTTCCCACATACCTCCTGCCTAAACACATGCATAGCCTCCCCCATTATCAACATCCCTCACCAGAGTGGTACATCTGTTACAATTGATGAACCTACATTGACACATAATTGTTACCCAAAGTCTGTAGTTTACATGAGGGTTCACTCTTGCTGTTTTATATTCTACGGGTTTGGACAAATGTATAATGACATGTGTCCACCATTACAGTACCATACCCAGTATTTTCACTGCCCTAAATCTTCTCTGTGCACTGCCTATTCATTCCTCCCTCACCCCCTACTTCTGGAAACCATGGATCTTTTCACTGTTCTATAGTTTTAACTTTTGCAGAATTTCATCTACTTGGAAACAGACAGTATGTAGCCTTTCTAGTTTAACTTTTTTTCGTTTAGTAATGTGCATTTAAGGTTTCTCCATGTCTTTTCATGGCTTGATAGCTCATTTCTTTTTAGTGCTGAATAATATTTTATTGCCTGGATGTACCATAGTTTATCCATTCACCTGCTGAAGGGCATCTTAATTACTTCCAAGTTTTGGCAATTATGAATAAAGCTGATAAAAACATCCATGTGCAAGTTTTTGTGTGGATATGTGTTCAGTTCCTTTCGGTAAGTACTAAAGAGTGCAATTGCTGTATTGTATTGTAAGAGTATTTTTAGTTTTGTAAGAAACTGCTAAAATGTTTTTCCCAAGTGGTTGTACCATTTTTCATTCCCACAAGAAATGAAGGAGAGTTCCTATTGCTCCATATCCTCATCTGTCTTTTGTGGTGTCAGTGTTCTGGATTTTGGCCATTCTAACAGATATGTGGTGGTATCTTATTGTTGTTTTAATATGCATTTGTCTGATGATATATATTGTGCTGTATCTTTTCATATGCTTATTTTCCATCTGCGTATCTTTTATGGTGGTGTGTCCGTTAACGTCTTTCAACCATTTTTAAATCATGTTGTTTTCTTGTGGTTTTAAGATTTTGCATATTTAGGATAAAGGTCTTTAATCAGATATGTCCTTTGCAAATATTTTATTCTAGTCTATGACTGGTCTTTTTCACCTCTTCATGTTGTCTTTCACTAAGTAGAAATTTTTAATTTTAGTGAAGTCTAATTTAATTTATCAGTTCTTTCTTTCACAGATTATGCATTTGGTGTTGTATGTGAAAGGTCATTGCCAAATTCAAGATTGTCTGGATTTTCTTCTATGTTATCTTCTAGGAGTTTTAAAGTTTTGCCTTTTACATTTAGGTCTGTGATCCATTTTGAGTTAATTTTTGTGAAGAGTGTAAGGCTTGTTTCTAGATTCATTTTTTTTTTTGCATGTAAATGTCCAGTTGTTTCAGCACCTTTTGTTGAAAAGATTATTTTTTCTTCATCGTATTGCCTTTGTTCTTTGTCAAAAACTGGTTGACTATATTTATATGGGTCTACTTCTGAGTTCTCTATTCTGTTCCATTCATCTACTTGTCTATTTTTTGCCACTATCACTGTTTGGATTCCTTTCATTTTATAGTAGTGTAGTATCAGTCCTGCAACTTTATTATTCTCATTTAATATTGTGTTGGCTATTCTGAGTCTTTGCCCCTTTATGTAAACTTTAGAATCAGTGTCTTAGAATCTACAGAATAACTTGCTGGAATTTTGACTAAGCTCACATTGAACTTATGTATCAATTTGGGAAGAGCTGACATCTTGACAATATTGAGTCTTTCTACCCATGAACATGGAATAGCTCCCGATTTATTTCATTCTTTTTTTTTAAACAAAGTTTTATGGTGTTTCTCATATAGAGTGTGTGTATATTTTGTTAGATTTATTTACTTTTTTCTTTTCTTTCTTTTTTGTTTTTGAGATGGAGTTTAGCTCTGTCACCCAGGCTGGAGTGCAGTGGCACAATCTTGGCTCACTGCAATCTCTGCCTCCTGGGTTCAAGCAATTCTCCTGCCTTGGCCTCCTGAGTAGCTGAGATTACAGGCACATGCCACCATGCCAAGCTAATTTTTGTGTTTTTAGTAAAATGGGGTTTCACCATGTTGGCCAGTGCTGGGATTACAATGTGAGCCACTGTGCCTGGCCGATATTTTGTAGATTTATTTTTAAGTATTTTATTTTTAAGGGGATGGTAATGTAAATGGTACTGAGCTTTTAATTTCAAATTCCACTTGTTCATGCAAGTATGTAGGAAAGTGATTAACTTTTGTATATTAACCATTGGTTAAAAAAAACTTCAGCCGGGTGCAGTGGCTCATGCCTGTAATCCCAGCACTTTGGGAGGCCGAGGCGGGCAGATCACGAGGTCAGGAGATCGAGACCATCCTGGCTAACATGGTGAAACCCCGTCTCTATTAAAAATACAAAAAAAAAATTAGCTGGGCGTGGTGGTGGGCGCCTGTAGTCCCAGCTACGTGGAAGGCTGAGGCAGGAGAATGGCGTGAACCCCAGGGGGCGGAGCCTGCAGTGAGCCGAGATCGCGCCACTGCACTCCAGCCTGGGTGAAAGAGCCAGACTCCTTCTCAAAAAAAAAAAAAAAAAAAAAACAAAAAAACTTCAGTCAAATTAAATTTAAAAGGGTTTATTTGAGCAAAGAACAATTTGTGAATCAGGCAGCCTCCTGAGCCAGAGTGGGCTCAGAGAATCCAGCACAGCCACGTGGTAGAAGATTTATTGATGAAAAAGGAAAATAATGTACATAAAATGGAAGTGAGGTACAGAAACAGCTAGATTGGTTACAGCTTGGCGTTTGCCTTATTTGGTCACAGTTTGAACAGCTGGCCACATTTGATTGGCCAAAACCTGGCAATTGGCACAAAAGTAGTCTATAGTCTGTTTACATCTCTACTTATTATAGTTCACGTACAGAGAAACCTTTAGGTTGAACTTAAAATATGTAAGGAGACAGCTTTAGGCTAAATTTGATTTAACACCGTGCATCCTGAAACCTTGCTATAATTGTGTCTTGGGTCTCGGTTTTAATAAATGAATTGTTTTGGATTTTCTACATAGATAATTATGTCATCTGCAAACAAAGTTTTATATTTTCCTTCCTTATCAGTATATCTTTTATTTTTTATTTAAAAATTAATTTAATTGACACATAATAATTATACGTATTTATGTGGTACCTAGTGGTTTCAATACTTGTCTCTAATCTGTATAGTGATCAGATCAGGGAAGTTACCGTATCCATCATCTCAAGCATTTACCATTTTTTTGTCTTGGGAAAATGCAATATCCTCCTTTTAGCTATTTAAAACTATAAATTATTGTTAACTATAGTCATTCTATGGTGCTTTGGAACACTAGAACATATTTCTCCTATCTAGTCATAATTTTGTTTCCTTCAGCCAATCTCTTTCTATCATCCTCTCCCCATTTCCCTTCCAAGCCTCTACTATGCTCTTTTGTACTTTTTACGTCTATGAGAGCTGCTTTAAGCTTTCACATATGAGTGAGAACATTCAGTGTTTATGTTCCTGGCTTATGTCACTTAACATAATGGCCTCCAGTTTCATCTTTGTTACCACAAATGACAAGATTTCATTCCTTTTATGGCTGAATAGTTTTCCATTGTGTGTATATACTACATTTTCTTTATTCATTCATGTGTTGTTGGACACCTATGTTGATTCCATATCTTGGCTATTGTGAATACTGCTGCAATAAACACTGGAGTGCAGATCTCTTTTATACACTGTTTCTTTTCCTTTGGGTAAATGTCCAGTAGTGGGATTGGTGGATCCTATGGTGGTTCTATTTGTGGTTTTTTGAGAAACTGCTATACTGTTCTCCATAGTGGCTGTATTAGCTTGCATTCTCACCAATAGTGTCTGAGTTCCCTTTTCTCCACATCCTCACCAGCATTTGTTATTTTTTGTCTTTTTGATAGTTGGCATCCTAACTATGGTGAGATAATATCTCACTGTGGTCTTGTCTGTGTTTCCCTGATGATTAGTCATGTTGAACGTTTTTCACATATTTCTTGGCCACTTGTATGTCTTCTTTTAAGAAATATCTGTTCCAGATCAATAACAAGCTCTGAAACTGAATCAGTAATAAATAGCCTACCAACAAAAAAAGCACAGGACCAGACAGATTCACAGCCAAATTCTACCAGATGTACAAAGAAAAGCTGGTACCATTTCTACTGACACTATTCCAAAAATTGAGGAGGAGGGACTCCTCCTTAACTCATTCTATGAGGCCAGCATCATCCTGATACTAAAACCTGGTAGAGACACAACAACAAAAAAGAAAACTTTAGGCCAATATCCTTGATGAGCTTTAATGCAAAACTCCTCAACAAAATACTAGCAAACCGAATTCAGTGGCACATTAAAAAGCTAATCCACCATGATCAACTAGGCTTTACCCTGGGATACGAGGTTGGTTCAACCTATGCAAATCACAAATGCAATTCATCATATAACATAAACAGAACTAAAGACAAAAACCACATGATTATCTCAATAGATGCAAAAAAGGATTTTGATAAAATTCAACATCCTTTCATGTTAAAAACTCTCAACATACTAGGTACTGAAGGAACATATATCAAAATAATAAGAGCCATTTTTGACAAACCCACAGTTAACCTCATACTGAGTGGGCAAAAGCCGGAAGCATTCCTCTTGAAAACCAGCACAAGACAAGGATGCCCTCTTTCACCAATCCTATTTAGCATAGTATTGGAAGTCCTGGCCAGTGCAATCTGGAAAGATAAAGAAATCAAGCACATCCAAATAGGAAGAGAGGAAGTCAAACTATCCCTGACTGCAGACCACATGATTCTATATCTAGAAAATCCCACAGTCTCAAAGCTCCTTAAGCTGATAAACAATTTCAGCAAAGTTTCTGGATACAAAATCAACATACAAAAATTACCAACATTTCTATACACCAACAACAGTCAAGCTGAGAGCCAAATCAAGAAGGCAATCCCATTCACAATTGCCCCTAAAAGAATAAAATACCTAGGAATACAGGTAACTAGTGAGGTGAAAGATCTCTACAATGAGGATTACAAAACACTCTTCAAAAGAAATCAGAGAGGACACAAAACAAATAGAAAAACATTTCATGCTTATGGATAGGAAGAATTGATATCATTAAAATAGCCATATTGCCCAAAGCAATTTACAGATTCAATGCTGTTCTTATCAAGCTACCAATGACATTCTTCATGGAATTAGAAAAAACTATTTTAAAATTCATATGAAACCAAAAAAGAGTTCAAATAGCCAAGGCAATCCTAAGCAAAAAGAACAAAGCTGGAGGCATCATGCTACCGGGCTTCAAACTATACTACACGGCTACAATAACCAAAGCAGCACAGTACTGGTTCAAAAACAGTCACATAGACAGATTCAGGATCATCACGGCAGACAGGAGGCAGAAGTAGATTGCAGCTCTGTCTCAGATGGACAGAGCAGCGTGTGGAGGCTCACATCGTGAATTTTAGCTTCAGAAAAACTGCAGGAATAAACCAGTATAAACTGCTCCTGCAGGACCTGGGAGACACCCCAAATATTTTGAGTGCCCAATCTGTGGAAGTGGGAAAGGAAGATCGTTTGCCCCTGAACACAATCCCCCACTGGGGAAACTGAAGGTCTAGTTTTTAGGAGAAGTTTCCAACCTTACCTGGAGCTGAGTCAACTTAGAGAGCCAAGCAAAATACAGGGGTAGAGGAAGCAGCGGGAAAGGCCTTGGGAGCTTGCTGGGTCCCCAAGCAGGCCATTCTTGCCTGGCACCACAGGGAACCTCTGGGAGAGTGGCCACAGGCATGGGGAAAATGGCACAAGGAGAAGAAAGTCTCCAGCTGAACTTTGTAACAATTTGAACCGGGTGAGAAGCCTTCTGGCCAGAACTCAGGGGAGGGCATGAATCTGGTGTGCAGACACCATAGATGGGGGAAGAACTAAAGCTAAAGCCCTTTTCTTTCACAGCTGGGAAGCAGGTAGCCTGGGGCAAGTTCTCAGCCCTGCTTGCCCACTGCCTGGAAACAGACTCGGTGCTGTTGGAGGGGGCATGGTGGGAGTGAGACTGGGGCCCTGTGAATTGCATGAGAGCTGGGTGGAGGCCCTTGACTGCCAGCTTTACTCCACTTCCCTGACAACCTGCATGACTCAGCAGATGCAGCCATAATCTTCCTAAGTACACAACTCTATTGACCTGAGAACCTCATCCCCATCCCCCACAGTAGCCTCAGCAAGACCTGCCCAAGGAGAGTCTGCGCTCAGACATAACTAGCCCTGCCCCCACCTGATGGTCCTTCCCTACCCACCCTGGTAACTGAAGACAAAAGGCATATACTTTTGCGAGTTCTAGGGCCCTTCCCACCACCTGTTCCTCTCCATACTACCATAGCTGATGTTCTCTGGAAAGCGCCACCTCCTGGCAGGAGGCCTACCAGCACAAAAATAAAACATTAAACATCCAAAACTAAGAACCCTCACAGGGTCCATTTTACATCCCTGCCACCTCCACCGGAACAGGCGTTGGTATCCGTGGCTGAGAGACCCACAGATGGTTCACATCACAAGACTCTGTACAGACAACCCCTGGTACCAGGGCAGAGCCACGTAAACTTGCTGGGTGGCTAGATCCAGAAGAGAGACAACAATCACTGCAGCTCAGCTCTCAGGAAGCCACATCCGTAGGAAAAGCGGGAGAGTACTATATCAGGGGAACACCCCATGAGACAAAAGAATCTGAACAACAACCTTCAGCCCTAGACCTTCCCTCTGACAGAGGCTACCCAAATGAGAAGAAACCAGAGAACTAACTCTGGTAATATGACAAAATAAGGCTCTTTAACATCACCCCAAAATCACACTAGTTCACCAGCAATGGATCCAAACCAAGAAGAAATCCCTGATTTACCTGAAAAAGGATTCAGGAGGTAAACTGAAACATGTGCGAGTTTGCTCCAATCTTTGCCTCATGTAGGGATCAAGGACCACGGAAAAGATTATTAAAAAAAAAATATATATATATATATATATATATATAGTCCTTCCCCCTTCTGGGCAGGACAATTATTCCCACTCATTTCTAGGCCTTCAGGCAGTACTCGGGAGTAACCCCAGCCAATTGCCCTCAATTTCCAAAGAGCTAGTGGAAAACAGTCGCTGCAAGACTGTAAGAGAAAGAGAAGAAAAAAAAAAAATGAAAGCGACCCAGGTTCCTTAAGCAAACCGGTGGTGGCGGTCAGGCTTCTCCACAAGGAAACCCCTTAGTTTCACTGGCCATGGCCAGAAACCTGTAGTTGCTTCCATGTTTAGGCGCTACCCACCAAGGGCCCCAGGTTGGAAAGGAAAAGAGATTCCCCTGTATGGAGCAGAAAGGAAAAGGAGAAAGGAGAATAAATTCCAAATTTTGGGCTTACCTCTTCCTCCTGGCTGACTCGCCAAGGTATGTTAACGGTGGAGGGTATCTAGGTTCTTGGCATCTTGAAGAAAGAACTGGACAAAATGCACAAACACAGCAAGGAAGGAATAAAAAGATTTATTGAAAATGAAAGTATACTCCACAGTGTGGGAGCGGGCCGAGCATAGGGGCTAAAAGGCCCTGTTACAGAGTTTTTGTGAATTTAAATACCCTCTACTTGGGGTATGCCCTATGTAAATGAAGACAATGAAATAAAGTTACAAAGTTATTTACATGGTGTGTGCCCTATGGAGAGGATATTTCCTGTTGTAGCTGAAGTGTGAATTGGCCTTATGTTCCCTGCCTCCAGACTTTATTTTCCTGCCTCACCACTACAAAAACTGCTAAAAGGAGCTCTAAATCTTAGAAACAAATCTTGGAAACAGATTAAAACAGAACCTCTTTAAAGCATAAATATCACAGGACCTATAAAACATAAATACAATTTAAAAAGCAAAAACAATAAAGAAAAAAACAAGGTACACAGGCAACAAATAGCACAATGAATGGAATGGTACCACACATCTCAACAGTAACACTGAATGTAAATGGCTTAAATGCTCCACTTAAAAGATACAGAACTACAGAATGGATAAGAATTCATCAACCAAGTATCTGCTGCATTTAATAGACTCACCTCGCACATAACGACTCACATAAACTTAAAGGGGTGGAAAAAGGCATTCCAGGCAAATGGACACCAAAAGTGAGCAGGGGTAGCTATTCTTATACCAGACAGACAAAACAAACTTTAAAGCAACAGCAGTTAAAAAAGACAAGAGGGACATTATATAATGGTAAAAGGCCTTATCCAGCAGGAAAATATCACAATCTTAAACAAATATGCACTTAATACCAGAGCTCCTAAATTTATAAAATAGTTACTAATAGACCTAAGAATTGAGATAGACAGCAACACAAAAATAGCGGGGGACTTCAACACTCCACTGACAACACTAGACAGGTCATCAAGACAGTCAGCAAAGAAGCAATGAATTTAAATATACCTTGGAACAAATGGACTTAACAGATACATACAGAACATTTCATCCAACAACCACAGAATGCACATTCTATTCAACAGTGCATGGAACTTTCTCCAAGATAGACCATATGATAGGCCACAAAACGAGCCTCAATAAATTTAAGAAAATTGAAATTATATCAAACACTCTCTCAAATCACAGTGGAATAAAGCTGGAAATCAACTCCAAAAGGGACCTTCAAAACCGTGTAAATATATGGAAATTAAATAACGTGCTCCTGAATGATCACTGGGTCAAAAATAAAATCAAGATGGAAATTAAAAAATTCTTAGAATGGAATGACATTAATGAAACAAGCTATCAAAACCTTTGGGATACAGCAAAGGCTGTTAGGAGGAAAGTTCATAGCCCTAAACACCTATGTCAAAAAGACCACAAACAGACATTCTAGGGTCACACCTTGTTCGAGAAACAAGAACAAATCAAACCCAAACCCAGCAGAAGAAAGGAAATAACCAAGATCAGAGCAGAACTAAATAGAATTGAAACAAAAAAGTACAAAAGAGAAATAAGACAAAAACTGGTTCTTTGAAAAGATAAATAAAATTGATAGACCATTAGCAAGATTAACCAAGAAAAGAGGAGAGAAAATCCAAATAATCTAAATATGAAATGAAACGGGAGATATTACAACTGACACCGCAGAAATACAAAAGATCATTCAAGGCTACTATGAACACCATTATGCACATAAACAAGAAAACCTAGAAAAGATGAATAAATTCCTGGAAAAATACAACCCTCCTATCTTAAATCAGAAAGAATTATATACCCTGAACAGACCAATAACACGTAGTGAGATTGAAATGGTAATTTAAAAATTACCAACAAAAAAAGCCCAGGACCAGATGGATTCACAGCAATAGTCTACCAGACATTCAAAGAAGAATTTGTACCAATCCTTTTGACACTATTCCACAAGAGAGAGAAAGAGGGAACTCTCCCTAAATCATTTTATGAAGCCAGCATCACCCTAATACCAAAACCAAGAAAGGACATAATCAAAAAAGAAAACTACAGACCAATATTTTTGATGAACTTGGTGCAAAAATTCTTAACAAAATTCTAGCTAACTGAATCCAAAATCATATCAAAAAATCCACCATGATCAAGTGGGTTTCACAGTAGGGATGCAGGGATGGTTTAACATATGCAAGTCAATAAATGTGATGCACCACATAAGCAGAATTAAAAACAAAAATCACACGATCATCTCAACAGATGCAGAAAGAGCATTTGTCTAAATCCAGCATCCTTTGTGATTAAAACTCCCAGGAAAATTGGCATACAAAGGGCATACCTCAATGTAATAAAAGCCATCTATGACAAACCCACAGCCAACATAATGATGAATGGGGAAAAATTGAAAGCATTCCCCCCTGAGAACTGGAACAAGACAAGGATGCCCACTCTCACCACTCCTCTTTAACATAGTACTGGAGGTCCTAGCCACAGCAATCAGACAAGAGAAAGAAATCAAGGGCATCCAAATCAGTAAAAAGGAAGTCAAACTGTCACTGTTTGCTGACTATATGATCGTTTACCTAGAAAACCCTAAAGACTCCTCCAGAAAGTTCCTAGGACTGATAAAAGAATTCAGCAAAGTTTCCAGATACAAGATTAATGTACACAAATCAGTAGCTCTCCTATGCACCAACAGTGATCAAGTGGAGAATCAAATCAAGAACTCAACTCCTTTTACAATAGCTGCAAAAAAAAAAAAACCCCCCAAAAAAACAAAACAAAAACTTAGGAATATACCTAACCAAGGAGGCAAAAGACCTCTACAAAGAAAACTACAAAACACTGCTGAAAGAAATCATAGATGACACAAACAAATGGAAACACATCCCATGCTAAGGGATGGGTAGAATCAATATTGTCAAAATGACCACATTACCAAAAACAATCTACAAATTCCATGCAACTCCCATTAAACTACCACCATCATTCTTCACAGAATTAGAGAAAACAATTCTAAAATTCATATGGAACCAAAAAAGATCCCACATAGCCAAAGCAAGACTAAGTAAAAATAACAAATCTGGAGGCATCACATTATCTGACTTGAAGCTATACTATAAGGCCATAGTCAGCAAAACAGTATGGTATTGGCATAAAAATAGGCACATAGGCCAATGGGACAGACTAGAGAACCTAGAAATAAACCCAAATACTTACAGCCAACTGACCTTTGACAAAGCAAATGAAAACTTAAAGTGGGGAAATGACATCCTTTTCAACCAATGGTGCTGGGATAATTGGCTAGCCTCATGTAGGAGAATGAAACTGAATCCTCGTCTCTCACTTTATACAAAAATCAACTCAAGATGGATTAAGGACTTAAATCTAAGATTCTGGAAGATGACATTGGAAAAACCTTCTAGACACTGGCTTAGGCAAAGATTTCATGACCAAGAACCCAAAAGCAAATGCAATAAAAACAAAGATAAATAGATGGGACTTAATTAAACTTAAGCGCTTTTGCATGGTAAAAGGAATAGTCAGTAGAGTAAACAGACAACCCACAGACTGGAAGAAAATCTTCACAATCTATACATCTGACAAAGGACTAATATCAAGAATCTACAACGAACTCAAACAGATCAGCAAATAAAAAACAAAAATTCCCATCCAAACGTGGGCTAAGGACATGAATAAACAATTCTCAAAAGAAGATATACAAATGGCCAACAAATATATGAAACAGTGCTCAGCATCACTAGTGATCAGGGAAATGCAAATCAAAACTCAATGCGATACCACCTTACTCCTGCAAGAATGGCCATAATCAAAAACTCAAAAAACAGTAGATGTTGGCATGGATGTGGTGATCAAGGAACACTTCTACACTGCTGGTGGGAATGGAAACTAGTACAGCCACTATGGAAAACAGTGTGGAGATTCCTTAAATAACTAAAGGTAGAAATACCACTGGATCCAGCAATCCCACTACTAGGTACCTACTCAGAGGAAAAGAAATCATTATACAAAAAAGATACTTGCACATACATGTTTATAGCACCATGATTCACAATTGCAAAATTGTGGAACCAACCCAAATGCCCAACAATCGATGAGTGGATAAAGAAACTGTAGTATATATACATATATACAATGGAATACTACTCAGCCATAAAAAGGAATGAATTAACGGCATTTCCAGTGACCCGGATGAGATTGGAGACTATTATTCTATGTGAAGTAACTCAGGAATGGAAAACCAAACATTGTATGTTCTCACTGATATGTGGGAGCTAAGCTATGAGGACACAAAGGCATAAAAATAATACAATGGACTTTGGGGACTTAGGGGAAAGGGTGGGAAGGGGGTGAGGGATAAAAGACAACAAATAGGGTGCAGCGTACACTGCTGGGATGATGGGTGCACCAAAATCTCACAAATCACCACTAAAGAATTTACTTATGTAACCAAACACCATCTGTACCCCAAAAACCTATGGAAAAACAAAAAACTAAAAACAGTCATATAGACCAATGGAATGGAATAGAGAACCCAGAAATAAGGCTGCACACCTACAGCCATCTGACACTTGACAAAGCTGACAAAAACAAGCTATGGGGGAAAGATTCCCTATTCAGTAAATGGTGCTGGGATAACTGGTTAGCCATTAGTAGAAGTCTGAAACTGGATCCCGTCCTTACGCCATATACAAAAATCAACTCAAGATGGATTAAACACTTAAATGTAAAACCCCAAACCATAAAAGCCCTGGAAGACAACCTAGGCAATACCATTCTGGACATAGGAACGGGCAAAGATTTCATGACGAAGATGTCAAAAGCAATCGCAACAAAGCAAAAATTGCCAAATGGGATCTAATTAAACTTAAAAGTTTCTGCATAGCAAAAGAAACTATCAACAGAGGAAACAGACAACCTATAGAATGAGAGAAAATATTTGCAAACTATGCCTCTGACAAAAATCTAATATCCAACATCTATGAAGAACTTAAACAAATTTACAAGAAAAAAAAAACCTCATTAAAAAGTGGGCAAAGGACATGAACAGACTCTTTTCAAAAGAAGACATACATGCGGCCAACATTCATATGAAGAAAAGCTCATCACTATCATTAGAGAAACGCAAATCAAAACCACAATGAGATACTATCTCACACCAGTCACAATGGCTATTATTAAAAAGTCAAAAAATAACAGGTGCTGGCAAGGCTGTGGAGAAAAGGGAACACTTATACACTGTTGGTGGGAGTGTAAATTAGTTCAACCATTGTCGAAAGCAGTGTGGTGATTCCTCAAAAAGCTAAACACAGAACTACCATTTGACCCAGCAATCCCATTATGAGGTATATACCCAAAGGAATTTAAATTGTTCTATTTCAAAGACACATGCACATATATGTTCATTGCAGCACTATACACAATAGCAAAGACATGGAATCAACCTAAATGTCCACTGATGGTAGACTGAATAAAGAGATGTGGTACTTATACACCATGGAATATTATGCAGTCGTAAAAAAGAATGGGATCATGTCCTTTGCAGGAACATGAATGGAGCTGGAGGCCATTATCCTTAGCAAGCTAACATAGGAACAGAAAATCAAATACCACATGTTCTCACATATAAGTGGGAGCTAAACGATGAGAACACATGGACACAAACAGAGGAACAACAGACAGAGGCCTACTTGAGGGTGAAGCATAGGTGGAGAGGGAGGATCAGAAAAAATAACAATTGGACACGAGGCTTAGTACCTGGGTGATGA
The DNA here is from genome assembly GCF_028878055.3 of Symphalangus syndactylus. Classification (NCBI taxonomy): domain Eukaryota; kingdom Metazoa; phylum Chordata; class Mammalia; order Primates; family Hylobatidae; genus Symphalangus; species Symphalangus syndactylus. Next base: position 68,141,642 of record NC_072423.2, on the reverse strand, counting down.
AAGAATCTGTAAACCAAACCCCCATGATACGATACAAGTTTACCTATATAACAAACCTGCACATGTACTCCTGAACCAAAAAAAGTTAAAAAAGATTAAAAGTAAAAAAAAAAAAAGTGTCTGTTCAGATCATTCTGATTTTTTTTCTTTTTTGCTTGTTTTGAGTGAATGAGTAAATCTGGTCTGTGCTACCCTATTTTGCTTGTAGGCAAAAAACTTACTTATCTCTAAGTGAAAATTTTTGAATATTGGGCTTACAAAGGTTTTGCTAATTTATGACTTGATGATTCTTGCTAACTCATATTAATGGGAATATTGCTGCTTCTTACTGGTAGATAAAATCTCAGGTATTTTACCCAATCCTCTTAGAATCATTAAAGAAAAATACCAATAAGAATATATTTGAGATAGAACAACAACGAATGACTTATTTTTTCTGGTAATCAACTTTTAAAAGTGTAGTAGAGAAATGTTGAGAATGATGAGTTGATATTGAAAACTGGGGCATCTTTACATGTGCTGGGGCCTTTAGGAGAGGAAAACATTATTTATTTATTTTTGTAATAAAGATACAGAAACCTGAGCAAGAGGGAACCTGCTCTGGTCCCTGTGCTTTTGAGGGACTCCCTGTCACCTTTCTGGTCACACTTCTCATTAAGGAGAAGGAGTCTGTGGGTCCAGGCAGCCTGCAACCTCTCATTTACCATATTCTAGGTCCCCATGACCCTAGAATCCTTTACACACATAGCCCTGAGATTGCTTGTAGAGCCTGTGTGGGCCTCCTACCTCCACTGGCCTCCCAGGGTGGACCACAGCTCTGACGTGCACGTTTGAGGCCTGGGCGGAGGCCAATCTCCTACTCACATGGCCCTGAGATGGCTTCTAGGGCCTGTATGGGCTGCTTACCTCTACTGACCTCCCAGGGGTGGACTACAGCTCTGATGTGCACATTTTAGGCTTGAGAGGAGGCCAAAAGCCTGTAGACAGAACTTGAACTTGAGGGTATCATATGCATGCTAGGGAGATATTTCATTTAAAAATCAATATAAATATATATGTACAGTTTTTTTCCTCATGATGCAAATAGTGGAGGAGCAGGCAAGTGTCTGGTCTTCCCACACCACTGTATCCTACCGTGAGAACCTGAGAATTCTAAATTCAAACGAGGCCTGCCATGTTGTTATAAAAATATATTTGCAGACCAGGCGCCGTGGCTCACGCCTGTAATCCCAGCACTTTGGGAGGCCGAGGCAGGCGGATCACGAGGTCAAGAGATCGAGACCATCCTGGCTAACACGGTGAAACCCTGTCTCTACTAAAAATAAAAAAAACATTAGCCAGGTGTTGTGGTGGGTGCCTGTAGTCCCAGCTACTCAGGAGGCTGAGGCAGGAGAATGGCGTGAACCCGGGAGGCGGAGTTTGCAGTGAGCCGAGATTGCGCCAGTGCACTCCAGCCTGGAAGACAGAGCGAGACTCCATCTCAAAAAAAAAAAAAAAAAGGTTTGCAAATGTAGGGTGATGGAAGCTATTTTGTTAAATGTTTTGCTAGTTATAATTATAACTTTAAGATATTTAGACATATGGAAATGAGCTTCCATTTGTACCCTTGCCTTGGACTCCTCAAGCATTAGGTGTGGCCCTGCTCAGAATAACAAGCGATTTTCCAGAGCTCCCTGTCAATAAAGAATTGCAGGAAAGAAAATGAATGGACCCTCTAGTGCTCTTTTTCTCTGGCCATTCATGAGGGATAACTGTGACTAGTGGGATCTGTAGCCCAAAGCCTGATCTGTCATGTTTAGTGATTGGGTAACCTCTCCTTAGTAGAGAGCTTTTCCCTGAGAAGATTTTGTAAAATAAGATTTTAATGTGCTTCGAAACTTGGTCCAATCAATAGATGTCTGCTATGTTTTCACCGGAAACATGAAAGAAGAAGGGGGCTAGAATAAGGGGTGCTACAACCAATGAATAATACTACTTGTCACTTCAGGAGGTTTGAAGTGACTTTTTCTGTGTGTTTTGGCCATTTTGCAAAAGACAGCTCTTCGTTTTAGCAAAAATGGTTATGCTAGTTTCGTTGTTTAGTTAGTTGTTTGCATTAAAGTTGCTAAAAAATTTAGAGCACTTAATAATCCAGTGCATGAAACCATCTGATAAAATCTACATAAATATATATGCATAGTTTTTTCCCCTTTGAATGACTTATTGCTTATTCTTAGCACGACACATACTTCCTTATCAAACAAGAGGGTCTCATTAAATTTTACCCACAGTCCAAAACTTCAAATGTCTCACCAAAGTTTTAAAATTGAAAACTAACAAGGACAGCACCATACAGGCCTAAAATAATTGTTAATATCAAACGTAATTCGTTTCTGAGATTTTGATCCCAGTTAGCTTATTATTCTGTTGAAATGTGAAAACAGAGCATGATTAATAATAAGTTTTTGACAACATTTAAGTACTTAAAAACAACCTTAAAAATGTGTGTGTGGAAATATCAGGGTCTTTCAGGTCAAGGGAATGAGTTTAAAATGGCATTATAGAATTTGGCATCAGTGGACCTAGCCAGGGTTCAGACTTCACGATCAACTTCCCTCTGACCTCAGTTTCTCTTTCTGCAGATAATAAATGCAACCTATTTTGTAGGGTTGATTGAAAGATGAAATACAACAATTGTTTACAAAGTACCTGTAAATTCTAAAATTTTCATTACAGTATACAAGTGTTAAGCCTTAATAATGCTGCTTCCTTGGGCGAGGAAGGGAGAAGGAAAAAACTTATAATAAGCATCATCTGTGCGACTGGCCTGCGCTTGGCCTATGTCACAACAATCCCAAGAGACAGGGATTGTTTTCCTTATTTTACTATTGAAGAGACTGAGAGATAGAGGAATCTGCCGAGGACCACAGATTTCATCAATCTGTGCCTGACGCCGGAGCTTGCATGTTCTCCGGCAACATCACTTGGTAATTTATATTTTTATGTGTTACCTTTGCACGGAGTACATTCAAGAGAAATATATTTCCTTTTTCCCTTTTTTCTTTCCAATATATGCAGGGTCACAAAAACCTTTTCAGAGTAGACTGAGTCTTAAAGGATGAATCCATTACCAAGCAGACAGAAAGTGAGAAAAAAGTTCAAGGAGAAGGAAAATCATTTGCAAATTCCAAGACTCGGGCATGTTGTTCTCAAGGGATTGCTGTCAATTTAGCCTGACTAGTGCTGGTGTTCTGTCTTTGTGTGAGGAAGGGGAGGGAAGTAGAAGTGGGAGTTTTAGGAGATGAAGCTCCAAAGGCGGGAGGAGCTAGAAGGTCAGGAAGGGACATGTGAGCCACATTAAGGACTTGGGAATGGATTCTGTTGGGGATGGGGAGCCCTCATGGGTTCCTCCAATTCTTAGGGAGAATAAATTATTCAATCATGCATTAAAAAGGTATTATGGGGTGATGTTAGTTACTTTACTATCAATTCTCACCAAATGGATGTTTTAAACTTACAATATTTGACCTAGAAAAAGCATAGAAAATGCAATTTCCAGTCGGGCGTGGTGGCTCATGCCTGTAATCCCAGCACTTTGGGAGGCCAAGGTGGCTGGATCACAAGGTCAGGAGTTCGAGACCAGCCTGACCAACATGATGAAACCCTGTCTGTACTAAAAATATAAAATTAACCGAGTGTGGTGGTGTATGCCTGTAATCCCAGCTGCTGGGGAGGCTGAGGCAAGGGAATAGCTTGAACTCGGGAGGCGGAGGTTGTGGTGAGCCCAGATGGTGCCATTGCACTCCAGCCTGGCAACAAGAGCAAAACTCCCTCTCAAAAAAAAAAAAAAAAAAAAAAAAGAAAAAAAAGAATGCAATTTCCCCTGAAGCTCTCTGTGGGAATGCCCTATGCCCAATTATAAGATTTCCAGCCCAGTACTCACTGTCTAGTCTCTACTAAACTGTCCCAGTGTCTCTTAGTATTCACTTTGAGCTTTCTGCTGAGAGTGAACCTCAAACTCATTTTCTGATACCATAGTCCCCTTTTGCAGTCAACTCTGATTTACTTCAGAATGCCTTTGTTTTAGTAATTTCGTTTGAATTCACACTGGCAAAAATGGAACACTTTGGCATGAAATAAAAGTTAGAAATCATCCTTTTCTCAGTGGAAATGTATTCTGACCACTGGAAATAAATGTGAACAGCTGAAGACCGGTGCGATGGCTCACACCTGTAATTCTGGCACTTTCAGAGGCTGAGGCGGATGGATCACTTGAGCTCAGGAGTTCAAGGCCAGCCTGGCCAACATGGTGAAATCCTGTCTTTACAAAAAATACAGAAAAATGAGTCAGGCTTGGTGGCTTATAGTCCCAGCTACTTGGGGGGGCTGAGGTGGGATAATCACTTGAGCCAAGGAGGCGAGGTTGCAGTGAGCCCAGATTGCACCACTGCTCTCCAGCATGGGTGACAGAGTGAGACCCTGTGTCAAAAGAAAAAGAAAAAGAAAAAAAAAATGTGAACAGCTGTAGAGTCCAGTTGAGCAGGGGATCTGTAGCATGCTCGAAGGCCTGAGAGATGGAACATAAAAACACATACGGCCAACCATATATTAAAATAGAACTCTGACCCATGACCTGCAGCAGCAACCCGGAAGGCCAAAACCGTGCACCCTGCACCAACCAGCCCAGGAAGCCAAACCACAACCCCTGTAGCAATTGGCTCAACACAGCAAGGGCTTGGTCAATAACCGACAGCCTTCCTAATGTTTCTCTCCACTTCAAACGTGAGACCACACAAAGAAAGTCAAATACGCTCCCCTGACCAAGCACATAGGATGCCTACTTCTAGTAAGTCGCCCTCAGCTTTCCCACACCAACGGCCTCTGCTCAGCATGTACCTGAAGCCTTCCTTATTTCCAGGATGAAGCTTTTCAACTCCTCTGCCTGCTTTTGAGTCTCTGTCAAATGCAAGTGACTGTGGCCGACTCCCATGCTACAGCAAGCTCTGAATAAACAGCTTTGCTTGTTCTCATCTGGGCAGCCTTCATTTATTTCCAAAGGTTCTTTTAGTAAATGAGTATTTGCTGACCAGGTGCGTGGTTCTAGGGAACAGGAATTGTCACTGCAATCTCCCTGGTTAGAATATTTTGCATTAACATCTGATGGGATTCTTTAAACTTAGGTTTTATTATGGCAACAAAAAAGATGAAACACAAATGAATTTGTACTTTGATTTGAACTATATATGTTTATCAAACCAGGTGACAAGATGAAAAATACTTACATGTGTATACAAAACTACAATGACAACTTGATGTGTATATGGCATTAACTCCAGTTCTCCTTCACTAGGGGATTAGTGGAATTGTTAAATCTGCCCTGTTCTGTCTTGATTCTCTTTGTTCTTTAATCTCATCTGTGTTTTGGTCTGACCTTATGCTATTCTCAGATGCTCTCTGTCAAAATGCTGCTCTGCTGACTTTTGCTTAAGAATACTTTACTTGAGAATGGTAATGACGATGGGGTTATGGAACTGGAAAAAAACAACAACAAAAACCTTATTGCTCGCTTTGCCTAAAAAAAAAAATCTTCCTCACTGTGCAAAAGTAACTGACAATATCTCTTCTCTGGTTCTATTAACTGGTTAAATTCTGGGATTTTTTTTTTTTTTTTTTGAGACAGAGTCTCACTCTGTTGCCCAGGCTGGAGTGCAATGGTGCAATCTCAGCTCACTGCAACTTCCACCTCCTGGGTTCAAGTAATTCTCATGCCTCAGCCTCGTGAGTAGCTGGGATTACAAGCATGTGCCACCATACCTGGCTAGTTTTTGTGTTTTTGGTAGAGACAGCGTTTCACCATGTTGGCAAGGCTGGTCTTGAACTCCCGACCTCAGGTGATCTGCTTGTCTTGGCCTCCCAAAGTGCCAGGATTACTGGCGTGAACCACCACGCTTGGCCAGAATTCCAGGATTTAAAAAATCTTTTAAATGTCCACTTTTTATGGGTTGTCATATGGCTGCTTCATTTCTCAGGGGTTCATAGCTTCCTTAAACTATTTTGCCTTTTCATTCCCTCCTTTTAACTCCACTCCCTCTAGGGCTTCTTTCCACGAGTCTTTTCTTCTTCTCTCCTATAACTGCATTATAAGCAGATGTTGATGCCAGAATTTCATATTCTCACATGTGGTAAAAAAGGGTCAGTGTTTGCAATAGGCTATTCCACTTGACATAAGGCTGACAATTCTAAAACAATTAAAAACTGAAGAAGGCATTTGCCAGAAGTTTACAATGTGTTATTATCCTGTAGTCTTGATAATGAAAATGCGGTTGGTACTTTTGGCTGTTGAGTAGTTTTTTTTTGGTTTTGATTAATGTTTTAAAAGGCATATTTTCTCTTTTTAAAGATGAGACCTCTGCGAGGGTGAGGATTGTATCTTACAAGATTAAATGTACAGCAGAATTGCTAAGAATATAGTGGAGGTATGCTTGGTCTTCTCAACACATTTCCTTTGACGAATCACCGTTTACCCATACATTTTTTTTTGTGTGAGAACTTTATTCCTTATGCCTTTATTCCGAACCAACCAGCATGTCTCCCTGACCCTCTCCATCATCCCAGCCACAGGAAAAACACATGACCAGCCACCAACAATCACAGCCCCTCTGTCCCTTGCATTAGGGACTGGCCCAAGGCCCACCCTGGAGGACAGGTGGAATTGGGTGGTTGCCCAGCAGCTCCCAAGTACAAGCCCCTGTCATCTCTTCAGATGTATATCCATGGTGCCCAGTGCATCACTAGGCTCACAGTCAATGCCCCAGGAATGTTTAGAGAATGAATCTTGGAAATGACTGAATGCCGTGAGGGCACTGGAAGTCTCCTTCCCTGGCACCAAGTATTTCTTTCTTCCCCTCATTCTCATGTCTTCCTGTACTGTCATTTACATTGCTCCTTTGAATTGGCATTTTTTCCTAGAAAGTCTCGGTGTAGAGACAAATACATTGCTTAGGAAAAGATTCACCTTTATATTCTCTTTCCCCTGTTGTTGACTGACCAAAGGGGCCCCAACTGCTGGGCTTGGAACTCTGGCTGCCTGTTGGAGACTCCACTGTGGGCCCAGCACTGTCCTACTGGGGGAAGAGCCGCACTGTCTTCCCCCAGCACCTGGCCAAGCTGCAGAGTCTGCTGGTGTCCTGTTCCGCGTCCACACTGGAGATCACACATCAAACTGGAGATTAAATCCATCTGTGGCTACCTTCACTCACATCACAGATAAAATCTCTTTGAAAATTAAAAAAAAAAAACTATTTAAAAAGAAATATTCTTTTTTTTTTTTTTTTTAGATGGAGTCTCACTCTGTCACCAGGCTGGAGTGCAGTGGTGCGATCTCGGCTCACTGCAACCTCCACCTCCCGGGTTCAAGTGATTCTCCTGCCTCAGCCTCCCGAGTAACTGGGACTACAGGTGTGTGCCACCAAGCCCAGCTATTTTTTGTATTTTTAGTAGAGATGAGGTTTCAGCATGCTGACCAGGATGGTCTCAATCTCTTGACCTCGTGATCCACCTGCCTTGGCCTCCCAAAGAGCTGGGATTACAGGCAAAAGGGAATATTCTTTTAACATATAAATGTACTTTTGATAATTTCTTATTAACTTCCTACTGAGCCTAATTTCAAGAGGACCTATTTTAATTTTAACTTGTCTCTCATGCATTCTGATAGGGATTACAAGGCTGAAAGATAGTCTAGAAGTATGGAGGGGTGAGAGGGTATGGGGTGTGTGTGTTGCTGGAGAGAAAAATTAATATCTGAAGTCAGAGGCTCTTGTCATCCTTCATCTGCGCACAGATTCTCAGTGTCTTCCACAGTACATAGCATAGAGCTGGTGCTCAGTGATGAGGCACAATAAGTGAACAAGACCACCATTGACCCAGTATTATGCCAGGCACTTTTAAAAGCAGCTTTATTGAGATATAACTGATATACAAATAGCTGCATATATTGGATGTATGCAATGTGATAAGTTAGGACGTATGCATACATCCTTGATACCATCACGACAATCAAGGTAGTAAATATATCCACCACCCCCAAAAGTTTCTTTGTGAGCCTTTCATTTTTCCTTTTTTGTGATAAGAACACTTAACATAAGGTCTACTCTCTTAAATTTTTAAATGCAGAATACTGTATTGTTAACTATAGGCACTTATTCATTTTGTATAACTTTATGCATATGTATAAAATAGATATTTACAATGAAATATTAATCAGCCTTAAAAAAGAAGAAAATCCTGCCATTTGCAACAACACAGGCGTATTTTCTTCTATTTTTTACTTTTATTTTTTCTGATCATAAAAATAATAGGCCAGGCACAGTGGCTCATGCCTGTAATCCCAGCACTTTGGGAGACCGAGGCGGGCAGATCACAAGGTCAGGAGTTCAAGACCAGCCTGCCCAACAAAGTGAAACCCCATCTCTACTAAAAATAGAAAAATTAGCCGGGCGTGGTGGTGGGCATTTGTGGTCCTAGCTACTTGGAAGGCTGAGGCAGAAGAATTTCTTGAACCCAGGAGACAGAGGTTGCAGTGAGCTGAGATGGCACCACTGCACTTCAGCCTGGGCAACACAGTGAGACTCTGTCTAAAAAAAAAAAAAAAGTAATAATATACATTTGGTATAAAATTAATTATGTATATAATGCACAGAAAGTAATAATTTCCTGTGACTCTCTGTGATAACCACATTAGTATTCTTAGGCTGGTATTAACAATTTTGGAATAAACCTTTCAGAGCATTCAAACTCAATGCAGCAGATTATGCAATGATAGGGCATGGTGAGGACTGTGACATGCTTCCAAATGCACACTCCATCCATGATGCTGAAATTCAAACCTTGCTGAACAATGACCAAACAAAATACACTACTTGGCTGTGTTTGGTCTTGCAGTATTCTGTTTGCAGAACCAATTTAGATAAAATGACATTTAAATTTCTTTGTAAATATAATTTTTCTGGCTCCATAATTTCCAAGTTTTTATGCTGTGATTTACTAAAATATTTCCTTTCTAATATTATTAGGCATTTCTGATTTTCTAACTCTCACAGTGTGCATAAAGCTTTCCCACCTGGATGTATAACAGAAACCTCAACAGCCCCAAACTGAAGTTATCATCATTTCTACTCAAACCCTTCCTTTGCCAGTGTTTTCTGTTTTAGTGTAATAGAGTATAACAGAATATCTGCAAACCCCCAGGTTATCCTCTGTGCTGAGGTGTTTTTTGCAGGGAAGCGTTGGTAGCGGTAGGTGTCTATATTTCTTCTAAATCAACCTATAAAGCTGGCCATTTCTGCATCTTGTTCCCAGTTCTTTCTCTCAGCTGCAGTGACTGCTCTCCACACTTCTACTCCATATTCTTTCTCCCCCATCCATCCAATGCCACTCTCCAAGACCATCACCATGTACAGCAGATTTTAAAACGCAATCAACACTTAAAAATTAAATATTTAGACATCTCTGTTTTAATGTGACCTGGCCTTTCCTGCCACAGAGTATTTGCCACTGGTAGACGTTCCTTTTAGTCCCCATTCACATCTCTGCTCTTTTCCCTATTTACAGACCCTGAAAACACTACCCAATTAGGTTGATATAGTTTGGCTCTGTGTCCCTGCTAAAGTCTCACGCTGAATTGTAATACTCAATGTTGGAGGTCGAGCCTGGTCGGGGGTGGTTGGAACATGGAGGCAGATTTCTCATGAATGGTTTAGCACCATCCCTCTTGGTACTGTCCTCGAGATAGTGAGCGCCTTCTAGTGAGATCTGGTCATTTAAAAGTGTGTGGCACCTCCTCCTTCTCCCTCTTGCTCTTGCTTCTGCCATGCAATTCTTGCCTTCTGCCATGATTGTAAGTTTCCTGAGGCCTCCCCAGAAGTTGAAGCCACTATTCTTCCTGTACAGCCTGCAGAACTTGAGACAATTAAAGCTCTTTTCTTATAAATCACTCAGCCTCTGTGTAATTTATGTGTGTATAGCACTGTGAGAACTGACTAACATCTTAAGGAGTGGAGTTCGTTTTTCTCGTTTTGCCCTCACTCTTTCAGACTCATTAAGTGTAAAGAGTCAGATGCTGTACTAGGCTTGAGGGGGGAGTGTGAATAAGACACCCAGCCTTGACTTTCTGGAGCTCGCACCTACCTCTTTCCTCACTCTTGCCTCTGTCCTTGTTGCCATGGCCCTCTCCTAAGTCATCATACTCTCTTGAACACAACCATAGACTTCTAGGTGGACCCTTGCTTCCAATCTTGCTGCTCTCCAGATTTTTCCTTCTTGTCCTTTCTGCCTTCACTGCTTCAAGGACAATGATTTAAACATGCAAACCTAGCTGGAATCTCTTTTGCAGGGTTCCCAATGCATGTAGCGTCAACATCCATCAAAATTATGTAAATGACTTTTAGAGTGCTCTAGAATCTGCCTTTGTCCACTTACCCAGACTTCTGAATGCTATTCTACACTTGTCTCACTCTAACTAAACTGGTTATCTTTCTGTTTTTTTTTTTTATTTGTATGAATTTAAGGGGCAAAACTGCAATTTTGTTACATGAATATATTGCATAGTGGTGAAGTCTTGGCTTTTCCTGTATCCCATCACCTGAATAATGTACACTGTAGCTATTAAGCAATTTATCATAAACTTTCAACTCCTAAACCCGCCCTACTCTCCCCCAACTCTGAACTGTCCACTGTGGTGCTAGTAGTCTGCACTTCCTTCCACCACATCTTCACCTGGCTCAGACCAGTCCTTCAAAGTTGAAGCATAAACTTGACTTCCTCAGGCACCTCTTCCATTCAAGGTTATATTCTTCTCTAATTAGATGTCCCAATTGAAGTTTATAACTTCAGTTTCATAGCACTCTTCGCACTTAAAATTATTTTCAGAATACTTTCTAGATTTGGAATTTGCCTGGTTTAAGGGTTTAAATCCTGTGTAGACCCTTGTCAAATGCCATCCAAAGTGGTGTTAATTATACTCCTGTCAGGGATGCTATATACTTAAGAAGATTTTTAAAAACTTACATTTGGGCTCAAGATTTTCCTAGATAATCTGTCTCTTGATTTATATTAAAATCTCTTCTTCTTGCTACATTTGATGTATACGATAAGATTTAATATATAGATGTGTTTTATAATATGTTTTCAGAAAGGCAGTTTTTTTTTCTGTGAAGTAAGCTTTGCCTGTCAGTATAGTAAATCAAAATGAAGCATAAGTTTTCATTTAACACACATCATGTCTGTTAAAAATCTTTAAAGTTATTTTTTCACAGACATGATTTGTTATTTATAATCATTGTAAAAATACCATTTAATAACTTTTTTCTATAACGTTTTTATGCTGTTACTCTGCTTCCATAAATATAATCATCAACGACTACTTAATGTAACCTTAATTTAAAATATTATAATATATTACCCTATTGCTGAAAGTTTACATTTTTTACTATTTCATGTGATGCTGAGATAAACATCTTGTTGAATATAGATATTGACAAATTTGTATTCTTGATTTCCTAAAAGTGAGATTGAGAGTTCCAAGTGCGTGGGTATTTTTATTCCCCTTGAGTTATTTTGTCAAATGACTTTCCTAGAAGAAGTGATACAGCATCATTGTGGCTAAAAGCCTGGACCAAGAAATGAGACAGCCCAAGTTTAAACCCTGCTTCACCAACTTTTCAGTTGTGTGCCCCTAGGCAAGCTACTGACCTTGTCTCAGCTTCCTCATCTGTATGATAAGAAGATCAAGATAACTAAAAAAAAGATTTGCGAGGATAAAGTCTTCGTATGTGAAAAGTACTTGGAAAATTCTCAGCTTGGCACTACTAATGTACAAGAATATGAATTTTATTGAATTTGTACGAAAATCAATTTTATTTGAAAAAACTTTTTAAATAAAAAATAATAATTCTTCTTTTGATTTATATTTTTATAATTTTTTTTCCTCTCAAGAAGTTTTTTCAAAAGCTACTTGTATAAAGGTCAATTTCTCAACAGGGAGTAGACAGTGCAGAGGAATTTCTAAAACCCTACTTACAAGTAAGTTGAAAGCAAATCATGCCTTTCTAACCAACTGTTTGTGGAGTAATGTCTAGAGGAACTGTTGGTGGCTTAGACTTTAATGTCTTTTAGATTAAAGAGAGGTCTTGGAAACAATGTGAGAAGATGAAAAAATGGATGTTTTTTTTATTTTGATTTCCACATCTCTTCTTAACTTCTCTCATGAATTTGTGCTTTTACTGTATTATCATTTTTGTGTGCATTTAGCTTTTTTTCCACAAGCTAATTCAAAATAAAAGATCATATAGAGGAGTAATAGAATCACAGTATTCGGTAGTGGAATGTGATAGCTGTTTCAGAATGGTCTGGACTAATGGGGCTATCATGAGACAGGGTGGGTGGGGGAAGAATGGGCGGGGTCAGGGGTCAGTGAAGGGTTAGGAGATGTGGGGCAATTTTTGCTACAAAAGCTCTTCTGATCATCAGTAAATAGGGAAAAATTATGTTACGTCTTAGTTCATTTGTGCTGCTATAACAAACTACCAGACATTGGCTAATTTATGAAGAAAAAAATTATTTTCTCACAGTTCTAGAGGCTGGGAAGTCCAAGATCAAGGTGGCAGCAGGTTTGGTGCCTGGTGGGGCCTAGTCTGTGCTTCTAAGATGTTGCATTTTTTGCTGTGTTCTCAAATGGCAGAAGGCCGAAGGGCAAAAAGGGCCTTGCTAGTTCCCTCCACTTCTTTTTAAGGCACTTATTCCATCCATGAGGGTGAAAATCTCATGGCCTAATCACCTTCTAAAGACCCGTCTTTTAATGCTGTTGCCTTGGAGATTACATTTCAATATGAATTTTGGAGGGACACAAACGTTCAAACCACAGCATGTTACCATTGAAAAGTAAATTTTCAGAAGGTGAAAGCAGTCTAGAAGGTGATTGTCATAGAAATGGACTCAAAGAACAACAAAAAGAAGTCCAATACATCCAAGATAAAAATGAAGAATGAATAGAGAGTATCACAGACTTGTATTAATAGAATGGCAATGTTATGAGGTAGTTTCAAATTGCTATTTAAAATCTTGTGGAAATTTTATTTGAAATGCTCTGATCTATACCTTATGAAACATGTCAATCTGGAAAATACTTACTGAGGCAGTTTGCAAAAGTTTTATGTTACTAAATATTCATTAAGTTAATCTGGAAAAATTTTATGTTCTATGGCATAAATAACAAAGTTAGATATCCAAAGGAGAAATGTTTCAAGTTTCCTGAGATTAAATGGAAAATTAGCTCTGCTATTTAAAACTTAAAGGAGTTTTCACTGCCAGAACCAAGATGTTTTCAGAGCTGGTTTTTTCTTTTTACTCTTCTGTCATACCAAAGAAAAGGCAGGAGTTGCTAGGAGTTGGGTACCAGTGGATGCTAGGCAGAGAACCAAAGTTAATGTGGGAGCTTAGAATGGAGGGGCAAGTTAGGAATTAGAGCAGAAAAGGCACATATTTGGGAGAAGACATGCTTTAAGGGTCACAGCAGATAGTAGGGCAGTAATGAAAGAGATTACACATTATCAAATATTGTCTGTCAGAAGACAATAGATGACAAATTCAGGGCAGGCAAGCCAGTTGCAACAAGGAATCAATGGTTCAGTTGTCACAGGACATCCTGATCCTAGGTTTAGTTTCTGATCCAGCTGAAGGCTCCTACACACTTTCTGCTGATCCTAGGGAGAGCTCAAGTGCAGATAGACCTTTTCTTGGGATATAATTTGAGCATCGTGAGATGGTTATTGAAAATAGGGGAACCATCTCCTAAAGTCTGTATTGTGGCAGATGACCTAGCAGGGGCATTTTGAAAACGAATAGTGCAAGTCCTGAAGTTGAAGAGCTGGGACCAGGGCCTGCAACTGCCATGCACCAGCTATGTGACTTGGAGAAGATTAAGGGCTTTGAGTCTCAGTTGTCCAGTTTACAAAATTGGGATAATAATATATTATATACACACATGGTATTTTCAAAGGTAGTATAGGCTGAAATGTTTTATACTAATGTGCTCTAAATAGTAGCTTACAATCCTGAACTCGAGATTTTAGTGAACAGAGGTTTAAGTTATTTGATATCAGTTTTTATTCAAGCTATGTTTAATTGCTGCTTAATCAGGGTTTAATGAAGGAAATAATGTTCAGTGAGGGCAAGCTGCCATGTGTAAGAACAATCTCCAGAGGTTTGTAATGAAAGATTGGGATTCAAGTTCTGTCACTTACTAGATTAAGAGGTGTGCACGATGGCTCACGCCTGTAATCCCAGCACTTTGGGAGGCCGAGGCGGGCAGATCAGGAGGTCAGGAGATGGAGACCATCCTGGCTAACACGGTGAAACCCCATCTCTACTAAAAATACAAAAAATTAGCCAGGTGTGGTGTTGGGTGCCTGTAGTCTCAGCTACTCGGGAGTCTGAGGCAGGAGAATGGCATGAACCTGGGAGGCCGAGCTTGCAGTGAGCCGAGATTGCGCCACTGCACTCCAGCCTGGGTGACAGAGACTCCATCTAAAAAACAAAAACAACAACAACAAAAAAGTCGTGGATGTAGACCAGTTCCTTAATCTCTGAGATTCAACTTTCTTCCTCTGCAAATAAGGATAATTATAAATGCTTTATATGCTTTAAAGATGTGTTGATGGCTTTACCAAGGATGGGTTTACCAAGGAGTCATGATGATGGGTGCTACCCATCCGTCTCAAGCAGAATGATGCTCTATCTGAATTTCTACCAACATAGGTGAGTGATAAATTGCCAGAGTAGATTAACTAGTTGGCAAGTGTGTAGGGCTTCAGCAGCACCAGATATAATAATTGTGTGTTTATGTACAAAGAGCAGGTGGTAGACTTAACTCTTTCTTGGCTAGGAGTATGATCCACTCTGCTCTATCCTCTAGGATATTATTCTGTTGCAGGAAACCCCACAAGTCTTAAAATGAAGTGTGCTTTTGGATAAACTCCTAATTTTTACTATATTAAAAATCAAACCCCTATATACATATACCCCTATATGTGTCTTAATGTATCACAGAGTGAAATTTCTGAAGACTACATATTTGCTAGGGTCGACCCAGGATTTGCCCTGCTCTTGATTTAAATAAATGAGCAGGAGAGCCGATGTCACAATAGGCAGGAGGAGACTTTTTGCTCCTGTGGAGTTTAGAGTATCCAGTTCCAATCTATTTTTTCATTCATTATTAATTTCCCTTGCTTATTATTTGGTTTCCTGGTGGGATTCATAGGTTTGTTCTAGCTCATTTCCTGAGGGTTTACATTCTCTCTCTTGGTTGAGAGTATTTTTATTTCTTTAGGAGCATCTCTTTTGTTTTATATAACCTCAAATAATATTTCTGACTCTCTTCTAATCGGTTGCATGTTTAAAGGAAAGAAATACTGTACTAAAGCTAAAGAGACTTTGAAGCAACAGGGCATTTATAATTTATGCTGAGGAGGGGTTGACAAGGCCTTCTCTGGGACCAATAGACTTTAATGCATTTGAAAAGCTCAGATTTTCAGAAGGGAATTGCATAAATGTTCTTTCAGATTTGTAAGCTAGATCAATTTGCTTAGATATTTTTAGATAGAAGCACTTTATAAATATCTCTCATTTCAAACATCAAAATAAAATCGAAAGTGGGAACATGTTGCTTTGACTTCTTTTTCTCTATTAGTGGAGATCAGAGGGGCAGCTGCAGTGTAGACAGGGCTGCTTGCCCCTCCTGGCAGAGTCGGTGCTAAACCCCATGTCTATCCCTACCTGTGTTAGGGCTCTCAGCAGAGAAAGGCAGCACAGGCTTCCCATTCCTGGACCTGTGGCCACAGGAGAAAGGACCAAGGGCAGTGTTCAGGAGGATTATTTAGGAGTTCTGCTTAAATAGAATTTGAGCTGTGGGTGAGTAGGAGTGTGCGTGTGCATGTGTATATGAAGTGAGTGAGGATCTAAACATTTCCTCTCAGAGGTCATCTGCACTGAAGATGAAAAAGACAAAATGGCAAGGAACAGTTGTTGAGCACCTACTGAAAGGAGAGCACTGTGTTTACATACACAACTTCATTTAATCCTCAGTATAACACTAGAAGGTGCTATTTTGGTGCTGAGGGAGCTGAAGTCCTGAGTGTTTGAATAACTTCCTCATGCTCAAACAGCGAGTAAATAGCAGTACTAGATTCTGACTTCTAAGTCCTCACCTTTCTGGGACATTACACCAGGGAAATTCAAGAACAGCCCTTCTCTATCTAACCTTGTGATTGAAAAAGTCAAGTTTAAAGATAGGAACCGGATCTCTTCTCCAAGGGAATGATCCTTCACTGAATGCTGTCAGTGTATTGACACCAAATACAGTCTCTCTGATGATAGAGTAGGCACTTCATGTATGGGTCCAAATTGCCATGACTTGATTGCTACCAACCAACTTGTCCTCCCTCCTTGTTCTGCCTTCTGGTTTTGTCCCTGAGCACTCTCCTATTGGTCTACTTTGTCACAGACCATCCTGGCACTCTTCTATAATTACTTGCTTATTTTCCCATATCCACTGCTATCTCCCTGGAGGAAGAATAACATTTTTGATCACTGTTGCAGTCCCAGCAACTAGAACAGTGCATGGCACGCAGCAGGCATTCAGGGTATCTGAATTCAGGCACAGTACTTTCCAGGGCTTCTGAGAAGGGTGGGTTAGAACCCCACTGTGATCCCAACCATCCCAAATAATCACAAGATCTAAGTATAAACAGTGTCCTCACTATGTGAACACAGCTTCAAGACAAGTCCCCTATCTCTCATTCCCACCAGGGAGTTGCCCTCAGTTCAATACATATTGAATGACACTGTAGTGTCACTTGAGTAGCTGTTTAGATGTACAAAGAGACAAAAGTATAGACTTTACAAATGAAAGTGCCTGTATTTCTTCCTTTCCCTTCCCTTCTCATTTCTTCTCTCACTCCTGTTTTTTTTAAAGAGGCAGGAAAAAATTACTGCCCTAGGCTTGTGATTTGTGAATTCTAACTTAGAGATTATTTTAAAAGATTTGAAGACAATGGCAAAAAACAATATTAATTCCTACATCCTAAAATGGATAAAAATACACTTGTATTTGATGTAAATGACAGCTTCAGTTGAACAGGAATATAACTATTGTCAACAAGTGTACCCCCCACCACTGGGCACTGAATACCACTAATGCTAACAAAATAATTATTAGTAAATTAATTCTTTGTGTGTTACAGCAAGAGTCCGAGCTTTGGTTCTATCTGATTCTACTTACATGGTTTAGATTCTGGGCACAGTTAGGATTCCTGGTCTTGTTGGAGGTAATAACAAGGAGTTATTATGATGGATGCTACCCATCCATCATCTCCAAGAGCTACAAGGCTCTTGTAACAGCCTTGTTTCCTGTATACAAATAATCATTTACATTACAAAAAATTTCCTCAGTGAAGAACACTTAATGAACGCTTAATGCCTGTACAGCCCAATCTCCCTAACTACCCTAGGTCAACTGGTTTTCCCTCAATGTATCTGTAATACTATCTTTCTGTCTTCAACTTTAAACTTGTGAGAAGATCCTTGTTATTTCTTGGCTCAGAGAAAGGTAGTTTACCTTCTGACGGTAACAAAAATGTAGGAGTTAGTATAAGAAAGAAATAAAAGGGAAAGGAGGACCTGGAAACATAGTTTTGGCATTAAGATGCTGCCATCTTTGAATAACAGTTGAAATGCAGGAAAAGTCAAAGCCTTAGAAGAATGAAGGGCTGTGAATGGATTTTATTACATTGCCAATACAGTTGACCCTTGTATAAAGTGAGGCTTGGGGTGTGGACCCCCTTGCAGTTGAAAATCTGCACCTAACTTTTGACTCCCAGAAACTTAACGACTAAGACCCTACTCTTGATGGAAGCCTCACTGATAACACAGTTGATTAACGCATTATTTTGTATTTTATATGTATTATATACTGTATTCTTAAAATAAAGTAAATAAAACAATGCTATTAAGAAAACCATAGGAAGAGAAAATAGATGCACACTTCATTAAGTGGAAGTGGATCATCATGAAGGTCTTCATCCACATCATCTTCATGTTGAGTAGGCTGAGGAGGAGGAGGAAAAGGATGGGTGGTCTTGCTGTCTCATGGGTAGAAGAGGTGGAAGCAAATCTGTGTATAAGTGGATTCATGCAGTTCAAACCTGTGTTGTTCAGGAGTCAACTGTTCTTCCAATCACAGTTCACAGTTTCACAGCGCAGCTTTAGGGACATTTAAAATTATTATTCTTTGTCGGGCATGGTGGCTCACACCTGTTATTCCAGTACTTCGGGAGGCCAAGGTGGGTAGATCACTTGAGGTCAGGAGTTTGAGACCATCCTGGCCAACATAGTGAAACTCTGTCTCTACTAAAAACATAAAAATTAGCTGGGTGTGGTGGCAAGTGCCTGTAGTCCCAGCTACTCGGGAGGCTGAGATAGGAGAATCACAGGATAATCGCTTGAACCCAGGAGGCAGAGGCTTCAGTGAGCTGAGATTGTACCACTGCACTCCAGGCTGGGCAACAGAGCAAGACCCCATCTCAAAAACAAAAACATAAATAAAAATAAAATAAAAGAATTATTCTTTGAAATAATCTATGAAAGTGTTTCTATAATACATACATAGAAAAATAATGTAATACATAAAATTAATATAACATAACTTAATACACAAACTTATAAGAACAAATTTTGCATTGAAGAGAATCTCAGAAGTAGAGTAACCACACTCTCCTGCACTATATAGTCACCATGAGGAAAGAACCCTGGGGCTATGTATGCCAGTGCAGGGAGCCTAGAGAGTCCGCAGAACCTCTGCCATGGCTGTTCACTTGGAATGCTTTTCTTTTTCACCCACACCAGTGTTCCTCTCAGAGCCATCTGCAGGGACACTGGTAAATATCTAAAGGATGGATGTTTAGCAGGATATGATGACCAGTGTCATCTGTGGGTCAGGTGTCTTAGATAGCTCAGGCTATAATATAACAACATACCACAGACCGAGTGTCTTATACATAACAGACATTCATTTCCCATAGTTCTGGAGGCTGGAAGTCTGAGATCAGTGAGCTAATGTAAATATAATCGGGTTCTGGTGAGGGCTCTCTTCTGGGTTGCCGACAGCCACCTTCTCCTTTTATTCTCATGTGGTAGAGAGCAGACAAAGCAGACTCTCATGTCTTTTCTTTTAAGGGCACTAATTTCATTCATGAGACCCCTTATGACCCAATCACCTCTCAAAAGCCCTACATTCTAATAACCATCACACTTGGGGTTAGGATTACAACTTTTGAATTTTGCTCATGTGAAGAATGTTCACATGAGCATTATGAACATTAACAAACATTCAGTCCATTGCGTTGGGTAATGAAATCTCAAAGATTCTCTCTTCAAGCTGCTGAATTTGAGGGCATGCATGCTCTTTTGACAGCACCTCCAATAGGGAGGGGAATGCTAGGCAGAGGTGAATTTGACCATCAATACTGGTATTGTGGAGTGAAGGCAGCATTGAGGGGTAGCTGCCCCTGGGGACCAGGGAAGGGTCTTAATGAGCCATAAAACTGTGAATTGTGAATTTTCAAATGGAAGAATCTACCTTAGATTCAGAACAGAATGATGATTATGTTAATTGTTGATTAGGTAACTAACACCCACCATATTCCCAAAGATATGGAGAAATGACATGAAATTTTGCATGCCACTTGGAAACTCTTAGATTTGAGCAACTCAAGACTTCCCCCTTGGTACACAACAATCTTTGAGAACATAGTTTTCTTTCATTGATTTTTGTCAACATATTGGTTTAAATTTTGTCAGGTAAAAGCTTTGGAACTGCAGAACAGGGCCTTTGTTCCTTTTACATCATGCTGCCTTTCATTTTCTGTTATAGCATTCTCTCTAAATGATGCGCCTTAAGATTCATTCAGAATGCCACCGCTGACAGATGGCATTCTCCCTGTCTGACTTGGTGCAACACAGCCGGGCACTCTATAAAAACTGAGAAGTCAGAGCTCTCCTAATTCTCTGCTCAAAATTGAATACCTATTGAGGAGCCTGGCTGCTGCTTAGCAGCTATGGTGTGGGGTCGGGAACTGGTGTTCAGGGTTAACTGATGCATGTGGGCATGACAGCCCTACTCTGGGTTTCCTCTGCCATGTGCCAGGATGGGCTACGTGCTGGTCTCTGGGACCAGTCAGCAGAGGTAATGTTTCCCTGTGGTGATACATTTTAGCGGCTTACAATATCCAAGCCTTATTTTCTACTCTCATTTCATGTTCCTTGAGGGTTGACTTTGCTGCGCAAGTCCCCATTCCAGGACCCAGGATGATAGACAGCCCCTAACTGGGCCATGCCAGGGCTGTGGCAGAGTGAAAGGGGCTGGAATAACTCATGAGGGCTTTCAAAGAATCTGCTCAGAAGGGGCTCGTGCCACTTCCACTCACATTTCATAGGCCCAAGTGGACTTGGTCAATGTGGGAAGAATTATAATCTTCCTGTACAAAGGGGCTGACGACAAATGTTGGACAGTAAAACAAACAACCACAGCCTTTCTCCAGCCTTGTCTCCCACCTCACTCTCTGTACCCAGGATTCTAAGCCCATGGTGCCACTTGTGCTTTGCAAGAGCCTTGTGTTCTCACGACTTTCCCTTTGCCTTCCCCTGCCCAGAATGCCCCCTTCTCTTACTCATCTGGAGACCTTCTTCTCCTTCATGTGCCACCTCTCCAGGGATGCTTCTTCTTTTTTTTTTTTTCATTTTTTATTTTATTTTTAGAGACAGTATCTCACTCTGTCACCCAGGCTGGAGTGCAGTGGCATAATCCTAACTCATTGCAGTCTCCAACTCCTGGGCTCAAGAAATCCTCCCTCCTCAGCCTCCCAAGTAGCTGGAACTACAGGCATGCACCACCACGCTCACCTAATTAATTTTTTTTTTGTTTTTTTGTAGAGACAGTCTCACTATGTTGGCCAGGGTGGTCTTGAGCTCCTGGCCCCAAGTGATCTTCCCACCTTGGCCTCCCAAAGTGTTGGGATTACAGGCTTCAGCCACCACACCTGGTGAGGGGGTGCTCTGCTAATCCTTCCAAGGAATGTGTGGTTCTTTTTCCCTCTCTACCAAGGCTCCTGGTACACAATTCTGCCCTACTGTTTTGTAACCATCTACCTGTTTTCCTCAAGATACTGTGACATTTTTGAGGACAAGCTATATGTTTTGTTCATCCTTGATCCTAGCTCCTAGCCCAGGGCCTGCCATGCATTCGGCATTCAGCATTTTATTGAGTATTAAATAAATGCAGTAATGCAGAAACAGATGGAGAAAGCTATTTTATACCCCAGTCCTTGTTGAGATTAGTGCTTCTCAAACTATCTGTGATGAAGGACCACATCTGTAAAATTTCTAATTTGACACAAAATGATACTCTTGTAAAATACAACAAAAATTAAGTTCTGGGGAAAAGATCAAGCACATGTCAAATTGTTATCAAAGTTGGTAAATGCTTACTCTTGATTTCTATATTTATCTCACTGCAGACCAGTAATAAACACTGTGGTCGGCAGACCGTGCTTTGGATAGTGCTATGTTAGATTCATTTATTCATTCAAAGGCATTTACTGAGTTCCCTTGTGTGCCATGCAGTGTTTGAGGGGCAGGGGATTAGGCTATGAACAAGACAAATTCCCTGCTCTCAAAGGGCCTACTTGCTAGTGGGACACGTGGAAAATAAGCGACAGACAAATCAATAACTAATGTGACTTTGAATAATGATTAGTGCTACCAGGGAGGTAAAAGCAGATAATGAGATAGACTATTTATGAGTCGTCAGGGAAGCTCTCTCTAAGAAGGGGACATTTCAGCAGAAACCTGAGCATTTTAGGCCAAGAAAGCAGAAAATGTTGAAGTCTTGAAGGAGAAACAAGCTTGGGGCAATGAAAGAACCGAGAGGCCAGTGGGACAGGTGTTTAATTATCATGGAGAATCGTGGGAGAGGTGGAGTCTGAGAGTCAGGCCAAAGCCAGACCATACGGGACTTTGTGGGTCATGGTCAGATGCTTTGACCTTATTAAAAGTGAAATGGAAGCTATTGAAAGATTCTGACTGGAGATGCATCATGGTCTGGTTTATTTAAAGCAAATTACTCTGTTAGTCTATATGGCAAACAGGCTGTATGGAGAAAAACCGATCAGGTAGAAGGTTATTTCAGAAGTTCACATGAGAGATGGAGAGGGCTTCACTCAGCAGTAGATGTGCAGAGGGTAGAAGTCAACAGACTGAGGATGTATTCTGGAGAGAGGACTGCTGAGACCCACTGGCAGGCTAGATATTAGATGTGAGGGAAAAATAAAATTAAAAAATGACTGCTAGTTGAACCAGGTGTGGTGGCACACCTGTAGTCCCAGCTGGTTGGGAGGCTGAGGTGGGAGGATCAGCCTGGGCAACACAGCAAGACCTCATCTCTTAAAAAACAAAAACAAATAATTACTGCTAGAGTTTCAGCTTGGCACTTGGTATTCAGTTGGTGAATATGTTGTTAACTGAGATAGGGAAGATGGGAAAGGAGGTACAATTTAGGTGATGGGGGAACTGTGCCTGGAAATGAATGAAATTCATGTAATGTTTCTTTATTAAATATGTTTGCAGTCAGTTTTTATAATATAACCTCTATCAAATTACAGAAATGTCTTTCATTTTATTTCTCTAAGTGATATTTTAAAAATTGTAAATAGATGTTGAAATTTATTGAATGTTCCTTATAAGCTTCCTAAACAATTTATTTTATTTTGTTTCTTAAGTTTTTTATTATATTACCTTGAATGACTTTCTAATACTGAACCAAAGTTTGCTTTCCATGATAAACCCTATTGGTCATAAAACATAATAGCACACTGTACAAATAATTGGAGGATACATGTTTACTTGAACACACACAGAACTTATGAAAATTGGCCTTTAGGTCATAATCTTACAGAATTGCTGTTATATATTTTATGATGATAATGAAATTCAATTAGAGATAAATAACAAAATGATTTTAAAAATTCCACTTACACTTGAAAGCTAAGAAATGCTTACAACTAATTTAAATGAAAATTAGAAAATACTTAGAACAGAAATGATCATACTACATATCAACATTTGTGTGATGTGGTATAGCATTAAAACATTTTATTACAATTATTGGGTTACAAATATCAAGATTCTCAGTTAAAGCACACAAAAGGTCTATCATTTGCCATAGATTCTAAGAGAAGCTGTTTAAAATTTTGTTTGTTTTTTAAACAACCCATGGGCAGTTAGGCCTAGCTAGAGAATTTTCCTGGCTGTTTTTTTCTGGGCTTTATTTCATCTTATTATTTTCACATCTCACCTTTTCTTTGAATCCTTGCTTTTTCTGGTGTGGTCTCTAAGCAGGGTTTGGGCCTGCCCAGGACCAAAGCGGCTGGTTAAACCACAGCAAATAAAACTGGGGTTCACACTGGCGACTCCCCTCACACACTGAAACTATAGGTCACTGGGGGCAAATATTTATATATACTCCCAAGTCAGCCAATGGTTTCAGTGTTTATTTACTTTCCTGGACTGATGTTCTGGTTTTGTACTAGGACTAAATTTTTCCTGTCTTTTCTTCCAACCTCATCCATTTATTTAAAAAGTTACTCATTTTCAATATTGTCTTCTAAGCACTTAAAAATGTTACATAGCAACAAAGTTTCAATACTTCTCGTCTTTTGCACTACCAGAAACTTCAATTTATCCCACTATTTTTGACATATACCGCCTTTCAGTTCTAAATATTTTATTATTTCCATTATGATTCTTTCCTTATATTTCATGGTGCAGCTGCATTTGCAGCATGAATGGATTTTCCCCCTTTTTAATGAGCTTCATTTTTATCACACGGCGGCATCATAATTTGGTTTGTATTAAATGGTCCCTTTGATATTCTTGGAAACTGTTTAAAGGGAATGTGTGATCAATTTTTTATAAATATTCAATTATTCACTTAAAAATATGCATTCTCCAATTTTGGGGTATAGGTTTGTATTCATGTAAAGCTTGTTAATCATGTAATCAAATTTTTATATCTGTGCTAATTTTTGCATTCTTGATCTATCAGCTGCATAGAGAGGTGTGTGTCAGTATTTCCCTGCATGACTGTGGATGTGTCAATTTCTTATTATTCTGCCACATTTTCATTCATATATTTGAAGCTTTCCTTTTGGATCTCCAACTGGAGTTGTTCAATAATTTTACTCCAAGGCAGTGATATCATTAACTCACTCGTTTACCTCTGGCATTCCATTTCCTCTCCATTTCTGGCGTTCTTTATCTCTTCGAGCTTCAGTTCATACGTTCAAAATCATTTTACATATTCCATCTAGTACTTCTAAAGGCTTGAAATGGGAGAATTGTCATACTGCCAGGGCCTGAAGTTTACAGATTTCATTTAACCTATAAAACGGGATGAGATCACCTAGGGAGAGAGTGTAAAATGAAGAGAAGCTCAGAGAGGAATGATCCGCAGGAAACTCCAATATTTACAAGATGAATGAAATGAGATAAACTGGAGTATGATCTCCCTTTATTCTAGAATTTTTGCAAGCTCTCTTCCTGTTAGAGTGTTCATGAATTCTCAAAGATGTCAAAAAACAAATGAAACATAGGTAATAAAACAGAGGCCAGCCTTCTACAAACACTCATTAATATCTTAACCAAATATAAAATGTGATAATAAGAGCATTGGCAACTATTATGTCTTTGGCGCATAAAGGCAGCTAGTTTTTTCTTGTACATAGAGATGTGTCAAAATCACTCTTCCTTTTATTGTGTGTTAAAAATAAGGAAAGCGTCTATTGCTGGCGTATTATAAAAGTAATGTGATGTCTACTTTCATTTGTTTTATATTGAACCCTCTGGCAAAGCATAGTCACTGCTTCTTGTCAATCTTCAGATAGGGAGGAGAAAATGCAGGAAAATTTTGAACTGGTATCCTCTGAAACAAAAAGTAATAGAATGGCAAAAACAGGTAAAAGACGAGCAGATACACAACCTTGGTATGGTTTGGCTCTCCGTTCCCACAAATCTCATCTCAAATTGTAATCCCCACATGTCCAGGGAGAGATCTGGTGGGAGGTGATTGGACCATGGGGGTGGTTTCTCCCACGCTGTTCTCATGGTAGGGAAGGAGTTCTGACAAGAGCTGATGGTTTTAAGTGTGGCACCTCCTGGCTCTTTCTCTTTCTCTCTCCTGCCGCCATCTAAGACATGCCTTACTTCCCCTTTGCCTTCCGCCATGATTGTAAGTTTCCTCAGGCCACCCCAGCCATGCCAAACTGTGAGTTAATTAAACCTTTTTTCTTTGTAAATTACCCAGTCTCAGGTAGTATCTTTATAGCAGTGTGAGAACGTTTAGGGATGAGAAAACATGAAAAGACCCATAGTACAATGAGAGTAGAGTAAATCCTGAAAGTTCTGAAAGATTTCAGAGATCTATGAAACTTCTTGGGGAACATCACACTCTGGGGACTGTTGTGGGGTGGGGGGAGGGGGGAGGGACAGCATTAGGAGATACACCTAATGCTAAATGACGAGTTAATGGGTGCAGGAAATCAACATGGCACATGGATACATATGTAACAAACCTGCACATTGTGCACATGTACCCTAAAACCCTAAAGTATAATAAAAATAAAAAATAAAAAATAAAAAATAAAAAAATAAAATAAATTAAAAAAAAAATCAACCAGAAATGTTATGAAACAATTTCTCTTACAACATCTAGAATGCTTCTGCAGTTCCCAAAGTTAATAATTACATTATGCAGAGACAGAATTAAAAACAAAAAATTACCTAAGGATATACAGTGAATGTGCTCGTTAATAAGTATTTAAACTTGGGAAAGATATGAGGGAGCTATAATGCTGTGACTGATACTATTTCTAATGGAAAAATACCAACAAGTTGCTTCAAAAAATGAAGAAAACTTCTTTGCAATGACTGAGTTTTCAGATGTACACATCAGTTCCCCGACATTCTTAAATATATTAAACCCAATTTGCATATGGTTATATTAAATCAAATTACTGAATAATACTTAAAATATTTAATTTGGAATGTGTGCAAAAAATCAAGGCTAAAAAACAAAAAAATATAATTCTATTCCACTATTACAATTTATTACAAATATTCTCTAACAGAAAAGTAGTATTTTTTTCAAATTTACTTCTTTAAATTAACATATAAAATTGTGTGTATTTCTTGTGAACAACGTAATGTTTTAAAGTATATATATACTGTGGAATTGTTGAATATAGCTAATTAATAAATGTATTACCTCACTTAGTTATCATTTTTGTGGTGAGAACATTTTATCTAGTCTCAGCATTTTTAAAGAATACAATATATCATCATTAACTATGGTCACCATGCTGTACAAGAGATCTCATAAAACAATTTATCCTATCTAACTATAAATTATTTGACCAGCATCTCCCCAATCATTGGTATTATTTGACCGACATCTCCCCAACCATTCCTCTGCAAGCACCACCCCAGCCTCTGGTAACCACCATTCTGTTTGCTACATCTATGAGACCAACTTTTTAAGATTTCACACATGAGTGAAATCATGTGGGATTTGTCTTTCTGTGCCTGACTCATTTCACTTAACATAATGGCCTCTAGGTTCATCCATGTTGTCAGAAACGATGGGATGTTTTTCTTTTATTACGGCCGAATACTATTCCACTGTGTATGCCATGTTTTCTTTATCCACTCATCCATTGATGGACACTGGGTTTATTCTATATCTTGGCTATTGTGAAAGGTACTGCCACAAACATGGGATTTCATTGACATACTGATTTCCTTTCCTTTGAATATATACCCATTGGTGGGATTGCTGCATATAGTTGAACAAATTTATGGGGGGAATTAGCATTAAGCGCTTCTTGCAGCCTGGGAGTAGGGCTTCTACTAACAGTGGGTATTTTCCTCCTGTTACTGCCTGAGTGTTGAACACTCCTATTTCCTGGTTCTGAGCTTCTTGCACTTGAGCAACACTATCACTCCTACTCCCTTAATACTGTGATAACTGGTCCTCAGAGAGGACCTTCTGCTGTTATCTGCATTTGGGCCTACTTCCCTTCCCCAGACCCTGTCCAGGTCTTGGGGATACATCTATTTCTAGGCTGTAGACACTTCTATTCTGCCTCATACTACCATCAACTGTCCTGTGCCAGGTCATGCTTTTAGATCCAAAGCTTTTGTACATCCTGATCTCTCTGCTAGAATACTTTTCTAGCCTCTTCTCCCGCTCTCACCAACTATTCCTTTGGATCTAAGCTCCAATTTCTCTTCGGCAGACACTTCACTTCCAGAACAGGCTTGGTTCATTCCTATTCTATAACAGCAGCCTGTACCTTTCCTTCATAGATTTTATCTCTATTTTTAATATACATTCCTTGAATTGCTTGATGAATGCTTCTCTCTATCAGTAGGCTCCATAAAGCCAGTGTCTAATGGCATTATATCTCCAATGGTTAGCACCAAGGGTGGTACATAGTAGGTATTAATAAAAACATCAATTGAATGAAATGTATGAAATATGACACTTAATATTGGCCATTTGCTTTGGATCATATAGGCTTGTAATTGTATTTTTAAAAAATATTTTGATTTCCATAAGTTATTGGGGAACAGGTCGTGTTTGGTTACATGAGTAAGTTCTTTAGTGGTGATTTGTGATATTTCGGTGCACCCATCACCTGAGCAGTATACCCTGCACTCAATTTGTAGTCTTTTATCCCTCACCCCCTTCCCACCCTTTCTCCCTGAGTCCCCAAAGACCACTGTGCCATTCTTATGCCTGTGGATCCTCATCGCTTAGCTCCCACTTATGAGTGAGACTACACGATGTTTGGTTTTCCACTCCTGAGTTACTTCACTTACAATAATAGTCTCCAATCTCATCCAGGTTGCCACAAATACCATTAATTCATTCCTTTTTAAGGTTGAGTAGTATTCCATCTATATATACCAGAGTTTCTTTATCCACTAGTAGATTGATGGGCATTTGGATTGGTTCCACATTTTTGCAATTGTGAATTGTGCTGCTGTAAACATGTGTGTGCAAGTATCTTTCTGGTATAATGACTTCTTTTCCTCTGGGTAGATACCCAGTAGTGGGAAATGGTGGTTCTGCTCTTACTTCTTTAAGGAATCTCCACACTGTTTCCCATAGTTTACATTCCTACCAGCAGTGTAGAAGTGTTCCCTGCTCACCGCATCCATGCCAACATCTATTATTTTTTGGTTTGATGATGGCCATTTTTGTAGGAGTAAGGTGGTATCACATATTTATGTTTCCCTAATTGCTAGTGACATTGAGCATTTTTCATATGTTTGTTGGTGGTTTGTATATCTTCTTTTTGGAATTGTTTATTCATGTCCTTAGCCCACTTTTTGATAGGATTGTTTGTGGCTTTTTGCTACTATGTTTGCGTTCATTATCAATTCTGGATATTAGTCCTTTGTTGGATGTATAGATTGTGAAGATTTTCTCCCACTCTGCGGGTTGTCTGTTTACTCTGCTGACTGTTCCTTTTGTCGTGCAAAAGCTCTTTAGTTTAATTAAGTCCCAGCTCTTTATCTTTGTTTTTATTGCATTTGCTTTTGGGTCTTGGTCATGAAATTCTTGCCTAAACTGATGTCTAGGAGGGTTTTTCAGAAGTTATCTTCTAGAATTTTTACAGTTGCAGCTCTTAGATTTAGCCCTTAATCCATCTTGAGTTGATATTTTTATAAGGTGAGAGATGATCATCCCGTTTCACTCTCCTACATGTGGCTAGCCAATTATCCCAGCACTATTTGTTGAATAGGGTGTCCTTTCCCCACTTTACGTTTTCATTTGTTTTGTCGAAGATCAGTTGGCTTTAAGTATTTGTGTTTATTTCTGGTTTCTTTATTCTGTTCCATTGGCCAATGTGCCTATTTTTATGCCAGTACCATGCTGTTTTGGTGACTCTGGCATTATAGTATAGTTTGAAATTAGGTAATGTGATGCCTCCATATTTGTTCTTTTTGCTTAGTCTTGCTTTAGCTATGCAGGCTGTTTTTGGTTCCATATGAACTTTAGAATTGTTTTTCCTAGTTCTGTGAAGAATGATGGCGGCATTTTGATGGGAATTGCATTGAATTTATAGACTGCTTTTGGCAGTATTGAGAGGTGACAGCGTGCTGGCAGTCCTCACAGCCCTCGCTTGCTCTTGGTGCCTCCTCTGCCTGGGCTCCCACTTTGGTGGCACTTGAGGAGCCTTTCAGCCCACCACTGCACTGTGGGAGCCCCTTTCTGGGCTGGCCAAGGCCGGAGCCCACTCCCTCAGCTTGCAGGGAGGTGTGGAGGGAGAGGTGCAAGCGGGAACCGGGGCTGCGTGCGGCACTTGCAGGTCGACTGGAGTTCTGGGTGGGCGTGGGCTTGGCGGGCCCCCCGCCCCGCCCTCAGAGCAGCCGGCCAGCCCTGCCGGCCCAGGCAATGAGGGACTTAGCACCCGGGCCAGCGGCTGTGGAGGGTGTATTGGGTCCCCCAGCAGTGCCAGCCCACCGGTGCTGCGCTTGATTTCTCACCGGGTCTTAGCTGCCTTCCCGCAGGGCAGGGCTCGGGACCTGCAGCCCGCCATGCCTGAGCCTCCCACCCGCTCCACGGGCTCCTGTTTGGCCCGAGCCTCCCCGACGAGCACCACCCCCTGCTCCACGGTGCCCAGTCCCATCGACCACCCAATGGCTGAGGAGTGCCAGCACATGGCGCAGGACTGGCAGGCAGCTCCACCTGCAGCCCCAGTGCAGGATCCACTGGGTGAAGCCAGCTGGGCTCCTGAGTCTGGTGGAGATGTGGAGAACCTTTATGTCTAGCTGAGGGATTGTAAATACACCAATTGGCACCCTGTGTCTAGCTCAGGGTCTGTGAATGCACCAATCGACACTCTGTATCTAGCTACTCTGGTGGGGCCTTGGAGATCCTTTATGTCTAGCTCAAGGATTGTAAATACACCAATCGACACTCTGTATCTAGCTGCTCTGGTGGGGCCTTCGAGAACCTTTGTGTCGATACTCTGTATCTAACTGATCTGATGGGGACGTGGAGAACTTTTATGTCTAGCTCAGGGATGGTAAACGCACCAATCAGCGCCCTGTCAGAACAGACCACTCAGCTCTACCAATCAGCAGGACGTGGGTGGGGCCAGATAAGAGAATAAAAGCAGGCTGCCTGAGCTAGCAGCGGCAACCTGCTTGGGTCCCCTTCCACAATGTGGAAGCTTTGTTCTTTCTCTCTTTGCAATAAATCTTGCTACTGCTCACTCTTTGGGTCCACACTGCTTTTACGAGCTGTAACACTCACCGTGAAGGTCTGCAGCTTCCCTCCTGAAGCCAGCGAGACCATGAGCCCACTGGGAGGAATGAACAACTCCAGACGTGCCGCCTTAAGAGCTGTAACACTCACTGTGAAGGTCTGCGGCTTCACTCCTGAGCCAGCAAGATCACGAACCCACAAGAAGGAAGAAACTCCGAACACATCCGAACATCAGAAGGAACAAACTCCGAACACACTGCCTTTAGAACTGTAAACACTCACCGCAAGGGTCCGCGGCTTCATTCTTGAAGTCAGTGAGACCAAGAACCCACCAATTCCGGACACAGTATGGTCATTTTCACAATATTGATTCTACCCATCCATGAGCATGAGTTGTGTTTCCATTTGTTTATGTCGTCTATGATTTTTTTTCAGCAGTGCTTTATAGTTTTCCTTGTAGAGGTCTTTTACCTCCTTGATTAGCTGTACTCCTAAGTATTTTTTTTTTGTTGCAGCTACTGTAAAAGGGGCTGAGTTCTCGATTTGATTCTCAGCTTGATTGCTGTTGGTGTATAGGAGAGCTGTTGATTTTTATACATTAATTTTGTATCCGGAAACTTTGCCGAATTCTTATAGCAGTTCTAGAAACTTTCTGGAGGAGTCTTTAGGGTTTTCTAGGTATACAATCATATCATCAGCAAACAGTGACAGTTTGACTTCCTCTTTACTGATTTAGATGCCCTTGATTTCCTTCTCTTGTCTGATTGCTCTGGCTAGGACTTCCAGTGCTATGTTGAAGAGGAGTGGTGAGAGTGGGCATCCTTGTCTTGTTCCAGTTCTCATGGGGAAAGCTTTCAATTTTTCTCCATTCACGATTATGTTGGCTGTGGGTTTGTCATAGATGGCTTTTATTACCCTAAGGTGTATCCCTTGTATGCTGATTTTGCTGAGAGTTTTAATCATAAAGGGATGCTGGATTTTGTCAAATGCTTTTTATGTCTATTGAGATCATCATGTGATTTTTGTTTTTAATTCTGTTTATGTGGTGTATCACATTTATTGACTTGCATATGCTAAATCATCCCTGCATCCTTGGTGTGAAACGCACTCTATCATGGTGGATTATCTTTTTGATATGTTGTTGGATTAGGTTAGCTAGTAACTTCTTAAGGATTTTTACATCTATGTTCATCAGGAATATTGTTCTGTAGTTTTCTTTTTTTGTTATGTCCTTTCCTGGTTTTGGTGTTAGGGTGATGCTGGCTTCATAGAATGATTTAGAGAAGATTCCCTCTTCCTCTATCTTGTGGAATAGTGTCAATAGGACTGGTACCAATTTTTCTGTGAATGTCTGGTAGAATTCAGCCATGAATAAGTCTGGTCCTGGATTTTTTTTATTGGTAATTTTTAGATTACCATTTCGATCTGGCTGCTTGTTATTGGTCTGTTCAGAGTATCTCGTTTTTCCTGATTTAAGCTAAGAGCATTATATCTTTCCAGAAATTTATCCATCTCCTCTAGGTTTTCTAGTTTATGCACATGAAGGTATTCATAGTAGCCTTGAATGATCTCTTTTATTTCTGGGGTGTTAGTTAAAATAGCTCCCATTTCATTTCTAATTGAGTTTATGGGAACATCACACTCCAGGGACTGTTGTGGGGTTGGGGTAGGGGGGAGGGACAGCATTAGGATTTTCTCTCTTTTCTTAGTTATTCTTGCTAATGATCTATCAATTTTATGTATCTTTTCAAAGAACCAGATTTTTGTTTCCTTTATCTTTTGTATTTTTTTATTTCAATTTCATTTAGCTCTGCTCCGATGTTGGTTAGTTCCTTTCTTCTGCTGGGTTTGAGTTTGTTATTTTCTTGTTTCTCTAGTTCCTTGAGGTGTGACCTTAGATTGTCTGTGCTCTTTCAGACTTTTTGATGCAGACATTTAGGGCTATGAACTTTCCTCTTAGCACCACCTTTGCTGTATACCAGTGATTTTGATAGGTTGTGTCACTATTGTCATTCAGTTGAAATAACTTTAATTTCCATCTTGATTTCATTGTTGACTCAGTGATCATTCAGGAACAGGTTATCTAATTTCCATGTGTTTGCATGGTTTTGAAATTTCCTTTTGGAGGTGATTTCCAGTTTTATTGCACTGTGGACTGAGAGAGTGCTTGATATAATTGCAATTTTCTTAAATTTACTGAGGCTCGTTTTGTGGCTTATCATATGATCTATCTTGGAGAAAGTTTCATGCACTGTTGAATAGAATGTATATTCTGCAGTTCTTGAGTAGAATGTTCTGTAAATATATGTTAAGTCCATTTGTTCCAGGGCATAGTTTAAATCCATTGTTTGTTTGTTGACTTTCTGTCTTGATGACCTGTCTAGTGCTGTCAGTGGAGTATTAAAGTCCCCCACTGTTACTGTGTTGTCTATCTCATTTCTTAGTTCTACTAGTAATTGTTTTATAAATTTTGGAACTCCAGTGTTAGGTTCATATATATTTAGTATTGTGATAGTTTCCTGTTGGACAAGGCCTTTTATCATTGTATAATGTCCCTCTTTGTTTTTTTAAACTGCTGTTGCTTTGAAGTTTGTTTTGTCTGATACAAGAATAGCTATTCCTGCTCACTTTTGGTGTGCATTTGCATGGAATGTCTTTTTCTACCTCTTTCCGTAAGTTTATGTGAGTTCTTATGGGTTAGGTGAGTCTCTGGAAGGCAGCAGATAGTTGGTTGGTGAATTCTTATCCATTTTGAGATTCTGTATCTTTTAAGTGGAGCATTTAGGCTGTTTACATTTAACGTTAGTATTGAGATGTGAGGTAGTGTTTTTTGCCTGTAAACCTTGTGTTTTTGTGTTTTTTAAATTTGTATTTTTGTTTTTTAGGTCCTGTGCTTTTTTTAGGTCTATGCTTTAAAGAGGTCCTGTTTTGATGTGTTTTCAGGATTTGTTTCAAGATTTAGAGCTCCTTTTAGCAGTTCTTGTAGTGCTGGCTTGGAAGTGGCAAATTGTCTCAGCATTTGTTTGTCTGAAAAAGACTGTATCTTTCCTTCATATATGAGGCTTAGTTTCACTGGATACAAAATTCTTGGCTGAAAATTGTTTTGTTTGAGGAGGCTGCAGATAAGGCCCAATCCCCTCTAGCTTGTAAGGTTTCTGCTGAGAAATCTCCTGTTAATCTGATACGTTTTCCTTCATAGGTTACCTGGTGCTTTTGTCTCACAGCTCTTAAGATTCTTCCCTTTGTCTTAAATTAGGATA
The DNA here is from genome assembly GCF_028878055.3 of Symphalangus syndactylus. Taxonomy (NCBI): domain Eukaryota; kingdom Metazoa; phylum Chordata; class Mammalia; order Primates; family Hylobatidae; genus Symphalangus; species Symphalangus syndactylus. The sequence continues at coordinate 68,107,964 of NC_072423.2, read as the reverse complement.
ACCTGACAACAATGTGCCTATGTGATGATCTTTTTGTGATGAATTTCCCAGGTGGTCTTTGTGCTTCTTGTATTTGGATGTCTTGGTCTCTAGCAAGGCTGGGGAAGTTTTCCTAGCTTATTCCCATAAATACGTTTTCCAAACTTTTAGATTTCTCTTTTTCCTCAGGAATGCTGATTATTCTTGGGTTTTGTTGTTTAACGTAATCCCAGACTTCTTGGAGGCTTTGTTTATATTTTCTTTTTTTTTTTCTTTGTCTTTGTTGGATTGGGTAAATTAAAAAACCTTATCTCTCAGCTCTGAAGTTCTTTCTTCTGCTTGTTCAATTCTATTGCTGAGATTTTCCAGGGCATTTTGCATTTCTATAAGTGTGTCCATTGTTTCCTGAAGTTTTTATTGTTTTTTATTTATGATATCTATTTCACTGAAGATTTCTCCCCTCATTTCTTGTATCATTCTTTTGATTTCTTTAAATTGGGCTTCACCTTTTTCTTGTACCTTCTTTATTAATTTAGTAACTGACCTTCTGAATTCTTTTTCAGGTAAATCAGGGATTTCTTCTTGGTTTGGATCCATTGCTGGTGAGCTGGTGTGAATTTTTTTGTGGGGTGTTAAAGAATCTTGTTTTGTCATATTACCAGAGTTGGTTTTCTGATTCTTTCTCATTTGGGTAGCCTCTGTCAGAGTGAAGGTCTAGAGCTCAGAGCTGTTGTTCAAATTTTTTTGTCCCACGGGGTGTTCCCTTGTTGTAGTACTCTCCTCCTTTTCCTATGAATGCAGCTTCCTGTGAGCTGAACTGCAATGATTGTTATCTCTCTTTTGGATCTAGCCAACCAGCAGGTGTACCAGGCTCTGGGCTGGTACTGGAGGTTGTCTGCACAGAGTCCTGTGATGTGAACTGAATGTGGGTCTCTCAACCATGGATTCCAGCACCTGTTCCAGTGGAGGTGGCAGGGGGCATGAAATGGACTCTGTGAGATTCCTTAGTTTTGGTTGTTTAATATTCTATTTTTGTGCTGATTGGTCTCCTGCTGGGAGGTGGTGCTTTTCAGGTTTGTAATACTAATCTCTTATTTTTTTTTCTGTTACCCCTAACTCATCCTCTTCCCCCCTTTTTTGTTCATTTATCACCCCACTGCAAGACATGTCCCTAGGTCAGCCACTGCACTACATCCTGATTGAAATATTTAAAAAGTTTATTTTCAAAGATGACCCATAATTTTCTACTGCAAGTTTTTACTTAGGTTGTTACATCCATTTATTCTCTTAGGGCTCTAGAGTACTTTTCCCCATAGAGAGGATTCATGAGGAAATTCTATTAGATTTGATTTTATGAGAGAAAACAGTTCTGTTTGGTTTGTGAGGAAGCCAGTAGACTCAGGTTGATTAACCACCACCCCCGCTGTTTTTTTTTCTTCCCAAAATGCAGTAGCAAGAATAGAAAATGTAATAAAGCTGAAATCAGAGACATAACTTTATCTTTACTTTTTTTTCATCACTACAATTTTCCTCCTGGAGTTTGCTTCATTGAAGCGTAGTTTAATCTACTTTGTATAAGGACTGATTCAGGGCAGGATGGCTGACATATTCCACAACTCAGCAGAGCAGGAGCAAGTTACTGATGGAGCGAGACCATCCCGCTTCACTCTGTGGCATAGGCATGGTGACCAATGGGTTGTGCACCGTGTTGACAATGAAGGCTGTGGGCACTGCTGAGGCAATTAGCTTCTTGGCTGACCATAAACTACTAGCAAAACTTTCATTTTTTCTATATGTACATGGCAGAAAACCTTAGTTATGTAAGAATCCCTGGGCTGCTGTGAAGAGTGCCTACAGCAGCAGAATAATGGTCTCCCAAAGGTGTACATATCCTAATCTCTGCAACCTGTGGATGCTACTTTCATGGCAAAAGAATTTTGTAGGTGTTATTAAGTTAAGGTCTTGCTATGGGGAGATTATCCTGGATCATCCGAGTGAGTCAAGTGGGATTACAAAGGTCCTTTTTTATGGTACAGGGAACACAAGGAGGCAGAAAGATCTGTGTCCCAATGATGTGAGAAGAGAAAGACACAATGAGCCACTGCTGGCTTTGACGATGGAAGAGGGAACTGCAACCCAAAGAACGCCTCTAGAAGCAGGAGAAGGCAAGAAACAGATTCTCCCCAAGAACCTCCAGAAAGGAGCACAGTGCCACCACTTTGATGTCAGCCATTTTTAAGGTGTAGATTTCTCTTCCACATGCCATTGGCATGGTGAGAAGTAGGCTATTTTCCTTTATTGACAATCTATGGATTTGTGGCCCAGAATTTCTGTGGTCTTGAAGTATTCAGTGCTGGGCAGAGAGATGTTCTCTGATTCCATGTCCCTGTTTTTGTCAAAGACTCTTTAGGTGGTGGGAGAAGAGTCGGGAATTGGATTGGGGATGTGGGGGTGCACAAGGAAGTCTGGATCTGGAACTATGAAGATGTAATGGGCACATTTGTTGGAAAGCTGGGTCCAAGATGTTTGTCTTTCACGTACACGAGTATGTGTCTATGATGGAGCTTTCTTCTAGGAAGTTTTTCTTAATGCCCAGGTTGGATTGAGTGCCCTTTTTGTGTACTGAGTGTATATATCAACGAGCCATTTACATTTCATGGGTCTGTACTTGCCTCTAGACTGTGAGCTTCTTGAGGGTAGAGGTTGTGTTCTTTTCCTCTCTGTGGATGACCAGTACCCGGCCCAATGGTGGCGTCCCTAAATGCTAGTTGAACTGAGCTGTTGAAGTGTCTACGTGGCATCGGGAAAGCCTCTGGTTGTCTATACTGATTGTAGTATACTACAACCTAGACAACTAACAATGGAACGAAATGCTCTGAGAAATTGGCTCGGCAGTGTTTTCTCATTTGTGCTTAATTTTTATTTAGCAATTTAGAATAGTGAAATATTAGAAATAAGCTAAATGTTAAATATGCTATGGTGCACCGACTCAATAGAATTTGGTGTAATGATTTTACCATTTCTATCATGTTTAGTATACACAAGTAACTAGAAAAGAAAAACACCATAATACCAATTTATCTGAATGCTATGGCTACATAAAAATATAACGCAAATCTTAGAACTACTTTTCCAAATTACCTAAATGTGTTATTACTGTTTTATAACTAAGAAAAGATAGATTCTGAAAATCATTCTTGTGCAGCACAATTATGATCATAGATTTTAAGTGCTAAGTTTTCTGTTTGTTTGATTACAACCTGAAACCATGTATTGTTTCTCAGTCCTTGCTGTTGTACACATAGCATGGTATCTGCTCATAATTAAAAAGCATGAAAGTTACTGATTGATGGATTAATATTTATTTATTTTGGACGTACTGCAGGAGACTAGCTACTGACATCAATCTGAATTGATTTCAGCATCACTGTGATTTGTGCAGGGCACCTCCTTGTGATATAGTGGCATTGCACATTAAGTGCTTAGGTTCTGGAATTAAACAAACCTGGGTTTATATCCTATATTGTCACTTAGAAGCTATGTGACCTTGGGAAACTTCACTTTTCTAAGCCTGTTTTTAAAAAATTAGTAAAATGGGGCTGGGTGCGGTGGCTGGCTCACTCCTGTAATCCCAGCACTTTGGGAGGCCAAGGCAGGCGGATCACCTGAGGTCAGGAGTTCGACTGGCCAACATGGTGAAACCCCGTCTCTACTAAAAATACAAAAATTGGCCCAGCGTGGTGGTGCACACCTGTAGTTCCAGCTACTCAGAAGACTAAGGCAGGAGAATCTCTTGAACACGGGAGGCAGAGGTTGCAGTGAGCTGAGAATGGGCCACTGCACCCCATCCTGGGCGACAGAATGAGACATTGTCTCAAAAAAAAATTGTAAAATGGGGTTAATAATAGTACCAGCGTTGTGGTTTTATTGGAAGGATTAAAGGAAATAATGCATTTGTTTGTAGCACAATGCATTGACTGTAGCACAAAGAGAAAAGTACATGTCATCTATGATGATGGGTGAAGATGATTGCATAGACAATGCCCAGTTACCTAAAATATTTTGAGAAGCACATGGCAAGAAGTGCTACATGCCTCCCAATACCCATGCCTCCCTTTTAGGAAAATGAACTCTGGTTTTTAGCTGACACCTTGCTGTTATGCATTTCCCCAACTGCTTTGCAGAGAAGATAGTAGTTTCATTAAATGAGGGGAGGTAGAAGAGTGCCATTTATTTTCTTACCAGTGCTGATTTGAAACACGTATGTGCTGGGCATGCCGGTGAGCCACTGATTTAATGAGGGGAGGTAGAAGCCCTCTGGGAGGCCGAGGCAGGCAGATTGCTTGAGGCGAGGAGCTCGAGATCAGCCTGGGCAACATGGCGAAACCCCATCTCTACAAAAAATACAAAAATTAGCCGAGTGTGGTGGCACATACTCAGGGGGCTGAGGTGGGAGGATGTCTCCAGCTCGGGAGTTGGAGGTTGCAGTGAGCTGAGATTGTGCCACTGCACTCCAGCCTGGGTGACAGGTATTGCAACCTTAGAGAATGAAATGAACATCTAGATTATTTAAGCATTTGTTAGTATGTTTTTTCTTCTTTATGTGCATCTGAACTACATCGCAGATGTTATTACTCTTTAAATAAAAAAGCGGGTTTTATTCCTCCAAGACTTTTATCAAAGGTCCAGAAACATCTTTGTTTTAGAGACAGAGATCAGCTACAAGGGAAGATCTAAAATCAGTGTGTAAATAATAGTGAGCCAGCTGGAAACAATGTTTTCCAGGAAGGTAAATTCAACTCTAAGGATGCGTTGGTGGAATGTCTCTGCAAATAACCCTGAGGAAAGGAGAAGAAGGGAATGGAAAATCACACAAGAAGCCTGGAAAGTGAGAAGGTAGTCTCAGATCAGATGCACTGTAGAACCTATGTCTAGGTAAGGGCATAAGTGACACCACATGCATTCCTTTTCTTCCCATCATGGTGTGTTTGCCTTTATTTCTGGGGCTTAAGCAAAAGACTAGTGTGCATGTATTATTAGATTGTGATAAAATAGGATGGCTTCTGTTTATTTTTCTTGCTGTTTATAGACTTATGGCAGCAACAGCTTACGGTATTGACAAAGGACATATTTCTGTTTTTTCAAGTGTCTTTAAGGGATCAGGGCGGATGAGCTGTAGGCAATGTAATGCAGGCAGTGCTGCTAAACAAGAGTGGGCTGCCGACTCTAGTCTGGTTATTACGGAAATCAATTCCATTGGAAGATCAGAAAAGCTTTAAAATTGGGAGACAATTGGAAGATCACTGTTATAAAATACTGAGTTTGATTTGGTGGGAAATGGCATGTAGGGAATGAGGGATGGGAAAAGCAGACTAGCTCTCATTTCTCTTCTTTTTTGCTGTGTGTGTGTGTGTGTGTGTTTTAAATAATTAGGCCCAGAAGTTAAACAAAACAAGAGAGAAAACGAATTGCAATAGTGGGTTTTCTGCCCTTCCTTCACCATAGGCAATTCTGTCTACCGCAGCTGCAATGGCTGAATCATACTTTGGGTTTTCTTTGTAGCTATTTTGTAGATGAATAATCAGGGTAATTTCCAGCATCCAGGAAACAATATGTACAGTAAAAACAGGCCAATGTGTTTTTAAATTTTTCCCTCCAGCCCTCCTATCTCTGCCTTGGAAAAAAAATCCTATTCATGTAGAAACGATGTCTCTTCCTGTTATAATAGCATAGACTTTAGGTCCCTCTATCTGTGCTTTCTTTCAGAAGTGACTCTCCAGGGGAGCTAAAATCCATGTATTTGGGCACACACTTGAACAATATTGCTAGAGAAATTTAAGCAAGAACACAAAGGTATGTGATTTAACAAGCTCTCAATGACTATATGACTATATAGCTGATTCAAGTTTTTTTTTTTAAAAACCCAAGAGCCTGTTCCTTTTTCTTTTAAGTGTCCTTATGTTTTGAGTTTCCCCAAGAAAATGCCTTTTGTGGTTCCAAGTTTCTCATTTTTAATTCATTCTACTAAGTATTTATATAGTTCCAGGATGCACTGTTAGCATGAACATATCTTAGAATCCCTGATTCTTAGAAATGGAAGTTTTATTTGGGGATTTAAAAAAAAAACATTTTCATGCAGATATTGCACGTCTGGTTCTTTTGATACTTTGAAGAACTATTCCTTGGGAAATAGACTCAGGATGCATCATTTCTGGGGGTGTGGGGAAGTTCCATTTGGAACCATGAGTTAATGAACAAGGAGATCGACCAGCTTTGAGGGAAGTAGTCCTAGTTGTTCTTTTGTGTGAGGATTGCTATAGTGCTTTTATCATCTGTGCCTTGCAAAGTTTACAAAATCAATATTTTAAAACATCTTTATAGAAAATGAAACTGTGATCTCCTCATACTGCATCTGAGAGCTGATTTGGCATTTTATAAATAGGCATATGATGTCGAAATTACTTGTAATATGAACTAAGAGCATCCTTAGCATTGATGATAGTTGCATATGATCCAGAATTATAATGATGAATAATGCATTGGGTTTCATTGTTCTCTGTGATTGCCCACTTTGTTATGCAGGGATGGATTTCCACTACAGTGTCCCAGATTTGAATTGTACATTTTTTTTTTGTAGCAGCTTCCCCAGAATTATGTAAGCATTGGAAATATTCATAGAAATCCTTGCTCTCTGTGCTTCATGGAGATGCAATCTCAGAACTTTCTCCAAGGACTGGCTCATCAAGTATAATTTAACATGTCTTATGATCTGGATCGTCTGTTTTGCATGGATAGAGCTTGTCAAAACACAAATCCTTGCATCCTTGATATATTTGAACAAATAATAATATTTTACTCATTATTTGGAGAAGAACAATATTGAGTTTTTATACAAATAAGATAAAGCGTATAAAAGGGCTGGGTGAACTATTTGTGTCACTCAAACATGAAGCGTACAGTGTTTTAGCTTTGCATGTCCCCCAAGAATGCTGTGTCTCCCTCAGTCTCTATTAGGTTCAGGGCAAGGGTTTGTTTCAAGGACCCTGTAAGAAGAAACTTGATTTTGGAGCCACAGTGTAGGTTAGGGAGTGAGCAACAGGAAAGATGGCTTAAAGCACAATGCTTTCTATTTCTCTTTTACTGTGACTGAATAGGCTCTAACGTCTGGACCAGGGCTAGCCTAGAGTTAGCGTAAGATAGCTCCTGCCCTGGAGGCTGAGGAAACACCAGGTGGGAAAGCAGATTGGCAGTGGTGTGATGGTAGCGGTGGTGAATAAATGGCCTTTCCTCCACCCCCACCCAAAGTTTGGACTAATCGGGAAATAGATGGAGGGATCAGGTAGATGTAAATCAAAGCATCAGCTTTATTACTGAAAACATCTGGGTTGAAGAAACTGGCTTATATTTGCAGGCAAAGGAGATTGTTTATGCTCCCTCACATTAAATTTGAGATGGATTGGATACAGAAAGTGAAGGGAAAAGATGAAGCAAGGATAATTCCTAGATTTTTGTGTGGGGCAGTCGGATAGACGACAGAGCAGGGGCATCATCATCTTGGACAAACACTGCCATTTTAAGTTCCCCTTGATTAAAAACTGCCTAAATCCAACCTCAGAAAACATCAGCATAATGGCTAATGTCAGCATGACCATAAACCACAAGTGACACTCCAGCCAGAAATATTCCAACCCTGAGATGAGCCCCCTCTGACTGGAAACATGCCAGCCCCGAGATAACCTCCCCTCCGACCAGAGGCATTCCAACCTAGCAATAAAACTCTCGTCCACACAGAAACATTCTGAGCCTGCGATAAGCTCTCCCTCCCCAGACCCTTACATATCCTTAGTCTATAAGAGAGAATGCTCCTGACTGAAATCGGACAGAAGCCCTTTCAGGTTTATTCTCCAAAATAAACCTGTCTTTGACTGTTAAGCCGCTTTTTGTGTCTTTCTTCTCTCTTCAACTCTTACAATAGATACTGGTGGTATATTAAGATGGGAAGGAGTGGATTTTGAAGGGTTTGGAGAAATCAGAAATTGTTTTGGCTATGGTAAATTTTGAGATTCTCATAAGAACTTTATGTGGAAATGTCAAGCAGAAAGTTAGTCTTTGATCTGGCAGTGCATGCTAGTTCTTTATGGTGTAGGGAATTTACAAGATTCAAAGAGTAACTGAATTTCAGAACTTGAAAAACGCATTAAAAGGCACAGAGTTCATTTTAACTAGATTCAGATTGGTGCAGGCATCACTGAGCACAGCCGGCATTGTTAAGATTATAAACTGGATTGTCTGATCTCTAGACCCTGGTGTAGGGGTTGCTATTTTTTTAGTAATGAATTTCTAGTAGACACATTTTTTCCCCCACCTACCAAATTATCTCCTAATAAGCCATTCCAGTCATTACTGGAAGGCACAGCAAGCAAGCAGTGATTTTGGTATAAGAGATCGTGTAATAAGACAGCAGGAAGGAGCAGATCTTTTACATTCCTATTTCTAAGGTAGTTTCTTTCATCTTGAAAGGACTATTCTTGCAATTGGAAATAAGGAAAAAGAAAATAAGAATATATGACATTTCCCTTATTTTTTAAGCTACATGTTTATTGTTATCATATGTTGAGTCTGCCTTATGAAACTTTTGTATTGGAATTATTCCTTTCTGTACAATTAATTAGCCTAGTGTTTTCTCGATATTTGCTGTTTGCAAAATATTAGACTGAATGTCTGACAGACATGTTCTAAAATGCTCTAAAGACAAGTTTCTAAAGTTAGAGCATTCTGACTTTAGTCAGTTGCCTAAGTAAAATTTGAAGACTAAGGAGAGAGAATGAGTATGAATCAGCTATGAATTGAGGTGTCTTTGATGGACCCAGCTACAGCTGGGAAGATGTTTGCCTCAAGTTGGCCTGGATATTCCCTAAACCCCGTCCCCAAATGGTGCAGCCTGTTTTATAGACAAAAGTCAGGACAGGATAGTTGAACAGCAAAAAGGAGAGAATATTTCTGCAGTAAAGGGAAAATTCTGCGACATTTTAGTGGCAGAATGATGACTGAATTAGAGATGAGCAATTTGAATGCTTTCCCTCATAAATCTCACTCAGAAGGGAAATACAAGACAGATAGTTTCACTTAGAGACAAGACTACAGCAATCCTAAGAGACAGGACATATTGATACCAAAATGACAAATGCAATTTTAGCTACAAGAATGCTCTGTCATCTGCCAACTGAGCCAATGACTTGGCTAAAATCTGAGAAAGAGTAAAGAATTGAAATGAAAGCACTAGCAGAAAAAAAAAGGTTTGCCAAACAAAATCTGAAGTCAGCTCAAGCAATAAAGTCTTGGACTAGTGGTTTCTCCCTTAATTGCATCTAACTTTGGTATTGCATCTTGCGTTTTATACTGACTTGTTGTCAAATAGTTATTTTCAGGGTAGAATAAGAAATTTAAAAATGGATGGAAAAATATAGAAACCTGTTGTAAAGTTATATTGCTTGCTTCTGCCCAGGAATAATGCATGACATTTAATCTGTATACTAGTTCGAGGTCACTGTGGGTCATTTATATCTGCCTTTATCAACAATACCTGTCTTAGGTTGAAAACTACATGTTAGAGATTTTGCCTACTGCCAAATTGCAAAACAGACACACAGTCCTTTTGATATTTTTCTTTTCATGCCATTTCTTTTTTACTGTCTTTCAGGTATCAAGTGCCTCATTCATTCATTTATTCATCCACTCATAGAATTTTAATGGATTATGTGCAATGTGCAAGGCACTGTGTTGATGGTTAGGGGAGGTGATTGAGTGAGGTAAATGTGTGATCGAGGCATACAGCAATGCAGGAAAGCATGAAAGAAGAAACTAACTTGCTTGTGATTCTCCCAAAACTGGTTTTTATTTGCACTTTGGTGTAATTCCATTCACTTATCCCAGGAATTGACATGAAAGCAGCCTCACAAAATGGGATACAATGTAAATTGTTGGTGATGTTGCTAATTGACTTTCTCATCGTATTTTTCATGAGAATCCCCAGAAGGTGGTCCCATCTGCTCTTAATACCAAGACAGTTCTTCTGTGTAATTGGTGAGATTTTATCTTATGGATAATGTAATACTGTAACTGACAATGCTTCCTTTTCTATTCAGCAAACCAAGCACAGTGTATAAGTCATTTTTATATCTGTCTGTCTACCCAGCAACCATCTATCTCATCATCAATCTGTATCTGTCTCAGTCTTGTTTTGCTCAATACCTTCACATTTGTATGTCTTTTATTTTCATTTAAAGCATGGCATATACATAGAAGAGTACAAAATTATAGGGATGAAGCTCAATGAATTTTCACAAAGTGGTTTCATACCTGCGTAACCACTTCCAGATCAGGAAATAGAACGTTACCATACACAGAAGTCTCCCTTTTTCTACTATGGTCATGATCCAGCTCCTCCCCAAAGTTAGCCACTATCTTGACTAGTATTGTCTTTCTGATGAATGTAGATTGGTATCTAATTGTGATTGGAATTTGTATTTGCTTGGTGACAAATGATGCTTAGCATTATGTATTGTCCAGTGTATGTATTGAAAATAGCTTCTCATCACGCTGTGGCTTGCCTTTTCACCCTTTTAATGACACCTTTTGATGACCAGGAACTTATAGATTTTATTTGATCTTTTCAAGAAATCATTTTGCTTTGATATTGTTTTCTGCTTTTGGTTGGCTTCCTATTTCATTCTTTTCTGCTCTTATGTTGTTCATTTTCTTCCTCCTGTTTTCTCTGGATAATTTGCTGCTATTTAAAAAATTTTCTTGAGATGGATATTAGAGCACTAGTTCTTCAGTCTTTTTTCTTATATCTTTAAGATTTACAAATTTACTTTTAAGTAAGTTTTAGCAGAATTGTACAAATTTTGGTAGTATTTTTGCTATCATTAATTTTAAAAATTGTTTGAATTTTTAATGACATTTCTTTGACATATGGGTTTTCCAGAAGTGCCTAATTTCCAAATATTTAAACATTTTCTGGTTAACTTTTCTGGTTGATTTTTAGTTTACATTTATTGGTGTCAGAGAAAATATCTTCTATGATTTCAAATTTCTGAAATTTGTTGAGGTTACTTTAAGAATGCTATATGGTCAATTTTGATAAAATAGTCTTTATGCACTTGAAAAGACTATATTCTACAGTTATTAGAAACAATATTTTGCATATCTCAGGTTAATTTTTAAATCATATTACTAAGTCCTCTATATCCTTACTAACTCTGTCTTTTTTCTATTAGATATTGATAGTGATGTGTTAAAATGTCCTACAGTGATTGTAAATTTGTCTCTTCATCCTTTTACTTCTATCAGTTTTGGTTTAATAATTTTGAGGATACATTATGTGTACATAATTTATAATTTTATCAATGGATTGAAACTCTTGTGTTTAAGAAATGATGATACTCTTAAAAACATTTTTTTTGATTAGAAAAAAACAACTAATCTAGTTAAGCTGTTGTATACAGTTTATATGAATGGAAGGTAGGGAAAAAGTTTGGAAAATAAAAAAGCTATTGAATATTTTGGTGAGAGGAGTCATAGGAGCAGATATGAGATTTAAGAATCTCAATGTGGCTGATTGTATCATGTGGAATGGATTTCATAGAAGAGAAATGGAAGCAGACCAATGGAGCCTATTGTAGTTCAAGGCAGTACTTCCCAACAGTGATTAATAAATCAATAGGGGAAATCATTCTAAAGCGAGTACTGGAGACTATTTACACACATCAATTAAGAAACTCATTATTTGAATTTTTTTATTTTCTGTGGTCAGATTGAAAAGCTTCTTGTTTCTATCAATTGAACACATGAGGGAATTAGTGGAGATCAGATGAACATGTTAATATCTCAGTTACTCTGAAGATTTAGCATTCAGTTTTGTTCTTAATCGTGTGTTGTTTAATTCATAGCCCAAACTGACCACTGGTTAAAGTCAGGAAATAAAAAATGTTGACATTAAAATATAACAGTTCAATGAAAGACATACAATTATGATATGCAAATTCATCACCACATGATTTTTCACAAACCTGTAATTTGGCGGGTATCTGATCAAAGTTCCTACCTAGAATATAAAAATCTTACCAACGTTTCAATAAGCAGTGTTAAAAGAGAAACTATAATGATGACTTTATTTCAGTTATCGTGTCATTGTCATTGATTGGGAATAATGATCTTTCACTGCCTTAACATCTTATTTGTGGAGAGTTCTTACAAACAGGATGCTGAAACTTTGTCTCTCATTTTGCTATATAGAAATGGCTACACTGGGCCACTCCGCCTACTCTGTCCTACTCTGTCTATCAAGTAGCCAAAAAAAAAAAAAAAAAAAGAGAAAAGAAAAGAAAGAAAAAAAAAGAGAGAAACAAAATATAAAAATTCAAATGAAGTAGTTGATTATTTTAAATGCAAGATTTACAAATGTGATATCATGAAGTATTTAAAAACATATCATTGACATTGTACCACATGGTAAATTTCAATGCACATTTTAATATAGAATTCATTCTCAAACAAAATATAGCCTATGAAGGATTGACTCTAAACTGAATCAAAGACCCTGTTGCCAGTTTTCTTTGTGAACTCAGTTCAAGAGTTTTCTTTGCGAACTCAGTTCAAGTTCTTTGTGAACAAGAACAAAGGTCTGGTAATTATGCTGTACATAAATGCTCTTGGGCCAGGATTTGTTGACCTGGGGAGAGCTGAATTGTATTGGCTTATACTTTATTCTCTAGGGCTTGGAATGCATTCTACTGCTAATATAGAGGCAAATGAGATGTCCATGACCCTGATCAATGGCCCCTGGCACATATCTAGTTAGCCTACACGAATAATTTTTTTTTTTTAATCTCATTTTCCCTAGAGGGGTTAACCTTTCAAAAAGTCTCCTATGATTCTCATTTACTCACATGTTATAACCTACAACCAACTTCTCCTTAGTAAGAATTCTGGCTTAAGGTATAGTGCTGATCTCTCTGCTATGTCTGGAAACATCTTCATTTTGCCTTTAGTTTTCAGGGTATGTAATTATAGGTTGCCAGTTATATTCTTTCAGTACCTTAAGTGTATTCTTTCATTGTGTATGTACTTCCATCATTTCTCTTCGGTGGTCAGATGTCAGTTACATTTTTGCTCTCTTTCTAAGAAATAGGGTCTCACTATCTTGCCCAGGCTAAAGTGCAGTGCCTATTCACAGGTACAATCGTCGTGCACTACAGCCTTGAACTCCTGGTCTCATGCAATTCTCTTGCCTCAATCTCTTAAGTATCTGGACCTCTAGGTGTGTGCCATTGTGCTCAACTGCTCTTTTAAAATTAATGTGTACTTATTGTTCTGACTGCCTATCAGATTATTTTGTCCTTAGATTTTAGTAGTTTTACTCTCAAACTTGGAGAGTTTATCTTATTATTCTGTTTGTAGATTATCACACTTCCTGAATAATTAACTTGATGTATTTCATCATTCTGGGAAAATCTGAGTCTGTTATCTCCTTACATATTGCCTCAATCACATTATTTTATCACAGTTCCCCTCTTGGAAGCCTTTTACACGTATGCTAGAATTTCTCACAGTGTCCTTTATAGTTATTATTGTATATTTTGTCAGGTTTTCTTTTTCTTTGCCTCAATAAAGACATTTTACACTGACCTGCCTCCAGTTTATTAGTGCTGCATTCCACTGTCAAATCTGCTGTATAATCTTCTATTTGTCTAAAACTTAGTTTTTCATTTATAGAATTTCAATGGCATATTTTCATATATTCTTCATCATACATTTCTTTGAAAATGTATTATTTTTAATTTTCACTTTAATTAAAAACACTTTATTGAGGTATGATCGATATAGAAAAAACTGTACATATTTCTTGTATACAACTTGATGAGTTTGGAGAATTTTATTCTCTCTTCCACATCTTATATTGTTGATGTCAGAATTTACTTCTTTTTATATTGTCTATTTATGAAAACATTTCTGTGGTTATACTTATTCTCAATACTCTTGTCTTTTAGCTTTTATATTAGTGTTAAAGTGATATATGTACTATGTTAAAAATTACATTATTCTGCATTTTTCTATAAATTTATCTTTACCAGTGATATTTTTACTTTCATATGCTTTTATGTTTAGCACCCTTTCATTTCAACTTAAAGAATTCTGGCCAAGCACAGTGGCTCATGCCTGTAATCCAAGCACTTTGGGAGGCTGAGGTGGGTGGATCACCTGAGGTCGGGAGTTCGAGACCATCCTGACCAACTCTACTAAAAATACAAAATTAGCCAGGCATGGTGGCGCATGCCTGTAACCCCAGCTACTAGGGAGGCTGTGGCAGGAGAATTGCTTGAACTTGGGAGGCGGAGGCTGTGGTGAGCCGAGATCACGCCATTGCACTCCAGCCTGGGCAACAAGAGTGAAACTCTGTGGGCGGCAAGCCACCCAGGTGCCGAGGCAAGAGACCGAGGACACGTGCTGTTCCAGTATAATAAAATATAAAACAAGAACAGTTATACCAGATATAGATCTTAGATATGATTATATATGAATATCATTAATCATTAGTTGGTAGCAATTACTCTTTATTCCAATATTATGATAATCCTCACTCTACAATCATAACCTAGGAAAAACCAGGCCATACAGAGATATGAGCTGAGGGGACATAGTAAGAAGTGGCCAGAAGACAAGGGCGTGAGCCCTCTGTAATGTCCAGAAAGGGCCACCAGAGGGCTCCTTGGTCTAGCGGTAACGTCAGCGTCTGGGAGGATGCCCGTTGCCAAGCGGACTGTGGTCTAGCGGTAGCATTAGCACCAAGGAAAAACACCCGCTACTTAGCGGACTGGGAAAGGAAGTCTCCCTTTCCCTGGGGGAGTTTAGAGAAGACTCTACTCCTCCACCTCTTGTGCAGGGCCTGACACCAGTCAGGCCCACCCAAAGTTATCCGGAGGCCTAACCGTCTCCCTGTGATGCTGTGCTTCAGTGGTCACGCTCCTAGTCAGCCTTCATGTTCCATCCTGTACACCTGGCTTTGCCTTTTAGATAGCAGTAGCAAAATTAGTGAAAGTACTAAATGTCTCTGATATGCAGAAATAATGGCATAAGCTGTCTCTCTCTCTCTCCTCTCTCTCTCTGCCTTGGCTGCCAGGCAGGGAAGGGCCCCCTGTTCAGTGGACACGTGACCCACGTGACCTTACCTATCACTGGAGATGACTCACACTCTTTACCCTGCCCCTTTTGCTCTGTATCCAATAAATAATAGCGCAGCCAGACATTCGGGGCCACTACCGGTCTCCGTGACTTGGTGGTAGTGGTCCCCTGGGCCCAGCTGCCTTTTCTTTTATCTCTTTATCTTGTGTCTTTATTTCTACACTCTCTCGTCTCCACACATGGGGAGAGACCCACCAACCCTGTGGGGCTTGTCCCTACAAAGCTGTGTCTCAGAAAAAAAAAAAAAAAAGAATTCCCTTCAGCACCTCTTGTTTGGCAGATCTAGTTGTGATAACTCCCTGTTTTTGTTTGTATGGGAAAGCTTTTATCGCACCTTCATTTTTTTAAAAAATTATATAATATATGGTTTATTTGTAAAAGTCACATAATTGCACATCATGAAATTATTTTCCTGGAATTCTGTTTCAAAAGTCCACTTTTAAGAAAAGATGAACACATTTTATTATTGTTATTGAATTTCCAAACAAAAAAGCTTGGAACTTGCCATTTATTACTAAGAAAGTAGAGGTTACTTTTTTTTCATTTCAGTTGGTTTTTGGGGAACAGGTGGTGTTCAGTTACATGAACAAGTTATTTAGTGGTGATTTGTGAGATTTGGGTGCACTCATCACCCAAGCAGTGTACATGGTACCCAGTGTGTAGTCTTTTATCCCTCACCCCCCTCCCATCCTTTCCCCCCAAGTTCCCAGAGTCCACTGTATCATTCTTATGCCTTCGCAGTCTCATAGTTAGGTTGCCACTTATGAGCGAGAACATACAATGTTTGGTTTTCGATTCCTGAGTTACTTCACTTAGAAAAATAGTTTCCAATTCCATCCAGGTTGTTGCAAATGCCATTATTTTGTTCCCTTTTATGGCTGAGTAGTATTCCAAGGTATATGTATACCACATTTTCTTTATCCACTCATTGATTGATGGGCATTTGGGCTGGTTCCATATTTTTGGAATTGTAAATTGTGCTACTATAAGCATTCATGTAGAAGTTTCCTTTTTGTATAATGACTTCTTTTCCTTTGGGTAGATATCCTTTTGAAGGACAAATTTTCTTGGTTGGCAGTTTTTTCCTTTTAACACTTTGAATATATCATCCCACTTTCTCCTGGCCTGCAATGTTTCTGCTATGAAATCTGCTGAAAACGTTATGAAGGTACACTTTTATATGACAGGTTCCTTTTTTCTTACTTCTTTCAAAATTCTTTCTCTTTGACTTTGATGATTTAATTATAATGTGTTTCAGTGTAGACCTCTTTAGGCTTAACCTATTTGATATCTTTTGAGCTTCATGAAACTGGATGTCCATTTCCCTCCCCACATTCAGAACATTTTCTACCATTATTTCTTTAAATAAGCTTTCTACTTCTTTCTGTTTCTCTTCTTCAAGTTCCATAGTGTGTATATTGGCTCACTTGGTGTCTCATAAGTCCTGTAGGCTTTCTTGACTTTTTTTTCATTCTTTTTTTTTTTTGCTCCTGACTGGATAGCTCCAAATGACTTGTCTTCAAGTTCACTGATTTTTTTCTCCTGCTTGATCAAGTCTACTGCTGAAACTTTAATTTTTCAGTTTAGTCATTGTGTTTGTCAGCTCTAGAAGTGCTGTTTGATTCTTTTTTATGAGTCTGTCTCTTTGTTGAACTTCTCATATTTTCGTGTATTATTTTCCTGATTTCATTTCATTGTCGGTGTTCTCTTATAGCTCACTGAGCTCCTTTAAAATTATTTTAATTATTATTATTATTTTTTGAGATGGAGTTTCACTCTTGTCTCCCAGGCTGCAGTGCAGGGGCATAATCTCTGCTCACTGCAACCTCTACCTCCTGGGTTCAGGCGATTCTCCTGCCTTTGCCTCCCAAGTAGCTGGGATTACAGACATGTACCACCACGCCTGGCTAATTTTGCAGTTTTAGTAGAGATGGGGTTTCGCCATGTTAGCCAGGCTGGTCTCAAACTCTTGACCTCTGGTGATCTACCCACCTCGGCCTCCCAAACTGCTGGGATTACAAGCATGAGCCACTGTGCCCAGCCAATTATTTTAAATTCTTTGTCAGGTAGTTAGATCTCTATTTCTTTAGGGTCCATTACTGGAGTTTCATTTTAATACATTGGTGATTTCATGTTTCCCTGATGCTTTTTTTTTTTCTTTTTCCTTTTCTTTTCTTTTTCTTTCTTTCTTTTTTTTTTTTTTGAGACACTGGCTTGCTGTGTCATGCAGGCTGAAGCGAAGTGGCATGATCTTGGCTCACTGCAGCCTCTGTCTCCCAGGCTCAAGCAAACCTTCCACCTCGGCCCCCTGAGTAGCTGAGACCACAGGTGCATGCAGCCATACCTGGCTAATTTTTGCATATTTTGTAGAGATGAGGTTTTGCCATCTTGGCCAGGCTGGTCTCCAACTCCTGGACTCAAGCCATCCACCCACCTCGGCCTCCCAAAGTGCTGGGATTACAGGTGTGAGCCACCACACTTGGCTCTTTCCCTGATTCTTCATGACTTTTGTAGGACTGCGTTAGTATCTGCTTATTTGAAGAAGCAGTTACCTCTTCCTGTCTTTACAAATTGGCTTTGGCAGGGAAATCCATCCACAAATCAGGCTGGCCTAAGATTCTTGTTGGTCTGGTTAGTAGGGCCTGCAGATGGGCTGGCTTGTAAGATCTGTGGTTAGCCCTGGTACCAGGGTCTGTGGGTTGGTGGGCCTAGTGCCATGATCTGTGGGTGGGCAGGCCTTGTGCCAGGGGCTGTGAGCTGGCTGTTGAGATCTCTGAACTGGTTGTTGAGAGCCCTCACCTTTTTTCTTTGTTCTTAGCTATCCTCAGGTGATCTAGCCATGCCAGTTCCCTCAGTGTTATGGGTGAGGCACAGCAGAAGCAAGTCTCTCAGGTAGTGCCAAAGGCAGGAGAAGTTGAATGCCGACTTCACCCTGTTTCCCTGGGAGAACTTGCAGACTGAGGTGTTCTTTTTTGGTGCTATGTTGTGCTGGCTTAGGGGAGGGATAATACAGGTAAAATGATACTGTTCTTTTTCCTCCCTTTCAACATGTTTTTTTCTCATTTTTGCATTCCACCAGTGTGCTGTAACCTCTCACTTGGATTTGGAGCTCTCATAAGGATATTCTCATCTATGGAGGCTGTTAAATTGGTGCTTTTGTAGAGGGCCAAGGGCTGAGATCACTTATATCATCTTGTTGATGTTACTCCTCAATAACAGTTTGAAGTCTATTTCTGAAAACTCTAATACCTTGATTACCTTTAGATATGTCTTAATTGTCTGATTTTTTTCTCTGGGTCTTGGTTTTCTTCATATGCCTGTTAATTTTTGATTAATGCTGGAAACTGTGTATAAAAATTACAGAGACTCTGCATGAAACTTTATCTTCTGGAAGGCAGTTTAAATAAAAGAACACCTTCCTCTAACCAGGGAAAAATTGATTCTAGGCTGTGTTTCAGTTTTCTTAAAGCCTGGACTATTTGGATTTGCCATTATTCCTATGGTGTAGTCTTTTAGGGCATCCAACTGAAAGTCGGGGATAACCATGGCATATCTACTTTGATGAAAACTAAATTCCATATTTTACCTCCTTACCTCCATGAGATTGATAAATGTTTTTCTTAGTTTTCAACTTCTTAACTTAGTTCTTTTGGAAGGCCATCTCCAGCTCACAGCCCATGTGGCTTAGAAATAAATACACTGTTTTTGAGGAAAAAGCAGCAAAATACCAGATTCAATTCAATGTTTTTGTTTATCTCTGTGATCTTGAACCACAGATATTTTGGTAACTTTCTGAGGACTTCAAATAGGTTTTTATCTGGTATGTGTTTGTTTGTGTAGCTGTTGTTAGTGGGAGGTTTGTATACTGTAATAACTTTCACTATATTTATTTCTTTATTTTTGGTTTGTGTGTGTTTCAGATGTCCTTATAAGTTACCTCAAATGTTTTCTTTAACAAAGCTAGAGTATGGAAATTCAAAGGACACAGAATAGCCAAAACAATCTTGAAGAAGAACGAAGCTAGAGGATATTTAGGTTACTAGATAGCAAAATGATTTATAAAGCTATAGCAAATAGGACAGTAGAATATTAACAGGAAGATAAGCAAAAACACAATGGAGCAGAATAGGGTTCAGAAAAGAACTACATATAGATAGTTACTTGATTTTTAACAAAAGTCTCTTTAAAAAATGGAAGCACATTTGAAGAAAGGATGACCTACTCCATAGAAGATGTTGTATTAATTTGGTGAAATGACAAAACAATGTTGATAGTTATCTCACATCACAAATAAGACCCAATGTCAGATAATGTGTTCATGTAATTCTTATGGGTATAAGAGTCCTTAAATAAATTGAGTAAAATTTTCTTCATGACCTTGTAGTAAGGAACGATTTCTTAAGCAGAGTACCAAAAGTGTGAATGGTGAAAGAAAAACAAAATAAATTACATCAAAATAAGGTACCTCATATACATCAGAATACATAAAAAAAGATGATATTTGTAATTTTTACCTGGATATTTGTAATGGCAAGACTTGTATGTTGAATATAAAGAAATCTTTCAAATCAGTAATAAAAAGAAGAAATTCAATAGATAAACCTGAATGGGCACTTCACAGAAATGAATGTCCGAATTTCCAATAAACATGTGAAAAGTGCTCTACATCATTAATTATTCCAAAAACCCAAATTAAAATTATGATGACATATCACTGTGCACCCAAGAGGATCAATAAAAGGAAAAAATGGAAGACATAAAATGTTGACAAAGATATGAAGGAACTGGAACTCTTGAACTCTGCTGGTTGATGCAGAAACTGATGTAACTACTTGGGAAAACTGGTAGTATCTGCCAACAGTGAATTTTCTCATACCCTGTGACCAGCAATTTTACTTCTAAATACATGATGAGCAGAAATACGAACATAGGTCTACCAAAAACACCACTCTTAATAGCTTCAAATTGGTTACTGAATAAATGTCCATCAATAATAGAATATATAAATCAACTATGATGTATTCATAATTGCATGCCATTCAGCAATGATGAACTCTTGCTATATACAATAATATTAATATATCTTACCAATAGAGTGTTGAATACAAAAGGCCAGACACGAAACGGAGCCTCTAAAAGATTCCATTTAAATAAAATTCAAAAAGAGGCAGTAGTAATATATTGTGTTAGATGTCAGAGTAGTGGCTACCTTTGGGATGGTAGTGATATATTACATTCAAGAAAAATCTATTTTAAAATAGATTTTAAAATAAATGTCATTTTAATGGAGATAAATAGTATAAATAAAGACATGACATTTAAGTTATAATTTGAAGAGTGATTTTTGGGTTCTCCAGGTAGATCATTCCAGACTAGAGAAAATATCATTTTAGTATTGCAGCACTATATTTTTCTTCTTTCTTTTTCCTTTCTGCATTCCTTCTTCCCATTAAAACTTAGCTATTTTGCATATTTTTTCTATTTTTTCTTTATAGACTATCTACCTCTAGATAGTTTAGCAAGTTTAATATGTTACTGCACCTAGATTAGATTGTAGACTTAATAGTTTATTCTAAAAAGTAATTGATGTGGAACTTTTTTATATCTAGGCAGTCAGGAGGGGAATTTAAAAAAAATAAGAACCCCTTTAAAATTACACCTTATAGAGCATGACCAGCGTAGTTTATGTCAAGGATGGATTTCTACAGTGCTTGGTATGTTGCTATACATAGATAAGCACTTTTAAATACTAAAATGACATTTACAATTACTAGCTTTGTTTCCCAAAAGAGCTCAACATATTCCTAGTGAGTAAATTTTACCATCATCACAATGTTTACTTCATTTGCAGTGACTTATTCATAAAATTCAGATTTCCAAGGATAATTTAAGAAAGTAAAGTAATATAGCATGTAGCTCTTGTTTAAAAAATGCGGAGGGGCATTAACATTGTGTAATAGCATAGTTTCTATTATAGAACCAATAATGGTTCTGAATTAACTGGATTTCATTAAAAATTAAAGAATTGAATGATCAGAAGAAAGAAATGATAGTTTTTCTCTCAGGCCACTTTGCTAAGTCAGAAGTGAGGATATAAGACAACCAGGTCAATGGTATCAGAATTAAGGAGTCAATCCTGACAACTGAGAATTCAAATAACGATCTATTTAAAGAGTGATTCATTTAAAATAAGCTTCTTTAGGGCCAGGTTGCATTAAATAGAAATAATCTTAAGCATAATCCAGAAGTTTGAAATATGTCTGCTTTTCTATGCATATGTACTTGCTACACTCAGTTTATTTTAATTTCTCCAGAGAATCTGATTTTGCAGCATAGTTTAACCTGATGGTGGCAGTGTGTGCCTGTTAGTCCCAGATAGAGTCTAAATTATTTTGAGGGAGAAAGGTAAGATTAAGGGAAAAATGCCCTACACTGCTTAGAGAAAGGCTGCAATAGGCTGCTGATGACTTTCCTGGCTCTGAAATGGCAACTTGCATATGAACAAAACAAATAAAGGGATCAAAATGAAAAATCAAAGTTTTGTCAGGTTTTCCATAGTCAACTAGAAGAGCAGCTTGTCAAAAGATTATTTTGTAAAGCTCTCTAACAGGCTTTCCGAAGCTGCTTTCTTAATGCAGTCAAAACAGATAATGATGTCTCCCCAAAGATCTGCTTGAAGAACAGCTAATGGATTTTTAGGCATTCCCCATTGCCATGATTTGCTTATTAGAAATATACAGTTCTTTGCACATGGGCTTGTCTTTATCTCACTTCTTCAACTGGAATGTGAGCAGAGAACTCTGTTGCATTCACTTGGAAACTTTCGCTTTTCTGAGGAATGTTCGCTGTCCAGCCATGGTTATTCTGAATGTGTGTGGGAAGGCTCTAATGATCAGTCTGGAAAGCTTTTTTTTTTTTTTTTTTTGCCTTTGCTTAAGACAAATATATTTTCTCTTTTAGTCTCTTAGGCATGAGGCATAAAGAAAAATGGACCTTGTCTAGGCAGCGCCTTCAGATCTATCTTTTGTTCTTACGTCCCCTTCCTCACAATGCCCAAGATGGTTCATGATGGCCAGAACTGCCTGTTTGGAGTCCACTAATTTTATTCTCCAAAGCAAAGAGGAGAAGCTATTTACAGGAATGAAATGCTGCTCCAATTTCCGTATACTTTTGAAGTACTTCTAACTTCAAATGATTAACATGATTAAGACTCCTTTATTTATATTTTAAGAATATTTTAAAAGCTGTTTTGCTATGAAATTTAACAAATGTGCAGATAAACGTATAACAGAATGATATACAGTATAATGGTTCATGGTTTATCACAAACAACCAGGTTAAATAAAAATATAGAACATTATTCGTATCCTGAAAATCTCCCTCATGCTTCTTCTGAATCACTAACCTGTCCTCCTCCTCCAAGCATAACCTGATTATCGTAGCAACCACTTCCTTGTTCTTTTTTCTAGTTTAACTTCCTGGATTAGTCAGGATTCTCCAGAGAAACAGAACCAATTATATATATGTATATATGCATGTGTGTGTTAAATAGAAATTAGCTCATTCAACCATGGAGTCTAAGAAGTCCCGCCATCTGCTGTCTGCAAGCTGGAGAACCAGGAAGGCCAGTGGTGTAATTCAGCCTTTGGACTCAGCCTGAGTCCAATGCTGGAGGCACTGGACAGCAACAAGTTTGTGAAGAATTACATACAGCGATCTCTGGGAGAGCATGCTTAGGAAGTGTGATGGTAAATTTTATGTGTCAACTTTACTGGGCTAAAAGTGTTCAAGTTTTCTAGTTGTTCTTAGTAGAAGGCTCAGTTATGTTAACCAGCCCACCATTCTCAGAAGGGAACCTTATTTATTTATTTAGACAGAGTCTCACTCTGTCACCAGGCTGGAGTGCAGTAGCACAATCTCAGCTCACTGCAACCTCCACCTCCCAGGTCCAAGCAATTCTCCTGCCTCAGCCTCCTGAGTAGCTAGGACTACAGGCGTGCACCACCATGCCCAGCTAATTTTCGTATCTTTAGTAGAGACAGGGTTTCACCATGTTGGCCAGATAATTTATTTTTTAATTCAAAAAATACTTATTAAGTGCCTACCAGCCAGGTGCTGCTCTAAGATCTGGGGACACAGTGGAGAAGAAAAGTGAATTTTCTGTTTTACAGGAGGGTTGTATCCAGTTGAGGGATTTGAATAAGAAAATGTTACAGTGCTCTTCTTTAAAACTCCTGCATAGCTACAAAGTAACATTATAATCATAATAAACATTAGACAACACATTAAAATGGGTAGCGATGATCGGTTTTACAAAAATGTTTCGCTTTACAATAAGACTTATAGTAGAATTTCTTTATAAGCAAAGTATTTTAGAATTATGAAACAGATATTACCTCCTTATCCCATACCCTGCCCCCCAGCACCCCTCAAGACTACTCAGAAATGCCATTTATAGTATTTCTAGTTTTATATCCAGGATGGGCTTGAGCTGGGATGTTCGAGATGCTATGCTTGATGAAGAAAGATGTTGGCTGACTGTAGTTTCCTTTCTTTTAGCCTCACCATCTCATTTGTTTCTTTTTCATTTTTACTTTTAAGCTCCTCTGCCTTCCCTGTGTCCTGTGTCATTCATTCCTTTAAATCCTTTGCAAATCTAGAAGTAAAGTCCACACAGGTCTCAGGGTTGTTCTTGTTGCTCTTCATTTCTCTATTTTTGTGGGTACCTAGGCTCTGCTTTTGGTGGTTACAAAGAGCTAACACTTGTCTAATCTCCATGGCAATTTCTTTCTTATTAATAGCATTCTCCCTTGAGATTATACTCAAATATTTCCTTCTCCCACTAAATCAAGATTTAAAAATCTGAAATAGGTTTAGCACTACGTAACCCCCCCCCTCAAACTGTAAACAAAATATGATTTCTATTTGAAGGTATTAATTTTCTGGAAAGAATTCATATTTTAAAGAATATTTTTTATTAGGGGAATTTTCAAACAATCACCGAAGTAGAGACTCCAGGGGAAGTTATATAAATTCCCCTGGAGTCATTATGAA
The DNA here is from genome assembly GCF_028878055.3 of Symphalangus syndactylus. NCBI lineage: Eukaryota > Metazoa > Chordata > Mammalia > Primates > Hylobatidae > Symphalangus > Symphalangus syndactylus. The sequence continues at coordinate 68,083,688 of NC_072423.2, read as the reverse complement.
CAGTTTGCAATGCTTATTTTACTTATCCCTACACTGTATTTTTCTGAAGTATTTTAAAGCAAATCCCTCATATCATGCCATTTCTTCTATAAAATCTTTAGTATGTATCTTCAACTGTTAATTTTTTCCTTACATGGTCACCATGCCTTACTATAGCTAGCAAGATGAACAGTGATTCCTTAACCTCATTTAATTCTCAGCCCATCATCAAATCTCCCCAATTGTCTCATATGTCATTGTATAATTGGACTATTAGATTTTGTCATTCAATTATTCTAATTAGGACTTAAACAAAGTTCATCTTTGGATTGGTAAACATCTGAAGTCTCTTTTATTGTAATGATCACCCTTTCTCCTTTTTATGCTATTAAATTGTTGGAGATTATTTGTTCCATAGAATGTCCCATAATCTGGATTTGGATGACTGCCATTTGGTATTGTCACTTAACTTCTAATTCTCCTTTCTTTGTATTTTCTGCAAATTACTTGTAAATTTGTGGATGGTCTCTAGGTTTGATTAGATTCATGTTTTACACAGTTACTACTTTTTAAAAACACAGTTTTAATTTTTCAAAAATAAAACCTGAGGGCTCAAAATTTTGACCCCCAAAAGTTTAAAAGACACTGTAATAGAAGCAACTATTCAAGGACAAGCATATTTGATAGTCATCGTTAAATTATTTCTGTAGTATGCGCAGTGCTAACCACACAGACATTTCTGAGTGACTACATAAACGAATGGATACAATTTTTGAGTAAGGTAATGAAAGAATAATTGGATTTACAGTTTTTTCTCTCATCACACTGAATTTATTAATACAAGTTAAATAATTTTAGAGTCTAAGCAGATTTAGAAATGGCAATATAAAGATAAATAAAGTAAATATGCACTTGCCCAATTGACCAAAATAAATACCAATCCAGTTCAATGTGTTTTTTCAAGTGGTGTATTTTATTTTGTTCAACAGTTTTTGTGGTACTGAGAAGAGTGAAGGTATCTACTTATCTAGAAAGCTGAAATTCAGAGTATTGTAGGAATCACAGAGAAGTATGGAGATTATGGCTGAAAATCCTACAGAAGTTTTAGTCTACTTTTCACCAAATGTATAAATCTCCTCTACATTTTCATTGACTCATGACATTAAACCTTTAATTGAACATGTAAGCAACAGGAAACTCATTACCTTTGTAAGACAGTCCATTCTATTTCAGGATGGCATTAATTGGATAATCATCCTAATGTTTATTGAGTGCCTATTATTGACTGGGCACTCGTTACAACTTGTGATTTTTTTCAACTGATTAATTTACTTATGTAAAGTCTGTCTCCACCATGTGACTATAATCTTCAGGAGAGCAGATGCCATGCATGAATTATTCAGTGTGTATCTTTGGCACTCAGTTCATATATTTGTTGAGTGAATGAATAAAGGATCAGGTAGAGAGAAATTAAGTATTTTTCTTATGATCACACAGCAAAGCTGTGAACTGTGATTTCCACCCTTAAAGCTTTTTAGAATTGTAAATATACCTATACTTAGACTTAGTTTAATTCAATTTTACATGGAGGCTTTTATTTTCTTTTTTAAGTATGAAATAATGAGTCCTAAACCTTCTCTTTTTAAGATTGGATCTTTAGTTTTCTGACCTGTTACTCACAAGGTATAGTGACTAGAAATCTTATTACAGCATACATCTTTACACATCTTTCATAAAATTTTGTTGTCAGTAATGAACACATGGTCTGACATTACAAGATGACTGTTATTCTAATTTTGATACTATCGTTGTATCAATGCAGTCTAAGATTGCATTTATTTTTTGTTTCCTAGCCGTGTCTCATTATTGACTCTTTTTTTTTATTTTTTTATTTTTTATTTTTTTATTATACTTTAGGTTTTAGGGTACATGTGCACAATGTGCAGGTTTGTTACATATGTATCCATGTGCCACATTGATTTCCTGCATCCATTAACTCGTCATTTAGCATTAGGTATATCTCCTAATGCTGTCCCTCCCCCCTCCCCCAACCCCACAACAGTCCCTGGAGTGTGATGTTCCCCTTCCTGTGTCCATGTGTTCTCATTGTTCAATTCCCACCTATGAGTGAGAACATGCGGTGTTTGGTTTTTGTCCTTGCTATAGTTTACTGAGAATGATGTTTTCCAGTTTCATCCATGTCCCTACAAAGGACACGAACTCATCATTTTTTATGGCTGCATAGTATTCCATGGTGTATATGTGCCACATTTTCTTAATCCAGTCTATCATTGTTGGACATTTAGGTTGGTTCCAACTCTTTGCTATTGTGAATAGTGCCGCAATAAACATACGTGTGCATGTGTCTTTATAGCAGCATGATTTATAGACATGAACAGACACTTCTCAAAAGAAGACATTTATGCAGCCAAAAAACACATGAAGAAATGCTCATCATCACTGGCCATCAGAGAAATGCGAATCAAAACCACAGTGAGATACCATCTCACACCAGTTAGAAAGGCCATCATTAAAAAATCAGGAAACAACAGGTGCTGGAGAGGATGTGGAGAAATAGGAACACTTTTACACTGTTGGTGGGACTGTAAACTAGTTCAACCATTGTGGAAGTCAGTGTGGCGATTCCTCAGGGATCTAGAACTAGAAATACCATTTGACCCAGCCATCCCATTACTGGGTATATACCCAAAGACTATAAATCATTATTGACTCTTAATTTGCTTGACATCATCCAAAATCCTCAGTTCTCTCCGTATGTAAAGCTGTGATTTTTGATGACTTTTTGCTACTCACTCTCCTCTCCCATATTGTGCTAGTAAATTATATTGTTTTTCATACAACCATGGAACACTGGGCTCAATAATGAGTTTTACATCTTTATTAAATGACATCTTAATTGAACATGGTTGAATACAAGTCTTTGCATCTGATTGCAGAAACAAAAAAAAAGCTAAAACCATAAAACCAGAAACAAATAAGTGTACCAATAAAGGATGGAGGGGATGTTGTTGAGTAGCAACATATAGGAAAATGACTTAAGAACTTTAGTCGGCTCCCTCAGAGCTGGCGTATCAAATGATTGCCAAAAATTTATGTCATCATAGGATGTATTAGTATCCAACACTGGGATGACAATTTTATTTCCTCATTAGTGCCAACTGTGATCATGTGGTAGTGATGGCCTAGAGGCTGTACTGAGATGATTTAAGATGACTCCCATCTCAGTGCCAGGAGTTATTGGGATATCTGCTATGGGGGCGGGAGAGGAGAGTATTCGTATGTGTGTCTGCGTCTTTGATTATGAGTTTGAGGGGTAGCAGAGCCAATCTATATTGTGACTGCCCAAATGTGCAAGACATAGACTGAAAATGTTTTCATAAGGCAGAGCCCATCAGGGCGAGAGGTCTCTGAATTCTCCCGTGTGGAGAGCTTGCAAGAATCGAAACTGTCCACGCTGGAGAAGCAAATGCTGAATGGCTGCCGTGTGAAAGAGGGATTGAGTCTGTTGTTACCTGGGAACTTATGGAAGAGCGGGGTTCTGATAACCTTCATAGACAGAAACTAGAAGTTGTACACAGATTTCAGCTGAGTATAAGTAGAACTTTCCCAAAATTGAATCTGTTCTAAGGTGAAATAAAGTAATCGGATTGTGATGAGTAATTGCCATTGGAGGTTTAAGAGAAAAGCTCGGTGACTCCACGCTGGCAGTCAATGTGGGGGCTGGGTGACTTTTATGTCCCTTTCAGTTTAGAGATTCTGTTTGTTCATTCATTCAAAAATACTTATGGAGTGCCTACTCATTGCCAGGCAATTTTCTAGGAAAGAGGAAACTGTGGGGAGTAACAGATAAAGTTCCCATTCTCAAAGGCTTCAAGGCCTCATAAGAGTGGGAGAGCCAGATAAGTAAATGGGTAAATGAGCAAGGTCATTTTAGATAAAAGCTGTATAAAAAAAATTAAATGTGAATGACAGTAGGATGCTGAAGGAAAGGAGAAACTGTCTAGGCTGGATTGCCCGAGAAAGCTCTTATGACATTTGAATAGAGAATTAAATTATTACAAGTAGGCATTTATGCAGAATTCTGAGGGAAACTTCTGGTATATTTTTGCATAAACTAATGAAGTTAGATTCCTATGATCTGTTCTTGAGTAAACTCATGCTGGCTCTTAAAGCTACAACTTTCCTTTTGAACTGCATATATCTCTCTGGTTTGATAAACAATTCTAGAATTTTCTTGGAAATTAATCATTATCTCACCACATTGTATTTACACTATTTATTTTTCCCATTTTGAAAATGGCAGAAATTTTTACCAGTCTTCTTTCACCTCTCTCATTTTCCATGATGTGCAGTCAAATCTGCATGTTCTTTTTGTATTTGGAATATATAGCCCTGTATTTCATTAGAGCTAGAGGCAGAAGCTCCTTTAAAGTAGTTGAATTCTCTTTTACTCAATTCATTGACTACCTTGGCTTTAATTCCTTCTGTTCTTTTTTTTATATTTCTCAGTTTAAATGAGAGAAATAAAATTTAAAAATTTTAGAGAAAAAGAGAAATGGGGTGTTTTGCCTTTTCTGCATCTGTTAACATTTTTACCATCTGCCCCAAGTACTGGTCCAATTCCTTCCTCATTTTAATTTAGTTTTAAACCTATTGAAAATGCATTTCTCCCCTTTATGTTTTTATCAGTTTCTGCTTATTCTGGATTTCCTCCTTTTCAAGTGTTTTCATGGATTTTTATTCTTCTTTTGTATTCTCCGTGATTCTGTGACCATTTCTCTATCAGTTAATTAAGAGAGTTTCCTGGCAGACCAGTTGATTTCATCAGTGGCCTTTGCACTTTCTTCCTCCTCAGGATCATTTGTGATTGTATTGTTAGTTTTATAGTTATAGGAACTTTATTATTTGCATTTTCCTATCTTTTTGTACTCTGCCCATGGGCACTTGTTAATCTTTTCCTTTTATTTTTTGGTTGATATCTGCACAGCACAGAGGGCATAGAGGCCATGTCTGGTCCTACCCACTATTACCTCCTTGGCTTTTCTTTTTTATTTTGTTTTTAACTTTCATTTTAAGTTCAGGGGCACATGTGCAGGTTTGTTACATAGGTAAACTTGTGTCATGGGGGTTTGTTGTACAGATTATTGCATTACCCAGGCATTAAGCCGAGTACCTATTAGTTGTTTTTTTTTTTTTAATCCTTTCCTTCCTCCCACCTTCTGCCCTGTGACAGGCCCCAGTGTGTGTTGTTCCCCTCTATGTGTCTATGTAATCTCATCATTTAGCTCCCACTTATAAGTGAGAACACGTGGTATTTGGTTTCCTGGTCCTGCATTAGTTTGCTAAGGATAATGGCCTCCAGCTCCATCCGTCTCCCTGCAAAGGACATGATCTCATTCTTTTTTATGGTTGTCTATTATTCCATGGTGTATATGTACTGCATTTCCTTTATCCAGTCTATCATTGGTGGGCATTTGGATCTTTGCTATTGTGAATAGTGCTGCAGTGAACATGTGCATGCATGTGTCTTTATGATGGGATGATTTATATTTCTATCAGTCCATTCTCACGCTGCTAATAAAGACATACCCAAGACTGAGTAATTTATTAGGTTGGTGCAAAAATAATTGTGATTCTTACAATTAAAATTGCAAAAACTGCAATTACCTTTGTACCAACATATATAAAGGAAAGAGGTTTAACTCACAGTTCAGCATGACTGAGGAGGCCTCAAAAAACTTACAGTCATGGTGGAAGGGAAAGCAAACATGTCCTTCTTCACATGGTGGCAGGAGAGAGAATTATTGCCCAGCAAATGGGGAAGACCCTTATAAAACCAACAGATCTCCTGAGAACTAACTCACCATCATGAGAACAGGATGGGGGAAACTGCCCCTATGATTCAATTATCTGCACCTTGTCCCTCCCATGACATGTGGGGATTATGGGAAGTACAATTCAAGATGAGATTTGGTTGGGGACACAGCCAAACCATATCAATATTCCTTTAGGTATATACCCAGTAATGGGATTGCTGGATCCAATGATTTTTCTGTCTTTAGGTCTTTGAGGAATCTTCACACTGTCTTCTAAAATGGTTGAACTAATTTATACTCCCATCAACAGTGTATAAGCGTTCCTTTTTCTCCACAATCTCGCCAGCATCTGTTATTTTTTTGACTTTTTAGTAATAGCCATTCTGACTGGTGTGAGAGCCTTCTCAGTTTGTCTAAACTCACAGAGGATGTGGTCACTTTCCTTAAAGGCTCCTGTTGCTTCTGGAGTTAGAGTTAGCATAGTGATTCTTTCTTCTTGCTGGTCATAATTTAATAAGTATCACCTTCATATATCTTGTGTTCTTTCCAATTTTTTGATACTTCCTCTCTTGTTGGAATAGATCTAGAGGTATCTCATAGGTAATTTTCTGAGGATAGATGAGGGCATTAGATAAAAAATTAGAATCCAGGATAGTCTGAATCAGTCAGATATACTGTAACATATCTGCATTTTAATAGAAGAATTATGGACAAAATATTTTAACCCAAATAAATTATTCCAGTGTGGGTAATTTGATAAATCATGGTAAGTCAATGGGATTTAGTAACATTTTAGTGAAAGAAGAACCTTTGAGAATATTTTAAATCATTCCATAGCTTTCTCCATGATTATGAGAAGAACTGAAATAGCCAAAGTGAGTTGTTCCAGCTGAAGAGGTAAACTTTGGCTAATGATTTAATTAAAACAAATCAGTCAAAGTCAAAGTCCTGGGAAGTTTTTGACATGAGGAATACAGCTGTAAGTAAGCTCCATTCAGCACCCACAATCCTATGTTATGGAGATAAAGGGTTCTAACATCTGTACCCTTATTCTTCTCCTTGAAAAAGGAGCACAGGTCTGTGGAAAGATAGAAGAGGAAATGATATTTGTGTGTATAGTACTCATGTTCCATTCATTTTAATTTTTGATATTGGTAGGAACTTTTGCTCTCTCTTTTTTTACTTTCACTCTTGCAAGGAGTTAATAAATTTTACTGGCCTTTTAAAATAATCAGATTTTTGTTTCACTGATTTTCTCTACTGCTTTTCTGTTTTCAATTTCCTTGACTTCTGCTCTTGCAATTTTTATTTCCTTCCACTTAGTTTGGGTCTATTTTGTTTTTGCTTTTCTAGTTTCATAAGATGAATGCTCAGGTTATTGATATGAGACTTTTCTTCTTTTTCCTTATAACCATGTAATGCTATAAATATCCCTCTAAGGAATATTTGTTTCATTCCACAAATTTTATTTTCTGTGCTTTTCTCCATTTTCATCCAGTACAAAGTAGTTTTTAATTTCCTTCGAGAATTCTATTTTAACAAATGGATCATTTAGAAGTACTGTTTAACTTTGAAGTGTCTCTATATTTTCCTGTTATCTTTCTGTTATTGATTTCCAGTTTAATTCTATTATACTGGAAATATCTGAAAATATTTTTTCTATTATTTCAGTTTTTGAAATGACCTAAGATTTGTATTTTGACCCAGAACATAGTCTATCTTGGTAAAAGTTCTATGTATACTTAAAAAGATTGTGTTGTTGCTGGGTAGAATATTGTATTAATCTATCACATTCAGTTGGTTGATGGCATTGTTCAGTTCTTCTGTATCCATGCTGAGTTTCTGTCTACTAGTTCTAGTGCTACTGAGAGATGAAAGTCAAATTCTCTAACTATAGTCCTGCATTTATGTGTGTCTTCTTTCAGTTCTGTCTGCTTTTGCTTCATTTATTTTGAAACTCTGGTGTAAAATGGCTACACAGTTAAGATTGCTATTCCTTCTTATGAATTCACCCTTTTATCAATAGGCAATATCTTTAAACTCTGATAACTTTTTTGCTCTGAAGTCTACATTGATATTAGTATATTCGCTCTAGCTTCCTTTAGATTAGTGTTTGCGACCTACTTATAACACTATATTTGAAATGAGTTTACTAATAGACAGCCTAGAGTTAGTTTATTATTTTTTATCTATTCAGACAATCTGTGTCTTTTAACCTGGCTGCTTAGACCATTTACATTTAATGCATTTATTGGTATATTTGTATTTAAGTCTACCATTTAGTTGCTTGTTTTCCGCTTGTTCTCTTTCTTTTTTTGTACCCCTCTTTCTCCTTCTGAACTTCTTTGGTTATTTGAAGATATTTTTAAAAAACCAAACACCGCATGTTCTCACTCATAGGTGGGAATTGAACAATGAGAACACATGGACACAGGAAGGGGAACATCACACTCTGGGGACTGTTGTGGAGTGGGGGGAGGGGGGAGGGACAGCATTAGGAGATATACCTAATGCTAAATGACGAGTTAATGGGTGCAGCACACCAACATGGCACATGGATACATATGTAACAAACCTGCACATTGTGCACATGTACCCTAAAACTTAAAGTATAATAATAATTAAAAAAAGAAGATATTTTAGTACCCAGTTTTATCTATTATGACTTTTTGCTATATGATTTTGTGTAATTTTTTTTAGTGGTAGCTTTAAGGATTCTGCAATACATAATTAACTTTTCACAGTATAATTCAATCAATATTTTGCCACTTTAATTGAAATGTAAACATCTTACTACATTTTAGGTCCCTTTGCTCTCTCCCATTATGCTATTATTGTCTTATATCTAAATATTTACGGTTCAAATGCCGTTAAGTCAATGTTATGAAATTTGTTTTCAATTGTCTGACATATTTTTAAGAATTCAAGAGAATAGTCCATTATGTTTACCAAGATATATACCATTTTGTTGTTATTCTTTTTTTCTTGTTCTACGTTTCTCTCTAGTATCATTTCCCTTTATTCACAGAACTTCCTTTAGAAATTCTTTTAGAGAAGATCTGCTGGCTATAAATTGTCTTAGTATTCCTTCATCTGAGAGTGTCTTTATTTCACTTTCATTCCTGAAGAATATTTTAACTAGGTATAGAATTCTGTGTTTATTGTCATTCAGTACTGGAAAAATACTGTGCCACTTTCTAACGGTCTCCATGATTTCCGATGAGAAATATACAGTGATTTAAATCGTTACTCTTGTATATATAAAGTGTTGCTTTTCTCTGGCTGCCTTGAGAAATTTATATTCTTGTCTTTAGCTTTTACCATTTTGATTATGCTATGTGGGCATGGATTTTTTTGATTTATCTTGTTTGGTGTTTGTTCTTGTATCTAGCCAAATTTGGGAAATTTTCATTATTTCCTCAGATATTTTTTCATTACTACACTCTTCCCTTTCTCCGTCTGGCACTCTGATGGCATGACATAAGACTTTTTGCTATTGTCCCACTGGCCCCAAATGCTCTGCTCATTTATTGTTCATGCTTTATGCTCTTTGTTATTCAGACTGGATAATTTCTATTACTCCATCTTCAAATTCAATGACTCTTTCGTCTGTCATCCTCATCCAGCTATTGAGTCTATTCAATGTATTTTTATATCATCATTTTGTATTTACTTGCCAAGATTTTTAACTTTTACATTTGTCATGAGAGTATTCACAATTGCTAGTTTGAACATTTTAGTCTGTCAGATAATCCAACAATTGTGTTTTCTTGGCATTGTTTTCTATTGATTTTCTTTTCTTATGTGAGTTGACATTTTCCTGGCTTATCAGATGTTGAGTAATTTTAGATTACATAATGGACATTTTGAATATTACATCATGAAACTCTGGATCTTATTTAAATTCTGTGGAGAATGTTGCTATTTGTGTTTTGGCAGACAATTAATCCAGTTAGATTTAGGTCTCAGATTCCTATCTACCTTCTATGGTGACCTGCAGTTTCAATGTCATTTCAGTTGTCAAAGCCATTATAATGCTCTTTGGATATGTCCTGGGTGTCTACGATCTAGACAGAGGTCTATACGTAACATCATTTCTCAAGGGGTTTGGAAGGCTAATTAGGATCAGAATCACACATGTGCAGGTCAAGAGTGAGCCCAAGAGTTCAGAAACAACTAACTTCATGGGGTTACCTTCCCAAGCTTCTCTTTCTGCATGATTTTGTGAGTATTTGTTGATTCTCTGGGCCACTCTTTTTGGTCCTCTGTTCAGAAACTTGGGGCTTTAGTGATCCCTCTCTGTGTGCACTTCTCTGATTGGGCTCACATTCTAGCCCAACAAGAGGGAGAACAGAGAGGGAAAAAACAACAGAGAAAGAAAAAGGCAATATGTTTTTTTTCTACCTTCTTTCAACTACAGTTTCACTGAGCAGAGAAGAAGGTTCCCCTTTCTCAAAGTTTTGGCTCTTGCAGTCTCATAGTTGTCACTGTCAATATTGATATGGAATTGCTGGGGGCTGGACCTGGTAGAAAGGAGAAGTAGACGTCTCCCCACCATGAGCATTAAGAGCTCCTTTCCTAGTTCTCAGGCAGGCCTGTTGTGCTTCTCCTGGAGTTCCATTTATCTGTGCTACAAGGGCTTGCTTCTGTGTTTCAGGCTGCACTGAATTCAAGTCGTGGGCTAAAGGAGGGGAAAAAATGGTAAATTCACCACTGATTCCATGGTACTTTGATGTGCCTGCTGTGATTTACTTTATGTAGTCTTCACATAGCTGCTCCATGCATTCTTTCTGGGTTTTATAGTTGTATTAAGTGGGATAGAATGAGTGCAGTGTGCTTGCTCCCTTTCATCTGGAACCAAGCTATGTGGATTTCCCAGATTTATTAGACTCTGTTATCTGGGTTCCCTGGGAGGCTAGAACATGCCTAGTATTAAATTATTAATCAAATGTTGCCAGGAGATCATGCAATTCTTTATAAAACAGAGATGAAAGATCTAAAAACATAAGACAAATTTCATGATTTTCAGAATACCATGTTTATAACAAGGTATTAAAATCTCTATTATTTTAAACTCAAGAATGTATAAAAGTATATGTGGAGAAAATAGGAAAATTTGAATTGTACATTTGCATTACAAGAGAATGATGTTCATCAATTTGCCAATAAGGCTGTTATCTAAGGGACTAGATTTTGATGTAACTGAACAGAATAAATTATTAAATATTTTAATGGACGCCATTTCAATAGTTTTCTGGTTGTTGTATCCATAGCACAAATATGCAAATATAAAACTTAATAGGCAATGAGTTTTTATGTGCACTAATTCTGAACTTAGCTTTGTTTCAGGTAGAACATTTTTACAAAGGGACTCGGTAGTCAAATGCAGCTTCTGTCACAATTTTGGCTCCTAAACCCCTATTTCCTCTGTTTTGTTTTTCTTAGCAAACTGCTGAGTAGAAAACATAATAGATGATGAAATTCATCTTCATTTTCAGGATGCCACTAAAATACTTTTTTTGATATAATGTTTTGGAGCCTTGCTATGATGTTATGTTGAAGGTTAATACCGAAGGATAACTTACATGTAATGACTGCTATAACTTTTTTGTAGTTAAATCCTCTTAGGAATTAATGGCAAATTCAATTATGCTGAATTCAAGGCTGTAATTCCAGGTACTATGGGAATATTTTTAGCCTGATACTTATGATTAGATGTTCGCCTTTAATAACAGATTATTTATTTTTTCTTAAGTAAATTAATATCAAACATGCATTCATAATTGGTAATTTGAAAATATCAATTTCTACTGTCAAATTTCAGCAAATCTAGGGGGAGTAGAAGTTATCTCTTGGATAGTTTTTTTATTGCTTTTATTTTGATATTGGAAACATGTCCTCATTTTCCTTTTCATTTGTTTAACTTTTGTACAAAGAGCTTAATAGAAGTAATAAGCAAACATATAAACTCATACAAAAGTTACTATCTCGAGAAGTTTAGTTTCCCCATAACTCTACATTAGTCAAACTTTGTTTGTGGTTCTGTAGTTTGCCTTGACAATTACCGAAACCCAAGTAATGCAGTTTCCTTTGAATGGTTATTTAAGGCAAAGATGCTGCTGGACAGCACAAGTCACACTTGAAGAGTTTGCCTGGAAATCTTTGAAAAATTTCCAAACTTTGGAGCTTTGGAAATCTGAAATCACCTCTAACGAAAATATGCCTGTCTACCAAGGGCAATATTCTTCTGTTCCAAAAGTATTTATTGAGTGATTACTCTCTTCTAGACAATGGGGATACCACAGTCAATACAACTTGCCAAAATTCTGGAACTCACACTCTAGTTCTGCAGTTTACACATTTTGGCATTTGTGGTTGATTGTTGAACCTGATCAGACTGGGTACCAGAAGTACTAATGATCTGAGAAGAATTGCCACTCGCCTTTGTATTGCACAATTTCTGGAGATTAAGCACAGGATGCTTATTAAAATTCTAAATTGTCTCAAGATGGATGTTCTATAAATTTTTTGTTATGTTTTTTGACATCTAATTTTTCAGAATGAACCAGTGTGATTCTTTTAGTGTTGGTCTTAACCAAAGATCTTTCTGATACTGAAAGATCCCATAAAAACCAATTTATAACATTATTTTATGTAATATGATACATGAAATATGTATGTAAACATATATATGCAAGACGAGAGAGGTCTTGCTACTCAGTATAAAATAACAAAATGGTCCTGAGAAATAAGAGGTCCAGAAGGTCAGTACTATACTGTAGTATATAGTATAGAAGAACTATGCCATAATCATTTTTGCCTTTATCCATCTAACGGTCATTGTTTATGTTATAGGCTCTTAGGACACTAACATTCCCTCAAAGTGTAAATGCAATCTATGGCTCTGTGAGGATATCTACATTTTAAAGTCAGTTTATTTCTCTAGTACGAAAGTTGTGAATCATGTGAGGTTCTAGGCATTTGCCTAATTCACAGAAACCTAGCCTGGATGGATAGCCTGCTGACATTGATACACAGAGTAGAGTCCTCAGAGACTAGAAAGTGAGAGTCTTTTTTACACCATGCGGGAGTGCTGCCCCTTTGATCTCAATACGACAAGAAAGCTGGGCATCCCTCTTTTATAACTGGTACAGGCAGGGAAAAAATGAGCAGGTAAATCTGAACTTTGGTGTCAGAGGAAAGTTCAAGTAGACAGGAAGTTCAGGTGGGGAAGCTTTGATGGCAGGTACCAGCAAGCTGGCTGTGTGGTTTTCAGGTCTACAATAAAATGCACATTCCTAGAAAGGCTTTGGTGAGGGGAGGAAGGTGGGTTCCCAGTGCTGGATTTGCAGAGATATTGAACAAGGCACAGACCTACCACAGCAGGACAAGATAATAACCTCTCTTCTAGAAATCCAGCTACTAGAAGAAAGATACGATATTCCCAAAACATATTTTTGAGTATCTATCCTGTACCAGGCATGACTTTAGTCGCTGAACAAAATAGACAAAATGAGTCTCCTGTGAGGCTGACATTGTGGAGATGAGAGACAGAAAATAAACAAGATAAATAAGTGGAATATCTGATATTTTAAATGGTGATAAGTGCTATTGAGATAAACAGAGAAGGAGAGTAAGTCCTGCATGTGGAGGTGTGTGTGCAACTATACCTAGTGAGGCTAGGGAGGTCCCCGCTGAGGAAGCGCTATTTTAGAAGATACAAGGTCAAAGAGTGATTGGCCTTAAGTCAGATCATGCTGAGCTTCTTTGGGGTTATTAAACAATTACCTGACTATAGATAGAATTCATCACAGGGTCTGGAGTGGTGATAAATCTTGGGGTTCTTAAGTGGTCCAAGATTTGGAGATCAGGATCTGTGGCTTATGGAGTTGAGGATTCCTATTTATATCTAAATAATAACCATGAAGGAGTGAGATGACGTAGGAGTCCATTTGAGGCTCAGCACCTGGCCATGTTGGGAGCTGATGGACCTGGAGAAAGCAACACCAGGCAGATCAGCAAGGTTTAAGTCAGTGACTGAGATGCTGTGATAACTAAACCGGACAGGCTAGAGTCGAAATGGGTATCAGGGCATCCGCAGGAATATTTGTCTGTGCTGGACTTTAGAAGCATCACCCAGGCTTTTAGTCCTAGCCCCTAGGTAGAACTTCCGGAATAGTAAACATGCCCATGAGTGTAAGGTGAACTTTGACACTTGTGTTTATGTAGTCACCACACATGCTCTAGTCTGACTTGAGTGAGGTTGCCAGGTAAGCTACAGGATTCGCAGATGAATTTGGATTTCAGATAAACAAGAAATAATTTTTCAGGATAAATCTATCCCAAGCATTGCATAGAATATACTTATGTGAAAATTTTATGTTATTTTTCTGAAATTCAAATTTAACCGAACATTCTTTACTTTTACTTGCTAAATCTGGCAGCCCTAGATCTGAGGCTCATCTGCAGGCCCACATCCTGGGTGGGCCAGTCTTTTAGGTGTGTGGTAGAGGCAAACACCTCCTTCCTCTTCAGAAGCATTTTGGTTCATAGAGATCCTAGTATCCTTCATGTTAGGGTAAAATGAATACTTAGGGGCTTTTCAGAAAACTCTGTTATTCACAGCAGCGGTGTAAGTAAATGGCTAAAGAATTTTAGGAGTTCATGACCAGCCTGGCCAAAACGGTGAAACCTTGTCTCTACTAAAAATGCAAAAATTAGTGAGGCATGGTGGCATGTGCCTATATAGCAATAGTCCCAGCTACTTGGGAGGCTGAGGCAGGAGAATCTCTTGAACCCGGGAGGCGGAGGTTGCAGTGAGCCGAGATCGTGCCATTGCACTCCAGCCTGGGTGACAGAGCAAGACTGTCTCAAAAAAACAAAACAAAACAAAACAAAACAAAAGACAAAAAGAATTTTATTTTCCCAAAGCAGCTTTTAAGCTTTTAACACCACAGAACAGATGTAGAAAACATAAAATCAGAGCAGTGCCAGGAGTCTTGAGCCATGCCTAATGAGTCTCCTCTGTTTTCTGTGATGCTTCCTAAAGCCTGTATGTGGAAATCTGGGGATCCTACATACCCAGTTGGAAAACCACTTCTTTAGAACCAAGAATTAGCTGAAGAGATCATGAATGATTGAAAAAAACTCCCTCCTCTCTGTGTTTTTGACCAAGCATTCAAAGTCCTGGAGTGGGGAAGGGGAGGACGTATGCGGTATTATGGTTTGAATGTGTCCCCTAGATTCTAGGGGAATGAAAATTCAATCTCCAATGTGATGGTATAAGGAGGTGGGGCCTAATTGGGATGCATTTAGGTCTTGAGGGCTCTACCCTTGTGAGTAGATTCATGCCGTTATTAAAAGTGCTCATGGAAGTGGATTCGTTCTCTTGCCCTCTTGCCTTTCCACCTCCTTCCAGAAGGGATGCAGCAAAAGGCACTCACCACACCTCATGCTGGTGCCTGGATCCTGGACTCACCCGCCTGCAGCACTGGGAGCCAATACATTTCTGTTCATTTCAAATTACCCAGTCTCAGAGATTCTGTTACAGCAGCACAAAATGGACTAAGATACGTAGACATTTTTTTTTTCCTAAAGAAAAGGAATTTGAATGGGATCTATTGCCAATAGTGAGACTATATGGGAAAAGTATATTTGCTTGGTACCATATCCCCACACACTTTTTTTTCTTGCCATAATAACCATCATCATAATGTCCAAGTTATTTTTCTCAAAGAGTATTAGTCTCCATTTTATTCCTAACACAAAAGATGTAACATGTCTTTTTATTTGCGTTTGATTCAATTCTCGCCAGGTTTAAAGATCTGCAGGTAATTACTCAAAGAGTCACAGGTCAGTTAAGAATACTGAAGAAATACATCCAGGCAATGCATATGGTATTTCAATTAATTTTTATATAAAACTCTATCAGTTCTTTTTTTGTGTGCTATTGTAACTTTGGATAGTTTGACAACCCTAGGAGCATATCCAATTAGTGTTGGCTTCAGAGTGGGTCGGGTCACATGGAAAATGCCACCTTAAGGGGTCAGATTTATAATATGATTCTTAAATTCACTTCAAGACTCACTTGTTAAAAATCAAGTGTACTCCCAAAGGAGGGATACCATCTTTATTTCTGACTTATTTTCAAGTTAAAATGCTAAGTAGACTTGAGCCGAAGTGTATTATCACAGAATAGGTCTTGACAATTCTTACTCAGGTGAAACTCTATGCTGGAGTTTCTCAAGGCTTGGACCAAGGCTTTTCCCTGCAAACTCCCTAACCTTCATTTCTTCCATTTTATTCTCATTTCTTTCCATCCCATCCTTTTCCTTTCTCACTTGCTTACTAAGTGATCTTATACATTCCTGTAGGCTCCTTTTCTCTACCCAAGATAAATATTCCTGATACTTGATTTTATCCTTTCTATCAGCAGCTGGAATATGGGCAGGTGGACTTAGCAAATAACATACTGGTACCTTGGTTTGAATTGCAGGTTGGTAAATCAAAGAAGCATGGAGCATAGAAAGTTCATCTGAGGGTAAATAAGCAGCATTCATATTCCAGGGGCAGCCAGGCCTGTGGTGCCAGTGGCCATGGGCAGTGTCTAGGGCCAGCAGTGATGCCTGCCATGATCTCACCAGAGGGTTCTGATGGTGTGATTTTCACCGTGTTCTTGGCCAACCAGCATTCTGTAGTTTCTGCTTATTTTCTGAGTTTGTTTCTCCAAACATCTTGGAAATTCTGTGAGCTGTCCAACATCCACTCAATGCATTTCTTTTCTGCTGAAGTTAGCCAGAGTTAGTTTTTATTGCTTGTTGATTGCCGTGATGCTCAGATTCATAGCTTTAGCCCAGACCTCTTTTCTGTTTTTCTGAGCTTCAAATTTAAATGTCAGACTTTTTACTTGGATGTCTCACAGTCATTTCAATTTAATGTGTCAAAATCTGAATTTTGTATTCTTCTCCCAGGCTTGATATTTCCCCAGTCTTCCCCATTCTACATTGTTGGCTAATTCGGTCATCTGATATCATCTTGTATGGTCGATTATTGACTTCTATCTGGCTGCACATAGCCAAAACAGCCAAGTGGGAGAATAAAGATCTGCCGAGAAGGGCTGAAGGGTAACTTCTCAAAGGGCTGCTTTACTTGCATCTGAGGGTGTGTCTGTGGCCATTGGCATCCCCTTGTGGTACCCACACTCCTCCAGCCTGGCCTTATGCCACTCTTGTTCTGGCTGACTATGCTGTAGACCCAATGGCCATCTTTTAGTTCCCAGAACATGCCAAGCTCTTTCTGTTCTCAGGCTCTTTCACAGGCTATTCATTCACAGGCTGTTCACCGTGTTTGGAAACCACTTTCGTCCTCTTCACCTCTTGGATTCCTTCCCATCCTCTAGCTGCAGTAACATTTCTTTGCCTTCTCAGATCCCCCCAGATTAAATTATATGTCCCCAATATCGTGTTCTATTTTTCCCAATTTGAAAGTTTATATTGATACGGGTCTGTAATTATTTAATGTTTGCCTTCTCCACTAGACTATATGCCTCCTGAAGATAAGGACATGGTATAGCTTACTTATTGTATCCCCAGCACCTGCATAGCATGAGGCACATGGTAGATATTCAATAAATATTTTTTGGATCAATGAATGGATGAAAGAAAATCCTAAATTTGGGCAATGAAGGTGAGGAAGAGAGGATAAATCACAAAGGAAGGTCCATTGCTTTTGCCCTTTAGTGAATTTATCAAACTAAGTCCCCATCCTGTGAGAGTTTTTTTTTTTAATTTTTATTTATTTATTTATTTTTTGACTGGGCGGCATTGACAGTTCAAGACAAATATGATCTGGGAAGTCTTTGTGTAGAGTATTTTTGCCTCGTTTAGCCTCACACGTATGGATGCAACCAAAGAGTGCTAGTCTCCCAAACAGCTCCCTCTGCAAGCCCTGGGCAGTATTTGTCAATTCCATTATTTGCCCACTGTGGTACCAAGTTGCCCATCTTTCTCACCACCTCTGCTGCTCCCCTGTCTAATGTTGAAGGCGGGGCCCTTAAATCAGCTGAGAGTTCCCTCTGTAGCCACCAACTGTCTACCACTTTAAACTCATACTTTTACAGGAAACCTTGATTTTCAGGTTGCCCTAAGGTTCATTTTTATTGAGAGTAAATGCTTCTACTGATGTGGATCTTTCCAGAGATGGTTAAGGACCCTTCTTATTTATTAGAAAGAAAAAAATGCCTATGCATGGTTCATGTACACATGGCACCTGCCCGCTGTCTCCCATTCTCAGCTCCATAATGGATTTAGAAGACAAACCACCTGTGTCATGGTCATCCTATTTCCAACTATGGGCTTTTACCTTGACCTATTAACTCAGCAGGAAAAAGCTAAGAAGAGCCACCTGTCTGCAAAGAAGCACAGAGAATGGTATGGTAAAGTTGGATCTGTGTCCCCGCCCAGATCTCATGTTGAAATATAATCCCCAATGTTGGAGGTGGGGCTTGGTGGGAAGTGATTTTGTCATGGGGATGAATCCCTCATGAATGGCTAAATGCTGTTCTCATGACAGTGAGTGAGTTCTCACACCTCCCCACGTCTCTCTTGCTCCTGCTGCCACCATGTGGGATGCCTGCTCCTCATTCACCTCTGTCATGAGTAAAAGCTTCCTGAGGCCTCCCCAGAAGCAGATGCCAATGCTATAGTTCTTGTACGGCCTGCAGAACCATGAGCCAATTAAACCTCTTTTCTTTATAAAATCCCCAGCCTTAGGTACTTCTTTATAGCAGTGCAAGAACGGCCTAACACAATGTCCCTTTGATTCTGGCTACCACGCCTTCTCTAAGGGGAAAGACATCCTCCCAAATCATCTTTGGGTGGCTGCTCATCAGGAAACCATAGTATATACCTATTTTCCCTTTCATCCTACAGCCTGACCATTCAGAAGGTCTTTTCTTCTGTCACCCTACCATGTGCTTGTATGCTGTCAGTCTCCCAGGCAAACGTGCGGGTCACCCGAGGTTGTTTGTATCATAGCTTCCTTAATCCCAGAACTGCTTTAGAGCAATGAGTTACCAGTATGGACAGAGTGTTTAATTTGTCAGTTTCTTGGAAGCATCAATCCTTTTGCAACATAACCTAATAACAGTTCAGTCATTTTTTTTCGTGTGAGGAAATGAATTTTCTGATAAATAACTTGTTAGGAAGTTGTTTGAAATTTTCGGAAAGGGTTCGGGTGAAGAGACATGTTCTTCTGACTTAATAAGTTTGCAAAGTGCTGGAGTAGAATTTTCCCTGATAATAACACAACTGTTGGAGTCATAATCATGCCTGCTTCTTAAAAACCATAGTGCTATACTGTTCCCTGCAATACTCAGGATGGTGATTTAAATAACTGCCTTGAACATAGAGCACTTCTGAAGCACAGTTGATTATGAATTTCAAGGCTTGAAGCTCTTAGAACTCAAAATATAATCCTAACACATTTTATTCTAACTACTCTAATCAGTATTTTTATGGATTGTTTTATTTTTCATTCATTTGGAAGTGTGGTTAAGTCCATAATACCAGCACTGATGGGGGTGGATGGTAATATGAACAACTCTAAATAATGAATTATGTAAAAATCAGTGAGAAGCTCTCTGTCTTGTCATGTAGCAGATCTAACCTATCTATTTATGCTCCACTTGGGCTAACATTAAAGTCAGTTTACAATCCTGGAACAGATACTAATGACTGCTAAAGTAAATGGTGTGCAGATGTTTTGTATTCCTCCTAACTCAGGATGGCTCTCTATTTTTTCCAAGTCTAGCACCCTACCATTTCTCCATTTTTCCTGAAATGCCTTGATTCATCAAGCATCATCTCATTTTTCTTGCATCTTCAGAGTTCTACTCTCCATGGATTCTTTCTTCTAAACCTGTAGACATATCCCAGTGTCCACAAATCTAAACAATGACACACATGCACAGTAATTCTTCTTTTGAACTTGATTTCTGTCTAAGCCGTCTCAGTTCTCTTATTCCGTTGCTGCCAGCCCTCTTGACATCATGATATATACACTAAGTTTTCACTTAACTTCTTTGGTAAGCTCTTAGAAGCTGAAACTTTAAGCAAAATGACATACAATAGGTTCTCAAATAATTTTTTTATCATTTAATGTTTCGTTGTAATGTTGAAGAGAAAAAGATGGCTTTGTTACATGTTATTTCGCTTAAAGTTGCAGTTTCCAAGAACCTGTCAACAAAGTGAGAAATTAATATTCTGCTTATTACCTTCACTTTTTTCATGTTTTACTCTCTTTTCATGTATTTAAAATGTGTTTCCACCTTCTCTTCTGAATTAGTTTCCTAAGACCACTGTAACAAATCACCAAAGTTGGTGAGATAAAACAATGTAAATTTATTCTCTTACAGTTCTTGAGGCTGGCATTCCAAAATCACATTCACTGGACTGAAACCAAGGTGTCATCAGGACCACATTCCCTCCGGGAATTCTAGGGAAGAATCCATTTCCTTGCCTTTCCCAGCCTCTAGAACTGCATTCCTGGCCACTTGCAGCTCCTAATGACCACCTGTCTTCCTTGGCACTTGGCCTCTTCCTCTGTCTTCAAAGTCCCCAGCATAGCATCTTCAAATCTTTCTCTCTGCTGAGGTCATTGTCTTCCCTTCTCCCATCTGTGTTAACTCTCTCTGCCTCTTTCCTATAAGATACCTTTGATGGCATTTAGGACCCACCCAAATGATCTAAGATGATCTTCTGATCTCAAGATCCTTAACTTAGTCAAACCTGAAATCTTTAGGGGTCATTATCAGCCTATCACACCTTCTAAGAAGAAATATGTTCAGATTCCTAACCACAAACCTGATGGCCATTTCTCATTATTTTTCTGCCCAGTCTTTAGGTAGCATCTACCATGACCTTGCCTTCTTGAACATCTTGTCATGTCTGGCTTCTGTGTTATTACTCCCATTTCTCTCATGACCGTACTGTGTCTTTTTCTTACTCCTAAATGTACACTTTCTCTAATGTTCTCTCCTTCATTTTATTTTTCTTGCTTTCTGTGCTTTCTTGCTTGACAATCTCATCTGTATCCATGACTTCTCGATCTTCAACTTTTGATCAGATCCTCTTTAGAGATTCAGCTCTCTTTTCTAGCTGGTGCTGAATTTTCACACAGATGGTCCTGAGGTTTAGAAAGAAGACTGAATTCATTACCCAGCCTTCTAATCCTCTTCTTCCTTAATCAGCATGGCAGTTAATGACTGCAACATCCTGAGGATAATAAAACTTCTTTCTCTTTTTCTTTGTCTTCACTACTACCTTATTTCAGGCCCCAGTTGCCTCTGGTATGAACTGTATCCTTCATTTCCTAACAGATTTCATCTCTGTGGTGCTTAGCCATTCTTTGCCTCCAGAATCAGCTTTCTAAAGGCTAGCTATGATTTGTGTAAGGTTTGTATTAAAAATCCTTAGTCTCGGCCAGGCACGGTGGCTCACACCTGTAATCCCAGCACTTTGGGAGGCCAAGGCAGGCGGATCATGAGGTCAGAAGATGGAGACCATCCTGGCTAACATGGTGAAACCCTGTCTCTACTAAAAATACAAAAATTAGCTGGGCATGGTGGCGCGTGCCTGTAATCCTGGCTACTCGGGAGGCTGAGACTTTGTCTCAAAAAAAAAAAAAAATCCTTAGTCTCTCCTCCCACCACTTCCCACCAGCATGTTCTGATTAAAAAGCCAGACCTGTGGCCTTCATGGTTCTCTCCAACTTGATTTCAAGTGCAACTTACAGATTCATCCTTCCCCTCTGTAATCACCTTGGGCTCCTGCTACCACTTGCCAAATATGTGAACTTCGTGTCTCTGCACCACTGCTTATTCTATTATATCTGATTTCTCTGTCATCTTTATGAAAATCTCTCAGTGCAGTCCTCCAGGCAAAACAATATGCAAAGGCATGACAATTAAATGTATTTTAAATTTAAATAATTTTTAAATTTTGTCCTTGAGTTGTCATTGCAGAGAGCTAGGATTCTCTGGCGGGCCTCAGGAAGTAATGCTCCTGTCAGAACTAGAGGTCGTGACTTAATTTTTGTTAGTGAAAGAAAAGTGTTACTTAGCCAAAGTCCTAGTTTAAATAGTTCATTTCACTCATTCATTCTGTCTTTATCTTCTATGTGCACTTCACAGCGCTTATTGAATATCTGCCATGTGCTGGATGCTGTTCTGGGAACTGGAGGGTAAAATAATAAGCAAAGCGAACATGGTCCTTGCCTTTCTGGAGCTTGTAGATTCGTGGGGAAACAGTATTAACCAAATACAGTCAGGAGTCACTTAATGATGGAGATATAGTCTGAGAAATGCATCGTCAGGTAATTTTGTCATCGTGTGAACATCATAGAGTGTTCTTACATAAACCTAGATGGTATAGCCTGCTACATACCTAGGCTGTATGGTATGGCCATTTGCTCCTAGGCTACAAACCTGTACAAGTTACTGTATTGAACACTGTAGGCAATTGTAACACAATGATATTTGTGTATCTGAACATAGAGTAGGTACAGTAAAAATACGATATTATAATCTTATGGGACCACTGCTCTGTGTGTGGTTCATCATTGATGGAAACACTATTAGTGCATGACTGTGCAGTAAAAGTCGATGACATCTGTTTCAAGTGCAAGAAGAAGAGGTGCTCAGCTTCATTGGAGTATATCAGGAGGTGCTGACAGAGCATAAGGGTTCAAAAAAGCCTTCTTTAAGGAAATAATGAATGAAAAGCAAATGGAAGTGGGACATTCTCAGAAGACCTGATCCACATATTATACAGAGATTAATTTGGGAGGAAAAACTCATCTCTGATATACATTTAGCTACAAGCTGGGAATGTGCAGGTTGTTAAATATAGAAATTATATCCTTTAACTGTATATCTGAGGATACAAAACTATATTAGGGCCAAAAGTAGAAGAGGAATCATAGTAATTTTACTGGATATATGGAGATGTAAATGTCTCTATAAAGATAACTGGAATCCCAAAAATAGCTTTGTGAGAAAGGTTGGTATGTTTTGCTTTTCCAAAGTGTGTTTCTAAATCATTCCATAGGAACAATTCTTACTTCCTCTGGAGCACTTGGCTTCCTCATTGTTTACTCAACACCTGCAAAACAGCTTGTTCCCTTTTTATTTTAGCCCCAGAATTCAGAGACTTAAGTGTTAATCATGCCCCTCATTTATCATCGCTGTCATCATCAGTCTGCACACATCTCCTTTCACTTTTTTATGTTTTCCTGTTTCTTCCTTGATTCTTCTTTCCACCCCAACCTCTTTGTATATAGATATATTCTATTCAATACATCTAAATGTGAGTTTGCTCTTCCACACAACCTGCTCTGTCTCCTTATTTCTAGTCTCAAGGGTCAGAACTCTCCTACTGGGTGTGAGTGATTCCACCTCTGAGATATCTCTGGACTCCACCCTTCCCGCCAGCCATCCTGCTACGCCCTGATTCAGACATTTCCTGTCCATTTCCTGGCCACTTGCAGCTCCTAATGACCATCTGTCTTCCTTGGCACTTGGCCTCTTCCTCTGTCTTCAAAGTCCCCAGCATAGCATCTTCAAATCTCTCTGTCTGCTGAGGTCATTGTCTTCCCTTCTCCCTTCTGTGTTAACTCTCTCTGCCTCTTTCCTATAAGATACCTTTGATGGCATTTAGGACCCACCCAAATGATCTAGGATGATCTTCTGATCTCAAGATCCTTAACTTAGTCAAACCTGAAATCTTTAGGGGTCATTATCAGCCTATCACACCTTCTAAGAAGAAATATGTTCAGACTCCTAACCACAAACCTGTGTAAATGATGTCTCTAAATGGTCTCCCTAACCTCAGTTTTATTTTTTTGCCAAATGTGGCCAAGATGACCTTTCTAAAATACACATTTTTAAAACTTTCAATGGCTGTTCATTTTTAATGAAAGTTCTTAAAATGGTATCAAAACTCTTTCTATTCTGACCCTGCCTGCACTCCTGGTATCACTGTGCCCTATTCATAAGCACCCACTTTCACTACCTATTGAGCTACTTCTAGTCTTCCAAATGTCCTTCTTGCTTCTTGCCTTCATGCCTTAGCACATGGAGTTCAAAAGGCAAAGATGGCCAGAAAAAGATACTTCAACTATAGAATCTGGCAAGAGCAAAGGCACAGAGGACAGTCAGGTAAAGAAGGTTTAGGAGAGTGTTTCTAAAGAGTAACCAAGAATAAAAGATTGGCATTTTAAACTATTTCTATTAGAAAAAGCCAGTAGAACCATTAGGGTGGGGCACAGTCTCTACCTGAAAGGATTAGGGAACGGGGGAGTTTGGGAGGATAAAGGGGAAATCACTGAAGGTTTTTGGGAAGGGGAATGATATGAGTGGAACTGTTGGCTGGGTATGTCCTGTGAGTGGACTGCATGGAGAAGACATTGCCAGTAAAGTCAGTAGGTTATGAGCCTGTTGGAACAGTTCATGGTATAACTTTTCTTTTCTTCTTCTTCTTTTTTTTTGAGATGGAGTCTCACTCTTGTTGCCCAGGCTGGAGTGCAATGGTGCAAACTCGGCTCACTGCAACCTCTGCCTCCGGGATTGAAGCGATTCTCCTGCCTCGGTCTCCTGAGTAGCTGGGATTACAGGCACCTGCCACCACACCCAGCTAATTTTTTTGCATTTTTAGTAGAGACGGGGTTTCACCATGTTGGCCAGGTTAGTCTCGAACTCATGACCTCAGGTGATCCGCCTGCCTCAGCCTCCCAAAGTGCTGGGATTACAGGCATGAGTCACCACGCCCAGTGATGGTATAACTTTTCAAGTAATAATATTTAATCTAAGAGACTAAAAATTTTGGTTGGGGTGAACTTAGAATTTACTACCACTGATTAGAGAACAACCAGGAGCTTATCCTGAAGACAGCCATGGAATGTGTTTTCATATCCCAATGAATAAACTATTTGACTTTTTCCCTTTTAAAATGCCTCAGTTTGAAGGCCTCCTAGAGTTTGTCTAACATCTATGTGTAAAAACTACAGATTGGGTAGGAATTTATCACTCAGTTTTAAATTGGTTTATATCTAATCTTATGTTGTTTAATGAACACACTTCATGCTATACTTAATGCTTTGTATAGTCACAAAACATTAAGAATGTTGATGTCAATATTTAAGAACATGATCAAGAGCAGAAGCTTTAATAAACCTTCAAATTTATTTCAAGAAAATTTGTGACGAATCTGTAATTTGGCAAGCAACTAATAAAAATTCTTATGTAATGTGGCAAGATCTTACCAACACTTCAAAAGTCAATGATAAGAAGAAAAAAAGATAGCAATGATCATATTCCTTTTATGATTTCATTGATTGGGATGAAGCCTATTTTCAGCCCCAGTGTGTCACTTGTCCACTTTATCCCGAGGCTCTTTCACTTTATTTACAATCAAAGCTCAAACATTGTAAAAATAATCCAGTTGAATGTTATAAAGACAAACATTTTAAATAATGAAAGCATTTTAAAATCCATTTTCAATATTGAAACACATGTGGTGTCAAGATAACCCTGAGAGAGATGGAGAAACTGTGGGCCCAGGTGAGCTGGGCCTGGGGCCATCAGGTTAGCTTACCTATGGCAGTGCTATGCCTCCAGCCTTCTTCTTCCTGGAAAGTGACCTTCCAGAAAGGGTGATTGCTCTCAGTTAACATTACCAACAACCCTGGGCTCCCAACTGGGACTTCCACTCTTGAAGATGTTACTGATCACTCTGCTGGTATCTTGACTATTCTGCTTCTGTCAATATCCTTCTCTACAGAAAGCCTGTTTAACCCATTCGTGTTATAGCTGAGATCTAATTTTTTTGTCAGTCTTAGTCTACTGCTGACATGGCCAATTCAGGGACACAGCATTATAATGTCAGTTAAAAACATGTGGATTGAATCATACTCTCTCTCAAATAATTGACTTAAAAAATTTAGTAGCATGTGTTATTTATTAAATGGTAAGAAATTAAGATTTGTCTTCATATCTTGAAATAGGATTAAGTGCATCAAAATTCGTAACACATTCATTTAAAATGAAAATGTGCATTTTTACTTAATATCACTTATATGTCAAACAAAATGATTAAAGTTCCCATGAAAGTGGACAAAAATTATTTATACACACAAAAGTTGGGTCATACTGGCTCCAGGAAGAGACAGTGCTATTATGGGAAATGAAAGGAGTGCCTGGAGGTGAGAGACCTTTTCAACAGTATTACATTTCAGAAATATCTAATAAAGCATCTAAGGGACAATCTCATACAGGTAATTAGTAAGATTAGGGTCCACGATTCTCCTATATATTTTTTTGTACAGAAGCAATGCTAATTGCAAAATCATCACAACATACTCAGCCCAGTGCAAACACAATGAAATGCTGTTCTTACAATTTCAATGTGCCTGTTGTCCTAAATGTGATTTCAATTTTAGGCAGTTTGACAGGAATAACTAGCACTGGTATAATATTGTTGACGTCCATTATAATAAATGATTTGCACTGATGCTAAATGTATCTCCATCCTTCATGCTTTTACCCACTTTCAAAGAGCTTATGAAAATTTGGAAATTATCACTCTAAAATAAGAATAAAGTTATCCATTAACAGAAGAACATCTTGCAAAGTTAAACTGTTTTTTAGGGCCCCACAAATTGGCCATGGAGGGCAGAAAGATCAGAAAGAGGTAGCTCCACCTCTGTGAGGACTTCAGAGTCTAATCAATAAAAGTAACATTTTTGCACTTTTGCTTCACCTAGAACTAGAGATTATATTTAAAATGTTTCTACTTTTCTTCTAGGAAATAAGACCTAGCTTATAGAAAACACTGCAGCTGATGTTCAGTTTTTGAAAGCAAAAATCTTTCACTGATTTCAATGATATGAGATGTATTATAGTTCTTGATAAGCACAAAGCAGATTTTTGAATTTAAGCCTGGGGAATGGGCAGTGAGTACTGGAAACAGTGGAAAGAGGACATCAGCTAATTACTAAGTGTTTTAATCATGAAATGTGCCTGTCAAAGCTGGGCTGAGAAGTGACAAATCATATAAAATATATTAGCCACTCAAAATGAATATTCCCACTCATCTGCAAAAAGAAATAGAAAAGTAAAAAAGCCTGAGTTCGTCTTTCCAAATAAGATAGCACCTCTAGTAGTGGACTGAAAATTCCTGAATTAATTTGGGAACCAACCATGGTTTGTAGTTTCAGGAAAAATAAATAAAGAAGGTGGAATGTCTGCAGTCCCTCCTGACATTTAGTGAATGAAATCCATCTTCACTGGAAGAATATTACATTGTTTCAATCACTTTTCATGCTTCATACCTCTGTCTCTTCCACTGCAAAAGGCTGTCTGACCCCTTGGTAATGTTCTTATCTGATCTGACAATCCTTTACCACTTTAGAATCATTTAGAACATTTTGAACATCAGATTGCTATAGCACTAAGTGGACTTTTGATCAGTGTTGCTGATTGATCTCATTTGATTCTGATTGCCCATGCTAAACACATCAAAATACTGGGTAAAATATTTTAAAATAGGCATTAAGTTACAAAAATGTATTTAAAACACATAGTGAAGTTTAAAACAAGATAAATGAGATCTCCCTGTGCCTGAGATGAAGCAGGAATCTCCAGGGGTGAAAGAAATTGAATCTGCCTGACACACATGTCAGATGTTAGGATAGACTTTTTAAAGGGAACTGGAAATATTTGCTCACTAACTTAGCATTATGACTAAAAGGGGGCTGTCCACTCTAGGCCAGTAGAGTGAAAAAAGACATAAAAACACCTGGATTTTCATATGTGGATGTGAGGGCCACATTTGTGACTGTTTTGTCATGGCCCTACTTTGGTGACGCCAAGTAGATTTGATCTTGCAATATCAGTATCAACTCCATGAAAGCTTCCAGAAAATTTCATGTGCCCTTAATTCCTTGAGATATGTCATTTAACATATACCCTCTTGACCAACTTAAACTTTTTTTGAAATCATGCATCCCTAATCCTATAAAAACCTTTTCTTGGACAATCTGTGATCTTTATCACTTCAATATTGTTTCTGCCCTGTTTTCTTACCCTCCTGGGCCTCCAGTTATAGGTATGTTGGATCTTTGAGTCATGCCCTATATATCATTTATATGCTTTTCCTGTATTTTCCATTGCTTTTGCTCTCTTTGTTTCTGCTTATTTTTGACCAATCTATCTTTGAGTATTAATAATTCTTTTTCATGTCTGATCTTCTAGTAATCATATGAATTTAACTCTTGACTAGTTATTAATTTTTTTCAAGTCTAGCACTCTTGGTTAATTCTTTTCCCAGTTATCTAGAAAAATTCTTCATCTCTCATTTATTATCTGGAATTATTAATCATAAATTTATAAAATTCCAATATCTGATAATTCCAATAGATATTTTACCTGTGACTCAGCTTTTATTGCTTATTTTTTTTCTTTGAATCCTATTTCTTGGTGTGCCTAGTTCTTTTTATTGAATGTTGAGCATTGTGTATAATGCATTGTAGAGGCTTTAGGTGGTGTTATCTTCCTCCAGTGAATATTCTCATCATCTAGTAAGCAGGAAAAGTGGTGGCTGATCATCTTAATCCAATCAGAGACTAAGTTGACTGAGGACGGGTTTGGAGTTTTCTTTGTTTTGTTATATTAAGGCTTTGTCTGAGTCTGATTTGTCCTCACTCCTAGGGTTTATTACACCAGATTCAAATTCTGGTGTACTTGTTAGAGGCCTTTTAAATTATATTGAATTCTACAAAAAGACCAAAGATCAAATAGAATCTATCTTATTGTAGAGATTTGCTTGTTAGAAGCCACTTCTCCCCTTTTCCTACACACTTCTCACCTTATTGAGGTGTTCCTAATGACCTATTTTAAGCTTTGACTGTTCATTTGAATGAAATGGGCCACTTTAAAAATTACTCAAGCCCACGTTATTCCCAAGACTAAGTAAGAATCTCTTGGGGTAGGACTCAAGCCTCAGTAAGTTTTTAAAGTTCTCCAGGTAATCCCGAAGTGCA
This sequence comes from Symphalangus syndactylus, assembly GCF_028878055.3. Classification (NCBI taxonomy): domain Eukaryota; kingdom Metazoa; phylum Chordata; class Mammalia; order Primates; family Hylobatidae; genus Symphalangus; species Symphalangus syndactylus. The sequence continues at coordinate 68,054,778 of NC_072423.2, read as the reverse complement.
GCTGAGCTTGAATGCCACTGTACTGGTCTTCCAGAGTAATCACAGTGAGATTGGCTTCTGCTAGTCATGTGAGACACAGAAACATAGTCACCTACCAAATATTTTTGTTATGTATGTGTAAAGCTCTTCTAGTTGCTTTGTTCTATTCTTCAGATTTTGCCCATCTTTACTCAGCACAATTCATGCCAGTGCTAGGCTACAAAGAAATATATATGAAACAAGATCATTTTTCCTTCCTAGTGGGTGGAGATGGACTTGTAAGTAGTAAATCCACAGTATGAGAAGTGCTATGACAGAAATGAGCACAGGATGAGGCTCTTGATCTAGTCTTGGGAGATGATAGGCTTGCTAGAGGAGACCTGGTGAAGAATGGAGTAATTCAGGCCAAAAGCAAGGTGGGGCCAGGCACAGTGGCTCACCCCTGTAATCCTAGCACTTTGGGAGGCCAAAGTGGGCGGATTGCCTGAGCTCAGGAGTTTAAGACCAGCCCGGGCAACACACAGAAACCCTGTCTTTACTAAAATACAAAATATTAGCCAGCTGTGACAGCATGCACCTGTAATCCCAGCTACTCAGGAGGCTGAGACAGGAGAATCACTTGAACCCAGGAGGTGGAGGTTGCAGTGAGCCGAGATCATGCCACTGTACTCCTGCCTGGGCAACAGAGAGAGACTCTGTCTCAAAAAAAAAAAAAAAAAAAAAAAAAAGGAAGGTGGGAAGAGGGCCCAGTGGTACAGATAAAAGAAACATATAGGCAAATCCTTTAGGTAAAAACTATAAGGAATACTTAGGGAACTGCAAGATCCCATAATCACTATGTTTGCTCTTCCCATTCAGTCATCTACCATTTTAAGAATTGTATTTTCTGATTTCTGTATGTATCTCACTTGCTATATGCCATTTGTGTTTCTCTTGATTTTTATCACCTATTTGGATTCTGAATGAGTCAGTTTGGGCTTTCATTATTATTATTATTATTATTTTTGCATATTCTGGTCTGATTTGTCATTTTGGTACATATTTTTATTTTAACCTATGAGAACATCTTATACCTTATATTATTCACATGTGACTGAAATTATTTCTAATTCATCTATACAATGTAAATTGAACACTTACTATGCACTGAACATAACTCTAGGTAATCGTGATATTAAGGACACAGCAGTAAACCAAACAGGCAAGAATTTCCACTCTCACAAAATTTGTACTAATTGAAGAACAAGCTTAACAACTTTTGGTCACTGATTACAAGATGTATTTCGGAATCACTCCCCTAGGTTATATGCCTATCTTGGTTCGCCATCTCTCATCTTGGTTTTGGACTGTGTATGTAAGATCTACTGCTATTTGTGTTCCTGATGAGAAAATCTCTCATGTGTTCTAAGCCAGCAATGGCAACATCCAGAACTCTCACAGGGATTAATAGATACAGCTCATGCAACCACCTTTTTATAAATAAAGTTTTATTGGAACATGGCCATGCTCTTGTGTTTAGGCATTGTGTATGACTGTTTTCAGGCTATACCAGCAGAGCCAAGTAGTTGCAACAGAAGCCATATGACCCATAAGCCAAAAGTACTATCTGCCCCTTTAGAAAAGTTTGCCAACATCAATCTATTCTAGATTATTCACCGTTGTCTTTTAATTCCATTCTCGTGAGCCCTCATTCTGTGGATGCCTTATCTTGCTGTTGGTTGTTCTGTGTGTTAGAGGGGAACATATCCTCCCCACTTCTAATGTTTCATGAACATGGAAGAATCCTAGAGTTCATATCCTTGACTCTTTGTCTCCTCTCTGCGCCTTCCTTAGGGAATGACTTACCTGACTGGAAGAAGGACCTAGACATGTATAGCTTAGCTCCTTCTCTTTCCTTCTTTTGAATCCACGTGCCACTGGAGTGATGCATTCTTGACTGTTCTTTCTACCCAGGAGAAGCTTAATAGAGAAGATCCTGCCTCTATTGCATAAGTCTGAAGTTTGAGAAGAAAGTTTAATCAAACTTGCATTTTGATGAACACTTGTGTTCACCAAAAAGCATTAGGACTATAAGAGACATTTAAATCTTATCTGCCTGATCCCTTCATCTATCTTTCAATTGGTTCTAAACTTTTGGGAAAAAATAAAATGTCGTTTATTGGACCCTCCTTCTAAGTTCATATTCTGATATATCAGCTAGTGGCCTTGATAAATAGATAAGGACTAGAATTTCAAGAGCAAAATACACACTGACAAGTTCTGAGAATGACTTTAGGAAGGCAGGACATGTAGGATTTTAGCCTTGGTGGGACCCAGCCACTTACGGAGGCTTTGTCTGCAAGGTGGCTGTTTCTAAATGGTGTGAATTTTAGCAAACTCTTGCTACAGACTGCCTCCATCCCAGCAAATACTGGCCACTGGACATTTCAGTAAGCATGCAAAGCTGAAGTGAAGTTTCAGTTAAATGGCAAAATGGTCCTTCTGTGAACAGGCTTCAGTATCAGGATGCTAAAAAAAATTTGCTGCTTTTATTCAGTTTTTCAGCAAGGTCTACAGGCCGTGACATTAAATGCAGGTTATGCTACATCGGCTTCCAAGCTTGCAGCTTGACTTTTCTTAGAGGACTTTGCTTGGGCTGTTTGGACCACCTTAACTGGAAAAAGAACTGACAGTACCTGGGAGTTATAGAAGCCCAACTGGCCAGTTCTTTTGCCTGGAGACCAGACAGACACCAGGGTGCAATTTTTATTTCCAAACATCCTGAGGGTTCAGGCAGAGGGTAGAACTTTATATGAAATTATATCTTTTCTCGGCCTTTCCCCATCCTGTTTTTCCTATCCTCTCTTAATGGAGCACTTTATTCATAAATCACTTGCGTTCAAATTATTTACTCAGGATTTTTTTTTTTTTCTGAGAAAGTGTGACCTAAGACAGTACGTTAGAAAAACAAATGCAGCCGGGCATGGTGGCTCACACCTGTAATCCCAGCACTTTGGGAGGCCGACGTGGGCAGATCACAAGGTCAAGAGATTGAGACTATCCTGGCCAACTGGTGAAACCCCATCTCTACTAAAAATACTAAAATTAGCTGGGTGTGGTGGCACATGCCTGTAGTTCCAGCTACTTGGGAGGCTGAGGCAGAAGAATTGCTTGAACCCGGGAGGCAGAGGTTGCAGTGAGCCAAGATTGCGCCATTGCACTCCAGCCTGATGACTGAGTGAAACTCCATGTCAAAAAAAAAAAAAAAAAAAAAAAGAAAAATGCACGGGCAAGAAAGAATAGAAAACGCAAATGCAAAAGAAGGCTCTTGGATCAACCAACAATACTAGCCTTACACGTAGTAGAGATGAAAGGGAATTGTCTAAGTAGAAGGTAAAACTGAATCTACCCAAAAGAAGTCAGAGAATAAAGAAGAAAAGAAAATTCTGGTGATACATCCCATGATTGCAGAAAAAAGTATACTAAATAAGAAATGCTATTCATAGCTCAGAACATTAAAACCTGAAGAAGGGCATTGTCTTGAGGATCACATTGTAGTGGATTTTCACTAGGCTCCTAGAAGTGCTAGATTCAGTAATGTCAATCGAAGTTTCAGCTCAGGAATCTTCCGAATGTGATTCTCCACTTGAGGTAAATGTGGGAACAAAGGAAATCTCCTCAAATAGGCATGTTTAATAGTCCTAACATTTCCATAGTAAGAAGCCATGGAAGCAACCTGAGCGGTGCAGAACTGAAAACATCTTTTCAAAAGAGACAGGGAAGGCTATGTCACTTGGCAGAGCCCATCCTAAATACAGCATTTAGGTTCCAGAAACAACGGAATCCAAGGGGAACTGCATAGTAAGGGTTTTTTAAAATGGCAGATGGAAAGATAGGCATCACAAATAGGATCTGGTAAGTTGGCCTGCTAATAGTGCTAATAGTTTGCCAAAAAGCAGTGGTATCTTAATACAGTGGCCTGAGAGAGAAGGTGACATGAACAGATGTGTGTTATTCCCACATAAAGAAAGCCCAGCACCATCATAACCTCCTGGTAGCGCTTTTTCCTAAGTGAATTTGTTCTCATAGATTCCAAAAAAGCTTTGCATCCTGGCTAGACTGAAGTGAGAAAGTCTATCTTACTGCCCTCAGGTCCCACAAGTGTCTCCCTTGGTTTTTGCAGCATCAAAGGTTGGGTTCTGGGAACACAATTCTGCCTTGGTTAATTTCACTAAGAAGTCAGAGATCATTTGCATTGTCAAAATTTGGGTGTAGAAAAAATAATCTTGTATGTCTACCAACTTTTTGGATTTTTAAAAAAGAGAGGCATATGAGAAGCTAATTTTAATTCTGAGGTCCTGAAGAAACCACATCTATTTGCATGGAAGAAAACAAGGCAAGCAGCAGCTGCTGAAGAAACCCAAGTATGCCCAGGTTCAGAATAAGACACCTCTATCCGAGACTGAGAAAATAAAAACTTTGGAAATAATGATTAGAAGACTGTAACTGGAGACCTTTGGTGTTGTGTTCTTTGAGCTTTTACTTATAAGAACTGGAACATTTTATTTTGTACTATAATGACTTTGGACATTTAACTTGCAGAAGCAAGAGAATTTGGCTTTGGATGGAATTATGTTGGACTTCAACTCTGTTGACTTGTAAGGGAATTTAATTTTGAGACATTAATGTCTTTCTGGAAAATTTGCACTGGAAGGCGATTGTATTCAAATTTATGACTTATATTTGTTGGCATTTTAAAAAATGGTATATCTTGGTGTTGTTATTCAATCTCTTTGCAGAAGCTCTGAGAGGTTTAGTTAGATGTGGTGAGACATTTTGAATGAGAAATTTAGACAAAATATGGCCTTAGAGTTAATTTAATTGCTGACTCTTCTGATCCGTAGTTAGATCCTTTAAGGAGCAAAATTCAATCATATTTAGCAGTCGTTATCAGAAAGATCCACAAAACAACTATAGTTAATACTGGGGAGAAGACTCATGAAGACAGTACTCTAATAGATTTCTGATCTGTCAGAAAGGTGTCACTACCCTCCTAGGTGACTCTTGGCTTGATTGTTAAATCTCATGGGCTAACAGAACAAACTGCTAGGGAAGACTAGAAGGAAATACTACTCCTTGACTTTTCAGGTTTCCATTTGGAGGTACTTCTCTAGAGCAACTCTCCTGACCTTTTGTTCCATGGGAAAGGAGGGAGGTTTCTGGTAAGTGGTCAATAATCATCGATCCACATTGCTTGGTTGGGCAGAGCTAATTTGTCTAGGGATTCTATTCTCTTTTCTTCTTTTTCTACCCCCAAACTAGTGAAAGTCGGTCTTCATGGTCTGCACACCCAAAAGTTTTATCCAGTAGCTTTCTCAAGTTCTAGATTCGGGGCAGAGAGTATTGGAAAGCACTTTTTGTTTTCAGACCCAAGACACACTTTGCAAATATTTTTGTCAGTAACAAAAGTGATATTTTGATTTGTAGTCTGTTCATGTCTCAATGGGTTCAGAACTTGTGCAGGAAAAAGAAGGGTGTTATATATTTGACACGCTGAGACTCCCAAGCCTAGACTTTGATATGCTGAGCCCTGGTCTTCCAGCTTTATTTCCTAACTTGATCTACTGCCTATGGCTTGATTATTTTTCTGTGGATTATTATAGAATCATATCCTCTGCCAATTGCCCTTATTTCTATCCTAGTGTCAACAAGGTAGACATGACTATACTCTTTTTATTGGAAATAAAAAATTTAAAATGACTTATGAAATCTTAATGGGAAAGTGGAACAATGTGTTTGGCACAAGTAAATGGATAAAATAATTTTTATAGGATGGATTTGGAACCATTCATATATTAGACATAGTGCAGATGAAACATTTACCTGTTTGGTTGAATTTTTCACCTTTCATCCAAAGTTTGATATCATATAGATATAGTAAAAGAACATTGGATTAAATTCCAACAACTGTGTGGTAGTAAATTCTCATATCATCTCTGATCTAAGCCAGTCTCAGAAATCTGTCCACATGCTGAGGCCACTGCTTTTTAGTTTGTTCTTGATCAATTTGTAATACTTTAGAAAATGTCTTCATCCAAACTTTATAGAGCATAAACTTCACATAAAATATATATATATAGTTCTTAGTGCTTTTTTGTGACTTCTTGTTTCCTTTCAACCTAGAAAGTAAGTCATTTTTTTTCATTTTGAAGAAAAATCACACCATTAGGTTTTCACATTCAAGAGATTTTTTTAAAGTTGCTAAAAGGCATTTATTCTCTCCTATTCACTACATACTGGTTGGGTGATACTGCAGTCCAAGATTTTACCTTTCTTTGAGCATATTTTTTTAGGCATCACAATTCAATATGTTTTTACAGTTATGTGTTTTCATGACTCCCTATTTGTAATCTGTTGCAATTGAATGAAGGGGCAGGAATGGTCTTGCATTAATAAATAAACAAAACAAGATGAATTTATTTGATCCAGGTGACAATAATCAGAAAAAAATTCTATGTAAAAACTGGTGACCAAATTATAAGTGGATTTTTTTGGTCATTTTTCTATTACTGTTATGGAAGCCAGGTACCACAGTGCATAAATATTTAATTTCTGAGTTTTCTTCTTTACCTTTTCAGCAGTATTTTTAAAGACAAGATGCAAGTAGTTTTTAAAAGAATGATGTTTTATCAGTCAACTAACCACAAGTCTTCTTTGTACTTGAAAGAGTGGAAAATTGACTTCACATCTTTTGAGGTTTCTATGTAGGATTTACCTTCAAAGGTGGAAAAAATGTTTCAAAGACAAATACAACACAAGAATTGATAAATCTGGTTTCCTACGCAAAGGAAACTAAAAGCTTGACAAATCCTTTGTCAGCTACGAGTTATATTATCAACTGAAAATAAGAAAATACGGATGAAAGCACTATGATTTCATGCAAGTCATGACCAAAGTAACTATTTGTGAAACATACTGTCTTTTGTTCAGGGCATGAGCCGTAGTACTGTATGTTTGCCTTTGTAAACAGAGTGTCAGTATATCTCAGATCAAGACATTTTACATCCACAGTCTCAGACGAACATCCCTCTCTTGAGTTTCTTCATTCTAATGGGTTTTGAAATAGTCATTGAAAAGTGGATCGCAGCTGTAGTTGCCAACATGCAATTTGGTCAAAGAAACTGTTTAGCTTTCATCCTATAATCAGAGTTGACAATCTAAGAAGCATAATGGTCTCATGTTTGCTAGATGAGGACTAATAAAAACTCTCAACAGAGTTCAAACAGACACTTAATGCCAAGTCCATCTGGAGAGCTTTTCAAGACCAACTTCTCAGGTGGTGGGTTAATGTGGAGCATTATGTGTACACCCCATCCTCACTCCTACACCCCTCACACATTGGACTGTCTTTCCGATATTTTCCCCCTTGACACAATATGGACAACATTGCATCATTATTGGACTGTTTTTTATAATATTTGAAAACTGAGATAGATTAGAGTGACTACTGAACTCTCAATTTACACAAATCAGTATAAACATGCCCATTTCCAGCCCTGTACCAGTACTGAGAAAGATGAGTGCTTTTGTTTCTGGTAAGTTTTTCTATTTAAATATAGCACAGAAACAGAAATGGGTGGAAATAATAGATGACATTCTGTTAAAGTGCTGTTGAGACATAGTGTGAAATCTAGTAATCGTTTAAAAAAATATATATCTCTATATATTTCAATAAATGCTTTAATAAATTTAATTCGGTATTGGGGTGAGTAATGATCGCAAGTACAACATAGAGGTGGCAAGTTGAATCTCTGGGGTCAAACAGATCTGAGTTCAAATCCAGGCTCAACGGACCACTAGCTGTGTTGTGTGATCCTTGAGTCAGATACTTAACTTTCTTAACCTTTCTGTATTTATAAAACAGGAATAAATTACTATTTTTTTCTATTGTGAGGCAAGAGTTAAGACAGTGTGTGTCAAGAATAGATTTAAATTTTAGATTACGTATTTTAAGTGCTTTTAATGTAAAACATGATACTTTAAAGTATTACACAAGATATTTTAAAAAATTGGAATATTGGAATATAGCCATTAATTGCCTCAGAATTTCTACAGGCTGTGATGGATACACATTTTTAACAGGTACCACAGTAATTCTTTCTTGGGTATCTTTGGCCCTTGCTCCGAGAACCGCTGTCCTAACTTTGATACTCAATGTGTGGTCCGTGGACTGGCAGCCTCAGCCCCCCAGAGGAGCTTGTTAGACAGAAATGCAGAATTACAGCCCCACGTCAGACCTACTGAACCAGAATCTGAGCAATCTTAACAAGATCCCAGTGCTTTATACACACAGTAAAGTTTGGGAAGTGCTGATCTAGATGCTTCCCAGTTCCTCTGGGACAGCCTGCTGACGGAGGGGCCATAGTCACCCGCAGCAGTGTCTGATGGCACCTGGGCAGGGACACCAAGCGGTTCATTCCTTTCCTTTCTGAAAGATGAAGGGTTTGATCAATGACTTGAGCCCTTTCAGCCCTGAAATTATCAGATTTGTAGAATTGCTCTAACATCAATTTCCCCTTTCTCTTTTTCCTTTTTATCCATTTTTCTAAGCTCTTTTCACTTCTCTGGTCCAATTTCAGCTTATACTTAGCTACTCATCAGAACATAGCCATTAGTAACTTATGCGATCCTGTTCTCTGACACTGTGAGAACAAATCCCTTCACATTTACTCTACCCCTCCTGCAGCTGAAAACTCATTTCTCCTTTGTTTTACTCTCCTTTCTTTAAATGTTCTCTGTCTGGTTTCCTACTTTATTCCCATTTCCCAAAACAAAAATGCTCATAAATATTTGAAAAAAACGAACAAATAACTCCCAATCATGACTGAACAAACCTTTGACACATTTTTAAAATACATAAGGTATAAAAGGAAGGCTAAAAGAAAACCTAAGCATTTATTGATTTAATCACCACTGATGAACTCAGACATCCCTATGTGCATGGTGCTGAGGCTGAGGATACAGAGGTCAGCAGACAGCCCTGCTGACAACTGAGTGGGGATTTCAGATCTATAAACTGTAAGGTTCTTTTTTTTATATAAACTAAGCAGAAATGCAAATCCGAAAAAGTTGAAGTTCTAAGAAAATCCATCAAACTATTCTACCAAAAGTATCTTCTTTCATTTTTTTTTCTGTTCTTTTCCCTCTCTTCTCCTCTCCTTTTCTTCCTTTCTTTTCCTTTTTTTCTTCTCTTCACTTCCTTTCTTTCTCTGCCTCTTTTTCCTTCTTTGTTTTTTATCTTATCATACTCACTTTTTTTCCTTACCAGGTAACAGCAACAGAAGGCATTAACCTAGTTGCAATATAAAACAAGTTAGGAATACTCATCTTTTTTTTTTTTTAGGTATTTAATAGTGTTGCTTTTATCATTCAATGTGCATAAAATCTGAATTGGGTGAAATAAATCCTCCGGACATTCTCAATCAAATGAATCTTGCATTTTCTTCTTTTAAGTTCTATGTATGATATTTCTGTGAATTAAGAGAAGGCTCCAAGGAGCAAACCGTATTTCTGAATTGTAGCTGGTTTATCACACTCGTGATTAATATAGTATGTACATGCTTACATTTTGGCAGCCATTTGAGAAACTTTTCTCCACAGTATTTTCAGAAGTCATGTATTTATGACACATGCATATTTACTTTATTGTTTTAAGAACATCCTTTTTGTCCGAAGAACACAATATGATGCTTGTGAAGGAGCTGAGAATAATTGAGAACATGGAGAACAAAGAAAAAAAGAGGATACGTTTCCTCAGGGAAAAAAGTAATGCAGAAAATAAGCCCTAGTGGTTTCACAGAAACAGATGTAGCTAAATCATTGTTTTACAGACTCTAGAAAGACAAATGGAATTCCCAGCTCTTAAAACGGGAGGTAGGGAACAGATTCCAATCTGGAGTGTAGGAAAATTTATCATGTTTCGTTTTATTCTAAGACACATATTTTTTTCCTCCCACATTTTAATCATCTTTAAATTGGGGTGCCTTTTACGATAAATGTTCTGGTGTTGTTTAATAGGAAACATCTTTCCCCTTTCCTCTCCTGGTGGAATAAAGTAGTGGATAAAGTAGTGATGTGGCTTACACAATGGTTACTGAGACTCAGCCAAGTACAGGTGCAAGGGTGATTTCCGTGATGCCTGGACCTATTCCAGCTCCTACCCAGAGTATTCTAGGGTTGCTCCTACTTAGGTTGCTGAGGCCTAAAGATTCATGAACAGAACTTATTTACTCTGTAGCCTTTAACCAGGAGTGGGTGCACATCGAGTTGTATCATTCAGCGATTTTTTTGTTTGAATGGGTTTAGTTGGAACTTCTGATAGATCCTGGTATTGGCAGCTCTGCTCGCTAGCTAGCACATCACAGTGCCTTATATTCACCACTGTTTCTGATCATTAATCCTTCATCTTTTGGGAACAAAACTGTGCTTAGCTTTAAGATGCAAGACACATCTTCGTTAAGAATGAAGCCATCTAGAGAATAGAACAGTGCCTTAGCCAACAAACCTTTGCACTTAACAGAACCAACGGCTTCTACACCTATTTCTTTGGCCACAGATTTTACAATTTCTTCTGATCACAAGACTCTTGAGAAGTGCTTATCTCAGGTGAAGCCTGTACCTGAGTCGTGACAGATGCCATACCGGTGACATTCGAGACTTCTGCTTGTCTGTACATCTTAAAGAGCCACGTTGAGTGTTGGTGGACCGAGTTGTTGCTTTTGTAGACACTCAATCTCTGTGCCCCCTACACTGCAAGTTTTATGTTGGAAACTACCATCTTTTCAAACAACCAGAAACTTTAGTGCAGCTTAAAATGGAATGTAGAGGGCATATACCTAGGAGAGAAATTGCTGTCTCATGGGTTATATGTACATTCCACTTTAGTCATGTTGCCAAGTTGTTTTAAACTGTGGGTTTACCAGCAATATATAAGAAATTCGTTTGCCCATATGTCCCACCCCCATCCTTGGAATTGCCTATGGTTTTCACTTTAGCAATTTTTGGATTTGTGGTGCCATCTCATTGTGGTCTCAATTTGCATTTGGCTGAGAACTAATATACCCATTTATATTCTTATTGGGCCATTTGGATATCTGTGTGTGCATATATATATATATATATATGATTTTTTTCTTCTGCCATTCAAGTATTTTGCTCACTTTTCTACTTGGTTACTATTCTTATTGGCTTATGGATGCTATTTATAGAAGTACTCTTTCTGTCTTATATGTTGTGCATTTTTTTCTCCCACCCTGTGGCTTGCAGTTTTACTCTCTTAATGGTGCATTTTGCTGTAGCCCAATCTGTCAGTTTTGCCCTTTATATTTAGTGTTTTTTGGGTACTATTTAAAAAGCCATTCCCTACATTGGAGTCATGGAGATATTCTCTCACATTATTTTCCCTTTTTTTTTTGATAGTCTCACTCTGTCGCCCAGGCTGGAGTGCAGTGGCATGACCTTGGCTCACTGCAACATCCGCCTCCCATGTTCAAGTGATTCTCCTACCTCAGCCTCCCAACTAACTGGGATAACAGGCATGTGTCACCATGCCCAGCTAATTTTTGTATTTTTAGTAGAGGCGGGGTTTCACCATGTTGGCCAGGCTGGTTTTGAACTCTTTACCTCATGTGATCCACCTGCCTCGACCTTCCAAAGTGCTGGGATTACCCGGCTTCTTACATTATTTTCTGGGAGCCTTATAATTTTGCATCTCACATTTAGTTAATCATTCCACCTTGTTATGAAAGCTGACCTATGCCTCCCATATCTCACCTTCCTCCCACCTAAGACAGAAGCCTCCTTCTTCAAGCTGTTTAGGAGTACTGGCGACTTGCCAACTCGCAGTTGGGCCTTCTTTGGGTTTTCCCCTCCTGTAGCCTCCAGAGAGAATTGCTTTGGACCAAGTTCTCCCACTTCCCCAGCAGCAGCCTGCATCTGGTGACTGTTCAATGGATAGTGTAAAGGCTTGGCCCCATTACCTAAATTCTGGGCAGTTCTGCAGGTGCAACTCAGCTCCAGAGCAACTCATGTGGTCTCTGTTGCAACTGCATTGCAGTTCAATCCTCCCTTTGACTAATCATCTTTACTTCTTCATTTTTCACCTTTATAAATCATGTTGCAATGGATGAAACTTTCCAGGAAGATCAACTTTCCTTTTTTAAAGATTACTTTTTTTAAAAAAAATTAATTTGAGGGTATGTATTTACATACAATGGATATGGTCATTATTAGCGCTATTAAAATGTTCAAAAATTTTTTTAATCATTCACTGATTTTTAACATTTTACTTTTTTCTTTTTTTATTATACTTTAGGGTTTTAGGGTACATGTGCACAATGTGCAGGTTTGTTACATATGTATCCATGTGCCATGTTGATTTCCTGCACCCATTAACTCGTCATTTAGCATTAGGTGTATCTCCTAATGCTGTCCCTCCCCCCTCCCCCCACCCCACAACAGTCCCCGGAGCGTGATGTTCCCCTTCCTGTGTCCATGAGTTCTCATTGTTCAATTCCCACCTATGAGTGAGAACATGCGGTGTTTGGTTTTTTGTCCTTGCGATAGTTTACTGAGAATGATGTTTTCCAGTTTCATCCATGTCCCTACAAAGGACACGAACTCATCATTTTTTATGGCTGCATAGTATTCCATGGTGTATATGTGCCACATTTTCTTAATCCAGTCTATCGTTGTTGGACATTTGGGTTGGTTCCAACTCTTTGCTATTGTGAATAGTGCCGCAATAAACATACGTGTGCATGTGTCTTTATAGCAGCATGATTTATAGTCCTTTGGGTATATACCCAGTAATGGGATGGCTGGGTCAAATGGTATTTCTAGTTCTAGATCCCTGAGGAATCGCCACACTGACTTCCACAATGGTTGAACTAGTTTACAGTCCCACCAACAGTGTAAAAGTGTTCCTATTTCTCCACATCCTCTCCAGCACCTGTTGTTTCCTGATTTTTTAATGATGGCCATTCTAACTGGTGTGAGATGGTATCTCACTGTGGTTTTGATTTGCATTTCTCTGATGGCCAGTGATGATGAGCATTTCTTCATGTGTTTTTTGGCTGCATAAATGTCTTCTTTTGAGAAGTGTCTGTTCATGTCCTTTGCCCACTTTTTGATGGGGTTGTTTGTTTTTTTCTTGTAAATTTGTTTGAGTTCATTGTAGATTCTGGATATTAGCCCTTTGTCAGATGAGTAGGTTGCAAAAATTTTCTCCCATTCTGTAGGTTGCCTGTTCACTCTGATGGTAGTTTCTTTTACTGTGCAGAAGCTCTTTAGTTTAATGAGATCCCATTTGTTGATTTTGGCTTTTGTTGCCATTGCTAGATTGGGCAAGTTCTCCTGGATAATATCTTGCAGAGTGTTTTCCAACTTGGTTCCATTCTCCCCATCATTTTCAGGTACACCAATCAGACGTAGATTTGGTCTTTTCACATAGTCCCAAATTTCTTGGAGGCTTTGTTCATTTCTTTTTATTCTTTTTTCTCTAAACTTCCCTTCTCTCTTCATTTCATTCATTTCATCTTCCATCAGCGATACCCTTTCTTCCAGTTGATCGCATCTGCTACTGAGGCTTCTGCAATCTTCGCGTAGTTCTCGAAACTTGGCTTTCAGCTCCATCAGCTCCTTTAAGCCCTTCTCTCCATTGGTTATTCTAGTTATCCATTCTTCTAATTTTTTTTCAAAGTTTTTAACTTCTTTGCTATTGTTTTGAATTTCCTCTCGTAGCTCAGAGTAGTTTGATCGTCTGAAGCCTTCTTCTCTCAACTCGTCAAAGTCATCCTCCATCCAGCTTTGTTCCGTTGCTGGTGAGGAACTGCGTTCCTTTGGAGGAGGAGAGGTGCTCTGTTTTTTAGAGTTTCCAGTTTTTTTGCTCTGTTTTTTCCCCATCTTTGTGGTTTTATCTACTTTTTGTCTTTGATGATGGTGATGTACAGATGAGTTTTTGGTGTGGATGTCCTTTCTGTTTGTTAGTTTTCCTTCTACCAGACAGGACCCTCAGCTGCAGGTCTGTTGGAGTTTGCTAGAGGTCCACTCCAGACCCTGTTTGGCTGGGTGTCAGCAGCGGTGGCTGCAGAACAGCGGATTTTCGTGAGACCACAAATTCAGCTGTCTGATAGTTCCTCTGAAAGTTTTGTCTCAGAGGAGTACGCGGCTGAATGAGGTGTCAGTCTGTCCCTACTGGGGGGGGTGCCTCCCAGTTAGGCTGCTCAGGGGTGAGGGACCCACTTTAGGAGGCAGTCTGTCCGTTCTCAGATCTCCAGCTGCGTGCTGGGAGAACCACTACTCTCTTCAAAGCTGTCAGTCAGACAGGGACATTTAAGTCTGTGGAGGTTCTTGCTGAGTTTTTGTTTGTCTGTGCCCTGCCCCCAGAGGTGGAGCCTACAGAGGCAGGCAGGCCTCCTTGAGCTGTGGTGGGCTCCACCCAGTTCGAGCTTCCTGGCTGCTTTGTTTACCTAAGCAAGCCTGGGCAATGGCGGGCGCCCCTCCCCTAGCCTCGCTGCCACCTTGCAGCTTGATCTCAGACTGCTGTGCTAGCAATCAGCGAGACTCCGTGGGCATAGGACCCTCCGAGCCAGGTGCGGGACACAATCTCCTAGTGTGCCGTTTTCCAGGCCCGTTGGAAAAGCGCAGTATTAGGATGGGACTGACCCGATATTCCAGGTGCCATCTGTTTCCCCTTTCTTTGACTAGGAAAGGGAACTCCCTGACCCCTTGCGCTTCCCGAGTGAGGCAATGCCTCGCCCTGCTTCGGCTCGCGCACAGTGCGCTTCATCGACTGTCCTGCACCCACTGTTAGGCACTCCCTAGTGAGATGAAACCAGTACCTCAAGCAGAAATGCAGAAATCACCCATCTTCTGTGTCGCTGGGGCTGGGAGCTGGAGACCGGAGCTGTTCCTACTCGGCCATCTTGGCTCCACCCAACATTTTACTTTTTTAAAAAATAAACTTTATTTTTTTTTTGAACAGCTCTAGGTTTACAGCAAAATCTAGCAGAAAATACTGAATGCTCCCATATACTCCCTTCTGCCCACATAGGCACAGTCCCCACTGCTATTAACATCCCCAGCCAGGGGGGCACATTTGTTAAAATCAGTAAGCCTACATTGACATGTGATTATCACCTAAAGCTCATAGTTTACATTAGGTTCACTCTTGATGTTGTACATTCTGTTGGTTTTCACAAAGGTATAGTGATATCCATCTATCATTATAGTGAAGCATGATATTTCCCTGATCCCTTTATGGGACTCACAAAGAGGGTGGCTCATTTACTCAGCCCACAGCTCTCAACTCCTTGTGGGAGGCAGCGCGTGAGTGAATGAGGTGGGAAATGGAGTGTACAAGCACTGGAACCAGCTGGCTACTTCAGTGTTGGCAGGGGCAATCTCCACTCACTCAGACCTGTTGTGTTCCACCCCTTGTGGGAGGGAGCACACAGGTGAGCAGGTGCAGGAGCTGGGGTGAGTACTTTTAGGTGCCAGCAGGAGCAAACTCTGTGTGGGCCCCATAGCAGTGTCTGGCGGGGGTGCCTGTGACCCCTGAAGCCCCAGAGGTAGTGATACGCAGCTCTTTTAGCTCTGCCATCTGCAGATGGCTTAAGTGTTAACAGCTCAGTGGACTCTCTGCCTTTTCTCATGAGGGGAAAGGGTTAGTGTGACAGCTTTTTGCATTTGCACTTGTGGCTCCCAGTCATCCGGGAAAAATGAGGTTGCACGAACAAATCAAAGAATGGTAAATGTGAGAGATTTACTGCTGACGGAGGTGTCTCTCAGCAGGAAGGGGAGCTGAAAATGGGATGAGGCAGAAAGGTAATCTTCCCTTGAAGTATGACCATCTCCGGTTGGATTCTTCTCCAAAGTTACACCATCAAGCTGTACATCTGAAGTCAAACCGCTTCTCTGCAACATCCAGCTGTAGTCTCTGACATCCAGCTGCTTCTTCTCTCTGCTGGCTGAGTCTGGGGTTTTTATAGACACAGGATAGGGGGCAGGGTGGGCCATGGGTGGTTTTGGAAAAGGCAACATTTGAGCGGGAAAACAGGGATATAAATTCTCACTTTGGGCTGCAGTTTCAGGCTTTTCGGCTTGAGGGTGGGGCTCCACCAGGCACTCATCCTTTTCTGCGTAGTATTTCTCTGCCTCCTGTCCCTATCAATAGTGTCACACAGAATAGTTTACCCTAAATGTCACTTGTGCTTCATCTATTCATCACTTCCTCCCCTCTGTGTGGGTTTTTTCCCCCGTCTCTATAGTTTTACCTCTTCCAGAATTTCATACGGTTGGAATCATACAATATGTAGCCTTTTCAGATTGGCTTCTTTCACTTAGCAATGTGCATTTAAGGTTCCTCCATGTCTTTTCATGGCTTGATACCTAATTTCTTTTTATCACTGAATAATATTCATTGTCTAGATGTAACACATTTTATCCATTCACCAATTGAAGAACATCTGGATTATTTTGTTGCTTTGTTTTCTGAGACTAAATTTTTCTCAACCTAATAAATTAGAAAATTCTGTTTAAAAAATTGTTTCTTTAAGTAGTATCCAGCAAAATGATTCTTTTGTAACAGATACACAGCAATATTTTGTTGTAAGAATAAATGAACCAAATTTCCTCTGCTAGTCTTAATTACTGAAGTTTTACTAACAGTCAGCCCAGAGGGTTATCTGACTTCTCCATTAGTCCAGGCTTCCCATGTGTAAAGTATACCTACAAGAAATATTTAAATCTTTGTTATAGGATAACGCAGAAGCATCATAGGAAGAGATAAAAATAGAACCACAGAACTGAAAAAAGTAAACAATGGCTCAAGAAGTGGAAAAAATAAAGTTTGTTTGAATTATGCTTTCTGAAGCAAATCCTTGAGTTGTTTTCTCTCTTTTTGATTTCTGCAAACTATATAACTTTCAGTTATCCAAAGCCCAGGTAATCCTTAGCTCAGTGGAGAAGAAGTCTCCTGATCTTAAGGGCTGCTTAAGAAGCAATTGTGTTTTCATAAAAATCAGTTCTGATATTGTATCTTTCAAAAGGCAGGAAGAAATAGCGCAGGGCATCAATACACCGTCAAAAGAGATGGCTCAGCTGGGACCCAGGTGCCTGGGGAGGAGATTTCTCACTGAGTCGGGAGGATCCGTGTTTCTCTTCTCTCTCTGCACATGTGGTGGTTCATCTGTGCCTCTCTCTTCTATAACCTCATGCAGCTACTTGCTGAAGAAGAATTATGAAAAGACCAAATGTAGTAACCAGTATGATGGTGAAATCCTGGATGCATGTCTTATTTGCTTTGATGTTTTTATTTTTTAGGATGATATGTGTTTTGGATGCTGTCACAACTACCACCATCACCATCATCACCACCACCACCCACACCGTCATTATCACTGTGTGTGTGTGTGTGTGTGTAGATGTGAGAGGACTGTATGTGTGCTATTGTCAACTTACACTTTTATGCTGATCTTGAATAATGATACTGGTTATTTTCCTAAGTGCTTCTGTAGAGAGGAACTAAGGTATCTGATTGATAATCTGAGAAGTAAAAACACTAATAACCTTGGCCAAGGCATGATTTGATTATCTATTTGCATTCAGGAGTGTCAATCAACATTATTCTAAAAAGGGCTGGGAGAGAAGGAATTTAGTCAAAGCTACTTACTTTGGGGAAAATGTTTTTGAACCAGAGATTAGGAAGCTGGTATCAGACACTGAAAAGAACAAAAGGTATAATGAGGTGGCTTCCAGATGCTTTTCATCATTGGAGATGGGAAACTGAAAAGGAAGGAATAAAAGCAAGTTACCTGCAAGTTGTGCCTCAGTCTTGGCTGGAGGATGTTTATGTCAGTCTTGGAAAATTTGGGCTCAGTAAGTCTCTCTGCTGTTAGTGCTATTTTAGTTTCAGAAATCTGCACTGTGAACTTTTCCCTTTTATGCTGTTTGTGTTATTCCTGCTTGTTTCTCCTTTGGTTTCTCTTCACATTCAGCAATAAACCATTAGGAAAAATACTAGCCTGCTCTACCTAAGATGAGAAGAAAGAAAAGGTATCTCTGTCCATCCTTGAAATAGAGGGAAAAATAAACCAACAGTTTACTTTGAGTAAGATGTCTGGGCCCAGTGTGAGAACAGGAAACAGATCAATGAAAAGCCAGAACATATCAATGAAAAAAAGTAACTTGGAAAAAAGGCAGGGGGAAAGTATTCCTTTCACCGTGGGCATGGTAGCTCATGCCTGTAATCCTAGCACTTTGAGAGGCTGAGGTGAGTGGATCACCTGAGATCAGGAGTTCAAGACCAGCCTGGCCAACATAGTGAAACACCGTTTCTACTAAAAAAAAAAAAAAAAAAAAAAAAATTAGCCAGGCATGCTGGCACACGCCTGTAGTCCCCACTACTCGGGAGGCTGAGGCAGGAGAATCACTTGAACCCAGGAGGCAGAGGGTGCAGTGAGCCAAGATCGCATCACTGCATTCCAGCCTAGGTGACAGAGCAAGACTCCATCTTAAAATAAAATAAAATAAAGCAACATTAAAAAAAATTACAAAAAAAAGTATTCCCTTTACATTCAGAGATAGTTAAAAGTAGTTGTGTCTGAGGGCAAGGAGGGAGTGGTATAAGAGACAGTGTTATAAGCCTCTCTCTATTACCTGATTTTTTTTAACCCTTGCCACATATCACTTGAAAGAAAAGAAAAATTCACGTCTTATTTAATGGTGCCCTGAGTTTAAATCCAATGCAATCAGAGATATAAAATCTTGCATTATTTGCAGTTGTGCCAGTGAGAAAGATTTGGTAAGTGGTCTTACTCACATCTTTTTTTTTGTTTGTTTGTTTTTGAGATGGAGTCTCGCTCTGTGGCCCAGACTGGAGCACAGCGGTGTAATCTCAGCTCACTGTAACCTCTGCCTCCCAGGTTCAAGTGATTCTCCTGCCTCAGCCTCTCAAGTAGCTGGGATTCCAGGTGCATGCTACCATGCCCGGATAATTTTTTCATTTTTTAGTAGAGATGGAGTTTCACCGTGTTGGTCAGGCTGGTCTTGAACTCCTGACCTCGGGTGATCGGCCTGCCTCAGCCTGCCAAAGTGCTGGGATTATAGGCATGAGCCATGGCGCCTGGCCAGGCTCACTCATATCTACATTATTTTTCAGTTATCCAAAGCCTAGATCATCCTTAGAAATAAAATAATCTCAGTCCGTAAGGCTTGGCTTGCTGAACATAGTGATGAGTACATACTGAGGACACATTCTAGCCCCTTGATTGTGAGTCAAACAGCCTTTATTGAGTGTACTTCTGATAGTCACTGGGAAGTTGAAATGACATGCACTTCAGTCATGATGGTTAATTTATGCCACATTTTTATCTGGGGCCCCATCCTCTTAGACAGAGCCTCAAGTCTATCTCCAGAGCCTTTAGTTTTTTCAGGTGGGGCTGTGTAGCTGGAAAAGATTGTAGACTTGACTGTCAGTCTGAGAGATGAGTGGTGTGGGAAGAAAGAGTATGTCTAAGAGGGGCTGAAATCTTGATTGCCTTGGGAATGGCTAGATTAAAGGGTACTTAAGATAGTTTTCAAGGAGTAAGAATGATGACTTTGTAGGGAGATATACTGTTTCTCTGTGACCTGGTCATGGTCATGGCTGAGGAGTTGAAATATGTGAATCTTTTCTATTGATGATGACTTGCTAATTTTTATTGGAGAATTTCTGAGCTTTCCTAGAGTTATTTTTATTTCTGTGTTGACTATGGTTTTCTTAACTCTTTAACACAGTTCTCATTTTTTATACTTTTCCGTTCTAGAGACCATGTATGGGTGCCTAGTTTCATTCTTTTAGTAACAAATGGCTTGGATAGTCATTCAACTAGGCTGAAGCAGGCAAGGTGCCCACAGACCAAGTGTAGTGATACTAGCCAGTGGTGGAAGGGACACTGCCTCTGCGATGAGAGACGGCCACCGGGTGAATTCCTCTACTTCCCCGAGTCAATGCCTCTACTTCTCAGGCATCCATTTTTCAAATTTGAAAATGGAAGTAATGCTACCTCCTTACCTCCCAATATTGTTGGGAAGGTTAAATGAAATAGTGTATAGTGAAGTATTTGCTAAATTTCCAAGGCTAAAGGAATGTTAGAAGTTATTATGAGGATGGGGAGAAATGAGAAAGCTTTGTCAATTAATCGATTAAAAATGTAATTTTTGGAACTGTTTCCATTTCTTTAATCTTGTTTGATTTTTTACTATATTTCTAATATCAAACAGTTGTTTCCTGAGGGTGAAGAAGGCTACATTGGGCATCTATAAGCTATGATTCGATAGAGACCCTGGGAAATTATTTTTATCACAGGGGTTTATTTTGATGCTACCTCTGAACCATTATTATCTGTGTTAGCTCTATCCAGGCACTTAGTACCACATGGATAGAGTATGATAAAAATTGTGTTCTGGGAATTACTGTACACAGATGATCTCATGTGAAATTTACTCTAGGAAGCCACTTGAAGTCAATAATAACAGAGGGACATTTGTGGCACTCCACTATTCTCAGAAAGCAGTTACAAGTGTCTGAAAAGAAATCTTGGCCACTTTCATAGTACTGCCTATTCCATGAGCTGTGTAGACTCAACTTGCAGTTCTCTTTGATAGTGTGAGAATAAAATCAAAGGATTTATTGATGTCTGCCATGTGGGAGCTATTTTTAAAATTTAGAAGATATTAATTGACCATATATCACGTGCCAGGAGCATTGGTTAGCACTGGGGAGAGATGTCTAAGATGCAATCTCTTCACTCAAAGAGTTCATAGTCTAGTTTTACCCTTAGGTAACTAATAAAAAAAAAAAGTAAGAGACTAGAGCATTGAAGGAGCACTTAGTGAAGTGGGAGTATACTGACAAGCAAAGGACCGTTAAAAAGAACCTTCGTAAGATGCGCATCACTTGAAGAGACCCTAGATAGGGTCTCTTACTCATAACTGCATCTTTGCTACATGCTGCTAAGTCTTCTTATAATGTTGAAAATCACTTTGTTAGATCTTACATGTATCCCTAAGCAGAATGTGCTAATTTTCTGCATCCCCAGATCATGCGATAGAGCTTTAAATGTCTGTCAAATCATGGGCTAAATTTCCTTCAGTTTTTGTATTCAGAGCTATCAATTTCCAATTTAGAACCTGTAAATGCTTTTGCTTCATTTTCAGAGCCCTTTTGATAGCCAGTGAGGATCTACCTTTAAGCATCAAGCACCTCTTTCCAAATACCCACAGTTACAATATACAACATGTCTTTGACATTGCTTAGAAGGGGTTATTGGGGCCATCTATGTATATTTCAGGGCTTGTAGTCTATCAATGGACTATGCCCTTTGTTCTTGCCTTTACGTATTTACTTCTCAGCACAATTCATTCAGAGGCACTTCTGTGGCAGCTCTATCAGCCGTAATACTCCTGGAACAGACTCATGTCTTTGAACTTCAGAGATCTAAAAGCAAGAAAGTTCTTGTGATGTTCAACCAATAGCTCAGGAATTCTCCTCTGTACTTATCCAAAAAGATTTGAAACTTTTTTTTAATAGCCAGCCTCCTAAAATGTCGGGCAACATGACTGCTTTTCTTGATGCTTTGCACTTCACAGTGTACTTTTAAAAAATAGCTCAAGATGTGAGTTCTTAGGTACTTGATGTATTATTCAGAACAAATTTGTTTGAAGGTGCATCAAGACCTTACTGTCGGAGCCACTATTTCATGTTTCCTTTGTTTTAGTTCACTCAGTATCTGGGTCTTAGAGTCTAGAATTCATAGTGATGTGTTCATTCTGTTGAGGAAGAGTGTCTTTTGAAACATCATTCAAAAAAGCAGAAGGCTTGCTTTCCTTTCTTTGTAGCCTTTGCTTAAAGAACTTAGTTAATTGAGCCTACTCGGAACTTTCATGTGGCCTGAAAACTGTATCTATACCTTTCCACTTCAGTCCGTACTCTTGCATTGTTTAACCATTGCCACAAGTGAGGAAGGCAACAGGATCTTCAAGATCCACAGTTTTGACCATTCACTGAGTACTGGCATTCATATTCCCAAAGGGTTAAAGTATTTAACGGGACTCATTATGTCCTAATCTGGAAAAATCATATTCAATAACAATTTAGAATTTGGAGTCCTCTTTAATTTTCTCTGTTGCAAATTTGACTAGCAATTAATATGAAATGGAATGAAATGGAGTTAGCATTTGTGAAAGTTCCTGCAAAAGTCAAATTAGACAAAGTAGAAGCATGTAGCCTATGCCTCATGGATATCAGCATTGAAGTGTTGTGAAGTCAGACTAAAGCAACCTTCAAAACGTGTTTTGTTATAGCTCAGCATGGAGGCAATGCTTTTGACCTTGGCTGTTAATTTGCAAAATGACGCATCCAGAGCAGTATGGTAACCAAGGGAAAAATAGCCTCCTTCTTGGCCCCTTGCCTGAGAGCACAGCCTCAGAGTTATGTTGGCAAATTGAAGCAGTCAGCATGACGTCAGAAACCATGCTTCAGTGTGCAAGAGGTGATTGTGAAAGGAAACAGTCACCAGGATGGTTACATTTTAGGTGAAGCCACTATAAGCTGACTTCCTGCATCATAAAGAAAAACTGGGAGAAGTTGGTTGTTTTCCATTCATAGTGTGCCTACCACCCACTCAAATCTCTGCTTCCTTACAATAACATATATTCAAGATGTGAAATATAGATTGACTCTTTGCACCTCATTAAGCTCATCCTCTTGTCTTCCAAGCAGGAACTTATAAAAACTGTGGTAACTGCCTGAAATTATGTCATAGTCCACTGAATAAGTAAATGCAGTTAAAAAATCTTCATAACAGTATTGTTTGAGAAGTTTTATAGCCAAGTTTTTACTTTATTCGTAAGACTTCATTGGTAAAACCTGCAAGTAGCAGAGGTCAATTCTTTCCATACTTCTTGTGTGTGTGTGTGAGAGAGAGAGAAAGAGAGAGAGAGAGAGAAGGGTCTTCAGTGTGACTGGGAGTCACGGAAACAGCACAATTTGGCTTGGCAATGTGTTCCTTTATAGTAGAATTTGCCTGAAGATTGCAGTAAAATATTATGGAAAGAATTCTAAACTTGGTTTTGTATCTTAACTATTTTGTGATCTTGGAAAGGTCACTTGGATGTTCTGATCTGGAATTCAGTTTCCTTATCTATCACAGCAGGCTTGGATTAGATAAAGTCTCAACTTTCAACCCCAAACTCTGTTATATTCTACTGTACTATTAAAGTGAATATGTACAGCCTTGTGGAACAAATACATGCATGGGAGTCCGACTAACCCGGGTTTTAATCTCTGCTCTGTTCCTTATTTGCCATATGAACCTAGGAAACCTTCACTTTTCTGACGGTCCATTTCTTCATCTTTAAAACTGGAATGGTAGCATTCCTTCAGGATGGTTGGAAGGTCTAAAAATAATATGTCAGGGAGATAGTACGATCCCTGGCACAGAGTAGGTATTAAATATTGATAGTTCTAATTATTGACACTATGATAAAGATTAGTGTTTTTTAAGTTTGACAATGAGAATCAGGTGGAACTGAGCTTAGAGGATGTGGCTGAATAAAGAGGTGGTTTTTGAATAGGCCAAACAGTCCTGGTGACTTTAGTTCATGATGGGGCCAGTGTTTGCAGAGCATTTGTGTAACTGTGCAAGGTTCATATACTCAATGTGTGGCAAGTCAATACACTGAGACACCAAGTTGCAGCAGAGAAAGAGGTATAATTTCAAGGCAGCTAAATCAGGAGACAGGAGGAAGACAAAAATCTACCCCCCCAAGAAATTTGGGGATAGAGATTTTAAAGGGTTTAAATGAGTGGTGGGAAGAGGTGTGGAGGTCAGTGATTTATCAAAGCATGTAGGGTGAAGTCGTGGGACGGGGACATGAAGGAACTGCATTTTTTTTGCTGATTTGGTTTCTTGCTGAGGGTGTTCAGACTGGTTGGTATCAGCCATTCGCTGGAATCCGGAATATGAAAAACATCTCAAATAAAAAGTCTTAGGCTTTTGACACTCAAGATGCTATCTATAAAAACAATGAGGAAGTTAGTGACCTATGTCCCAGCCTATGAGACTTTTGGTTAGTAAGCAGCTCTGGTGAAGTGGGTCAGAGGGCAGCTTGATTAATGCTTAATGGTATTTCAGTCCAGAGCCTGGCATCCTATTTTTATTAATCCTGTGGAAAGGAATTCATTTGGGATTGAAGACTCTATGTATTTTATTTGTTTTGCTCTTCCTGATTCCTTAAGAAAATGTTTCAAAGAAAGCCCTTCTGTCTCTCGGCTCTGCTGTTCCCCAGCTGTCACAAAGATAAACTCAGAGTCATATGGGGGTAATGGGTCCCAATAACCACGTAATTCCTGTTTGTTTACCTATATAAGTAGCTCCATTTCTCCATTTCTCACAACATCAAAGTCTCAGACTTTGGACACACTATTGTTGTTCTGTGATTTTAATCTACTGTTAATAAACAATAGTTTTCATTTGTTGGGCTGTAAGTATGCCAGATCTAGTGCTTTAATACCACCTACTAATAGTTCTACTTCTATCCACACAAAAGCCTTTGGGTACTTTTGTTATTCCTTCTTCCAGATGAGAAGACCACGGCTCAGAAAGATTGAGTAGCTTATAAATTTTATTTAGCCTAGAAGTAGGAAGAAGCCCATAATTATTTCTGAAATTTGGATTGTTCCCACTAAGATTTACTATATCACATAAAATCAAGCATGCAAATGTTTCTGTTTTTTGTATAAATCATAAATTAAATAGAACTAAAGATAGCTTTTTTCAATATTTTGAGAATTTCTAACCTCAGTTACCTCTGAGATATCTAAAGACACATAGAGGGGAACAACAGACACTGGGACCTTTCAGAGGGGGAAGGGCAGGAGGAGGGAGAGGATCAGGAAAAATAACTAATGAGTACTTGGCTTAATACCTGGGTGACACATAATCTTAATACCTGGGTGGGCAAACTCCCATGACATGTGTTTATCTACACAACAAACCTGCACATGTACCCCTGAACTTAAAATTAAAAAAAATAAAGACACCCTGAATCGGTTGTCTCTAAAATAGCTTTGACACTGCTGACGGAAATGTTTTACCAAATCAACCCATTTTAGCAATGAAAGAGCAATATTTCAAGTATCATACAGTAAAGCAGAGGTTGAATAAGGATCCAATTTTGAACTTCAAGTTTTCTATCTGCTCCTTAATCCCTAAGCTACCCGAGGCCTAAATTTATATGGAATCTGAACCTGTATTTCATCTTGGAATGAAAATAAAAAAGGGAAAAAAAAAAGCAGTTTATTGATGTCAAAGATTAGGACCTTACATTTTTTTAACCTCAAAATACTTTAGGTCAATTTTATACATTCAGCCTGAAAATGTAGATGTATTTCAGTATTCAGTTCATCCCTATACATCGTGAATTTTTAATGCTAATCAAATTCTTCATGGCTCTTTATAAATCTTAAAAAACCTGAGTTGGAGAGCAAAGACATAATGCAGCTGAAGTTTATGGGTATCATTTGAGCTGAGCATTCACATAAAAAACGCTATAATCATGATTATGAGCAAATGTATTCAGGAAGAGAAAGATGGCAGACAGAACCTTAGCCATTTAAATTAATAGAAGAGAATGATCAACACCAACCCTGGTAAATGAGAATAACAATAACCAAATTCGTAAATAGGACCACTCTTTTCTGAAATGTTTCTAAAATACTAGATTGTACATGTATTTTACAAACAGGATTCTACCCTTCCTCATATGTATGTCATTGGGCAGAGCCCAATATTTTATAATTCAGAGATTTAGAGAACAAACAGCAAGCATAGTGTATGAATTAGGTTCCCATAGCACTAATGCAGCACAACAAACAACCCTCAAATCTCACTGCCTTAAAATAACAATGATTTATTTCTTGCTCATTGCTCTGCAGTTCAGCTAGTGTGGTTCTGTTTTAGACTGTGAGTTGAGTTCAAGTCTGTTTCAAAGGTTCTTTGTTCTGAGATCGGTGGTTACCTGTGGCTTGTTCTTCTCATGGAGGGTGGCATACATTCGAAGGGGTAAATAGAAACATGCAATGCTTATAGCTGGGAATTGACACACTTTCACTTCCACTCACATTCCATCATTAAGGGCAAGTCACATAGCCCAAGTCGAACATCATTGGAGCATTGAAATATTTGCTATGGCTTACCCTGTGGTCAACCATGACAAAGACAATAAGGGATGAAAAAATGAGCAATCTAACATAAGTACTACAATTTAGCATAAACAGTGACTAAGTGTTAAGCTTTCTGAAGACACAAAGAAAGTGGAGCCATAAAGTTTACAACTGTGCTCTGAGCTGTGCATGTATCACTGCTGTTTCCAGTTGCACTTGGGCTTGGCTCCTGTTTGTTTAGTTCTCTGGAAATCCTAAGGAAAATGGATATATGGAGGGAGAAGAAAGAAAGGGGACATTCAGTGAGAAAGTTTTAACTGGTAGACTTCCCATTCGTGGCAGCAAAGACACTTTATTAGATGTGCTACTGAATCAGCTCAGCCCCAGAACTTCAGAGCTGCCCCTGAGTCTGATGATACTCTTTTCATTGGCATATATACTTCTTGAGTGCCTCTCAACTTCATGGCACTGAGCTAAGTGCTTTGGAGAAGAACGGAAGTAGTAGGGAAAATTAGGAGAGGATTTAGTAAATGCAGATAAGAGAAAATATGAAGTTTTGGACATGGAAAATCGTAAGGGGAGTAAAGAGGATTGATATTCAGGTGCTAACACTCCTGAGGAAAGAGGGACATGAGAGAATGTTTTTGATGAGAATGGGAAGACAGTAATGCAGGATTCAGTGATTCATTTGTTTAGCAAATATTTGTGAGTATCTCCAATGTTCCAAATCAGAAGCTACGTTATGAGTTAAGATACAAAGGATAAGAAGACACAGTCCTTACCCTCAAGTCACTGATGGGGAGTCATACAAGTGGATAGGTAATTATTAAACAACCTTTTTAGTGCAAAGATAATGAGACTATGAAGTCTTTCAAGAGTCTAAGGAAAGGTATGTAATTCAGGCCTGGGAAGTTAGTAAAAGCTTCTAGGACACTCTGACATTAAGCCAGGCTCCAAAAGGACTTAAGATGATGATATAGGCTTCAAAACAAAAATATTAGTGATAGTAGAGGAAGAAAGTCTAGAAGTAGCAAAAGTGAGCAAGGAGTTTACAGCATTCTGAACTGAACTGGTGAGAATGGAAGAAATAATAGCTTCCACGGAAAGGAAAGCCATACATTTGGTGATGTTTCAGTTATGGCTCACAGGTGACTAAATCTTAGCCAAGAATTTTTCCTGCATATCAGTAAATCCAAAGGATAATGGAATGATCTAATTCAGTAGAAGGGAAGGATGGGGCTTGATCAGATAGTGTAAGAGTTGGTTGTCCTAATGTTCAGTCCATTCTTAGAATACAGAAATAGAAGAGGAGGTATCAAGGCTTTGCATGTGCTCATGAGATTCCACCTGGAGTTTTTAGTCTGGGAGTATATTAGTCAGGGTGTCCGGAGAAGGAGAACCAGTAGGATATTGTGGCAGCCAAGAGAGAACTTCCTCTTGGCCCTATGAAGTTTGCTGGAAAGTCAACTCACAAAAGGCAGATTAATTGGAGAAAAGGCATATGAATTTATTTTACATGTATATACACACAGGAGCCTTCAGAATGAAGACCCAAAGATGTAGGGTAAAATATCCATTTTTATGCTTAGGTTCAATAAAATGTGGACAGCCCTGTAGAAATATGGTTGGACAAAAAGAGTATTATCTAATGCTAATGGACCGTGTGGGGAAACCCTGCAAGGCCTGTCTGTCGAGATTCTTCTTGGCATCTCCGAGCAGCATTCCTTCCTTCTGGGGATGGGGCAGGACTCTCTCTGGAATGCGGGTCTCAGAACCTACAGTCAAACAATGTAGGTCAAATAATTTCTCTATGCCCAGTTTTTACACAGGTAGAGCAGAGGAAAAGTTAGATCCCACTTTTCAGTTTTATAGCTGGCTTAGGGGACAATGAGTCCTGGTTTCTATGACTTGCCTTGGGGAAGAGGAATTCTAGTTTCTATGGCTAGCCTTAGGGAAGAATGGGACAGGGAGACAGGGGGGCAAGAGAATGTCAGAGAAAAACTTTTGCCTCTACGGCTTCATTTTGGGGTATTGTTTCTGGCCTCAATAAATATATATATTTATTATGAGGAATTGGCTCATACAATTATGGAGGCTGAGAAGTCCCACAAATTGCCATCAGAGTCCAAGGAAAGCCCACACTGTAATTCAGTCTGAGTCTGAAAGCCTGAGAACCAGGGGAGTCACTGGTGTAAATCCCAGTTCTAGGGCCAGAGAGATGAGATGTCCCAGCTCATGCAGGCAGACAGGAAGCAAAAAGAGTAAATCCCTCCTTCCTCCACCTTTTGTTTTATTCAGACCCTCAATAGATTGGATGAGGTTACAATGGGGAGGGCAATCTACTTTACTGAGTCCACCCATTCATATTCTAACACCCAGAAATAAAGTTTAATTGGGCATCCTGTGGCCAGTCACATTAACACATAAAATCAACCATCACTGGGCGCATTCTATTAATAGCTATGTAGATGAATTAATTAAAATAGTTCAGAGGTTAGAATCATTTTGACTGGGGCTGGCCAGTGGGAGGTTGCTGAGACCAGCTCGCTCGGTCGTGGAGACCCTAACCCAGCAGCACTAGAGGAATTAAAGACACACACACAGAAATATAGAGTGTGGAGTGGGAAATCAGGGGTTTCTCAGCCTTCAGAGCTGAGAGCCCTGAACAGAGATTTACCCACATATTTATTGACAGCAAGCCAGTCAGAAGATTTACTAAAAGTATTCCTTACGGGAAGTAAAGGGATGGGCTGAAATAAAGGGGTGGGCTCTGACTAGTTATCTGCAGCAGGAACATGTCCTTAAGGCACAGATTGCTCATACTATTGTTTGTGGTTTAAGAATGCCTTAAGTGGTTTTCCACCCAGGGTGCGCCGGTGTTCCTTGCCCTCATTCCAGCAAACCAATAACTTTCCAGGGTGGGTGTCAAGGCCATCACAGGCATGTCACAGTGCTGCAGAGATTTTGTTTATGGCCAGTTTTGGGGCCAGTTTACAGCCAGATTTGGGGGCCTGTTCCCAACAGGAGGGTTTTATTAGGCCTTGAAGAATGAGTAGTTGAATTGGGCAGAAACAGGAACTCGGTTATCCTCATCTCCAAATCCTTGCTTGTGGTATCCCATTCTTACCAGGAATATGTTTTTCCTTCTCTCACGGCTTTGTCCAAATCCTATTTATCCCATGGGGGTCAGTTGCACTTTATTGCCTCTGTGGAATGTTTCCTCACTGTTCCAGAACACATTCACTACCATTTTCTCAAAAATGCCACTTAGGACCTGTCCCATTCTTTTTCAATTGTATTATGTGTTCTTTCTTAATTTAGTAATGATTTCATTAAGGTATATCCTGCCTCTTCAAGTATTTGCATGTTCTTGGGAGGCATGGGAGCACACTGCACATTGCTTCCTCCATTGGGTTTTGAAAACGGGCATGAAACCATCCCCATAGGTTTGACAAGTATTGCATGCTGGGTTCTGGGCAGAATATAGTTATAATTAAGCTTTAATCAGGCTGCACTTTGGCCCACTTCCTTGTTGCTAACAGTCACCTAGCACTAGATACTGACCGTTTGTATCCCGGTTGTGCCTACAGATAGGATCTCAGACATTAGACTCATGAGGCTTTTGTTTAAGAATTGCTTAAGATGCTTTTCAGATCATGAATTCCAGTGGAATGGCTGACTCCCACCACTTTGAAGACCCCCACAGAGAAACAGAATCAGCACAAGAATACAGTTTCTTCATCTCCCTGTCTCATGACTTCACCCCACACTCTTCAGCCAATCAATGATCACCACACTTGGGCCCACTCCAAAATCCTTAAAATCCCTAGTTCTAAACTCTTTGAGGAGATGGATTTGAGGTTTCCTCCCATCTCCTCATTCAGTAACTGTAAGAATAAACCTCTTTCTCTGCTGCAACCTAGTGTCTCCGTGTATTGACTTATGGTGTGCATCAGGCAATGAGCCTATTACAGTTGCAGGAACTTAAAGGATATTTAGTGAATAAATAGGAAAAGAAGGTGGTGACTAAAAACATTGCATGAATTTAGGGTCTGGTGGAGGTAACCTGTCTAAACATGACCTTAAATAGGACTTTTCTACAAAGTGAGAAGAAAAAAATTTCTTTGATGAATTTTCAAATGTGTAATTTAAAGCCTTATCATATTAATATTTAGCCACTTTCTTTCATATTTGGGGTGATTTCACTTTTCTCTGTGTGGGTTGTTATGACTTCAAGTTCGAAATTTTACAAATGTTGTGGTTTTAGTGCTTTTAAGTTATATAGCTACAAGTATGTTCAGAGTGCTTTTTCATTATGGAATACATTTGTTGGGGATCTTCTAAATGCTTAATAATCATAGCTCAGACTACTTAGCTTGGTTTCGAGAAAAGGAAAAAGAGACACATCTAGGTAAGAAGAAGCATGGAATTAAACATTTTAAGGAATAAAAACTTAATGAAAGGAGATATTTAATCTCAGATGATTTGGGACAAATTCTGGAATGTTTACCATACTCAAGCAACAGATATTTTTAATGCAGTTTTGTTGCTGGAAAGGGGTCCTGATCCAGACCCCAAGAGAGGGTTCTTGGACCTTGTGCAAGAAAGAATTCAGGGCAAGTCCATAAAGTGAAAACGAGTTTATTAAGACGTAAAGGAATAAAAAATAGCTACTCCATAGGTAGAACAGTGGCATGGGCTGCTTAACTAAGTATACTTATAGTTATTTCTTGATTATATGCTAAACAAGGAGTGGATTATTCATGAGTTTTCCTGGAAAGGGGTGGGCAGTTCCTGGAACTGAAGGTTCCTCCCCTTTTTAGGCCATATAGGGTAACTTCCCGACATTGCCACGGCATTTGTAAACTGTCCTGGCATTGGTGGGAGTGTCTTAGCATGCTAATGCACTATAATTAGCATATAATGAGCTGTGAGGAAAACCAAAGGTCATTCTCATTGCCATCTTGGTTTTGGTGGGTTTTGGCTGGGTTCTTTACCACAAGCTGTTTTATCAACAAGGTCTTTGTGACCTGTACCTTGTGCCAACATTCTATCTCATCCAGTGACTTAGTGTGCCTAACCTCCTGTGAATGCAGCCCAGTAGGTCTTAGCCTCATTTTACCCTGTCCTTATTCAAGATGGAGTTGCTTGGTTTAAATGCCTCTGACAGTTTGACAACATGACCCTAGAATTTTATGATGTCTTATGTCATTGTCTCATTTTACAAGTGAGAATATATAAGAGCCTTTTCAAAATCATAGAACATATAATGTCAGGGCTCCAAATTCTCAACCCAGTCTTCTTTTTTTTTCATGTACAAATAATATCATTTGCTTTAGCATAAATAGTTGGGTGAGACTCTTTCAACCTGAGATACCTACTTGCATTCATCAAATATTTTTTAAAGGCTTTTGGCAAGTTACTTTCTATATGCATGCCTCAATGCTCTTGTCTGTAAAAATTAACATAACTTTCATTATGTGTGCCACGATGTCCTTGTTTGTAAAAATTAACCCATAATATTTGGCTTCTAAAATCTCTAAAAAACATTATAATTAATGAGATTATTGAGATTAATGAGGATTAATGAGAAAATCCCTCAAAAATATTACATTCTTCATCTGAAAAATTAGGAGGTTGGTTGAAACAGATGACATCTAACAGTATTTCTAGCTCTAAAGGAGACCCACTATTTCTGTATAATAAAAAACCTCTTTCCCCCCGCTTTTCCTTGCTGAGTTAAGTTCATCCTTTGAAGCTCAGTACAGTGGACTCAACTTCCTCTTATTGCCCCCGGTTGGAGGTGGACAAACTGCTCTGTGTTCCTTGAATCACCTGTGTATGCTGTTAGCATTTTCCTACATGTGTTAGTCTTCCTCTATTTGAATGAGTTATTTGATGTTGGATACTATGTTTAATTTTTCTTTGTAACACAGATACCTAGCACAGCATCTGGAATGAAATGGGAACCAAATAAATATTTATCAAATCAATGAAAAATCTAAGATTCTTGCAGCTTCTGCAGACACCAGTGATGAATTGTTATCACTTAGACATAAATGATCAGTGTGTGTGAAATTCTAGATGATTAAGGCACATTTTAAATGGAGGGAAACCTCTCTGATCCTAGAATTATAGCCATTTCACCCTCTAGCAAAAAAGTTTGTGTTTAAAATAACTCACCTGCTAATTAATTGTTACCTGCATGTAAGTGGAGAAACATAAAGGGAGGGGACATATAATCAAAGATAGTGGAAGGGAAACCACCCACACAGGGTTAACAAGAATTACATGCTGGGTCCTGGACAAAAATATATATATAGTTATATAGTTATAATTAAGTTATAACTCAACTTCATGGCACTGAGTTATAATGTAGTTATAATTAAACATTCATCAGGCTGCATGTTGGTCCACCTCCTCGTGGCTGCTTGCTAAGTGAAGGGAAAGTCACCTAGAACTACATACTGACCATTTGCATCCCCATTGTTCCTATAGATATAGGATCTCTGATGTTAGAATCATGAGGATTTTAGGAATTGCTTAGGATGTTTTTCAGATCCTAAATTCCCCCTCTTGATTTGGAGGGTTTGATCTTGACCTAATTTTATCCCTCAAATCCAGCCCTTACAATCTTTTGCACCCACTTCTTCTGTGGTAGTCCCTGGGCCTAGAGGAAGGCAGCTTGTGTAGTTTTAACAGCAGAGCATTAGCAGTGAAACACATCCAGGCCCGGTGAGATGCCAGATGAGGAAGATTCATATCTCTGGTATTCAGAATACCATAATTTTGGTTTTCTTGGAAGTAAAACAAGGAGAGATAAATAACATTTATCACTTGACAATTATAAGTGTAATTTGTATGTCAGAAGAGAAAAAGTTGCTTATTCCATTAGGGCACCAACTAAAAATATAAAGAAAAATTGTAATCTGGTACTTTCTAGAGGATTATTCTAGCCAAGGAATAATTTAATCTGCACTCAAAAAGTTAGGGCTGAAATCTAGTATTAATGTTATGCTTTTCCCTTGAAATGAATTTTTTAACTATTATTGAACTTATGCAGACAACTATGATGTCATAAAATTACAATCTGAATTTTGGAGAACTCAGAATGTAAATTTGCTTACAAAAACATACTTTACTCAAATAACATAAAAGAAAAAGATTTTCTTGACTCTTTTTTAACCAGAGCTTTTCAAACAAGATGTTTACCTTGGAAATGCCATTTACAAACGAAACAGCTAGTGACAGCTACTAGGCACTGTAGAATTTAGCAGCTCCTCACAATTAGTCCTAGGAAAGAGGCTCTCTGTTTATTAGGTAGCAAGATTTTATGTAAACCATTTTTATTTTATGCTGGAATTCTTTTGGAAAACATTATTTCCATTAAGATGGGGGTAGCTTCAGTTAATATTCCAAAGCAAGGCAGTTAATGTCCCACCAAGTAGAAATTCTCTAGTTCAGTCATTGCCGTTGAAAGGTCCTTACAGTTTTTGCCATCAGCCCCAATAAAAGTTCTACATAAAGGGCTATGCAGTGGAGGATTCATCCTGACTAGCACTCCAGCTTTTACCCTATATTTTGCGGGCTTAGACAATTTACTAGTTCCCATTTAGCATGTGCAATTAAATATTTCTTAAAAGAACAGATTTATATGCCTTCGGTTTATATTACCAGACAGAGGAAACACCCCCTGAGTTACATACAGTACCCATTTTCATAAGACTTTTAGGTAAAGGGGTTACAACTAACTTACGTAAAGCTTGTTTAAACATCTTAAATTTTATAACTCTATTAACCTGTGTGTTTTTATATTCTGGTCTTGGGAACCCTTTTTTACCCCCAGATCAATTTACCTTTTCTGGTGAAAAGGGTTGGGCTCCCAGCAGGGAGATGCACGTGTATGACCTATGAGGGGCAGCAAATTTGAAAAGGCTTCTTAAGCAGTCCTATAATAATGTGGGAGGGCCACCCATGTAAAGGGGCCCCGGTAAACCCCCCAATTTACCATGACCCTGGTAATAGGCATATTTGGTGGGAGGATATTCGAGTTATCATAAAGCTAGTCCAACATGGATTGCATATGAAGCATATTAACTGCTTCATCTGGGGTGCTTCACTTGGTATTTTATAGGGAGAGTTGGGCAGTCCCCTTCTCAGGAGAAACAGACCTTACAATGGCATTATCTGGCCCACTAGGCCGATTGCTGTCTCAGGAACAACCCCCTGTGCATTTGGATCGCATATACCCAGAGATTGTTCAGTAATGAGCTGTGCGTCCTGCATTAATCCCAAAAAAAAGCTCTTAAATTCTATAGCACTTAAAACTAAGAATTTTGTCCTTAAAGTGGTTATTTTTACAATCCACTATAGTAAAGATTTTTTTTTTTAAGAAGCTGAATGATACCAGTCTACAAAATGGAACAATTCCTTTACATTACACCCTTTGATTTGAAATAGTTACTTGGTTTTGCCCTTACCCCATATTGACTATTTTCTTTCTTTTCTTTTCGTTTCATTTCTTTTCTTTTCTTTCCTTTCCTTTCCTTTTTTCTTTTCTTTTTTTTTTTTTTTTTTTTGAGACGGAGTCTCACTCTGTCGCCCAGGCTGGAGTGCAGTGGCGCAATCTCGGCTCACTGCAAGCTCCACCTCCCGGGTTCACGCCGTTCTCCTGCCTCAGCCTCTCCGAGTAGCTGGGACTACAGGCGCCCGCCACCACGCCCGGCTAATTTTTTTGTATTTTTAGTAGAGACGGGGTTTCACCGTGGTCTCGATTTCCTGACCTCGTGATCCGCCCGCCTCGGCCTCCCAAAGTGCTGGGATTACAAGCGTGAGCCACCGCGCCCGGCCTTAAATAGTTTCTTAATAAAAAAAAAAAACTTACTTTTTTTGAGAATTGACATCTTTGTGTTTATAAAATTTTGCCAAAAGCAAATTTTGTGCTTCTACTATTTTAACTTTTTGGTGACCCAAATTTCCAGTGGTTGGGCAGGGGGAAACCCTGAAGGTTTGAACATGACTGAGATTTTTAAATTCCTGGAGAGTTTTGAGACTAAATTTACCAAATTAATTTTACCAAAGGTTACCAAGGCATTGAATTAAAAGACATCTGAGCTGGCTTCTACAAATCTGATACGCACTTACATTTATTTTTATTTTTATTTATTTACTTTTTATTATACTTTAAGTTCTGGGATATATGTGCAGAACATACAGGTTTGTTACATGGGTATACATGTGCCATGGTGGTTTGCTGTACCCATCAACCTGTTGTCTACATTAG
Source organism: Symphalangus syndactylus (assembly GCF_028878055.3). Lineage (NCBI taxonomy): Eukaryota > Metazoa > Chordata > Mammalia > Primates > Hylobatidae > Symphalangus > Symphalangus syndactylus. The sequence goes on along the minus strand of NC_072423.2, from coordinate 68,019,271 downwards.
CACTTACATTTTTTAAGTTATTTGATTGGAGCTTTTTCTTTTTTCTTTTTTCCTTTCTTTTTTTTTTTTTTTTTTTTTTTTTTTGAGATGGAGTCTTGCTCTGTCGCCCAGGCTGGAGTGCAGTGGTGTGATCTTGACTTACTGCAATCTCCACCTCCTGGGTTCAAGAGATTCTCTTGCTTCAGCCTCCCAAATAGCTGGGACTACAGGTGCATGCCACCACACCCAGCTAACTTTTTGTATTTTTAGTAGAGATGAGGTTTCACTGTGTTAGCCAAGATGGTCTCGATCTCCTGACCTTGTGATCCACCTGCCTTGACCTTCCAAAGTGCTGGAATTATAAGCATGAGCCACTGCGCCTGGCGATTGGAGATTTTTCATGTAGTTTGGTGGTGAAATATCCCTTCGACGTGGTACATATAAAGATAGGAATATAACTGGCATGCAGAACAGAAGGCATGTCCAAAAGACACTTTATTTGCCTGTTTTCCAAAAAAAATTTCCTTATATTAGATAATTAGTAAAAGTTATAGGAGCCAACAAAAGGTGAAGGAAAGAGTCATCATTTAAGGCCTTTTCAATAGAGAAAGAGCGGCACTTTTAAGATACCAATCTGAAGAATGTTAAAAAGACATTATAGAATTTAATAATTTAAAAAGTTCTTGCATTAAAAATAAGCTAATATTTATAATAAAATCTCGTTTTAACCAATTACTTATGTATTAGTGAATTTTTAAAAATATTAAAGACCCATCTCTAGAAAGATTATAATAATTTCCTTTTAATTATAGCCAATTGAATTATATAATCCCTTTAAAAATTCCTTTTACTGACTTTATTACTACTTATATAGACCATTCACAATGTGCTTAAAGTTTATTTTGTCTTAAATATTCCTCTTTCTTGAAAAACCCAGTCATTTTGTTTTAGGACAAAAATTTACCACACAGGATTCTGTCTTTTTTTTTTTTTTTTTTTTCGAGATGGAGTTTTGCTCTTGTTGCCCAGACTGGAGTGCAATGGCACCATCTCGGCTCACTGCAACTTCTGCCTCCCAGGTTCAAGCAATTCTCCTGCCTCAGCCTCCTGAGTAGCTGGGATTACAGGCATGTGTCACCATGCCCAGCTGATTTTTTATTTTTAGTAGAGATGGGGTTTCTCCATGTTGGCCAGGCTGGTCTCGAACTCCTGACCTCAGGTGATCTGCCCGCCTCGGCCTCCCAAAGTGCTGGGATTACAGGTGTGAGCCACTGCGCCTGGCCAAGATTCTGTCTTATATAAAATTACTTTTTTACCTTCTCTAGTCCTCAGTGTTTTAATCAGTTTGCTAATAAACAAAGAAACAAAATGCTTATTTGACTTAACTGCATTTCGAGACAGGATGTTAAAGACATTTAAAAAAAATTATAAATTAATGCCTAGTGGATAAAAGAGTTGAAGGAATTAAAAGCAGAAATTATGAAGTTTTAAGAATACTGTTTTCCAGGGTTAAAATAAAATAAATATATTACCAAGCAACACATAGTTGAATATAAATTGTAAAAGCTTGATTCTTAACTGATTATAAAAATAATTTATTAGAATATAGACCAGACTGTACATAGGGCAGAAATTTTCAAGGCATCAGGTGGTAGTTGGGCAGGAATACCTTTCCAGCTCCTTCTTACCCAAAGATTTTGTAAATGAATGAAAACCAATAATGAGGTATGTGCTAAGGACATACCGTAGTGCCCTCTGTTTTAAAAATGAATACTTAGGTGACAATATGTTATTTGTTTTCAATTCTTCCAACTTTGGCCATAAAAAATGTCCATGTGACAATTTCTCATTCAAGCTTCTAATGATTGAATGCCTGAGTCTGTCTGAATTATTACAAAGAAGCAACACAAATAAAGAGAGGTTCCAATTCCCCAAAGGGTGCTAAATGACACCCTCCAACTATAATCGGCTGGTCTCTTGAGTGTGTAATTAAATTGCAGATGGGGAATAGATTTGTAATTTATTTTTAGTAGACCAGGCTAGAGAAAATAAAATACACCTGACCTTTAAGTGTTTAGGTTTGTAGGAGAATCATTAGTAAAGTTGGTTATGACTTTATATTTTCAGTGTATGGAAAGACATTTCAGTCAGTAACAGCTCTGTTTGCTCTAATGAGACTTTATGGTGAACAAAAGACTTGTAATAGGAAACTATGCAGCTGAAATTGCAACAAAAATTAGCGACAATAAGCACAGACGTTATAGCCTATTTATGAAGAAGTATCCTGAAAATTTGTAGTTGTGTGTGCACATTGGCAAATAGCAAGAGAAAACTAATCAGGTTAGAGGAATTTCTTCCAAACTTAGCAAGTGAGCAGAGGGGAGCAATCCTTACGTATGTGAACTGGTTTCTACTGTCTCTTTTAAAGAAATTTTTTTTTTTTTTTTGAGAAGGAGTCTCGCTCTGTTGCCAGGCTGGAGTGCAGTGGCGCGATCTCAGCTCACTGCAAACTCCACCTCCCGGGTTCAAGCGATCCTCCTGCCTCAGCCTCCCAAGTAGCTGGGATTACAGGCGCACACCACCACATCCAGCTAATTTTTTGTAATTTTAGTAGAGACAGGGTTTCGCCATGCTGGCTAGGATGGTCTTGATCTCTTGACCTCGTGATCTGACCACCTTGACCTCCCAAAATGCTGGGATTACAGGCGTGAGCCACTGTGCCTGGCCAAGAATTTTACTAAACTTGTGTTAATGTAGTTATTGTATAATTTGATCTTTAAAAAAAATTTAAAACATTTAATATATGCACTTAACATTTGGCATTTTCTTCTCCTTTTTTGAATGTAGATGGGGAAATATTTGGTTAAGATGCTGGCTTTAGCTCATTCAGTATGAAATCTTCATTACTTTTTTTGTTAGGTGTGTGGGAAGATAGGATGTAAATTTGGAAGCAAGTTTTTATTTTACTAAATCTGTTAAACTTTATAGGTTGCCTAGGGGATATGAGGAGGGGGGCATTAAGAAAATAGGTGTTTACAACTTGAGGACATTATCTTATAGATAGCAGCTTGCAGGATTTTTAAGTGTGGGTGACTGCGTTGCAAGCTACAGGCTACCAATTCAAATAGTGGCTTTGGGAAAGGCAATTGTGATTTTCCTTTCCAGAAAAATCTAAAACAGTTTAGACGCATTTACTATGGAACAGATTTTTAAAAACTGAGCATCATTGGTTTTGAATTCAAGCATAGCAGAACTCTGCATGTGAAATTTCTTTAGTGAGTCAGATAATTATTGTGGCATGTGAAAGATAGAAGAAAATTAGAAAAAATACAAGTTTCTTAGATTTTTTCTTTTTGTAGATAATGTGAATGAGTAAAAATTAGTATTTAGTATTTGGTGACTATTGACTGCAACTCCAACCCAGTGTAACAGACTTGCATGTTTCTGATCTGAGATTAGCATCAGAAGGAAAAAGTACATTATGGAAGATGGAGGCTCTGGGATCCTCCTAATTTAATATCCAAGTATTTCTAATGGGGAAATTTGAAATTGTCAGGAAATGTGATAGAAATGTCAACAATATAAAAATAAACTGTGTAAGTTGTAAAATATAAAGCCCAGCTCAGTTTATTCTGTGGTAGGGTAAAAAGTTACAGATTTTTCATTAGCTAATAGATCTATCTCTATCCTGTTAAATTATCTGTACCATCTCCTTCCACTGAAATTATTTCTTTTTCATGTTACATCCGTGTTCTCCTAAGTGTGAATGCTGGAATTAAGCTACTGCTATTGCTACTCCTGCTCTTGCTACTCTAGCTCCAACAGGTATCTGTCACTTCCTATGTGAAAAGCATGAACTAATATCTTTACATGAATTCAGTTATTTGATTCTCACAAAAATCCCGTGTCATCAGCAGTTTCACCAACCTCCTTTCATGAGTGAGAACACTGAGGCTTAGAAGGATTTGAGCCAGGCAATTCTGTGGCTTAACCCATATCTTATCAGCTAGTCCATAGTAGTAACAATCCATTTGCCTTCAGAAAAGCCCTTCTCTTACCATCATTGTCAAGGCTCCATCAGGGCTGCTTTCATAGGATGTAGTTTCCTGGCTTGTTTGATATCATACACATCACTTTATGCTTGATTTCTCAGCCCAGCTGTCATAAGAAACTCTTTAACTTGTACCTATGCTCTCCTCCTCCCAGGATGAACCTGTGCATGTGCACAGGCTATTACTTACTAATTAAATAGCTATTTGCATGTCTACTATTGGTGCTAATTTGGGAGACCCAAAAAATGGGTAACACTCAGCCTTTTCCTGAAAGAGAGGACAGGAATAGAAGTCAGTAACAAAGGTTATTGTTTTCCCTCATCTTCTCTTCAAGGACGTTATTGGTATAACATCCAGCCTGCCTATATTTTACAACTGTTCTATTTTAAGCTGCCTATGCTTTCCTGACTTACATTTTTTCTTCCATCTATGGCTCTAGTGTTGAATTGAGATCCATTTATTTATTATCTGATGACTATATAGGAGTTTTAGGAGACCAATAAACAACAATCCTGTTTCCCTATCTGTGTTTGGAACTAATTGATATGAACATGGAGGTCTGATAGCTGGAGATAAAATAATGTTTTATAATAACTATAAAGTTATTTGGAGGTTGTGGCTGAGGTTTGTCAAGTGAGTTTGCTAATATATCCCCTTCCCCAATGCAGCTGGCAGCCCTAGGAAACCATGGGGCAAGTCTTCTGCTATTGCACAGTAAAGAGAAACAATACATACTGTCTCATCTTGTATGCAGATCACGAAGAAAAGAGAATGAGATAGGAGAAGAACAGCATGGCTGGTTTATTCTAACTCACCTGCCAATCAGGAGGAATGGGTTGAGGGGTGATAGAGGCCAGGAGAGTCACTCCAGTGGAGGTCCCGCTTTGTTCATGCAGAACAAGGAAGAGCAATGAACAAAGGTTCCCTCCAACAAATTCAACTATGTTAACAGATGTGGTTAAAAGATGTCAGTCAAATGGAAAGCCACATACAGAAGCAGGCAGTTCTAACATAAAGAGGTCTTATAAACAGGTCCAAGCATTGTAGGGGGTATCAGAGATAGATTTCCAGAGGAGATGACACTAGCTGACTCTTGAAGGAGGGAAGGAGGAGTAGGAGTTTGCCAGATAGAATGGGGACCGTATAAGCCGTGTAAGATCTTCTGGCAGAGAAATAGCATGCAAACAAATTCTGAGGCTGGAAATGCTTGAAGAACAATTGTTTTGATAGTATCAAGTTGTAAACTGTCAAAGGTGAGATAATATGTCAGAATGTAAGACTGGATGGTAGACACAGTTGATTGACTCTCTGTCCCTTGCTTCTGAGTGTGGCTGTGTTTGGGGACGTTAAATTTGTTTCTTGAAGCTCTGCCCTTTGGCCTACCATTGCACTAGCTGGGAGTGAGAATCTCAGGGCACCTTTGCTTTAAGGGTAGGCAGACTTTATTCTTTCTTTACTTATCTCAGCCTCACAGACTAAGAGTTTGAGATTTGAGATTTCTTGTGCTTCCAGAAAAGTCAGATGTAATTCTAGCAAAGATTGGAAATGAGAAGCAATTCCTAGTTTAGGAACATTAGTCTTTTCTGATTTAGGCTCAATTTTTATATTTATTTAGTAGGTTGGAAAATTGTCATTGTTTTGACAATTAACAGTGATCACAAACCCTGGGTCTAGATATGGCTGGCTGTTTACTGCCAATGCTACATTGGTAAGTTCACAAGTTAGGTGGATGCTAATACCACAGCCTTTCAGATTCCCAGTCAGGCTGACCTCTGAGAATAGAGTGATAGCTTGCTTCATCCCTTGAGCATGCTCACAGAACATCATCCAGCTCCTCGAGGGATTCATCCATCATGGAGGCTGGCAGATGGCTTGGCGTGCTTGGCATTTCAAATTTATACTAATGGAAAGCATTGAAGGACTTGAAGGGTAAGTCTGCATCTCTTAGTTTTGTTTGGCACATTGAAACCCTATGCCAGAGCAGCCTGAAAGTTATGTTTACCACCCTGATTCATTATACAGGCTTTTTCGTAAGGAATTATTGCCCTTGGTAGTCCCTGGTATTTATATAACGTGTAATAGTTTACAAAATACTGAAATGTCTACATTACAAAAAATTTTCACAGAAGAATTATAAAATGTCTCTATATTAGCTCATTTATCTTGACAGCAAACCAATAAGACAGGGCAATAGTTATTTGCGCCATTTCATAAAAGTGAAAACCGAGGCTTAGAGAAGTTAAGTTGCATCTCTTAAGCCAATGCTGTCTGATAGAAATATAATGCAAGCCACATGTGTAATATTAAATTTTTGAATTCCACACAAAGTAAAAAATAAACAAGGGTGACATTAATTTTAGTATGTTATTTAACCCAATATACTCAAATGTTATATCTGCATGTAATCACTTTAAAAATTGTTGAGACATTTTGTATCTCACTTTTCTTACTAAGTCTTCAAATTCCAGGTTTATATCTTAGGAATGAAAGGGTACACCCAATAATCTCAATTTGTGAAAATGCTTACACTAATGCTTTTCGTAAGTGAAATTAAGATTTTACATCTAATCCTTTTCTAGTGCCTTTATTTGCTTTGTCCCTATTATTTTCAGCACGTGTAGGCCAAAATTTCATTCCTATTGATTATTCAGTGCGGGTGGAATAGGTGGGTGGACATTTTTATTGACTAAATAAAATATACACTTTTTTGAGATTCATCCTGTTTTCCGGAAATAGCAACTCTACATTTTCCAGGTAGAAGGAAAAATCTCAGCCTCTCTAGACAGCTGCTGCAGAATATTATTTCTGTAGTGGCTCAAAAGTTTGAGAATCTTCCTTCCATAGGAGCAGAGAGCACATATATGGCATGCTTGGTTCTAGGAGGCTCCCTTCTTCCCCACATCAAAAAAATCAAAACCTAAACCAACCAAGCAAAACTCCAATACTTTCGTAGAAGAAACTTCCAGGGAGATAGTGTTTGCAAGATCGAGATAAAATAAAAGTGTTATGTTCCAGTCCTTCCAGACTCAGCTCTGAGCTCTGCAATCTCTAAGTACGTTTGTGCAAGTTGTGCCTGTGTGCTGTTGTCTACCATCTCTAGTCAGCTGCTGAAATTGACTCATCAAGGACGAGTTTGCGGTCTTCAGTGAAACCTTCTTTAATTTCCCTAATTAGAATGAACAGTTTCTTCTCCTGGATTCCCATAATAGCTTGATTGTAATTCTATTATGAAAAATAATTACATTATCTTCTATCCTATAGTAAGTTGAACCAAGTGCAAGTGCTTTTTTTTGTAGATAAACACATTCACTTTCATATGCTTCAACCTACTGTAATTAACTAGTAGAATTCTAAACACACAGACACACACACACACTCATACATCTACAAGTTAGAATCTATGTATTGTTAACTTCTGAATCTCCCATGGCATCTTGGTCACAGAAGCCCTTCAGTAATGGTCTGTTGAATTGAACTGAAGGAAATAAAAACAGAATGCATGTTGGGGAAATAGAATTATATAAATCAATCTTCTTTCCAAAATGACTCACAGATTGCATGTGCCTTGTGATTCAACTTAAGTAGGAATAAAGGACCTTGGGCAAGAGGTTTTGAATTTTATATATTAAGTAGGAGGTGTCAAAGTATTTTGAAGTAATCAAATTTCAGGCTTTAGATATGCTAGTTATAAGCAAGGAAGCTATAGTATTACTGATGGGTGGTGTGTGTGTGTGTGTGTGTGTGTGTTGTGCATGCATGTGCTATTTTAAATTAAACATCCCAATTTGTGGTGAAATCTTTAATAAATTGAGAGTAAGAAAAAGTCTCCTTAGTGCTAAAACAATTGTTCTGACTAATTGGGCATACTGAACTGACAATGGGCAATGTTTTATTTATTTCTTTGTTTGCTTATTTTGGGGGATAAAGACATAATAAAAAAAATATGGTATCTTCATGTCCTGTTATATTTTTATATTAAGATTTAGTGAAATCTTGTTCAAAAAGCCAGTTGCTTCAAAATCAATAAATTATTCTTTGGCTTTGTTAATTTTTCTGTGTAGACCTGTTCAGCAGATGCAACCTTATTACGCCAGTAGTATTTTTATTAAATATTTGCCCCAAAGACAATTGCATTAGGGATTCAGAAAGAAGGAGCACTTACGAATTTGATGTATCTGGCATGAATTTTGGATATGAAGCTACCTAATCAGTTTGAAACGCACAGTTTCTGAATCCTTAATTTAGACGTTGGTCTCAAACTGTGGCTAAACAGAGTATGAGTCAAATTGTATAAAATAAAGTGTGTACTTTTTTTGTTGGGGAGCTGTACATCACCCATGAGACTGTAGAAAGAATATCTCATTAAATATGGAGAGTTGGCTCTGGCATATGCTGCCCAGATTTTCCTTCTGAAATGAAATACTTATTCTCCAGCTGCTGGAAGTGGTATAAGAAGACATACCTCAGCTCATAGCCTTCTGCAAATTGCCTTGGTTGAGAGGCCTTCCTTGCTCAAGATCACGCCCCTTTCCAGGGAAGGTGGCATCCTATGAATGTCAATGCAGATGTGTAAAGCCCTGTCCTTCACAGCCCTGCTCTGGACCCAGAAGGGTCATCCCAGCTTGAGTTCCCCAAGGGGTTAGCCGAGGTCTTTGTTGAAGTCATCTTCTGCTTCTGCCCAACCATGCTTTATTCCCTTTCCTTTCCTTACACAAATATTGATCCCAAGAGTTTTTCAATAAATGTTTTGTGTGCTTATCTTTGTCTTAGAGCTCGTTTTCATGGAGTCCAACTAATAACAATATTAAATTAGGAGAGCAGAGCGGTTTTGAATTAACAGAGACTTAACCAGGACTTGAGGCTATTTTTTTTCCTCAAATTATCAAGTCTTAGTATGGAAATACTATTGATGAAGAGGCCCAGATGCCATCAGCCAATTGCCCTTAGTTGCCTAGTACTGCAAAAGAGACTTGAATTCATAGCGCCTTATTATTGTTTTGGCTGCAGCATGGATTAGAGGTTTGTCTGTCATTTGTGTTTCTGTTTAGCTGGTTCCAGTGTGAGGTTACCTATATATCTGACCTAAAATTCCTCCAGCAAATCAGTTCAAGTGAATGATTTCACAGATCCAGATAATTCTCCACAGGCAATGTACAATTTTGGGTTTGACAGTTTCCTGAAATAGTCTGAGTTGGGCAAGAGTGGTTGTAGTCTTTTCTGGCCTCTGTAGTTTATTGCAAAAGACTTGAATTTGTAGAGAGCTTCTGGAGTATTCCTGGGGGAATATCTGAATAGGATCAGAATCATACTTGGATCATTTTATTCAGGCTGAGTCCTCTGGGTCCATCCCTGGAGAAATCTAATTTCCTGGGCCTGCTTTTGTGGTTTGCTTTGACATAGTGTGAAATGACTAGACCCTTGAAGAGTTTCTGTATCCTGTGCATTTAAATGACCTCCACATGACATAGCACAAGTGGTTCTAGACTAGTTTTGTTCTCAGTGCCACAATTCTGTGTGAACATTCACCTGTCAGAGCCAAGCTCCCATTTTGAGCTCCCTCTTTTTTCTTTTCTTCTGCGTTTTGTTTAGTCTTTTATAATTGTCTTGGAAGACGCTTGGTTGTTGTTTTAAAAATTAGCCCAACTGTTTTGAATGGGCCGATATTTCTGCTGCAAGACACTTAAGAGAACAGCCAAGCTTATCTTAAATAGTACTGAGCTATCCATTGCCACTGGTAGTTTGACCAGGCTAGTGAGAAGAAACTGAAAACGCTGTGGCCAGAAAATAGAAGACATGGACTCTTGAAAGAGTTTGGAGAAACATGACATCCTTTTAATGGATTTTTAAGTGTTATCTTTGGAAAGAGAAAATAAATTAGTCTTTTCTGTTTCTTAAGAGAGCAGGAATAGAATTAATGGGTGGAAGTTGGAAGGAGGCAGAGGAAGCACTTTCTAAGAAATATTGTCTGTATTTAAATGAGCTGTTGTGCTAATGTGTTCCATCTGATTAACATGTTGAAGAATAATCGAGGTGTCTACTTAGTTTGAGGTATTTTGCCTTCGCTAGAGAACTGGATGGAAGAGGTTGCAATGTTGGTGCTCCCCAATGACCACACTCCTGATATTTATATTCTGTGCAATCCTCTTCATGACTGCTGCTGAGCTCAGCCATGGGACTTGCTCTGGCCATTGGTACATTAGCATGCATCAAGCAAGTGGAGGCATGCTGAGTGCTGCACATTTGTAACACTCCCTCTTGGAAGCCAGAAGGATGGCTTGAGGCCAGGAGTTTGAGGCCAGGGGCTGTGCCATAAAGAAGTTTGGGCTAAACTGCTGAATGATGGGAGGTACTTCACGGAGGCAAAGCTCCCAGTTAAATGCAGCCGAATGAATGATTCTAGCCTCACCACAAAGAGAAGAAATATTACCCAATCAAGCTCAGAATCATGAGAAATAATAAGTCATTGGTTTAAGCCTCTAAGTTTTGGGGTGGTTTATTATGCAGTGGTACATTAATATAATGGAAATACTCAGTTACATCATTTCTGGGAGCCTCCCCAACTCTTTTGCTCTCCAACTAGTTGTAAATAGTCGGGGGGAAGAACTTGAATAGATCAAAAAGCATATGGTTACAAGCCACCCTCTGAGATACTGTGGTTCATTCTTTCGCCTTGCGGAAATGCACATTTAAACTATCTTTACTTAGTGACAATCCAACAAGTACATAAATAGCTCCCACAAAAGGAACACTTCATCCATCTTCCTTGGCTGACTAATCCTGATTGTCTGGCAAATAGTGTGGGTATGGGGATGATATCCTGGCTCTGAGATGAGAATAAAAATTCAAAATCTCCCCCAAACCTTCACATTTCTGAGTCTTCAGCAGATGTTAAATGCAATTTAATTAACAATGATTAATTCCATACACTGTTTTCTTATCTATTAAATGAGGTTTCCACAGCAATTTAGTGGGAGAAAAGGAAACATTAAACAGAATATAAATCAATGTAAACATTTTAAAATAAATCGGATCAGATTTTGTATTTGCCTTATAATTTAAAAAAATAGTTATTGTCTGTTCTTCCTTTTCAAGAAATTCTTGATAATCAAAATTTATTTTTTGTCCTTTCCACTGGTGTTTCAAACCAGGAGTATAAGGGAAAGGCATGGATCTTCCTGATGTGTTTGATTTATTTTGAATGTTGGTAAATTCATGGATCAGAGCAGCAGTTTAGTTTCAGCTTAGCCTTTAGGAAATTTTTTATGATGCTGGTATATAAAATCATCGTAAGGGTAAAGTCAATGCACTGCGATTTCCCTGTATAATGTTCCTTCACTTATTTATTTTTTTGGGCTGCCATGAGAAGATATATTTATTTTTGCTGTTAACTGTTTGCTTAAGGTTGGGTGACTAATACTTTTGAGGTAGCTCAGTCAATCCACGTTTTGGGGTTTCTTAAAGGTTTTGTTACACTGGGCAGCAGAGCAAAACCCTGTCTCAAAAAAAAGTTTTGCTACAAACTGTTATTAAAAGTACTGATAGGAGCTGAGCATGGTGGCTCATTCCTGTAATCTCAGCACTTTGGGAGAATGGGATGGGAGGATCTCTTGCAGCCAGGAATTCAAGACTAGCCTGGGCAACACAGTGAGACCCCATCTCCAAAAACAAATTTTAAAAATTGGCCTGGCCTGTTAGTATATGCTAGTAGTCCTAGGTATTTGGGAGGCTGAGGCAGAAGGATGGTTTGAGGCCAGGAGTTTGAGGCTGCAGTGAGCTATGTTCATGCCACTGCACTCCAGCCTGGGCGACAGAGCCAGGCCCTATCTCCAACAAACAAACAAACAAACAAATCCTAATATAAGTAGTGTCTGTGTTTAGTTACTTCAATGCTGGTGTGGTCAAGATCTAGAGTTCAGCCCATGAACAGGCCGGTGTACACTGTTTCCTGACTTCCTGACTAGAGCTGGACCCACAGTTCTAATCATCCACCGTGCAGATGGAGCACCTGGCAACTCAAAGGCAACAAAATGAGATACTGGGGATAGCTCAGGGCTTAGTCATCACTGCCTCTGGAAAAGTACCTCAAGATGGAGGCCCTGCATCAAATTTGAAGGGCACTTCATCAGATAAACTGAAAAAGTGCACTGTAGCACATTTCATGAACGGCCTGTGAGGAGAAAATTGCTGAAACGGTGATGAGAGGATGCTGGCTTCTTTTCCCACATGCTAGTCAAGGACAGTGGTGTCATGTTCTGTGCAGCCAATGTTGGCATGAAGAGACCCTCAGGGGTCATTATTGGTGGGGGGTGTTCAACTGGAGGGCTAGCAGCTGAGGATGTTCAGGACTGATCTGACACAGGAGCAGGTGGGAAGGAAGTAGCCTTGGCTTGGCTCCCAATCATCTCCAGGGGAGAAGGCTCCAGTGTCAATCTCCCGACTCCCTGGTGTTGAACTCCATTTTGCAGTAGCCCTGGCATTGTCTGGATGTTCTCACAGAGTCGTTCAGGGCCACAAACTATATTTCCTGCAGTCCTTTTATTCTTTTATAAGTTCACCCTCTGCAATCAAAGTGAGAGCTCCTTCGCTAGTAACAAAACACATGGTCCTCATTTTCTTTCCTCCAGCCCCTTTCCCGCTGACCAAGAACTTTGCCTTGAATGCCACCCCATTTGTTGGGCAGAGAGCACAAAAGTGCAGGGCTTTGTGAGTGTTTGTTTAGAGGATGGGGAACTTGAGGGAGCAGGGGCCATTGTTAGTCATTAGAAAGCTGGTCAAAGTTTGTACACCCCCCCAAAGATATATCAGATGTCAGATTCTTTGCTATTGTTACAGGAAAGGGGTCCCATTCCAGACCCTAAGAGAGGGTTCTCAGATGTTTCTCAGGAAATAATTCAGGGTGAGTCCAAAATGCAAAGCAAAAGACAGTTTATTAAGAAAGTAAAGTGATGAAAGTACAGCTACTCCATACACAGAGTAGGGTGTTCCTGAAAGTAAGAGGAGGAACGTTTCCATTCTAGACACAGTGCTCGCTTATACAGGATAAAAAAAAATCATGGGCAGATGTGCTCTCTACAAGGGTTTGTGATAAAGGATTAATTTTCTTAATAACTATATTTTGTAAGAATCAATATTATTATCTTTAAAGCAAAATTAGGAATGTATCTGTTCTCAAGATATAGGAATATCAGGACATGCCTCAGTCTGGGTCTGCCTAGTAAACATGAGCAATCTGTTCCCTTAACCATAAACATCTAGAGGCTAAGAATACCTAACTTTCTGGGAATGCAGCCAAGCAAGTCCCAGCCTCAATTTCCTAGCCCTCCCTCAAGATGGGGTCTCTCTGGTTCAAACGCCTTTGACACTATCATGTATTATTAAACTCCAGTTGATCTGAGGGGAAATGTGCTATTTTAAATGTGGTGTTTGATAAGCGAACATAATAAAAGTAATATTAAAAATGGCTTGAAAAGAATAAAACTGCTAATATTTATTGAGCGCTGACTATCTTCCAGAAACTTTATTTTTATTAACTAATTTATTCCCCTAACAAACCTATGAGGTGGATCCTGCTATTACCTATATTAATACCTGAGGAAGTGGAGATGTTGAGAAGTCATGGAGTTTGTCCAAGGGTGCTGTGGCAGATTAAAAATGTGCATAAATTATTTGACACTCTTCTGAGAAGAGTTAGGGGAACTTGGTAGCTCTGTGTCTGTTTGGACAAATAGAATATGGTGGCAGTGACACTTTGCCAGTTAAGAGGTCCGGGCCTTAAAGGTTTGGCAACATCTACTTCTTGTCTCTTGGGACACTTGGTCTTGGAGCCCTAAGACATCATGTAGAAGCCTGAGGTCCTCCTTTTGGGAGGAGGCCCAAGGCAAGTGTAGACAGATTGATACCCAACTGAGACAAACTGATGCCCAGTGAGCTACAGCTCCCAGCTGTTCACGTCACTTGGCTGAAGCCCCAGACATCATGGCAGGCAGATGAGCATTATCTCTTTTGCCTTGAAAGAATTCCTGACTCACAGATTCATGAGTAAAATAAATGATTATTGTTTTAAGCCACAGAGTGCTAGCCAATTTGTTTTGCAGCAGAAGATAAGCAGAATTGTCACACAGCTATTACCTGAACATGAAGGATTCCATCCAAGTATTCAGGCTCCAGCGTGCATGTGCATAACAAATATTCTGTAGAATGTAAGGTGTCCAGAACATTGTACCGTCACGGTTCACACAGCCCCTCTCTCACCTCTCCCACACCTTCCCCAGGGGCTTTTCCCTTAGCCTGTTTGACTTTCCTCTGAAGCCAGCTGACATGTTGCAGACGATGATCTTTCTTGTTTACTGACCATTTCTCACCCTCAGCCCTCGAATGGATGACACACAAGGGCAGTGGTTTGCCTGAGCTCTCCTTCACTGCTACATTCCCAGCATCTGGAATAGGGCCCAGCGTGAAGTCAACACTAAAGATTTTTGAGTGAGTGAGTAGATAATAGACATTTTTCATTTTATGGCACGTACAATGGAAAATGCCTTTTGCTTCTGTTACTTGAGACATTCTGTGTAGCTATTCTGGTTTGCTCTTCAGAGAGGAGAAGAGAAAGATCAGAGAGAAAGGGCACTGCAAATAAAATGGAGGATATATTAATCTCATAAGACAATTGCCTGAGTTTAACCCAGGCTAGGGAAAGCCAGAAAGGCAAATGGTAAAAAAGCAATTGGGATGAGCCACATGTTATTGAAGATGATATTTTTTTCTGGCTTCAAATCTGATAGTGAAATCTTTGGTGAGAATGTACAGAGAAGAATGATCCCACAGAAGCAAGTGACTCCCTGGGGCGGGGGCTGGAGGACTGTTCGAATGTGGCATATTACACATTTGGAATAATTAGAGTAATGACTGGATGGCCTCTAAGAGTTACATCAGCTGAAACAACTAAATAGGCCAAAATAAATTAAGCAAGAAAAATTATTTTGTTGGTGAGAGAAGAAAGATGAGATAAGGCCACTAGACCTTTCTAGAAACCCTAGAGCAAAGACTGACCTCTTCCAATTCTGGTGAGGTATTAAGAAAAATAAATCTATATGATAGTTAGATGTAGTATACAGTTAGTAAGTTGACAACATCCATACAACGAGGTCCTGCTGTTACAGCATAACACCCAAAAAGATTATAAAGGTGACTTGTACAAGAAAATAACTGTTTGATAGGAGAATGTCAGGAAATGCCTTCCACTATAGCTTTCCTTAGTCAAGTGTCTGCTCTCTGCTTTGTGTGTTGTTAGTCCAACTGGCTTCCAAAGGAAAGAGTTAAGCCTGAATGGTGTCACAGATTTAAGTGCTTTAATGAATGACAAAAAGAATAAAAAGTGATGTCATTGAGAAGTTACCAGCCTCTAAATCAATTGAGGAGGCTGAAGTTAGACCAGAACTAAATATATTCAGGTAGATGTGCTACAGTGGAAACTGGGAAACTGTTCTCCATATGGCGTGGGTGAGTATTAAGCTCCCTCAGGAAATTTAAACAATTCTCTGTGGGCACATAATTCACGTTTCATAATGTGAGTTTCAGAATGGTTTCTCAAAATTGCCACATAAAACAAAAACTGTAGTGTCAGTCTGAAATAAAGGAAATAATCATTTCCTCTGAGCACATGTAGCTAGTTCAAGGTGTCTGAGAATAGAGAAATTTGATACTGTTCATTTAGAGAATGGAGAGTCAAAGGGTTAGAGTTACTTAATGAATTAAATTAATTCTTTTCTAATTACATATGTTGTGTCAGATATTATAATGTCAATCATGAAAGATTGCTCATAAATAAAAAGTGCCATATGTTTCACTCATTCTGTGTCTGGATAAGCTTTGGTAAAATGCAAATGTCAGTGAATTGGGCAAAGAATTGGGAATTGATTTACCAGATGGCCACTTTAGCCATATTCTTTATTTTTTTGTCACCTGATTCTTCACTATTCATGCAATTTATTTTATTTAACCTCCAAATGACCAAGGCCAATGCAAATATTTAAAAATGAATATAGTGAAATCCTAACATAATCATAATGCATATATATTCATGAATCTTTTAAAGTATTGATGATTTGTGGAGCTTTCTATTTCACTAGGAGAAAACTGACATGTAAGTGAAGCGAGTTTTTCTTAATCACATATATATACATATATATATATATATAAAACTAATTGGTAGTTGCTATTATCTAAAATACAAGACACAAAAACCCTATTTGAAAATACATCTGTTGCATTTGTATTTCCAGTATGAACAATTATAGCTCAATTCATTGTAGATATTGCTTATGAATCCATTAAATTCTATAGCTTTGGTGGTTGAGTAATGATACTAGCAGGTGACACTGTGTGTCTCTAGATGCTAGGCACTGTTCTGTTGCTTTACTTGTACTAACTTATCTGATCCTTATAGCAACTTATCCCTATTTCATAGTTGAGGAAACAGAGGCACAGAGATGTTATATAACTTGGCTAAAGTCAGGAGTTAGTAAGTGGCAGACCTGGAATTCGAATATAGGACGTTTGACTCCCCAAGTCTGCATGTACAACCAGTAGTTGTACTGCTTTTCAAACATTGGCTGGCACCTGGTAATTTTGCATCTTGTCTCCTAGTCCTTTCAACTGAATTAGTGTATCAATGTTGAAAGAGTACCAGTTCATCTCCTAAAAAGTAAGGACATGTTCCTTGTGTTAGGCTCTTGATGCAGAGAACACCAAAATTAAAATTTAATGGCTGGTTTGGAAAGTGACTGTAAGAAGTGCATTTCTTTAGTTTAATATGAAGCTGGGCAGTGGCGAAGAGGGGCTGGGGGAGACGGCTTACCATGGGAGCTCGTCATAAAGGCAGTGATTCAAGTGATGTCTTAGAGTGTTGATGTATACTTCTTTGTTCTCCTGCTACTTGTAATGAGTGTCAAGGAAAGAAGAATAAGTAGGAATATTATAGAGTCCAGGTTGTTTTATGAAGCTCTAAGGAGTATGGATAAAATAAAATATTACTGCTGTTTCCCAGATGGGGAAATTGAGAAATAGAATCGGCTTCCAGGTGTTCAGAGAAATCAGAAGCTCAGCCAGATTGAGAAACAAAAATGTAGAATTATAAAAAAATTAGAACTAGAGGGATTAGAGTACCCATCCATTTTGTTTGACAGATGAGAAAATGAGGCTGGGTGATTTTGTATGTTCGTTCTTTCTTTTGAAGGTATGCATGTAACTGTGTAACTCTATAACCTTACCTTTTTCCTGCAAACCCACAAAACAAGTACAGTACAGTAGGACTTTTATAAGTGAGAGAATTATGGTGAAGAAAAAATAAAGATTGGGATAATAAGCTAATGACGGGTGATGTTAGAAAACAAAATACGTGTTATGAGGTCGTCAAACACTGTTAGGAAACTATAAATCTGGCTCTCAGATTTCTAGTAGCCAATGCTAAGAAATAAGCATGAGCCATCGTGTTTGTGAGATAAAGCCACCAATTTTCCAGAATATGCACAATCATTCCTGATTCTGAGCCCTGAGAAAATGTATCTTAAGGACCTTATAGAGAGGGGCCCATTATTACAATGAACAATATCCTCAACAAATAATTACCACAAGCTTCACAGGACTGTTGCTTTACGTTTATTCCCTGTAAAGGCTGTTGGCAGAATAAATCAGCCCAGCTTAGCAGGAGGATTATTTGAGGGGCCAAAGCAGAGCAGTCCAGATATGAAGGTAGCTCATGGTCCTCTTAAGGATGAATTTTCAAATTTTAGAAAAGTGAATAGAAAACATATACTTCAGATAATTCTGTTAAATACATTTTTTTTTTTTCTCAATAAGGCTTTCAGTCAGTATTGAGTGGCAGTGAATTTCACTTTATCCTCTCAAGTGAATGTTTAGGGATGCAGAGAGTCTGTTTCCTGTTTAAACGCAGACCCGGGTACCCATAAGCACTGAGAGTTCTCTGAAGCTGGGGAGGCTTAACCGTCTCTTTGCAGGAGCTCTTATACTCTCCTTTGCACGTATTTTCCCCAGCCTAATGTTTATACTTTGCCTTTTTGATAATGTAATTTTCCATGTAGTTATGAATTTGCATGTGTTAGAGTAGGAGGCCACTGCAAATTCACAGAGTGATGGGCTGAGCAAGTACTGAGGAGTAAGCCAAGATTTTCCCTAAAAATAATTTTAAGTTTATTCCAGTACATGAACAGATGGGTGACCGAGGCCCCCAAAACATGGCCAGAAGAATTTTTGTTTGGAACAGTTTCAAAGTGGGTGGTAACAAATGCCCACTATGGCCATAAAAATAAACCTCAGGAAGAGATCCATAGAACATCAAAACTTTGAGCAATGTAACCTCCTACAGAATGCTGTGGAATGAAATTATTACACAATATATCCCTAAGGCCTGAATGAGTCGTAACCACAAGCAGCCGTGTATTAGTCCTTACTGGAGGTACCTGTGATCACCGTATGTCCTGGTTTCCTGGATGGTCCCGGATAATGCCTGTTGTCCTAGCATGATTGTCAATACTAACTCCTTTATTGTCAAAAGTATTTTTGCTCCTCTAATGCCTTTCAGTAACATTGGTAATTATAGAAGTTTCCCGAGGATGTTATGTTAATGTAAAATATTTTTCCAGAAATTTTGCCTCCATGCTTATTGGTTCTGCCTTCTGCATTTTTGGAAAAACAAGGATGATCACTAACAAATCCTAAAAATGACCCAAATTTTAATCTTAACCTCATGTGGAGCACCTTTACCTGTGTGCATGTGTGTGTGTGTGCGTGTGTGTGTGTGTTCATCTAATTATAAACTTTAGTGTAATTTCCATGTTGTAAAGATCTATTGCCTGATAAAGGTCCTGGAATTGTTCATTTCTCCTTGAAGAATAAATTAAACCAAATAAAGTACTTCCATTGGAAGGCTTATATTGACCTTATAACTATGTGTTAATTCCCTAAATGTTAAATAAAAGTATTAACCTCTGGCACACACACAAGTGTCTTGGCTTGAAAGATGGATGAAATGACCACAGTACTCTTACCTGATTCTTGTTTTTGGAGTCAATACCAAGGGGAAGTCCATACAAGCTGTATGGATTATTTTTAATGACGGACATCAATAAAGTGATTAGCTGGATCTTGGATAGAATACTAACTTGAGAAGCCAAGGTTTCCAACTTATTGATGAAAACTTGCCACACCTTCGGAAGAATCATTAAGTCATTCATAAGAGGCGGTGGTTCTTTAAACAATAAATAGATTACATTCTGGTCAATACTAGGTCGTTTAAATATATGGGGAAGAATTTGAGGCTGTAATTTGGAGAGTTCCTTGAACAATTCTGAAGGAAAGAAATCTTTCCCTAAGATCATTATATAGATTGAACTTTTAAAACATAATGAGCTGTACAATATGAGGAAGTAGTATCCTGATACAATTGTAGAGCTGTCTGAGATTCACAAAGTTCAGAGCAATTGACCTTGGTTTGTTCAGCTGGGACAAGTATGTGGCTTAAGGATCAACTTGAAACTGACTTCTTATGACCCCTTTCACCAAATTTATATCTTCAGTAACTCATTTCACATTAAGCCCTACTGTTGTATCTAGGGGCCTGTGTGAGGCCCTTCCTCACGAATTTATTTGCCCAAGTTCTTTCAAGGCAGAGCTTTAAAATCGCAGGGACTGTTGTGATTTCAAGTATTATGGCTCAATTTCCTTGTCTAGATACTGATACAACTGTAATTGTGGATGGGTTGAAATGTTGAAATGTGAGCCAATGCATGGGAGTTAAATTGTTCTCACTGGTGGAGAAACCACTTGTAATCACTTTTTAAAAGACCCTTAAGACTTCCAATCTTAAGTAGAATTGATTAATCTTTTTGTATGTGTTCCCTGTATCTTTTGCATACATATGTTATTTATCTTTGCCATCGTCACACATTAAGGCATTTATTTGGTTATGTACCCATTTTCCATCAAAGACTTTGAATTCTACAGTGGGAAGGACTGTGCCTTGTTTGCCTTCGCTTTTCCAGTGCCTAGTGCAGAGTTTGTGTTGAATAAATGGAAGAACGTGTTTTATTTATCTGACAATTTTTAAGTAAGAAAATTCTTCCCCCAAAATTCAAAAAATTATGGCTGACATCTACCACTCATATTTACTAAATATTAGTTTGTCATATTTGTTTCAGATAATTTTATTTTTAAAGAATTAAAACGTTACAGCTGCAGCTAAGGCCGTCCTCTCTGTCCCGTTACTCTGACTCCCTAGAGATAAACATATCCTGGAGATGCCTGTGCCATTTTTGAGACGTTTTTGCTGCTTCACTCACATGTATCATCATAAAATAATATAATCATAAAAATAGTATTGTTTAAAGTGTTTTCAAATTTTGCACATTATATTATGTAAATCCTTTTATAACTTGCTTTATTAATTTAATATTAAAAAAATTTGTCTGTATTGATAGTTGCAGATCTAGTTCATTCATACTAACATGTGATTCTACCATGGCTTATTTATCTATTTTATTACTGATAGACGTATGAAGGTTGTTTTCAAATTTTCCCATCTATGAACAATGAAGCAGTAAACATTCTGGTATATATCTTGTTGAGTAAATATGTAAGTTTTTCTAAGATGTATGAGTCCAGAAAAAGACATTTCTGGACTTTAGGCTAATCATATCTTTAGCTTTCTAATGTGCTATGCCAACTTATACCACCACCATCAGTATATAACCATTCTTATTCCCTCATCTCAGTAATACTTGGTTTTAACAGATTAAATTTTTGTCAGCATGACAGGTGTAAAAATATCTCATCATTGTTTTAGTTTGCATTTCACTGAAACAAAATGGAAGTATTTTCATTTGTTTATTGTACATTCATCTTTCCTCTTCTGTAAATTGCCATTCATGACCTTTGGCCACTTTTCTGTTGGGTTATTTATCTTTCATTATTGGGTTTTAAGTATTTTTTAATATATATTTGATCAGAGTCCACTGTCAATTACATGAGTTGGAAATATTTTTCCCAGTCTGTAGTTTGTATTTTTAATTTACTACATTTTTCTCAGACAGAGATTTTAATTAGCTAAATTTCTATCTTTTCCTTTATTTTATGATTTTTTTGTGCCTTAAGATATCTTTCACCACTTTAAAGGATAGAGACATTAAATATTGTCTTCCAGAAATTTTAAGTTTTGTTTTTCATATTTGTACTTTTAATAAGCCTGGAACGAATATTTAGTTTGGTAGGAAGTAAGCATTTAGTTTTTTTTTCCCGAGTAGGTAGAATGCTTTTCTTACTTGCACTTTCAGTGTCATATCTGGGAATCAGTACACTGCTGAATCCAAGGCCATGAAGTATCACTCCATTGTTTTCTTAGTGTTAGCTCTTACACGTAGGTCTTTCTTTAAGTGTAGATTTATGACATTTGTTCTACAAATTACTGGATGTGCTTTATCAATGCGATTCTCTTTTAAGTAGTGTCTGCTATTAAACTATTATAGCTTTAATTTTAATGACAATTTTTCTAAAATTTCTACGTACTATTTTAATAGTATATGCTTCCTTAGTTATATTTTTATTCCATCTTTAACATGCTGATTTTATTTTAAATGTAATTATATTGTAGCATTTTTTGGATTCATAGATTAGGTCAGCTTCTTGGATTTTCTAATCTTGTTTGTGTTTCCGCAGTCTTTCAATAAATCATTTTCTTGAGTAGTTCGTGATTTTTGCACTGTAAATTTTTGAAACTAAGGTTGTTACTTTTCATCAGACCCTGAGGGTTCTTGGTTGTAAAAGTGTTTCTCTTGCTTTAGGTACATATGCAGAGATCCTCACCAGTCAAGGACCATGTTTAAAGAACCAGTTTCTTGGTTTCGGGATTCTCGTACAATTTATTATGGTGTCAATTCAGATTTGATACCTTACACATATTTTTTTCTTAGGGTCTTGGACATAGATTCATCTCCTTGAGGAATGGCTTTTTCTAATCTCCCAAGGGGCCAAGCTTTCCAGGATTCTGCCTTTTGATAGAGAGTATGAGTCCCCGCTTATTTCATAGCTTTGAGGTCATTCTCTTCTTTTATCGTGTTGTATTAAAACCTTATCTCCTTTTCCCTAGGGCCTATATAATGATCTAATATCCCTCCCAAGCTACCAAAGTTCCCTCTTATCACTTTAAAACTCTGACTTTAAGCTCCTCTTCATTTCTAGTGATTGAGGATATTAGGCACTTATTTAACAGGTTTTTACTGAGTACCTATAATAAGTCAGTATTGTTCTAGGACTTGGATTATGTCTATGAATAAAGAGATATAGATTTCCATGTTTGTGGAGTTTAGATTCCAGCAGCAGATAGATAAATGTAAACATATAATTAAAACAGTAAAGTATCTGATATCTTAAAAGGTAATAAGTGATATGGGAGAGGGATATAGGCATCTCATAAAAGGGTCAAGAATGGAGGAGGAAGGGAAGCAAGTTGGAGTATAAAGTCGTGTTTTCAGGGCGAGCTTCATGGAAAGGTGGAATTTGAGCAAAGGCTTAAAAAAAGAAAGTGTGAGCCAAGCAACTTCCGTGGAAAGGGTGTTTCATTGAGGTGAAACAGCAGAGTAAAGACCTGCATGTGTGAGGATGCTGCAGGCTTTGTGGGAGTGGCACAGAGGCTGGTGTAACTGGAGCTGATTCATTTAGAGAAGGAGTCCTGGGGGAGGAGACCAGAGTTGAAGGGAGAGGACAGGTCATGTACAGCTTGAAAGCCATTGTAAGCATTTTGGCTTTTAGTCTGTGCTTTGAAGAGAGCAGTGATCTGATCTGACATGTTCTAAAACATCGCATTGGTTGGCTGGGCCCGGTGGCTCACGCCTGTAATCTCAGCACTTTGGGAGGCCGAGTCAGGCAGATTGCTTGAGGTGAGGAATTCGAGACCAACCTGGCCAACATGGTGAAACTCTGTCTTTACTAAAAATACAAAAATTAGCCAGGTGTGTGTGGTAGTCCCACCTACTCAGGAGGCCGAGGCAGGAGAATCACTTCAACCCGGGAGGCAGAAGTTGCAGTGAGCCAAGATCACACCACTGTACTCCAGCTTGGGCGACAGAGTGAGACTGTCTCAGAAAAAAAAAAAAAAATCTTGTTGGCTATATGTTTATTGCTAAGTTTGGCTATAGGGAGATTGTAGGGGACAGGGGTAGAGATAGGGAGATACATTGAGAGGGTACTGCAGGAATCCAGGAGCAAGGATGATGGAACCTGACAGGTGTGGTAGCCATAGAGGGGGCAGGAAGGTACAGCCAGCACTGGTTCCTGATGGATTGGCTGTGACAGAAACATAAAGACAACATTTTCTTCCTTTCTTTCAGCTCACTAAGTATGTATCATATTTATTATTTTCTTAAATCTAACATTTTTATTTGATCTTCATCTGACCTTATTCTGGGAATGGAAGCCAATGACATGTTTTAAAACGTCATCTTCTGTTTAAATACATCTTTGACATTTTTGTCATGGTACATGCTTAGAAGTTTTAGGAAGTTCAAGCTCTTGAAAGAAAATCAGAGAGACAAATTGCCTGAACCTAGGGAGGAGCTGCTGAGTGTACTCCGTGCAGATGGCTCAAAACAGCAGCAGGCGGCTGTGTGTGCAGGGGATTCTTAGGATCCCATAACTCCTCCCGCAAGGAAATAAACATCTATCTGGAAAAATGTGCAGGCAGGGTTTTCATCTCAACAACTGGCACAATGTGGATATAGGGCTTTCCTTTTTCTTTTGTTTTCTTCCAATGAAAGAACAAAAGTTCAGAGCACTTAAAAAGGTTTCTTTTCCCCATGAGGTAATAGCGTTCTTCCACCTGAGAAGAACACTCAAATATTCCAAGGTGATGAGGGTTTTTCATATTGATTGTGGTATAATCTCTTGGTAAACAGAGAAAGCCGAGTGGTTTAGATCAAGAAATCATAACTAAGGCACCACCCAGTATGGAAAAAATAATCAAAATCTTTTGTAGTATTTATCTGGAACAATGCCAAGAAGATTCTTGCTCACAATCTAAGGTGAATATAGCAAGATGATTACTCATTGTGCCCAAGCTATCCATTCCTTTTTGCTTGAGAAAGCCATTTCCAGTTTTTGGCCAAAAAAAAGTAAGCGGGGTAAAATTATGAGCACCACGGCAGATAGACACCTTCTATTAATACCTATGAGCAGTGTGTGGTGACCACTCTTGTCCTGTGGACATGCAGTAAACACCTATTCTGTTTCCTGTGGTTCCTAGGGTTTGTCCTCCAGTACCCAATGTCTGCTTCCCTATTGCACTTGAAATGGAAAGGGATCCAGGCAAGGGAACTCTTTTTCCAGAGTGTTGCTTATTGCAAAGGAATAACAAGAAATATAACATTTACCAAAAAGATTCACTCTTCTCAAATGCTTGAGATTCACTAAAACCTATTGTTTCTTTAAAGAAATACTTTGATCTCTATAGGATCTATAAATAACCTTTTAATATCCTTTTATTTTCCCTTAAAGACAGTATTCTCAAACTTTAGTTCTAATTAATTAGGTTTGGGGTGGGATCCCGGATTTGTACTTCTAACAAGCTCCTGGTTTGTGCTTGTCTTTGAACTACTCTCTGACTGTCTCAAGGCAATGGTTTTTGAGCTTGACTATACCTTCAATTCCATATAGGGCGTTCAGAAATCCCAAATAGCTAAAACTGCCTTTGCAAAAATTATAACAGCGAGAAAATTATGGCAGTAAAAGAGATCTGACCAAACTAACTCCGTCTTGTCTTTAACCTCCAAACTGCCTGTATTAGTCCATTTTCATGCTGCTGGTAAAGACATACCTGAGATTGTGTAATTTATAAAGAAAAAGAGGTTTGATGAACTCACAGTTCCATGTGGCTGGGGAGGCCTCACAATCATGGTGGAAGGCAAAAGGCACATCTTACATGGTGGCAGGCAAGAGAGAAAATGAGAGCCAAGGGAAAGAGGTTTCCCCTTGTAAAACCATCAGATCTCATGAAACTTATTCACTACCACAAGGACAGTATGGGGGGAACTGCCCCCATGATTCAATTATCTCCCACTGGGTCCCTCCCACAACACATGGGAGTTATGGGAGCTACAATTCAAGATGAGATTTGAGTAGGGACACAGCCAAACCATATCACTGCCCTTGGTCATTCCAGGGTGTGGGCCAAGCTAACTTAGGGGAAAATTTAGTTTATAGTTTAAATGATAATTGCCCTTCCCCAAACTAAACCAGCTTTATAAAATTAATGAAAGGTTACCAGGTTAATAAAATGAGAGGGGTCTGAATTCTGCAAAAAGTTAGGTATAGTTAAACAATTACCAGTTATTGTTCCACAGGTATCAAGATTTACAACTTCCCCAATTACTCCTGTAAATGACATTAGTAGAAAACTTAAGAGTGGCCTTTTAAGATGTCTTTTCAGACTTTCACATTATTGACTACTGAATGACTCCACCTGGACCAGTGATTCCTCTGTGACTCCCACCCAGAAGCAGACTCAGTGCACGAGGACTGTTTTCCACATCCCTACAATTGCATCCCCAACCAACCAGCAGTATCATTTCCCCTGCCTCCTGCCTGTCAAACTACCCTTGAAAACCCTAGCCTCTGAATTTTCAAGGAGGCTGATTTGAGTAATAATAAAACTCTGATCTCTCTCCCATTTATCTGGCTCTATGTATATTAAACTCTTTATTGCAATACACCCGTTTTGAGAAATCAGCTCTATCTGGGCAGCAAGCAAGAAGAAACCACTAGGCAGTTGCATAACTGACTGCACCCCAGACCAATTGAATCAGAATTCTGAGGGTGGGACCTGGCATCTGAATTTTTAAAGCTTCCCATGTGATTCCAACATGCAGCTAGAACCTTTGCAATTAAGTCTTGGCAGCTCAATGCATTTGACAGAATTGCTGTGGATAAACTGTGTGCTCTTGGGCTAGTTTTAACTAAATCTCAATGAACTCTCTGGATGCAAAGCTTTGCTGTGTGAAATGAGAAATATAGCACTATGCAAATATAGGACTCTTATCTAACTTTGCAGTAGACATTTTGATGCAGATGGGTTTAATAAAGACTATAAATTTCTCCATGTGCAAGCCTCTTAGTGCAAACCTAAACATTAATTATTGGAGCTGAGTTATGTATATTGGCATAATAAAGAGAAAAATATTCTTATTTTCAAACTGTATTTTTGGGTTATAAAACATTATTATATAATCCAGCACCTGAAATTTCAATTTTTGGAAATTTTTAGACTATTTTACAGAGAACCAGGTTAGTATGGGCAAACTGATAACTTGATTTTTTTTTAAGCATCAGTGTTATGTTTCTATCTCTTTTTCCTCTTGGATATGACCAGAAGCTTTGTTATCAAAAATGCACCTTTGACATTGGCAGACAATTGTTTATAAAATTATAAAGAAAAAAATAGTGAGATGAAACAATTGAAGCATTAAAGACTATTCTTAGCATAATTTGGCAAGGGCTTATACATTTTTTGATGACACAGGACTTGGGTTTTGAAGACGGCTTATATTTATTCACTTGCTATGTGACCTTGGATAATTCACTTAAACTTTTTAATGCTGAGTTTTTTGATCTCCAAATCAAGGTTAATGACATCTCTTATGGGGATCACTGTGAGGATAAAACGAGGTAATTATATGAAAATGTTTGCTAAGTTGCAAAGTACTATAAAAATATCAGTATATTCTGTTCAGAATCAACCACATTAGTAAGATTGTTTATTTCTCAGTAATGTTAATAAAATTCACTGATTACTCACTAGAGTACAAGACTCCTGAGGGCAGAGGTGATATTTTATTTTATTTTATTTATTTTTAATTTTTATTTTATTTATTTATTTATTTTTTGAGATGGAGTCTTGCTCTGTTGCCTAGGCTGGAGTGCAATGGCATGATCTCAGATCACTGCAACCTCCGCCTCCCAGGTTCAAATGATTCTCCTGCCTCAGCCTCCCGAGTAGCTGGGATTACAGGTGCCCGCCACCATGCCTGACTAATTTTTGTATTTTTTTTTAGTAGAGGGGGGTTTCACCATGTCGGCCAGGCTGGTCTCAAACTCCTGACCTCAGATGTTCTGCCCGCCTCGGCCTCCCAAAGTGCTGGGATTACAGGCGTGAGCCACCACGCCGGGCCCAGGGGTGGTATTTTATTTATATTAATATGCTCACCTCATAGCACAGAGCTTGAGACACAGAAGAAGATCAGTCAATGATTGCTGAATAAGTTACCATCTAGACATTTTAGTGTGGTGTTCTCTAAGACAAGTAGCACAGCTTTATGTGAAAATCAGGTAGTAAGCTGGGAAGCAGAGCATCTCTTGTGTGTGACTACAATTGTTCTCTGGGGATGCAAGTTCTGCATTTCCCTCATTAGTACAAGAACCTAACCTCTTCTGTTAATGGGCTCAGCCACAGATCTACACATAGGTAAGGCTACCTCTTTCCCTTTCGTGCTGTGAAGACTTCTAATTTAAGAAACAAGTGGCCAATAGAGAAAAATAACAGTTATTATGTTATCTGAGGGATTGGCAGTTGATAGGTTTCATTTTTCCCGTGGCCTAAATTGCTCTTCTGGAATAAATTAAGTCACTGGGTAGTGAGTTTCTAATCTTTTTAGGCTACAGGACTGAAAGAATGCACAGAATGAACATCTAATAATTCAAAGAATTATTGATTCTTTGTAAAACTCTCGTTTTCTACAACCCCTGAGAAATATTCAGGAAATGAAGAGATCCTGGATCATTATCATGTTGGGTATTTATCTTTGCTTTGGTACTGAAAGAAAAAGTGTGTGTGCATGGGGGTGCAGGAGATGGAGTCGATTCAGATACGTTCAGGCAGATATGAGGGTGGGTAGGAGAGAGTGATAGGCCAATTTATCCAATTAGGAATAAGGGCTCTTAAGAGGAAATGTCATGCCTAAGGAAAGTAATTTAAGCGAGTGGAATTTGGGTCTAAGAACAATTTATTGATCCTTTGAGGGGATGGGAAATTTCTTGTTTGGCCCACTGTTATCTGGTTTTCCTAGTCCAGGTCTGCTATGGAGTAAATAGTGCACCTCTTTCTTCATTCATATGTTGATGCCCTAACATTCAATGTGACTGTATTTGGAAATAGGGCATTTAAGGAGGTATTAAGTGAGGTTAGAAGAGGGTCCAAAGAGACTGATGTCTTCATAAGAAGAGGAAGAGACACCAGAGCTGTCTCACTGTGTGTTCTCACACACACACAAGTCCATGTGAGGATACAGCCAGGAGGTGCTGTCTGCAAGCTGAGGAGAGAGGCCTCACCAGAAACCAAATCTGCTGATACCTTGGTCTTGCACTTTCTAGCTTTCAGAACTGTGAGAAGATAAATTTGTGTTGTTTAAGCCACCCAGTCTGTGAGATTTGGTTATGGCAGCCCTAGCCGACTAACACAAGACCATATGGGTCTTACGGCACTTTGGGAGGCTGAGGCGGGCAGATCACTTGAGGTCAGGAGTTTGAGACCAGCCTGGCCAACATGGCAAATTCTCATCTCTAGAAAAACACAAAAATTAGCTGGGCATGGTTGTGCGTGCCTGTAATCCCAGCTACTAGGGAGGGTGAGAAAGAAGAATCACTTGAACCAAGGAGGCAGAGATTGCAGTGAGCCGAGATTGCACCACTGCACTCCAGCCCGGTCAACAGAGTGAGACTCCATCTCAGAAATTTAAAAAAAAAAAAAAAGACTGTATGGGTTTTTGATTGAATGCTAGAGAAAAAGGAGTTATAAAAGAAAAGAGCTATATTTCCAAAATCTTCAATAGATGCTAACACAGAGTAGCACAAACATAGGAATGTGAAGAATTGCTCACTTTCTAGACAGAGCAGCTTTAGAACCAAAAATGACCCTCGTGGCATTAGTAGGAGAGAATACCAGCAGTGGCCCCAGGAAGCAGCGTGGCATTGTGTCTTGGCACGTGAGAATCACCTCAATGCAGTATAGCTTAGCATGGCACATCTTCCTTGGGCAAAAGCTGATGATCAAGCAGAACCAGTGGGGTGGCTGCAGCAGGGGAAGGCTTGCTTGTCACTATCAGACAGAAACCCAAATCCAAAAGGGAGAGGAGAATATGAGTAATTGAGAATTAATTACTCTTCCTGAATATATATGAGACATTTCCTCCAAACTCCCTAAAATAACTGGAAGATAAAGAAACTTTGAAATGATTTAGATTCCCTGTAATAGTGGGTGTGAGACTATTTCATTAGCTTAATGAAACAATCTCACAGCACATGCAAAATGGCAATATTAACATTAACGATGTAGAAATAGGGATCAGACAGAAACCAACCTCTGTAGAGCACTTGTGAAATGCTAGACAGTGGGCTGTTATCTGAATTATATCTCATTCTCTGCATAACAACTCTGTAAGCTGGTTCTATTGCTCCTATTTTTTAAATGAGAAAATTGGGTCTCAGAGAGGTTATGGGATTTGCACAGGGTCACATAGCTAGTGCTTCTGGAAACTGGAATATAAAATAGACATGCTGTCTCCAAAGTATACATTTAACAACTACTATCCATGGTTTGATAACAATTTTGAGCATTTTTCTGTTGTGTATGGAGGAGGAAATATCAATAATGGTTTTAAAGCAATATAAAGATACTGCACTTCCCATGTCCCATGTCTCCTAAACTATGGAAGGAAACAGTTTGGCTACTTATAGTCCCACTGAACAGGTATATGAACATCATTATTATTCCTTCTGTCTTGGCATGATTGAGCATCTACTGTGTTCTGGACCCTGAGGATATAATGATAAACAAAACATAGAGAATCTTTTCCTAATAGAGCTTAGAAGTATTGAGCAAATTACGATGTCAATAAAGTATACAATTAAGCATGGTGATCATTGTTCTTCAAAAAGGTCATGGGAGGCATGAAGGGATAACAGAGATGAAATTTAGATGGACACTAAGGGAAGGCGTCTAGATAATTTTGATATCGGAGCCAAACCCTGATGGATGGATGGGATTGATTAGGCAAAGCTTGGGGAAACTCTGCCGTAGGTGGACAGAGGGAAGAACCCAGGAGAAAGCACAAGGAAGGAACAGGTTGGACTTGTTTCAGAACCAGCATGCAGGTCAGTGTGGCTGGAGTTTAGAAAGCACGGAGGAAAGATGAGGGTCTAGATGGAAGCAGGAGCCATGTTATTTGGGGCTATAGAAGCCCATGTTAAGGATTTCATATTTCTTTTTAAATGAAATGGAAGACATTGAAAGAGGTAGCTGTAAGCTATGATCACTTTGTATTTTGTATGGAAAATGAATTGAAGAGGGCAGGAGAGCAACTGGGTGACAAGTAAGAGAAGAGAAATTGGCAAGGAAGACTGAGAAGGGGGACCAGAAAGGGAAGAAGATAACACAAGCTATAGAAGTTGACTCCTGAAAAAAGCAGAAATACTCTGTTTTTCTAAAAGGAAGGAGGAAGGACAGGAAAGTGAAAGAGTCTGAAATGCTCCATACCATCTGAACTGGGCAAAGAGAGACATGAAAACTGGAGGGGCTGGGGAGAGAGAGTGAAGGTTCCATGTAACTGAGGCTGCTGAAGGAGTGGCACTTGGGCAAAAGAGGCAGGAAAAAGGGGGTTAGGGTCAGATTTTAAATTTCTGAAGGGGTTTGGTTTTGCTGTCTTCATGTTGTGATTTTAGAAGTGGGTTGCTGAGGAGAAGCTAAAGAAAGTACGAGGTGAAGCTATAGAAAATATAATTGAATGTTGGTGGGAGTGTAAATTAGTTCAACCATTGTGAAAAGCAGGGTGGTGATTCCTCAAAGAACTTAAAGCAAGATTACCATGCAATCCAACAATCCTATTACTAGTTATATACTGAAATGAATATAAATCATTTTACCATAAAGACACATGCATGTGTATGTTCATTGCAGCACTATTCACAATTCACAATAGCAAAGACATGGAATCAACCTGAATTCCCATCAACAGTAGACTGGGTAATGAAAATGTGGTACATACACACCCCAGAATAGTATGCAGCCTTAAAAAGAATTAGATCATTCCTTCACAGCAACATGGATGGAGCTGGAGGCCATTATCCTAAGCAAACTAACACAGGAGCATAAAACCAAATACTGTGTATTCCCACTTGAGAGTGAGAGCTAAACAATGAGAACACATGAATATTAGGAGAGCAGCAACAGACACTGGGGCCTACCTGAGCGTAGAAGGTGGGAGGAGGGAGAGGATCAGAAAAAATACCTATCAGATACTGTGCTTATTACTAGAGTGATGAAATTATCTGTAAACCAAATCCAGTGACATGCAATTTATCTTTATAACAAACTTGCCCATGTACCCCCAAAGCTAAAATAAAAATTAAAAAAAAAAACAAAGAAAATATAATTGGAAATAAAAAGGTCAAAGAATTGAGGTAAGGGCTTTTCATACAATGTCATCTATGTAGACACTATGTTGTCTGGGATGATGGAAGGAGCTAAAGTCTTCAGTGAATGAAGGAGCAGGGCCAGAAGCTCAAAATACTTCTTTGAAGACAAAGAAGAAATGATATTACCAAATGGTTGGCTCAAAGGAACAGGGATTTTGCAACAGAGAGTATGTCATGGTCTCGAACGAGCAATGGTGAGTAA
This sequence comes from Symphalangus syndactylus, assembly GCF_028878055.3. Taxonomy (NCBI): domain Eukaryota; kingdom Metazoa; phylum Chordata; class Mammalia; order Primates; family Hylobatidae; genus Symphalangus; species Symphalangus syndactylus. The sequence continues at coordinate 67,987,516 of NC_072423.2, read as the reverse complement.
AGGAGACACCGAATCTTCTCTTGATCATTAATACGCTGGGATGTAGAAGAGAAGATAGCCTTCATTTCAGAGGGTCTAGGGGAAGCAGGGTACTCAGGGGACAGCTAAGACTTGATTAAGCCAAGATAGTGAAGAAGAATAAGTCAAAGATGTAGAGGAGCTTTTTGATTATCAGAAGGGGAGAGCATCTTGGATGGAGGAATAGAGAGGATGCACAGAATTACAGTGGGTGTAGAATTTTGTGGTGGTAAGAGCTAAGCATGAAGGGTCCCTTGGTGAGTGAGTGTGTGAATAATTGTTCAGTGCTCTGCGCTGGGTTGCCAAAATTTGAGTGAGTGCACCTCTTGGCTCTAGTCATATCCCCAGTTGCCTCTAGCAGGCCTGCCATTTGTTTGGGAGCTTGAGAAGTCAGTGAGGGCTGCTTTGGGTAGTCCTCTATGTTTTGAAAAATAACTTAAATCCCTCCCCTTGGACCAAATAAAGAGACTGCCTTCTATTAAATTTTCATCATAAGGGAAACAGATCAATGCACAACTAATACTATTCTTTTCAGAGTGCTTATAGTAACAAAACAAAACAAAACAAAACAACTTTTTAAATGGTAAGATAAAGCACTAGATAACTGAACACATAGAGACATGGCGAGTCCTCAGTTTCAGTTCTCAAGTTTATTCTACTAGTTCTTCTGTATTGTAATTGTAGAACATTTTGTTTCAGCGTGGGAGACAGCTATTACTGTCATCCCAACAGCATAAAAAGTAGATTCCATAAGCTGCTATATATACATACTTCATTTAATTCAAAAGGAGTGTCATCCTTTAGGAAATAATTTTCAGGGATGATTAGAAAACAGTCCCAAGGATATATAAGAACATGTCTAAATAAACTTCAGAGTAATTCAATGAACATTTTGCTGTTGTGAACATTTTCTCATGAGCTGTTCTTTCATTGTATAACATAAAGAAGTTACATGGAACGAAGGAAATGCAATGTTCAAGGCAAAATAAAATTTACCTTATCCATCACTATACCACCTTGCAGGAGGAAGAGAATTCCAAATACTTTAGCATAATGGGCCAGAGGTGAGAGAGTGCATGGTTTGTTCAATGGATTAGATGTCATTTGGTAGAATGTCAATGAAAGTTCCAGTTGAAAGACAAAGGTGGGTGAGAGATTAGGCTGGATAAGTAGGTGGGTATAGATGATGAAGGCAATAAGATATTTCTTGCTGAGAAGTTTAGACTTGTTATGAGGATAATGAGGTACAACTGATAGCTACTAGACAGAGGAGGATCATGACCAGAAATATATCTTTAAAAGATGTTTAGTAGCTGTGTGGAAGGTAGATTGGATGAAACAGATGTGGAAGAAGATCAAGTAAGATGTAGTAATTGAAGGGATAAATGATGATGGCTTAAACAAATCAAGGGTGGTGGGGGACTGACGGAAACTTGAAAGAGATTAGGTAGCCAGAGCGAGTGAGATAGGATGGTGCCACCACTTGTTCAGAAACCAGGGACTCAAGTCAAATGCAGAAGTTTATCATTGAGTCTTTCTGTCTTCTTTTTATCTTTTATCGTTCTAGGACTCCCCTCTTTTTTTGACTGAACCCTGAATGTAATATCCTGATGGTTTTTGTATTTTTCTAGCAATGTGTTCCTTTGCTTCTCCTGTGCACCTGTGAACACCATGGCTATTCCCATTGATTTAAAAGAGTTCGACACTGGGCAGGATTTGTGAGGCCTAGAGGTCCATCCTTGCTTGAAGATGGGGTGAGATTTTTCTGACTTTGATGAAATTTTATGTAACATCCCTGGGAAAGCCTATAAGGGCTTAATCTATACTTTTGAGCTCCAGAGCATGAAGGAAAGGATAATAATACCAAGCACCTTTACTATTGTAATATATTTTCTCACTTGGTCTTGAGTTGTCACAACAGTCCTATGAAATAACTACTATGACAAACCCCATTGTACAAGTGAGGATATTGAGGCACAGAGAGGTTATGTAACTATAAGATCACCCAGGGAGTAAGTGGCGACTTGTCTAAGGCAAGCTCCTAGGTGGCAGAGTCACGATTTGAACCCAGGCTGTGTGGCTGTAGGCTGTTAACTGCTACTGCTACTCTCTGCCACCACTCAGCACTTGGGGCCTACTAGAGTACCCAGGGAGGTTGAATTTCTTGTGCCACAGAAATTCCTTTGATGTTTATCTACTAGTCAGAGATGAGGGCAGTATTTCTAGGTCAGGGCTTCTGCAGGTTGGTAGTGTTCTTGTCATCACAGGGGAGAGAGAAGTTTAGGGTTGGTGCGAGGGAAGTGCTGTTTTCTAGGATTACCTTTGTTTTTTATTTTTAATTTTTTAAATTTTAAATTGTTTATTTCTGTACATAGATAGTAGGTGTATATATTTATGGGGTACATGAAATGTTTTGATACAGGCATGCAATGCGTAATAGTCACATCATGGAGAACAGGGCATCCATCCCCTCAAGCATTTATCCTTTGTGTTACAAACAATCCAATTATACTTTTTTCGTTACTTTAAAATGTGCAATTAAGTTCTTATTGACTACAGTCACACTGTTGTGCTGTGAAATAGTAGGTCCTGTGGTTGCCTTTGTTATCCCTGTTCCCATGCCTCAAATCCTCCAAGATTGCCATTTGGGGTACCCATTTCAGATACATTCCCCAACATTGTTGATGATGATACAGCAATGGATAGATCCAATAGTCTGAAGTTGTCACAAGAAAGGGATGGTGATAAGGGGATGGGGGAGTGAGACTATCATATCACATCTATCTATCTATCTATCTATCTATCTATCTATCTATCTATCTATCTAATCTATCATCTATCTATCTATCTATCTATCTATCTATCTATCTATCTATCATCTATCTATCATCTATCTATCTATCTATCATCTATCTATCTATCTATCATCTATCTATCATCTATCTATCTATCATCTATCTATCTATCTATCTATCTATCTATCTATCTATCTATCATCTATTTGTCTACCTACCTATCATCAAATCTACCATCTTTCCATCCATCTATCTTCTAACTATGTATCTCTATCTATAGTTCCTGGCTTCTATGTATCATATTCTTTACTTGACCCTTTCACAGAATCAGATCACTTCATTCTTAAAGACTGTATGTAATACCCCTATTTTACAGATGAAGAAATTGAGCCTAAGAAATAGTACATCTTTTTCAGACCTGAAGTCAGAGTTTGTAGTCAAATTAGTCTGACTCCAAAGTATGCAGTCTTTCCCTTTACCACACAGCTCTTAGGCTAGGTCTTTTAGTTTTTGGCCAGATGTCTACTTGTTAGACCAGATTATTGCTGTTTTAAGATTTTTCCAGATCATCTCTGTAATGATCTCAATAGAACATTTGCAAGTTAACCTCTGTCTTTCTCAATACTGGTTGTAAGAAATGTAATACATTAAAAAGAAAATCTATTCTGTGTAGGCAAATAAAGGTGTAAAACTTGAAGGGGATGCTAAAGGTAAATTTTGCTTTTGTTTTAGATGAACTGTGTAATCAAATGCCATTTGTCTTATTCTGTGAGAGTTTTGAGAAAAGCAGTGCAGATAAGACCGGAGAAGCAATGCCTGTTTTTCCATATACAACATAATTAGCATATTAAAATAAATTTAATGATAATATGCTTACTCTATAATCAATTAAAGTTCCATTCTAGGGACTCACCCTATTAGGCCAGTGCTTCGCTTTATTATGTAGAAGGAACAAGCTAGGTAAGGTGTCTCACCATTTTTTGCTCATGTATTTGTTCTTTACCTGATGTATCTCTCAGAATATTTGGTTACTGTGGCAACAGAACATATCAAAATTTCATCTAGGTAAATAGATGCAAAGGAATTACTTATTTTAATATGCATATTTTTTCCTTCAAAGTCTGTTTTCTGCTCAAGCTGATTAATTTTGCCCTTAAAAATTAAACTAATTTTGCCCATAAAAACCAAGATAGGTTGTATTGTCTTTACTCACGGTGCTGAGAAGTGTAAATTATGTTGCCAGAAATAAATCACAACACAAAAATGAATGAACTCAGTAGCAATCAGCATCATATATAATAGGACCCAAATGAACTGTTTTTTCATTCCCTACCACTTTGATTCCATGGATCTTAGTTGGGGGGACTGAGTTCTTGAGAATAATACTCTTTAAAGAAGGATTTCCACAGGTTATTGGCTAAAAAAGCAGGGGCTCATGTAAACGATGCTTTTTTTTTTCTCTCTTTTTCTTTTTTGGAGGGAGGAGAGAATGAATTTCCCAAAAGTTCCATCCAGGACTTATTCTGCACTTTCTTTTTAATAATAGAAGAACTTAATGTCATTAACAGCTATAACCTGTAAATTTTGTTTGAGACTACTGCATTTGCTGAAATTAAATTTTTACTTCCAAATGTGTAAACACATCTCAGCTAGGGCTTTTATATAATCGTACTCTTGCTCTGCTTGCTTACTGGTATTTATGGCTGCTTACTTCTGTTAATTGGCTAATGTTTGTAAAGTGCCTTTGAGATGAAAAGCTAATGATCTCTGCAGGGAGGAGGGTGTGGGTGGCTTCCTAACAGCTCCCTAAGGGTGTCTCCTGGGGCTTTGACTGCCAGGGCTTGCTTGTGGGCTCAGGGATAATGAGGAATCCCTTAAGACTTCAGTGTCCCTGGTTCTCGAAGCCTTTTTCATTTGGTTCTCCTGGCTTTTACAAAGTCACTCCTTGGAGAAAGTAAAAATCGTCATTCTCGCAAAGCTCTAAGATTTTTCTTACCCACTTACCACTAGAGTTTGCTCTAATGCAGTAGGACAGCATCTCTTTGCTATTACAAAAGAACTAATAATAATAGTAATAGAAACACATAAACAAGTCCAAAAAATGTTGCTCTTAAAAATTAGAGACATATGTTTTATTATTTTATCTTTTTTTTTCTGTACAATAAGCTTAAAGGGAGCTATGTTTTTATTTATTTATTTTTGTGTTTTGAAAGGTAGGACATACTTTTGTTAAAAGAGGTTGGCTAAGAAAATTGTAATCGTAAACCGATAACAATTTTCACTCATTTGTACAACAAACATATATTAGAAGGGAAAAGAATTTTTTTTAAAAAAAGGTAATGTATTATCATTTAGATAAAGCTACTGTTTTTTTTGTCACTGTATAGAAATGATATTTAGAATTTTCATGCATTACATGATTCCCATGCTGGGATTTTTTGTTTTTTAAATAATATTAAATAATACTACCGATGTTTTTGTTGGCCTACATGCTGCTTTTGCTAACATCTTATCTTTTTGCATTTCCTGCATCTCTACATTAGCATTGCACAGTCACATCCCTGGTCACTAGTCTGGGATACAGCTCCTTGGGGACTCCCTCCCGGGGTTTGTACAATCTGTTCTGTAGAGGAACGTGGTGTCCAAAGGGACCACACCATTGCCTGGGTTCTCCCATGGAGACCAAAGATTTTCCAGCTATTTATTTTTAATCAGCTGGTAATCGCTGGACTACTTAGAATGAGTTTCAGAAGCATCATTAAAGATACAGAAAAGCTCAGTTCAAAGACATTCCTTACATCGATTTTCACAATCAAGAAAAGTTAGAAAAAACTGAATGCCCCAAAATAGACATTCAATGGGCTATCATGCCATCATTAAGACAACATGAGGAATGCTTATGCTTACGCTATGATGTAAAGTAAACAAAAGACAATAGAAAAGTGATAATAAAGTATATGCTTAACAATATAAAATATGCATACAAGCTGCCTGTAAGGGCACGGTGGCTCACGCCTGTAATCCCAGCACTTTGGGAGGCTAAGGAGGGTGGATCACTTGAGATCAGGAGTTTGAGACCAGCCTGGGCAACATGCCCATCTCTACTAAAAATAAAAAAATTGGCCAGGTGTGATGGCACAGTCCCAGCTACTCTGGAGGCTGAGGTAGGAGAATCATGTGAACCTGGGAGGTGGAGGTTGCGGTGAGCCAAGAACTGAACTCCACCTGGGTGACAGAACAAGACTCTGTCTCAAAAAAAAAAAAAAACAAAAAAAAGTAAGGAAATATAATAAAACATTAAGATTGATCATTTTCTTCTTAATCATTGTTTCATATGTTTTGAAATTTTATGATGAGCAAGTGTTTTTCCTTTTTAGTAATTTTCCTTTTAAAATAATTACATAAAACATACAAAAAGCACAGAGAATGATATAAAATAACATATCTTTGTATTCATATGAAATCTTGCATGCTTTTTGTCTCATTTGCTTAGATATTTTCAGTTATTTTTTGAGATAAAGTGTTTGATTTCTCTGTCTCTTTTCCTGGAGGTAATCACTATTCTGAGGTTTATGAGTTTTATATTTTTGTTACATGTGTAAGCTTTCATAAGTGATGTATAATATTGTTATGTATATTTTAAGCTTATACATAACAATTGTTCTACATGTCATTTTACAATTTACTTTGTTTAGTCAACCTCTACCTTTAAGATTTATTCATGATGATGTATGTAGAGCCACTTCACTTTCAAATGCTCATATATAATCCCATTAATCCGTTTGTCAATATACAACCATTTATCCACTTATTCTCCCAGTGGGATACACTTCAAAGTTATTTTAGACTTTTTGCTCTTGTAAAATGTTGCATTTAATATTCTTATGAGTCTTCTCTACACATATTTGAGTTTCTCTAAATGTACCTAGAAGTAGCATCACTGGTTTGAAAATATCCATATCTTACCTATGCTAGATTTTACTAAATTATTTTCCAGTTTATACTCCCAATAGCAGAATACATGAATTACTATTTCCCTACATTCTTGTCAACTCTTGAAATTAGACTTTTAAATATTGGCTAAGTGGATAAATATGAAAGAACATCTTGTATGGGTTTTTATGTACTCTTCCCTGTTAATTAGCTTTTAGGCTCCACTTTGATGTGAATTGCCTGTTTCTTTGCCTATTATTCTATTAGGTCATTTTTCCTTTTCCTACTGTTTTTTTAAGCATTTATGATATAGTTGAGATACTAATTCTTTGTCAGTTTTATGCATGGCAAATACTTTCTTCTTGTATGTAGATTGTCTCTGTATTTTAAGAGTTTCTTTTGATGAATAGATGTTTTAACTTTTAATGTAGTAAAATTTATTAACATTTTCTTTATAAGTTTTTTTTTTGTTTCTTATTGAAGATATATTTTGCTTACCTGAGGTCATAAATACATTTACTACTTTCTTCTAAAACAATTGTTTTTGCATGCTGTGATGTAGAAAGCTAAGTTAATTTATTCCTGTGTAGCTAACCATTATCTTGGCACCACTTCTTATTAAATAGACCATTGTGACCACACTGATGTGTAATGTTGTCTTCAATTTATGTCAACCTTTCAAATGTGAGAACTCTTTTCTTGGTTCTGAACCCTTATCTTTGTCTATTTGGTTGTCCCTGTTCTATTACAACGCTATGACAATCACTACAGCCTTAGAACATGCTGGTATTTGCTAGAGCAGATCGGTCTCTTATTTTCCTTTTTAATAATTGTCTTGCCTATACTGGACAGTTTATCCTTCCACATATATTTCATTATCATCTTGTAAAGTTATTTAAACAACGCTTTTGGAATTTTGATTGGATTTTGGTGATATTTAGAGATTAATTTGGGGGAAGATGATATATTTATTGAGTTTTTCTATCTAGGAACAGTTCATTTCATCAGTTAGGTCTTGTGTATCTTTAACATTTTATAATTCTTTGTACATTTTTATTAGATTTCTTTCCTATTATTATGTGTGTGTATGTGTATAATATTGTTACACAGCTACATTTCTTAAAGTGTCTGGTCTATAGGAACTCTTGATTTTTCTGTATTAATGTTGCTTTCATTAACCTTGTTGACATCTTTTATTAGTTATGAGTTTATCTATAGATTCTTTTGAGTTTCCTATGTAGAAAACCATGTCTTTTACAATAACAAATGTATTTCTTTTTTTCCACTATATTTTGATTCTCTTTTTCTTGTGTATTGAGCTAACAGAGACTGGCATCTACACAATGCATTCTTCTTTCTTAAAAATAGAAACACGATGTGCCCAGCTAAAAAAACTACATTTTGCAGCCTCTCATGGAGGGATGACAACTGAGATGTATATAGAAGTAGGTGGGTTGGACTTTCAAGAAAGTTCTTCAAGGGGAAGGATAACTCCAATGATAAGTGCATCCTTTTGCCTTTTTTTCTGTCTTCCTTTCTGAAGCTTGGATCAATGGATGTGATGTTTGGAGCTCCAGTCCCCATTTTGGGATCATGAAATTCCCCTCAGAATGCAAGCAAATGTTGAGAATGGTGGAACAGAAATGAAGAAGAACTTGGGCTCTGATGTATTTATGGAGCTAAAATTTTAGGTCAGTGCTGACATCAGAATTTCTTTTAGGCAAGAAAACTAACTTCCACCTTGTTTAAGGCACTATTGGTAACGTTTTCTGTAACATGCAGCCAAATTTAATCATAAATGTACATAGTGCTGTGTTTCCAGTAGCATTTTTAATTAAAAAAGTGGTAGACGGTATGGTCTTTTTCTCAAATTTGGGAGAAAATGCTTCCAATTTTCACTATAAAGTTTGCTGTTTGCTATAAGTTTTTTGTAGAAATCTTTTTTCATCATATGTTTTCTTTCTTTTCCTAGTTATCTGAATTTTATCATGAATGCTTGTGGAATTTTATCAAATGCTTTTTCTGAATCAAATTTTTTTTCTGTATTATTTTATCGACTAATGTGATTATATTAATACATTTTTCTAATTTTAATCTAGCCTTTCTTTTCTGGGATAAACTCTAAGTGGTTACTATGAACTGTCTCTTAATGTAACATTACTTTAAAAATATATTGCTTGGTTTGATTTGCAAATATTGTCTTTAAAATTTTTGCATTTATACTTAAAAGGGGGGAATGGCCTATACTTTCCTTCTTATGATTGGCTCATCTGATTCTTTTGTTGAAGTCAATTTCATGAAATGACTTGTGAGCCGCCTTTCACTTTCTATTTCCCAGAACAGTTTATGTATAGCTGTGGGGTTATTTTTTTTCCTTGATTATTCATATTATCTCATCTGTAAAACTGCCTTTGTCAGTGATTTTCTTGCAGGTAAAATTTAAATTCTTTTTAAATTATAGAAAAGTTTTCAATTCTTTTCAAAAAATTTGATTTTAAGTTTTTTCATGTTCTGTTTTTTCATGAGATAATTTTGCTACCTTTATATTTTTTGAAAAATTTTCTATATCTCTAACTTTTCATATTTATTAACAGAAAGGTGTTCCTTATAATGTCTAATGACATTTTACTTCTATTTTCGTCTGTATCAATTTTTTTTGCTAATATTATTTATTTATGTCTTCTTTTCTTTTATAATGGCGATATCCAGAGATTTTTCTATTTTTCTTAGTCTTTTATTTAAAAAACACTTTAAAAATTTTATGTCTTTTTCTGTTTTCTGTTTCACTAAATTCTGCCAATTTTCTATCAACTTTTTAGGGCTTATTTTATTGTTATTATCTGTCTTTATGAATTAACTGCTTACTCAGCTTTTTTCTAATATAAACATTTACACAATACATCATTCTCTATATTCTGTTTTGGTTGTGCTTCACAACTTTTTTTTTTTTGTGAGATGGAGTCTCGCTCTGTCATCCAGGCTGGAGTGCAGTGGCAGGATCTCAGCTCACTGCAAGCTCCGCCTCCCAGGTTCATGCCATTCTCCTGCCTCAGCCTTCCAAGTAGCTGGGATTACAGGCACCCGCCACCATGCCCAGCTAATTTTTTGTATTTTTAGTAGAGACGGGGTTTCACTGTGTTAGCCAGGATGGTCTCCATCTCCTGACCTCGTGATCCTCCCGCCTCGGCCTCCCAAAGTGCAGGGATTACAGGCGTGAACCACCGCGCCTGGCCTGTGCTTCACAACTTTAAAACATAGTGTTTTTATTCTCTTTTAATTCTGAGTATATTCCAGTTTACATTATGATTTTTTTCTTTGATCTGTAGATTACTTCGCAGTATGCTTTTTTATTTTTAAAAGACTTTCTGTCTTTTAGTATCAATCTATGTTTTATGTTATTGTTTAATCAATTTTTATAGTGTTGTTACTTTTCTAAACATGTTAAACATTCTTTCTGATTGCTCTGTTGTATCAGAGGATGCTAATCCTACTTCTCTCTATTTTGTTGTCTGTTGACACTCTTGATTGCTCATTTTTCTGTTTCATATATTTTTAAAAATTGCAAATGCCTCTTGAGTGTTGTTTGCTTAAGTGTGGGAGTTTAGTGCATCTTGGATTATGGAGCTTCTTCAAAGTATTCTTGGTGTTGCTTCTGCTAAAATTTTAGGGAGTTCTCATTAAACATATAGCAGTATTTACCTTAATCTCTCAACTTGGGAATCTTATACCACCTAGATTGCTAAATGTTCCCCAACACTCACATAAATTGCAGATTTGGAGTTTTGCTTCTGATAATGGAATTACTTTTCCCCAAAGCCCTCACAGAAGTAATTTTTCATGTTTCCCTGGAGAAAAATTGGTAAGAGATTTTCTAGACCCCTGTTCACGGAGACGTCACCCATGATAGGGTCCTGGCGAACTGTGTGAGTCTTGGTGTCACTTTCCTGCCTTTCAAGACCCTGTGGCCATGCATCCATGTATTTCCCCCTGGGAGTCAGGGACTTATTTTAGGACTAACATTTCCAGGGGACCAGCTTATTGCTTGTGTATCAGGAAACAAGCTTATTGCTCTGTTTTTGAGTTCCTCTTTTATTTCTGGCACCTGTAGATTTCCTTTGCTTTTTTCCAAATTTACCTATTAATCTTATTTGGTTGCATTTTAGCCAGCATTTCTATGTGGTGTTGCTGACGCTGTAAATTTGAAGTCTATATTAGCACTGGACCCAGGGAAACTAATGTAATTGGAGAGGGAGGAGAAGGAGAAAATAATTCAGAAATACAGAGGAGCTACGCAAGGAGCGGTGATAGATTGCTCCAGAAAGTCAGTAAGTATCTAGCATCTTCCAGGGAGCCCCGTGGGCCTATCTGACCTGTTTGTTCTTTGGTTATAGAGTACTAAGAACAGGGCTGAGGCTGGTGGCCTGACAGAGTGGGCATTTGCTGCGCTGACTTCTGGAAGTTCCTGAGTCCCATTGTTGACTAAGTGCCAAGATCACTTGGTAGGACATGATTCTAACAGAAAAGGAAGCCATGCTGCTGCTGTGCATGTGCTTACACCGAATAGGAGTGAAGTTTTACATCTTCTAAAATGCATTAGAGAGTGATCAAAATTACAGCCCTCTCTGAATGGGACTCTCCTTTAACACAACTTACATTCAGTAAGTGCCTACTATGTTTCAACAAATAAGAGATGGGTAGGTGGGTCTCTGAAGCTGTCAGCTTAGCAGAGGAGGTGGGAGCACACAGCCAAGCCTAAAACAATTTGAGGCTTGTTATGAAAGTGGTATGAACAGATGCTGTTGGAGCAAAGGCGAAGGAGGAATGAATTGGTTGATTCAAATGAGGGGGAGTGATGTGGTAGGGAAATCTTTCTAGGGGCAATTTCTGAGCTTTGCCATGTAGGATGAACAGGAAACTACCTGTGGGGAAGGAAGGAAGAGAGGCGCAATGTAATCTGAGCAGAAGAGCTGAGACCTCGCTCTGCAGGGTTTTCAGACCCCTGTTGACCAATCCACTGGAGCTGGAGCCTTGGGTATTGTGAGAGTAGAGGAGGCTGGGTCCAGATAATAAAAGACTTTGAGTGTAACATTTGCTTTCATTTGTTTGGAAGATGCTTTTTCCCTAAGGTAAGAGCTTAGGGAAAATAGATGTTTATATCAACTCAGTACATGCCTACATTTGGATTATATTTTGGTTCCCTTAAAGTCTTTCCTATATACCTAATTTATTTACTCAAATGTAATAATGTTGGGGAAAACAAGGGGGTTTGAAAGTCTGTTGCGCAAAAACCATTCAAAAATATTATTTTTAGCGATTATCGTAAAAGCATAATACAGTAACTTTATCTCTGAATGAGATAGATATAGATTAAGCAAGGGTATGCAGTTTTTACTATGACAATTTCACATTGCATGCTATTTATACTACTTGTGATTTTCTGAAAGAGATACCAATCAGACTTGCAAATTAATGTGGTTAGCATTTTACTTAAAAATAATGATTTTGTTCCTCGCCTTTATTTATAGTCACTGCAAAGTTATAAAAAGGAACAAGGGGGAGAGCTTTCACCAAATTGGTGAAGTTTATTATAGTACTTTTTAGACTAGCATGATGTAAGAGGAAAGATACTGGGAAATACCAACCCAAAGCCTTTTAATATTCATTTATAATTATATGTATGTTAGACCCCCCAATTCACAGGAGAACATTTATTATTTTGGTCATAGTTTTAATTAAAAATCAGAATAAATATGACTTTCTATTGCTATACTTGTCAGTTTTACTTAACCTTTTGTTCCTTTATTTAAAACATCTATTTTCCTACCTGTCTATTTATCTAGGTATCTTAGCACCTACCGCTAGTCCTAGGGATCACTGAATTAAAATATAGTAAAACATACTACCTGGTTCCTTCGATCAATGCCTTGCTGTTCTCTACTTTTGCTTGCCTGGATTTTGGTATCTATGTCATCTTCAAGATGGATCATCCCTGGTTTGAATTTGTGAATGCAAGTTCATTCAGCATTCTGATCATGTGTGGTGTTTCTGCAAATGTGAATGAATAGAGATTAACTTCATGCCATCTACTGCAATAATTTCTCTTGTGGATTTGAAGCTAAATTGCAGAAGTGGATGTGTGATATATGAATATGGCATGATGCTTTTCTCCTGTCTCCTTGTTTTCAATCCTTAGAAACCTGAGTATTTGGGAAAAATGCAAATTCTGAAAAATCTTAATAATTTTTCTAAGACTATTTTTGGTCAACTTGTAGGTTTCAACTCATACAATTAGGAGGAACAAATTGCAATTGTTTTGGTGAATTTGTTAAAATTTTACAAAAGATCACATATACTAGATGAGACTCAAACAACTGAATGTAATAGTTTAATTAAAATGGAAAATCTGAAGACAGTATTGTGTGGCAGTGTCAGCCCCTGAAAAATGCGCAAAACAGCTCCTCGTCTCACATAAAGTTATTTCATTAAATAGGCCTTTCGATTTTAAACAACCTTTAGAAGCAGAACCAGAAAGACATTATTAAGAAGTGAGGGAGGAACGATGACTCAGAGGATGAACAAGCACAAAAAAATTAGGAGAGGAAATTATTACCTGGAGGCATTAAATATAACAAACTTAGCTGGTATTTGTCACAGTAGTTTCAATGTTATGTATAAAAGAAAACATATTTAGCTATTCGTTTCAAAACAGCGAGGAATCACCAAATCTGTAAGTGGTACTTCTTATAATGTTTTCATTCACACAATCAACACTTATTAAGTGTTATTATTCATGAGGCACTAAGTAAAGCGACTCCTGTTCTAAGGAGCTCCTAGAAGTGCTGGGAGGTGTTAGGAGGTGGGGGAGAACAGTGAATTCCTCCAGGGTGAAGGGTGCAGGGGATGGGCAACCGCAGATGTCAAAGCTAGTGGAGTAAGAGCTGCATGCACTTGGCTGGCTTCGACCGGCTTAGCCTTTCCAGATTATTTACATTTATTGTGCCTGCCTGTGCAGGTCATTGGATTTAGAATGAGGCTTCTCTCAGAGCCAGGTCCAGAGAGCTTCTGCAATGCACTAGCCTTCACAAGTGCTCAAGAGGGAACAGACAGCTTGCACAGGTGTCGTGAGACCAATGCCCACCATTGTGGATCTCAGGACTCCAATCCACTATAGTGTAGAAAGTTCTTTCTGCAGTGGTTCCTGGGGGATTGTCATTCACTTGTCCCCAAGGGGGCTACATGCAAATTAGCTAAACCTGAAGGGTTAGTGATTGGCTCTGAGAGGGAGATTTGGCCCTGCTTTTCCCACCCATTTCACCACAGCTTTCATGGAGATGTAGATTCGGAAGCCCTCCCTGAATATAAGATCCTGATACTGGGGCCATCCCATCACCCTGACTAACTCCTATGTGGGTCCCACAGAATAAAGACAACTTGTGACTTGAGCCTTGGAGAGTGGGGAGGACTCAGCTCGGTTGATCTGGGGCAGGGCAGGAGGGGTAGATGGATGCCAGTAAGCACCAAGGAGCAGGTACATGTTAAGGTATCTTGCAAAAAATTTTAAGAAGCTCAGAATTGACACCCAGAGGTGAGGGAGGAGAAGCAGTGCAAAACGAGGCTGAAGAAGAATGCGGGATTCACACATTCAGGACCCTGAATGGGAAGTAAGGGTGTGAGACTTTATTTTGAAAGTGATGAAGAGGCATGGAAGAGTTTTAAGGAAGCGACATTTGCTTTGTGTTTCAGAAAGAATCATCTGAAAGGAATGTGGAGATCAGAGAAAAATGATGGGAAAGTTACCACAGCCTGCAAATGAGAAATGATGAGAGCCTGCCTGGGGTAAGGCAGTTGTGTGGGATGGAAAGGAAGCACTAGATGAGGCAGATGCTTAGGTGGAGCAAGAACAGGGCAGGAGAAGCAAGTAAAGGAGGGCACTGAGGGACGAAAGGGGCCTAGAGCTCTGGAGGTTTCTGGCTGGGCGGCTGGGCGGCTGGGCGGCTGGGTGGGCGGCTGGGCGGCTGGGCGGCTGGGCGGCGGGGCGGCGGGGCGGCGGGGCGGCGGGGCGGCTAGCGGGGCCATTATTGCAGGAAGGGGATCAGGAATAGATTTGAGTCCGGATAAGACAATTAGGTTATTTCTGAATATATCAAGCATGTAGTACTGGAGATAGTCACTGTGCACAGAAGTTTGTTGTTCCGGAGAGCTGTCATCCTGGAATCTTGGATTTGGGCAGGTAGTGGATGTGGTCAGCTAAGGATCCAATGGGGCGGGCACGTGGGGAGCTGGAGCCACAGACCCAGGATTATCAATACTTAATAGACATTTTAATAAATAGCCATAAGCACAGTTCTATTAAATTAATTCCGTTTTTCTTTCTTCTTCATGTTGCAATATGACCTGTTTGAGAGAATATTGAGCTGAACTCCTTGGACATGAATTGGGATCTGTTTCTGGAGGGGTAATTGGGGAAGTTAGCATCTCTCGCCTTCAATGTCTCATTTTAAAAACGAGGGATTAGACTGCTTCATCTCAAATCTTACAACTTTATAATTACAGGACTTCTCATGACGTTGCTAGAGGTGATGAAATGCGGGAGTCTTGTGCTTTCTTCATTTTCTACTGTTGTTTTCTACCTCTGTTTTCTCAGAGGTTTTCTGATCATTGACAGTGGATAACAGAAGGTAAGTCACTCAAGGGGCACAGGAAAATTTCCTCATATAAAGAATAAGCTCGAATGTGAAACAGTACAAAGGTGGAGAAACTCAGAGATAAGCAGCTACCTGTACATATGCCTGACTCAAATAATTTCCTTCCTGGGTTTATATTTGGACTTGGTGTGCCTACTCTTTGATACAGTGGCATACTTTAAAGCACGCTTTCTCTGTGGTCTTACTCATTTTTTTTTTTTTTTTTTACATTTCTTTTCTTGGCCTATTTGCCTCATTTTTCCATTTTAAATAGATTTTTTAAAAGAGAAGTTTTAGGTTTGCTGCAAAACTGAGCAGAAAGCACAAAGATGCCCCATATACCTACACACACAACCTCCCCAGACATGCACAGCCCCCCACTGTTGACACCCCCTACCAGAGTGGTATCTGTTTTTTTTGTTGTTTTTGCTTTTTTTTTTTCTTTTGAGGCAGTGTCTCCCTTCTTGCCCAGGCTGGAGTGCAGTGGTGTGATCACAGCTCACTGCAGCCTTGACCTCCTGGGCTCAAGCAGTCCTCCCACCTCAGCCTCCCAAGTAGCTGAGACCCCAGGCATGTGTCACCATGCCTGGCTAGTTTTTTAAATTTCTGCCTAATTAAAAAAAATTTTATTTAGAGGTGGGGGTCTCTGTAAATTGCTCAGGCTGGTCTTGAATTCCTGGGTTCAAGTGTTCCTCCCTCCTCAGCTTCCCAAATTTCTGGGTTACAGATGTGAGCCACCACACCCAGCCAAGAGTGGTACATTTGTTGCAATCAATGAACCTATATTGACACATTATTATAGCCCAAGGTCAATAATTCCCACTGGGATTCACTCTTGGTTTTTGTTGTCCATTCTGTGGGTTTGGACAAATCTACAATGAACATATAACCCCCACTACTGTATTATACAGGGGAGCTTCACTGTCTTCAAAACCTTCCCTCCTCTATGTATTCATCCGTTCCTCCCCACTGTGCTCTATGCTCTTATGTTTTAATCTAAATCATATCATATGTCTGTTTGGTTGAAATTTTCATTTATCTTACAGATTTGAATGTGCATTAAAATATGCAGGGAATATTTTAATAACCTAGACATAGTAATAATTTTTATCCACATCAAAAGCTTCATGATGTAGATTATTGTTTAGTTTATAATGATAATTTTAGTAACAAGTTATGGTAGTTGGAGCTTCACTGCTATCAAAAGTTTTCTAGTTAAATTAGGCAAGCCCCTCAAGTTTTTTCAGGAGTCATCAAGAATGAAGAATATTAATAAAAACTGCTTAATCAGGTAAACAGACAAAACTGTATCAGTTTATAGAACAGGTTGTTTCTGTTTTAGCACAATAATCTCCCTTATTTTTTGTCACGGTGAATAGTTACCTGATATCTAGGGTCAAAAATCTATGACTTGAAAGCCACCACCTGCATTTGTATTAAAATCTTTTGGAAGCTGGGCATGAGTATGTCTGTGTGTATGTCAGTGTGTGTGCATGCATACTCAGTATGTTTCAGCGCATGAGATGGAAATAAGAAATAAGCAAAGTGTAGTGGGCAGGAGAGGATTGCACTGAATTTTTTATTTGTTTATGTATGTATATATTTATTTATTTATTTATTTGAGATGGAGTCTCACTCTACCGCCTAGCCTGGAGTGCAGTGGAGCGATCTTGACTCAATACAACCTCTGCCTCCCGGGTTCAAGCCATTCTCCTGTCTCAGCCTCCCAAGTAGCTGGGATTACAGGTGCCCGCCACCGTGCCCAGATAATTTTTGTATTTTTAGTAGAGATGGGGTTTCACCATCTTGGCCAGGCTGGTCTTGAACTCTTGACCTTGTGATCCACCCGCCTTGGCCTCCCAAAATGCTGGGATTACAGGCATGAGCCACTGTGCCAGGCCCTGAATTTATTTTTTAATGATAGGAAAAAAAAAAAAAAAGGAGCAGTAGAGAGATGACAGAGCCAAATGAGGGAGAGAGAAAAATATATTAGGTAGAGCAGCAACACGCAGATGCAGGAGGAATTGGGTCGTCGTGGAGGAATGTGGTGAAGACTGGCTAATGGCACCAGGGTCCTCGTGGTAAAAACAACTTTTTTTCTCTAATTAGGATCTAAGGAGTGCAGAGCAGTATTGGATGTCTGTGTTGCTGCCACTCACTGCCTTGCTTTTCTCCCTAGCTGAGAAATAGAGGATTCTTTACTCATTACTTTATTTGGATTTTAACCAAGGCCAGGATCTGTTACTTGATATAAGAGGTTGAATTTTTCTTACCTTCCTCTAACCTATTGTTTTTAGTTTAAGCTAATCAGTCCAGGGTTTCTTGATTTAGGCATCTCACTAGAAAAATCTTTCTGAACCTTTCCCAGGTGGGAGAGAAGTTTCCTGGATTAAATACCAGATTATAAAATAAACTGGTCTTTAACAACAGAACATTTTTGGAGCCCAGAGTGCATAGGTTATATGAAACCAACTAGGAATGAAGCATAAACATTGAACTACAGTCCTGACACATTTCACACAACTTATTTTAAGGAATATTCATATTTCTCGTAGTAATCAAATTAAATTTTATGAGTCTCTTTGAAAAATTGTACAATGCACCTTTCTGCCTTACCTGATTTAGGAAAAAAAAAAAAACCCGTTCCAGGAAAGAATATAATTGAATAATTAGTATCTATTGCTCTGGTGCTAGTGGCATGATCTCTTTTGAGGGATGAAGGGTAAAAAAATTGTTTAATAATATGTGTGTCCGTTAACTTGATATTATTCTTCAGTAGACTCTCACCAATAGTGCTGTCTTTTTTCTTTTTCTTTCTTTTTTTTTTTTTTTAATCTCTGATACCTACTAGAGTGCCTGACATGTAATAGACACAAATATCCTTTCCTGGATGAATGAATGACAGGGGCAGAAAAGCCTTTGTATATGAATTGGAGAAGAAAATCATAGCAACGATGAAGGTAATAGTGGCCAGGCACAGTGGCTCACACCTGTAATCCCAGCACTTTGGAAGGCCAAGGTGGATGGATCACTTGAGGCCAGGAGTTTGAGACCAGCCTGGCCAACACGGCGAAACCCCATCTCTACTAAAAATGCACACAAAAATTAGCTCTGCATGTGCCTGTAATCCCACCTACTCAGGAGGCTGAGGCATGAGAATCCTTTGAAGCCGGGAGGTGGAGGCTGCAGTGAGTTGAGATTGCACCGCTGCACTCCAGCCTGGGCAATAGAGTGAGACTCTGTCTCAAAAAAAAAAAAAAAAAAAAAGAGATAATAGTGATAAAGGTAAGAGCTAATATTTATTGAGGGCTTACTATGGCCCTGGCACTCTTTGAAGTATTTCATATGTGTTGACTCATTTAATCCTGACAATAATTAGGCACATTATAGATGAGGAACCAACCAAGATATACAACTGCTAAGCAATTTACACAAGGTCTCACAGCTAGAAAGTGCTGGAATCAAAACTTGCACCCTAAACATCTAGCTCCAAAGACCATGCTCATTCACCACCAAGCTAAACAACAAAACAACCAGCTCAGGCCCTGCCCCGTTTGTTTTAGGTAGTGTGATGAAAGCAAACACTACTCTCGGGTGAGCTATGGTCATGCCTGCAGTGGACCTGGGCTATAAAGATGGTTTGAACATTGACACATGCAAGGTGGTATAGGAAGAACTTCAGGTAGGTGGTGGAAAGGAGACTCTGGCTGTAAGCAGGGAGCTCGTGGGCTTGCATGACTTGCACACGGCTGATCCTGCCCTGTAGTCCAGCTTCACTGACCTGGGACGTTTCCGAGAGCCCCTGTGAGGACCTAGGGAGTCAACAGGGGCCATATCCATTCTAATGGTCTTATGCCCATGTAACCTTTGCACCATTTCTTTGCTCGTTGGAAGCAAGCTGAAGTAAAAGTCACTTTCAGCTGAATTTTAATGATCATTCTCCCCAGTCTTCCAGCTTGGAGTAGGCGTGGTGACTGTTCGTCATTTTTCTCATTTGTAAGATAGAGGTGATAATAATCCCTGCCTTGCAGGGTTGTTGTTTAAATTATAGGACCTACTGCATGTAAACCTTTTAGAAAAGTGCTTGGCACATAGCAAGTACTAAAAAAAAAAATAGCTCTTCATTGTATAAAACTTTGTATTCATGAAACTTCAGTTTAACTGAGTTTCTAGCACTTGGATAATTCCAGTTCAACTGAAGGAAAGTGGGGAGCCATTGATCTGAAAACTCACATTATCAGTTTACCCTGCCCTAAGTTGGGTAAAATGGAAGGATTTAAAAAGCAAAGCATTCTATTTTAGAGACAGAGAAATTGAGGCAGAGTGAGATCAATGGACTAGTTTAGCATCATGCAAGTAATCAATGCATGATTCTTGATCAAGCCGGATAAAGAATTCTTATGCAGTTATACTAATTGGGGTGAGCTTGTGGTGTGTGAGTGTTTATTGCTTTAGTACTAATGGTAATGAGCTAGTGAATTCCAGGAAGGATGACCTTCTGAGAAGGCCATGACCTATCTCAGGGTCTCAAATGGCCAATGGCCCAAATTCTCATCAAGAGTTTTATCTATAGTTTGTAGTAAAATAAGGCCCTATTTTCCTTGTGGAAATCACTGGCAAATGATCCCTATTATAAAGCTTTCCCATCTGATACACAGGGAGAAATGATTAGCGTGACCTGTCCCATCTTAGTCTCTGGGGTAGGTATTTATATTGACTGAGCTTCTTTTAGAGAAGAAGGGAATGCTATTTTGCCAGAGAAAAGTGCACGTTTTAAAGGAGAAGCATCTGCTAGTTTGTTCCCATGTGGGGAAGGGGTAAGAGCCATGGAGTCTGTTGAGTTCCAAGAGATCAGAGAGGCTACCTGATCCAATTCTCACACTTGACTGGTAAACTTGTGCAAGGTCGCACAGCTAGTAGGTAGAGGACAGGATGCAGCCCCAGACTATTTCGATTCTGACTTCCATTGGCTGCACCCTTCCTGCTGATGTCTGACATTGTTTCTGTGTACAGACTGATTGGGGATATTGTCAAAATGACCATGGTACTGGGGTCTGAGAAGCTTCCTGATAGCCGTATGGGATTCAGGACTCTTTTTTCACTTCTTAGGTTGGAATTTAACACACACACACATATATATATATATATGTAACACACACACACACATATATATGTAACACACACACACATATATATATATTTTAAGAAACAGGGTCTCAGTAAATTTCCCAGGCTGGTCTTGAACTCTTGAACTCTTGACTCAAGCAATCCTCCCACCTCAGCTTCCTGATTAGCTGGGACTGCAGGTGCTTTAATTGACCAAGTGTATGAATTATTTTACTTCAGAAAGTAAGAATAGTTTTTTTGAAACCTCCCCTCACTATTTTTTGAATAGTGGTTATACTTTTTATGAGAGCTAATTGTATTTTGGACCTTTGGAAATAGGACTTGTGCTTCTTATTTGTGTGGTTCAGAACTGGGCAGCCTTTGGCATCTGTGCCGTAAGCTTTGAGTGGGAAGGCTAGTGTCCTTCAAGCGAGAGCCAAATTGGCCTATCCTTCTTGGGAAGTGACAGGATTTTAGACTGTTGATTAGTCTGTTGGAGACAGTGGTAAGATGACAAAAGAGTGAGGAGAAGGCAAAGCCACCTTTAGGAAGAATGCTTTGGATTCGTTGGGAATTTTACCCCAGAGGTAGGAGAGAACTGAATCCCCAAAGTTGAAACATGGATGGCAACTTTGATTGATGGTCTGAAAAGAATATTTTTGGTATCTCATTGGTATATTATATCTGACTGGAAGAGTCAGAGTGTCATGTGGGAGCCATGAGGGGCCTGATGAAATTAGGAGGGCAGGATGAGACAGAAAGAGCAAGGACAGAATTACAGCAGTGGTGGGGAGAAGTGAAGCAGCGCCCCCTGCTGGCACCAGAATGGTACGAAGGAAAGTAACACCACCAACCATAGATGCAGGGTCGGGGGTGGGAAGAAATTGTCACTAAGGAAAGCATTTGAGCTACCTAAGATAGGCTCAGTAACAGGGAGATAACTTGGAGCCTCAGTGTCCTTACTGGATAGAACAAAAGAATACAGGTCCCTAATGCTTCCCAAAGCTACTGTGACCCGGTGAGGCGGACGTTACCCCTGGGAAACCTGGTGAGCCGGGGATGGGAGGCACCTTTCTCTGAATGGAAGCTGCACCTCCCTGTCACTTGGTCCTGCTGTCCCTCAGAGAGCTGTACATGAATTCTTTTTTTTTTTTTTGAATTTGTTGATCAAAATTTAATGTGTAGCCCTAATGAGAAGCTTCAGATTTTAAAAGAGAACTTTTAAACATGTAACAAGTCCCTAAATAAATGGAATGAATGGAGATTGTAGGATGACGTAAACTAGGATTGACATTTTAGGTCAGAATGCCACCTTCAAAAGATTGCTCTTCTTTCTTGGTTGAGCTTTGACATCATTCAGTCACTTATTTTTGGGACAGAGCCTTTCCTACGCACCTCTGTTAACACATCTTACTGTCTCTATCTTACCTCGTTCAGTCTCCAGCCTTTCACCTTCCTCGTTAGGCTCGTAGACACCTAATACATACTGAGCAGGGAACGAGTCCAGTTTCCATCATGAATCTTTTTGGGGCCTCCTGACATTATATTATGTTTTAACCAATATGTGTTTATGAGCTTTGTTTTCCTCTTCAACATTAGAGATAATTGGCCAATAGTGTTCATATTGTAATTTATATTTATGCAAATTGAAGAAATTTAGAGCCAGAGATAACATAAATACTCCATGATTAAACTTTATGTTAAAATATTATTTATTGACTGCTATAGTTAATAACTTTTAATAATAGTACACAATTTATAATTTTCTCATTACAGTACATTTAGAAAACCTAATACACTCTACAACACGAAAAACACTTTGCTGAAAAGAACTTATAAAAAAGGATACTAAAATAAATTTTAAAAAGAACTTTTCCTTGCTAAATTGTGCTTAAAACTACCAGTTATTTGAAAGACAAACACCTTTTTAATCCTTTCTTCTTTAGAAGTAAGTTAAAATAGAAAGCTTTTTTAGGGTTTACAAATATATTTTTTACCCATCCTGAGTTTCAGTTTGTTCTCTTCCACCTCTTGTACTTTAAGATGCTGTTTTGAATTTCGAGATCATCCTTATGAGCACACATTTAGAATGTTTCCATGAATTATTGTGCTGCAAGTCCAGAAGTCAGGATGAGATAACTGGATGTATCATTTTGACCTGACCTAATTTAGATGGCTCACTCTCACTTATGAGCCACTTTTTAATAAGTTTTGGTTGGTAACTTCAACCATAAAAAAATCATTTTTATATTATTCCTGTTGACAAGAAAAAAATCTGACAAAATTAATAAGATCTCTTTACCCATTATAGATTCCACTCAATTCTTTTGGGAATGGGAAAACTTGTAAAACTCTCTTATAAGCATAAATCCTCCTCAGTTTCATCATATGATTTTTTAAACTGTAGATTTAAATCACAATTTGGGTCCATTGACATTAATGATAACTCATAAAAACAGAGGTAAAGAGAATTACAGTTTCATTAAGAGAAGTACAATAAGATGAAGAAATACAATTGTAAATTATTGATAAATCCATAGCATGCTACAAATGAGTAGTTTCCCATATTTCACTTTGATATTATGTTATGTGCTTTTCTTTCAAATGGCATCCTCTTTTTAATATAACCTCTCCAAAATAAAGGACAATGAACCTATAAGACTTTCTCAGTCATTCGAAGGATATTCTTTCTTTTCAGACTTAGTATAAATTTAGTGCAGCCAAAAATTGTGGAAGAAAATCCGCCATTGGTTCAGTCAAATTTGTATGCATAGAGTGTTATATATGAAAAAAAGTTTCATAGAATTAGAAACTTCTGTGAAAAAAAAGTGAAGGAGAAATCAATCAAACATTTGCATTGTGGAAACAAACTGAAGTTTTAAATGTCAGATGTTCCTTACATACTTATTAAATAGAAGACGAGGATTGCTAGTTCATTTGGTGTATCCATGAATGTTTTCAGATCTTGTAGGAAAAAAGTGTTGGAGTCTTTCAGTTATTTATTTCATATATATTTATTCTCAACCAGTCACTTTTCTGATGGCTGAAATATACAGTAAATAAATAGATAAATATAGAAATATACAGTAAAATAATTCTTGAAATATACAATAAATAAATATAGTAAGTAAATAATTTCATTTATTTACTGTATTAGAGATATACAGTAGAAATAATAGTATATAAGAAAATATACAGTAAATAAATAGATAATACAGAAATATAAAATACAGTTAATAGGTAATACAGAAATATATAAAATACGGTAAATAAATAGATAATACAGAAATACATACAGTAAACAAATAGGTAAATTATCCCTGTCCACATAGATTGTACGCAATAGTACTGAGGTGAGACAAATAATTACAAGAAAAAAATATATGTGCACGTATTTGTATATGTGGGTGTATTATATGAATACGTATTGATAAATAAGAATAGAGTTTATTAAGTATTATGAGCATAAAAAAGAGAACATGGAAGTGGAAAGTGTTATGGGGTGTTATGGTGCTTGGGAAAGCTTTGCTGAAAAGATAATATTTGAACAGACTTGAGGATTTGAGAGAGTGAGCACTATATCATTGAAGAGAGTATTCTATGCATGGGGAACTGAAACAGAAGGGCCCTGGGGAGGGAAGGGCCCTGGCTTGCTCCCAGAACAGCCATCAGCTAGGGAGACCAGAGCAGCAAGAGGAAGCACACAGTATTAATAAAGAGAGAGTGGCCTGGCCTGCTAAGGAAATGGAAGGTCATTTTAAAGACCTTGCCTTTTTCTCTGTGTGAGATGAAAAGTTATTGGAAGAGCATAAGAAGCAAGTGCTCTGAATTGTTTTAATAAGATCTTCCTAGCTCTGTGTGGGGAATATATTGGCAGGGTTGGAGCAAGAAAGAAAAAAGAGAAACCCCTTATATGACGATGGCTTTGGTAGGTAGTAACAACACAAACTGTGAGAAGAGGTTGGATTGTGGATCTTGTATTTTCAAGGTAGAAACAATAGAACAAGCTGATAGATTGGAGAGGATTGTGAGAATGAGGAATAAGGGACTGTTGTGAATTGGTTGGCCTTCAGTCAATTGAAGGGAGGAACTTCAACAGACTGAAATGGAGGCACCCCTAGAATGCAGGTTTTGGAGACAAGACCAGTAGTTTGTCTTTGGAGATGCTAATTTTAAGATGTGTATTAGTTAACCAAGTGGAGATGTTGAATAAGACAATAAGTATAGAATTCTAAAGTTTAGGAGAGACCCAGATTGAGATATAAATTTGAGAATCAGAAGCCTGTAGATGATGTTTAAAACATGAGATAAATTGAGATTGTTAAAAACACTGTTATTAATAAGAAGACCCAGGATGGAGTCCTGGGGGAATTTCAATATTAAGAGGCTGAGAATAGAATCAGTAAAGAAGATGGGGCAAGTAGTTTGTGAGATAGGAAGAAAGGCAGGTATGTACCTATTGCCTGTACCACCATTGTATCCTGGAAGTAAATAGATTGTTTTTGATTTTACAAGCTCATAGTTGGAAGGAACATGCCTTGAATCTTAGATGAGAATTTGGACTTTGGACTTTTAAGTGACTTTGGAATGAGTTAAAACTCCTGAGTACTATTGGGAAGAGATGATTTTATTTTGCAATATGAGAAGAACATGACACTTGGAAGGCCAGAGGCAGAATGACATGGTTTGGTTGTTTTGTTTCTTCTAAATCTCATGTTGAAATGTGACCTCCAATGTTGGAGGTAGGCCTAGTGGGAGGTATTGGATCATGGTGACAGATCCCTTATGAATGGCTTAGTGTCATCTCCTTAGTGATGAGTGAATTATTGCTTAGTTAGTTCATGCAAGATCTGGTTACTTAAACAGTCTAGGACCTTTCCTTTCTCTCTCTATCACCTATCACCATGTGGTACACTGGCTCTCCCTTTGCCTTTTGCCATGATTGTAAACTTCCTGAGGACCTCACTAGAAGCAGATGTCAGCCCCATGTTTCCTGTACAGCCTATAGAACTGTGAGCCAAAATAAACCTCTTTTCTTTGTAAATTAACTAGTGTCAGGTATTTATAGCAAACAGACTAACACAGCAGGTGAGTGTGACATCTATTGCTGGACTCTCTCTTCTGTAGAATTGATATGTGTGTCTATCATTTTTCCAATACCACATTGCTTTTGATGACTTCTTGAAACAGTAAGTGCTCAGCTAAGGTCATCAATTGGTTGTTAGAAACAACAACTTTAAGTGAAACAATATGTATTATAATAAAACTAATTTTTTCCCACATCAACATTAAAACAAAACAATGTAGAATGAAATAATCTTACTTGAGGACCTCCTATACCTCATCTCACTTAAAGTCTCAGTTTTCAAGAACCCATTGATGGTGTTAAGTGAGGTCTTACTCTACTTCATTTTAAAAACAATTAGTGTGGCTCCTCCAACTTTGTTTTCTTTTTCAAAACTGTTTAGCTCTTTCAGCTCTTTTGCCTTTTCATAGACATTTTACAATTAGCTTTTAATTTTCTTAAAAAATTTTACTCAGATTTGGATTAGAATTGTATTTTATCTCTAGTTAGGTTAGGGAGAATTGACATCTTAATTATATTGAGTCTACCACTCCATGAACATGGTATTTCTCACTGTTTATTTAGACCTGTTTTGATATCTTTTATCAGTGTTTTGTAGTTTTGATAATATAGCTATTATGCCTATTTTGATAAACTTATACCTAATTTTTTTTTTGAAGCTATTATAATAGTTTTATTTTTCAACATCAAACTATTTGTTGCTACATATTATATTTTTTCTTAGCAAGTAGACAATATTGTCTGTGAGTAAAGATTATTTTATTTTGCCCTTTCCAATTTGTATGTCTTTTATTTATCTTTCTTTTCTTATTATATTGGCTAGGGCCTTTACTCTTACGTTGAACAGAAATGATTGGAGCAGATATCCTTGTCTTATTCTTGATTTTGGTGGTAGGGGGATGGGGAGAGGAATATTCAGACTTACATCAGTAAGTGTTACGTTAACTGTAGTTTTTTCAAAGATGTTCTTATCAGGTCACAGCTGTTCCCTTGTATTTGTAGTTTGTTGAGAGATTTTATTGTGAATGGGTGTTGTATTTTTTCAAAAGCTTTTACTGCATCTGCTTAAGTCATCATAGAGTTTTCTTTTTTTATTCTGTTGACATAGTGTACCACATTAATAGATTTTTGAATGTGGAACCAACCTTGAATCCTGGGAAAAAACAATCTGGTCATGATGTATTAGCCTTCTTGTACACTTTTGGATTAGATTTGTTAATTGGTTGAGATATTTGCACTTATTTTCATGAGGGATGATCTGCAGATTTCCTTCCTTCCTTCCTTCCTTCCTTCCTTCCTTCCTTCCTTCCTTCCTTCCCTCCCTCTTTTCTTTTCTTTTCCCTCCCTCCCTCTCTCTCTTTCCTTTTCTTTCTTTCTTTCTTTCTTTCTTTCTTTCTTTCTTTCTTTCTTTCTTTCTTTCTTCTTTCTTTCTTTCTTTCTTTCTTTCTTTCTTTCTTTCTTTTTCTCGTTCTTTCTTTCTTTTTCTCTTTCTTTCTTTCTTTTCTTCTTTCTTTCTCTTTTTCTTTCCTCTTTTCTTTTCTTTTCTTTCTTGCTTAGCAGAATTCACTGGTAAAGCCATCTTGGTGTTTTCTTTGTGGGAAAGATTTAAATCATAAATTAAATTTCTTTAACAAACATAGGAATAGGTGATGTGTTTCTTTTTTGAGCTTTGGTAGTTTATATCTTTCAGTGAATTAGTCCATATAATTTAATTTATCAAATTTATTGGCATAAAGTTATCAGTAAAATGTCCTTATTATCCTTTTAATATCTGTTTTATCAACAGTGTTATTTATTTTTCTGCTTCCAATATTGATAATCTCTTTTTCATAACACTTGTGCTAGAGGTCTATCAATTCTGTTGATATCAAAGAATTCTAAAAATCAGCTTTTGTTTGCTTTGAGATTCTTCATGATCTTCTTTCATCTATTTAAATGACTTTTGATTTATTATTTATTTTTCCTTCCTTCTCTTTGCATTAAATTTAATTTGTTCTTCTTTTTCTAGTTTCTTAGGATGGAAGCTTAGATCATTAATTTGAAAACTTACATTTGTTTTTTTTCTAATATGATCATTTCTTCCTAAGAAATGTCTTAGTTTCATTCATTATATCTTCATATGTTGTGCTTTCACTTCAAATCCTTTCAAAACATTTCGCATTTTCCTTGTCATGTTTTTCTTTGACTCATGAATTAGTTGAAAATATGATGTTTCCAAACATTTTGGGATTTTCGAGATATTATTCTCTTATTGAGTTCTAGCTTCTTAATTCTATTGTGTTCAGTGAATATATTTTGTATGACTTAAAAATTTTGTAGAATCATGTTTTATGACTCAGAATATGGTTAACATTGATACATGTGCACTTGCAAATAATGTATATCCTGTTGTTGATTGGTAGATTGTTAGGTAAAATGGGATGATAATATTGTTCAGATTTTCTATGTTTTTACTGATTTTTAAATTTCTATTCGTTCTATCATGTACTGAGAGAGGAATATGAAAATTTCCATTTATATTTGTGTATTTGTGTATTTCTACTTTCAGTTCTCTCACTTTTTGTCTTATGTGTTTTTAAGCTCCTTCACTAGGTGAATGCACATTTAGAATTTTAATTTTTCTTGATGAATTCTAATGCTATGATCTTTTTCAATCCCTGATAATATTTCTTGTTCTGAAGTCTACTGTATCTAATACTAATTAAATTACTTAAGATTTTTGTTGATTAGTATTTATATGGTGTATATTTTTCCACCCTTTGGCTTTTAACCAATCTATATCTTTCAATTTGAGGAGGAGTTCTTGTACTCCGATCTGTTAACCTCTGCCTTAATTTTAGAATTTAGACCACTTACACTTAATGCAATTATTGATGTGTTTAGATTTAAATTAATAATCTACAATTACTGTTCTATTTTTCCTACCTCATCTTTCTTCTCTTTTTCTTTTTTCTTGCCATCTCAATTAATTGAGGAATTTCTATAATTCCAATTTAGCTCTACTATTGGCTTATTAGTTATCTTTCCTTTGTATTCTATTTAATAGTTGCTCTAGGTGTTTGATATATGTCTTTGACATAAAACAGTCTACATTCAAATAATATTATACTATGTCACAGTTAGCATAGAAAACAGTACAGTTGTATATTTCCATTTTCTTCTTCCCATCCTTTGAACTAACTATAAATGTCACATAGTTTGCTTCTACAAATGTTGTTAACCCTAAAGTGCACTCATTTTTTTTGCATTCAATTGCCAACTGTAACAAAGGTCAAAAAATAAGAAAAAATATCTTCTATGTTCATTCTCACTTTTATTATTGTGACACTCTTCATGTTTTTGTGTAGATTCAAATTTCTACCTCGCGTTATGCCTCTACTTGAAGAAATTCCTTTAAAGTTTCTTTCATTGCAGGTTTAAGCTTTTGTTGGTCTGTAAGTCTTTTTGTAAACCTTCAGTTTTTGAAAAATATTTTGCTGGGTATAGAACTCTAGGCTAAATTTTTTTCTTTCATTCTTTTAAGGTATCATTTTTTGTTTGTTTTCTATCTTGTATAATTTCTGTAGAAAAGTATCTTCTAAATCTTGTATTTGTTCCCTTATATGTTTTGTTTCTTCTCCCAACTCCATGGCTGTCTTCAAGCTTTTCTTATTGTTTTTATTTTCAACAGTTTGATTATGATGTGTCTAGGAAAGTGTATGTGTGTGTGCGTGTGTGCAGGTGTGTGTGTGTGCAGGTGTGTATGTGTGTCTGTGTATGCTTACATGCACATTATTACTTGTCCAGCTTATCATCGTTTGAAGTTCTCAGATCTATTGTTTTCTGTCATTCCTTTTAGAAAATTCTCATCCATTGGGTTTTCATTTATTTCTTCTGTTCCATTTTCTCTCTCCTTATGTTTTCAATTATAATATATTGTCATTTTATATTGTTTCATGGCAAATGGATCCTCTGTTCTGTTTTATTCACTCTTTAACTTAATGCTTCATATTTTTATTTTGTATTTCAAGTTTAAGTTAATTCAGTCTTTATTCTTCTGTGTCTAGTCTACTGATAATACATTAAAGGAATTCTTCATCTTGGTTACCATGGGTTTTTAAAATATTTTAAAAATTGGAGTATTTAAATTTTAATTAATTTTCCCATTTATTCATGCACATGATCTATCTTTTCTACTAGATATTTTGACATATTTATCCCCATTATTTTAACTCCTCTGTCTGCCAGGTTCAACAGAGTCCATCTCTATGTCTATTTCTGTCGACTGCCTTATGTCTTAACAATGAGTTGCTTTTTCTTGCTTTTCATGTGTTCCTAAATTTTGATTGACTATTGGACACTATATACAGAAGAACAGTAGAGACTGAAATATGAAGTATTTTTGCCCTGAAATAGTCATATATCATCTTATCTAAGGCTATTAATATTGATATGTGAAATATGAATACAGAGATTGACCTAATGGTCAGTCACATCAGTGATTGTGCCTTCTTAGGCTTTGTTGTTGCTGTAGTTAGCTGCAGGCCTCAGATTGTTTTCAGCAGTGAATCTTCTGCTACCTTGTGTTTGGTGTGTGGCCTGAAGTGTTGAAGTTCTCTTAATGTTTCTTCTTTACTTTCTGCTTTGCTTCAATAGTTCCCAAATACCTGAGCAATAGAAGAGGACTGTCTTCACACTCTTGCTTTTCACCCAGCAGTATACTGATTTGCATGTGATTTAGTGTTGGGCTTGTCATGGGGACAAGCAGATACTTTTGATTCCCTCATTACGGCATCACTCTTAGGCAGGCTAATATACTCCTGAGCCTCTAGGCTGAAAGTTTCTCCTTGTTCTTGTGCGTCCTCACTATGGCAGTCATACCCTGCCTAGTATCTGTGGGAGCAGGGGGAGGAAATTGACCTTAGGCAGGAAAGAGTTTAAGTGATCTTTGCAAGATCCTAGGTCTATGAAGATTTTCTTCCACTTCCCTAGAAAGAGATGGTCTTTGCTTTTACTCTTCCCTCCGCAGCAATGTATCTTTGCTTGGAACGGGTGGCAGGAGAGTTTTCTGTTTCACCCTCAGTGGTGGGCTGCTTTTGCTTATTAAGTGCAAGGCGGGTGGTGAGCGATGGGTGAGGGGATTTCCAACCTTCCCCGCCTCTAACAGACCAAGAGCTTTTGCTTCTATATCTTGCCTAATTGCAGTTTAACATTGTCTGAACCCCAGGGCCTA
Source organism: Symphalangus syndactylus (assembly GCF_028878055.3). Lineage (NCBI taxonomy): Eukaryota > Metazoa > Chordata > Mammalia > Primates > Hylobatidae > Symphalangus > Symphalangus syndactylus. The sequence goes on along the minus strand of NC_072423.2, from coordinate 67,956,682 downwards.
AAGGGTTTCCTGCCCTTTCTCCAGCAGCTTAAAGCTATGGGTACCTAAACAAGAAGAGTCTAGAAAAGAAGGTGGGGTTTTTGTTTGTTTTATCCTCTCTCAATTCTCCTTCCCCGCTCCCATTTTTCTTGTGAACACCAAATAGAGGTCAGAAAAAAGAGCTTGCTGTGAGTTCAGACTCAGCTTGTGTCTGTCTAAGGGTCTAAGGGATGCTAGCTCATAGGTCTTTCAAAATTTGTTGTAATATTAACTACTTTCTTCTAAACTGCTTTTATGATGGCAGTTTCCTTTTGTGCCCCAAAAATGTGTCACTTCCTAGGTCTCATGTGTCCTCACAGGGGCTGTTCACTCTGGAGTTCTGTTCACCTACTTGCCTTCAACCTCAGCTGTCTAATGGTCTCCAGGGAAGTTACGGTTTTCTAGATTATCCAGCTTTACCTTGTGTTAGGGTGGCTCTAAGGTGATGTTTTACATCCTATAGTCCCTTCAAATATGCATTAGGGTTTCCCACATTTCTATGCAGTCTCACAAGAAAGGAAGTCCTGGAGAAATTCACCATTGGTTTTGCAACATGATAATCATTGGTAACTTGAGAAGTATAATTTCAGTAGAATGGTGGTGGCCACGGCTTGATCTGGGAGTGGGTCAAGGGAGAAAAAAGGGAGAAAAAGAATTAGAGGCTAAGTGTAGATAATTTTTGTGGGGAGTTTTCCTGGTAAAGGGTAGTAGAGAGATTAGGTAGCAGCTAGAATGAGGAGAGTTGATTGCTGGAGATATGTCTTTGGAAAGGGGTTTCACCTTTGTTTGAAGCATAATGAATTTCTGTAACAAAGCAGGAGGGAAGGAAGAGTATTTAGGCACTGACACTGGTAGGTGAGAGGATGTGGTGGAGGAAACTTGTGAAGGTTCTTTTGTGACTGCTTTTGTATCTTCAGTGCCCGAGAAGGCAGGTATCAGGTGAGAGTGAGGACCATGTTGAGGGTTTGAGAACAGCTACAAAGGTATGAATTAGTAATCTATTAAGAATGTGAATGGACTAAGATTTGAGAATGACAATTTTCCACCATTAAAAGGTAACTAAGCAGGAACAACAATGGCAAAATTTTTCTTTATTTCTCTGCTATCTTCCATTCATTGTCCTTACACAAAATATATTTCATAGCTTCGTAGTCACTTTTGCACGTGTGCTATGCAATGCTAACACAGCAATTGAAATGTTAAAAAAAGTCAATGATCCACTTATTTGGCACCTTAAGGAAAAAATTTATAGAGCTGTTCATGATTCTGGACATTTTTATGTTATGTAAGTGTTGCCCTAGTATTCCTCTGGCACCACTGGTACACATGATCTGGTGAATAAGGAAACAGGCCATGATTATGGTTCATTTGACTTGAACACCTTGCTGGCACTTCCAAATAATATACTTCACCACTGTTATCAGAAATCCTCTGAAAATTCCCCCAAATGGATCGTGACACTTCTCGAACCACTTTGTAACAACTTAATTTTTCTCCTAGGAGCCAAATATAATAATAGATTATGGCCAGTTTGTTAAGCAAAGTGTAGCAAGGTCAGTGTGCTTTTTTCTAACACATAGGCTGTACATCTGCATTGAGGGAGGAGCAGCGTCTGCATAGCATCTGCTCAGAGTTCCTTTGTTTGGAAATTCTGTGAGAATTAAAGAAAGAGGAAAGAAACATGAAAGGTGGCTTGACAGTCAAGGAAAGGTTTATTTTAGAGAAAACAAACCTGAGAGGGCTTCTGGCCGAGTTAGGTCAGAGCTCACTCTTTTATAGACTAAGAGTTTTTAAGGATTTAGGGTGGGAGAGTTTATCAGAGGCTTGGACTGCTTCTGTGTCTCTTTTTGTGCTTATCTGGGAGGGAGAGTTTTGTGTCTGCTCCCATACATTTTCCTGCAGCTGTAGGCAAACCCCCCTCCCCAGTCTGCTTTTAGCTTCCCTATCTTAGTGCACCTGAAGGGAAAGGAATGTGCTTATTAAGGCCCATTATGAGGGTGAATTACCCCCAACCCCTTCTGTGCCCTAGCTGTCTTATCTATGTTTTACTGTCTGCTCTTTCTGGCTGCTTGTTGTTAGAAGAGAAGTGATTTCCTTGAAATGCATGAGGCTAGAAAGGGAGCTGGAACTTAAAGTGGTGGTGTTTGTCGAGATAATGGTGCTCCTTCTCTGTCAAATTCTACTTGTAAACTCTTATTACTTCTGGTGTCGTAGGTAGATTGGCAGGGGTAGGGGGATATGTCCCTTTGCATCTTAGACAAATTAATATTATAATCGGATTTCACCAGAGGCCCCAAACTTCTGTCCAGAGAAAATAGTAAGATCAGAACACTCCAGGAACATACACTTAGTGGACCCTAATGTTTTGAGCTATGGTTTGTGGATATGTGTGCATCATCTTCCTCCAAGAGATGGTGTGAACAATTCTGGCTATTGTTTGTGCAATTAAAGATAACCATGTTCAAGTAAATACCTGGAGGCAGGATAGGTATTATCTGGATATTGCTTAACATTTTCTTTGGCAGGACAAAAAGGGACTGAGAAAACTTTTGGTTATTTCTTTCTCTCACTGCCATGGAATTTCCACCCCATGGCTTTTGAAAAGAATCAAAGTCATGCGTTTTACAGACAAAGGACTTTGGCACTACCAAGTTTGGCAGTAACTGCAACAACCATATACAGCTGAACAGCTCAATTCTCTTAACATGCGAATACGCTAAAAAAAAATTTTTTTACAAAGAGTCAATAGTTTCAAAGCATCAACAAACATTTGAATGGTAATAATCTTTGCATCATGATTGAGTCTCACCATGGTTTATTCTTATGGGATTAAATCATGAGTAATGCAGAAGATCACTCTGCGGAGCTGACCTCCAAATCCCAACCCTGTTGTCTCTTTCCACCTCTTATGATCTGTCGTCTCTTTGCCTCTGGGCAGCTTAATTCAGTCTCTTGCCAGTTTCCTTGATCTACTCTTGGAGTTCACAGCTTGCACCCACCCCTCATTTCCTTTCAGGGTGGAAAACTCTGAAACCCTTTCTTCTTGAAGTCCTTACGACTCTAGAATATGCTATGCATATATCACTCATGCATGGCCTCTTCCTCTCTAATTTCATTTTTATTTGAGGCTTCTACCCAGTACCCATACTGAATGAAAGATCACATTATGTAATTGATTTCTAGATTTATTGATAACCAATGCTCGTAATTAAGTCCTTATCTGGTATAGAGAGTAGCAAAAAGCCACAAAATGATTGTCACTGCTAAAGTGGGCTAAAACCTTGTTTGTGGGCACCTCAGCTATTACCTTGTACACATTATAGTTGACTTCTTTCTCTGTGCTCTGCTTGGCTCCCATATGTCCTTGTAGATTGATCGAATGTTTTTGTATGCATGGTACAACTGACCTCATCCTCTCAATCAGTCTTTGAACCTAGATTTGAATCTACTGATTTATATTGGCCCAGCGTGGCTCCCTTTAGGAAATGCACCAAGACCTCTCCTAGAAGTTGTGCACTCAGAGGCAGGTCTACCTTCACAATTTCTTTCAGATTTATACTCCTAAATCTTTAGTCATATTAATTTCAAAAAGTCTTTAGATGCATAAAGATTTGGGTAAAATTCTGGATCTATCAATTGCCAGCTGTGTGACCTGGGGCAAGTTCCTAACATTTTCTAGGCCTCAATTCTATCTTCTGTAAATGGGTTTTTTTTTTTTTGAGACAGAGTCTCGCTCTGTCACCCAGGCTGGAGTGCAGTGGTGTGATCTCGGCTCACTGCAAGCTCTGCCTCCTGGGTTCACGCCATTCTCCTGCCTCAGCCTCCCAAGTAGCTGGGACTACCAGCACCTGCCACCACGCCCAGATAATTTTTTTTTATTTTTTTATTTTTAGTAGAGATGGGGTTTCACCGTGTTAGCCAGGATGGTCTCGATCTCGTGATCCACCCACCTCGGCCTCTCAAAGTGCTGGGATTACAGATGTGGGCCACTGTGCCCAGCCTGTGAATGTTTTATGCTCAAAAAGTGTTAGCAATTATTTAATATTTTTGTTTTTAAAAATGATGTTATGATGATATTATGATAACGGACATTAATCATGTAAATATTATAATAAGCAAGGTGCGGTAGACATTAGCACTATTCACTAATAATTGGTTCTCCTCTCATTCTGGTTGCACTGGAGGATTAAAGCTTCCTGCCCCTTGAAGTAAAGCATGGCCATGCGACTTACTTTTGGTTAATGAAATATTTAAGAGCTAGTACGTGACTCCCATTATTCTCCCATCTCTTTCTCTCCCTGCCTGGGTCATTGCAGAATCAATTGTTGATAAGGCTGAGCCAACACATGGAGTACTGTTGTTTTGGAAAGATTAAGCTACTTAGATTTTGGTATCATTTATTACCAAAACATAATTTTCTTACTGTGAATGATTCACGAAGTCAATGAAGGAAAAAGTGGTTAACATGGTGATTGTTTCTTGGATAAGCTTGTCTGCAAGAAAACTTAGAGTCTTAGCCATGGTTAAGAGAAACTATCTCTAGGGGTGGCAGGGAGTAGTTTAAATGTAATATTCTAAGGCCTGTGGTGAACTCATGGTTTGGCTGAGCTGGCTCTTATAGCAGAAAGTAGCAGAGATAGAGAGGTAAGTTAGAGCCACCGTCCCAGTTTTGGGGACAATTCCATCTAGTCACTGGAGTATAAAGAAGTCCAATTCCGGCCAGGCGCGGTGGCTCACGCTTGTAATCCCAGCACTTTGGGAGGCCAAGGTGGGCGGATCACGAGGTCAGGAGATCGAGACCACGGTGAAACCCCGTCTCTACTAAAAATACAAAAAATTAGCCAGGCGTGGTGGCGGGCGCCTGTAGTCCCAGCTACTCGGAGAGGCTGAGGCAGGAGAATGGCGTGAACCCGGGAGGCAGAGCTTGCAGTGAGCCGAGATTGCGCCACTGCACTCCAGCCTGGGCGACAGAGCGAGACTGTCTCAAAAAAAAAAAAAAAAAAGAAGTCCAATTCCAGGAGGGGCAAATTGTCAAAATGCAACCACCTATAGAAAGGAATTCAATGAAGAAGTACAGCTATGGAAGGTGAACCAAAATTCGTATCAGAAAAATGAGACAGAAACCCAGTGTTGAATCTGGTAAATATGGTATTGTTGGAGCCAAGGGCTGTAGTTTAATAGAATGGAAATGCCGAACTGTGCTGTCCTTTAGAATAAAATAGTAAAAGTGTTGCATTGTGTTCTAAAAACTCTAGACTCAAACTATTAGACAAATGCAACCCGAATTGCCTGAGCAAGTACTCATAAAATTAGCTGAATTTAGTATGACTTTCACTTCTGAAATTTCATTAGGTCTTGGTAAAATTTTAGTAATTACAAATGCTGTACTATAGTAATTGGACATGAAATAGTATAGCTTGAAAATGAGAGATTGGGCCCTGCAAGAAATGATCATGTCACAAAAATTATTAGTTTTATATTACAGCTACATCGAAAGCTTGAAGAAAAAGCATCCTTAGGGGTTTTTATTTGTCTGTCAGGAAGAATAAATTGATGGAGCATATCATGCCTTTTAAAGAGTAAGCTGTGGCAAGAATATTATTAACAAAGGTTTAGCCACCTTATGTGAGAATGCCAGTCTCATTCAAATTTTTCAGAAATTGCCCCAGGACTTGCTACCTATGATATATATTTTTTTCCTTTCTGCTCTGGTTCTCTTTGGCCAAATATGAAAACTATTGTTCTAAAGTTTAATAATTTTCTTTTTTTTTTTTTTTTTTTACTGCTGTTGCTGCCCATTAATATAATTGCTGAGGTTGCCAGGGACCAACGTTGATGGTACAACTGCCTGTACAAGGTGCACAGAAGAGAAAAAACCCAAATAACATAGCTTAAATAAGATAGACATTTATTTCTCTCCCTCAAAAAGGCAGTCTAAGGCTGGTACAGTGGCTTTGTGGCCAGTAGGGATTCAGGTTTCCTCCAGGGTTAAGCTCTGTCATTCTAGTTGTTGATTTCCATTTTCAAGATTATTTCGTTTGTTGGAAGCCACCAGCTGCAGGAAATATAAAAGGGCAAACATAACTTTCTTTCTTTTTTTTTTTTGAGACAGAGTTTCATTCTTGTTGCCCAGGCGGAAGTGTAATGGTGCGATCTCGGCTAACTGCAACCTCCACCTCCTGGGTTTAAGCAATTCTCCTGCCTCAGCCTCCCAAGTAGCTGGAATTACAGGCACCCACCACAATGCTAGGGTAATTTTTTGTATTTTTAGTAGAGACGGGATTTCACAGTGCTGGCCAGGCTGGTCTTGAACTCCTGACCTCAGGTGATCCACCCGCCTCGGCCAGGGCAAACATAACTTTCTATCATCCCATCCACTTCCATTAAAGAGGTTTCCTAGAAGCTCCATACAGCATTTCTACTCATACTTCATTGGCTTAGCCTTAACCACGCCTAGCTGCAAGTGGAGCTGAGAAACTCAGAGCTTAATTCCAGGGAGCAGATAGCAGTCTCTACTACTCTGCTCCTAATGAAGATAGAAAATAGGTATCAAAATGCACCTAGCTGTCTTGTCATAACCACTAAAGCCACTGTCAAAAGTACTACTGAAGATTTGATTTCAATGTCTCACTGGGTTTTTTCTAAATCAAAAGAACATTTTTAATTAAAAATATACATATTCCTTGTATAGTACATGGAACATACAGTGACATAAAAAACAGCATTAAGTTTTTTCTATAATTGCACCATCTGGAAGTAACCACTAAGATATTTTGGTATATATCCTTTTGGTTTTTTATATTTACTTATGTATTTATACACCTATATATCTATCTACGTAAACTACTATCTGTATGTGTTGCATATTGTACATAGTACAAATACACATACATATAAAACATATAGTTAATTTTAACCATATTCTAATATTTTTTCATATTTTCACTTATCAACATTTCCTTATATCATTAATTTTTTTGGAAACTGTATTTAAAAATTTTTATTGCTATATAATATGCCACCATATCAAAGGTTTTATATGTATATGTATTCAAATATTCTATAAATATGCTATACCTGAGTTTTCAATTTTATTCCTTATATGATAATGAACATTGTGTCTTTATATATTTAGATCTCTTTGGATTAACTTCTTAGTATAAATTGTTAGAAACAACTGTTTTGTCAAAGATTTAATATTTTGAAAATTTAATATTATGTTTATATTCAGATAATTTTACAATTGAGAGTGCTTAGTGTGAACCCAGAAAATCTGAGACAGGTCTCAGTTAATTTAGAAAGTTTGTTTTGCCAAGGTTGAGGACATGCATCTGTGATACAGCCTCAGGAGGTCCTGACGACATGTGCCCAAGGTGGTCAGAGCACAGCTTGGTTTTATACATTTTAGGAAGTCATGAGACATCAGTCAATATATGCAAGATGAACATTGGTTCGGTCTGGAAAGGCGGGACAACTAGAAACAAAGGTGGGAAGGCTTGAAGCAAGCTGGTAGGGGGCTTCCAGGTCACAGGCAGGTAAGAGACAAATGGTTGCATTCTTCTGAGTTTCTGATTAGCCTCTCCAAAGGAGCTAATCAGATATGCATTGATCTCAGTGAGCAGAGGGGTGACTTTGAATAAAATGGGAGGCAGGTTGGCCCTAAGCAGTTCCCAGCTTGACTTTGCCCTTTAGCTTGGTGATTTGGGGGCCCCAAAATATATTTTTCGTTCACATTAGTGAAACTAAATCTAAATCAAAATTTATATTAGGCAATGCCTTCTGAAACTACAGGTGTTTATTCAGGCATTTTTTTTTTTTTTTTTTTTTTTTTTCTTTTTTTTTATTATACTTTAGGGTTTTAGGGTACATGTGCACAATGTGCAGTTTTGTTACATATGTATCCATGTGCCATGTTGATTTCCTGCACCCATTAACTCGTCATTTAGCATTAGGTGTATCTCCTAATGCTGTCCCTCCCCCCTCCCCCCACCCCACAACAGTCCCCGGAGTGTGATGTTCCCCTTCCTGTGTCCATGAGTTCTCATTGTTCAATTCCCACCTATGAGTGAGAACATGCGGTGTTTGGTTTTTTGTCCTTGCGATAGTTTACTGAGAATGATGTTTTCCAGTTTCATCCATGTCCCTACAAAGGACACGAACTCATCATTTTTTATGGCTGCATAGTATTCCATGGTGTATATGTGCCACATTTTCTTAATCCAGTCTATCGTTGTTGGACATTTGGGTTGGTTCCAACTCTTTGCTATTGTGAATAGTGCCGCAATAAACATACGTGTGCATGTGTCTTTATAGCAGCATGATTTATAGTCCTTTGGGTATATACCCAGTAATGGGATGGCTGGGTCAAATGGTATTTCTAGTTCGAGATCCCTGAGGAATCGCCACACTGACTTCCACAATGGTTGAACTAGTTTACAGTCCCACCAACAGTGTAAAAGTGTTCCTATTTCTCCACATCCTCTCCAGCACCTGTTGTTTCCTGATTTTTTAATGATGGCCATTCTAACTGGTGTGAGATGGTATCTCACTGTGGTTTTGATTTGCATTTCTCTGATGGCCAGTGATGAGGAGCATTTCTTCATGTGTTTTTTGGCTGCATAAATGTCTTCTTTTGAGAAGTGTCTGTTCATGTCGTCTGCCCACTTTTTGATGGGGTTGTTTGTTTTTTTCTTGTAAATTTGTTTGAGTTCATTGTAGATTCTGGATATTAGCCCTTTGTCAGATGAGTAGGTTGCAAAAATTTTCTCCCATTGTGTAGGTTGCCTGTTCACTCTGATGATAGTTTCTTTTGCTGTGCAGAAGCTCTTTAGTTTAATGAGATCCCATTTGTCGATTTTGGCTTTTGTTGCCATTGCTTTTGGTGTTTTAGACATGAAGTCCTTGCCCACGCCTATGTCCTGAATGGTATTGCCTAGGTTTTCTTGTAGGATTTTAATGGTTTTAGGTCTAACATATAAGTCTTTAATCCATCTTGAATTAATTTTTGTATAAGGTGTAAGGAAGGGATCCAGTTGCAGCTTTCTACATATGGCTAGCCAGTTTTCCCAGCACCATTTATTAAATAGGGAATCCTTTCCCCATTTCTTGTTTTTGTCAGGTTTGTCAAAGATGAGATAGTTGTAGCTATGCGGCATCATTTCTGAGGGCTCTGTTCTGTTCCATTGATCTATGTCTCTGTTGTGGTACCAGTACCATGCTGTTTTGGTTACTGTAGCCTTGTAGTATAGTTTAAAGTCAGGTAGCGTGATGCCTCCAGCTTTGTTCTTTTGGCTTAGGATTGACTTGGCGATGCGGGCTCTTTTTTGGTTCCATATGAACTTTAAAGTAGTTTTTTCCAATTCTGTGAAGAAAGTCATTGGTAGCTTGATGGGGATGGCATTGAATCTATAAATTACCTTGGGCAGTATGGCCATTTTCACGATATTGATTCTTCCAACCCATGAGCATGGAATGTTCTTCCATTTGTTTGTATCCTCTTTTATTTCATTGAGCAGTGGTTTGTAGTTCTCCTTGAAGAGGTCCTTCACATCCCTTGTAAGTTGGATTCCTAGGTATTTTATTCTCTTTGAAGCAATTGTGAATGGGAGTTCACTCATGATTTGGCTCTCTGTTTGTCTGTTATTGGTGTACAAGAATGCTTGTGATTTTTGTACATTAATTTTGTATCCTGAGACTTTGCTGAAGTTGCTAATCAGCTTAAGGAGATTTTGGGCTGAGACAATGGGGTTTTCTAGATATACAATCATGTCATCTGCAAACAGGGACAATTTGACTTCCTCTTTTCCTAATTGAATACCCTTTATTTCCTTCTCCTGCCTGATTGCTCTGGCCAGAACTTCCAGCACTATGTTGAATAGTAGCGGTGAGAGAGGGCATCCCTGTCTTGTGCCAGTTTTCAGAGGGAATGCTTCCAGTTTTTGCCCATTCAGTATGATATTGGCTGTGGGTTTGTCGTAGATAGCTCTTATTATTTTGAGATACGTCCCATCAATACCTAATTTATTGAGAGTTTTTAGCATGAAGGGTTGTTGAATTTTGTCAAAGGCCTTTTCTGCATCTATTGAGATAATCATGTGGTTTTTGTCTTTGGTTCTGTTTATATGCTGGATTACATTTATTGATTTGCGTATGTTGAACCAGCCTTGCATCCCAGGGATGAAGCCCACTTGATCATGGTGGATAAGCTTTTTGATGTGCTGCTGGATTCGGTTTGCCAGTATTTTATTGAGGATTTTTGCATCAATGTTCATCAAGGATATTGGTCTGAAATTCTCTTTTTTGGTTAAGTCTCTGCCAGGTTTTGGTATCAGGACGATGCTGGCTTCGTAAAATGTGTTAGGGAGGATTCCCTCTTTTTCTATCGATTGGAATAGTTTCAGAAGGAATGGTACCAGTTCCTCCTTGTACCTCTGGTAGAATTCAGCTGTGAATCCATCAGGTCCTGGACTCTTTTTGGTTGGTAAGCTATTGATTATTGCCACAATTTCAGAACCTGTTATTGGTCTATTCAGAGATTCAACTTCTTCCTGGTTTAGTCTTGGGAGGGTGTATTTGTCGAGGAATTTATCCATTTCTTCTAGATTTTCTAGTTTATTTGCATAGAGGTGTTTGTAGTATTCTCTGATGGTAGATTGTATTTCTGTGTGATCGGTGGTGATATCCCCTTTTTCGTTTTTTATTGCATCTATTTGATTCTTCTCTCTTTTCTTCTTTATTAGTCTTGCTAGCGGTCCATCAATTTTGTTGATCTTTTCAAAAAACCAGCTCCTGGATTCATTAATTTTTTGAAGGGTTTTTTGTGTCTCTATTTCCTTCAGTTCTGCTCTGATTTTAGTTATTTCTAGCCTTCTGCTAGCTTTTGAATGTGTTTGCTCTTGCTTTTCTAGTTCTTTTAATTGTGATGTTAGGGTGTCAATTTTTGATCTTTCCTGCTTTCTCTTGTGGGCATTTAGTGCTATAAATTTCCCTCTACACACTGCTTTGAACGTGTCCCAGAGATTCTGGTATGTTGTGTCTTTGTTCTCGTTGGTTTCAAAGAACATCTTTATTTCTTCCTTCATTTCATTATGTACCCAATAGTCATTCAGGAGCAGGTTGTTCAGTTTCCATGTAGTTGAGCGGTTTTGACTGAGTTTCTTAATCCTGAGTTCTAGTTTGATTGCACTGTGGTCTGAGAGACAGTTTGTTATAATCTCTGTTCTTTTACATTTGCTGAGAAGAGCTTTACTTCCAACTATGTGGTCAATTTTGGAATAGGTGCGGTGTGGTGCTGAAAAAAATGTATATTCTATTGATTTGGGGTGGAGAGTTCTGTAGATGTCTATTAGGTCCACTTTATGTAGAGCTGAGTTCAGTTCCTGGATATCCTTGTTAACTTTCTGTCTCGTTGATCTGTCTAATGCTGACAGTGGGGTGTTAAAATCTCCCATTATTATTGTGTGGGAGTTTAAGTCCCTTTGTAGGTCACTCAGGACTTGCTTTATGAATCTGGGTGCTCCTGTGTTGGGTGCATATATATTTAGGATAGTTAGCTCTTCTTGTTGAATTGATCCCTTTACCATTATGTAATGGCCTTCTTTGTCTCTTTTGATCTTTGTTGGTTTAAAGTCTATTTTATCAGAGACTAGGATTGCAACCCCTGCCTTTTTTTGTTTTCCATTTGCTTGATAGATCTTCCTCCATCCCTTTATTTTGAGTCTATGTGTGTCTCTGCACGTGAGATGGGTTTCCTGAATACAGCACACTGATGGGTCCTGACTCCTTATCCAGTTTGCCAGTCTGTGTCTTTTGATTGGAGCATTTAGCCCATTTACATTTAACGTGAATATTGTTATGTGTGAATCTGATCCTGTCATTATGATGTTAGTTGGTTATTTTGCTCGTTAGTTGCTATAGTTTCTTCCTAGCCTCGATGGTCTTTACAATTTGGCATGTTTTTGCAGTGGCTGGTACCGGTTGTTCCTTTCCATGTTTAGTGCTTCCTTCAAGAGCTCTTTTAGGGCAGGCCTGGTGGTGACAAAATCACTCAGCGTTTGCTTGTCTGTAAAGTATTTTATTTCTCCTTCACTTATGAAGCTTAGTTTGGCGGGATAGGAAATTCTGGGCTGAAAATTCTTTTCTTTAAGAATGTTGAATATCGGCCCCCACTCTCTTCTGGCTTGTAGAGTTTCTGCTGAGAGATCAGCTGTTAGTCTGATGGGCTTCCCTTTGTGGGTAACCAGACCTTTCTCTCTGGCTGCCCTTAACATTTTTTCCTTCATTTCAACTTTGGTGAATCTGACAATTATGTGTCTTGGAGTTGCCCTTCTTGAGGAGTATCTTTGTGGCGTTCTCTGTATTTCCTGAATCTGAATGCTGGCCTGCCTTGCTAGATTGGGGAATTTCTCCTGGATAATATCTTGCAGAGTGTTTTCCAACTTGGTTCCATTCTCCCCATCATTTTCAGGTACACCAATCAGATGTAGGTTTGGTCTTTTCACATAGTCCCAAATTTCTTGGAGGCTTTGTTCATTTCTTTTTATTCTTTTTTCTCTAAACTTCCCTTCTCTCTTCATTTCATTCATTTCATCTTCCATCAGCGATACCCTTTCTTCCAGTTGATCGCATCTGCTACTGAGGCTTCTGCATTCTTCGCGTAGTTCTCGAAACTTGGCTTTCAGCTCCATCATCTCCTTGAAGCCCTTCTCTCCATTGGTTATTCTAGTTATCCATTCTTCTAATTTTTTTTCAAAGTTTTTAACTTCTTTGCTATTGTTTTGAATTTCCTCTCGTAGCTCAGAGTAGTTTGATCGTCTGAAGCCTTCTTCTCTCAACTCATCAAAGTCATCCTCCATCCAGCTTTGTTCCGTTGCTGGTGAGGAACTGCGTTCCTTTGGAGGAGGAGAGGTGCTCTGTTTTTTAGAGTTTCCAGTTTTTTTGGTCTGTTTTTTCCCCATCTTTGTGGTTTTGTCTACTTTTTGTCTTCGATGATGGTGATGTACAGATGGGTTTTTGGTGTGGATGTCCTTTCTCTTTGTTAATTTTCCTTCTACCAAACAAGACCCTCAGCTGCAGGTCTGTTGGAGTTTACTAGAGGTCCACTCCAGACCCTGTTTGGCTGGGTGTCAGCAGCGGTGGCTGCAGAACAGCGGATTTTCGTGAGACCACAAATTCAGCTGTCTGATAGTTCCTCTGAAAGTTTTGTCTCAGAGGAGTACCCGGTTGAATGAGGTGTCAGTCTGTCCCTACTGGGGGGGTGCCTCCCAGTTAGGCTGCTCAGGGGTGAGGGACCCACTTTAGGAGGCAGTCTGTCCGTTCTCAGATCTCCAGCTGCGTGCTGGGAGAACCACTACTCTCTTCAAAGCTGTCAGTCAGACAGGGACATTTAAGGCTGTGGAGGTTCTCGCTGAGTTTTTGGTTGTCTGTGCCCTGCCCCCAGAGGTGGAGCCTACAGAGGCAGGCAGGCCTCCTTGAGCTGTGGTGGGCTCCACCCAGTTCGAGCTTCCTGGCTGCTTTGTTTACCTAAGCAAGCCTGGGCAATGGCGGGCGCCCCTCCCCCAGCCTCGTTGCCGCCTTGCAGCGTGATCTCAGACTGCTGTGCTAGCAATCAGCGAGACTCCGTGGGCATAGGACCCTCCGAGCCAGGTGCGGGACACAATCTCCCAGTGTGCCGTTTTCCAGGCCCGTTGGAAAAGCGCAGTATTAGGACGGGACTGACCCGATATTCCAAGTGCCGTCTGTTTCCCCTTTCTTTGACTAGGAAAGGGAACTCCCTGACCCCTTGGGCTTCCCGAGTGAGGCAATGCCTCGCCCTGCTTCGGCTCACGCACAGTGTGCTTCACCGACTGTCCTGCACCCACTGTTAGGCACTCCCTAGTGAGATGAAACCGGTACCTCAAGCAGAAATGCAGAAATCACCCGTCTTCTGTGTTGCTGGGGCTGGGAGCTGGAGACCGGAGCTGTTCCTATTCGGCCATCTTGGCTCCACCCCGAGGGCAAATTGTTCTTAATTTCAGTTCCTCATCAATAAAATGGAAATGTTATTCAGATTAAATTAATGTGGCCAGGCGTGGTGGCTCACACTTGTAATCCCAGCACTTTGGGAGGCCGAGGTGGGTGGATCACGAGGTCAGGAGATTGAGACCACGGTGAAACCCTGTCTCTACTAAAAATCCAAAAAATTAGCTGGGCGTGGTGGTGGGCGCCTGTAGTCCCAGCTACTCGGGGAGGCTTCAGGCATTTTTTTAAGGCTACCTTTGAGGATTGGTGTTTATACATTCATTTTAAAAACAACAACACCACACACACACACACACACACCCTGAAAAAAAATGAAATGCAGCAGACACAGCATCTCCACCTTTTATAAAATGTGAGTGAGGCATGAATGCTGTTTCTTCATGTTTCTTTTTGATGTAAGCGTTGAACAGGACTTTTTTTTCTTGCATGTACAAGGAAATACTGAGCGTTCTTATGTATGTGGGGCAGGAGTGTGGAGAGTGTTTGGAGGAGGAGTAGAATACATCCATGGATCTTTGATCCTACTGGCCTTACAGGAATGGTTGATTACTAGTAATGCAACAGAAAGCACGGGACATAAGTGTATGACTGCTCAGGGAAAAAAGACTCATTTACTGGGCATTGTTCTTAGCATGTGGGAAGACACAATTTTTCTGTCTTGAATTCAGGCCTATAAGTGTCATTAGCCTCATGCTGATTGAGTGGGAAATGTCAGAGACCAGAATGTTTCATTTATAACAGATTCATTTTTAAGACACTTTAAAGCAAGACTAAACTTAGAAAAGTTGGGTATTTCAAGGTAGGCCTCTTATAATGGTCTTTGATATATCTTAAACATCTTCTTAATTAACAGTTTGGAGAAAGCTAATTAATTACCCAGGAGTCCTCAGAATAGCTTAATTGTTCACAGAAAAACTGAAGCTGTTTTCAGTACAGTAAAATCGTTCTAAAAAGAGAATGCCAGACATTTATATTTGACTATCAAGGGTTTGAAAAAATTTTAATGATGTGGTTGTCAATATGGGCAAGGGAAGCAAAGAATCTGCTCAATGATTGTAATTAGAGACCTGTATTTAGGAAGAACTCTTAAAAGTTTGCTTCATATTCTCTTTGCTTGATTTCATCCCAAACGATCAATTTAACAAATCTCATTCTTGAGATGTTGAACTCATTTTCATGACTTGAAGTATAGAGACTTGACTCCAGGAATTATCTCTTGATTTTTTTTTCAAACTTTGGGATAATTAGTTTATGGTAAAACTTCTAGTTAGACCATTTGCATTTAAAGACAAAATGCATCTTCTTTTTCTTAAGACATACTGAGATAGAACAAATGCTGTCTACTGAGTACACATTCTGGATCAAATCCTTCGTGTATGTTGCCTCTAATTTTCACAACATGTCTGCGAGGGAGAAATTATTAATTCTTTATAAATGAGAAAACTGAATTTCAGAGAAGGTGGTACTTAATTTGCTTCAGGTTTCATAGTTACCAAGAGTCAGAGGTAGGACTGGAACCTAGGTCATATGGGGGCCAAGCCACCAGGATGGTTCCCTAAGGAAGATATTGGTTCTGGGATGGAGCAGATAAAAAATGAAAAAGGTGAAGATCACTGAATAACTTTGTGAAAATAGGAAGATAAAAAATAATACTTTAAAACACTACCTTTGTTAAGTTTTTTTTTTCTTATTTAAAATTTAAAAACCCAGTAGAGAAGGGGAAATTTCAAAATTAAATATTAGTCAATGCAAACTATTCTCTTCTAAAAAGATACTTAAAATCTTAAATTTCTGGAAATTGTATAGTCTTGAGCATTTATGCTGATTCGATCTATCTGTAAAATAGAGGGAAAGATGTTTTGAGTTGACTAATAAAATAAGTGGTTTGTTTTCTTCTGAGGGCCTCATTATACAGCAAGGCTTAGAGCAGTGTCAGCAGCAGAAGCATCAATTTAGCACTCACTAAGGCTCCAAATGTATTGAATGCTAAGTAGGTGAAGAGCTTACACAATTTAGGAAGGAATACTTTGAGGAAGATGGGAGCATAAACAGCATCATCTTTTCATGTTAGGCTTTTTATTCATTTGTCATGTTCAAATGCTCATCGTATAACTGTAATGTAAGATAATGTTTAAAGAGCCTGATGTGTTTAGCTCATGAGAGGCAACATACCTTAGTGCTTATGGTCTCCTCAGCAAGATTTCCTGGGTGCAAATCCTGAATCAGCCATTTACCAGCGGTTGTACCGAACCCCCTCTTAACCTCGTTAGGGAAGGCACCAGTTCAAGAGGTGGAAGAAGAGACCCAGAACGAGAAAACAAGACATGGCTTATATTAAGGGATTATATACAGGGGAGAGAGTCCATGGTGGTGGGCTGGACAGCATACCCCACTTCCTGCAGTCCAGTGGCAGTGGGCTGGGCAGGAAAACCACAACTGCTTGTAAACAGCGTGCAGTTGATACAGCATTTTCATTCAACACCCAGCGCTAACACCCTCCACCTGGCAACCTTCATTTAACCCCAAACTCAGGGCCTCAGTCCTCTGTACAGCTTGTATTCCACAGCATGATGGTGGGGCAGTGGGCGGCAGGCGCGGGGCGGGGCGGGGAATGGGGTGCCAGATGTTTCTCATAGATAACAAATGAATCTCTGAGTTGGCCATTCCTGGATTCCCTAGCTCAGAGCACATATTCAGGTGTATGTGCCATACAGGGTCATTCTAAGGGTTTGATTGTTATTGCTATCAGGTGTATTTACTCTTCACTAGCTGTGTTTTCTTTATGAATAGTTTAACCCC
Source organism: Symphalangus syndactylus (assembly GCF_028878055.3). Classification (NCBI taxonomy): domain Eukaryota; kingdom Metazoa; phylum Chordata; class Mammalia; order Primates; family Hylobatidae; genus Symphalangus; species Symphalangus syndactylus. Next base: position 67,939,846 of record NC_072423.2, on the reverse strand, counting down.
TCGGGGTCTCAGTTTGCTCATCTCCAAAACAGAGATAATAACAGAAGCTCTGTCACAGGGCTGTTATGAGAATTACATGTTATGAGAATTACAAGTATTTAGAATGTTTTATAATATATAGTAAGTGCTATGTGAGTGCTTGATGCTTGTTTTAGGAAACAGCTTATAAAAATGGATACTTGGGTAAATAATAACTCTATCCACAACACATAATTTTGAAAATGCAATTTCACAATTTCTTCAATGTTTTTAGCGCCAAAGAGATGCCGTGATACATTTCTGTGGTGGTGTCCTGTGTTAAACAGGAACTAACTCATTCTAATGAAACTTTGGAAAGATTTGAAGTCTCTAAGTTTGTTTGAAGTGGGTTTTCCTTAAATCAGGGAAGAGGTTGGGTAAGATTGACACTTTGAGTTCTAGAATATCAAGAGCAAAGAATATTTCCTGAACAATTTCAGAGAAAAAGAACAAGAGGGTTGGAACTGCATCTGATTTCTCAACATGTATATCTTGCACCAGAGGACAGCAAGGCCATACTTTTAAAAATCTGAAAGAAGATTATTTTAACCTAGAATTCTATGCCCAGCCAATCTTATAATCAAGTGCACAATAGGATAGCAACATTTCCAGATGGTCAAAGGCTCAGAAAGTTACCTACCGTACTTCCTAAGTCCTAAGTCTTACGTAAGAAATTACTTAAAGATGAACTAGAGTGAAATGAGGAGCAAAGCAAGCCAGAACAACAGATGGCAATGAGGAAACAGTTGATCCCACTCCGGAGAGGAATGAAGCAAGTTCCTATGATGACAGCTGGGCAGTCAGCCCGAGAGCCATTGGTTCAGGCTTGAGCAAGCAGAGAGAAGACCAGAAAGGAGGAAAACTGAGAGAGTTTCAAGAAATTTGGTAATGTTCTTGAGGGAGTGGATATGTTAAGGCAGACTACGTAAGGAAAAAGGAATGGCAGTTAGTAAAAACAGGAAAAACATATTGAGTCCTCATTCAGACCAAGGGCAACACTGGATCATTGTTTCTGTCTCTTCTCTCTTGGTTATGTTATCAACTTCTATGTGATTCATTAACTGAAATAAACTTTTCCAGTTCCTCCCTTCTGTGCACTGGGAGTGAGGGGAGAGTGAATTGTTCATGTTCTCTGTCACTAAGCCTAGAATAGTTGCACTGACTCTCACGCAGAGACAGGCCACAGTCAGTGGAGCAGTGCAGCAGTGCAGCAGCCTCCAACAGCCTTAGAGATGAGACTCAACAAAACTGATTGTATTCATCATTCAACATTCACTGTTGATAAAGACATACCCGAGACTGGGTAATGTGTAAAGAAAAAGAGGCTTAACGGACTCACAGTTCTACATGGCTGGGGAGGCCTCACAATCTTGGTGGAAGGCAAAAGGCACTTCTTACATGGTGGTGGCAAAAGAGAATGAGAGCCAAGCAAAAGTGGAAACCCCTTGTTAAACCATCAGATATCGTGAGACTTACTCACTTTCAGGGGAACAGTATGGAGAACCCCTCCCATGATTCAATTATCTTCCACTGGGTCCCTCTCACAACATGTGAGAATTATGGGAGCTACAATTCAAGATGAGATTTGGGTGGGGACACAGCCAAACCATATCACTGATGGAATGGTGAAGAGAACTGCCCGTTAGCAAGATGACAAACTGGTTAGTGCTGTTGTTCAGGAGAAAGCAACTTTTCTTACTCATGCCAGACAACTGTGTTTATTGCAGAGGGCAGAATCCTTCATCACAACTGACCAAGACCTTGCTTTTGGTAACTATTTTCCATGCGCCTGTGTCTGGATAGGACATTGTGTCTCATGCTACCAAGGCACACTTCCATTTTCACACTATGATGTTGTTAGTAGCATGCATTACTTTGAAATTGTAGTTTGGTTAAATTTTTCTTAAGCTGAGAAATTTGGACCATGTGTCAGTGTATTTGGGCTTTAAATAATGATAGAGTACTTTGGCTGGGCACGGTGGCTCACACCAGTAATCCCAGCACCTTGGGAGGCCAAGACAGGCGGATCAAAGGGAGGTCAGGAGTTCAAGACCGGCCTGCCCAACATGGTGAAACCTGATCTCTACTAAAAAAAAATACAAAAATTAGCCAGGCATGGTGCTGTATGCCTGGAGTCCCAGCTACTCAGGAGGGTTACGCAGGAGAATTGCTTGAACCCAGGAGGTGGAGGTTGCAGTGAGCTGTGGTGTTGCCACTGCACTCCAGCCTGGGCAACAGAACAAGACTCTGTCTCAAAAAATAATAATAATAAAAATAATGATAAGGTTTTTTATATAAATAAAAAGTAATCATTCTATTAAAGAACATATTTAATGCAGGATGCCAAAAGTATTAATAGCACTTTCCACATTGGAACATCTTAGGTCCTAATGATGACTCATCCATTACTAGGCAATCAGTAATACATGATCTATTTGCACTCAGGAAGGTTCAGGAAAGAAGGCTAGATGTACATAATCTGGGAATGTTCATTAATATTTCCCTCATTATTGCCTCATAAATTATTTTATCAGATAACAGTAGTTTCTCTCAGAAACTGGTTTCAACTCTTTATCTCAAACTTCCAAAGAAAAATGTTGTAGTAATTCGTATGAATTATATTAACTGTGATCTTGAGAAGGCTACTTGAAATATGAAAGAAGAACTTTAGCTGATTAGTTCATGAAGAATCAATTGGTTTATCTATTTTCTCCCTTTAAAGGATTTTCATCACTTCTACCTGGTGCAGCTCGATAATTAATTTGGAATTATCTTTAAATAATTGAGAAGAGATGAATGTTTCAAATCTAAGTGGAAACACGTAAGAGGTAATTTTCTCTGAGAGAAAGAACACTGGTATATTATCTGATAGCCTTATTACTAGAGAACCTGATCATTGATATAAGTAATGATAATCTTATTTACAAAATGATTTTTTATTAACAAAACCAACACAAAAAACAGGGAAACAAATGCCACATATAAATCGAAAGCACACAAGAACAAGCAAGCTATTAACCTTGTCCAACAGAAAATCAATAGCAGTGATTTTTATTTTAGGTCAGCGGCCTATCAATTATAAAGGGATGGGAGATCACATTTAGTCATTATTTAGCCAGGGACAGAAAGAGTAAACTGGACCATGTATTTCTATACTTCTTCATTGAAGTTTGATTTTTGTAGGAGAGAAAGTTTCCTATTGAAATGACAATTCTGCACATGCGAAATGTGTGGTGTTTTTGTGCCTTCTTGATGCAATGAATGCAACAGAGACCAAATTAGAGGCAAATGAAGTGAATTGAAGGTCAGAATGTACAGGACCCAGGATATGTGGTTGATGAGAATAGAAGAGATTTGGAGGGATGACTTATGGCCTTTAAAAACATCAATTTAGAGTTTTCTCACTTAAAGAGGGAAATATATGATAAACTGCAAGCTGCCTTTGGGACTGAGATCACCATTTACCTAATCTACTATTAATCTGGCTCTGTTCATACACTGACTTTAATAGTAGCTCCATTAAGTTCTGTTTTAAGAATCAGATACTTACTGTTTCTGATATAAAACTAAGTAATTTATAGTCTGAAACCCATCAGATTACTGTCAATTGAAGCTTGGTTTTACATTTACCTGGCATGAGCAATGTAATGTTTAAAATATGCAACTGGCCAGGTGTGGTGGCTCACGCCTATAATCCCAGCACTTTGGGAGGCCGAAGCAGGTGGATCACGAGGTCAGGAGTTTGAGACCAGCCTGACCAGCATCGTGAAACCCCGTCTCTACTAAAAATACAAAAATTAGCTAGGGGTGGTGGCACATGCCTGTAATCCCAGCTACTCAGGAGGCTGAGGCAGGAGAATTGCTTGAACCTGGGAGGCAGAGGTTGCAGTGAGCCCAGATGGTGCCACTACACTCCAGCCTGAGTGACAGAGCGAGACTCCATCTAAAAAAAAAAAAAAAGGAAATTATGCAACCAGTTTATGTCCAAAAATGGCTATCATTAAAGTACTAAGATTTCTCAAAATAGTGGTGATATTTTGTGGTGTTTTATAGCAATTCACATGATTTTATCAAAGTAGTATTTAAGTCAAAATGTTGGTGCTAGAAGTGATTTAAAAAATCCTAATCAGGCCAGGTGCAGTGGCTCAGGCCTGTAATCCCAGCACTTTGGGAGACTGAGGCGGGTGGATCACGAGGTCAGGAGATCAAGATCATCCTGGCCAACATAGTGAAACCCTGTTTCTACTAAAAATAAAAAAAATTAGCTGGATGTGGTGGCTCGTGCCTGTAATCCCAGCTACTTGAGAGGTTGAGGCACTAGAATTGCTTTAGCCCAGGAGGTGGAGGTTGCAATGAGCCAGACTGCGCCACTGCACTCCAGCCTGGCGACAGAGTGAGACTCCATCTCAAAAAAAAAAAAAAAAAGATAAATCCTAATCAATCTTCTAGCTATTTCGTATTTTATGAACAACAACTTGTGAAATCAAATGGATGGCTTTTTAATTTTGCAATTGTATTTTCTTCTTTTTACAACTCACTGCTCCTTTTTTGTGCTTTAAATAGTTTTCTGTTCATCATTGAATCAGATACCATTGGCTTCATACCCAGCATCCAATTCCTTCTTTCTTGTTGACAATCAAATCCTGATTTCTCTAGACATCGGCTCCTCAGGGAGGAATCCTATCTCTAGGTCAAAGGGACCTTTATTTGGCTAGTAACGGTCATCCTATCTCCTTGCCATTAGTTGGTATAGAAGTAGGCAGAGGATCTAATTTTGACTGATGAAGTATGAAGAGATGTCCTACTGAAGCTTTCTAGGAAAGATTTCCTTGTGGGATTCAAGAAAGATATCCAGGGGTGTAACAAAGTACATTATCCCCATAATGATAGTTGTGCAGCAGGACCAGAAAGCAAATGGTTTAAATTTGAGGAAGCAGATGAAGGCCCAAAGGGGAGAAAACTAAGAGAAAGTGTTTGAAATAATTTGTTAATGTCCTTGAGAGATTGGCTAAGTGAAGGCAAATAATAGAAGAGAGAAAGGCAATTCAAAAGTACTTGAAAAATGTACTCTGCATGTAATGAGCTCAAGGACATCGCTGAATATCACTTTTGAATTGCTTCTTTCTTGATTAAGTTGTCAACTTCTATGTGACCTATTCATTGAAATAAACCTCTTTAGCTCCTCACTGGTTCTGACTCATTTTGCTCTGAGACATTCGAAGAGCAGGTCTGCTTTTCTGCTCTTGCTCTGAGGCCAGAAACAGCTGTGACCATCTTGGTGGTTTTCTGATGCCTAAGTCAATGTGGGGCAGAGCAGGGGCAGGAGAACCACAAGGAGGCAGAGGTGAGCCATGTGCCTGCTCCTGGGTCTGCTCTTCTTCAGGTTCACTGTCGTGAGGTTAACTGTCACCTTATCATTTATTCCAGTTTGAGTCTGGGCTTACTGTTACTTTCAGCAAAAGGACCCATTCACAAAATCAAACCTTCATTGGAACTTTACAGACTGTGTTAATATACTTCCTGGATGGGATAATGAAAGACATAAAGACAACCATTTAGGCATATGTTGGTGCCATCTTCTTTATTCCTATTCCTCATAGCTTTGGGGCTAGATGGAAATAGGGATCCTTTCTCTGTTGCAGCAGAGTTTTATGAGCCTCTCTCCTCAACATAAATAAAGTTTTTTCTGCATCACATCGTCGTGGGGCCCAGACCTCGGATCTCTTATTTTCATACTCTACTTTCCAGATAATTTCATCAAACTTCATGCTTTTAAATACCAACAAAACACTGACAACTTCTAAATTTACCGCTCTAATCTGGAGCTCTTCTCTGAACTCCAGAATCCTGCCTCCTAGGATCAACAGATTTTTTTGACATCTCCACTCGGATATCTAACAGGAAACTCAAATTTAGCAAGTCCAAATACACATTCGGGCTCCCTCAAATGTACTGCCTCCTCCCCATAGCCAAAGAAGTTTCTTCTGCCATAACATTCTTCTCAGTTACCAACACTATCTTTCCAGCTGCTCAGGTCGAAAAACTTTGAGCCGTTTTTGACTGATATATTTCTCTTATACCTCACTTCTGATTCAGCAACACATCCTATTGGCTCTATCTTCAAAGTATACCTGGACCCAGACCTCTTCTAATAACTTGCATATTACAGCACTTGATCCTGGTCTGCTTTCTCTTGTAAGTACCAGTGGTCCCATGTTCCCTATCTAATGCCATCTTCACTACTCTCCCTTCTCACTGCAGCCCAGCCTTGTTGCATTCCTTACTATTCCCGGTACAGGAAACAGCAGGAAGGCTTCCGTCTCCGCTTGCAGGGCATTCCACGCACCCTCTTCTCTTTGCCTGTAGCTCTCTTCCTATCCCAGCAATGCCCTTGTTCTCTAACTTCCTGCAGGCATTTGCTCAAATGTGAACAAGCAGTGAGGCTTTCCTTGACTCTCTTTTTGAGATTAGATTGTGTTTTCATCCTCAGAATCTCTATCTCTGTGGTCTGTATGATTTTACTTCTTAACACTTACCACCATCTGGAATACTATATATTTTATAAATACGTCATTGTATGTTTCCCCCTCCAGGATGTAAGCTTCATGAGGGCAAGGATTGTTGTGTGTTTTGTTCATTACTGTATTTTCATTGCCTAGAGTATGATTGGGCACATTGTAGGCACTCAATAAATATTATGTTTAAAAGTAATGTTTAATTAATGAAAAAAAAAAACCCGGTTTCTTGGTGATAACTATCAATCTGACAAGTATGTTCTTTCTAGTAGGTGCCAATGATAATGTACTAAGATTTTAGTCAAGAAATATGCCCTAATCCACTAAATATTCAATTTAAACATGGGCTCTTTGAAGCGAGTATCTTAACAAAAAACAATGAATTTAATAGTGCATAATTTAGTAATTGTGAGAAGGCAAGCTTGCCCTAAACCTTTGTATCTGTTAACATTCAGTTTTAATAGAAACCCAACTCTAAAAAAAGTATTCTCTAACTTAATGGAATATTTAGGTATGAGGTATTGGTCAGGATTTCCGTGATTTTGGCTTCATTTCTCTTTTTCAGGAGTCCTGGTGTCTATACTTCTCTATATGTTGGCTTCATCCTGAGTCTGGTAAGATGTCTGTAGATATATGGCCTCGTATCCATGCTTGGCAGTGTTCAAGCAAAGGGAGGGGAGGTTGTTTTAGAAACATTTCTCAGAAGAGTTAGGAAGAATTTTCCCAGACGCTTCCAGTAAACCACTCCCCTATACCATTTGCTCAGTGTAAGTCATGTAACCATTCCTGAAGAAATTACTGGCAAGAGGTTTGGGGTCACCTATAGTTATCAAGTCCACCTCTAAAGCTGAGGTAGACTTCCCTTGAGATGTATGGGGTTTCTGGGAAAAAGAGTGGGCTTAACAGCTATTAGTGATTTTGGTTCTATGAGGAAGGAGAAAGAAGAGGGTAATCAAGTGTAGGCTGTAGCTTTTATATCTTAGGGACCAATTATTTCTATTATTTCTATCGTATCCAGCTTTAGGAATAAGTTTATTAACTTCAACATAAGAGCCATAAAGGGTTTGCTTCTTTAGTCTTTCTCTAGAAATTCAGCTAAATTGATGCTGCCTATGTGGGTGAAGAATTTAACTGTTTTTCTTCTAAATGAACTCAGTGTCACCTAGAGGGAAAACAAAAACTTCATTGTGTTTTTTTCTTAAGTATCTTCAAGTGTTTTGAATTTTGTAGCTTGTGCTTTGTGAAGCGTGAAATAAATTTATTAGTTCCTAAAATTATACATACATTTTAATATATACTATTGATATATTTTAGATTTATTAGAAAAATGCATGTATTTATTAAGGTTATGAAATGAAAGTGAGATAAATGTTGTCTGTCTTATCCTGAAGATGCGGTGTACTCCTTTTAAAAGAGTATATTGAAAATATATATTTGGATCAGTTTGGGGACAATTAAAATAACAGAAATCTCCTTTGTATCTTAAAATATAGATCATAAGAATAATTTCTTAGCATATATAATTTGAGTTCTCATTATAAATTCAAAACCAGATCCACATTCAATGGAAGTATTCCAAGTATTTATAAATCAGTCACAGTCTCATGGGATCCCATTCAGCATTTTTTTAGTGATGCATTTTTTTTTTGGAGGTAAAGTTTACATAACATAAAATTAAACATTTTAAACCATACAGTTCAATGGTATTTAGTACTTCTACATTTCTGTAGTCATCATCTCTAGCTAGTTCCAAGTAATTTTTATCATCCCCAAAGGAAACCCTTTACCCATGAAGCAGTCACACCCCGTCTACCCCCACCTCAATCCCTAGAAATCACTAATATGTTTCTATCTCTATGGATTTACCTATTCTGAATATTTTACCTAAAGGAAATCATACAATATGTGACATTTGTGTCTAGCTTCTTTCTCTTAGTATAATGTTTTTGAGATTCATTTCTGTTGTAGTATTTATCAGTACTTCACTCATTTTATGGCTGAATATTTCATTGTATAGATAGAGCATATTTTGTTTCTCCATTCTTCTGTTTACGGACATTTGTGTTGTTTCTATCTTTTGGCTGTTGTAAATAATGCTGCAGTTTTTGTTTGAATATCTGTTTTTAATTCTTTTGGGCTGATATTGGGGTGAAATTGCTGGGTCATATAGTCATTGTATGTTTAACTTTTTGAGGAACTATCAAACCGTTTTCTATGGTGGCTGCACCATTTTGCACTCCTACCAACAATGTACAAGGGCTCCAATTTCTCCACACCCTTGTCAAAACTTGTAGTTAAAAAAAAATAGCCATTCTAGTGGATGTAAAATGAGATCTCACTGTGGTTTTGATTTGTATTTCCATAATGACTAATGATATTGAGCATCATTTTTATGTACTTGGCCATTTGCATATCTTTTTTTGGAGAAATGTCTATTTAAGACCATTACCCATTTTTTAATTGGCTTGTCTTTTCACGGTTGAGTTGTAACCATTCCTTATCCTGAATAATAGACCCTATTCAGATACAGTTTAGTCTCATTATTTGTAGATTCCATATTTGTGAATTTGCTTACTTATTAAAATTATTTGTAGCTCCAAATCAGTATTTGCAATGTTTTTGTGGCCATTCAAAGACAGGCACGATAGTGAAAAATTTAATTGCCAGAGGTACATGTTCCCAGCCGAGATTGATTTAGGCATTGCTCCACCTTCTTGTTTTAGCTGTCATACAGAGGTGACCAGAAGATGGAGACAGTAGGGGCAATGCAGTGTACTGTGATGATAATATATGATATATATTTCCCTAGGGGGAAATATGGGGGAAATATATATGTACATTATATATATATAAAATATACGTATATGTTAAGTGATGGATATACGCATCCTATCACTTAATATATATGGGATATATCCATCACTTACTATATATATGTTTAATATATGTATTTTTCTAGGGGCAGTGTTTCAGTTTTTGCTAATTTAGTGTTTGTTTTTTAAAATTTTAAAAATTATTTGTTTTATTTTTAATTGACAAATAATAACTGTATATGTTTATGGCGTACAATGTGATGTCTTGATACATGTAAACCTTGTGGAATGATCGGATCATTCTAATTAGTATATCCATCACTTCAAATATGTATCACTTATTTGTGATGAAAACATGTAAATTTCTCTTTTAGCTATTTTAAAATATTTAATACATTATAATTAACTATAGTCACCATGTTGTGCAGTGTAACACCAGCACTTATTCCTTTTATTTGTAAACCAAAAAGTACCTGAGACTGGTCTCAATCAATTTAGACATTTATTTTGCCATGGATAAGGATGCATGCCTGGGAGAGGGGACTGTGCCTTTTTCTAAAGATGATTTCGAATGCTTCAATATTTAAAGGGAAAAGGGTAGATGTTGAAGAAAGAGGAGAAAATTTTTAAAAGGTGTAGGTAGATAAGATGCAAATGGTTGCTTTCTTTTGAGTCTTTGATCAGTCCTTATGTGAGAGGGCAGGTAGAGGAAAAGTCACTTATGCATTTATCTAGCTCAGCGAATCTGCATTTCTACACAAGGTAAAATAAACATAGGGCAGAAGAAGTAATCACGTAATGCATTTGTCTCAGATGAGCAGAGGGATGACTTTGAGTTCTGTCCTTTGTCCTGTACCTGTGAAGATAAGCTATCAATTTACATTGTCAGGGTGAAATGCAACGTAACTGTTAGGGTAAAGATTTTGACTCCTACAAGGAATTTCCTAACGGTCAAATTGTGAGGGAGGTATGTAGCTCTTTAAAATCTTTGTAGTTATCTTATTTAGGAATAAAATGGAAGACAGGTTTGCCTGATGCAGTTCTCAGCTTGACTTTTCCCTTTGGCTTAGTGATTTATGGGTCCCAGGATTTATTTTCCTTTCACAGATCTAAATGAAACTTTGTACCCATTGACCAACAATTCCCCTTTTCCCATTCAACCCTACCCCCATCCTCTGGTAACCACCATTGTACTCTCTATACTTCTATGGTTTTGATTTCTTTAGATTTCATGTATGACACTTGTCTCTTTGGGCCTGGATTAGGTTATTTCAGTTAGTGTAATGTCTTCTAGGTTTATTAGAGAACATTATGTTAAGGATGTTACACATGTCCTTAACCTTGGCAAAATAAACCTCTACATTGATTGAGATCTGTCTCAGATACTTTTTGGTTTACCAATAAGAGGAGTAAGTGTTGATGTTATATTGCACAACATGAAGTCTATGGTTAATTATAATGTATTATGTATTATGTATAAAATAGCTAAAAAGAATTTTGAATGTTTTCATCACAAGTAAATGATATACATTTGTGGTGATGGACATACTAATTAGCCTGATCTGATCATATGGCATTTGTCTCTTTGTGCCTGGCTTATTTCACTTAATGTAATGTCCTCTAGGTTTATTCATGTTGTTATAAGTGTCAGAATTATTCATTTTTTTTCTTTAAGGTTGAATAGAGTTCCTTTGTATAGATATACCACATTTTAAAAATCCATTGATCCATTGATAGACACAGGTTGTTTCTATATCTTGGCTATTGTGAATAATGTTGCAATGAACATGGGAGTGTAGGCATCTCTTTTGACATCCTGATTTCAATTCCTGTGGTTATATATTCAGTAGTGAGATTGCTAGATTATATGGTAATTCTACTTTCTACAAATGTATATACACATATATGTAATACATATATACACATATATTATACATATTATACAAGGATATATACATATATACACTAGGATATATACATATGGCACATTACATATATGTAATATATACACATATGTTCACATAGGCTATTCAGTAGGCATTCAGTAATGTTTTGTTGAAAGGAGTGACTAAATTAGATATTATGAAGAAATTGGCACGTTGTGTGAATATATACATATTACATATATATGTAATATATACATATGTATGTAATGTGCCATATGTGTATATCCTAGTGTACTACATGTATATAGATATGGAATATATATGAAACTTCCTTGAGAAAACCCCTAAAACATGCATTTTAATATCCAAGAGCTGTGATACATATATATGCTATAGCTATGTATTACATATATACACATATATGTATATATCCTTTAATAATACATAAATAGAGAGATTTTGCCATTCAGCAGAATGTATTATAAGAGGATAAATTGATGGCCAATAATATTTTAGGGTTTGCCAATTTTTTTTTTTTTTTTTTTGAGACGGAGTCTCGCTCTGTCGCCCAGGCTGGAGTGCAGTGGCACGATCTCGGCTCACTGCAAGCTCTGCCTCCCAGGTTCATGCCATTCTCCTGCCTCAACCTCCTGAGTAGCTGGGACTACAGGCGCCCACCACCACACCCGGCTGCTTTTTTGTATTTTTAGTAGAGACGGGGTTTCACCGTGTTAGCCAGGATGGTCTCCATCTCTTGACCTCGTGATCCACTCGCCTCGGCCTCCCAAAGTGCAGGGATTACAGGCCTGAGCCACTGCGCCTGGCCAGGTTTGCCAATTCTTAAGTCTTCTGACCCTTTTCAATTCCTCGTTTTGGCTAAAACTTATTTTGATACCTGTTAATTGCAACAAGACTGGTATTTTAGGATATTTAGAGACAAATAGAATTAAAAGGGTCTTACACATTTTATAGTTCCTATCAAATGCTGTACCCCCTCCACTCCCATTTGTTACCAATGATGCTTCTTGCCTTCCTTATGCCTGACATGGGGCCTAGAGTTGGCATTGCTTGGCTGTTTTCAAGAAAGTGGTACAAATGCTTAGCAAGCATTGATTAACAGTCTTCTCTAAGGGATCAAACTTCCTTGAGAAAACCCCTAAAACATACATTTTAATAACCATGAGCTGAAGAGCAAAAAACAAAACCTTTGGCTTCCTCTTTTGCCTTCAGCTCTAAACAATCTAAATTGCTGCAAGATATAAGTCCAAAGTAGAACAGCCGCAAAATTCCTTTCTTTAAGTAATGCACTGAACTCTAACTAACATGTAGAATAGAGTAGAGCTGAGTGATGTAACTGAATGAGATTGGAGGGTTCCACTTACCACTCTCCCTGGCAAAGGCAGCCCTCAAGACCCTTCTCCAGAATTCCTAGTGTGCCATGAATCAGAACTGGAAAACCATTGTATTATATGATCCTTTTTAGTCTTAAGGTTTAGAGGCAATTAATTTATAGACACTTTGTCTGATTTATATTTGCCTTTATGTTCTTATTTTTAGCATGATTAATATTTTGAAAAATGATTTAGAAGTCAAAGTAGTTGACTTACTCAATGAACACAAAAATCAACCTATTGGGACATTTCATTTGATCATAGATTAAATTAAAAGCTTTTTAAGAGCAATAACTGAGCTGTAGGCAAAATCTTTATTTTGCCCTATTGCTTAATAAGAAGGAGCTTCAGTTGGTAAACTTCTCAACCTAGCAGCTCAGATAAATATTGAATTAAATAGTTTATAAAAGCTTTGGCTGTAAGTCAGGAAAGATTATTTTAATATTTTCTCTCTTTTTAATAAAAAAATTAGAAAAGTTCATGAGTAATTCTCCTATTCTTACATACCACAACAAATCATATGATGTGAAAAAGGGTGAAAATTGGAGAAAAATGTAGGTGGAATACATATTGAAGTAGAATATGCTGGCAATGGGATAGACATGTGGCATGATGACTTCTGACTACTGATTATGTCACATTTTTCACTGTTGTGTTTTGTGTGTATTTTGTGTAGGTTTGCATGTGAAATTACTGTATAATAAATACTATATGGGAAAGAACTTCATTCATTCATGGTGTATGACAGAAAACAATCTTTACCACTAATGATAAAATTATGTCAAGGTCTTCATAAAATAATTTAATAAGTAAAAGGCCTCAAAAATGAGTTTTTTCTTTTTTATTTTAAAGTGTTAGCTACTCCAAGGTTTCCATGGAGCTTTTAGGAAAAGTAATTCTAGTAATAGCTGACTTTGAGTTTTCATGGGAGTGGCAAGTAGCAATGAAGAATGTTATATAGGTTAACAATTCCCAGCGTGATTAAAAAAAGTGATAGGCCGGGCACGGTGGCTCACGCCTGTAATCCCAGCGCTTTGGGAGGCCGAGGCGGGCGGATCACGAGGTCAGGAGATGGAGACCATCCTGGCTAACACAGTGAAACCCCGTGTCTACTAAAAATACAAAAAAATAGCCGGGCGAGGTGGCGGGCGCCTGTAGTCCCAGCTACGCGGGAGGCCGAAGCAGGAGAATGGCGTGAACCCTGGGGGGCGGAGCCTGCAGTGAGCCGAGATCACGCCACTGCACTCCAGCCTGGGTGAAAGAGCGAGACTCCTTCTCAACAAACAAACAAACAAACAAAAAAAGTGATAGTAGTAGATACATAGCAAACTACAGACCATTCTGAATAATTAGTGGTGCAGGAAGAATGCCATCAGTTGTACAGATATTACAAAAGGAAAGAGAGTTTGCTGTTGAAACGTTTCTATTGATATGAACAACAAACTGTGTCTCTTGCATCCAGAGATATGCTAAGAAAAAGCATGAGCTGATGCATTACTATATTTCTTGAAGAAAATTTGTTTGCAGCAAGTCAAAATTTCTGTCCAATTTCCAATTTGTAAAATAAAATGTCTTGAATTATCTATGCACATCTCAAGTTTGTTGAGGTCTTTAAAACTTGAAAAGCACAAAAAAAGTTTGTTTTAATACACCAGGATGAAGAATGATCTCCATTTTTCCAAATGACACTTTTCTATTTATGAGAATCATAGTAAGAAAATATGCCTCATGACTTCAAGAGAAAGTGGACATTCCTCCTTGGACTTCAAGAATAGAAAGATACATGGGCAAACAAACAAACAAACAAACATAAAACCCTCTATTAAACAACAAAAAAACCCCAAAACAAACAAACAAAAAACTTTGTATTTTTTCTTTACTCATACTTCCTTGAATAAGAAGTATGTTTTCTAAAGATACTCATGAAAACTTTTCTTGCAAGCTACGAGCTTTTTGCTAATTGGGTTGCCATAAGAGTGGCAGTGTGAAAATCTAGCAATTTGACATTTGGTTGACTGACCAGTAAAATCATCTAAAATTAGCATTGGCATCTTGACTTTCCTTCTGGGCTGTCTATCCAGTAGTGCTCAGAGCTTGTCTATAAACTTTAAATAGTAGCTCTAAATAAGCACATTAATGAGGAAAAAGAGGATCAAGATCCAGGTAACAATGACGCTTGGCTCTAAGTAGGCTGGCGGTAAAATGAGACAGATGTTCCTGGGGTGGGAGAAGGGGCTGCTAATTATTATTCATAAGCAGATGGCATATGATCAGTTTGTAGAATACTTTTATAATATTGCATGTGACATTGTAAATCCAGATTCCTGAATACAAATAGGTGATAGGAAAATGGATAGATTTTTATGTGATGAAGCTTTTGAAAGAGAATATCTCAAAATTCAAGAGAAGTATAAATTTCCTCATATATTTGAATGGAGGCACAAGTTCCATTTTAGTGGATACATGAGGTTGATGACCTTAAATCTGAAATGGATGTAAAAAAAAGAAAAATATAGTTTTCCCCAGGTGTCCTTGCTTTTATCACATTGGTACTACAGGAAGTGCTACTGTAAATCCTCCAGGCTTTTTAAATGGAAACAAATCTACAGAGGTGGAAAGGCCAGACATTTAAGGACACTGTAACAACAATAACACCCTGGAAAGTAGCCAGTTTCCCACCTGGAATAGGGTTGCTGTGGCACTAGTCTGGGCATGTGCCAAGAATGGAGGCCTGCAGGAGACATCAAACAGCTGCGATCTGGTGAGCTGGAACAGAATGACCCAAGAGGGCAGAGGAGACAACATATGGACACAGCACAACAACGTCATTCAAGACAAAGTAAAACAGGAAAATGAGAACTTCTAATAGAAAAACAAGGCGTGCACCCCTGACGAGCCAGGTGGCTTCTGGGGCCTCCACTTCGTCCAGAATAAAGAGTCACGTTCTTCATAACCACATCTTGAAAACAAGCTGTTGACAAATTAGCACATAACAGACCCATAGCCAGGAGAAATTATTAAATGGAGTGACTTTATCCAGTGTACCTTCTGTTCACTGAAGTTTAGTTCTGGGGTCTTTGAGGAGATTCACGTCTATGAATGCACAAAGTAAACTAGTAGCAAGGTGTGTTTACCACTGAACTAGTGTAGGCAGCATGAATTAGAGCATCAGACTAGGAGTCACAAATAGGGGTTCGAATTTTATTTCTCCCATACTTTGCAGATAGGCTTTGGAAAACACATCATCTCCATTATCACCATCATTATCATCGTCGTTGTCATCATTATCACTATTATCACCATCATCATTACCTCCATGAGTTGACAGTCTCTGGGCTAACACTTGGAAATCACTCAAAGCCTGGAAATGACCACTGTCCTCCAATCCACTCCACTCCTGGTTCTTTTTACCAGGAACATTTTTATTTCTTTGATATTCTTTTGTAGTACCCACCCAGGACTCATTGTTATTCATGTGACCACCTTCTTACCTCCAAGAAGGTCACAATGAGATTAGGGGATTTAAATAGTGTGAGGGCAGTTCCTGGGAACAAATTGGATTCCTTGAGGGGTCTGAAAGCTAATCTGCTAACCTGGCCAGCTGTAGAGAGGGCCAGGGCCTCGGAGGGCCAGGGCTGGGGAGATGTGTGTGATGTGCGGCTGCTTGATTCACAATCAAGAGAAGCTGGATCAGTGGTTCATGACGATTTTGTAAGGAAACTAAGGTGTTGAAAGAGAAGGTAACTCAGATATAATAAGCTGAAGTCAAGGAAAGCATATATAAAGTAATAAATTTAGATATCAGAAAATTTATTCTGAAAAATCTGAAGAATCACTTTTATAATTTTATTAGTTTATATTTGCTACCTTCACAGTACAAATTTCCTCAGTGACACTCAAGTGTCATTTTGCTGTGTAGACTTTGCCTGGGGAGCCTGGACCAGTAATCATTTGCATAGCTTATATATGATTATGCAAAGAAATGGTGGCTTGGGATATCTCATATGTGTGTTTCAAATTAGCAACTGTCTTGAAAACATATGGTACTGTGTAATTTCCTGATGTTAGAACTGAAAAATACAGATGTGATAGCCTATAAAATTTGCTTGGGAATAATGAAGATAGATAATTGCAAAGTAAGATTCCTTAATTATCACACTTCAACCTAAATTGAAGATTGATTTCACCAGTGACTTTTTAATGGTTTTTACTAATCAGGTTAGATTAGCTGAGAAGTGGTACCAGACACTCCAGTTTATAATCTACAATGCTATCCAACAGGAAGGATCCAGTAGCCACATGTGGCTCTTGGGCACGTGATACATGGTTAGTGTGACTAAGGAGCTGAATTTTAAATTTTATTTAATTTTTAGTTCATTTAAATTTAAATAGCCACACTTAAATAGCCTATTGGATACTGTATTGGACTGTGCAGAACTGAAAGGATGCTCATCCTAAATTTATTTTTGAACTATGCTTTGGCTTCAAGTTGAGATAGCAATTCATTATTTTAGTACAGAAATAACTCCATGGATAATATGAATAACAATTCTTAAACAAAGAAGGAGCATTATTAAAACCCAGTTTTATCTAAGACTTGTGTTATGACAAAATAGTGAGTCTATTTATAACCTTCAAGTTGGTCTTGAAAAGTCCATCTGTTCCCTGGAAAATGCAAAGGAGTTGTTTGTGGTTAAAGAGTTGGTTAACAGAACTTTCACTATTTCATCTGCTTCTATCATGTGGAACACAGAACTTTTGGGGAAAAAAATGATCATTTATTTCAGAAAGGAGAATAATAGTATTCTTGAAAATGATAGATCTTTAGAAAATGTAGAAAATGATATTTACTGAGCTTTTACCATCTCCACAAGCACTAGAGTTTCACAACAACCCTAAGAGGTAAGGTTCTCTCCATTTGATGGGTGAGGAGACAAGGCCCAGAAAGAATAACTAATTCGTCAAAGATCACAGGGTTTTTAAGTGGCATAGCCCAGGGTTCTGAACTCAGGTAGTGTGGCTTTTGGGACCAAGCTCTTAACCACTAGGCTATAGTTTTTTCATTTCACTATGGCTGTTCTGTTGTATCTTCTATCCCTTCTGCCTCCTTCATCCTCGAGTGCTTCAGGTAGAGAATGATGTAGAGATGGCTAAATATCCCAGTTCTTGTACTGGCTATTCACCAGATAGAGGACCTTAAAGAAGCCCATTTCTACCTTCTCTTACTTTTTATATATGGCAATTAAGATGTACTTGGGGCTATTCTGTCTCCTTGAGATGGATCTGGCTGAGGTGCTATTTGGAGGTGGCAGGCAGAAGAGCTTCAGGAAGCACAGTGTTGGTGACTCAGTTGAGACAGCCTGGGCCATATTTGGTGTCCAATTTCCATAGTCCAGGAAGAGCACAGAACAAAGTATGGTTCTGCATAATGGTACCCTGCCGATATTGTCAGAATAGGCTTCTACTAAAGTACCCACAGATTTCATAACCCTAGCATGCTGAGACTGAAGATTTATTCAACACATGGAGATAAAAATTAGCAAGAAGCAAAATGGGGGTGGAGGGAGTGAATATTGACTTTAAATTGAGGAGAACAATGATCTTGTTATTTGACATAAGGAAAAAAGAAAAGCTATTTTCAGCTGACTGGGTTGCAGGTAGGTGTCCCTTTCCAGGTGCTTCTAGTTACCACCACTCTTCCTCAGCGATGTGATGGGATAGAACTTCTGGTTACCCATGAGACCTGAGATGAAGATGGGCCAATAGGCTTACTCTATTAAAAGGGAACTGGGGGCCAGGCGCAGTGGCTCACGCCTGTAATCTCAGCACGCTGGGAGGCCGAGGTAGATGGATCACCTGAGGTCAGGAGTGGGAGACCTGCCTGACCAACATGGTGAAACCCCATCTCTACTAAAAATACAAAAATTAGCTGGGTGTGGTGGTGGGCATCTACAATCCCACCTACTTGAGAGGCTGAGGCAGGATAATCGCTTGAACTTGGGATGGGTGGGTGCAGTGAGCCAAGATTGTGCCTTTGCACTCCAGCCTGAGTGACAGAGCAAGACTCTATCTCAAAAAAAAAAAAAAAAAAAAAAAAAAAAAGAATTTGGGAAGCAGAGATGCCACTCTATGGTGCTCTGAAAATGCGTGGCATCTTTAGTGTCAGACATTGAACAGTGAAATAATTATTTTAAATATTTTTTGATTTGGGATATAGGCTATTGGTATACTGCCCATGGTCACAGGAGGAAGCAGGGGAGTCTACAGGTAATTAAGTGCTTGGTGTAAACAGCTGAGATGGGGAAAAAAATCTGAGCAGGGACTAGCAGGTGCATAGAAAAGTAAACTAACCATTCCATACACCTTGCCCTAGCCAGATATCATCCACTTTTTCTCATTGAAATGCAAAGAAAGTCATGCTCATAACAGTTCACAGGTGGGTTAATTGAGTAAGTTAGAGGATGTATACCTCCTGAGTTATTTCTTTTAAACACTGGATTTCTAAAAATATTGAATTTAGTAAAAAATTAAAATCCCAATCAGTTACAATGTATGATTTAGAATAAGATAAGTTAGGCAATATTTTAATGAATCTTTTTGTGTTAAAGTCTGGGATTCTGGAGGTATTGCAAATTTGTTTCTATGTGCATGTATTCATAGCATCTGTGACATGTCTTTCCTCATTTTTTATCAGTAATACATCCAGACCAATCACTTTGGCATATGCAGGGACATCTTTATCATTTATTGCTCTATTTATGTTACTGTCTGTCCCACTAGATTGTGAACCTTATCAAGGCAAGGGCTTTGTCTTATTGATTGATGCTTTCCCAGGGCCAGGCACATTGTATATCACAAAATGGGCACCCACCCATGTTTGCAGAAATGATCGAAAGGATAGTGGAAGAGCTGAGCAGAATATCTCCAGTATTTCTGGTATTTGTAGAGCTTGTAGAAGGGGAGAACTGGGGACTATGCCAACAAAAGCAATATTATATGAAAATTGTTATTTGGCTCATCTGTGGAAGAACACATTTAGATAGGGACCATTAGAATATTTAAATAATTGAACCTAATATCCCCGTGGTGTTTCTCTGCTCCATTGATTTCATTACATGACTAGCTGTGTTTTTCATTATGTAGTACTCTTTATAATGTCAAATATCATAACATAAAAATGAGTGCACAATAGTTGTAATGACAATCTGTTGATTCTGTTGGATAGTCTACTGGATAGTAAATACTCTATTTGCCAAAATTATAGCCTTGTTTTTTCTACTCCAATCCTTATACCTTTTATTTCTTTTCTTGTTCTACTGGACAGTATAGAATCTCCAGTTCACCACTAAACATAAGTGGTGATGGTATGCATCGTTAGCTGGTTCTAAATTTTCAAGGAAATGCTTAGAATGTCATATGTTTAACATGATGTTCACTGAAGATTTTGTTGTGTTATAGGAGAGTTATTTCATTCCTAATTCACTATTTTTTTAAAAAATCATGCTTTGATATAGAATTCTATAGGATTCATTTTTTGCATCTGTTGTAATCATAATTGACTTTTTAATACATAAATGATTATTGTGATGATATTCATGAATTTATTTTATGTTAAACCTACTTTGCATTCCCAGCATAAGCAAGTTATTAATGCTCTATTTGATATTTTTTATACATTGCTAGATTCAGCTTGCTGATGGTTATGATGTTTTTTGGCTCATAAAAGTACATAAGTGTGTTTGGAAAATTGACGTGTAAAAAATGTTTTCTTTTTTTTTAATTGACTAACAATTATATTTTGATCAAGGAGCATAGTCGGTAGGATGCCTATTATTAATTTGCTGAGACTTGCTTTATGGACTGGCATTTGGTAAATTTTTGTAAATATTTGATGTGTACCTAGGGAAAAAAAAACTGTAGTCTCTAACTGTTGGATATAATGTTCTATATGTTCCTTAGAGCAAGCTTGTTAATTACAGTGTTCAAGTCTTGTTGGAATTTATCTTCCTCTTGCAGAGCTGTCAATTTTTTGATGATATAATTTGAGGTTTTGTTCTTAAATACGTAAAGATTTTGAATTATTTTATCTTCTTAGTGAATTTAATCTTTTGTAAAAAAGCTGTTATTTTTCTTAGATCTAGTAATGCTTTGTCTCAAAATCTATTTTATACAATATTTATAATGCAACACCAGTTTTCTTTTGGTTTGTATTTGCCTTGTACATATTTTTTATCCTTTCATATAAACTTTCTGTGTCTGCATGTATTTCACAGAGTCACTTATAAATGACTTATAACTGCAGTTTTAAAGAACTTGGTGAGATACTTTTGTTTTTTAACAGAAAAGTTTATCCCTTTTTATAATTATTGGTATACTTGGATTTATATCTATATCTTAATTATTTCTTACTTTTGAGAAATTTTGTGTTTTACCCTTTTTGTTAAACTTTCATTTGGATTGTTTTATTGCTTTGGATTTTTGTTTGTTTTGTTTGCATATTTTTCTCATTGGCTGTCCATTATTATAATTTAATATTTTGAAAATTACACTATTCATTTATCAATTCAAATTTTTGTACCTATTTATTTATTTTACTTTTACAGATAAAGTTGTATGTATGTATCATGTAAAACATATTTTTGAAGCATATATACATTGCAGAATAGTTAAATTTAGCTACTTAAAATTTGTGTTGCCTCACATAGTTATCATTTTTGCGGTGAGAACCTTCAACATTCACTCTCTTAGCATTTTATAAGAATACAATCTATTCCTCTTAATTATAGTCACCATGTTGTAAAATAGATCTTTTGATTGAACCTATTCCTCCTATCTAGCTACAATTTTGTATTCTTTGAACAATATCTCTTCTCCCCTCCCCCAACCACTCTGCCTCTGGTGACAACCATTCTACCCTCTACTTCTACAAAATAAACTTTTTTTTTTTTTTAAATCTCACATGTAAGTGAGATTAGGCAGTATTTGTCTTTCTATGCCTGGCTCATTTTACTTAATATAGTGCTCTCCTGCTTCATCCATGCTGTCACAAATGGCATAATTTCCTTCTTTTTTATGGCTGAATAGTATTTCATTGTGTATCTGTATCACACACATTTTCTTTATCCATTCATCTATTAATGGGCACTTAGGTTGATTATATATCTTGGCTATTGTGAATAATGCTGCAATAAACATAGGAGTGAAGGTATCTCTTTTACATACCGATTTCATTTCTTTTGGATTATATACATAGTGGAATTGCTGGATCATATGTTAGTTCTATTTTTAATTTTTCATGCAAATTCTATACTGTTTTTGAAATAACATACTAATTTACATATCCACAAACAATGTAAACATGTTCCCCTTTCTTCACATTCTCACCAACATTTGTTATCTTTCATCTTTTTGATAGTAGCCAATCTAACAGGTGTGAGGTGATTATCTCATTGTTTTAATTTGCATTTCCTTGATGATTAATGATGTTGAGCATTTTCTCATATACTTATTGGCCATTTTTATGTCTTGTTTTGAGAACTGTCTATTGAAATCTTTTGTCCATTTTTAATCCAGAATATTCTTGCTATTGAGTTGAGTTCCTTGTATATTTTAGATATTAATCTATCAGATATGTAGTTTGCAAATATTTTCTCCCATGTTTTATGTTGAATCTTCACTCTGTTGATTGTTTCATTTGGTGTGCAGATTCTTTTTAGTTTGATATAATCTCACTTGTTCATTTTTGCTACTGCTGCCTGTGCTCTGATGCTGTGTGTGTATATATTGTTATATCTTCTTGATGGATTGATTCTTTTATCATTATGTAATTCCTTCCTGTCTCTTGTGACAATTATTGACTTAAAGTCTATTTTTTTCTAATGTAAGTATAGCTATTTCTGCTTTCTTTTGATTTCCATTTGCATGGAATACCTTCTTCTGTATCTTTACTTTCAGTCTGTGTCTTTGCAGGTGAAGCGAGTCTTTTGTAGACAGCATATAACTGTTTTTTTTTCTTCCCGTTCAGCCACTCTATGTCTTTTGATTGCATAATTTAATTTATTTACATTCAAGGTAATTAATGATAGGTAAGAACTTACTACTGCCATTTTCTTAATTGTTTTCTAGTTGTTTTGTAGATCTGTGTTTCTTTCTTAGTCTTTTATTTTCTTCTGTGACTGAGTAATTTTCTTTAGTGATATGTTTTGATTCCTTGTTTTTTTTGTGCATTCACTATAGGTTTTTGCTTTTTGGTCACCATGAGTTTTACAAAAAACATCTTATAGTTATATTATTTTATGCCAATAACAACAATGTGGATCACAAAAACCCTCAAAACACTATACTTTTACTGCAACCCCATTTTAATTTTTTGACATCACAATTTACATCTTTTTGTATTGCGTATCCCTTACAATTATTTTAGTTATTATTGTTTATAATAATTTTGTCTTTTAGCCTTCATTATAAAGATAAAAGTGATTTACACACCGTCATTATAGTATTAGAATATCCCAAATTTGACTGTGTACTTACTTTTAACCCTGAGTTTTATATTTTCAAATATTTTCATGTTATTTATTAGCATCCTTTTCTTTCAGTTCGAAGAACTCCCTTTATCATTGCTTGTAAAACAGGTCTGGTGGTGATGAACTCCCTTAGGTTTTGTTTGGGAAGACATCTCTCCATTTCTGAAGAAAAGTTTGATTCTTGGTTGACAGTTGTTTTTTCTTTAGCACTTTAAACATATCATTCCATTGTCTCTGGCTTGTAAATTTTTTGCTGAAAAGTCTGCTTCTAGGCATATTGGAACCACCCTTATATGTTATTTGCTTCTTTTCTCTTGCTGCCTTCAGGATCCTCTCTTTGTCTTTGACTTTTGACAGTTAGTTATAATATGTCTTGGATTACAATATGTCTTATTTGAATTCATTATTACAGAAGACCTTTGCCCTTCTTGTACCTGAATATTTATATCTTTCTCCAGGTTTGGAAAGTTTTCTGCCATTATTTTCTTAAACTTTCTACTCCTTTTTCCTTCTCCTTCTTTAACTCCTATGACATTTACTCTTGTGATGTTGTCCCATAAATCTTGAGAAACAAAAGTTTCTTTGTTCCTTTCATCTTTTTCTCTCTTATGATTATTTTCAAATAACCCATCCCTAAGTTCACTCATTCTTTTTTCTGCTTGATAATTCTGCTGTTGATGCTGTTTTAATTTCATTCACTGTATTTTTTAAAATTTTTTTATTATTATACTTTAAGTTTTAGGGTACATGTGACGTGCAGGTTTGTTACATATGTATATATGTGCCATGTTGGTGTGCTGCACCCATTAACTCATCATTTAACATTAGGTATATCTCCTAATGCTATCCCTCCCTCCTCCCCCCACCCCACAACAGTCCCCGGTGTGTGATGTTCCCCTTCCTGTGTCCATGTGTTCTCATTGTTCAATTCCCGCCTATGAGTGAGAACATGCAGTGTTTGTTTTTTTGTCCTTGTGATAGTTTGCTGAGAATGATGGTTTCCAGCTTCAGGATTTCTGTTAGATTTTTCTGAGATTATAATAATCTCTCTGTTAATTTTCTTATTTTGGTCATTTATTGTCTTCTTCATTTTGTTGAATTGTTTCTCTGTATTTCCTTGATGTTTGATAAAGATAGTTATTTTGAATTTTTGTAAGACAGTTCATACATCTCCATTTCTTTAGGGTAAGGCACTGGCACTTTATTTTGTTCATTTGATGATGTCATGATTCTATGATTATTCTTGATCTTTGTGGCCATGCATTAATGTCTGCACTTTTGAAGAAATAGGTACATATTTCATTCTTCACAGACTGGCTTTGTTTGGGAATGCCTTTCAACAGTGAGCCTGTCCAGAGATTCTAAGCAGGCCATCTGGTGCTCCCTAAACCCAGGGCCACTGTGACTGGTATGGCATCAAGCCCATGGCTGCTGAGGCTGGTGCAGAGCTGGTGTGTGCCTAAAGCTTCTGGCTTCTGAGTCTGTTGCAATGTTGGCTTGTACTTGAAGCCCACTGCTGCTGAGACCTGTTATAACTTAGTGTTGTCTGGAGCTCAAGGTCACTGTGATTGACTGGCAATGATGTGAACTGGAGTTCAAATCCACCTCACAGGGGATACAGGTTTCTGTCTGCTACCAGGTCATGTCTGGAGGTTGAGTCCATGAATACCAGCCTGAAGTCAGAGGCCGTGGAGTTCTGCTCAATGCCTTGTTTTATGGTGGCAGACCCACTGTTGGGGTCCAAAGCAAATTCCTTCACTTCCCTTTCTTTCCTCCAATAAGATGGTATCTTTTTCCACATGGTGTTGTCTGGGTTTGGAGAAGAGGTGATGTGGGCAATGTGAAACTGTCTTCCTACCCTCTTCAATGCATCTTTTCATATTATTGTGCTACAATCAGGTACTGTAATCTCTCATCTGGTTTCCTTAGCTCTTGTGAAGATATTTTTTATGTATGAATAGTTGTTCAAATTGATGTTTCTGCAGAACAATTTCTGAAAAGTCCTATTCTGCCATCTTGCACCACCTTCTTTTTTATATATTTATTTTTAAATAATTCTAGATAGTTTTATATGCATTTGTAACTAAATGATGTGTAAAGGTGATCAATATCTTTACCTTCCACTTTACCCATCTTAACTGGGATGTTAAAATACTTTAACTCTTATCACAACTCTCCAACTAAATTGTATTCTATTTCTATCTAATGTTTTCCCTTAATCTGTGTTTTTCATACCATTCTTTAAACATTATAATTATTTTAAAAATAATGATTCATAGATTTACCAAAATTACTACCCATTATTCTCTTTTCACATCTCAGAACTTCTATGATAATTTGCTTTTTGAATGAAGCAGATGTTTAGATCTCTAATGAGAATTTGTAGCAAATATTCATTTAGATTTTTTTTTTTTTGCTGAAAATGAAATTTCATTATTATCCTTGAAAGACAGCTTTGTTAGTATAGTATTTTAGATTAACATTTTTTAAGGAAGATTAAAAAGTCTTTTACTTTTTCTGCTTTCTATTGCAGTTATCAGTTTAAAATAATTCTTCTTATCACAGACTTCTTTAAATATCACACTTGCCTTTGGTGCTCTAAAATTCACCAAAAACGTCTGGTGACTAATTGTACAGATATAGATAATATACATATTTTTTCTGTAAGACAATCAGTAGGTTTCTGTGATCTGAGGTTTTTCTGTCTTTCCATAGTTCAAAAAATTATTTGTTTCTATCCCTTTGATTATTGCCTTAGTTTAATTACTTTGTACCATATCTTTTTTTTTCTCTGATCGAACGTGTGGTTAGACCTTTTCACTCCTTCTAACTGCTTTCATATTTTCCATATATTTGCATTTAGGGTTAATTTCAGGATACTATATTTGCATCTATCTTCTAGTTCATTAAATTTTTCTTCAGCTGTACCTAGTTTTCTCTTTAATGTGTTAACCTGTTAATCTGTTAACCTGTAATCTGTTAATCTGTTTACATTTCAATATTTTACTTTTCATTTCTCAAAAAATATATATTTCACATTTCACTTATTTCAAATTTTATTATTTAATTTATATGGTCTCTTGTTCCTTGCTCATAATTTCAATAAATATTGATTGAAACATAAAAAGTGCTAATTTTATATTCTCCTTCTAATTAATTTCAATATTTATAATTATTGCTGGTATCTTGTTTTGGCTGACTCTCATTAATTTCACCCTATATGCTTACATATTTCATGATTTTCTATCATGAACTCATGTTTCTTGGAACTTCAGCTGTGATAATTCTTTGAGGCCTGAATATGACTGCATTTTCTGGAGAGGAATTCTGTTGGCTTCTGTCAGTCACCTGATAGTATCTCCAATTTGATATCACTTAAAAATCTTTGTTGACCATATATGTAGAAGGAATCCAGGTTGAAAATATAAATTATAAAAGCAAAATTGTGTTTACTAGTCAGGGAACCTTAGAGAATTGAGCTTACTTGCTGATCCTTCTGTTTGGTTGATTTAATTCTTATTCACCCTCCAGGATTTTTATCAATTTTATAAAGAGATCTATGAAATCTTTCATTTTGGGTAGTCCTTGATTTTATTACTTATTTCCTATGTTCTGCACTTCCATGAAAACAGGAACTGGAAATTATCATGATTAAGCAGATGCTTCCTAGGGAAAAGTTGTCTTTAGGCCTTTATTATCTTCCAAGTGTCTTCCTTTTCTCTTGTTTTCAGCTTCTGTGCATTCTTTGACTTGCTGTCTCAGGAAATCATTTAAAAAGATGATTTCAATACATTATCAAATGTTTTATTTACTTATTTTTGCAGAGTATATGGGCTGTTTACCGCTGGGCTCTTTTCTTCTAGCGCTCTTTGGAAGAGGCGTTCCTCTGTGACCAATTGTCGTAGGTACCACTCTGATGTGCTATGAGATGATAGAGACAAAACAGTAACTTATTTACTGATATTCTTGAAAATAATTTGGTAGTGTTATAGATTTTTATGTAATTAGACAAAAGTACACTCAAAGAGGACATTATCAGATTGCAAGAGTGAGATGTAGACATTGAAAATGAAAGGATAGCCCCAGTGCAAGTTGCTCAATCTAGTTTGTGGGATTGCACATTTGGCTGATTTTAGTTTTATTTTCATGAAAATTATGAGTTAAAATATTCTTTAAATGTACAGTTAGTAGTGGCTTATTAGAACAAAGATTTAATACATGGTTTTGAGCTGTGACTATGCTTATGTAATATTGACCATACAAAGTCCCTGGAAAATCTTTCCTTTTCATATTACACTACAGCCAAGAAAATTTGAGATTTCACCCTACACATTTCCAAACTCAAAGCTATAATGTGGTTTTGATACTATGGTTGTTGCTGTGGAGATTTCTGGGTTGTTTACAAAATATAAAACAGAGAATACTGCATAGGGGAGGGAAGTAAGCAGCAAGTATTTATAAACTGCAAATATAAAAGATTCTCTTTCAATAGTTAGGCTGTCACTATTACCTTGTTACCATGGGTCAAATGTTAATGTTTGTATCTACCAAGAATAATATCTCTTTTCCTTGTTTACTCTCCTGAGCTTAATCATTTTCAGACAAAGAATCTACAATAGATCTTCTCCAGCAGCTCTGGAGGTCAGACCCAGCTGTGGAGAGAGTCATTCCTAGAAAACTGGAAGGCACTTTGGGAGGTATGCTAGCTTTTTCATAATATCAGAGCAATGATTAGGGCGTTTTCTACACTGAAAACATTATTTTTTTCTGTTGTCGTAGTCGTAGAAATATTCATTAATATTCAAATTTACATGTGGCATTATTTGAGATTATCACATAGTCATCATTGTTATTGTATTATTAATATGTATTGCCCTGAAAGTTGCTTTGAAAATGATAGGATAAAATCATAAGTAAATATGGATGATTACTGTGGAAATACCATTTTTATTTTATAATAATGTTAAATAATGAAACTTTTCCTCTAACTGGGAATATTAACTCCATTATTTCCATGGCACAACTTCAAGACTACTACTTTCTGTGGATGAATGGGAAATTCAAGACATGAGAAAATGGATGGGCAGTATGGAAATAACCACTGGTAAGATGCGGGAAAATCTGGGTTCTCTTTCTGGCTCTGCAGTATGGTAATGATGTGATCTTGAATAAATCACTTAATCCCTCCAGGTTTAGGTTTCTCATGCATAACAATGGGGCCGATACTGGTCATGTGGCAACTAAGAACATGAATTTGGGGAAGTTAGATATCAATTTGAGTACTGAATCTGCTGTCAATGAACTATGTAAATGTAAGCAAGTTTTTTAACTTTTTTAAGGCTCAGTGTTCTCACCTATAAAATGGAAATAGTAGAGTTTTCTGCATTATTATTTGAAATCGTAAATTACTTGTTTCTTTTTTCTTGGGCAAATTCTTTTTTCACCTCATTAGTCTTTCTGTTAGATATTAGGTTTCCAGTGTGTCAGAGTAGGATTGTTACAGCAAAAATGAAGAGAGAAAATCGTCAATGAAGGCAGGGGTCCTTGAGTCAGAGGTGTTTGAACCAGAGCAACTCCATCTTGACTAGGGACTGGGTAAAATGAGACTGGGAATTGCTGGGCTGCATTTCCCAGAAGTTAGATATTCCTAGCCTCTAGATATTTACAGTTAAGGGAACAGATTGATAACATTTACTAAACAGACCCAGACCCAGGAATGTCCTGATATCCCAATATCTTGAGGACAAAAGCATTCCTAATTTTGCTTTAAAGATAAAAATATAGCCGGGCATGGTGGCTCATGCCTCTAATCCCTGCACTTTGGGAAGCAGAGGCGGGAGGACACAAGGTCAAGAGATGGAGACCATCCTGGCCAACATGGTGAAACCCCATCTCTACTGAAAATACAAAAATTAGACGGGCGTGGTGGTGCACGCCTGTAGTCTCAGCTACTCGAGAGGCTGAGGCAGGAGAATTGCTTGAACCTGGGAGGCAGAGGTTGCAGTGAGCTGAGATCGTGCCACTGCATTCCAGCCTAGCGACAGAGTGATGCTCTGTCTAAAAAAAAAAAAGAAAGATAAAAATATTGATTCTTGCAAAATACAGTAATTAGAAAAATTAATCCGTTATGACAAACCCTCGTAACAGAATACATCTCTCCATGATATAAACAAGCATTGTACCTAAGGTGGGCATGTCCCTCCCTTTTTGGGAACTCCCTGCTCTGTCTATGGAGTAGCCATTCTTTATTCCTTCACTTTCTTAGTAAACTTGCTTTCACTTTGCTGTACGGACTTGTTACATGTAGTCATGTGCAGGGCAGAAGAGGGCTTTCCCCATCACCCATTAGAAATGTCAGGTGATGGTTTGGCAATTATTGCTTTGCCTCTCTAAAAATGATAATTTGGCAGTGCCAGGGAGAGTTCATTTCCAGATGGCCCACACCTGTTAACATCACAATATTAATTGAATGCAGGCCCCAGGGAGAAGCAACTTCCTGGGAATGTGTGTAAAGAGACAAAGATGGAGAAGAATGATCTTCCAGAGGCACGCTCCACTGGAAAAGGGAAGAAAGCCTCAGATGGGCATGCATATAACTCCCTAAACACACTGCATGTGCTCAATTCCCAAGGGTAAGGAGGGCACCGCGCATACAGAAAGCCCACCTTAAAAGAAGAATCATAGGAAAGGGACAAGCCTATAATGTCCCAGGGTCAGGGTTAAAGGATCTTCTTTTCTCTTTTTGATCTTCAGGCGCCCAGTTGGATCTCTTCCAAGAGTTCTTTACTTTCTTTCCTGTTCTAAAGACTTCTTAATAAACTTCCATTCCTGCTCTGGAGCTTGCCTCAGTCTCTTTCTCTGCTTTATGCCCCTCAGTTGAATTCTTTCTTCTAAGGATGCAATGGCTGAAGTTGCTGTGGAAGAAAATTTTCTAAGCCAATATTCTCGACTCTTGTCCCATAATAGTTACCCATTTATTGGCCAGAGGAAAGCAGAGGAAAGCAGAGAGATGGGCACTTAAGCAATATAGTAGTCAGTGTCCTTAAGCGGAGACTCTGGCTCCCACCTTGAGAGGAGGTGGAAAGAATGAGAGAACTGGAAGATAAGTTTATTAAGCAACGAATATACTGGAGTCTTATGTCACTTTCTGAGTGACAGCTCGCAAAAGCAGGTTCCTTTGCTCGTTAAAACAACTCAGTAAGTGATAAAATATTGTGTACACATATTATACTTGGGGTTTTAACCAAGAGGAAAGCCATAATTTTTACTCACATTTTGTCTTTATTCCTTGAGTTTTCCTCAGATTCATCTGACAAGCTGATACCTGAAGTCATTCCACTGTAAAGGAAAATCTAAAGATTTCAGGACCCCCAAACTCTTTATGCAAAAAGGAAGCTGGGAGGCTGAGTCAGACAACACCTTCTTCCAGATGAATAGCTGTTGCTGGCATTATGTATTAGCGGGATAGCGGGATCCCCACGGAAAGTTAAAAGGCCTCCGGCATCTATGAATGATTGCCTCCACAGCTCATTCATAAGTAAATTATTTGTTGACCGCCCATAAACAAGGACATGCCACTTTTAGCTTTAGGTTTACAAATCTAAGTCTAGTCCCTAAAACTAAAGTCTAAAACTAAAGTTCATCCCACACTGATAATGTCAATTATAAGCTTATCTTCCCAGCTGTAAAACAAAAATAAGAGGAGATCAGTTCCTCCACCTACCCAAAGATGTCTTTGTAAGTGACTCTTCCTCTGCTCCCCTTTTCTCTTCAAACATTCACCTTATCTTATGTAAAATGTAGATTTACTGGGCAGAAAATTAAAGTCTCACAAGTATGAAACCATTTGCCTGACTGCCTACCTGTCCCTCTTCTTACATGCCTTCCCCACCTTTAGGGAATATAGAAATACTAAACCTCCTAAAAACCTCTTTGAGAAAAAGCCCCAGGCTCTTCTGTGGTTCACGTTTTTGTTTTTGTTTTTGTTTTCTGGGACATGCCCTAAATCTGGCTAAATAAACCTTGATTGACTGAGACTTTTGCCTCAGTCACTCATTTTGATTTTCACTGTGAAAGGAAAATATCTTGGGCCCCCAAAATCACTAAGGAAAACTCAAGCTGGAAACTGCTCAGGGCAAACCTGCCTCTCATTCTGTTCAGTCACTTCTCTGCTCATTGAGATAGATACATATCTGATTTGCCTCCTTTGGAGAGGCTGATCAGAAACTCAAAAGAATGTAACCCTTTGTGTCTCACCTATCTGTGACCTGGGAGCTTCCTCCCCGCCTTGAGTCTTCCTGCCTTTGCTTCAAGTTGTCCTGCCTTTCCAGACCAAACCAATGTACTTCTTACATATATTGATTGATGTCTCATATCTCCCTAATTGTATAAAACCAAGCTGTGCCCTGACCACCTTGGGCACATGTTGTCAGAACTTCCTGAGGCTGTGTCACGGGCGCATCCTCAACTTTGGCAAAATAAACTTTCTAAATTAACTGAGACCTGTCTCTGATTTTTCTGGGTTTAAATCACCACAGCATGGAATTGTCTGATACAAGTCCCTTTATATCTTCAATGTTGAGAATTCAGTCTCTGAAAAGAATCTGTGCAGGGTGAAGCAATGCAAAGATCAGGACCTGGCCAGGGTTGGGGCAATGAGAGGGAAACAGCTGGTAGCATTTTCCATGGCAGAGCAGCCAATATGCAGAGGCAAAACTAGCGAACACTGGGGCCGAACACTGAGCTCTATCCAAACATCATTTGTTTGGCTTTATGCCAGTTTCCTGAAAATTTTTGATTTAAATACTACCAATAAGCTGTTGATGAAGGGCATTAACAACAACAACGTTTTCTTCCCTCTATCCTGGCCTCCCTAAAGAATTGACTTCACAAGGCAGCCAGGGATTCTTTTAAAAAACATAAAACATCATGTCCTTGCTTTTATCACATCCCTCCGATGGCTTCCCATCTTTTAGAGTAAAAACCGAAGGCCTTAGATCTCCTGCAAGCTCTCTGTGGTTTGGAGCCTGCTCTCTGATCTCATTTCCTACCCTTTTGTTCTGTCTCACTCTAGCTCACCAGTTCTTATGTTCCTGCCTCAGGGCCTTTGCACTTTTCCTCCCATTAATGAAATGTGCTTTCTCTATGTGGCCATATAACTCTCTCCATCATTTTATCCAGGTCTCTGCTCAAATGTCACCATTTTGGAGAGGCCCCTCCAACCATCTTCTCTGAACAACACTCCTCCCCTACTCTAATGCTTTCTTCAAAACATGTTTAACTAACATACTGTTGCCCAGTGTAAAGCCTGTATGACCTAGCTGAATTTCTACCTTGTTCTCATGCTGCTTATCTTTAAAATACAGGACGCCTTCGGTAAGAAGCTCCCCCTTGTAACCAGACAACCTGAGGATGGTTAGAAGTGAGACAGCCGACTGAAGGACCCCCCCAAATACCTGATGCTTTATTTTAATTTCATTTCCATGCTAAATGACACTCTTACCAGCATCATGACAGTTGGCAATCACCATGACAATAACCAGAAGAAGCTGTAAAAGGACAAAAAGGAAGGAGGCATGCTGGTTCTGAGAGGTCCACCAGCCATTTCCAGAAAAGACATAGGTATTCTTCCCCTGATTTTTACTGTCCACCCTCTTTATTAGAGAAATCCTATATTTTAACCCCCTTACCCCTCACTAGTTGAGAAGTTGATTTGTGAGCCATGCTCTTGCTTCTCCGTTCCTTGGCCTTTTGGTTTTGTGTATTGGCTCTGTGACACCGAAGAGAGAAAGATCACATCTTTTGGGGCTACTGAGTTTATCAGAAACTGTACCACAATGTAGATTCCATTCGAGAGGAGAGTCTGTTTTGTTCTCTGCATCTCCAGTTCCTGACTTACAGAAGGGGCTCAACATAAATATCAGTTGAATGAATGGATGGAGTGTCTATTATGTAACAACAAATTTTCTAGACATCATATATATTTATATATATGGACATTTTATACATATATATATATATATATAAAATGTCTAATCTTTACAACTACTCAGAAAAATGTGATTATTCTAATTTTATAGCTAATGAAACCGAGGTTTAGATACCAAACACCTGCCCAGGTCTGACAGCTACTAAGTGGTAGCACCAAAATTCACATTCATATTTATCTGATCTGAAATCTATAACTGCTATACTTTACTATTAAAAAAAAGCCACTCCTGTTTTTAATTATCTTAAATTCTTTGAAAATATATGAATTTTTTTGGTGATAACTTTTCTATTAGGTCATAGAATTGTTGAAGTTAGAGACTTTGTCTTTCTTATTCACTCTGTAAATAATTGTGGAGTCCCCATTTTTCTATCATTGATGTAGAGCAATGAAGAAATCAGTCATGGTTTCTGCTTAAATGGAATCTATACCCAAGGATTCTTTAAATTTACATCCTATTTCCAGCAGCTTCCATATTGCTGGCTCATAGAACATACATACAAGATGTATGCTGAATGAATGGTAAATAAATGCATGAGCTTTTAGGGTTCTGTTCTATGCTAGTCAGGAGATCTGCTCTTCGATTCTAATAAAAAGATAAATGAACTTTGTTTGCTTGAAGGTTAATCTAGAAAATTGCATGAAAAGTTTGAGAAGAAGTTAACAAGTTCTATTTTCTATTCCTCTTCTTCCTTCTAAATTGAGCATCTCCTCCTCGTTGGCATAGTCTATGAATAGATATTCTATTTGGCTTGTTATGAATGACCAATCCTTACACCACAGGAGACTTATGACTATAAATAAAGATTAACTTCAAAATTACATCAGCAATTCAAGCATCTTATGGTGTGCTAAAAAATAGATTAAAGTAATTATCATCAATGTGCCATTTTAAGCTGTAAGAAAAATGGTCACACTTCATTTTGATAAATAATGCTGATATGAGAGAATGTACATGTTTTAATTTTATCCTTAGGAGTTGCAAACCCACATCCATTTAAAAGCAGTCTGGGGTGATATAGTAGGCTTGTTGTTTGCCAGGGGAGAAAACCATTATCATCTCTTTGAATAAATGTGCTGATGGCCACTGCTCAGTAATCCTTCTTCTTAAGTAGCAGATCCATGGCTTCGACGCAGGGTTATAATTGATTATCAGTATTTAACAGTCTTATTAGTTAGAAAGCTGTATATAAAATAGATTCCATATATAGGTTCAATATAAATGGGACACAATGCCAACCTACAATAGTTATCATACCATGAAATGACCCAAGCAAATTTCCTAAAATCCCTAATGCATCCTTGATCAAGATTAAAATAGCTTCTATTTCAAATTGTGCATCACTTTTAATATTGTGTCTTTGCCTGAAAATAACTTTGAGGCATTATTTAGTCTTCTCTTTTATTTCTTTTTTTTTTTTTTCTTTTTTTTGGGACGGAGTTTCCCTCTTGTTGCCAAGGCTGGAGTGCAATAGTGTGATTTTGGCTCACCACAACCTCCAGCTCCTGGGTTCAAGCGATTCTCCTGTCTCAGCCTCCCAAGTAGCTGGGATTACAGGCATACGCCACCTGGCTAATTTTGTATTTTTGGTAGAGATGAGATTTCTTCGTGTTGGTCAGGCTGGTCTCAAACTCCCGACCTCAGGTGATCCACCCACCTCCTCCCAAAGTGCTGGGATTACAAGCAGGAGCCACTGCACCTGGCTGCCTTCTCTCTTATTTCTAAAGAGAACTGTGTTCACCACTTTGGTACTGGGAAATTAATTTTGTTTTAAAGCCACCAAGAAAAAGAGATTTCAGATTTAACCTTCTGGACCTGTGAATTACTGGACTGAGTAAAGCAAGGCAATCTAATCTTGTACTTAGTCCTAGAGAGTTTGGCAGGATGGGGATCTAGCCGACCTTTCCCCTTGGCAGGCTCTCCTGCCTCCAGAAGTGGGAGATGGCACTGCCACCACCAAGGCCATTTCCTCTTCTTTGCATCTTCTCTAGGTGTAATGCTGCTCTTGGTGTATGGAATGTGCTTAATAGTTCTTCTTAAAAAAATAAAATTCACTTCGTAGTTTTTCTTCTTGGAACCATGGTTTTCATTAAATAATGTTATAGGTTACACTCCCTGAGAAATAGTCTCTGAGGCTCTGGAACTGGCATGCAGAAAGTGTAGTGAAAAGTTTGTTAATTGGGGTTAATCCCTATGAGGGATTAGGAAAGCCTGATTGGGGAGAAGGAGAAAGTAACTGTGGTGCAGTTGCAAAAGATACCTTAAGTGACTCTGTAGACTGCTTTGGAGCTGAGATGGAACTGCTAGGCTGTCTTCACTGAAGCAAAGGGGGATCAGCCTTTGTACCTATTCAGGTATCAATTATTAGATGCTAACTGGTCCTGGGAAGGGAGCAAACATTGAGAAAGGAAGCTTCCTTCAATTTTTGAATTTTCAGTTCAATTTCTGGACAGGTCACAACTCTGAGTCATCAGCTGCCAACATTTGTGGGAGCTATGGGAACACATGTGTAGGTCCTAAAGGGAGCTGAGGTGGCCCACTACTGCATCCACTGCAAATAAACACTTTAACCATAGCATCCACTGTAAATAAATATTTGTTGAATGAATTTATTGTTACAACTTTTAAAGGTAGGTGCCTCCAACATGATGAAGTGGGGGAAGAAATAGTTACATGCTAAAAAACATTGTGGCTGGAAAGGTGGGATGGGATGAAGAAGCAGCTTATGGTGACACAGAGGGGAGGTTTAAATTTTGTGATATCTATACAGTCAACAGCAGAGGAAGAAGCAAGAATTGTAGTGACAAGGGGGAGATAGAAGAGAGTTGGGAAGTCTTCCTAATTCTCCAGACTGACCATGCCTTGTGTATTTATGAGAGGCAATGATCTGTGTTTGTCTTTACATCCCCACTTTGCACCATCACCCACTCTCTGCATACATGGAAGACACATCTTAGCATCTGCACTGTTACTCCTTTAACTTTTTTGCCTACAATGTCCCCATCTTTACAACCTTTCAAACATTTATTTATCATTAAATAAAGATTTAGATCAAGGATCTGCCCATCCTTAAGCTTTCTCTGATTACACTTCTCCTGGTGCTTGCGAATCTATAGCTTCCTCCTTTATGTGGTCTCCCTAATGCATATTCTCCAATCATTTCTTAGCTTAGCATTCAGCTCTCTTGCTTAGACTAGAAACACTTTGAGAGAAAGATATCCTATATCTTGTTGGATAACTATGAACTGATATTATGACTGGCAAGCGGTAGTCACCGTCTTTTGGCTGAGTTAATGAATTACATAGGATTTGAGTGGGATTCCAGTGGTTAAAGAGGACTCAGCGGATACTGTAATTTAGCAGGACATAACACTCAAGGGCAAGAAAAAAGAATATGTCAGGTAATTTTAGAAAGTTGTTAGCAAGACTTTTCTAGCTGGGGCAGAGGAGTCAAGTGGGCAGAGGGTAAGGTGGATGAGTGTCAGATTGGAGAGGACCTTAAACACTTGGATAAGAAGTTCACACTTAGGCATTTTAGTTAATGGTTTCCCAATATGGGCATGTTTCCAAAGTCTCATTTAAAGACTAAACAAGTGACTCATATGGTGTACAGAAGAGCTGAATGATCTGTCAGACAGACCAGTTAGGCAGTTATTGTAATTACCTCCCATAAGGCGGAAGGAAACTCATATTCAATGAGCGATGTAACAGACAGGTAGTGTGGGGGACGCTGATTATCCAGTTAGGTCAAACCCAGAACAGATCAGAAATGGAGCATGGCAGGATACAGCAGACAAGGCAGAAGGTAGCCAATAGTAACAGGACAAAGGCTGCGTCATCTCCTGAAAAGATGCTGACAGATGATCTCACACTTCATCATCTGGGAGGCTGGCTTTCAAGTGGGTGGAACAAGAATTCAGAGAACTTGGCAGCAGGTAATAGGTAGAGTCCAGCAAGCCAGCTGGCAGTAGAACAATCTGGCAGAAGTAATGAGAAGCCGACCATATATCAGGATTTAGGAGATAGAATCCAGTTCTTGGGAATACTAGACAGAACAAGATAGACTCTAGGAGTCTAGCACCAGGTGAAGCACCAAGGCAGAAAGTCAGTTACTGAGATCAGGGCATAAGATACGAGGTGATCACAGTTAACAGGTAGCTTTAGATGTGTAAGCTTTGTTCTTAGCCATTGCCAAAGAAGGAGTTACACTCAGTGACCTCTCACAACAGGGTCTTCTTTTAAGGATATGCAAAGAGTAAAGAAGAGAGGGGTGGACATGCAGCCCCCAAGAGCATTTGGGGTCCAGCCATAGCTTTACTAGTCTGACAGCAACTCTGGACACCCAACAAGGATTCTAAAGGTTGTTGCCTCAAGAATGGCATCGACCAGAAGAACTAGGCTATTACTGAAGATTACCACTGTACACTTCCACGCCTTGTTTCTGCTTGTGGTTTCTGCTTACTGCTTTCTGTCTGTGTGACTTCCTGCTTCTGGCTGTTTATTAGCTCCCTTTGAATGTTTTATGTGCAAATTTCCCAAGAGGGGTTCCAGTTGGCAGAATTAGTCAGTATTATAGCAATTTGGCAGGGCTGCCTCATAAATGCACTTAATGGGCTACTCACAAGGCTATAACCTGCAAC
Organism: Symphalangus syndactylus; assembly: GCF_028878055.3. NCBI lineage: Eukaryota > Metazoa > Chordata > Mammalia > Primates > Hylobatidae > Symphalangus > Symphalangus syndactylus. The sequence goes on along the minus strand of NC_072423.2, from coordinate 67,902,068 downwards.
TCTTAGGTCAGAGGCCATCACTGGCCAGGGCAGTTGTTCTGGTGCTTGGATTACTTGATCCGCTTCCTTTTGCCAAAAGGAGTAAAAGCTGGCAGGCCTGAAGAGACAGAATGGACTCTTCCACTCCACCAAAGTCAAGACAGTAGCAACAGGAAGACCAATGCAATGTTGACTTAGGGTTTCAAAAATCCAAACCACTAGGCAGGTAGTTTCAAAGTGATGTATGAGAGAGGAACATTATGAAGACTTGGCAGGGATTGGCTGTTAAGTAATTTGAGTTTTCTCATGTCTTCCCTTCTTCCAGAAAAATCTCTTAACAAAGCCATTTAAAAAGGTTTCACACACTGTTGAAATGAGAACTAAAAGGAAAGTTCTTAGGATTGAGGGCTATATGCCATCTTTTGTTTTCAGTATTATATGAAGACTACAATCAGCAAAAGTTCATAACAAAATAAAGGTTCCAGGAAAGGTAGAGATGATGTCAAATTTGGTAAAATAAACAAACAACAACAACAACAACAAACAAAAACAGAAAACATTCTCAATCAATTAATAATATTCCAAACAAAATTTAATACCAAGCCAAAAATTAATATAAGCTTCACCCATATAAAAAAAAACCAAGAGGTTTGCGAACATCCCATTTTAGAGTGAACCAAGACAGAAGAGACCCATATCTACTTTTAGTACCTTGTAAATCCAGTAGGCTAAGAAGGGGTCTACACTGATATTTAAACACATAGAATTTGTTAAATCTAAAAAGGGCCAAACGTTTTAGGCAAGAACTTGAAGAAAAAATGTCAAGGTTTCTTCTTTTTTTCATTGTTCCTAAACAACAATACATTTTACTTTTCTTAATCACTTTGTAATTTATAAAACTCTTTACATTATTTAACTAATATGATTTTTACAAAACCTTTGCATACAAGGAAACTGAGGTCCAGTAAAGTGACTTGCCCAAGGTCAAATGGCTAGTAAGTGGCCAAAACAGAATTTAAACTCAGGACTTCTTTGATTCGCTGCTTTTTCCTTCATAAATCCTTTTTGTTCTCAGGAAGAGCTAGATAAAAGGAGAAACAAAGGATAAAGCATTAGAAGTACATTAAGTTGTTTCTACTTTATTAATATGTATCATATTTAATGGTATTCAGGAATTCTCCATAAAGTGGAACTATATTTTATTTAACTCTGTATGCTGCGCAGCAACTACCTGGCTTCTCGGAATTCTTTCTCGAGTACCAAGCATTCTAGCAATGCCATCCTAATTCCAGCCTCAGATTACACTCATGTAGCAATAATCATACTTCTTGAAAATATGGTTTGTAATTTACAGGTGTTTGTACATATACCATTTAAACACAAGCAAGTCTCTTTTTAATCTACACTCTTCTCCTAAATGGCAGCTCTATTCATGCAAGTTTAAACAAAGAAATAGGACAATACTATGTACACATTCTAAAATATATTTTAAAACTTTTCATGATTACATAAATATATTCTTTTCAGATTCAACCTCAATACTTTCTCTTTGAAATTTTCACATAAAACATACACACTCAGAATATATTGAGCTTTCAAAAGTACAAGCTAGAATCACTTTAAATGTTAGAAGGACTCAACATTTTTAATATGTAGTTTTTGAGTGACTCTCTGTCAGGCACTGTGCTAGACACTGAGGGTGTACAGTCATGAACAAGACGGAAGGGGCTGCTCTGTCCTTGCGGAGCTTACATTCTGCTGGGGAAGTTGGAAATAAAATGATTAAGCAAATAAAGAAAGAAAATAAGCTCAGTGCTATGAATAAAATAAGCAGATTTCTATAGTAGAAAATGAGGAGTGACACGTGGGTTAGAGAACTTTTCTTTAAGTAAGTGCCAGTTGAACTGACATCTGGGGAAAGAAATGTCAAAGGTTCAAGGGAAAGAGATGTCCAGGCGGAGAGAACAACTAGTACAAGACTGAGTTGATGAAGGGCTTGGCGTCGGGGAACCAAGAGAAACTAGCACGTCACGCACTCAGTGTGAGCGATAGGAAAGAGGGCTGAGAGGCCTTCAGAGTCCTGTGAGCTGGGATGACATTGGAATTGGAATTTATGGAATATCAAGAATCGTGGTGTTCACTGTATCCTGAGGGGAGCTTCCAAAGGCCCTGGGAATCCAGGAAATGGACACGGTGGGCTGGATAAAGCACTCCACAAGTCCAGTGGAGCCTTCTGAGCCTTCAGACTCTTTGGCAAGCTTGCCTTGCCATAACCAGGTGTCCAAGCCACAGCCACAACAGCAGCCCTCTGTGGGCCGACATCCAGCATCCCCTGCTACTCCTGCTGGGCAGGGAGATCAAGGGAGGAACTTTTTCATTTTGTTTCCAGCAAGGGGACTCAGGACAGAAGTCTAGCTCAGGGGCAAACCAAACTATATAAAAACTTAAAAAACTACTACCTTAGAGAATTTCTCCTCCAGAAAGAAAGAATGTGTATGTTTATAAGAGCTGTGTGTGGTGGCAGAGAATCACTACCCACCCCACCAAGTAGCAATAAACATTACTCTGGTGTCTGTTAAAAGCATTTTTCCTGTGTTAATATGTGAATTGCCACGCATTTCCATGGAGATCTTTAATGAGATTTTTCTGACATGTGAAAGGTGATTTGAGAATGATGGCAGCAGTCAGGGCATGCTAACCCTGAAGAAAAACTTTTTTTTTTCGGGTGCCCATCATCATCCAGATCTGGAATTGCTCCCAAAGTATAAACCAGTGCAAAGACTCCCTTGTGTATGAGTTTATTCTGAACAGCTAGAGATATGTAACTATGGAAACCAAAGTGCAAAAATAATTAGTGGGCTTAAAAAATAAGTTAGTTATTAATCATATTGTCTTCAGGTAATTTACACACACAGTCTAACTGACCATAACAGTGAATAGCTCTTTATGGTCTCTGATGAAAAGTAAACATAATGACCATGAATTTTTGTTAAAGGCCAGGTAGATTCAGGTGTATTTAATTACATGTCCAGCTCTTAATAAGCTCCACCAACAGAGAAATGAAATTATATGGATAAATAAAATAAAACTATATTTTCACAAATAGCTACATTCCCTTACCTTTTGTTAGCACTTCCCATCCTCAAGACAAGGGACACGAGCAAAAACCCCAAACCTTTTGCCTTTTTCATAAACCAATTCTAGACTGACTGATTTGAGTTTTCTTTTCAAGTTATTCTCAAGTGTTTTCAGTGAAGGTTTCAGACAACAATAAATCAGTCTGCCATTTAGAAAGAAAAGGAACCTAACATGAGGGAGGGGGCCAGAGAGGAAAGTGTTACAGTCTTCTAGGGTGTTGTGGCAGGCAGCTTCTGACTGACTTCCGATAATCACTGCCTCCTGGGACCCACATTTCTGTGTAATCTCCTCCCCTTTAGTACAATATGGACTTAGGGACTTGCTTGTAAAAAACAGAATGGGGTAAAAGTGTGAGGATGTTGCTTTCGTGATTGGGTTATAAAAAATGATGTCCTCCATCTGCCAGCATTGTCTCTCTCACTAGACTATCTCTTACTCTCTCACCTGCTCTCTCTCTCTGATTGAAGCCAGCTGCCAGGTTGTGAGATGCTCTCTGGAAGGGCCTATATGGCAAGGAACTAAGGGAGGTCTTCAGCTCCTGAGTAACTGAGCCCTCGATCCAACAATGTTCAAAGAATTGATTCCTGCCAAGAGCCATGTGGGTGATCTGAGAATCAGATCCTCCCCAGTCAAGCCTTCAAGTAAGACTGCAGCCCTGGCTGAATCCTTAACTGTGGCCTTGTGAGAAACTCTAATGCAGAGAACTCAGCTAAGCTGTGACCAGATTCATAATCCACATAAATTGTATTATAATAAATACATGTTGTTTTAAGCTATGCTGGGGAGTAAGGGGTTACACAGTAATATGTAACTAATACAGGAGCTTTCAAATTATTCTCATAAGTGTGCTCACTGCCCACCCTTTATCCTAGTAACTTGGCACAGCACCATAGATTTTGAAACATTTGACCATCCTCCCTAGTATGATCAACTCTCCAATTTTTATCTTCTATTTACTTGAAAGCCAATGGCTCACCTTTATACTAAAAAAAAAAAGTAAGTACTGAAATAATTAAGAATTTATAGTACAGGTAGGCCTCCATATTTGTGAATTGAGTTTTACGGTTCAAAATGTTCTAGGTATGTGGCATACTTGTTTACCCTCAATGAATTGTTCTAGGCATATGGCATACCTATGGCAACTACAATAGAAGAATTGTAATTTCATAAAGGAACTAGGAGAGGTATTAAGACACGACAGTAGCAAGTGGGACAAAACCGGCAAGATAATGAAAAGTGGAAGTGTTGGAGTTAGACAACTCAGGGTTTCAGCATAAGTTATGAATGTATAAGTTCTATGATTTAGGAGAAAAAGATTAAACTTTCAAGGCTTTCAAAGTTTCTCATTTGTATGAAGGGAGATAGGATCAACTGATGTAAATAAGAACCCGGGACTTGGGACTCAGTAAGTGGTAAATTCTGTATTTCTTCCATGCAAAGACAAGAGCTGAAGAAACTTTCTACATGAATTCACATTCTTTACTTTTCCATCTTATACCATGTTTTGGTTTTTGTGGAGTCTGAAGCTCATTTCTCGTTTTCTTACATCTCAAGTTGACAAGATGTAGTAGTCAATGGATTTTGCATTCATTGTGAAGTCTAAATTTCATCTCTGATGGATGGAAAGTATAAACCATATTTGATTTTAGAAAGGCAGTTGTTTTCTTTCCCTTTTCATATAAGATACATGAAGTCTCCATCAAGTTGTCTATATTTTGCACCCCTCCTCCCCACCTCTACCTTGTATCTTGGAGGCAAGGCAGACATAGAGGGAGAGCTGACATAACCTGGTCTGTTTCAGCTGTGCTGAATACCAGGGCTATATTGTCAGGAATAAACTTACAACTGAGGGCAAGCAAACCTAAATGCATTCAGGTGGAAATAGGATTTAATTTAGATAAAGGAACTTTCTCCCAAAGATGGCTCACTACTTGCAAGCCCAAATCTTATGAGTAGATTTGAACATCGGGCTTTTCTAAGTAGTACATTGCCCATTCATCCTCCAGGAACATTCAAGATATGAGTGGATAGGGATGTATTTTGAGTTTTTGTCAGACCACTCATTGTGTCAGTGAGTAAGTCCTATCATGCAATGGGACACACTGAACAGTAATAGTACAAGCAAGTTGCTCAAAGTCAGTTGTTTTTAGCTAATTTGGAGAATTTCTTTGCTGCAGACATCTTGAGTTTATCCAAAAATCCTTATATGTTAAGAGCACCTACTTAAGAACCATAGACTCATTAGTCTTACTTGAGAGACTCTGTCGTCTTAGGATTTGTTTCAGGATCCCCCAGAACCAGTTCTTTTTTTTTTTTTTTTTTTGAGACAGAGTCTCTATCTGTTGCACAGGCTGGAGTGCAGTGGCATGATCTCGGCTCACTGCAACCTCCACCTCCCGGGTTCAAGCAATTCTCCTTGGCCTCCTAAGTAGCTGGGATTACAGGTGCACACCAACACACTCAGCTAATTTTTTTTGTATTTTTCGTAGAGCTGGGGTTTCACCATGTTGGCCAAGCTGGTCTCGAACTCTTGACCTCGTGATCCGCCCACCTCAGCCTCCCAAAGTGCTGGGAATACAGGCTTTAGTCACTGCGTCCAGTCAGAGCCAGTTCTTTTGAGTCTGTTTTCTGATAACAACCCGTCTCTTTGGTTTCTGGTTTTGTGGGATGTTTGTTCAGAGGGGCTTGTGTTCAGCTTCCCAGATCTCCTTCACCTGCATGGTCCCTTCTCTGAACACAGGCCTCCTAGCTGTTTCCAGGCCTGGAGTTGGCTTGCCTCTCACCGGACAGGGCAGAGCTGGTCAAAAAGGGAAATAAAACCTTCCATTCACCAGTTGGCCCAGTCAACCAATTCAGCAGGGTAAAACTACTCATTGTATGTCCTTTGACCGAATGGTTGTCCATTTGCCTTTTAAAAAGGTGGTTTATATTTTTACTGTTCCTGTCTCTCCTGTAAGCTTCTTTAGATCACACCTGATTCATATTTGTATCTTCCAGGGTATCCATCCTGTTTGGATTGTGCAGAGTTTAATATATGTATTTCTTGAGAGTGAGAGTAGAAAAAGAATCAGCATTTATAGGATCCTGTGTGTTAGTATTTTACATATGCTATCTATTCAGTATTAACAAACATCCTTTTCTTTCATTTATGGAGGAAGAAACAATTTATTCAAGAACAGGTAGCTAATATGCAACAGAGAAGATGTAGAATCCAAGGCTATCTGGTACAAAGCCTGTATAATGTCTTTTATTCCTCACCAATGTGGTTTCAGTGTGGTAGTCTTGTGAGATTTTTTTCCTGCAATTTTTATCATTGAACCCTGTATAGACCTTTCTGGTTATGGGACAACAGCAGTCTGAGAAAATTTCTGGAAGGTTAAAGAGTAGATTTGCAAAAATTTAATTGATAGGAACAATAAATGTATTTTAAATCACTCACTTTGCATTCTTTCAGTCTATGATTTCTTGTTCATTTTGATGAAGAATTCTTTTGTCATATTTTGGAAATAGTATTGACAATGTATTAGTGTAAACAGGAGGAAAAGATACAATGATGCCTCTGATTGTAAGAGTTTTAATGATCTAGACATATTCTCATCATTTTATTTTACATTATATTATTCTCATATAAAATAGTAGTATTTAAAATATTACTACCCTTTTAGAAAAACCCAATAAAAATAACCATTTTCCTCATTACAAGTGACAGGTTTTTTAAAATTAATTTTAATTTTAATTTTAAGTTTCAGCGTACATGTGCAGGATGTGCAGGTTTGTTACATAGGTAAACGTGTGCCATGGTGGTTTGCTGCACCTGTTAAACCATCACTTGGGTATTAAGCCCAGCATGCATTAGCTCTTTTTTCCCAAGGCTCTTCCTTCCCCAACCCCACCCCCCAATAGGCCCCAGTGTGTGTTGTTCCCCTCACTGTGTCCATGTGTTCTTATTGTTCAACTCCCATTTATAAATTTTTTTTAATGAAGAAGGCTGCTTAAATATAAAGCATACTAAAAAGGTGGTAAAAAAATAAGAAACTCTGCTAAATAGTTAAAACTGGCATCACTGTATGAAAGTGACTTTTAAATGAAAATGTAAAAAGAAAATTAAAAAAATTAATCTTTTATAAATAGTAAAAGCACTCCAGGATACAGAAAAGTTACTAATACATCAACCAGTAGTTGGAAACACTAAGTAAAATCTGATAAGAAAAATATAAATTCATGAAGGCATTGCTAAATGAGCAGAGCATGCATAATTGGTGGAGAATACATTTTAAAAACTGTCTGGAAAGTAAATAAAAAAGCATTCAAATATTCAAAAAGCACAGTGAAAAACTTTTGAAAAAATGCTAATACTGTAAACAAAATTCAGAGACCACTCTACAGAATTTACCAGAGAAGAAAAATCAACCCAGCAAAAATAGCTATTTTAAATTGATTGGTTATTTTGAACATGTGGCATAGAGAGTTTTGTTCTATGAACGCACACCTTCCTTGTCTGTCGCCCTCGGTTTTAGTAGAATGCTTCTAACTAACTCAATTGAACCTTCATCTTTCCTATAGACTCATCTAAATTCCAGAGATTTGGCATTTCAAGTCAGGTGGAAATTACCCCTCCTGAACCTTTGTTCCCAATAGTCTGCTATTTTTTCATTTAAGCTGCTTACCTCCATTTCGAGGTAATTCTGATAGCATTATTGTGTCCCTCTAATCTTCTTATTAGCTAGGAACTTCCCCTGTCCTCCCTGACTGTTTTGTGCGTGTGGCTGAAATGGACAGACCTAGTCTTAGAACCTTGTCTCTAGTCTCAGACACATTTCCATATGACTAATTCATTTCAACCCTAAAAGCCTTGTCGCTGTTTGACTAACTCCTTGCTTTTTGCCCCAATCTATTTTCTCTATAAGGAGTCTCTTAAGCTTTTCACATCTTTTTGATCAATACCTTATTTGTAGACCAGAAATCATAGAAAGGACATCATGGTGACTAATCTGATAACTGACCATATCCCATTGCAAACTCCAAACAGCATGTGACTTTTGTAACTCACATTGATAAAACTCTTTGAAAAATTATGGCGGTTTTACTGCAGAATTTTATAATGTGGATTTTTTAAAACAAAACTTGTTTGATCTGATTTAAGGTATATGGATTAAAATAAAGGCAATTGAGAGATGTGATGATTATATACATCTGGCTCAAACAATTCAGAGACGATAAGTGAATAATGTCCCAAACAGCTCTATTTTCCTTCCCATTGTCTCTCATGATGATAATTGAAACAGAACTTTTAAAAAGCCCACAAGATTTCTCATTGTTAATATTTCCATGTAAATCTTATGGGAATACGTATTGAGGAGCATTATTTTTATTTTTTTTATTTTTTTGAGACGGAGTCTTGCTCTGTCACCCAGACTGGAGTGCAGTGGCATGATCTCGGCTCACTGCAAGCTCTGCCTCCTGGGTTCATGCCATTCTCCTGCCTCAGCCTCCCGAGTAGCTGGGACTATAGGCGCCCACCACCACGCCCGGCTAATTTTTTTGTATTTTTAGTAGAGACGGGGTTTCACCGTGTTAGCCAGGGTGGTCTCGATCTGACCTCATGATCCGCCCGCCTTGGCCTCCCAAAGTACTGGGATTACAGGCGTGAGCCACCGTGCCCGGCCTTGAGGAGCATTATTAGAGGAGGTGGAAGGGAGAGAAAGAACAATTCCTCTTCCTTCACTGTGAGGGAGAATGCATAAATACAGACTAATCTGCCCGAGAGGGAAAATGGAGTTATTGATGCTGAATGACAATTACATTGTACTGTTTTGGTTTAAGTAATTCATGAGTCAACATCATTGTGCTAATCAGGTTATTAAAATAAATAACAAAGGAATGAAAAATTAGGCCATTAATTTGTCAAACATATTGCCAATCTGGTTATTATGAGCCTTAAAATAGGTACTGCATTTCTAGTAATCATTCTAGATATTTTATAAGCTGATTATAGCAATTCTTGGACACCGAATTTTCAAGATTTTTAGAAAAAGTATTTTAATAAATAGACATGGATAATGGGGTTAAATGTTCATCCAAGCCTTTTTAACTTAATCTGAGCTCTTGACAAACAAAGTAAGGTCAAACATTGATTTATTAAGCATTATATAAATTCAATTAGGTTAAAACTCCACTTCATTTTATAGAGTATTGTTTATAGAACCGGGAAATAGTACAGAGTATATTTTGTTTTATGCCATTTTTTATTCTTTATCCCAGTGATAACCACAGTTTTAAGTGTATATTCTGAGTGAATGCATAACAGTAAAGATTGATTAACAGATTTAAAGTATAATATACAAGTTCGATTTTATCTGGTAGCAAGGGAGTGTACCAATTACATGAAAACAATAATTAACTTAATTTTAAATGTATAATATTGCATAATTGTTTCTTTACAGATTCAGAGTAATCTTGCTTGGTATATTGTTTTTATTAATTAAGTTAGAAATCCAAACAATTTCTGGTTTCTTTTTAGTGTAGACATCACAAAAAGAGAAAGCTATATAATTAAGAAAGCTAGATGAACTATATACTATATGTGTCTCTTAAGAAGAGGGCTTAATCAGCAATTAGGTGCTTATCTTGGAAGAGTTATAGAATTTATCTGGAGATTTAACATGGAGTAAATACTAGTTTTGGTCCAAAATGTTCACTTCCCTGATACCAATACATAAAGTTTTATTAGATCATAAAATTCAGAGTATTCAGTTTTATCAGTCAGGATAGGTTAGGTTATGCTGCTCTAAGGAGCAACACATGCATTTCAGTGGTTTAAGACAACCACGTTTATTCCTCATTAATACTACACATCTATCACAGGTGAGTTGAGTATTCTGCTCCATGTTGTCCTTTATTTATCACCTGGGCTAGAACTTTGCTGGTCTCCATGGCAGAGGGTAAGCCTAATGAATTGAGCAATAGCTCTTCTTAATATCTTTATTTATTTGCTGAGAATTTCTATTTTAAAATTTGTTTCAAAAATGTTCATGATTTCTCTCCAAGCATTTTAACAAAAATCACCTTAAAGTCTTTGTCAGGTAATTCCAACATCAGTGTCATCTTGGCCTTGGCATCTGCTGATGGTCTTTTTTCTTACGAATTTTTGATATTCTTTGTATGTTGAATAATTCTGGATTGCATGCTGGACATTTTGAATATGTCTTGTTTAAATCCATTGGAGAATGTTGATATTTTTTAAGATTAGGAAAATTGTTAGGTTCAGGCTGTAAGTTCCAATTTTCCTCCCATAGGCTGTAGTGCCAGTACCAATTCAGTTTCAAAGCCTTTATACTGCACTTCAGGTGTATCAGGCCATGTCCTACGCAATGGGTAGTCTGTGACTCGGTGGTGGTAGTCTATCTCTTCAGTTCACAGTCTTTGGTATACGAATTAGTATCAGATCCATGGGTGTGAGGCTCTTAAAGGAGACCTGGAGTTTATAGAAAAGGTTATGGGATTGCTTTTATGGGATCGAACTCTTCCCTGTCTGCCATCTCCCCGCATTTTCTGGCTCCCTAGGTTTCCCCATTTCAGAATTCTGGCCCAAATCTTGGGGCTTTAGTTGCCCCACTTTGCTAAACACTTCTGTGTTTGGGCTACTCTGGGACCAAACCACTAAAGAACAGAGAAGGAAAAAAAGCAACGAGTTGGCCCTGTGTTTTTTTAGTCTCAGCTCTTCCAACTGGAGAGGAAGGTCCCCCTCCCTCAGAGATTTGGCTGCTGCCAGCTCCCATCACTGGCCACTGCCACCCCCATAGTGGGATTGCCTGGGGATGGAGGATAAAAGAATGGAAGAAGAGTGAGGAATAAAAGGAGGGATTCCCATGTTCTCTCTGTCTGTTAAAAGTTCCCATTTTAGCTCCTCAGGCCAGAATTAGAGGACTGTTCCTGGGGCTCTCTCTTTGCCACAGTGCTTACTTCTATCAAGTCTGGGATGGGTGATGTTGAAGAAAAAAAAAAAAAAGGAGGCCCATTGCTAGTTTAGTGGGCTTCAAAGTAGTTCAAACAGCACTTCAAAGTAGTTCAAATAATTTCAGGATGATTTAAACTAGTTCACTTCACATTCTTATATTCTTCCCCAACTTATCTGCTGAAATTTGCTTTTCGAAGCCCTCAAATAGCTGCTGTACGACTTCTGTTCAGGTTTTATAGTTGCATCAAGTGTGAGAGATGGGTGAAGTGTGCCTTCTGTCTTACCTGGCACTGGATCTGGTACTGGCTCTTAACACTTTCAGCCAGAAATGACATGTTACCTCCATTCCCATTTTATTAGCCAGAGGAAGTCAAATGGTCACACCTATCTCCAAGAAGAAGGGAAGTGCAACACTACTGTCTTCCCTAAAGGAATGTCAGAAGTATTTGGTAAATAGTACTCATGGGTACTAGTGCAATCAAGTTTTGAGCTCTAGGATGAGGCTTCACTTTGAATAAGCTCAAGCATCAATTGAATATACCTAAGCTAGAGAATTTACAGCTCTCTCGAAGATATGTTTGGGTCTCTATACCATTACAATGTAATTATCTTTGTGGGATTATCTATATTGAAATCTACTTACAAGAAGAATCGGCTGGGCACGGTGGCTCATGCTTATAATCCCAGCACTTTGGGAGGCTGAGGCAGGCAGATCATGAGGTCAAGAGATTGAGACCATCCTGGCCAACATGGTGAAAGCTCATCTCTACTAAAAATACAAAAAAAATTAGCTGGGCACGATGGTGCGCACCTGTAGTCTCAGCTACTCAGGAGGCTGAGGTAGGAGAATAGCTTGAACCCAGGAGGCAGAGGTTGCAGTGAACTGAGATTGTGCCACTGCACTCCAGCCTGGCAATAGAACAAGACGCTGTCTCAAAAAAAAAAAAAAGAAGAAGAAGAATCCATGATAATATATTCCACTCATATAATCTTGAACCCATACATAGCTACAAGATAAAAGAATATGTTTCATAAATTCCAAAGATAGTATCTATAAGGAAAAATATCTATATAGTTGAATATTAACTAGAAATGCAATATAACTGACAGGACAAAACAGAATTTAGTGGAAAAAACATTGAATTTAGAGTCATTAGATTTATTGGTACTCAAAGATTATACATGTAATATATACTACATATTTATTAGTATATAAGTTGCCAATTAGAGGCTATTAGCTCCTTAATTTCTTCTTATCTCTCTTTACTTTGAGAAAAAATATCTGTATTGTGGAAAGAACTATATGTTACTATCATTATTTTGTTGTACTGAACAGCTTTATGATATTATACCTTTGATTCTGTAGGTAGTTCCGTGTTCTCCTAATTTTCTGTTTATACCTCAGAATATGGTGAACTTCATTACAATGCAGCTTCTCTATTTTTCTACAGTTTTTGCAATCTGCTGGGTCATTAATTGTGAAACCATAATAATAATCAGTGCCAAATTATTCCAGAGCAAATATGGACAAAAACTCCCAAGAAAGGGGTATAGGAAAGGAAATAGAAAATAAAATGAAGGCCGGCACGGTGGCTCACGCCTGTAATTCCAGCACTTTGGGAGGCTGAGGCAGGCGGCTCACCTGAGGTGAGGAGTTTGAGACCAGCCTGGCCAACATGGCAAAACTCCGTCTCTAATAAAAATACAAAAAAAATTAGGTGGCCGTGGTGGCAGGCGCCTGTAATCCCAGCTACCTGGGAGGCTGAGGCTGGAGAATTGTCACACCATTGCACTCCAGCCTGGGCAACAAGAGCGAAACTCTGTCCCCCCGAGCCCCTTCAAAAGAAAAGAAAAGAAAAGAAAAGAAAAGAAAAGAAAAGAAAAGAAAAGAAAAGGAAAGAAAAGAAAAGAAAAGAAAAAGAAAATGAAGGGCAATGGTGATTGACACATGTGAGTTGTTTTGCCTCTTTTATCATTTCTTTTCTACATTTATAGCTGTTAATCCATGTGGATTGGTTCCAGGACCTCCTGTGGATACCAAAATCTACAGATATTCAACTTCCTTCTGTAATATGGCATAGTATTTGCCTAAAACCTGTGCACATCATCTGGTGTACATATCTAGATTACTTATAACACCTAATGCAGTGTAATTCGTTGTTATACTATATTGTTTAAGAAATAATGACAGGAAAAAATGTATATGTTCAGTACAGATAATTCTTAAAAATATTTTTGATCCACAGTTGGTTGAATCCATGGATGGGAACTCACAGGATATTAACTCATAAAGAGATAATTTAATATAATACATGCTAAGATAAAGGCCTGTAGTGGGTAGTGTAACGCTATAATAGCTATGGCTGGGGACATTACCATATCTGAAGAATTTTACATATTTTATCTTAACTAGCTCAATGAATAAAGAAAGAAAATACTTGTATATCAATTTTAAAGATAAAGATACTGAAGTTTAGAAGAGTAAACGACAGATCCATAAATGGAATCTATGTCTTTCAATTTCAAATTATCTTACCTTTCTATGACAGTCTGCTACTTTAGCATATATAACCATTTATAAGCCATCAACCCCTAGCATTTTGTTGAATTGGGAAATATTACAGTCTCATTAAAATTGATTCTAGAAACCTCCAAATCAGTTTTGGGTACAGCTTACCTATGATGTTCCATACCTATCCCACTTAGAATAGTTTGCTTCCCCCATTTTTCTCCTATAATAAATTTCTTCCCCCTCTAAAAACAGAACTTTCATTTTACTCGACTTTGAGCATAGCATTCAGTTTCAAACATCAGCACTACTAGAAAATAATTTGGAAAAAGAAAGTTGTTATATAATCTCTCAACAGCCTGGAGAAGGTACAGGGCAAGGACTCAGGTCTACTTTCCACGTAATACAAAGGAAATATGCAACTCAGCAAGTAATTCTCAGTGAACTTATAGTAACATGACTCACAGTAAGAAAATCGTTCGATAAAATATGCTGAATGGGAAATGATTCAGTGAAAATATTATTCAGAACAAGCAATTACTGAGTGGAGGTATTACCCACAGCAGACAATTACTCAGTGAAAATATTACAGGGAGCAGGCAAATATTCAATCAAACATTTGACAAGGAGAGCAATTATTCAATAAACAATCATATAATTGTACCCGATGGAGCAGGGTTGCCATACGGCATACAAATCATTTACAGACACCCAGGAAGAGGTTTTGACTGTTGAAAATGCAGGTAATTTATGGTTCTCATTTGTCATTGTTGAGATAATTTCATTTTAGTTTTACTTCCAAGTAAACAGCTTAAAAATATTTACAACCGTTCTAAAAATCAATTTTTCAAGTAATCCCATTTTAGTTTTTTGTCTTCTCTTTCATATTATTCTCTTCCTTGTTTTTTCTCCCTCTGTTCCTTATTTCTTCCTTCTCTGGCTGCTTCTCTTTCTATCTCACTATTTTCTTCTTTTCCATAATATACTTAAAGGTAATGCTGACTACTAAAAACCTGTGTTTATTATTAAATCTTTCTGTAAGTCACTCACGAATATGTTTTCTAAGCAGAAAACATCACCAGCACCTATTTATCACACATTGGTGGATTACAGATGTAATTTGCAATGCTAAACCCAGTTAGAATGTAACTACACTTTTAAACTATACAGGCTAAAATGGTGACAGCCAATGAATCAATCAGTGTATACTTCAATGGACAACATTTATTGCCTGTGTATTAATGGTCAATCACTATGCTATGGGATACATATGACAATTCTTGCTTTCAAGGATTGTGTAGACCAGTGGTAGAGACTGGCCCCCATACCAAATATTAACATAATATGGTAAGTGCTGAGAGAGGTATCACCAGGGAAGAAGGGACAAAGAGATGAGTTCCAGAGAGGCTACCTTGAACTTCTGGAGCCTGTACTGAGCATGGAAGAAACACAAACATTCAGCCAGGTTAAAAAAGGTGGGAATGGAGTCTGAGGCAATGAAACAGCACACAAAAAATATATAGAGGCAGGAACCAGGCGATGAGTGTGGGGCTACCGGCAGTGTGTTGCAGCGAGTGACATGATATAGGGACAGTCAATAGACTACAACTTAATCTTTTTCCTTAAATTGTATATAAAAGGGTATTGGTATATGTAGTTTTCTTTTTACTTGTTTTCCAGTTTTGCCAGGACGATTAAATATCATTGATGCTTCTGGTCTACAATTAGTCACAGAAGAGATAAAAAAATGATGAGTATTCAAGAAGGAAAGTGTTTGCTTTAACCTATGAAGAAAATGAGCTTCAGAGTGGTGATTAACCCCAGAATTGTGTGGAATGGATACAGAAACAAGACCACAGGAGCATCGAGAACTGAGCAGAACTGAAGGTGACATGAAAATCAGCTGCAAGATTCACCTCAGGGTGAGAATGGACTGCAGGTGGCTGCAGGAATCCCGGGACATTCTAGGCACTGCCATATTTTCTTAGGGGCCAGTAAGGATGGCTATCATCAGATGTACCTGATGATACAAACATGGACTGTCTTGCCTTCTAGTATTCATTCTTGATGATTGCATCTGGAGCTCACTTTGGAGGTGCAGATCAACTCTTCTTCAGGCTCATCCATGCGACTTGAGCGGGCTCTCATCCGCATTCCCAGGGACTTATGACAATCAAGGTTTCTACTCCTCCATGGTCTCAATGGTTTTTCTCCCCATGGGAAGCACATGATCCCATTAGAGGCCACTGGAAGCTTTCTTGTTGGGCTTTGAGGGAAAAGAGGCTTTTGCAGCCAATGAATCGATCAATGTGTACTTCAACCTGGATTGTATGCATGCATCTCCTAGATTGGGCGGATGATTAAGTGAGGCTGGAAGTGCTGGGCATCTTCCTACATGGGATGACTGGGCTGAGCAGGAAGGCTACCCCGGGGTTCCAGCCAAGTTGGAGCCTGTGGGTGTGTGGTATAGTTTAACGCCCCGATTAAATCACTAGGAAGCCATTTCTCTGTCTTCTCCCAGACCAGATCAGACAATATGTTCCCTTATTTCTACTAAAGCCCCAATTGGATTTTGTGTCTTTTGATACTGAAATAATCTTACCACAATTAAAATAATTTGTCATCTGGCTCCTACATATTTATTCAGTTACCTAAACTAACTAAACTAAATAAATGAATAAACTGTCAATAATGGTAGTTCCTCATCTATGAATGACTCTTTACGTAGCCTATCTTGCTTAATAGTCATAATAAATACTGAAGTAGATACTATTTATACCTTTTTTTAAAAGGAATTAAATATTTTCAGGGTTACACAAAGCATGAGTATTGTGGGTACAAATTCAAGCTTTCTAACTCAAATTTGAAGACTTATCCCAGGATACTTTTACATCTTTAGCTAGTACCATGTATACCTCAAAAGCTTACATTATTTTTCACATGTGTTAGGTTTTGAGGGATAATCAATAAGGAGGGCATACTTTCAGGCTTCTTATTTATAACCGTGAAATTTAGAAATTGATGGAGTAGCAGGTTTCTCGGTAGGAGCCAGCTGTTTTAAAATGCCCCATGTTTTTATTAAAGTAAAAATCTCAAAAATTGTCTTTTGAAAAGTGGCTCTGGCCAATCTTAGATAAAACATCATTTACTAGACTTAGGAATTTCCTGTAGTAAATTTCAGATTTACTTTTTGGTCTCACATCATCCAAGAGATCATAACCTTTTGTGCAATTATGGTCTTAAACCACGGCCTGTTCTCTAGGTCACTGCTGTCAGGACTTCAAGATAACTGTTTCCATTGCAGGATTTGATTTTTAATTCCCCGGATGTTGTTGATGTGGTTCAGTTCTTCAGGAAATCATCACCCTTATGAACCCTCCCTGCCACTCGCAGATAGGGCTTTCTCCCAGTGAGTTCTGGAGTCACGGCAGAGCTCGATGAGTCTGATTGGGACCTCCTATGATCATCCAGACTCTAGGTTTGTTTTTGTTTAAATTGAAACAGTGAAGAAGCAGTGCATAAGACTTTGCCGTTAAAAAATAGATAAGTATTTTCCTTTTGAATAAAAGTGCAGTAGCTACACATTACTCTATGTTATTTAATCATAACTTTAGGAATTAAAGAAAGGTTTCCTGAAGGGTCATTGCTATCTTATGCAGGAAATTAACACAATAATTAAATACCCTGTAGAAATGAAATAAGCAGGACCTCTTTTCCCATTTGAACTTGATCTAAGTGTATCAAATTCCAATATAAAAGAGTTACCACAAACAGTCATAGTACACTCTATGATATGTTTTGATGATCTTCCTTCACACTTTGCAATGTCACTTAGTTACCCATTTTATATGTTCTTTCTACTCCTAATAAATTGTGACCTTGTGGAAGGCATAGATAATCCTTTAAAAAATCTTATTATTTTATACCCCCCTCCTGAATCCATAGAATAATCAGTCATATTATTAGATGCTCTGAATATGTCTTGGAAGTAGATCTGCATCTTGATCCAATGCATTTGCAATTTGTTTTAAAGAGAGAAAATATAAACTCAATTCTAGTGAGATGATGATGAGACAGATAAACATATTATTGATAAATATATAACATGATATGAACATATTGGAGAGCAATGTGGCTGTATCTTTCAGAGCCCCTAAAAATATTTAAGCATTTTGGACCCCTCATTATATAAATAAAGATTTTATCCAAAGGAAATAGTTTCTCAGCCCTGCTGATAGCTTAATTTTGGCTCAGTGATATTGATTTTGGACCCTTGGTTCAAAACCATAAGAGAATAGAATTCTGTTGTTCTAAGACATCAAGTTCATGGTAATTTGTTACAGCAGCTGTAGGAAATTAGTACCAGAAACTACAGTGTCATTCAGGAAACTGTGCTGTTATACAAAAAAAAGATAATGGTGGTTAAGACTAGGATGATAAAAATGAAGATGGTAAAAAGAATTGCATTTTAAAAAGGTTTTAAATGTAGAACAAATAGGATTTTCAGTCAGATCAGAAATGGGATATAAAATAAAGAAGTCAAGGCTAGCTCCAAAATTTTTGCCCAAACAACTAAGATAATTTTGTATCAGTTGAGATTAAAATAAGTTGCATGTGGAGGTTTTTCAAGGGGTAACCAAGAGTTCTGTTTGGGACATTTCTGGGTTTGAGATTTTCTTTTTTTTTTTTTTTTTTTTAGATATCTAAATGGAGATTTGAGTAGGCAGTTGGATATAAAAGTGTGGAGTTTGGGAGAGAGTTTGGCTGGTGATCCAAATTTGGGAGTTATTGGCACATATTTGGCATGAAAAGCCATGAGATGAGATGAGATCATCAAGGGAATAAATATAAATAGAGAAGAGAAGAGAACTAAAGACTAATTCTTTGGGAGCGGCACATAATATGTTTTGAGAGAAGCTTCATATATGAAAATAACCACAGCAACAATATTTATAAAAATTTATATATAATATTAACTTTCAGTGATAGGAAACTTCTATGTCAATGGAATTATCTGTTCACTAGAAATGATGATCATGATGATAGTGGAAGCAATCAGGACAAATTACTAAGTAAAAGAAATTAAAACTCAAAATAAATATACATTATAATGTAAGAATGAATATGAAAAGGCATTATATACAATTAAAATAATTGTGTTAAATTTTGTTTTCCTATACTGAGCAGTTTTCAGCTTACATATTCTATAATTCATGAGATTCCATGTGAAATAATATTGATTCATATCATAGAGCTGGTTTAGAAATAACACAATGGAATATAAATTGAAAAGAAGTCAAGTATTTAAAATCATATTTTTTGGAATCACAGTCATTTTAAAAACATTTTGAAACATGGTAAATGTAATGCAATTATTTATTCTCAATACTCATGATTTTTGTAGATAAAGCAATAGAGAGAAGGTAGGTCAACTCCCTAATAAACACAGAATTAGAACTACTTCATATTATGGCCTCAGGGAATCTTCCTGGGAGATAGACTTAAAAGAGCTACTTGTTTATGCTATTTTGATGATCGACTTGAATGCCAAATGAGACTGATAGAATACATTATTCTTGCTTTGTGTGTATATTACTTGGTTGCAGAGCTGTACTTGACCTGATGAGAGCATCTCTCAGTTCTTTGGGGTCTCGGTAGGATAAATATGGGCAGGAAAACTTAGGTGATTGAAGTCATGATGAAAGGAAAATCTTTGCTGTTCTGCTTTTAGTTGATGATTCATTTCAGTTACCTCGAAGTGTGAAAATGACTTACCTTTACTCATCAATTTTAAAAATGATTGGTAGGGTAAACTAAGAGGTCGTTCAAAAAAAATCTTCCATTACCAATCCAATCCCTATACTCAGAACATTCATAATATTTATGATTTTTAATATAAAACATGAAATTATGTTGTGGACATTGAACAATTATATTAATAGAGAAAATTAAATTGTATTTATTAAGTTAAGATTTCATTTAAATGCTGAAAGTCTTCTTTGAAAGGATCAAAGTTCAACTTTCTTGACATTTATGTCAATTTTATATAGATTATTTCAAAAATAATTGACATGTTCTTGTTAAGTGATCCTCTAAATTGCTTCTTTTTTGTTTCTACACTTTGATGCAGAGAACTTTTAGCTTAATAAAAGCCATTTTCTTTGTAAAAAGAGGAAATGAAAAGAAAAATATAAATGTAAGCATCAAAGAATGCAGAGCTATTGGGTATGGGTGTATTAATGGAGATTCTCAAGAAAGATGATCAAGTTTTCAAGAAATATGGCCCACTGACTTCTGATTTCTAAGAGATAAGAATTTGGGCTATGATAACCCTGAATCAGCTCCTGTCTTATCAGTCACATGGTAAAAATTTGATACTCGATGGAGATGCATTTAGTGTTTTAAATGTTTATAGTATTAGAATAACCCATAAAAGAGAGGAAAAAAAGAGTTCCTCAACTGCTTACATATTGTAATGCAAAACTATCACTTTGTGGATTTTTCACTGATATAATTACATTAAAAACATTTTTAAAATGCCATTGCTTGGATTTTACTTCTCCCAAAGCTGATTTGTAACATGTGAACATAATCTTGAATTCTTTTGAAAAAGTGGCTGCGATAAAAATGTTTAGCATCCAAAAGGAACAAAATTATGTTAAGTCTAAAGAAAAGCATGTCCATGATTCATGACCTCTTTTAATATTGTAAATCATTATCCATGAACTCAGAAGACTTCTGTAAGTTTAAAAAGCAATGATGGGCTAATTCTGCAATTTGAAAAGCCATTATTTGGCATTTCCATTTCTGGCTCTGATGGAGTTGTTTGTGGAAGTCCTGCTGAGATCATCTAGAAAAAACAAAGAAAGTACAAACAATAACATTTCTTTGAAGGCATCAGAGAGCTTCTACAACAAGACTTCAGGGCAAAAGATCTTGGAAGAGTAGAATCCACATGCAGAGGTGGGCTGATACCATCTAGCCACTTTTCTTTTAGGGTGTTGCTGATTATAGATGCAAGTCAAAAGGCTGAGAGTTTAATGAAGGGCATATGCAGAGGATTACTGGTGAAAGGCAGAGAAACAATCAGAGATTTTGTCAAGATACAGGAAAAAATAACATTTAGAGACTTGAGATTCCAGGACCTCAACGAGAAGAGATGGGTAAAGAACTGACACCAATACCACTGCTTTTTCCCCTCAAGACATCTGTGTGATTCTAGAGCTGCATGGGGTAGGAGGCTAAGTAGAGCAAGAAGATAAACAAAAAACCCTTGAAATTCAGGGAATAGTTGACAGCAGTCATGATGCTGAGACAAGGGTTAGAGTTCAGGACATTCCACGGGGAGGGATTCTAGTGAATGCCCCAGGCTCTCAGTGGGAGGTACTGCAGGGCCACCTCCTATTAGTAGGAAATGAACTCCAGGTAGTGACAATACCTCAATACAGCTAAGCCCCCAGTAGGATTAAGGTGAACAGCCCCACACTATTACCTACCAAAGGAAAAGCCAAATCTTGTACAGAAGAAGATAGTATGGTCTTAAACTTCTATAATTTTTCATACATCATGTTCTGCATTTAATTTTAAAATTACCAGGTATATAAAGTGATAAGATCACATGACAAAAAACAACAACAGATAATAGAAACATACACAGGTGATCCAGATATTGGACAGGGACTTTAAAATCCTTATCATTAATATATGGAGAAACATGTGGAGGGGTAAAGATGAAGAATGCACCAGAAAATTAGTATTTATTAAAAAGAAAATCAATTTGAAATTATAGAAATAAATAACACCAGCCAGGCATGGTGGCTCACACCTGTAATCCCAGCACTTTGGGAGGCCGAGGCGGGCAGATCACCTGAGGTCAAGAGTTCGAGACCAGCATGGCCAACATGGTGAAACCCCGTCTTTAATAAAGATACAAAAATTAGCTGGGCATGGTGGTGCACGCCTGTAATCCCAGCTACTTCGGAGGCTGAGGCAGGAGAATCACTTGAACCCGGGAGGTGGATGTGCAGTGAGCTGTGATTGAAGCACTGTACTCCAGCCTATGCATCAAGAGCAAGACTCCATCTCAATAAAAAAAGAAAAAAAAAGAAAGAAATAACACCGTAACTGAAGAACTCAGATGGATTTAGTGGCAGATTTTGACACATATGACATTATTAGTGAAGGTAGGTTAAACAGAGGAC
Source organism: Symphalangus syndactylus (assembly GCF_028878055.3). Taxonomy (NCBI): domain Eukaryota; kingdom Metazoa; phylum Chordata; class Mammalia; order Primates; family Hylobatidae; genus Symphalangus; species Symphalangus syndactylus. The sequence goes on along the minus strand of NC_072423.2, from coordinate 67,880,284 downwards.
AAAAAACTATCAAAAATGCAGAAAACATGTAAAGAGTCTTGTGGGACACAGTGGAAAGATCTCACACAAGATTATATAGTCTGAGAAAACAGGAGAGGGGAAAATGGTGCAGAAGTAATATGAGGAGAAAATGGACGAGAACTTTCCAAAATTGATAAAAGATATTAACCTACAGATAGAAGTTATGCAAACCTCAAGAATAAAAAATATAAAGAAAGCCATCACTCTTAATATTAAAGGTCTTCATAATCCATGCACATATTTCCATTACCAAGACCAACTCATTCTCCTGACACTCAAGGCCACTCACAACCTGGTTCTGCTTCAGTTATCTTCTCCAGCCCTTATCTGTTCCTTTCAATTTCCTTCCCTTTTTTGTGGTCCTTTTCACGGAATACCAGAAAGAAACATCTGTTCTGCTCCTCACAAATCATATCTATCATTTTAGGTTTCCTATACTCATCTAATACTTTTCTGTCTCTATACTTTATTCAACTTTAAAAAATATCCAACTTAACATTTAATCATTGCTTACACAGTGATGCATATTACAATCCCTAGAATGAAAATGGCCATTGTACTTGCTTTTGGGGACAGTGAAGCAGGGGGAGTCTTGAGCAATAGTTTCTCAAATTTCAGTGAAGATCCAGAATTAATCATAATAGCTGAAGTAATTCCAACATGCCACTTATTTACAACACAAAGATTTATTTTTCACACTATATGTCCATGGTGGGTTTGTTGGGGTCTGTGCTCTGTATAGTCCCTTGGGAACCCAGGCTGATAGAGGCTGCACCATCTAGAATGCAGCTGGTAGCCACAGCAGAGGAGCAAGAATGAAGGAATCATGCACCATGAATTTAATGCTTTGGCCAGGAGGGGGCATACATCATCACCTCTCCCAGGCCACTATCCAGAACTCATTACATGATCCTACCTAACCCAGGGGCTGGGGGATGAAGGGGAGAAAGGACTCTATGGTGAGCACTATGAGCACTATTATGTCTTTCACAAGCCCCGAGGAGTAGAATGAGTACTGTAAACACCAAAGAGGAAAGGATGGTTGACTGAGTCCTAGGAATCTGTGGAAAGAAGGAGAAGCTAGTGAGTCTGCCTGTGTTGACAGAATCCTAGGTTTAACTGTAGGGCATCCCAAGTGGTTCTCCAACAGACGCAGACAGAGCCTGATTACTGGGAACAGAGGCCTGAAACATTCATAGGCCTAGGGGATCAGGTTGTCCACAACAGAGATGCCATTCAGTTCCTGCCAGGCCTCAGCAAGAGGGCTGGAGCCCGGATAGAGGAAGTCATTGCTCAGAGCTAAGGTTAACATTTGGGATTTAACATCTCTTGCTGAATTTCCTTTTCACAAAATGTCTGAAAGATGCAAAAGATTAATCCTTTCTGCCCCCAAAATCCTAAGAATAAAGAATGAATAATCAACCTAGAGCAATTGTACTAAGGATAAACTTTCTAGTTTCATCTGAAATGTTTTAAGCGTAAGCCTGTACTGAAGTTTCAAATGAACTTTGTAAAAAAGTTGCATATATTTATGGTGTACAACATGATGTTTTGTTTTACAAATGCATAGTGAAATGATAGCTACAGTCAACCAGATTAACATATGTACCATCCCACAGTTACCTTTTATGTATGTGTGTGTATGTCTGGTAAGAGCACTTAAAATCTACTCTCAGCAAATTTCCAGCATACAATACTATGTTATTAAATATAGTCCTTATGTTCAGAAAAATTTTCTTTATTTTAGAAACACATGACAGTATTTATTTTCATCTTTAAAACTACTCTATTTGCTAGTTACTATTATCCCAATTTTACAGATGGAAAACCAGAGGCCTGAGGAGATTAACTACTTACCTAGGTTTAAAAAGTATGACTATCTGGCTTACACGTTTCAATCTAAGACTGCCTGCTTTCTTCATATTGAGGGAATTGTCAATTTAGGCTATATATCCTACTGTCTCTTTGTGCTGATGAGCTAAAATACTTGGGTTTTTCAGCTAATTTTAAAAATGAGTGACTGCGTACCTGTCCTTCATGGTGTGTGCCTTTTGGCCATCTTTACCTTTAAGGAGTTTTGCCGGCTAAGTGCTGGCTGGCATTTGAGAAGTTCCCCAGGCTCTTGTCTTCAGGGGAAGAGATGATTACACTGTTTGACAAATGTGATACCTGAACTGAGCACCTAGCAGAAACAAGCTTTCACAATGATAGGACAATTTGAAGATTATGTAGGTGTTCTTATGGGTTGCAAGCAAATTAATACCTGCACCAAAATACTAACTTACATAGATACTGGGTAGTGGCATAAAGCTTACAGAGAAGGTTAAAAAATATGGAAGCTTCTTCTGTTGCTAACAAATCAAAAGTAATGAGGACAAATCGAGAAAATGGAAATGGAAATTACTTCTCCTGCAGTAAGCTAAGAAATGGAAATTTTTCTTCCTTCCTTATTTCTTTCTCAAACTTAATTTTATAGCAACTTTGCTCTGCAAATAAAAAAATACTATTTTCACTTTTGATGTGATTTTTTCCAAGCTTCTTTCTTGGTAGTAAAATGTCCTTACTGTATTCATACTAATCTGTAAAAAGCAAGAGAATTGTCTTTTCTGCCTCCAAGCATGGAACAAAGTGCCTATATTCCTCTCTGACTAACCTAGGATAATATATTGTACTAATGAACCTAGGCCTGCATAAGTTTCTGTCTCTGGTCCTATCACTGTGACCAGGAGGAGGATCCATTTATACCCAAAGAAAGCAATAGCGTGCATACCCTTCCAATCCATGCAGCTTCTGTACACATAGGAAGGGATGGGTTCTTAAAGCAATGGTCTGGTGTTTGCTGAGAAGGGAGAGGAGGGTCTAGATGGTGTGTGCGCAATGATTACACGTACACTGCACCCAATGACAGTCCTCTCCAGAGTGAAGACATTGTCTTCACATTTAGATAAAATATTTTCATGAACCATTTCATGGTGAATTGATTTGCAGAATAGAAGATACATTTATTTTTAAAAAATATTTGTCTAAGCAGAGGATAACCAGGACCTCTGTACTCCTTGTTGTATCAAGTGTAAGCTATGGGTACATCTGGAGAGAACAGAGCCAGGCAGAGAGAAGAAAGGCCCCTTCCTGAACATGGCAGTATTCTATAGCTTTGGATTTTGGTCTCCTTCCTGGATCACACCTCTCAAAATGTCTCTGGTAGTTTCTCTTCAACTTGCCCACTTGTGAAGTACTAGTAACATCTCTTGTTACTTTTTTCGGATTCTGTTTCTTGGTGCAAGATTCCACCTGCTTTGGTTCCTGAATATTCTGGCTCTGACTCTTCATGCCTGCTAACTTGGTTTTCACCTCTGTCCAACACTTAGTGAATGCAGCAACCTACTATCCAATAGTGGTGATATTCCAATATTGTACAATATGTTGAATACATATGTTCTTGTATAATGTAGAATATTCTATGCAGTTATCCCTGGAACCTGTAAATGTGATAATCAATCACTCCTCTGATTCTGTTATATTATATGAGATGGTAGACCTTATAATAAAAAGATTTTCTGAGCAGGCCTATTAATCACAAGAGTCCTTAAAAGCAGAGGGCTTTCTCTGGCTGGTGGCAAGGAGGAAGGCAGAGGGAAATCAGAAGGATTTGAAGCATGATAAGGATTTCACTCACTGTTGTTGGCTTGAAGAAGGATGGGTCCACATACAAAGACTTAGAGGGCCTAGGAGCTGTGAATAACTCCCAATCAACAGCCTGCAAGGAGATAGAGACCTTAGTCTTACAACTGCAAAGAACTAAATTCCAAAGTCTTCAAGAAAGAACTCATCTAACACCTTGATTGTGGTCCTGTGATATCCTGAGCACAGAACCCAGCCAAGCCCACCCAGACTTCTGCCTGCAGAATTGAGAGCTAATAAATGGGTATTATTTTAAGTGGCTAAATTTGTGGTAATTTGTTATGAACCATATCATTAGACCAAAAGCTCCATGTGGACAATAGCCTCAAGTGGCCTCCTGATTTTGGGCAATTGAATGGAGCTTTGCTTAAGCTGGGTCATTTGGTTTCCATATATGTAGTGATAAAAGACAGAGGTAATGTTAAAGAACAAAAGGAGAAGGTGCAATGAAAACCTATTTCAGTTACTGGGAATGGTAGTTTTGCAAGCAGTTAGACACACGGCATCTCTTGTCTTTGATTTCAAATTATTCATTTGATTTACCACATCCAAGTAAAGGAACTATATTTTTATCAGCATAGATTTTTCCTGATTTGAATGGTCTCTGAATATGAAGGGCTTATTCCTTCCTTTCTAGTGTTTCCCCCAAAGAGTTCCTTGCCCAATATACATGAATGGTGTTGATCCATTTAGTTTCACTTACCAGGTGACTGTGACCCCAGCAAATCATTCTGATAGCTTCTCTCTAAGGTTGAATCTAACATGCTTCATGACATGCATTATTTTTATTCCATTTTGCCTTCTATCAGAACAGTCCAATTAGCTGCAGCAGCACAATACCTCAAGAATATTATGTTAATGTCAGCTCTCAGAAACTCCTGACATTTGTAGTTTTAATTCATTTGCAAGTTAACCATCTTGATTACTTTACTCTAAACACATGAAAACATTTCTTAGTAGGAAATTGGAGGAGGTGGTATTTAAAAGTAAAACCTTTTATGCAAAAATTAAACATGAGGAGGAAGTTTGCATGAGAGAGAATCAGCTGGTACTAAATAGACCAGCATTCATGGTGCAGAAGCTGTCACAATAAAAGAATAGAAAAAAAGCACTTTGCTTTTCCTTCTTATAGATCTGAGTTTAATGTGCCCTTGCATTTCAACTAGCTGGTGGGAGGACGTATTTCACTTTTGTATATTCTTTCTGTTGCACTTGTGAGCTTTAAACCTTTCTCCCCCAAGGCCAGTAGAATTCTTTTTCTAACTTGTTATTATATATTTGTACTCTTTTCTCCATCCTGGAAGCTTATTGTAGTAGTGGATGATAACTTAGGATCCATTATAAGAATATGGATAGTCACAGGTGAGCGTCTTTTGGGAACTACTTCTGCATGCAGGGGTAATTTACATGAAAATGCAGGGGGAAATAAAATGTAATGGGCAAAAATTTCCTTCTCTACCAGTCCTGTGGAGACTGGTACTAGCCTTCAGAGCCTCATGTTAGAGGAAGATAAGGGGTGTAAGGTCAACACTTGATAGCTAGAAAGCTAGAATCTTCTCTGGGGTGATTCAGATGGGATATCAACAGAACAAGAAGGTTTCCACAGTTAGCTTACCTTGTCCTTTGTAAACTGTACCATTTCAGCACTGATTGGGTCTTTCAGTGTAAATCAGCATATAAGACCGAACAGGAAGAAAATGAGAATCCAAATCACATAGAAGAAATGCCAATTTTGCCTTTTATGAAAGTCATAGAGTGATTTAAGATAAAAAGAAAATAACAAGTTATGTTTAGTACATAAAATTAGATTTCAGCAAGTTGCTCTAGTAAAAATAATACAGGAAGACCTGGGTTTTAATTCTAATTCTGCCCCCTAACTGGTTATGTGTAATTTTTATAGTGTTATTTAGCCTCATCTATTTCTCATCCGTGAAATAATATAAGAATAAAATACAAGATCTTCTTAGACTTAAAAATTCTGAGTAAACTCTCAAAACCCCCATAACGCTAAGATTCTTAAGATAAATGTATAGAAATGGTTTTAAAGCTGTATTGACTCAGATCTAGAAGTTGTTTTGAAGGCAGATTTTGTAAAGGTTCTGGTGAAAAATTATTTTCAATACTGGCATTATTGAGAGATATTAAAATCAGGTATGGAGAGAATACTTGAAATTTTTATATTTTCTTTAACATGTTCCTTCAAAATTTAAGTTCAAACTCTGCTTTTAAATGACATATGGCAATGCAGGCCTTCTAGCTTCCCACTGAAATATCTCCAAATGAATAACCATAACAAATTAGGCTGGGCGCGGTGGCTCACGCCTGTAATCCCAGCACTTTGGGAGGCTGAGGCGGGCGGATCACGAGGTCAGGAGATGAAGACCATCCTGGCTAATACGGTGAAACCCCGTCTCTACTAAAAATACAAAAAAATTAGCCAGGCGTGGTGGCAGGTGCCTGTAGTCTCAGCTATTCAGGAGGCTGAGGCAGGAGAATGGCGTGAACCTGGGAGGCGGAGCTCGCAGTGAGCAGAGATCGCACCACTGCACTCCAATCCAGCCTGGGCGACAGAGCGAGACTCTGTCTCAAAAAAAAAAAAAAAAAAAAACCAATAAATTGAAAACACATAGCTGTACCCCAAACAAATGTCCAAATATAGCTTAATTGCAGAATATGGCCAAAATCTGTACTTAACGGTGAAACAGACAGGGCTCAGTTAAACTGACTTGAGAAAAAATAATCCAACTTAAAAAAATATTTTTTTAAAGACAAGGTCTCACTGGATTCAAACTCCTGGGCTCAAGCAATCCCCATGCTTGGTTATTTTAGTGAGTCTGAGAACACGTTTAAAAAAGAAAGATAAGTGTCCACTCTTAAAATCGTAAATGTAGTTGAAAAGAGGCAGTGGGAGACAGTTATATCCTGTGCGATAAAATCTTCATATGTCAGACCGAGGTAGGAAGAGCACTGCTAAATGAAATGTGAAATATTAATTTTACAAGTTACTCCCTATTTGAAGACTATAAATCAGCCAGGTAGTATAGAAGGAAACTCTGCTGTCCCAGTACAACAGAGGAGCAGTAGGTGAAACCTTGTTAGAACAAGAGAACTGGACCCTTAGTTCCATCCATAGCAAGGTGGATGAGTCATACCAAGTGTGGCGTGGTCCCCAAGGTACAAACAACACAACTTCTCATCACCTGCAGTGCCCAGGGTGTCTGCTTTAACAACGCTGGATCTCATTTCTGGATTATAAGGAGAGCTAATACGTTTTGAGTACTTACTATGTGCCAGGCATGATTCTATATGTATAACATGCCTTACCCCATTTAATCCTGTAAGCAATCTTAGGTGTAGAGTTAACAATTATCTTCATTTTACAATTGAGGAAAGTGAGGCACAAACACAGTAAGGAGCTTACCTAGAACATGCTATTGCAGCTAGCATTCAGATCTAGGCAGTCTGACCCCAGACATGTTTTCAGAGTTGAGATCTGAAGAAATAATTCTTCCATTCTATAAGCAGACAGTAGGCAGCGCCAAAAGGATCCAAAATCCTTTGTGGCAATAAGTGCCTTCTCTGTCTAAACAAATCCTGCCTTTTTTGAAGATCAGTAAAGAAAATAGCAGCAAAAATGAAGAAAGCAATGAAGAGAATATGAAGAACAAAAACGGTGTAACAAAAGGAAATGGAAAGAGCATCTGGAAAACTTAATAAGAACATACTCCTAAAAAGGCTATAACCAAGGCTTAAGGGAACATTTCAAAGGACTGGTATCTTTCATAACTTGAAAGAAGATATAAAAATGGAACACAAAGCTGCAGAAGAGAATGAACTAGGATGAAAAAGTTGGAGATGAGGTGGATAAAATAAAGAAATGAGAACTAAAACCCCAAACCAGAGTTCAAACCCTTATTTCAGTCAAGTAGAAGCCTCATGTTCCTGTAGAATGTTGAAAGAATGACAGTGCCTCCTAGAATTCACAATGCTACAATGGAATTGATTTTCTTAACTGAACACCATTCTTTCAAGCATTTACTCTAGAATATTTGATCCATAAGAAATAAAATTAAAACTCTCTTTTTCTTATCAGTTCTCAGGATGGTTGAGACAGCTTAATTTTTTTGATAACTTTGATACTTTTTGGAAAAAAATATGTTTCTAAGTTGATATGTGAAGCATCGCTATTTCCAGATTGTAATTCATTTGAAAAGAAATGCTAGGACAGTTAGCTGATGCTGGGAACCCTGCAATTCTATGAAAAGTGAAACAAAGTCATAAAATGTGCCAAACATTATGAAACCAGTTGTTGCACTTCCAGTTTCAGCTCCAACATGTTAAAGAGCTTGGAGTTCATCACCCCTGTCCTTACAACAAGAGAAAATGGAACAACCTGATAATCAATGACTTTTCTTGGATCCATCAAAGAACTGAGGTTTCAGGCCAAACTATCACCTTGAAATCTAGAGGGACAGGGACATTCAGTGAGCTACAGATGAAACCTGCTTCCCTTGGGCAGGAGCCACTCATCGTTGCCCTGCTAGTTATCTGGAGAGTTGCTGGGGGCTGAGTGTGGACTACTGTGAAAACGAGGACAATCACAGAGAGACCTTGTACTTTCATAGAAGTTCCCTCCATGATCCCTACCAGGTTCTTTAGGCTGAGGATCCAAGAAAAACCCCCTCATGGCTCTGGCATAAGAAAAGGAAAAGTAGGCATTGTGTAACCTCACCTAATTTTTCTCCATAACAAAGGCCTGTTCTACAGGGAAAATTTCTTCATCACAGGATGAGACTGAAGCCTTATCCCAGCTGGACATGGTTCCAGCCTTCCTGTTTCCCCTAAAGAAAAAGAAAACAATAATCAACATGGGACAGGGCATCAAGGTAATAGATTTAGAATACTGTAGTCAAGGAATGGAGCAGGAGGTGAGCTGGGAAGAGCAATATTCTAAAGGAAAGAGCAGAAACACTCGGAAGGCCAAACCCCAAGACAGAGGTCCACTAAAACCCTGGAACTATAGATTGTACGAAGCTTCTTTTGCATCCTACCACTACTTGAACATGCCTCCAGTATAACAACAGTGGGTAATAGCAGAAAGAGCTGCAAGACATAGACTGTCTCAGAGAAGCAAGGAGCAGAACAAAGGGAAGCCCCACAGCCAACGAGGCAAATGAAAGGTCAGTGGAGAATTTCAACCTTTGGTGCCTGTAGCCATAACAAACATCAAACACAGCCCAATACCTGGCCAGATTAACAAAACTCTATCCTCACACAAAAGATCTGTTTAACCTCAGTACATATTAAAGATACATGTCCAGCTTTCAACAAAAGATTACAAAATACAGTCTGAAGAGATGAAAAAAAAAACATCAGAAACAGACTTCGCTAAAACATAAATGTTGAAATTATTAGAATTAAAAATAACTATGATTAACATATTAAGGACACGAGGGGATAAAATAGACATTACACCAAATGGGTGATGTTTACAAAGAGATGGAAACTGTAAGAATCAAAAGGAAATGTTAGGCCGGGTGCGGTGGCTCACGCCTGTAATCCCAGCACTTTGGGAGGCTGAGGCGGGCAGATCACTGGAGGCCAGAAGTTTGAGATCAGCCTGACCAACATGGTGAAACCCCGCCTCTACTAGAAATACAAAAAATTAGCCGGGTGTTATGGTGGGTGCCTGTAATCCTAGCTACTCAGGAGGCTGAGGCAGGAGAGTCGCTTGAACCCAGGAGGTAGAGGTTATAGTGAGCAGAGATGGTACCATTGCACTCCAACTTGGGCGACAGAGTGAGACTCCATCTTGGGGGAAAAAAAAAGGAAATGTTAGATATCAAAACACTGGAACAGAAATGAAGAATGCCTTTAAAGGGCTCAGTGGTTGATTCAGGAAAGAAGAGCAATCTTGAAAATAGGTCAATAGGAACTTCTTAAACTGAAATGCAGAGACAGAGAGAGAGAAAGAAAGAGAGAGAGAGAGCGAGAGAGAGAGAGAGAGAGAGATCCAGGAGAGAACATTTAGGAATGGTGGGAAAACAAAAAATGTTGTAACTTATGTATAACTGGAATACCAGAAGGAAAATAAAGAAAAAATGGGCAGAAGAAATATTTAAGTTAATAATGACTAAGAACTTTACAAAATTAAAGACACACAGTGCACAAATCTGGAGGCTCTGAAAAAAATAAGCAAGATAAATACCAAAAACACCCCCCACAAAACTAAACAAAGTAAACCCCAAACCCCACACCTAGACATACCATGTTCAAACAGTGGAGAACCAAATATAAGGAGAAACTCTTGAAGGAAGCCAGAGGAGAAAAGCTACCTCATCTCTAGAGGCTAGGAATAATAATGACAGCTGTATTATCGAAACCACGCAAGCAAGAAGAGACTGGAATGAAATCTTCAAAGTGTTGAAAGAAAAAAAAAAACCTGAAACCCACACTGTCAATCTAGAATTATAAGTCCAATGAAATAGAGGAGAAATAAAAAGTGTCTCTAGCAAGCAAATTCATTACCAATTCATTCATTTTTTTCTTGACTGAAAGAAATGACTTTCTTCAGACAGGAGATAAATGATATAGGTTGGAGACTTGGCTCTGTATAAAAAGAAGAAGAAGATCAAAGAAGGAATACGTGAAGGTAAGTAAAATATTTTATTTTTATTGTTTCTAACTGATCTAAAAAATAACAGTTTTTGAAAAGCAGTAGCAGTAACAGTGTATTGGCTGATTGTAGCATATGGGTAAGTGAAAAATAGCATTGTCACAAAAAACAGGAGGGAAGAATTGGAAATACTCTGTTTTAAGGTAACTATTGTACATGAAATTGTAGCATGTTCTTTGAAGATAGACTTAAATTATTTAATGATATACATATATTTACTATATATGTGTGTGTGTATATATACTATATACTATGTATGTATATATACTTTACTATATACTATACATATGTGTGTTTGTGTATATAATGTATACACTGTTATATATAATATGTAGCTTATCATATATAATATGCTGTATCATAAAGGTATATAATATGTCTACATATTATATATAATATGCTATATATGTGCATTATATATAATATATATAATTTATTATAAAAATTATATGGCAACCGCTAAAAGAAGAAAACAAAGAAGTATAGATGATATGCCAAGAGAGGAGATTAGGAATAAAAAAATATGAAATCTGCCCCAATTCTTAGAAAGTGGGGGCATCGGGGAACTTGGACTGGCTCTGCAATCTCGTGTGCCTCTCTGTCTTCCATTGTGGCACTAGCCCACTATCACTGTGGGGCTGATGATTTTTATCTTTTATTTATTTTTCTCTTTAGGTGAGAGGAAATAATGCCTAAAATGTATTATTGATTTTGAATAGATCCTGTGAAAATCTTTCCCACCCATGTCAGTTCTCTATTTAATAAGATAAGTCAATAAGATTAGGAGGTACTAACCACACTCACTGGATCAATTGGACATCTCCCACACTACCATTGCCACCAAGTACAGAGTAAGAAGAAAAGGTGAAAATAATAAGAGAAGATAATAGGTAAGAAGGGCGAGAAGTGGAGGCCCAGGAACAAGTCAATGATATATTCCTGAAAAAACAGCTCACAACAATTGGGATCGACGCAATGTTCAAAGATATCACATGGTTTTTAAAATCTAAAATGTATATGTAACATTTTAATGTTTCTGATATTTGATTGTGTCTTATAATCCATATGCACAGAAATCTGCTAGTCTAGAGAGAGGAGTATGTTCCAACAAAATTGTCATTACCTTCACAGGTGTCACTATAATTGTGCATAATCCTGATTAAATATCAGTTGGATTATCCGTAATGATAGCCCACATATGGTTGAAGTTTTAATTAAATTTTAGCTTTCATTTTTAAAAAAAGGTCTTCAAAATTATACCAATGATATTACACTAAAATTTGAAAGCAATAAATTTCCAGAAAGTTTTCTATAAAATGCCAGGTAAATCAATTAAAGCTCATAGATATTGCAAAATCTCTTACAGAATCTTCAAAGGTAGAAATTGACATAACCTATTCATCTGACATAAGGATTATTAGACAGGTTCATAATATTTATCTGTAAACATGTCAAAATTCTTCTTAAAAGGTAGTGTTTTATTTCTAGAAATTAAGAAGAAATAAACAAAAACAACTAGACCAACTATGAATTTCACCAAATGGCAAATGAAAGTGAAACTCTAATAATTTGTAATACTGTGGAAAATTTTGCTGTTAGTTCCAAATGTGATGAAGAGGTCAATGTACATAGGAGTTATAAAAACTTTTCTATCTTTGTGCCACTATGCATAATTGGGTGCTACTAAATGATTCAGAACATCTGCAGACAGAATATCAAAAAATCTTGAATTCAAAATATGATTGTATAACACTGAATTGCTAACCAAGGACTACTCTCTGCTGCTGTCTTCAGCCAGATGAGGGAGCGTCTTAAACTCTACAGCAGTGGTCCTCAATGCTTTTGGCACCAGGGACTGGTTTCTTGGAAGACAATTTTACCACCTACAGGACATGGGGTTGGGTGTGGGGAAGATGGTTTTGGGATGAAATTGTTCCACCTCAGATCATCAGGCATTAGATTCTCATAAGGAGCAGGCAACCTAGATCCCTCGCATGTGCATTTCACAATAGGGTTCCCACTCTCATGAGAATCTAATGCTGCTGCTGATTTGACAGGAGGTGGAGCTCAGGCTAAAGTACTGCTCTCTTGCCCATGACTCACCTTTTACTGTACTGCCTGGTTCCTAACCACGGCCCAGGGGTCAGGGACCCCTGCTCTATAGGCAGCAGAGTCCAGGGGTCTGTCATTTCTTGACATTTCTCCAGTTTTTACATCTTTTCTTGCATCGGGGGCCAACTCTTTTGTGTTAGAAATATATCCAATTTCCTACCATGGGCAAATCACGTGGGGTTTGGTTTATTTCTTTTATTTTGAGTCAGCTAAGGTTTTGATAGAAAATCAAGTAAGAGGGAAAACTTTGGGTCTACATATTGGTACTATATGCTTGCTAACTTATTTTTTCTTTCTTAATAGAGCTGATTAAATAGACTGCTTATTCTCAGTATAGCTGAAATTTAAAAATAATAGTTTAAGATTAATGTACTTGCTGAGTAGAACATATTTTAAAATTTGTCAGTAGAGATCTTAGAATTTTATTTAACATCATACATATACTCATATCCATGTATGACAGATGAAAAATATTTGTCTAAAAACATTAAAGCATGCACTTTCAACAGGAGCAATAAAATCCCCAAGGTGGCAAAAATGTGTTATTGGGGAAGGCAAAAAATATCTTATTCTTTTAATGCCTGAAACATATATATGCATGAAATATATAAATATATATAGCATATCTATTATTAAAATGGTACGGGGGGTTATGATTAGGGGAAAAGGTCTAAAAATGCTCCATGGGAGCCAATGATGAAAGAAAGATTGACACAAAAAGCCTTAAACCAATGCCTCTTCTTCCTTCTCAACTCTCATATGCATTATATTTTTGAATATACAAGAAAAAAGAAACTAAAGTTAACTTAGCTTTATCTGTGATATAATCTGAACTTACATATGAACACATTCACATATTTGAAAAAGTTAAAAATTTAGCTAATCATCCAGATATTTTATTTTACAAATATCAATCAGCATCAAGAGAATGAGAAGATAAACCACAGACTAGGGAGAAATATTTGTAAAAGATATATCTGATAATGATTGTTATTCAATATATACAAAGAACTCTTAAAATTCAGCAGTGGTAAAAAGGAATAACTGAATTAAAAAATGGGGAAAAGATCTGAACAAATAGCTCACCAAAGAAGATCTATAGACAGCAAAAATAGATATGCAAAGATGCTCAAGCACCATATGTCATTAAAGAATTGGAAATTACAACAATGAGATACCACTATACTCCTATTAGAGTGGTCAAAATCCAAAATACTAACAACACTAAATGCTGGCAAGTATGTGGAGAAGAGAAACTCTCATGCATTGCTGCTGGAATGCAAAGTGCTACAGCTGCATTGGAAGACAGTCTGGTAGTGTCTTACAAAACTAAACATATTCTTATCATATGATTCAGCAACCATGCTCCTTGGTATTTACTCAAATGAGTTGAAAACTTATATCCACATGAAAACTTGCACACGGATGTTTATTCATAATCACCCAAATTTGGAAACAACCAAGATGTCCTTCAGTAGATGAATGAATATATAAGACCTGATACCTCCAGAGAGTGGTATATTATTCAGCACTAAAATGAAGTGAACTATCAAGCTACGAAAAGACATGGAGGAAAAGTAAATGCATATTAATAAGTGAAAGAAATTTGAAAAGACTGTATAATTTTAAATATATGACATTCTAGAAAAAGCAAGATTATGGAGACAGTAAAAAGATCAGTGGTTGCCAGTTGAGGGGAGAGAGGGATGAATAGGCACAGCACAGAGGATTTTTAGGGCGGTGAAAATACCCAGTCTGATACCTTTGTGCAAACCCATAGAATGTACAATACTGAAAGTAAACCTTAATGTAAAGTATGTACTTTGGGTGATAATGATGTGTCAATGTAGGTTCATCAATCGTAACAACGTCTCACGCTGGTGGTGAATCATCACAGTGGGGAAAATTATGTGTGTGGCTACGGGAGTAGAGGAGTATGGGAACTCTATACTTCCAGCTCAATTTTTCTGTGAACCTAAAACTGCTCTAAAAAAATTATGTTAAAACAAAACAATACAAAAACAGAACAAATATCAGATAGCCAGATATTTGAGTACATTGTATAAAATAATTGAATGACTGGCAGAAATTTTATTCTGGGCATTACAATTGGAACCTATAATAATTGCTTGACTTGTTTCTGTGTGTGAATATTTAAGCTCATTGACTTTGCCCCCATGACCATGCACACACATTACTGTTTCCCACTTGGAGAAAAGAGGTTATAAACATATTCAAGACTATACATAGTCAGAAATGATTTCTAACGTTACCGTGTTTACTTCCAATGAAAAATTATTCCCAGAGCAAGCAATTTTTATTTCCGAGACACTTTTACTTATTATTGATCATGGAAAGACCCAGGAAGACTAATGGATACCAATGAATTTTGATTTTTTTCTTTTATCATTTAAAGTTTGCATTTTATTTTTTTTTCAAAAATAATTTTGATAATGTATCTAAAAAGATTGTGTGATATACTACAGAGAATCAGAACTAAGTACAAATGCTGAAGTCCAGTCCTGGTTGCTCAATTTGTACTAGTTGTGATTTTGGTAAAATCACTGTAATCTCCATAATTATCAGTATTATCATTTAAAAGGTGAGTGAAACACCATCTGCTGTTTATTTCTCTTTCTGTGCCAATATTTGTGTGCAAAAAAGATGAGAAATATTATACTTTTTACCAAGTAGTATAAGGATTCTTCACAGAAAGAGTCTTGTCATGAAGATGACTTCAGTTCCTTGAAAGAGCATGTCTGTATACGAGGTCCGAGGTTTTGTTTTGTTTCTTGTTTTTTTTTTTTTTTTTTTTTGAGATGGAATTTTGCTCTTGTCACCCAGGCTGGAGTGCAATGGCGTGATCTCAGCTCACTGCAACCTCCGCCTCCCAGGTTCAAACAATTCTCCTGCCTCAGCCTCCCAACTAGCTGGGACTACAAGCTTCTGCCACCACGCCTGGCTAATTTTTTGTATTTTTAGTAGAGACGGGGTTTTGCCATGTTGGCCAGGTCTTGAACTCCTGACCTTAGGTGATCCACCCACTTCGGCCTCCCAAAGTGCTGGGATTACAGATGTGAGCCAGCACACCTGGCTGAGATCAGAGCTTTTGAAAGAGTTGGTGAGATGGCAGGAGGCTATGTAATGGGCTCCTACTCTGGTGTGTATTCCCAATGATGTGTGTGAATAAATGTTAAAATTACTCTTAAAATGTTTTATGTGCATTTATTTTTTGGGTAGAAATAAGTGAAGACTTGGTTCCCTGCGTAAGTTGATATAGGCAGATTTGAGATAGCACGCACGTACATGGAAATCAGATAGAGAAAGAATATGGAAATCACAGTGAGAAAGTCAGCTCTGGGAGTTTGCTGAAAGTGTATGCAGACACAGCGTATCTGAGGTTAACATTTCATGGGGCTTTGATTGGGGGTTAACAATTGGGGGAATATAATTCACAAGCTATATAATTGGGGGCTCAATTTAAATAAGGCTTAGCTGATAACTGAGTTATGTATGTGAATGCATACATATAAATGTGATCATTTACACCTTTTGTATATGTACATTTGCCTTTAAGAGTATATGTGTGTGGTTTAATATAAACACTCTATATTTCCTGGGATCTTTGAAAAACAAAATATTATATAGCCATAGCTTTAAATATCAGACTCTCATTAAGAGAAATAATTGATGCCTTACTGGTTAACTTACTGACAGAAAGGGTTGGTGTATCCTCTTGTTCTTGGGTTACTTACCATTAAGTTGAGACATTTGGGACAAATATTTCAAATGAGAAAAAACATTCTACTTTAGCCAAGCATGTCAAATAATTAGCATAGCTAAGGCTCTTCAGTGGTTCCTACTAATACTTTTTGAAGCTGGTTATATCTTGACAATTGGTTCAGAAGGCATGGCTTTTGAAGTTTGTGACCTGGAGAAAATTTAGTATTTTCAACAACCAAAAGAATAGATAAGACTAGTGAGACTGAATTGGAATTCATGGCTATTATTTCATCCAGTTATACAGGGAGATGAAGCCACAGAACTGCATCAACTTTCTTGGAGACTAGGAAAGGATACGCTGGTATGTTAATAGCTTATCTGATGTTTCTTAGCCTTGGGAGAGGTGAAAAATGCTTACTACACAAGGTATAGCTGATCACGGTAATTTTGCCTTCTGTAGGGATTTCATTAGATAACATTAGGATAAATCTGAAGAAGTTGAGATTGGTATTTTACAGATATAGAGGAGACAAATAAAATTATTTATTTTAGACAGACACACAAGCCAGACCAACAGGGAATTATGATTAAATCACCTTATTTCTTTGCAATAATGCCTTATTTTCCCTTTACTGGATAAAGAATTTGACTGTAAAAATATTAATTACACACCATCTCTCTTTAATGCACATAAAACTTAACACTCCCATTTTTACTGTATATTGAGGAACAAAAATATTCCAGACAGAATAGAACCAGTGTCTCAGGTTGATCCTCATAATACTAAAACAACCTGTTTCAAGCTGTCTACTGATGTCAGTAGATAATAGTTTCTGAGAATCATTTATTTCCTAAAGTTTATTTGATAGCTGCATAATTGACACAAACTGGGCTTGCTATACTTCAGTAGCTGTGCAGATAAATTTATCTTGAATGGAATTTTCCTGGGACTCTTCATCTGAAGAATGTGCAGACCCAGCTTAGAGCCATGAAAACAGTGACAGATCCTTGTAACAGTGTAGTGTAAAACTGTGTGGATTTAATAATCAAAGGACAAATCTTAATAAACCTGGAAGTTATGCATTTCTACAAAACATTGGGGCTAATCATCATAAATTGCTGAAAGTGAAGTAGGTGATGTGCATCACTATTTTATACATGGACACAAGGAAAAAAACTTTTATCACATCATTGTTTGAAAGAGCAAAAACTTAATCTCAAGGCCTCCCAAAAGGAGGATAGATCAATATATATTTATATTTTCATAGAATAGATACTTTTCTGAATTAAAGAAAATAAACAAATATAAGCATTGACATGACTACATTCCCACATGTATAATGTTAGGTCACACCTATTCCTAAAAGAATACCATTTATGTAAATTTTAAAACCAATAAAACAATAGTGTATAGAGTTAAACACATATCTTTGGTTTATTATTCGTATGTAGCAAAATTGTGGGAAAAAAAACCACACGAATTTAAATATTTACCATGGCCAAGATGGTGGTGGCCTTGAGGTTGTGTATGGGTTGTCAGGAGTTTTGCTTTTAACAATGATATTTTATTTTTACTTTCAAAATTCAGAAGCAAATACGGCAAAAAATTGGCCAAATTTAATGGTGTACACATACGTTTATGTTATTTACTATATTTTATTGTTGCATGAAATGAATACTAATATTGACTGTACTTAATAATTAATTCTTTTTTAAAAATAAATTTTATTGTATACGTTTTAGGTTTATAATCTGATGTTTTGCGATAACTATAGATAGTAAAAGGGCTACTACAGGCATACCACATTTTATTGTGCTTTGCAGATATTGCATTTTTATAAAAATGAAGATTTGTGCAACCTAGAGTTGAGCAAGTCTACTGGCACCACTCTTCTAACAGCCTGTGCTCACTTCAAGTCTCTGTGTCACATTTTGGTAATTCTTTCAATATTTCAGATTCTTTCATTATTATTATATCTGTTTTAGTGATCTGTGATCAGTGATTAGTGAGCTTCGATGTTACTACTATAAATGTTTTGGGGTACCATGAACTGGGCCCATGTAAGATGGCAAACTCAAAGTATTTTGAGTCTTCTGACTGCTCCACTGACCGGCCATTCCCCCATCTCTCTCCCTCTCCTAAGGTCTCCCTACTTCCTGAGACACAGCAATATTGAAATGAGGCCAACTAATAACCCTACAGTGACCTCTAAATGTTCAAGTGAAAGGAGGAATTGCACATTTCTCAAATTGCACATTAAATCAAAAGCTAGAAATGATTAAGCATAGTGACGAAGGCATGTTGAAAGCCAAGATAGGCTGAAAGCTAGGCTTCTTGTGCCAAATAGCTAGCCAAGCTGTGAATGCAAATGAAATGTTCTTGAAGGAAATTAAAAGTGCTACTCCAGTGAACACACAAATGATAAAGGGAAACACCCTTATTTCTGATATGGAGAAAGTTTGAGTGGTCTGGAAAGAAGATAAAACATTACCTTAAGCCAAAGTCTAATCTAGAGCAAGGCCCTAAATATCTTCAGTTCTACAAAGGCTGATGGAGTTGAGGAAGCTGCAGGAAAATTTTGAAGCTAGAAGAGATCGGCTCATGAGGTTTTAGGGAAGAAGCCATCTCCATAACATGACAGTGCAAGGTGAAGCCTCGAGTACTGATGTAGAAGCTGCGAATTATCCAGAAGATCTAGCTAAGATAATTTATAAAAGTGGTTACATTAAGCAACAGATATTCAGTGTAGATGAAATTGCCTTATTTTGGAAGAAGATGCTATTTCGGACATTCATCGCTAGAGAGGAGAAGTCAATGCCTGGCTTCAAAACTTTCAAGGACACATTGACTTTCTTGCAGTTGGTGACTTAATGTTGAAGCCAATGCTCATTTACCATTCTGAAAACCCTAGAACTCTTAAAAATTATGTGAAATCTACTCTGCCTGGGTGATAGCATATCAGTTTACAGCATGGTTTACTGAATATTTTAAGCTCACTGTTGAGACCTACTGCTCAGAAAAAAAGGTATTTCAAATACTACAGCTCATTGACAATGCACTTGGTCACTCAAGATCTCCGATAAAGATGTATGGAGAGATTAATGTTTTCACTCCTGCTAACACAACATCCATTCTGCAGCCCAGGGATCAAGAAGTAGTTTTGACTTTCAAGTCTTATTATTAAAGAAATACATGTTGTAAGGCTAAGGTGGCCATAGATAGTGATTCCTTAATGAATCTTAGCAGAATAAATTGAAAACCTTCCAGAAAGGATTTACCATTGTAGATGCCATTAAGAACATTTGTGATTGGGGGAGGGGGTCAAATGTAAACATTAATAGGAATTTGGAAGAAGTTGATTTTCTCCCTCCTGGGTGACTTTGAGGCATTCAAGACTTCAGTGGAGGAAGTAACTATAGATATTATGGAAATAGCAAGAGAACTAGCATTAGAAGTGGAGCCTAAAGATGATACTGAATTGGCTACAATCTCATGATAACTTTAACAAGTCAGGAGTTGCTTCTTCTGAATGAGTAAAGAAAGTAGTTTCTTGAGATGAAATTTACTCCTGGTAAAGATGCTGTGAACATTGTTGAAATAACAATGAAGGGTTTAGGATATTACATAAACTTAGTTGAGAAAGCAGTGGGACAGAGTTTGAGAAGATTGATTCTAATTTTGAAAGACATTCTACTGTGGGTAAAATACTATCTAACAGCATCACATGCTACAGATAAATCTTTCATGACATTAAGAGGTAGATTTCATTGTTGTCTTATTTTAAGAAATTGCCAGAGTCACCCTAACCTTCAGCAACCACTACCCTGATCAGTCAGCAGTCAGTCAACCCTCCACCAGCAAAAAGTTTATGACTTGCTGAAGACTCAGATGATCAATAGTATCTTTTAGCAGTAAAGTATTTTTAAATTAAGGTATGCTCATTTTAAAAAAACATAATGCAGAAATAGAAAACCAAACATTGTATGTTCTCACTCATAAGTGGGAGCTAAGCTGTTTATAATACTAATTTATTCAGGTATGAGAATGCAAAGGCATAAGGATGATACTTTGAGGACTCAGAGGGAAAGAGTGGGAAGGGGGTGAGGGATAAAAGACTACAAATTGGGTCCAGTGTATACTGCTCGGGTGCACCAAAATCTCACAGATCAACACTAATTAACTTAACCCATGTAATCAAACACCACCCTTTCCCCAAAAACCTCTGGAAATAAAAAAAATCTAAAAAACCATAATGTTATTGCACTTAGAATACAGTATAGGGTAATGTAATTTTCATATGCACTGTGAAAGAAAAAAAATTTGTGTGACCCTCTTTATTGTGATACTCACTTTATTCCAGTGGTCTGGAATCAAACCCACTACATCTCAGAGTTATGCCTATATAGTGAAGAGAATTAGCATATTTATCTTCTCATATAGTTACTCTTTATTTCGCAACAAGAGTTAAAATGTACTTATTTAACAAAAATCTCAAGTGCAGTACAATTTTATTAGCAACAGCGCTCTTGTTGTACATGAGGTCTCCAGACATGTTGATTCTACATATCTGCTACTTTATATGCTTTGACTTACATCTCCCCATTTTCTCCCTGGCACCCCACCCTTGGTAACCACAGTTTTATCCTCTTTGTATATCTGACCTTTTTACAGATTAATAGGCTGCATTTTCATTCTGCTGAATGTTTCCTTTGTTGTGCTGAAGTTTTTTAGTTTGATATAGTTCCATTTATTTACTTTTGCTTTAGTAACCTGAGCTTTTGGTGTAATATTCAAAAAAATCACTGCCAAGGCCAGTGTCAAGGATCTTTCCCCCTATGTTCTCTTCTAAAAGTTTTATGCCTTCAGGTCTAAAATTTAGACCTTTTAACTATTTTGAGTTGATAAAAAATAAATTCTTACCTCTCTGTTACTTTTATCATTTAGAATTTATCTCTTTTAATTTCTGAAAGCACTCTTCAGCTTTCATAGTTTTTCTTTGAATCATCTTGTTAAACTGATATGTTTTCAGGTGATATTTGCATTCCTGCTCTCTTTTTAAACTCTCTCTCTCTGTGTGTGTGTGTGTGTGTGTGTATACACACATGTATCTTGTGTATAGCTTTCTATATATACACATATGTATCCTATATATATAATACATACATTATAATATATAATACTATATGTCCTGTGTATTTAATATATATAATATATTGTAACATATACTATAGTAATGAATTTATATATAGTAGTAAAATATGCTATATACTGTATAGTATATAGTATATACTATGTACTATAGTATATTTTTATATACTATATAGCATATAGTATATACTATAGTACTATAGTATATTTTATATACTATATAGTATATACTATAGTACTATAGTATATACTATATAGTATATACTATAGTACTATAGTATATTTTATATACTATAGTACTATAGTATATACTATATAGTATATACTATAGTACTATAGTATATTTTATATACTATATAGTATATACTATAGTACTATAGTATATTTTATATACTATATAGTATATACTATAGTACTATAGTATATTTTATATACTATATAGTATATACTATAGTACTATAGTATATTTTATATACTATATAGTATATACTATAGTACTATAGTATATTTTATATACTATATAGTATATACTATAGTACTATAGTATATTTTTATATACTATATAGTATATACTATAGTACTATGGTCTATTTTTATCTTATAGAAGATATCAATTTCCTGTTCCTCTCAGCAATTTAAAATTAATGTGACAAATAAAATACACACAGTTGATTTAATGACACATGTAAAGAACAAGTCATCAGAAACAAGGTTGAGCCACTGAGCATTTGTAACATTCCAGATGCCTCCTGCAGGGTCTTCACAATTCAAATCCCTCTCTCATTACCAAGGTAACCATTATTCCTTCTATAGTAATAATCCCTTCATATTTATTTATACTTTAGCATTTAATTGTGCAAAAATAAACACTATAAGCATCATAGTTTTTTTGAGACAGAGTTTCTCGCTCTTGTTGCCCAGGCTGGAGTGCAGTGGTGTGTTGACGGCTCACCGCAACCTCCGCCTCCTGGGTTCAAGCGATTCTCCTGCGTCAGCCTCCTGAGTAGCTGGGATTACAGGCGTGTGCCACCATGCCTGGCTAATTTTATATTTTTAGTAGAGATGGGGTTTCTCTATGTTGGTCAGGGTGGTATAGAACTCCCGACCTCAGGTGATCCACCTGCCTTGGCCTCCCAAAGTGCTGGGATTACAGGCATGAGCCACTGTGCCTGGCCTAGTATGGCTTGTTTTTTTTTGGTGATTTCATTCACGCTATTTTACATGGCTGTGGTTCATGTACTTTTGTTTAGAAATCTAATTATACTACATAAATAACCAACATTTATTTACATATTTTCCCATTGAAAGTCATTGTGTTTAATGTAGCCCAATATCCCTGCAAACATTTGGCATATCAGACTTTCATAATTAGTCATTTTTATGATTGTGTGAGGTATCTTCTTGTGCTGTATATAGGTATGTATTCATTTTTGAGGGTAAACTTACAGTGTACCTTGGTGAACTTTTACATATGTAAAAGCCCTTGACATATTTGGATGATAAAGCCCTTAAACAAGCCCAGATCAACATATTTAGAATATTTCCAGCACTCTCATAATACTTTTACAATACCCCCAATGGTAACCATTATTCGGAACTTTGTCATGATAGCTTGTTTTTGCTGTGTCTGAACTTCATATTTATATTAATCGCACCATACTGTATAAAGTTTTTGTAACTGGCTTCTTTGGTTCAGCATTTTGTCTGTGATATTATGATTTTGCATGAAATAGTTATGCATTCTCTTTAATTTAGAATGCACAATTTATCCATTTTACTGTTGCTTCCAGTTTTTATCTCATGTGAATAAAGCTGTTAGATACATTTGGGTGTGTTTTTTTTGGTGAATATAAACACTCATTTATTTGGGTATAAACCTAGGAGTGGATAGGCTGGGTCATAGGCTATACATATGTTTAGCTTTAGCAAATACAAAGAGAAAGCTTTCCAGAGAGGTTGTATCAATTTGCACCCTCACCAACAATATAGAAGAGTTCCACTTCCTCCACATCCTTGGAAACACTTGGAATTGTCAGCCTTTATAATTCTAGTTGTTCTGGTAGGTATATGGTGGTATCTCTTATATTCTTAATTTGCATTTTCCTTTTAATCTGGTTGGCCATTTGTATATTCTCCTTTATACTTCTTTAAGAATTTCTGCATTTGCCTTTTTAAAAATATTAGACTAAAAATTGATTACTTATATACTTTTAGAAATATTTTACATATTTGAGGGTATAAATTCTTTGTTAAAGATGGATAATGCAAATACATTCTGTGGCTTGTGGTTTTATTCCCCTAATGTCTTTTGATAAATAAATGTTCTTAATCCTAATAGATGCCAATTTATTAAACTTTTCCTTTGGTGCTTTTCATTTCCTTTACCAAGTATTTGCCATCTCCAAGATCGTGAAAGTATTTTCCTAAACTTTTAATAATATACGAACTTAAACAACTTTGTATATGGTGTAAGGGGCCAAGATTAATTTTTTTCAACATATTGATATCCACTTGGCTCAGTACCACTTATTGAAAAATCTATCCTTTTCCCATTAAATTTAAGTGTCAAATTTGTCACAAATCACTGTTGCTAACTTAATTACTGTCTTTTAATCAATTTTGGTATTTTGCAGTGCAGTCCTCTAGCATCAATTTTGGTATTTTGCAGTGCAGTCCTCTAGCATCGGCTTTCTTCTTCAAGATTCTATTACCTATTCTTGGCCTTTACATTTCCACATATCTCTGAATATCAGCTTGTCAATTCCCATAAATATTTTCTGAGATTGAAATTGAATTTCCCCAAACTCTAGATGAATTTACAGATGTTTGACATCTTTACAAATTGTATCCATTAATGCATAAGGTTGGAATCCTCCTTCATTTCTCTGTCTTATTTTCTTCAATAATAAGTTTTAGTTTCCTGCTTAAGATATATTTTTCATTAGATTTGTTCCTAAGTAGTTGATATTTTAATGCTAATATAAATTAATTTTCTAGTTTATATTTATTGTCTAATTACTATTGTTAGTATGCAGACATAAAATTAATAGCTCAATCTTGTATCCAGAGACCTTGCTAAATTATCTTATTAATTCTAATAGTTTGCTATAGATTCCACGGGTTACTCTATGTATCCAAACATGCTATCTGTAAATAATGATTATTTTATGTCTTCTCTTTCAAGCCTTATACGTGTATTTTTTCTTTTGCTTTGTTGTAATGGATAGCACCTCCAATGACATATTTAGTCAAACTGGTGTGGACAATTTTTTTCATTTCAGATATCAGGAATAAAGCTTTTAATATTTCAGCTCTAAGTATGATGTTTGTTACAGGCATTATATAAATACTCTTTATTTGCAACATGTATAAATAAGCTACTGCTTTTTTTGCAAGTTTTAAAAACATCAGTAGGTATTGGATTTATTATAAATATGTTTTTCTACTTCTATTGAGACCTTCATATTGTCTTTTTTTTTCTGTTGCTGTGGAAAGTTACACTGACTGATTTGGATAATAAAACTATCTTGCATTCCTGAAATAAATGTAACTTTATCATGAAATAGTTTCTTTTTTGTGGTATATCACTAACTGAATTTTATTTCAAATATTATGTTTAGGATTTCTGCATTTATGTTCTGGAGAGAGACTGGCTTATAATTTGCCTTTCTTGTGATGTATTTCTCAGGTTTTGCTATTAAGGTTATTACTGCTTCATAAAATCAGTTTTATATCTTTTATATAAATTTAGCAAAATTGTATGGGCATGGATATTCTTTGTGAGAAGATGTTTAATTATGGATTTAATTTCTTTTATAGATATTTCAAGGTCTTGAGATGAAGCCTTAGGTCATTGGTTTTCACCTGTCTTCTTTTTCTAAGATAAGCATATATAAATTGTAAATGATATTTATAAATCTAACAAGCACAGCTTAAGCTGCATCCCACAGGTTGTGGCATATCTATCCTATCACCATTTAGTTTAAAACATTTTCGAATTTTCAACATTATTATCTTCAATTTGTAAACATTTTGGTTATATTTTCTTATTGATTCTTACCTTAATATTAATTTCATGCTTTCAGAGAACACACATGATTTGAATGCTTTGAAATGATTTGAGCCTTTCTTTATAATGCAGCAGAAGGTCAAGTCAGGTTAAATATTCCAAGAGCAGCTGAAAGGACTTTAGGCTCAGCTAAAAATCATATTTGCAAGACTCAAATAAGCCACACCTGGTTTCTAGGGGAACAGAACTAGAAAGTTAATAAAGATGAATTTCTCCTCCAGAAAGAAAAAGGGATTTGTTAATTTTTTTTTTTTTTTTACAGTAGACAACATATGACCTTAGAACACTTTCGCTTCATTTACCCTCCCATATTTTTGTTAGTTTTCTTGCTTTTTAATTCTCTCCCTTTCTGTCTCCTTTCACACACACACACACACACACACACACACACACACACACACACACTTTTTAAAATTTTGATGTAATTTTGAAGTGTCCTTGTTGTCTGGGGTGACACCTGAGGTTCTTGGTCTCATGGCCACTGAGATCAAGGACGTGGACACACACAAAGGGTGAGGTTTAGAGCAGAATTTTAATAGGCGAAAGAAAGAGAATAGCTCTCTGCTACAGAGAGGGGTCCTGGAAAAATGGGTTGCCCATCCATGGTGAAATGCAGGGGTTTTTATAGAGGAGCTAGTGGGGAGGCAGGGTCTGATTATGCAGGGTGTGCAAAAACTAGTTACAACCAGGTGTGCCATCTGCATAGGGTGCGAATCTCTGGCAGCCCCCACCCCAATTTTGGTTATGCAGGTAGGCAGCTCCTCCATGTTGCTTCTTTCTTACTGTACACGTGCTAACAAAAAAGGGAAGGTGGATCCCGCATGGTGGACATGCCTGGTCCCAGGCAGCCCTTTTTACTGGTGCAGCTGCAGGCATTCCGTTGTGCAAGCTTCCAGCTTCCTTATCTATGTTTGCAGCTCGATCTTTCAGGCTGCTCTTTTTTAGAAAAGAAATGATTTCTTGGGCTGCTTTTTGTTACGAGGGATGTTCTACCAAGGCCTCTTTTGCCTTCACTATCTGCGTAAATAATTTCTATCTCCTGTATCAATTTCAAATACAAAGAAGTACAAAAACTTGCCATTTATCTTCTACAGAAATTCACCAACTGCTTATATTATTACTCTGCTTTCTTTATTGTTTTCTCTCTATTGTAAGGCTCAATCTATCTGTGGCTTTTCTCTGGTGTAGTTCCCCAGGGTTCCTAACTGAGACCCTGTGGTATTTCCAGAGCCACCTCCTCTGGAGTTCTGAATCCACTGGCTGCTCCTGAGGGTTGCGAGGCTGCTTTTCTGACACTTGCTGCTTGGCTTCTTAGTGGTCTGCCTGAGCAGCTGAATTAGAACATTCCTGGACTGGGAAACAAGTTCCAAGGGTAGGTCTCACTTGGCCTCCCTTTTCCAAAGCATCTTAACCCCTCAAGTCTTACTTGCCTCGGGAACCCCAAACTGCACACAGACCTCTGCTGGTTTCTCTGCATTTTAGCAGCCATGCTCAATCTGGCCTCTTTATCCTCTTGCTTTGCCTTATAAGTTAGCAAACGACCCAAATAGAAAAGCTGAGGCAGGAAACTGAGTTCAGAAAATGTCCTTCTCTCTAGGGCCTGGCCTCTAGTTCTTGGCTGCCACAACAGCATTCTGATGCCATCAAACTGACATTTTTGTATTTTGTATAGTTAAAATATTTTTTCAGTAGCAGTGCTGGTCTGATACCTGGCTGGGATCCAAATCCCTTACTTTCATGTTTCTAATAAATTTACTTAAAGCTGTTACTTTTTTTAAATCACCTATGTAGTCTACTATTATGTAGACTAATTTCCTATTATGTAAAGTGAAGATTTATCTTTTACACTTTCCCCCACACAAAAAGGTACACACTTCCCCATTCCCAATGCTATGAAAATATATACACAACAATTTTTTGTTAAAATAAAATTTAACTTTTATTATAAATATATTAATATTTTCTTTTGCTTCATATAATGCACTGTGACCACATTTCTTTTCATATACCACCATTTGTTTTTCCTGGACTTAGTAATTATATCCACTTACTTTCATTTCCTTTGATCACTAGCTGTTTTAGTTCCCTATTGTCTACTGTAACAACTACCACACATTTGGTGGCTTAAGACAGTACAGGTTCATTCTCCTACAGTTCTGGAGTTCAGATTTAGGAAATCAGTTTAACTGGGCTAAAGTCAAGGTGTTTGCAGGGCTGGTTTCTTCTGGCGGATCCAGGAGACCATCCATTTCCCTGACTTTTCCAGCTGCTGGAGAACACCTGCATTTCTTGTCTCTGTCTTCTTGCTTCTGTTGTCCATCTCCTGTCTCCTTCTTTGACTTTCTTGCCGTCCTCTTATAAGGACTTTTGTGATTACATTTAGGACTCACCCCAATAATCCAGGATAATCGCCACATCTCAGGATTTTGAATTTAGTCCCATCTGCCAGTGTCTTTTGCTACATAAGGTAACATTCACAGATTCCAAGGATCAGAAAATCTCTTGAGGATTGGTTATTCAGCCTACCACACTAATTCAACCTCAGACTATCTCATAAACATAGGAGTCTCATTTCAGTAGTGACAATCACAACTGGAAGGTTTTCAACTTCATTTCATTCTTGTACGCATATTTGATGATATTCCCTGCTTACCAGCTCCATTCTGGATCGCTTGTTCTCTCACCCAGCTTTACTATCACTGGCCTGGTCATTAACTTTTTCATCATTCTGGAAATACCCTTTACCTTTCTCTTCTATTTCCTATATCCCGTGACTTCTCTTTCCTAATTAGGTCTGTTAGTTTGGTGGAGCAACTCGTTCAGCAGCTTCCTGAGAAAGAGCTCAAACTGCTATCAGTTTTGGATGATCAACTGTGAGTGGAGGTGATGTGTCACTTTGGGCGCATAACATTTAAGAGCCAGCACAATCTGCTGACTTCGTTTCATCCACTGTCACAGCTATGCTGGAGGCTATAGACTGAGATGGTAGAGCCACAAGATTAAATAGCTCTGCCCAAGTCACTGATTCCTTGCTCATTAGGAAGCTGCCCTAAAGAGCTGCTGGCTTGCAGTAGATTTGGCATGAGTGAGAAGTAAGCTTATGTATTTAACATCTGAGATTTTGGGGGGTGTTTGCTACCATGAAATAACCTAGCCTGTCCTGACCAATACAGGTAAGCATTGAATTTTAGATTGGAAATAATTTTCCCTGATAATTATGAAAGTATTTCTCTATTGTTTTCTACCTTCCAATGTTCTGCTGAGGAGTCCAAAATCATTCAGATTTCTGATACCATTTTAAAAATTATTTTTTGTTTCTTCAAAATAATTGATTGTCTTTTTATAATCAGTGTTCAAAAATGTCATAAGAATCTGCTTTGTTGTGAGTCTTTTTGTTTAACTTGTGGATGTTCTATGGGCTCTTTTATCCTAGAAAATCATTTTTCAGTTCTAACAAATTTTATTATATTTGAAAGGTATCCTCTCTTTTGTTTTCTTTGTTTTTTTTTTCTTTCTGAAACTTCATATAGTTGGGTATTATACCTCCTAGATTAGTCCTATATTTTTTATTTGTACTATCCAATTTCCCATTTCTTAGTTATATTGTTCTGAGACAGTTTCTGAACTTGATGTTCCAAATATTCCATCAATTTCTTTTAATTTTAAAAATAATTTTAATTTCTGAGCATTTTCTTCTTGTTTTCTGAATATATTTTTTATTTATAATAACCTCTTTTTATCTTATGGATGTAATATGCTATTTTATCTTCTTGAAGATGTGATATAGTTTTATAATATTCTCATCTGTTCCCCTATACAGTCTCTAATGATTTTTTTTGTTTATGTTTTGTGTCTGAGAAGCTATTTGCTTTTATATTAAAGCTGTTCATCAAATATTGGCTGCCCACTTAGATTTATGAGTAA
Organism: Symphalangus syndactylus; assembly: GCF_028878055.3. Taxonomy (NCBI): domain Eukaryota; kingdom Metazoa; phylum Chordata; class Mammalia; order Primates; family Hylobatidae; genus Symphalangus; species Symphalangus syndactylus. Next base: position 67,850,929 of record NC_072423.2, on the reverse strand, counting down.
GGCACTGAAGCTGATGAGAAGTTTCTTGTGTTTGGGCGGGACTTACCCAGTGGCTGGCATCAGTATAAGCGATGAAAGAAGGATTTAGCCACTTTAAAAGATCCCCAGAAAGACCTTTAGGTACTTTTACTGGCTAGGTTGTTGGTTTATCCAACTATAATTTCCTGCATTAGTGCTATAAGCTGGTTATCAGTTTTCTCAGATCAAAGTATAGGAAGATTCTGGGGCTATTAGAATTACTTAATCCTTTTTCAGTAAGACATTCAATGTGTCATGTGTTGTCAAGTCCTGAGTTCTTCTGATTCACCTTTCAGAGAGTAAACATCCAGGCTTTTCCCAGGAAAGAGGAAGAAGTGGTTGTCCTCTTGCCCCAAGGAATGAAGGCTACCTGAGGCTTTAACTTCTGAAGCTGACTTTCAATTAATCCTCTTGTTTTTAATTTTATTTGTGCTCTTTGGAGATAGCTGAGGCCTCAGATTTCTGACCATGTTGTGGTTCTGTCATGAGAATAAGTATGTGTCTTGGCCTTTCCACACACAGGCCCTCCCTCCTCACTCCTCCCAAATCTATGTTCTTGGGTTTCAATTTTCTCAGCTTAGCCATCAGTTACTGCTGCTTTCTATTTTATTTCCAGCTTCCATAATTTTGTTGACACCACTACTCAGTTTCAGTGCCTTCTCCCATTCTCTTTATTTCACTGTAATATTAAATGATTGGAGGAAGGTTGGGAGCAGAGATAAAAATCATGTGTTTAATCTGACGTGCTTCAGCTGATGCCACCAAATCCCACTCCAAGTTATTCACTGAACCTTTTGAGAATTTGACCATGATATCATCTATCCACCTTTATTCTTTATTTCCTATTCAGAGTGAAAACTTTTTTTTTCATTAGAATAAAGCAATAATGTCTTACCTTCCTTTTACACTAGGAGATACTTGCCATAGAAAAATGTGTAGATTTCTAGGACTCTGATCAGACCCTATGCTTTCCCATAGGATGACCTTGTAGCTAGCAGGTAGACTAATACACACTGATGGGCAGGAATCAGCGGTCTTAGATATTCACATATAATGAGATATAATATATAATAAGATGTCTCTTGCTGACCACATTGCTCTAAAAGATAGGCACCTTCTCTTTGTAGTTTCTTTGCTTTTTTTCAAAAAAAATTCTTCAATCTCTTACATCTCATTCCCTATTTATTCAGGAATCCATAAAGTGTAATGTGTCTGCATGATTGAGATTTGATTGCATGGGCATGGAATAGAGGGTGTCTGGGGATGAGGACAAGAACGTGCTGAAGGGTTTTCTTTCCTGCTCTGGCCTATCTAGATCCTGTCATCTCTGAGCTTGGATCCCATAGCATGGCTAGATGAATAGTTCCTACTATCTTCATGCTTGCTATTCTGTTGAGAATTCATCCATTTTATTTTTTGTTATTTTGTGGAAATTTCTTTTGTTATCTTGTATCTAGTCCTTCTTCAACTTTGTTTTCATGAGTAATTCTGAGGGAAGGAATTGTTAATCTGCTAGGGAATCTCTAACAGGTTTGTGCTAATAAAGAATAAAAAGATTTGTAAACAAACATAGATTTTTAAGTAGCTTTAAAAATAAAATAAATCATTGCCTTATAGAGCTAAAACGCTTGTCTTCCCAAGTGTAACAATTCCACACAAGGATCACATTAATTGTTGATTAGGTAAGTGATCAATTATTTTCTGATAATTTGTTCAGCCTTCCAAACACCAAGGTAACCAATATTTGTTATTTATTTTTATACACATGACTAAAAAGGAGATACCAAATTACTTGTACTGTGAATGATGCAAAGGGACCGCCATTGAATGGAATGGAAACATACGTCTATGCAGTTGATTAAAGATCTCAAAGTGAATTCCAAGTGTTTTGTTGCAAATCATAAGCTTAGCAAAGAGTAGATTTAAGAGGTTGGTGTTGTGCAGATTACCATTTTATAGATAGAATTTTTTTTAAAAGCATCCATGACACTTTGCTAAGTATGTGGCACCTAACTCCAATAGCTTTCTTGATGTTCTTAAGGTTCTGTAATATAACATCAAATGAGATACATAAGAACACTAACAGAATTGTCATTTGTTTTATGGAAAGGTAAACTTTTAGCTTTCCTGTCATGCAGTAATAGTCCCAATGTATTTCCTTACAGCTATGGATGGACAAATCACCCCAAACTTTACATGCCTCATTGTGAATGAGGGAGTTGGAAACCAGATCAACCACTTTCTTTTGATTTCTTTTCTTTTCTCTTTTCTTTCTTTTCTTTTTGTTCTTTTCTCCTTTCTTTCTTTTTTATTTCTTTTTTTTTCTTTTTGAGATGCAGTTTCATTCTATTGCCCAGGCTGGAGTGCAGTGGCGCAATCTCGGCTCACTGCAACCTCTGCCTCCCAAGTTCAAGCGATTCTCCTGCCTCAGCTTCCCGAGTAGCTGGGTTTACAGGAGCATGCCACCACGCCTGGCTAATTTTTGCATTTTTATTAGAGATGAGGTTTCAACATGTTGGCCAGGCTGGTCTCCAACTCCTGACCTCAAGTGATCTGCCAGCTTCGGCCTTCCAAAGTGCTGGGATTACAGGCGTGAGCCACCATGCCTGGCCTTGATTTCAAGTGTTATATGCTTGAATAGAATTCTGGTAGAGGAAGAAATTTATGGATACATGATAAAATTTGTGTTTTACCCTTGATCAGAGTTTCCATTGCCTCATCAAGTAAGAAAGATTCCAGTATTAAGTTCATATTAATATAAATGTCAAGTAAATTTTTGTCATTGTTTGTTACCTTAAATTTCTCTCATGTCTTAGAATCAATACAGTGTTTTCCATGGGACAGTTCAAATACACTGCTTATTAGATATTCCTATTTTGAATAGAGAATTTAAGTACCTTTGAGATAGGAATAGTACTGGGTGGTCACAGGAGGATACAAAAACCCAAACAACAGTTAAAACAAGAACTAGGCAAGGAAACCACAGGATAACAGAAAACCCCAAATAGGGAGAGAAAACGACCAAAACTTGGGTCAGGGTGACATGTCCATGACTCTTCCTGGCAAACTCAAATAAGGGAAAAAGGGGGTGGTAACTGGGGGGTGTCCCTGAAATCTCCTCCTTTTCTACCCCCTAATTAAAGAAACACTGACACAATTGGAAACCCAAACTTCGTAGTGTGGGACTCCTTCTCACAAGCACATTGCACTTCTGTCTTAAGTGGGTACTTCAGCTTTGCAATAAAAGCTTTACCCTTCATTCCGACTCTTCATTCTCTGGAAAGTGTCAGGAACTTGGAATTCTTTCTCTGGAGTGTGTCAAGAAGTTGGAAAATGGGGCAGGGTTCTCACTGGCATCTGGAGATCCTCCTGAGGCCTCAGGCAACACCTTCAAAGAAATTTTTTTGAGGCAGAAACCATAGAGTTGAACCCTTTTTACTGAATATGACCCAGCTACCTGGCTAAATTGGGCTGTCAGGGTTGAGGCAGGATAAAGAGGGAGCGGAAAGGGAAGGAGAGCTTTCCCAACTTCTTGTCTGTAGGGCCTGTGACTGAGGGGCTTTCATCTGAAGTTGGGAAAGTGAAGGGGTAAGCTTCCACAGGGCAGGATATAAGGGGTGATGACTGTGAATGTGCTTTGAGACAACTGAGTTTAGAGTTTGGAGATTAACATCTGCAAGGAAACAGTGATTTAAGAGGGAAACTAGAATGTTTCAGTTTTATATTTATAACACGGTTTAGTCATTTATTAACTTGTCAGAGCTAGAATTTCCTCATTTGGAAAACAAAAAACAACACCTAATTTAGTGTAGTGTGGAGTTTAAATTAGCAGTAAGAAAGCTATAGGCAGTGTATGGCACAAAAAGGCTGTTCCCACCTACTTGTGGCTACCCGGTTGGGGACACTGGTGATCTGGTTATAAGCTCAGACCTTGGAGTCACTTGCTATGTGGCTTTGGGCCAGGCAGTTAACCATTGTGGGCCCACAGTTTCTTAATCTATTAAAAAAAGCATGTACTAATCATGTCTGCCTGACAGAGTTATTTTGAGAGTTGAGAGAAATGCATATTAAAAGTCTAGCAAAGAGCTTGAGGGAATGAGTGCTTCCTAAGTATATTAGCTATTATAAGGTGTTTAGCTAAATTTGCTTTCAAGAATAAAGTTGTATTGCCATGTATACAGGGAGATAACTGTGTGGATATTGCAATATTAGATGAACACTACTGACATGAAGAAGTTAAAGGATTATTGACACCATGTACCAATCTAAATAATACTATGGATATTAGTTTATACTTTTTAGTTCTCAGTAGGTGTTATACCTTGTAATCCTTTAATCTCTATTATGACTCTATGAGGTAGGTATTGTTATTATCCCTATTTTATAAGTTAGTAGACTGAGCTATGACCTTAAGTAACATTTCCAAGTTACACAGAAACAACTAGTGGAGTCAGGATTCAAACAGGAATATTGCGTCCCAGAGTCTGCATGTTCAAATGCTATGCTATATGGCCTCTCAAGAGTGTTTTAATTCCAAGGGTCTGGAACAGATCCTAGCAGTGTACTGAAAAGTATACCGGATGATGTTATGAATGTGGAAAGTCACCAAAATAGTCTAGGGTGAAAGTCAAGGCAACCAAGGTCACAATGTAGTGATGAACAAACAAAAATATTAACAGACTGAGATCCTATTTAAGGTAAAATTATTGTGAGTTGAGGAATAATTGCAGTTTCTTTTTATTTGGGTTTACTGAGGTGTAATTTGTATACAATAAAATTTGCCCTTTATAAGTGTCTATGTGTTTTGACAAACCCACACTGCAATCAAAATAAAACTAGAGCCTCTGGTCATTCCAAAGTCTATCCTCACACTCCTCTGCAGTTCACACTCGCAGACATCAGGCTTTGGCCCCTGACCACCACTCGTCTGATTTCTGGCTTCATAGGTTTCACTTTTTCAGAATCTCATTTACGTTAAATCATACGGTATGTAGCCTTTGTGACTGGATTTTTTTCACTAAGCATAAAGTATTTGAGATCCATCCATGTTGTTGCACATAGCAGGAGTTTACTTCTTTTTTATTCCTGCGTAGCATTTTATTCTACGAACGCATTAGTTTATTTACTCATTGATTGATTGACATCACCCCCCCCCGCACTTTTCTGCTGCTATAAATAAAGTTCCTGTAACCATTTGAAAGGAGTTTTTTGTGTGAAAATATATTTTCATTATTCTTGGGTAAATATCTAGGAGTACGATTGCTTTATAAGAAAACTACCAATTAGACACTGTTGTCCAAGGTAGCTGTAGTATTTTACATTCTTAACCTCAAAGCATGAGGTTGCAGTTGATCTGTGTCCTCATCAACACGTAATACTGTCAGTTTTCTTAATTTTAGTCATTAAAATAAGTATGCAGTGCTATATCATTGTGGTTTTTACTGTGATTCTCTAATGACTAATAAGGTTGAACATCTTTTCATGTATTTAACTGCCATATTTTCTTTAAGTATCTGTTAAGTTCTTTTGCCAACTTGTTTTTTTTTAAATTGTTTTCTTGTGATTGAGTTTTAAGAATTCTTTACATATTCTGAATATGAGTCTTCTATTGAATATTTCTTATGTTTCCCAGTCTATTCATTATTTTCTAAATTGCCTAACAGTGTCTATCAAATGAAAACTATTTTTAGTTTTAGTTTGTTCTTTGTATATTCTAAAACATATTTTGCTGAACCCAATTTTGGAATGATTTCTCTGTCATATCTTCCTGTAGAACTTTTATAGTTTTAGCACTTGCTTTTTGGTGTAAGAATTTTGATAAACAATTTTGAGTTGAATATGGTGTAATGTAGGTGCTGAGGATCTTTTTTTTTTCCCCATACAGTAACCAATTGTTCTAGCACTGCTTGTTAATAATGGCTATCTTCATGTATCGAATTACAATGACACTTCTGTCTGAAGACCCATAATTGACATAATGTATGGGTCTAACTCTGGGCTGTCTATTCTGTTTCACTGATCTGTGTGTTTACTGTTTTCTTATATCAAAATGTCTGGATTATTATAGCTTCATAGTAAGTCTTGAAATCAGGTAGTTAGTCTCCAATTCTGTCTTGCTTTTCAAAATAATTTTGGCAATTCTATATTCTTTTCCTTTTTGCAGTGGGTTGAATTGTGTCTCACAAAATGAGGTGATCAGGTTCTAAACTCCAGGGCCTCTGAGTGTGACCTTGTTTGGAAAAATGGTTTTGGCTAATGTAACTAAGGTAAAGATCTTGAGATAAGGTCATCTGGATTAGGGTGAGCCCTAAATCCAATGACAAGTATTCTTCTGTATTAGTCTGTTTTCACGCGGCTATGAAGAACTGCCTGCGACAGGGTAATTTATAAAGGAAGGAGGTTTAATTGACTCACAGCTCTGTAGGGCAGTGAGGCATCAAGAAACTTAAAATCATGGCGGAAGGAGAAGCAAACATATCTTTCTTCACATGGTGACAGGAAGGAGAAATGCTGAGCAAGGGGGAAAAGCCCCTTATAAAACCATCAGATCTTGTAAGAACTTACTGATTATCATGAGAACCGCATGGGGTAACCGCCCCATGATTCAATTACCTCCCACCAGGCCCCTCCCATGACACGTGGGGATTATGGAAACTACAATTCAAGATGAAATTTGGGTGAGGACATAGCCAAACCAGATCACCTTTTAAGAGAAAAGAAGGCACATAGAGACACAAAAGGAGAAGTCCTGTGAAGACAGAGGCAGAGATTGGAGTGATGTTACTGTAAACCAAGGAATGCCAGGGATTATTGGCAGTCACTAGACAAGATTCTCCTCCAAAGCCTCCAGAACAAATCAACTCTTCCAATACCTTGATTTTGCAATTCTGGCTTTCACAACTGTGAGAGAATAATATTCTGTGCTTCAAAGTGACACATAGGAGACTAATCAACTTTCCCTATAAATTTTATAATCAATTTATTAATTTCTATTTTTAAAAAGCCTTCTGGGCTTTCTTAATGTGATAGCGATGCATTTGTAGAATAATATTGAAGATGTGGCATCTTAAAAAATTGAGATTTTCAATTCATAAAAAATGATGTGTTTCTACATTTACTTAGATCTTTAATTTCTCTTAGCTATGTTTTGCATTTTTCAGTGTACAATCTCGCATTTTGTTGAATTTATCACCAAGTATTTTATGTTTTGTGATGTTTTATGAACATTTTACAAATTTATTTTCAATGGATCATTGCTAGTATAAAGAAATATAATTGATTTTTTCTCATTGACTTTCCTGCAAACATGGTGAAGTAACTCATCAGGCTAGATTGTTTGGGATTTTCTACAAAGGCAATTATGTCATTTATGTATTAAAATGATATTACTTCCCAACCTAAATGATTTCTATTGTTACTAGTTTTTGCGTTACAGAACTGACTTGAGTTTCTAGGATGGTATTGATTGAGTAAAGAGATGGAAGGAACATCCTTAACTTGACCCCAGACCTACGACCAAAGCATTCATCTTTTTATATCAGCGATATAAAGTCAAGTCAAGACTTGCATTATCAAGTCAAGAAAAATCTAAGCTATTCACATTTCCTGAGAATTTTATCATGGATATTTGTTAAATTTGTCTAAATAATTTTAAAAAATCTATTCTGTTGATCACATGGTTTGGTTTAGCTTTTGGTCTTATCAATATGATAAATTCATTGATTTAATCAACCTTGTATTTTGTATCCTAGAGCAAATCTTGCTTGGTCAGTATATATTTTTCTTGTCACATATTTCTAGATTTAATTTGCTGGCAATTCAGGCTTTATAAAATGAATCGAGATATATTCCCTCCACTTCTATTTTCAGGAAATATTTGTGTAGGATTAGTATTGCTTCTTAGTTATATGTTTGGTAAAATTCACCACTGAAGCTACCTGGACCAGAATTTTTTTATCAAAAGGTTTTTAAGCAAAAGGCATTTATTTAATAGTTTAAAAATATAATAAATTTTAAGAAACTTATGCATTATGTAATTCTTGAATTTACTGGCAAAGGGTAAAAGCTTGCTTCATTATTGTTCTTTTAACATCTGTGTGAACTCCAGTGATGCCCCTTTTTTGATTCTTGTTGCTGATAATTTGTGCTTCTCACTTTTCATTTTTGATCAATATGTCTGAAATGTTACTTTCATCACTCTAAAGAATGCAAAAACCAGACAGTTCCTACATTTTAGCTGTTATTATATGCAATTCATATTGGCATTGGAGACAAATATACATAATGACAATTTTGTGTTCTATCAAGGTTAGTATCAAAGATTTTGGTTTTATTGTTTTTATTTGTTTTGTTCTTAATTACGTTGATTTCTACTCTTATTTATATTCTTTCCTTCTTGCTTTGGCTTTAATTTTCTCTTCATATCTAGTTTCTTAAGGTGGAAGTTGAAATAGTTGATTTGAGTACTTCTTTTCTTTTCTAGCTTAAGCATTTCATGCTATAAATTTCCTAATAAACACTGTTTTAGCTACATGTCAAAAAATTTAATTTTGTAGCCTTATTTCTTTTTAATTAAAAATATTTTCAAATTTTCCTTGTGATGCCATCTTTGGCCCATGAGTTATTTAGAAGTGTGTTTGTAGTATAGGCTGAATGATGCCCACCCGAAGATACCAGTCTTAGTCCCTGGAACCTGTAATGTTACTTTATAAAGAAAAAGGGTCTCTGCAGATGTGATGATGTTAAGGATTCTGATATAAGGAGATTATCCTGGATATTTTTCTGGAATGCCCTAAATCTAATTCCAGGTCCTTATAAGAGAGAGGCAGAGGGAGATTTGATATGCACAGAGAAAGAGGAGAAAGAAGTCATGGATGCAGAAATTGGAGTGATGCAGCCACAAGTTATGGTGGCCATAAGAAACCGGAAGAGGCAAGAAAGAAATTACTCCCTCGAGCCTCCATAAGGAGTGTGGCCCTTCTGACACCTGGGTTTGGTCTCCTGATACTGATTTTAGATTTCTGGCTTCTGAAACTGTGAGAGAATAAATTGCTGTTGTCTAAAGCCACTAAATTTGAGAGAATGTGCTAGTTACAGCAGCCTCAGGAAACTAACACAGTATTGTACTAATGTCCACAATTGAGGATTTTTAAGGATACTTTTCTGTTATTGATTTACTGTTTAATTCCTTTGTGATCAGAGAGTATATGTTGCACGATTTCTAACATTTTAAGTTTTTGAAGTATTTTTTATGGCCTCGAATATGATCTATCTTCGTGACTATGTTATATAATCCTGAAAATAATGTACATTCTGTTTTTGGATGGAGCATTTTGTAAGTATCGATTAAGCTGAATTGGTAGATTAAATATAATTAATTTTTTGTAACTTCTACTTTTGCCATGTCTCCATTAGAGATAGTGGAGAACTGGGACTCTGCTCTGCAATGTGTGGGGAGAAGTGCAAAATAAGTGTCTTTTCCGTGATATGATAATTACCACGAAAGAGCACACCATTGCATTTCATCCAACTGGTCTGAATGCCAGGATGGATGGTACAAAATAACAGCACTCCTGGAATTCAGATTTGTTTAGAAAGTTGCTATGATTTATTTAAAGCAATAAACTAAGATTAATCTAAGAACTAAGAATGGTTCTCTTATTCAATATTGCATTTAACTAAAAGTATTTATTAACTATGTGTAAGGCAGAAAGATTACAATAATTTTAACCAGTTATATAGCTACACGTTAGAATTTTTGCAATCTTCATTATCAATACATAAAAAGTTCAGGAACTAAATGAGATTTTCTAATATATAAGGGAATGAAATCAACTAAAATTATTGAGAACTTAGATTTTACAAGTATTGGTCTTCCATATTTTTATTTTTGTATTGTAGACAATGTTATACAAATATTATACTATTGTGTGTACTGATGTAGTTTTGTCTTCAATATTCAATAATATTTGTTACAAATTTATATTTTTGGTGAAATATCCTTAGGTTGCTATGCAAAGAGTAAATCACATTACTCACTTAGACTTTTTCTGAATAAATAAGTAATATTCATTTTATTTCCATTCTTTCAAAAATTAGTTGAGTACCTTGAGACGTTTAAACTGTATAATAGTTAGGGAAAACTAAGACTATAAACATAACCCTAATATTTTCCATTTCCCAGAGCATGGGGAAAGGTCATATGAATAGAATATTTCCACAACATATGGTGATGACAATTTGATTAAATAAACATCACAAAGCCAATTAAGTCATTTTGAAAGTAAATACATGACTGGGTACATTCAGTATTCCAAAAATACATTTATTTGTGAGCATATTTTCTTGCAGTTTAAACAGATTAACGTAAACATCAGGGAAAGGAAGTTGTTTTTCTTATCAAATATACAAATACAAATAGATAGTATTTTAATAAATAACCATATGTCCACGATCCAGATTTAACAAATGCCATTAACAAAATTACTGTAGATTTTTAAAAGTAGTAAAACACTAATAGACTGGAACTCAAGCTGTAACTCTTTTTACCCTATTTCCATTTCTCCTTTTCTAGAGTTTATCATTCTTCTAAATTTGGATATACTTTTTCTTTTTTTCTTTTTTTTTTTTGAGATGGAGTCTCACTCTGTCACTCAGGCTGGAGTGCAGTGGTGCGATCTTGGCTCACTGCAACCTCTGCCTCCCGGGCTCAAGCGAGTAGCTGGGACTACAGACACCTGCCACCACGCCTGACTAATTTTTCGTATTTTTAGTAGAGATGGGATTTCATCATGTTAGCCAGGATGGTCTCCATCTCCTGACCTTGTGATCTCCCTGCCTTGGCCCCCTAAAGTATTGGGATTAGAAGTGTGAGCCACCGCTCCCAGCTCACTTTTTTTTTTTAAGTTCTGGGGTACATGTGCAGGATGTACAGGTTTGTTACATAGGTAAGCGTGTGCCATGGTGATTTGCTGCACCTATCAACCTATCACCTAGGTATTAACCCCAGCATGCATTAGCTATTTATCCTGATGCTCTCCCTCACCCTGCCCACTGACAGGCCCCTGTGTGTGTTGTTTCCCTTTCTGTGTCCAGTGTTCACATTGTTCAGCTCTCATTTATAAACATGTGGTGTTTGGTTTTCTGTTCCTGCATCAGTTTGCTTAGGATAATGGCTTCCAGCTCCATCCATAGCCCTGCGAAGAACATGACCTCATTCCTTTTTATGGTTGCATAGCATTCCATGATGTATATGTACCACATTTTCTTTATCCAATCTATCATTGATGGGCATTTGGGTTGATTACATATCTTTGTGATTGTGAATAGTGCTGCAGTGAACAAATGTGTGCATGTATCTTTATAATGGAATGATTTATGCTCCTTTGAGTATATACCCAGTAATGGGATTGCTGGGTCAAATGGTATTTCTGGTTCTAGGTCTTTGAGGAATCAGCACACTGTCTTCCACAATGATTGAACTAATTTACATTCCCACCAACAGTGTAAAGGCATTTTGATTTCTCTGCAGCCTTACCAGTATCTGCTGTTTCTTGACTTTTTAATAATCTCCATACTAACTGGCATGAGATGGTATCTCATTGTGGTTGTTCTCCAATGATCAATGATGTTGAGCTTTTTTCATATGTCTGTTGGCCACATAAATGTTTTCTTTTGAGAAGTGTCTGTTCATGCCCTTTGCCCACTTTTTGATGGGGTTGTTCTTTTTTATCTTGTAAATTTGTTTAAGTTATTTGTAGATTCTGCATATTAGACCTTTGTCAGATCCATAGATTACAAAAATTTTCTCCCATTCTGTAGGTTGTCTGTTCACTCTGATGATAGTTTCTTTTGCTGTGTGAAAGCTCTTTCATTTCATTAGATCCCATTTGTCAATTTTTGCTTTTGTTGCAATTGCTTTTGACATTTTTATTGTGAAATCTTCTCCCATGCCTATATTCTGAATCATATTGCTTAGATTTTCTTCTAGGGTTTAAAGGCCTTCTTCATTTCTGTTTCAGTGTTTTGATATCTAACATTTCCTTTTTTTTTTTCTCCCAAGATGGAGTCTTGCTCTGTCGCCCAGACTGGAGTGCAGTGTTGCGATCTCAGCTAACTGCAACCTTCGCCTCCCTGTTTCAAGTGATTTTCTTGCCTCAGCTTCCTGAGTAGCTGGGACTACAGGCATGCACCACCATGCCAGGCTAATTTTTGTATTTTCAGTAGAGATGGCATTTCACCATGTTGGCCAGGCTGGTCTCAAATTCCTGGCCTTAAGTGATATGCCCACCTTGGCCTCCCAAAGTGCTGGGATTACAAATGTGAGTCACTGCAGCAGGTCCAAGCGAAACCTTTTGACATTAATGCAGGAGTTGAACTTTCTTTCTGTTCTGGGACCCTTTGGAAATCTGACACCTATGGACTGTCAGAACAATGTTTTCAGATGCATGCAATAAAATAAGTAGAATTTCTTTGAAATCTCCTTATGTATATGTATATATATATAGAGAGAGAGAGAGAGAAAGAGAGAGGGAGGGAGAGAGATGTATATTTCTACACATATATGTCTATGTATTATCTATCTATCTATCTATCTATCTATCATCTATCTATCTTCTAGATACAGGTGCATACAACCATGCCCAGCTAATATTTTCATTTATTATAAAGATGGGGGTCATGCTATGTTGCCGAGGCTGGTCTCGAGCTCCTGGCCTCAAGTGATCCCCTTTCTTGGCCTTTCAATACACTAGAATTACAGGTGTGAGCCACCACACCTGCCCAAAATTTTTAGGAAAGGAAAAGATTGTGAGAAAAATGTCTTCATATAGTCAAGATAGAAAGTCAGTGTTCAAGAAAATACAAAAACATCCTTTCTTTTGGAACTTCTGGAAAAAGGCATTCTGGCAGGTAAAAGCTTCTAGTAGGTTAAAAAAATAGTTATATTAGGTAAAAGCTTCAAGACCAATGAGCAGATCCAGATTTTAGAATTAGGATTTCTTGTTGTATGCTGAGCCACTACATTTATTCTTACATTAGATGTTCTCAGGTCTATAAGGCACATTATTTTGACTGAGTTTATCAACCAATTCAGGTGACTGGTTTTCTGATTTTCCCACTACACTAAATCAGTACAATGTCTAAACATTGTGAACTTCAGCCTAAGTTTTCTGTTAAAAATTTATGGTTCTCTGTGGAAACCAATTTAAATTTTCTGTGGACAACTTATTGGCACTGCAGATAGACTATTGTGAAATTAAATTTTTAAAGAAAGATTCATGGCAGTGTGTATCTCCCCATCTTTCCCACAGATGTGAACAGCAATTGCCAAGTGTTAGACTCAGCCATTTGTAGAAGTTTAGGTGCCTCAGAATCAATCGTTGAGAAAACATTTTACATGACTATTTTTTTGGGAGATCATCTCAAGTCTGGCATAGGGACCCAAGGAAGTTAGCCAAGGATGTGAAGGCAGCCAATGCAGGGTACATTATCAAGCCAGCACCGCTGTTGGTGATTAAATCTGAATCCTGTTGGAGAACTCTGGGAGTCAGTGTCTAACATGTGCCTCAGGCTGTTTCCTCATCCAAGAGGTAGGGAGTTGGGCTGTTTACACACCATCTCCATCAAGTATTGTTGGAATTTGCTCCTGGGTGGCAAGGGAGTCTTATATTTCCCAGTACTTCCATCATAACGTGGAAGGAGAAAGAGACAACTCCACTTTCAGGGAAGACTCACAGTTGAGACAACTTTGTGTAAGGCTCAAGTGGATATAGACAGGTATCAATTGCATTTATTACAAAACACTTTGGGTGATTGCTGCATGGACATATTAATTAAGTATATTAGATGCATCCAGCAAAATATCAATATAAATATAAATTTAATGTTTCTATTTAGCAGGGTGGAATATTCAAGAGAATGAAAATTGTGAAAGAAAAAAAAAACTATACAGCTGTAGACATGGCACACAATGCCAAAGCCAATAACATTTTGTTATTATGATGGATGAGGCTAGTTAAAAAATATTAATTAATAATTAGATAATTTAAAAATTAACAGCCCAAAAGCCACCTGAGCTAAAACTATCTTTTTGAATACACTATTATAATAATAAAAAATTTATTTTAGAGGCTCAGAAAAAAGAAAAATCAATGTTTCAAAATGAGTCACTTTAATTATCAGGTATAGAGAGGAAGAAGAATTTGTAATAGCAAGAGGGCAAGTCAGGTAAAGTGTACAACATTCTGCCAATTGAAGTTACCTCATTCACTGAGGGTCAAATGGGAATAAATGGTGAGAAATGCTTGGGAATTTACAATGTCAGGATGGGGCTGTCAAAAGTGTCAGCTGACTTGCTATCCTGCTAACTCGTTTTATTAAGTTTATAGTCTCACGTATTGCGGACTGTGAAAATATCTGACTTTTCTTCAATCACTGACAGTTGCAGGAAAAGGTTGGAAAATTCTAACAATGTATCAAAACTTTGTTTACCAATTTACCTAAAACAACTGACGTTACTGTCAGTGCCCTTATGAGGGACACAGTTATTGAGCTAGGGTGTTCCTAATTAATAGTACCCACTTTATTTTTGGTTGAAAAAACAGGTACACCCTAATACAACTGCATACTGTTTGCGTCACAGATGATTAAAGCCAAGAACATTATTCTTGGGAAAATGGATTCACTTTGATTTTAGACAATTTTATTCTCAATAATGCTAAAATAAAACACTCAGGTCTGGCAATAAATAAAAAATTAATTAAAAATAAAGAATCTATAGAGTTGGAAATTAAACAAACTCAATCCCAGACCAGATATATTATATAAATTAGTAACCAGTTGAAATACAACTTGTGAATGGTGTTCTCTGGGCTGTTGGAATACCCATATCCGAAAACTGATACCTTTGTTGTTTTCAAGCGAAATGTCATTATTTTACTGGGATCATAATTTTGCCAGATGAGATGAGATGCATTTGGAACTCTTCTTGGTAAAATGCAAGCATTCAATGTGACAACTCAAAACTGCTACAGACATTTGTAAGAAAAACAGGTGTAGGATACATCAGCAGGTCCTTGGTGCTCCTGCCTCAGTTTGCCAAAACTCTTGACTACAGACACACTCACACTTTCCTTCACCCAGGAAAGCACTGATTTGATAAATTGTCCCTAAAGGAGACAACGCTTGGGTCATTCCAGTTCCAAGATACAACGCACACAAAGCAAAGGAATGACAGCATGAAACAGTCTTCATTCTTTTTATCTCCTGCTATGTTGTAAGACTTTTTATATACTTTGCTACTCGTACTATTTGTATTCTTTTGTTTGAGAACTGATGTTATTATCTTTCAGATAGTCTTTCAGTGTCCCAACTTAGGAAGGAAAATTTGTAATTGAGTGTAATCAGTCTGAATTACTAAAGACACAAAGATGAAGAGAGATTATTTTGAAGGGAGAAGCAGCGCCCTGAGTGTGTCCAGGAAGGCCGACTGCAAACAGACCTCTTCTGTCCCCCTCTAATGCTGGGGATATGCTTGTTGTGCATGGTGAGGTCTGTCGTTCTGCTAGGTTTGTGGAACTATTCAGGAAATGAAATTGTGTATGCAGGGGAATGAGGACACAGTGTAGGTAATATCTGATTTTTACTTAATATTATCTTAAATTAAGAATTATGTAAAGGCAGGTGGATCACCTGAGGTCAGGAGTTCGAGATCAGCCTGACCAACATGGCAAAACCCCGTCTCTACTAAAAATACAAAAAAGAAGTAGCTGGGTGTGGTGGTGTTCAAGAATCACTTAAATCCAGGAGGCAGAGGTTGCAGTGAGCCGAGATCACACCACTGTACTCCAGCCTGGGTGACAGAGCAAGACTCCATCTCAAAAAAAAAAGAAAGAAAAAAAGAAAGAAAACAAGAAGAAGAACTGTGTCAAAACCCTTGTGACTCGTGTTTTTCTCTTGCAGTTTTTAGGATTTTATTCATTCACTGCTTTTAAAATTTAACCTATTAATAAGTTTAGGGCAGGAATGGAGGAGTGCAATCTCCTTCCCTGATTGTTGGCCAAGGGTTTCCCCTAAATGATGTACAGTGATGAAACTGCAGTCCTTTCCATGATATATGCCCATTCTTCCAGTTTCCCTATCCTCTAATTTGCAGAGAAGCAACTTAGAGAAACAGTTTTACAAGAGTCACCTTATGCATGTTGCATGAGCCATTTGAAATAATTCATACAAAATATGAGTAATATATATGAGAAAAACTGAATAATATTATTTTCAAAAATCCCACATTGGTTTTGGGAAAGCAACCAACACAGCAGATGTTTTGAAAATAAGGAAAAAATGTGAAACCAAGAGAATAGTACTTTTTTTCTTAAAAATCAAGATTGTCTGGGAAATCATTCTGAATGAAAGTAGGATAAATGGCATGAACTGACACTTCTCAAAAGAAGACATATGAGTGGCCAGCAAACATGTGAAAGAATGCTCATCATCACTAATCAACAGAGAAATGTAAGTCAAAACCACAGTGAGATGCCATCTCATGCCAGTCAGAATGGCTACTATTCAAAAGTCAAAAAATAACAGATGCTGATGAAGCTGTGGAGAAAAGAGAACACTTATACACTGTGGGAATGTAAATTAGTTCAACCACTGTGGAAAGCATTTTGGAGATTTCTCAAAGAACTTAAAACAGAGCTACCAGTTGACTCAGCAATTCCATTATACCCAAAGGAAAAGAAATCACTCTATGACAAAGACACATGAACTTGTATGCTCATTGCTGCACTATTCACAATAGCAAAGACATGGAATCAACCCAGGTGCCCATCAGTGGTAGAGGGGATAAAGAATACATGGTACATATAGCCCATGGAATACTGTTTAGCTGTAAAAAATAATGAAATTATGTTCTTTGCAGCAACATGGATGCAGTTAAAGGTCATAATCTTAAATGAATGAATGCAGGAACAGAAAACCAAATACTACATGTTCTCACTTATAAGTGGGAGCTAAACATTAAGCACACATGGACATAAATATTGGAACAGTAGACACTGTGGCCTACTAGAGGGAGGATGGAAGGAGGGGATGTGAGTTGATAAACTACCTATTGGGTACTATGCTCACTACCTGGGTGAGAGATCCATACCCCAAACCTCAGGATCATGTTATGTTCCCATGTAACAAACCTGCACATGTGCCCTCTGTATCTAAACTAAAAGTTGTGATTTTTTTAAGAAAGAAAAATACTGGCTATATACAGAGAATAAAAATTACTTTGGGAATCTGATATTCATATCTATACTGAGAACAGAAATATCCAATTCGAAGGCACACACTAAAGC
Source organism: Symphalangus syndactylus (assembly GCF_028878055.3). NCBI lineage: Eukaryota > Metazoa > Chordata > Mammalia > Primates > Hylobatidae > Symphalangus > Symphalangus syndactylus. The sequence continues at coordinate 67,833,566 of NC_072423.2, read as the reverse complement.
TTGTCTATTGTTATCACCTTATCAGATGGAAGCCTAAGGAAGCGGGATTGCAATACAGTGGCACTCATGAGGTGGAGGTAAAAGTTGTAAAAAGACAGTCTGACCAAAAAGACATTGGAGGATAAAGGGGCACATGTCCCAACTCAGGCTTGTTTCTCCTGGGGCAATTGCCCTGAATAATGAGCTGAGTGATGATAATTTAGAGGTTGTGCTATCACCTAGAGCTGAAGCTGGCATAAAATCTGATACTCTTATAGGAGTTGGTTTCATAGGAAGTTGAAGGGGACTTAACCTTGCATCTGGTCAAGGGGAAACACCAATGATGTGGTGAATGGGGGGTCTTGGTCAGGCAGGCACTTGATTCTGCCTGTCCATAGATTCCATAACCTGATACTTCTTACTTTTGCTTTTGCTATAGCTGGCTCCTGCCTATTTGGAGATACTATTCTCCAGGCAGGGGAGAGGAGAAAATTCTGTCCATAGATCCCATAAGCTGATACTTCTTACTTTTGCTTTTGGTATAGCTGGCTCCTGCCTGCTTGGAGATACTATTGGCTTCTATATTGTGTTTGTATCTCCAAGTCTTTTACTTGTCCTTTATCCTCCTTGGAACCATGCACACAAAACCCAAGGTAATATGAACAGCCTCAAAGGCTATATTTCCACAACAGGGATGCTGGCATAATCAGGATACTTGGAAGATGCAGGAAAGCAAGAATTCTTCATGTTACCTAAAGTGATCTACAGAATCACTGCAATCTCTATCAAGATTCAAATGGCATTTTTAATAGAAATATAAAAAAAATCCAAAAATTCATATGGAACCAAAGAAGATGCCAAATAGCTAAAGCAATCTTTAAGAAAAAAGAACAAAGCTGGAGGTTTTATACTCTCTGATTTCAAACTATATTACAAAGCTGCAGTAATCAAAACAATATGGTACTGGCATAAGAACAGATGCATAGACCAATGGAACAGAATACAGAGCCCAGAAATAAAACCACACATATATGGTCAACTAATATTTGATAAGGGTGCAACAAACACACAATAGGGAAATAATAATCTCTTCAATAATTGGTGTTGTGAAAAGTGGATACCCACATGCAAAAGAATAAAATAAACCCTCATTTTACATCTTACACAAAAATAAACTTAGAATGGATTAAAAATATAAAACCCCATAAAACTCTTGGAAGAAAACATGGAAAATCTCGACATTGGTCTTGGCAATAATTTTTTAGATATGACATCAAAAGCATAGGCAACAAAAGCAAAAATAAATGAATGAGACTATATCAAACTAAAAAGATTCTGCACGGCACAGGAAATAATTGAGAAATGAAGACAACCTATAGAGTGGGAGAAAATATTGGCAAATCATAGATCTGATAAGGGGTTAATACCCAAGCTATATAAAGAACTCACAAACCAAACAGAAAAAACATATAACCTAATTTAAAAATGATCAAAGGAACTGAATAGACATTTCTCAAAAGAAGACATAGGAAAGGGTGCTCAATATAACTAATTATCAGGCAAATGCAAATAAAACTATATTGAGACATCACCTCACACCTGAAAAAATGGCTATTATAAAAAAAAACAAATATTGGCCAGGGTATGGAGAAAAGGGAATCTTTGCACACTGCTGATGGGAAAGTAAATTATTGCAATCACTATGAAAAACAGTGTAGATACTCCCCCAAAAGTGAAAAACAGAACTATGACCCAGCAATTTTACTTCTGGGTACATATCCAAAGGAAATGAAATCCATACCTCAAAGAGATATCTGCATCCCCCCGCCATGTTCAGCAGCATTATTCACAATAGCCAAGCTGTGGAATCAACTTAAGTGCCCATTGGTTGCTGAATAAATAAATAAAATTTGGTGTATATATGTACAATGGGATATTTGCCATTAAAAAAAGGAAATCGCACCATTTGAGATGACATGGGTGAACGTGGACATTACACTAAGTGACATAAGCCAGATATAGAAAGACAAGTACTGTACAATCTAACTTATATGTGGAATCTAAAAAAGTCAAACTCAGTAGCAGAGAGTAGAATGGTGGATTCCAGCGGCTGGGCCAAGGGTGTGGTAAGAGGGGGATGAGAGATGTTGGTCAAAGGGAAAAACTTTCAGTTATAAGATGACAACATTTTGGGAACCTAATGTATAGCATGGTGACTAGAGTTAATAGTTAATGCTATATATAGTAAATAACACTGCATTTCCTTGAAATTTGATGAGAGCAGATTTCACATATCCTTACCACTCCCACCTCTGCCAAATGATAACTGTGGGTAGTGATCAATATGTCAATTAATTTGATTGTGGTAATCTATATAATGTGTTTATGGATGTGTATGTGTATAATAATCATATATGCATCGAATATGCATGATTTTATATATCAATTTAATATTATTTTTAAAATAAAGGGAAATGACACACACATAAAATCTCTAAAATCTCCAAGGCTCTCAAAGGTTACTTAGTGGCCTTTTCGTATCATTGCCATTAACATAAATTTAACTCAACCCAGCTTAAGAAAACAAAAAAGGGATTTTTAGAGTCATAATTAGGATATCCTTTGTAATCTAAGTTCCAGGATGCATGCCAGGAATAGACCAAAAAGGAACTGGAGCAATGTGTGGGATCAGGAATGGCTATTGCTTTTCACATCTTTTGTCTTAATGTCTCTCTGTGTAACAGCATATATCAGCTGTAATTTACATATACACAGTTGGCCCTTGAACAATTCTGGGGTTAGAGACACTGGCCTTTCATGCAGTCAAAAATCTGAATGTAACTGTGACTCACCAAACTTAACTACTAATAGTCTACTGTTGACTGAAAGTTTTGCTAATAAGAAAAACAGTCAGTTAACACATATTTTGTATGCTATATGTATTACATACCGTATCTGTACAATAAGGTAAGTGACGGAAAAGAAAATGTCATTAAGAAGATGATTAAGGAAGAGAAAATATATTTCCTCTCCATTAAGTGGTAGTGAATGATGATAAAGGTCTTCATCTTCATCATCATCACATTGAGTAGGTTGAAGAGGAAGAGGAAGTGGAGGGGTTGGTCTTACTATCTCAGCAGTGGCAGAGGTGGAAGAGGTGGAGGAGGAGGAAGGGGAGTAAGGAGAGGCAGGCACACTCAGTGTAACTTTTATTGAAAAAACTTCACATATAAGCGGACCCATGCAGTTCAAACAATGTTGTTCAAGGATCAATTGCACATATGTGTGTTTCTTATTCATTTAATATTTAATGAATAAAAATGATGTGCTGATACACACACACAGATATATATACAGCGTTAATAAAGTTTTCAAATGTAAAACTACAGAAAATATCATATCAGACAACTATATACCCATCACTACTAACATTTAGCTTATATTAGCATTTTGTGGTATCTGTCCAAAACCCAACTCCCATCTTTCTTTACTCTGCATCTCTATGTTGAAATAATCACTATTCTGAAATTTTTTTAGATATTATTCTAACACATATATCTATATTATTGTACATAGACTGTTATGGATACCATACCACATTTGGAGACCTTAACTGTTATGTAAGTGATGTCACAAAGTTCACATTCATTTAAATTTTCTTCTTTCTCCCGAGGTATCTTTCCTTGAGTTTTGCTTATGTTGACAGGCACATCTGTAGTTTATTCATGTTAAATAATTTGTAATATTGGTTGCATAAATAGCTTTAGCCCATGCTCTGTTGGTTACCATGTTTTTGTGATTATAAAGGTTGCTGCAGCAAACATCTTTGTGCACCTGTGTGAATGTGTTTTCTGGGGAACATCCTAGAATTTAACTGCAGACTCAGAGGATTTGTGCCTTTCATCTCCAGTTTTACTAGCTATCTAAATTGTTTTCTAAACTGTTTGTATCAATTTAGCTTTCTATCAGAAATGTTCGAATTTCTCTGTCTTCGTGTCCCCACCCAAACTATTTTTTAGTAGGAAATTTGCTTTCTTCTGCATGGTTTCTAGCAAAGTTGAACATTTCACTTTATTTATTTATAAGATAATTCACGAGTCTAATAATGTACCCCCCTGGAAACTGGAAAATATTAACACCATCAGGAATGAAAACATTACATATTAAAATATGTGGGATGGTAGAAAAGCACCATAGAAAACTCTCTTTTTTGCTTTTGCTCTGAGTGAACAAAGTTCTCTTCTAAGATTTCTGTCTGCAGGTGCCTTGCATGTGTTTGAGTTTAAAATGAACACTACTCACATGCTTCAGGAACACTGCAGTAGACTAAATGTGTTGTGGGAGTGGGAGTAGGTGTCCTTTGGGAGAGTTTGGGATGTTAGACAACACATCATAAATCTTACTACCCTAATCCTGGCCAAGAGTCAAACGCCAGATACCCAGGCTCCCCCAGAGATAAAGCTCTAGCATTTCCAGTCCAGCTGTAAAGCAGCTCTAACTCCACCCCTGGTGCGTCCCTTGATGGTGGGGTGAGAAATAGGCAGTTCCCACAAGAGGAGGAGCTCTGGGCACATACAACAGAAAGGCATCCATTGATATCCGAGGTCAGACTTATTCTTTTGGGCAACTATACCCAGTCTTGGATTGAAGAAAAATGGAATTCAAGGAGGCCAGAAGAGAATGTTATGTATGTAATCAGAAAAAAATTCTGTCATTCTCTTTTTCTGTGCCCAGAAGACTAATAACTTTTAAAGGCAGCATCTGCTCCCTCGGTCCATGCGTATGTGCCATCTGTAATGATTGGTGGTATCTGAGTCTGCATGAAGGAACCCTAAGGCCTATAGAAAATACAAAAGGACGAATGTGCTCCTGCAATGCTGTTCTCACTATCAGAAATTCCCCAGTCCCCGAAACCCCGACTTTCTACAGATCTTGCTCTGCTCTTCAGTTCCTGGAAATAGCTCCTTTGCTTACCTTCTCTCTGCCCTCACAGACTATTTCTGCTGAGGCTTTCTATCGCCACTCATTCTCGTTTTTAAATCAGAACAAAACTCTTAGAATGCTGGTAATAGCCTGCTGTGTTTCTCAGGCTCTTATACAATGACTTTGCCTTTTCAAAGCTTTTAAAGTTAGCCAAAAGACAAAAAAACAACTTCGGTCAAACGAAACGGAGGAGGCTAGAATTTTGAATAGTTTCAAGAATGACAAAGAGCAACACCGATACATAAGTTTCAACTTTAGTGTCAGAGCAGGGCAATGGGTAGTGACCCTGTGGATGTGTAAAGTGCACAGTAATTGGTTACAGAGGTTTACAATAATTGGCTGTTGGAGATGACGACCACCACAATAGTGTCATCTATTAGGGGCCAGGTAGGTTACTAGGTGTTTTAATTCACCATTTCATTCAATCTCCACAACCATCCTATGACATAGACACTATTATAAGATGCGAAAACAGAGGCTTACTGAAGTTAGGTAAATTACTCAACTTCATACAGCAATTTTGCCATGGATATGGGAGAGAGGGTTGGTACCACAAAGGTCATTGGGTTTTCAATTCATTGCAAGAGAAGCTGTGCCTTATCGTAGAGATTGGTAAACTACAGCCAGTGGACCAAATATGGGCTGTTGCCTCTTTTTGTAAATAAAGTTTTATTGGTACATAGTCACACCCTTTAATTTACATAGTATCTATAGTTGCTTTCACACTACTGTGGTAGAGATTGGTAGTTGTGACAGAGACCTTGTGGCCTGCAAAGCCTAAAATGTTTGCTATCTAGCTCTTACAGGAAATGTTTGCCTAGCCCTGCCCTGTTGTTCACTTCCTTTAGAGCAAGCTTGTCCAACCTGTGGCCAGTGGGATGCATGAGGACCAGGACAGCTTTGAACGCAGCCTGACACAAATTTGTAAACTTTCTTAAAATATTAGGAATTTTTTTGTGATTTTTTTTTTCTTTTTGCTCATCAGCTATCATTAGTGTTAGTGTATTTTATGTGTGACCCAAGACAATTCTTCTTCCAATGAGGCCCAGGGAAGCCAAAAGACTGGACACCCTGCTTTGGAGGCTTTTGGAGAAACCCTGTTCTAATTTCTCCCTCTTCATTCCTTCATGTTGGATTCTAAGATCCAGCCTACAGTTGGAGTTGGACCATTCTTTCTAGATAATTCTCCAGCGATTTTTAGAATCTCAAGTCTGCACACATGATTCAAGTTTGGAGGTGACTTTTTTAATCTGCTTGGTAAAGCTCCTAATGTAGCTCCATACTTTTGCCTACAGCTTAAAGCAGAAGTGTATTTTTCTCTGTGCCTTCTAACATAGGGCTCTTTTGTGATTTCAGGGCCTCTGAAAGATGAAGGTTCTCAAAAATCTGGGTGTGTTATTTTGCATTTTACTCACATCATTCTATAGCTCGTCTTCATGTTTTCATTGTGGGAATTATAAGCATCAGTAACCAGTCTATAAAACCCTGCCTTTTTCACCATATTGAATCTGCCTTGCTCGAGTGCATTTTTGGCATCTACTGAGCATCTGTTTTAGCATGTTTAGACAATTCTGAAGCAGAAAAAAAGTGAAGAGGATATTCCTCACGAAGAAGGGTTCACACTAGTTTTATGGAGTTTGACACACAGCTCCATGAGGTCAAATATTTTAGCTGTTGCCTTCTCATCTCTGGCCCCAGTATATAACACTCACTGAGTGTTATGAATGAGTGAATGAATGACTATAAAGGAACTCCTCAAAGAATGAGATGACAGAGTTGATTCTTCTTCTATGGTTCCACTAATTTCCAAATTTCTTGTTCAGTGTCTCACTGGCTTCTAGGACCAATTGAACCTCTAGACAGAGTAAATATATTAAAGCACTGGTTCTCTAATTCTGTAGGTTGGCACAACCTCAGATTTGCAATTAGTCTCATTTAAAAATTTTTAGGTCTTTACTATGGGACCAACCACCACCTAGAACCCTATTAAATTACATTTGTAAGAATGGCCATATTTCTGTTTATTAGTTTCTCATTTCTGCTGTAGAAAAATTACCATAAATTTGGAGATGTAAAACAATACAACTTATTATTATAGTTCTGGAGGTCCAAAATAGGTCTCATTGTGCCAAAATCAAGGTGTCAACAAGTCTGTATTCCTTTCAAAGGCTTAGGAGAGAAGCGGTTTCTTTGCCTTTTCCGGTTCCTAGGGGCCGCCTGCATTCCTTGGCCCATGGCCTCCTTCTTTCATCATCAAAACAAGCAGTTTAACATGTTCAATCTCTCTCTCTTTCTCCCTCTCTGATTTCTGCTTCCTTTGTCACATCTCCCCTAACTCCATGTGTCCTCTCCCTCTTATAAGGACCCTGTGATTTGTTGGACCCACCAGAATAATCCCCCCATCTCAAGATCCTTTACTAAGTCACATCTGCAAAGTATCTGCTGCCCTGGAAAGTCACATAGTTACAGGCTCTGGGGATTGGAAAATGAACATCTTTGAGAAGGCATTATTCAGCCTACCACACTGTCTTTTCCTCCTTATATAGATGGGTCCTTGGCTTTCTACCTTGTATCCAAAGCATCCCAGAGAACAAAGTGCCAAAAAGGAGGCTTCCGTGGGCCTCTGCCTTTGGCTTGCTGCAACTGTCCCGAGGCCCTCCTCTGTGTTCTGGGCTCTGCTTTCTGTCTGCTGCTGAGTCTCCTCATCTCTCTGGCTGTAGTTTTACATGTGGCTACTGCTGAGATGGACATTAAGTAAAAGTGTACCATTTTAGGTCTGGTTTCTGCATCCATACATCCATCCACTCTTGACCCTTACAGAGGCCTGACTGTGGAAATGTTCAGGGAGCAATGATTCATGGACAGAGTGGCTATGGAAGCACTTGGGCCAATCAGATTTGGTAGGAATGGTGATAGCAGAAAACTGTCAAAATTCTATCTGATGCAGTCCACACCTCAAACTTCTTCCTGATTTTCTCATTGATAACATCTGAATAACCTGACTGTTTCCAGTTTTACTTTATCTCTGGAGTTTGGGTGTTTGGTTTTTTCCTTCACCCTACAATGTATCCCCCTGGATCCCAGATAAAACCATGATTCCTAAACATATGCAACCATGATCAGCTTGGCTTGGCCATGACTCTACTTAGCTCTTTATCCAGCTGCCTTGCTCCAATCACACCTGCATTCTGCGAGGAACCAAAGAGATTGCTGCAAGTCTTCCTGAGACCTAAAGTGACTGTATTAGTGATGATTCTCTGCAAGTGTTAAAGATAGAAAACACAAGTAAACACGACAAAACTGAAGCCAACTGAAATCTTGGGTACACTTCATTTTCAAGAAAATCATCAGAGAAATCCTTGACAGGATTTCAAGTGAGGATGCTCATTTTAATCACTAGGAGATAAATAGAGCTTTTTACAGCTTGAAAACAAAGACTCAAAAACAAGAACTGATGATGTGTTCAGCTGATTTTTTTTTTCACCAACAGATTCAAAGCTTGACCCGTTATTAATTATTTTCTTACTATCCACTGTTTTTTGACTTTATGTTACTATTTAAAAATATTTCAAAATCTTTGAAACTAATTAAAACAGAGAGTCTTTTGTTGGGGCAACTGAAGCTAGTGACCTGAAGGCTCACACCAGGCTATCTGGAAGGGTGTTTATTAGGAGAAACTCATGCAAAAGAAGTGGATGCCCTGCTACTGTTCATTACATTCTAGGCAGTGCATAAGGATCTAGCAGGGTCACAAGTCAGACTTGGGGAGAGAGACCTGGCCAAGGCCTGTAGAGTTTTTAAGCTTCGTGACTGGAAAAGCACCTACTCCAACCTGGTCTAATCAGGGGCTGGTTCCAGGCCTGGTGGTCATAACCTCAGCAATCTGCCCACACTGCTTGCCTTCAACACTCGGCTCAGCTGAGCAAGTTTTTCTGGATCTCTGTAGGAGGCCAACTCTGGGATGGCAACATTCAGTACATCAGAGAATGAATCAGAACAAGTTAACTTTACCTGTCAGTCCATTCCCCCACTCCCAAGGAGTACATGGTCCAGGTTGGAAAGCCTCAGGTCTGGTTGTGGGGTTGGCCAGGCAGTGCCTAGCAAAAGAGTAGTATGAAGTTGAACAAGGCTGGCATCTGCAGCTGCAGCATCGGGTTGAAAACATGTGAAATAGGGCAGAATTACATGAGACAGGGTAAAGGTAAAACTCTCCCTATTTTAATTCATTTCAAGGATTTTGAAATATTTTTAGATAGTGACATAAAGTAAAAAAGCAAAACCAAAAAAATGACTAGTAAGAAAATAATTAATGAATGGGTCAAACTTTGACTTTTTAGCTCTGTTGGTTTGGACCACTGATTGCCAGTTAACAGACAGCAGTAGCTGCAAATTGTGCAGTGTCCCCCACAGTTTGATGGGCAATGTGTTAAGATTTCCCCAGTTGGCCTAGAACGGTGGCTCACACCTGTGATCCCAGCACTTTGGAAGGCTGAGGTTGGACAATCACTTGAGCCCAGGAGTTTGATTCTAGCCTGGGCAACATAATAGACCTTGTCTTTACAGAAAAATTTAAAAATTATCCAAGTATGCTGGTGCATGCCTGTGGTTACAGCTACTTGGACTGTGCCATTGCTTTCCATCCTAGGTGACAGAGTGAGACCCTGTCTCAAAAAATAAAAAAAAAAAGAAAGAAAGAAAGAAGAGAAAAAGATCCCTCAACTGCCCGAGAACATCACAGTAGAGGAAATAAAAAGAAGTGTGGAAGAGATGTCTAGGATGGAGGAAATTTCATTGGTTGGCTAGATGATAGCTATCTGGACATCCCAATAGCAAATTTCATTTTCACTCTAACGATTGAATCTTTCAGAGGGCAGTGGAGGTCTGGATAAAAGTGGGGAGCTTAAGGCTTTTCAGTCTTGACTATCCACCCACTAATCCTTGTGCTGAGACCACTTTGCTGTCATAAATTCAGAGGAAAGATGCATAGCTTTGCCCTTTGGGTCCTCCACAGCTTCATCTTCTGGATATTCTCTAGCTTATGTCCTCTGAGTTTCATCTGATTGTTTCTGTTAAAAAAAATTAGTTTTTTAATAAAACAGGAGTGGGACATCATCTATCTGATTCAATCTGACCTGTTGTCTGAAAACCTGTAACCACACAGCCTAGCAGAGGAGCTTCATCAAGGGACCTCACAGGATGCTTCTCTCAGGTCCATTTATTCCCCTTTGCTGTTATTTCTTTCCCTTTTTCAGGCAGGTAGGTTGTAACTCCGGATAACGCCTTGGTTTTCTTACTCCCTGCTGCATGTAACTGGGCATGTAGTAGTTCTGTGTAATCTTGAACTCACCATTCTGTCTCAGGAAGAGAGTCTGGGAAATGACTTTGCTTTGATAAAAATCATCTAGTGCTATTCTTGTAAGGAGGTGATTGACATGAGTTACTTTCTACCCTCCCGGATGCCAGTTTATCTTTTCCTATAATGAAATCTGCCCCTTCTTAAGCAACTTTCTCCAAGCTTGTAAACAACCTGGGATATTTTCCTAGGTGACAGTCTCTTGTCCTATCTCCTCCTTTCATTTCTCCGGTTCGTGCTAGATTCCTGAACAGGAGATCCTCAGGAATTTCGTCAAGAGTTGTCATTTTTTGTCTCTTTCTGTCCTTCTCATCCTGGGCAATTCTTTCTAAAGCCACTGAAAATAGCCATGGAGTATAAGTGATCACTAAGAGCAAGTGTAGAACTTCACTGTCGACTGGGGCATGTGTGTGCCAGCTCAGCCACAGAAGTGAGCATCTGTTTAGAAAAACTTGGAAGTAAGGTATGAAGCTCTTTGGAGCACTCATTGTTTACTGTACTTTCATTTCAAGTCCATTTTTAGTGAGATGGATATTAAAAATGACTCTGGCTCCTTGGAGGAGGATTCTAGGCAGTTGCAAAGCAAGTTAATTGGCTTTTTCATTTTTTTGTTCTTCAATAAAATAGCTTTGAATTTAGTATCCTTTCCCTTCTCTTTCTCTGTCTCTCTTTCTCTTTCTCTCTCTTTTCCTCCCATCTATCCATTCTTCCTTCCTTCTTCCTTTTCTTTCTTTTATTATTTTTAACAGAATATGAAACTTGTATCCAGAGAGATAAAATGGCTTTTTAAGATCACATACCTCATTCGGAACATAACTGGCACTAGAATCCAAATCTCTGACTTGGATTTGGATTCTAGTGACCCACTCTAATTGGAAAGTGACCAGCATGGGAGATTCTACCCCTGACTTTATCATAGAATACAGTGAAAAGAGGACTGAAGTCAAAATTGGAGTACCCTTTTCTCATGCTAGCTCTGCAACTTAAGAGCCATGCAAGTTTAACAAGTCATTTAAACATTTTAGATTTTAATTTTTCACCAGTATAATATATATAATACCTTCCTTATAAATAAGAGGTAATATATTTGTGAAATGTTCTATATTTTAAGGGCACTGAATGTAAGTTGTTATTTGGTGGGGTAATTGGGACCCAAAAAGATACTTCTTTGTCATAATTGCAGTTTCAATGTAAGTTTTATTTGAATATATAGATTTAAGGTCTCTGGAACCTTATCCAAGGGCTTTAGAGCTGAGCTTCATGGTTGTGTCTTCTGAAATTTTTGTTTTTCTTGTCTATACATGTTCTAATAATGGGTCTCAAAGATGCAAATGAGTCTCTAATGATTTGCCTTAGGCTATACCCTCATGTATCTCAGGGAAGATGGAAGGTCATTAACAACCTGGATTACCGAACGTCCTCATGCTAATAAAGCCACAGCATGGGGTTTACACATTCGTATGCAGGAAAAGCAAACAGCCGATGGAAGCTCAGGGCTCCTCTGACCTTCAGTGGGCATTCCCCTGAGTACAGAAGAAGCTCTACTGTGAAGATTTAAAAATACAAGTGCAGTTATCTCACCACAAGGCTTTCTAAGTTGTGCAGATGAAAATTCTGAAAGATATTCTATGAAAAATTCAAAGTTGACTTCACCTAACGAAGAAGGATAAGTTTCTGCCGCAAAATGGCATGTGAAACCCAACTCTGCTCATTCTTTTCTCATTGTCTACAGGCTACTCACAAGCTCCAGTCAGTGGCTGAGAATCAGCTTTGCTCAGCCCTGCTAGGCCTTATATGTTGTTGAGCTACTGGTCGTAGGAAGAGAGCCCCTTCTCGGAACACCTGGGGCCAGGAGTTCAAGATCAGCTTGGCCAACACGGTGAAACCCCGTCTCTACTAAAAATACAAAAAATTAGCCAGGCGTGGTGGTGCATGCCTGTAGTCTTGGCTACTCTGGAGGTTGAGACACGAGAATTGCTTGAACCAGGGAGGCGGAGGCTGCAGTGAGTTGAAATTGTGCCACTGCACTCCAGCCTGGCAACAGAGTGAGACTCCGTCTCAAAAAAAAAAAAAAAGAAAGAGAGCCCCTTCTTCCCTGGAGGACGATTTTATTTACACTATAATCATATGTTTTCTTGAGCCAAACAATGTTTTTGGCAAAAATAAAACCTCAGCAGGTAAATATAAAAGGAAAAACATAAAAGAAAAAAAATGATGCCAAAAGTTCAAATACAAAGAAGTCAAATCCTGTATCTGGAGGAATTAAACATTAAAAGGCAGTGAAATGAATCTGTGTTATCTGTGTCCTGGGACACAGGCACCATATAATTTTTTATTCCTGGGTTGTGAAGCACTGCGGGAAAAATCTGCAATAAGTCTCTGTCCGCAGCCGCTCACATTCATGCCACCTCACTTCACCTTGCTCTTCTCCATTTCATTTTATTCATCTCACATCACTTTTGTTTCCTCACAAGTCATTCCTCATATTTACCATTCATGTCAAGCCAACAATTCTACCCCTGTGTCTTACTAATCTTAACAGAAGATGTAAAATCCAGTTTTATTAGGAAGAGTAAAGCTGCCTGACACTGACTGCTTGAACTTCTTTTCTCTCAGCTGCAAAATTTTTATTCTTACTCATCTTCTCCACGAAGAATATTTTGATCATTTTCTTTATTTTTAAACCCCTTTTCTTTTTTCAAGTCTAGTTATTCTATCTTTGCTAGATTATATCCATTTTTTAATCTCATCTGAATTTAGTTTCCTAAATTAATTTCCTCTCTTGTTTGAGAAAGTTTCCTTTCAACTAGATTTTTTTTCTCTTTTTAAATGGACAGCTTTGACCACCTTACCCTAAACAAACATAAAATGAAAAAAAAAACAAACATTAAAAAATTTGCCTAAAAAGATTTCCTTGGCCATTGCAAATTATTATTATTATTTTTTCAAATATGAGCTCTTGCTTTGTCACCCAGGCTGGAGGGTAGTGGTGTGGTCCTAGCTCACTGCAGCCTTGAACTCGGGGACTCAAGTGGTCCTCTTACATCAGGCTCCTGAGTAGCTGGGACTACTGGGACCACAGTACCATGCCTGGCTAGCAAATCCCTCCTTTACTCCCAAACTTCACAAAACTCTATTCTCTACCTACTACTTATGCTCTCTCACTGTCTACTCTACCTCAACCCTAACATTCAGCATCCAGACTTTTCCACTGCCTACTTTATTCAAACGTGTCCGTTGCAGGCCAGACAATTTAAGACCAACCTCATATTCCAAAATCAAAGCACCAAATCACATGCAAAAGAAATACTGCAGCTGGATTCAGAATTTTGCAAAATTAGCCTCTTCTTCATCAACACATCCCTTGATCTCTGTTAGATGTTCACCCCTAGTCTCTGTGGCTCATTTTGTTACCTGCACTTAGGATGTGAAATGATACTAAGTGTAGGTAACAACATTTTATGATCTGAAATCCCACTTTTCTTTGGTGTATTCTTCTTTCTTCTCACAAGACCTTGTCCTTAATCACTGCAGCAGTCTCAGAACCCACATGGGCTGGAGAAGCGTTGCCTGCACTCTACCCTCCTTACTTAACAATTAGCAGTAGTCTTCAGCTCATGACATCCAGTGGCTTTTTCTGTATTTGTCCTTCCTGTTTTCTCTACATCCTGAGCTACTTTTGGCTACTTGCTTCTTGATTTTTGCCTTTGCTTGGACTCCATGACTATGATGTTTCTATTTTTTCTGGATTCTTCATCATTGCCTTGACCTCAGCCTTCCCACTCTCCCCCAATGTCTTCCCTCCATTCCCTTCTACCATCTTTCCACATGTTTTCTCTAGGAATTGTTATTTACCTGATGAACTTCAAATATCACTCCAAAGAATGTAGGCCTTCAATTTCTTCTCACATTTTCTCATTCTGAGCATTATCTATTGAGCAAATCCTCTTCAATCATTACTTTTACCTCAATTTCCCCCATCTATTCTTACAACTCAATTTTAGCTCAGGCTCTTCTTAACTCCTCTTTCTACTGTTGCAATAACTTCCTAAGGAGTCACACTACTTCCAGTGGCTCTCCCCTTCAATTCATCATGATTAGCTGCCAAATGAACTTCCCTAGATCATCATTTTGATTCCAAACTCCTTTTATCACTCATTATCCCATAAATCCTTTAGCCAGTGGGCTTCCCCTTCCTATTTCTTCACACCGCACAGTCTCCTACAGTGTTGCCTAAACTAGACACTTTCCTCTCATTCTCACTGTTGAAGTCTCATCTATTGTCCAAGGCCCAGGCACAACGCCACCTCTTTTATAATGCCTTTCTTAAGATATTTAGACTAAAAGGAGTTCTCTCTTTGAACTCATAGTTCTTTGAATTATTAAAAAGTCACTTATCATAATGAACCTTGAATTACAACTGTTATGCACATATAAAGTCTCTCTTATTCCTCCAAATCTTCTGCAATGTCTATCAAACTAACTTGGAAATTGTAGAGAATAATATATGTTTCTTAAATGAATAGTAATTACTTATTTTGGAGTGTTCAGAGGCCATTCTTCATCACAGCTCAGTTGCAGAAGGGAGAAACATAAAAGCTTTATCATCATTTTAAAAAATCTTCATTCCTATGAATTAGCATTAATGTATACTGGTTACTACATTTGTTTTGTGTTTGGTTGCAATCTAGGATGACAATTAACCCTTGAAATATTTGCATGTCTCTGATCCTGCTTTCTCATGATAATTTCATTTAAATACTTGTTTCAACTTGGGTCCTTCCTTATTTTCTTCCTTCCTTCCATTCATCCAGAAATTTAGAGTTGATGAGAAGCTTTCTTCCTTGCAGTATGCTTAAATGTAACTCACTTATACTCTGAAAAAATACCTGGGTATTCTTTGGCTTCACTTTGGTTATGAACCCTGAACTTTGCTGTCTGTTCACACACTGTGACCTTTTGGTTCTGGTAATGAATGGTGTTCAGCGTCCTGAAGGAGCACACAAAACATTTGCTAATTAAGTCAAGGCTTGTCTGAGGAGTTTTTATTGCTGTCACATTCTCTCAATATAAGCTTAAGAAGCAAAATAAGCCTAAGCTTTCTTGCTCTAAAGTTGAAGTATTACAAATTCAAAACTTGTGGCTACGTTGGGAATGTGCTGAACTGTATAAGAGTTTGTTTATTTCCTTTTTGGACTTTAGTTGACTAATCGGGGCTGTTTTACAATTTGCTGTTTTGCATAGAATTCAGAATCAGTTTGGGGAAATTAGCATTCACAGAGATAAAAATTATTTTTGGGTAAACCCTTCTACAATCCTTATATAGTCACCCACACAGGCCAAGACTCCAGTGTGACTTGGTTACTAAAAGTCTTTTGCTGTTTTGTAATGCTGTAATTATACTTAGATATGTATACAATAGTATGTTGTTTGAAAGTTACTTCATGCCCATGGCAACAAGCAGGTATCTGGGAAGCAATAAGACAATGCATTTGGCCATGTGTCAAATGATGTCTTAGTGTCTTTACTGGCTCCTCCTCCTCTTCCTCCTCTTCTTCCTCCTACTCCTCCTCCTTCTGCTTCTGATTCTGTTTCTGCCTCTTCTGCTTCTTCTTCCATCCTATTTCTAACTTTTTTTAATGGCAAATATCCCATTGTACATATATACACCAAATTTTATTTATTTATTGTTTCTTTTGCACTGAGGAGAATTTTCAAGACTAAACCATTCTGCCTATTGGATAGGCAGGATGCTAATGAAGCATGTGAAATAATGAAGCATATGAGAATCCTACCGTGTTTCAGTAAATTATATGTTTAATTTTATTATTCTTTACTATGATTTAAAAATCCTGCTCATTAGAGAGAATCTTAAGAGAATATACGCAACAGATAAATAAAATAGTGAAATTACTCATTATGCACAATCTCAATGCCTGTAAATCTCCATAGCCATAATCACTGTTAGTATTTTAGTTATATTAAATACATCTATTCCCAAACTTCCCCAAGTCCTCCCAAGCCAAAATAATAATTATTAGTTATGCCCAGTTTCTGTGGCATTTCTCTTACTAGCACAGCTATAGGGACCAAACCTTTTCCCAGTCTGGTATTCTGGGGGTTCCTAGAGCAGGTTCCCTGTGCTCACACAGTGAGACGGACACTGCCTTCACTACTCTGCATTGCTGGTGGGAGTCTTTAGAGCCAGGCCCCATTTCGTCATGCCCAAAAGCTTCAACTGTTGACTTTCGCACCATTCTGGAGGGGTCTCACAGCAGAGTTCTTTAGGTTACAATGTTACACAGATGAGTCACTTTATTTGGGAAAGGGGCAGATTTGATAAATGACCGTATTTGTTCCCTAGAACAGTGAGGCCAGCATATTGCTCCACTGGGAACAGAATCCATTAGCATCCCTCACTCAAAACTCAAAATCTCTTCAGTCCTGTCTTCAGCCTTCTTGTCTAAATCTGATTTTTATTGATTTCATCTGAAAACTATTTGATATACTGTCTATAAAGGTCATAACCTTTCTTTCACAACATTTAGTTGCTTGGATGTGCCTCTGCTTCCACAGGCTAGATGCTAGGTGCTTGGATTAGCCAGTACAAATTCCTACATAATGGAGCTCCTATTGTGAAGGAAGTATAAAGTATGAAGAAAGTTGGTGAACTTTCTTCACAAACCTTTATGAAAAAAATACACATATGGGTTTGATGATAGTATATAGTAGGGTTCAGCGGTGGTTACCTGACTAGAATGCTGTTGGTGTGACCACTCCCAAAATAGAGAGAAATATATGTTGTGTTGAAGGATCCCATCACCACCTGGGTCTTGATTTTGTTTTCGCTGAAAATAAAGACACCAGAGAACACTGGTAAAATTTGTATCTGATATGAAGCTTTGATGAGAGGTTTATCCATACCTAAAATGATGCTGGCAAGCATAAATGTCAAGATCTAATAGGATAACAATGAGTAGGAATAGAATTTTCAGCACATGCTCCAAAGGGCAATTTCATAGGCATGAGTCAAAACAGACAATTTGCCAGTAAGTTGACTTGTAGGGAAGGCCTGGAGTATTACTGATTGGTTCAAATGCCTGTAGGGAGTTAAGTGTCACAACACTGGTCATGAAAATCTCAGGTGTTGCCAATGAAAGCACTTTCAAATCAAAAGAGATTACAGTCAAGATTGCGCTGGACAGATCATACCTAGAATATTGTATTCTGAACGGGGCTAGCTCAAAACCAATAAATATTAGAAAAAAATGTGGAAGGCTCTGAGCTTGACATAGAAAAGAAATAATGAAAATATTATAGCTGTCTTCCAGCATCAATACATGCTGTCTTTACTCTGCATCACTCCTGAGAGAAAGAGGAGAGAAAGAAATAACATATACTTAGTACCCACCATGTGCTCAGCCTGAGCTAGGCTTGTTTCATGTATACACACACACACACACACACACACACACACACACACATACAACCCCTAATGTAGCATACATATATACTACATATATATACACATATATACTACATATACTACATATATATGTGTATACATATATACACATATATACAACCCCTACTTCATAAAGTTGCTGTGAAATTTTGATAAAATTTTATAATATAATATTATATATAATATATAAAATTATATATTATATATATAATTTTATATAGATATAAAATTATATATAATTTTATATAGATATAAAATTATATATATTATATATATAAAATTTTATATAGATATAAAATTTTATATATTATATATAAAATTTTATATTATATATATAAAATTTTATATAGATATAAAATTTTATCAAAATCGCACAGCAACTTTATGAAGCAGGGGTTTTTATGTTACTTTCTAATTGAGAACCCTGAAACACAGAGAACTTTAGAAACTTCTTCAAGGTAACATGCCAAGTTAGGAAATATAGAGTTATAGCTATAGAATTTAGATTATATGGCAAATATCTGTGATTCTCTCAGGACACAACCCCTCTCCCTCCTCATTCCGTGTGGTTTGGGAGGCTCTGGACTCCCTTCCTGAATGGAAGGATGGGTAGGACATAGTTCAGTCCTACTCAATCACGATGTGGGTTCTGTATCTCAATGACTCAATCCATGTACATGGGATTCATTCTAAGACATTTGATAGTGACATCAGGGAAGAGGCAAGTTTATCTTTCAATGGGATTCTGAAAGGCTAAGATATAAGCCTTGAGCTGCTGGGAAACACTTTGCCACCATGAAGCAAAATATGGCACCTGACAATGATGCCAACCCAAAGGAATATGTTGTTAAATTTAATCTGTTCTATGTTTTTAAGGATAATTTTATTATCATTCTAATCTCACAAGGGATAAAACAGGGTTGTTGGCAATATCAAGTTCACAGTGTTATTCTGGGCAGAGCCAAAATTCATATCCACTTTGCCTCATATCTCTGTTTTTACTTGGATCTTAAAACCAAAATAAAACTGAGTACATGATTATTCACAAGCTATTTGTCTCACCTCATCAAATCTGACCCTAATTATAGAATTTTATGTTTTGGGGGTAGGTTAACATAGTACCAAATTTAGGTAGGGATGCAAAGTTAAGTAACTTTTCAGAGAAGGTTTCTCTTAGAGTATAACGTGGCCATTTAGATCGACATTTTGCTTTGGTAATTTTGCCATTCGTCCTTGTTTCTAGTGCTGAGAAAGACAAAGAAAATTATATATTATCTGTTTGCACTGCCTCTTGCAGTGGGATGCATAGCAGTTGCCTTTTTGATTATGATTCACTAGTAATCATATGAACAGCTAGGAACTCAAAACAGGTGTTGAACTGTTGCAGATTGCTTGAGAGTGGAGAGAAAGGGTGCTCATAGATTAAAATGATTTCCGAGCTTCTTTCCTGAATCATAGATCTTCATCTAACAGATTCACACTGGAAAGAAAAATTAGAAATCCAGCAACACAGAGCATAGGTCCCTATGCTTTGCCCAAAAATCATGTCTCTAGATCCAGCTGCAACTCTTGCTTAATGGTTATGAACCTTTAACTGATGGCAAAAGGTAGAAGTAATGGAGGTCTTTATACAATAAATGAGAAATATTATCGACTCCTTTTTCCCATATGATGCTGAAATCTAATGTCATTATTTTAGTAGGTTGTAATTTGTCACATTTTACCAAGTCTCTCTTTAAAAAAATCAACATATTTTAATACTGTGTGGTAGTGAGTGTCCTCACTGATAGTCCCATTCATTTATAAGCCACTAACTTTTCTGGCTTATTCAATAGAGCATTTGAAGCTGAATTTATTTAAAAACACCAATATTGATAGGATGTGAACCCTAAAGATAGGTGATATTTAAATATGTTACTTTATTATTCATATAGCTATAGGAAAAATAGAAATATATTATCACAGATAATTGATTTAGAACTGAGTATGCTGTAGCTAACCTAGCTTTTATAATCATTATATTTAAGTTTCCTTCTCTCTTGCCTCTGCCAAATTTGCTGCATCAGGAAGCATTCTCAATTCTCCACTTGCATTTGAAATATACCTGCTTTTTGTTTTCTTTTTTAAAATTATGATTGTTATCATTTTTCCTTCAAACTTAGATTCAGGGGCTCCATGGGCAGGTTTGTTATATAGCTAAATTGCGTGTCGCTGGGGTTTGGTGTATAAGGGAAGGTGGGAGGAGGGTGAGGACCCAGAAACTACCCATAGGTTACTATGCTCACTACCTGGGTGATGAAATAATTTGTACCTGTTTTTCCTAAACCCTTGTTGCTAACACCTGACAGCTCTTGGCTAGGCTGCCACCGCAGTCTTTAACCTAGTCTCTTACCTTCTCCAGCGGTCCTTCTATATTTCATTCTTCAAGCACCAGCCACAGTGACGTTTTTAAAAAATAAATCAAGTTACATCATACCCTGCTTAAAATCCTTCTGAGCTCCCTATGGCACTTGTGATAAAAATCCTAAGCCTCTTTATCTTGCCTCCAAGGTCGTTTGTGGTCTTGGCTCTGCCTCTTCCTTCCCCCTTGTCAGCATGTTTCAGCCATAACAGCCTTGTTTCCGCTCCTCAAACAGACCAAGTTCATTAATGCCTTGGGGCTTTCCATCTGCCTCATCTGCCTGGGATGCTCTTTTCTGAGACCTTCTCATGGCTGGCTCCTTGTCCTTCAGATCACAACGTGTATAGTATCTCATGAGGAACAGCCTTTCTGATTGCCTGACCAAAGCAGCCAGTTCCAGTCCCAGGTGAGTTTTATCACAGCAATCATCACTTCCTATATTTTTGCTTATTTATTTGTTTATTGCCTAGCTTCCATAACCAGAATTTAGTTTCCCCAACAACTTGGAAGAGTGGGTGATCCATGAGGTTCTCAGCACATGTTTAGTAAGTGAGAGTTTAACTATATTTCACCGATTTGTCAATATTATACTGGAGGTTCTAGTTAGTGCAAAAAAAAAAAAACAACAGGAAAAAGAAACGAAAAAGGTATGAATTGTGCTCTCTCTCTCTCTCTCTCTGTGTGTGTGTGTGTGTGTGCTTGTAATTTGTGTCTGACCAACATAAAAATTGTGTTAGAAGATTTTCAATAAATTTTCATTTAATAGATATACTTGGTGAAGTATGGTAAGTTAACCAAGTTTATAAAAAGAGCAGTTCTTTTAACAGATTTTGAAGTACAAAATACGTGTACTGGTGAACACTTGAATAGTCTATTTGCTCATTTCCAATACTTGCTATTAAATAGTTTTTGAGCCTTTACTTTGTACCAGGCAGTGTACTAAGTAGTTTACATGCATGATTCTTGCTACAGTACTATTAATTTTATTATACAAATGAGAGGATTAAAGAGGATAAGGTCCTACCATGAATAAGGGTAGAGCTGTTATATAAACCCACGTAATCTAACATGTATAAATATCACCCAACAGACAGCACAGGAGTCCAGGGAAAGAGAGAAAGAATAAAGAGTGGGGAGGGATCGACAACCTCACTCAAAGTCATAAAAAAATCAGCTTAAAGAAGTCTGACAACTATGTAAGAAACAGTGTTAGGAAAGAGATTAAGAGTATCACCGTACCTTTATTGCTATCTCTATATAGACAAAGAAAAATTTAAAGGTTTTTGAGAATTCAGGATGACTGGATCATGTTTGTTATCTGTTTATAACATCCCGTTCACCTAAGAAAACTCCTAGAAAATATTCAAAACTTAAAAAAAATTGAAGTTATTTCTAGATTAAAGAGGAAGGGCAAATGTTGCATTCTAAGTCAGTTTTGACATTGAATGTATTTGGTAAAGTAGGTGTATGTATGTAGAACAAATAAAGAGGAGTAGAGAAAATCCACAGAATTTCAGGAAGAACAAACAAAAAAGAATAATCAAGGACTTCAGCTTCCATCTGAAGAAACTGAGAAGAGTGAATGAAACCAACAGCAAGCAAAAGGAGAAAAAAATCAGAGCAGAAATCAATGAAATATCAAACAGGAAAAAGAAACAGAAAATCAATGGAACCAAAGGCTGCTTTTCTGAGTTCAACAAAATGGATAAAACTCTAGTAAGACTGATCAGGCAAAAGAGACACAGATAGATATAGATACATAGAGATAGATCTAGAGATAAAGATATAAGGAGAAAGAGAGAGATGTAGAGAGAGAAAAAGAGAGGGAGAAGACAAATTACTAATATTAGGAATGAGAGCAGAGACATAGCACAGATTCTACAGATGTTAAAAGGATAATAAAAGAATATTATGAACAACTATTTGCCAATAAATTCAATTAAACAATTTTGATGAAATGTGCAAACTGTTGAAATTAAAGAAAAAAACCTGATTTGCTCTGTATCTATTAATAAAATTAAATTTGTTGTTAAGATTCTTTCTACAAAACCAACCTCTAAGTTTTATAGTTTCATTGGTAAACCAAACATTTAATAATAGCGGTACTACCCAAAGTCCTCCACACAATTCCAGAGGATAGAACGCTTCCCAACTTATTCCATGAGGCCAGAATTATCCTGATACCCAAACCATGAAGAGATATATAAGAAAAAAATATGGAGAAAATTTTCTCATAAACATACATGCAAAGTTTCCTAATAGAAGTTTAGCAAATAAAATCCAACATTATATAAATAATACATCATGACCAAGTGGGTTTTATCCAGGATTGCAATAATAGTTTAACATTTGAAAATAAATCAATGTAACTCAAAGTGGTTGAAAGACATAAACAGAAAACTAAAACTATAAAACTCTTAGAAGAAAACAGAAGAAAAGCTTCATTATATTGGATTTGGCAATGATTTCTTAGATATTAACACCAAAAGCACAGGCAACAAAAGAAAAGATAGATAATTTCATCAAAACTTAAAACTTCTGTGCATCTAAGGACACTATCATCAGAAGGAAGGCAACCCACAGAACGGGAGAAGATTTGCAAATTATATATCTGATAAGGGGCTAATATGCAGAATAAATAAAGTACTCCTACAACTCAATAACAAAAAAATCAAAAAAGCTGGTTCAAAGATGGACAAAGGACTTGAACTGACATTTCACCAAAGAAGATAGACAGATGGCTGATAAGTACATGAAAAGTTGCTCAACATCACTAATCATCAGGGAAATACAAATAAAAACTGTGAGATACTACCCATTTGGATGATTAATATTAAAAAGATGAAAATAAGAAGTATTGGTGAGGATGTGGAGAAATTGGAAGCTGTGTGCATTGCCAATGAGAATGTAAAATTGTGCAGTCATTGTGGAAAACAGTCTGGCAGTTTCTCAAAAAAATTAAACATAGAATTACCTTATGAACAGCAGTTTCACTTTGAGGTATATAACCCCAAATAATTGAAAACAATAACTTCAACAGATTTTGTACACTAATGTTTATTACAGCAGCATAATTTGCAATAGCCAAAAGGTGGATACAACCTAAGTGTTCATCGATGAATGAATGCATCAGCAAAACATAGTGTAGAAATTCCTATACACACCACATGAATAAACCTTAAAAACATATGCAAAGTGAAATAAACCAGACAGAAAAAAGTACATGTTGTACATTTCCATTTATATGATACTATGGTCTGAATGCTTGTGTCCTTCACCTTCCAAATTTATACGTTGAAATAGTAACCCCCAAGGTGACAGTATTAGGAGAAGGGGCCTTTTGGAAAGTGGTTCATGAAAGTAAAGCCTTCATAAATGGGTTTAGTGTGCTTATAAAAAAGGCTTAGGGAAGCTTATTTGCTCCTTCCACCATATAAGGACAGAGCTAGAAGGCACTATCTCTTGAACCAGGGAATAGGCCTTCACCAGACACCAAATCTGTCAGTGCCTTAATATTGGACTTCCCAGGCTCCAGAACTGTGACAAATAAATCTATGTTGTTTATAATCGACTCAGTTTATGATATTTTGTTATACTAGCCCAAACAGACTAAGACATATGCAGTACCTAGAATTGTAAAATTTATAGAGACAGAAAGTATGATAGTGGTTAACAGGGACTTGCAGGTGGGAGTAATGAAGAATTATTGCTTAACGGGTGTAAAGTTTTAGTTTGGGATAATGTTCTGGAGCCTGGGAGCGGTGGCTTATACCACCAATTGCTATATTTTGGGAGGCCAAGGTGGGAGGATCACTTGGGGCCAGGAATTCGAAGTTACAGTGAGCTATGATTGCACCACCACATTCCAGCTTGGGACACAGAGAGAGAGAGATCCTGTTTCTCAAAAAAAAAAAAAAAAGTTCTGGAGGTGCACAATGGTGATAGTTGCACAACAATGTTAATGTACCTAACACCACTGAATTATATACTTAAAAATAATAAAAATGATAAATTTCATATTATGTATGTTTTACCACGATGAAAACATTGACCACAGACCTGCATTTAAAACCTCAAACTCTAAAACTTCCTTAAGAAAGCATAGGGGAAAAATATGAATGACTTTGAATTAGGCAAAGATTTCTCAGATATGACACTAAAAGCACAATTTAGGAAGGAAAATGATGAAAACTAGACTTCATCAAAGTTAAAAGCATTTGTTCTTCAAAAGAGAGACTAAAAGAAAATATTTGAGGGTGGAGCCAAGATGGCCGAATAGAAACAGCTCCAGTCTCCAGCTCCCAGTCTGAGCGACACAGAAGACGGGTGATTTCTGCATTTCTGCTTGAGGTACTGGTTTCACCTCATTAGGGAGTGCCAAACAGTGGGTGCAGGACAGTCGGTGAAGCGCACTGTGCGTGAGTGTAAGCAGGGGGAGGCACTGCCTCACTCAGGAAGCGCAAGGGGTCAGGGAGTTCCCTTTCCTAGTCAAAGAAAGGGGTAACAGACGGCACCTGGAATATCGGGTCAGTCCCATCCTAATACTGCGCTTTTCCAACAGGCCTGGAAAACGGCACACTAGGAGACTGTGTCCCACATCTGGCTCGGAGGGTCCTGTGCCCACGGAGTCTCACTGATTGCTAGCACAGCAGTCTGAGATCAAGCTGCAAGGTGGCAGCGAGGCTGGGGGAGGGGCGCCCGCCATTGCCCAGGCTTGCTTAGGTAAACAAAGCAGCCAGGAAGCTCGAACTGGGTGGAGCCCACCACAGCTCAAGGAGGCCTGCCTGCCTCTGTAGGCTCCACCTCTGGGGGCAGGGCACAGACAAACAAAAACTCAGCAGGAACCTCCACAGACTTAAATGTCCCTGTCTGACTGACAGCTTTGAAGAGAGTAGTGGTTCTCCCAGCATGCAGCTGGAGATCTGAGAACGGACAGACTGCCTCCTAAAGTGGGTCCCTCACCCCTGAGCAGCCTAATTGGGAGGCACCCCCCCAGTAGGGACAGACTGACACCTCATTTGGCCGGGTACTCCTCTGAGACAAAACTTCCAGAGGAACTATCAGACAGCTGAATTTGTGGTCTCACGAAAATCTGCTGTTCTGCAGCCACCGCTGCTGACACCCAGCCAAACAGGGTCTGGAGTGGACCTCTAGTAAACTCCAACAGACCTGCAGCTGAGGGTCCCGTTTGGTAGAAGGTAAACTAAGAAACAGAAAGGACATCCACACCAAAAACCCATCTGTACATCACCATCAGCAAAGACAAAAAGTAGATAAAACACAAAGATGGGGAAAAAACAGAGCAGAAAAACTGGAAACTCTAAAAAGCAGAGCACCTCTCCTCCTCCAAAGGAACGCAGTTCTTCACCAGCAACGGAACAAAGCTGGATGGAGGATGACTTTGATGAGTTGAGAGAAGAAGGCTTCAGACGATCAAACTACTCTGAGCTACGAGAGGAAATTCAAAACAATAGCAAAGAAGTTAAAAACTTTGAAAAAAAATTAGAAGACTGGATAACTAGAATAACCAATGGGGAGAAGGGCTTAAAGGAGCTGATGGAGCTGAAAGCCAAGTTTCGAGAACTACGCGAAGATTGCAGAAGCCTCAGTAGCAGATGCGATCAACTGGAAGAAAGGGTATTGCTGATGGAAGATGAAATGAATGAAATGAAGAGAGAAGGGAAGTTTAGAGAAAAAAGAATAAAAAGAAATGAACAAAGCCTCCAAGAAATTTGGGACTATGTGAAAAGACCAAACCTACGTCTGATTGGTGTACCTGAAAATGATGGGGAGAATGGAACCAAGTTGGAAAACACTCTGCAAGATATTATCCAGGAGAACTTCCACAATCTAGCAAGGAAAGCCAACATTCAGATTCAGGAAATACAGAGAACGCCACAAAGATACTCCTCGAGAAGAGCAACTCCAAGACACATAATTGTCAGATTCACCAAAGTGGAAATGAAGGAAAAAATGTTAAGGGCAGCCAGAGAGAAAGGTCGGGTTACCCACAAAGGGAAGCCCATCAGACTAACAGCTGATCTCTCGGCAGAAACTCTACAAGCCAGAAGAGAGTGGGGGCTGATATTCAACATTCTTAAAGAAAAGAATTTTCAACCCAGAATTTCCTATCCAGCCAAACTAAACTTCATAAGTGAAGGAGAAATAAAATACTTTACAGACAAGCAAACGCTGAGTGATTTTGTCACCACCAGGCCTGCCCTAAAAGAGCTCCTGAAGGAAGCACTAAACATGGAAAGGAACAACCGGTACCAGCCACTGCAAAAACATGCCAAATTGTAAAGACCATCGAGGCTAGGAAGAAACTGCAGCAACTAACGAGCAAAATAACCAACTAACATCATAATGACAGGATCAGATTCACACATAACAATATTAACGTTAAATGTAAATGGGCTAAATGCTCCAATTAAAAGATACAGACTGGCAAACTGGATAAGGAGTCAGGACCCATCAGTGTGCTGTATTCAGGAAACCCATCTCATGTGCAGAGACACACATAGACTCAAAATAAAGGGATGGAGGAAGATCTATCAAGCAAATGGAAAACAAAAAAAGGCAGGGGTTGCAATCCTAGTCTCTGATAAAATAGACTTTAAACCAACAAAGATCAAAAGAGACAAAGAAGGCCATTACCTAATGGTAAAGGGATCAATTCAACAAGAAGAGCTAACTATCCTAAATATATATGCACCCAACACAGGAGCACCCAGATTAATAAAGCAAGTCTTGACTAACCTACAAAGGGACTTAAACTCCCACACAATAATAATGGGAGATTTTAACACCCCACTGTCAACATTAGACAGATCAACGAGACAGAAAGTTAACAAGGATATCCAGGAATTGAACTCAGCTCTACATAAAGTGGACCTAATAGACATCTACAGAACTCTCCACCCCAAATCAACAGAATATACATTTTTTTTCAGCACCACACCACACCTATTCCAAAATTGACCACATAGTTGGAAGTAAAGCTCTCCTCAGCAAATGTAAAAGAACAGAAATTATAACAAACTGTCTCTCAGACCACAGTGCAATCAAACTAGAACTCAGGATTAAGAAACTCACTCAAAACCGCTCAACTACATGGAAACTGAACAACCTGCTCCTGAATGACTATTGGGTACATAATGAAATGAAGGCAGAAACAAAGATGTTCTTTGAAACCAACGAGAACAAAGACACAACATACCAGAATCTCTGGGACACGTTCAAAGCAGTGTGTAGAGGGAAATTTATAGCACTAAATGCCCACAAGAGAAAGCAGGAAAGATCCAAAATTGACACCCTAACATCACAATTAAAAGAACTAGAAAAACAAGAGCAAACACATTCAAAAGCTAGCAGAAGGCTAGAAATAACTAAAATCACAGCAGAACTGAAGGAAATAGAGACACAAAAAAACCTTCAAAAAATTAATGAATCCAGGACCTGGTTTTTTGAAAAGATCAACAAAATTGATAGACTGCTAGCAAGACTAATAAAGAAGAAAAGAGAGAAGAATCAAATAGATGCAATAAAAAATGAAAAAGGGGATATCATCACCAATCCCACAGAAATACAATCTACCATCAGAGAATACTACAAACACCTCTATGCAAATAAACTAGAAAATCTAGAAGAAATGGATAAATTCCTCAACAAATACACCCTCCCAAGACTAAACCAGGAAGAAGTTGAATCTCTGAATAGACCAATAACAGGTTCTGAAATTGTGGCAATAATCAATAGCTTACCAACTGAAAAGAGTCCAGGACCTGATGGATTCACAGCTGAATTCTACCAGAGGTACAAGGAGGAACTGGTACCATTCCTTCTGAAACTATTCCAATCGATAGAAAAAGAGGGAATCCTCCCTAACACATTTTATGAAGCCAGCATTGTCCTGATACCCAAGCCTCGCAGAGACATAACCAAAAAAGAGAATTTCAGACCAATATCCTTGATGAACATTGATGCAAAAATCCTCAATAAAATACTGGCAAACCGAATCCAGCAGCACATCAAAAAGCTTATCCACCATGATCAAGTGGGCTTCATCCCTGGGATGCAAGGCTGGTTCAACATATGCAAATCAATAAATGTAATCCAGCATATAAACAGAACCAAAGACAAAAACCACATGATTATCTCAATAGATGCAGAAAAGGCCTTTGACAAAATTCAACAACGCTTCATGCTAAAAACTCTCAATAAATTAGGTATTGATGGGACGTATCTCAAAATAATAAGAGCTATCTATGACAAGCCCACAGCCAATATCATACTGAATGGGCAAAAACTGGAAGCATTCCCTCTGAAAACTGGCACAAGACAGGGATGCCCTCTCTCACCGCTCCTGTTCAACATAGTGCTGGAAGTTCTGGCCAGAGCAATCAGGCAGGAGAAGGAAATAAAGGGTATTCAATTAGGAAAAGAGGAAGTCAAATTGTCCCTGTTTGCAGATGACATGATTGTATATCTAGAAAACCCCATTGCCACAGCCCAAAATCTCCTTAAGCTGATTAGCAAGTTCAGCAAAGTCTCAGGATACAAAATCAATGTACAAAAATCACAAGCATTCTTGTACACCAATAACAGACAGAGAGCCAAATCATGAGTGAACTCCCATTCACAATTGCTTCAAAGAGAATAAAATACCTAGGAATCCAACTTACAAGGGATGTGAAGGACCTCTTCAAGGAGAACTACAAACCACTGCTCAATGAAATAAAAGAGCATACAAACAAATGGAAGAACATTCCATGCTCATGGGTTGGAAGAATCAATATCGTGAAAATGGCCATACTGCCCAAGGTAATTTATAGAGTCAATGCCATCCCCATCAAGTTACCAATGACTTTCTTCACAGAATTGGAAAAAACTACTTTAAAGTTCATATGGAACCAAAAAAGAGCCCGCATCACCAAGTCAATCCTAAGCCAGAAGAACAAAGCTGGAGGCATCATGCTACCTGACTTCAAACTATACTACAAGGCTACAGTAACCAAAACAGCATGGTACTGGTACCACAACAGAGACATAGATC
Organism: Symphalangus syndactylus; assembly: GCF_028878055.3. NCBI lineage: Eukaryota > Metazoa > Chordata > Mammalia > Primates > Hylobatidae > Symphalangus > Symphalangus syndactylus. Next base: position 67,804,330 of record NC_072423.2, on the reverse strand, counting down.
AATGGAACAGAACAGAGCCCTCCGAAATGATGCCGCATATCTACAACTATCTGATCTTTGACAAACCTGACAAAAACAAGAAATGGGGAAAGGATTCCCTATTTAATAAATGGTGCTGGGAAAACTGGCTAGCCATATGTAGAAAGCTGAAACTGGATCCCTTCCTTACACCTTACACAAAAATTAATTCAAGATGGATTAAAGACTTAAATGTTAGACCTAAAACCATTAAAATCCTACAAGAAAACCTAGGCAATACCATTCAGGACATAGGTGTGGGCAAGGACTTCATGTCTAAAACACCAAAAGCAATGGCAACAAAAGCCAAAATTGACAAATGGGATCTAATGAAACTAAAGAGCTTCTGCACAGCAAAAGAAACTACCATCAGAGTGAACAGGCAACCTACAGAATGGGAGAAAATTTTTGCAACCTACTCATCTGACAAAGGGCTAATATCCAGAATCTACAATGAACTCAAACAAATTTACAAGAAAAAAACAAACAACTCCATCAAAAAGTGGGCAAAGGACATGAACAGACACTTCTCAAAAGAAGACATTTATGCAGCCAAAAAACCCATGAAGAAATGCTCATCATCACTGGCCATCAGAGAAATGCAAATCAAAACCACAGTGAGATACCATCTCACACCAGTTAGAATGGCCATCATTAAAAAATCAGGAAACAACAGGTGTTGGAGAGGATGTGGAGAAATAGGAGCACTTTTACACTGTTGGTGGGACTGCAAACTAGTTCAACCATTGTGGAAGTCAGTGTGGCGATTCCTCAGGGATCTAGAACTAGAAATACCATTTGACCCAGCCATCCCATTACTGGGTATATACCCAAAGGACTATAAATCATGCTGCTATAAAGACACATGCACACGTATGTTTATTGCGGCACTATTCACAATAGCAAAGACTTGGAACCAACCCAAATGTCCAACAACAATAGACTGGATTAAGAAAATGTGGCACATATACACCATGGAATACTATGCAGCCATAAAAAATGATGAGTTCGTGTCCTTTGTATGGACATGGATGAAATTGGAAAACATCATTCTCAGTAAACTATCGCAAGGACAAAAAACCAAACACCGCATGTTCTCACTCATAGGTGGGAATTGAACAATGAGAACTCATGGACACAGGAAGGGGAACATCACACTCCGGGGACTGTTGTGGGGTGGGGGGAGGGGGGAGGGACAGCATTAGGAGATACACCTAATGCTAAATGACGAGTTAATGGGTGCAGGAAATCAACATGGCACATGGATACATATGTAACAAACCTGCACATTGTGCACATGTACCCTAAAACCTAAAGTATGATAAAAAATAAAAAATAAAAAAAAAAAGAAAATATTTGGCCTGGTGCGGTGGCTCACACCTGTAATCCCAGCACTTTGGGAGGCCGAGGCAGGTGGATCACGAGGTCAAGAGTTCGAGACCAGCCTGGCCAACATGGTGAAACCTTGTCTCTACTAAAAATACAAAAATTAGCTGGGTGTGGTGGCGCATGCCTGTAATTCTAGCTACTCAGGAGGCTGAGGCAGGAGAATTGCTTGAACCCGGGAGGTGGAGATTGCAGTGAGCTGAGATCGCGCCACTGCCCTCCAGCCTGGCGACAGGGTGAGATTCTGTCTCAAAAAAAAAAAACAAAAAATTAAAAAACGCATATCTGTTAAATGGCTTGTAGTCTGTGTTATATATTACTTTCAAAACACAATAATAAGAAAATGAATAAACAATAACATTGAGCAAAAAGCTTGAACAGTCACTCCCCAAATATGAGATATAGATGACATAGATGAAAAAAGCACATCATTCGTTGTTATGGAAATGCAAACTAAAATCCCAGTGAAATATCACTATATTATAGTACTAATTAAATTCAAATTTAATTATTAAAATGGCTAAAATTTAAAAGGCTGAGCATTCCAAGTGTTGGTAAGAATGTGGTGCAATTGGACCTCACACACTGCTTACAGTAGTGTAAAATGGTACAGCCACTTTGGAAAGGAGTTTAACGGTTTCTTAAAAGTTTAGACAGACATCTGGCATATGATTTAGTCATCATAATCTTGAGTATTTACCCCAAAATATTATATCATGTACAAGTGATGGCAGCAGTGGGCCATCCGGAGCAACTGCTCCCACTGCGCCAGCTGCAGCTGGGTGGGCAAGTGGCCATGGCGGCAGAAGCGGCAGCAGGAGCGGCTGAGGGAGCCTTGGGACCCCTATGCCCCAGTCCCGTGTGCCCTGGTGTCCCCGAGACATCTGCCCCTACCTTCGTGCGGCTGGGCAGGACCTGCTCCCACGCCTGGAACCTCCACCACTCTCGACCCTAGCCTCGCATTGTCACTCTCGCCTGCCGCTGCTGCAGGGATGGTGTGGGGAGGAAGCAGACAGTTCCAGCAGCCCACTCCTGGGAGCCCCCTGGAGCCTGCTACTCTGGGGGCCGCGGCAATGGGGCTGGGTCGAGTTGCCTGCCGGTGAGATAGCAGTGCAGTTGGGCACGAATGGGGAAGGCAGGGAGGGGCTCCAACGTGGAGATGGGCCTGGAGTGGTGCCACGTTCCATGGAGCTGGCAGGAGCCGGGAGCAGGCAGCAACTCAAGTCGTGGCTGGGGACCTGGGAGTCCTTGTGGTCTTGGGCGCTGGGAGCAGGCAGGAGTCCTGCTCACCCTCGGTGCAGATGCAGCCGCCCAGCTGTGGCTGCAGATCCAGGCATCTCTGCACTCTTGGGGCCCAGGAAGGCCCCACTCACTCCTGCATTCTTGGAGATGTCTGCTCCCACTGCCTGGCCTCTCCCTGCTTCCAGCGCCTGCTCTTGGAGCAAGGATGGGGCCAAGCAAAGGTAAACGTTTATGCAGCCCGGCTGGGTATGTGTGAGCTTGGGACAGTGCTGAAACACCAGCCCCTTGTCTTCTCGCCGCCCCCTGCCTCTGGGGTTTGGGCACCAACAAGCATGGGAGGGAGGTCAAGGGAGGCCTGAGGACAGCCTGGCGCTGGCCTGCAGGTACCCCTTGGCATGAACAGTCTAGGCATCATGAATGGTGGCAGGAGGCAGACAGACTCCTGGGCAGAAGGGGGTTAGTCCCTGGTGAATCCCCACCTTTAAACCATGGAGGGCCTGAAGCCTGGGGGCTGGGCCACCAGTCCCACCGACCAGAGGGGGAACTTGTGCTTTTCTCTGGGCCCACCCATGACTGACTGCCCATGGACAAATCAGCACCCACTTCCTTTCCTCAGAGGCCCATAAAACCCCCCCGGCCTCAGCCAGACTCTAGCAGAGGATGAAGAGAGGATAGGGTGACAATGGGATGACCAGTTGCAGAGAGATGCTACCCTCTCTGCTGAGAGCTCAGCACTCGTGGGGACAACCTGCCTAGCGGAGAGGAGCTACCCTCTCTGCTGAACGCTGAACACTGGTTGGGACACCCTAACTACAGAGAGGAACTGCCCACTGCAGGTCTCCTCTGAGCTGTTCTCTTGCTCAGTAAAGCTCCTCTCATTCTTCCTGGATGCAGGACAAGAACCCAGGACCCACCAAACGGTGAGGCTAAAAGAGCTGTTGTACAAACAGTGCTGAGACACATCCCTTGCTTGCCACATTGTGGGCGACAAGGAGGAGAGAAGAGCTGTGGTCCTTTGGGAAGCCCAGACCTGGGGGCTCCCTGAGCCGTGGCTGTGACTCCTCCTTTGGGGCCTTGTGGTTCCTGGAGTCTCCAAGCTTCTGGGCACCGCTGCATTCTCTGGTGCCAGCCATGGAAGCTGCTTGCAGTATGCCTGGTCCAGAGCAGACTCTCAGTGTGTTGGCACCTGGAGCTGCCCACCCCATTGCAGCAGCCTGCATGCCTGACTGTGCAGTGCCCGGATCCCATGCTCTCTTGCTCATGTACCTGTCACTGCTCCACTCCAGCCTCTTTGGAGGTGTGGAATACAGGCTGGTAGCCCCAGCCAAATGCAGCCTGCCAGGATGAGTGGGCTCAGTGGGCCTGAGCAAATCTCCGGCAAAAGTACCACCAGCCACAGAGGTTTCCAGCTAGAAAAGCAACACCCCCTAAGGATCCCATAAGACAAGGATGTTCATAGCAGCTTTATTTGTAGTAGCCAAAGACTAGAAACAACCCACATGCCTACCAACAGGTGATTGGCTAAACAAATTGTATATCCACACACACACAGTAGAATATTGCTCAGTAATAAGGACTGAAATATTGATATCTGCAACAACGTGGATGAATCTCAAAATAATTTTTCTAACTGAAAAAGTCAGATAAAAAATACACAGTATCTGATGCCATTTATATAAGACTATTGAAATTACAAGCTAATATACGGACAGAAAGCAGATCAGTGGTTGCCTGCTTCTGAGAAGAGAGTAAGAGAGGGAAGGAGGCATTACAAAAGGCCAATAAGAAACTTTTGATGGTGTTAAAATACAGATCATAAGACTGACAGAATAGAGTCTTTGAGGCAATAAGATACCAATTATAAATAAGACCTAAGGCTGTGCCAGGCAAGGGTTAAGTCATGCACCTCTACACTTAAGGAATAAACTATGTTCTAAGGGTCACAGGGTTTTTCCTTTTTCTGTAGCAGCTAAGCACTGCGCTAGCCTTGAGATAAGCAATATTGAAACAATCGCGGCTCACCTATCGCCAGGCACTGAGTAATGCCCCTGTTCCACAAGCCATAACTACAACTTTGATTGGACAAGAGACTGATTTCAGTAACCTTCCCCTGATAAGACACCACTGACCATAAACTGGTCCTGGTTGGTACACAGAGGCTGTACACTGAGTACCTTTGTGTCCCTCTTTCTCCTTTGAGGTATAGAACGTAATTACAGTACATTTACATGTTAAGTCTCCACCCCAAAGTGAACATGGGAAGCATGTAACATGCTTGCTTGCTTATTATGCATGTGCGCATGCCTGTCTTTGTGAATATTCATAGCTCCCCCTGTAGCCTGCTGAATATGTATACTTGGCCAACCCGTTCAGCATAAATTTCCATCCAGCATAAATTCAGCATAAATTCTGCTTTCCAGCTGTCAGGATGGCCAGCCTACATGCTGCAACCCTTTATGAGAAATAAAGCTCTCTCTTCCAAATTTATGAATCTTGAGATTATTTGATTGACAATGGCGGTGAATGTGTTCATTATCTTGATTGTGGTGAGGAGTTTACTTGTGTATGCATGTTACAACTGTTAAACTGTGCCCTTCAAACAAGTACAGTGCATTGTATGTCAATTAGACCATAACAAAACTGTTTAAAAACATAATGAAAGGGAAAGAAAGAAAGAAGGAAGAAAGGAAGGAAGAAGGAAGGAAGGAAACAAAGAAAGAAAGAGAAAGAAAGAAAGAAGAAAGAAACGAAAAGAAAGATAAAAGAAAAGAAAGAGAGAGGGAGAGAGAGAGAAAGAAATACATGTTGATGTAACTATTACCCTTTAGTAGTTTGGTTATTACTTAATCAAGTTCTATTGAGTGTTAATATTTAAATGTTTAGAAAATATCATAGTCTTTACTTAAAACTCCTACATAAAAGTAATCTTTCTAAAAACAGAAACTCAATCTTGTGTGAAGGAATTTTATTCATGATTTTGTGACTATTTTGGAAGGGCTTCTACTGATAATGTTTAGGATAAATGAGAAAGAAATTTAATCAAGAATTAATTTTTTAGCTTGCTTTGGAAGAAGTTTCCCAAGACAAATACAGCTTCTAGGTTTTCCTTCCCAATTGCGCTGACAGATGTCCAATTTTGTCTTTTCTCCTTATAATAATATGATAAAATTATTCTTTTAAATAATGTAATAATTCATTATAAAGCATTCTACATCATTTTATTTTATAATAATTACAACTAATCATAAAGTTAGTGTTAAATGCTTGTCTTTATGATTTTATAATTTTCTATCCTAAAACTGAATACATTTTTATAGAAACAGCCTTACATTTCACAGTATTAATACATCATTGCTAGCGTATGGGGTGGAGGAATCTCTCCTGCTCACTGTGTTCTCATACTGTGTCATGTTTAGTATTTTCTGATTAGACCATTAGATGTAAAGAGTGAGATGTTGATTAAATTATTAATTCCTTAGTTTTTTCCTACTCTTCCTGGAGTGCATTATAATGCTAGCAAAACAGACCCTCTCTTTTTTCTGTTTCTTTCTGTTCTTCCTATTCTACATTGATTGAATGATGTACAGAGGCATGCACAATTTTACACCATATTTTGTATTTTAAAAATGACTTTTATATGACAAAAAGGTGGATGGCTAAACTTTACCACCCAGTATGTAGGCTTTGAAGCTAATTAAAATCTGGTGGCTTCTGAGTTACCTGTGGGAAACTACAGTGATGGAAATTGCTTCTTTCAGTATTATTGACTGACAGAACAGGTGATAACTTGTTTGCATCCTTTGAACAAGTTCATTAGTTTCCTATGATGGCTGTTTCAGGTAAATACTCCAATATTTAATTAGCAGACCCTCTTTGGTGAACCCATAAACAATTATAGAACCTTTTCTCTCCTGTTTGTATTCAGGACTCAGATGTTTTTTATGGCCTGTCTGACTCATCTTCAGTCAGTAGTTGTATGCCTGACTGTTGCCATTAATAACTATTAAAGCAGTTGCCTATATATTTTTTCATGGTCTAAAAATAAGATTCCATCAATCTTGAAGATTAACTGCCTGAATAGCAAAAGTTTTAAGCTTCTTCAATCCAAGTCTTCCAGTTGACATCACTTAATCTAAATAATCTACATCACTACTTCATACATTGAAGTGACTTGTCGATGTTGAAAATTTCTATGCTGAGCTCATACAGGTGTTACATTGACAATAACCTGTGCAAGTGAACATTCAGTGTCAACATATATTGAGTACCAGCCATGAGCTTGTTCCTAAGGATACAAGGAGTTCTCAAGACCTAGCTTCTGTCTTAAAATAATTCCTAATATAGTAGAAGAAATAGATAAGCATTCAACCATATCACATTTTTAAAATTTAATGTTAATACAATGAGATTCAGAGAAGTGAGACTCAGGAATATTTGCACATTGGACAGTAGGACTTTGAGGTAGTTTCTGTTACCACTTGTAAAGGGGGGGAGTAAAGAAGAGAACATCATAACATTGAAAACAGGTCTTGAAGACAGAAGATACCAATTTTAAAAAAATACTGCTTTGTCACATGTGTTTATTGTGGCACTGTTCACAATAGCAAAGACATGGAACCAACCCAAAAGCCCAACAATGATAGACTGGATTAAGAAAATATGGCACATATACACCTTGGAATACTATGCAGCCATAAAAAGGATGAGTTCATGTCCTTTGCGGGGACATGGATGAAGCTGTAAACCATCATTCACAGCAAACTAACACAAGAACAGAAAACCAAACACTGCGTATTCTCACTCATAAGTGGGAGTTGAACAACGAGAACACATAGACACAGGGAGGGGAACATCACACACTGGGGCTTGTTTGGGGGTGGGGGCTAGGGGAGGGATAGCATTAGGAGAAATATCTAATGTAGATGATGGGTTGATGGGTGCAGCAAACCACCATGGCACGTGTATACCAATGTAACAAACCTACACGTTCTGCACATGTACCCCACAACTTAAAGTACAGTTAAAAAAAAAAATAGTGCTTTGTGTGAATCTCTGGTAAGATGGAGATATCTATAAAGAGGACGTTAGGAAAGGTTTTGTTAAAATGCTTTCCCTGAAAAAATGGAAACCTATAATAAATATCTAAATTATTACTCAAGCCTTTTTTTTTTTGGTTGGACTTATTTTTCTCTGGAATGGTCACTATACCCAGATTAACCACTTGATTTAGCTTTATAAGGTGTACATTTTAGAAAGCATCATGTTCTATTTTAGACATAAGGTGAAGATTCAGTGACATTTGGATACAATCATTACTCTAGAACTGAACTGAAAGCCCACCTTTGCACTGACCACTCAAATGTTGAAATTAAAGTGCGAGGAATTAGATATTCATAGGACAAAAAGTGCAGCTAGTTTTCCTAAATCTGGAAGAGGACTCTCTGGGATTAGAATTACAAAGTTTGGAAGAATTTGCTCTTCAAGACTGGATTTTAGCTAGGCATGGTGGCTCATGCCTGTAATCTCAGCACTTTGGGAGGCCCAGGTGGAAGGATCACTTAAGCCCAGAAGTTCAAGACCAGCCCAGGCAACATAGTGGGACCTTGTCTCAAAAAAAAGAAGAAGCCATATTTGCATACATGGTGACATGTGCCTGTAGTCCCAGCTACTCTGGGTGACAGAGCAAGACTCTGTCTCAAAAAAAAAAAAAAAAGACTGGGTTTTATTAAAAGCATAACTAAATTTATTCAAAATTATGCAACTCACTAAATTATGGAAGGTTAAGCAGCTCCTTTATGAAATTGTAAACTGAAAAGTGTTTTTTATGCAATAATCTTAGACTCAAAATTCCCTAACAAATTAAGTCTTTCTTGGAGAGAGAGAAAAGGACAATGGTTCAGTTGAAGAGTTTTATTTTCTAAGTCATTAGCACCTGAATATTCAGGGACTTGGCAACTCCTGGGAGATTCTAAGACAATTAGGATTTGGGATTTGAGGTATGGGTTATTTGCTACTGGAGTAAAACAAGACTGCTAGAGGACTTTAAAGCAGGCGTCTCAAATTCAATTCCAACATTGGTCAACGTAAATTAATGCAGCAAGCAGATGTTTCAAGACATAAAACTGAAAAGCACAGGTCCTATCTCTCTAAGGAGTTCAGCCACCATTTGGATCTTGTGGACTATAACTGCCATGCAGGAGCTAGTGCCTAATTTTTGCCATATCTTCTAAATTTCAGAGAGCAACTGAAATACAGCATTTAAAAAATATCAAATTCCTCAATTTCAAAATATTATATGCCAAAAATGTCACCAATTTTTAGCATACTGTGGATAATCATTATTAAAACCAACAAAAAACATCTGTAGGCCAAGTCTTGCAGAAAATTAGTATATACAGTCAATAACCTTTGTTGGAAGATTCCATATTTGCAAATTCATCTACTTGCTAAAATTTTGAAACCTCAAAGTCAATACTGTGACACTTTTACTGTTATTTGTGGATATGCACAGAGTAGCAAAAGATTTTAGTTGCCTGAGGCATGTCTTCCCAGGTGAGGCTGAACAAATCAACACTCTACTTTCTTGTTTCAATACTTGTGCTGTAAAGTGCAAGAAGACTGCGATGTGCCTTATGGAGAAAACACCAGTGCTAGAGAAACTTTATTTGGGCACACTGTGAGATATAGTGCCTTTGTTTGTGAGTTCAATCTTAATAAATCAACAATATATATTGATATGGTTTGGCTGTGTCCCCACCCAAAATCTCATCTTGAATTGTAATCCCCATAATCCCTATGTGTCAAGGGAGAGAACAGGTGGAGGTAATTGAATCATGGGGGCAGTTCCCTCATGCTGTTCTCATGATAGTGAGTGAATTCTCATGAGATCTGATGGTTGTATAAGAGCCTCTTCCCCCTTGACTCATTCACTTTTTCTCTCTCCCACCACCTTGTGAAGAAGGTGCCTTGATTCCCCTTTGCATTCTGCTATGATTGTAAGTTTCCTGAGGCCTCCCCAGTCAGGCGGAACTGTGAGTGAATTAAACCTCTTTCCTTTCTAAATTACCCAGTTTTGGGCAGTTCTTTATAGCAGTGTGAGGAAGGACTAATATGTATATTAAATATACATATTATGTCTTTAAACAGAAACACATAAGTTTATATATTGACTGGTTTACAAATATGTTGTGACCAGAAGCTTGCAGGACCCTAGCACTGTATTTCCTCGAGGAGCAATGGTAGAGTATTTGCTAATTCAGTACTTGTGGTGACTTTTAAGAACATAACTACTGCAAATAATAAGAATCAAATGTAATCTTTTGTTATAGTCACGAGTTACTAAACAAAGCCAAGCTTTATCAAATACTCAGAGTCTCAGTTAGTAAAGCAAGTTGGGACTGAGGAATAATGGATCAACAAGTAAAGCTCTGAATGAGATGCCTGGCAGAGTGGGGAGCTCCGAGTGATCCAAATGCCCCTCACACTCCCAAAGATGTTTCTCCTTACACACATGGTACTGCTGAGAGTGGGGGAGAAAATAGTTGCTCAGTCACCTATGAGGAAATCCCCAGAGCTAGCCCAGCACTCAAGTCAGAGATTACCCCTTCTAATTCATTTCCAGAGCCACTGAATTGGTAAGAGTAGGACCACTACGCCTACCTGGGTATTAAGTCTCTGGCATTCCCAGTTCCCGTAAGTACATTGTGAATTGAGACATCTTCACATCATTGCACTCGTGAGGTAATGAAGGTATTTGTGGACTAACCACTCTGACAAAGAAGAAGACAGGATGAATCTCCCACCTTGTTTCCAAACTGATGATATAGACATGGAGGAGCTGGATTGAAATTGAATTCTAACAATAATGAGTTTGCTCCTGTGGACACTGCAAATACCTCAATTGCAAGGTTTATTAGAAGAAGCTTCATGATCGCAGCCAAGCAGACAGACGCACCCCATCAACAGGGAGAGGATTAAACCAACAGAGAGAGGATTAAACCGGCATGCAAAGAAGAAAGGGGAGTTTGGTAGTCAGTCAGAAAAGGCTGAGATGCCTCAAATCAAAATTGAGGTTCCTATTTTTACCTGTTCATCTGACTTAGAGTTATGCGATAGCTTTGTTAGGCTGTCAAACAGATTTTTCAGAGGGAAGAGATAACAGAATGGATAAAATGAATGATTTTACTCTGCAAGCTTCCAGACTCCTCCTCTTAAGAAGCAGTCAGATCAGAAATAAATTATATTTCTTGGGGGACTTCCCATGGAAGAGAGGATTGCATGTTAGAAAATCAGGGCTTTAGAAATGGGTGATGAATGAGTGGAGGTGAGGAGGAAGGGAGGGAAGGAGCATGAAAACTTGGGAGCAGCGTAGCAAGAATTAGAATACGGACAGCATAGGAAAGATTTCTAGTAGCTGCCACAGAAAAAACTGTAATTGGATGTTAAAAACCATAAATTATTTACTCCTAATTCATCAATTCAGTCTTACTTATATCAATAATTAAATCAGTATCATTCAGCTCCACTTGAATAACCATGAAAACACCTGCTTGATTTAAGTTCTATTCTACAGACATCTCTATCACTGTTTTTTGTTTGTTTGTTTGCTTGTTTGTTTTTGAGATAGGATTTCACTCTGTTGTCCAGGTTGGAGTGCCGTGGCACAATCACAGCTCACTGTAGCCTTGACCTCCTGGGCTCAAGCCATCCTCCCACCTCAGCCTCCTGAGTAGCTGGGATTACAAGTGCACATCACCATGCCTCGCTAAGTTTTGTATTTTTCATAGAGATGGGGTTTTGCCATGTTGCCTAGGCTTATCACTGTTACTTTAAAGCTTCTCTTTAAATCCCACAATGCAATATTTGTTTCCAGCCTCTTGTCTTGCCTTAATTATATCCTTTGGTTTATCAAGGATTTGTCTCTGGTTCTACCAGGCAACGACTCACACTTATAAGCCAAAGCATACATAATTGAGGTAAAATTCTGTGGACAGTACCCCTTGCCTCATGATGTGAGCAGGGTCCTCTTCAGAGCCCATTTTTCCTTGGCATTTCAGAGTCACCGATTGAGAAATGACGGTTTGAGAACATCTAAACAATTCACTCCAACATTTTATTTGGCTTCCTGAAGCAAAAGAGACTTCAGAACAGTTGCTCACATTGCTGACCTCGTTATGTTTCAGATTTGCTGGAGTGGGATACACATGAGACACATGAGACACCTTCCCATGGGAAGCTACACACCTGAGATTTGATTCTGGCTACAAACTGAGTCAATTAACTCTCCCATGCTTCTCCTCCTGTCAAGCTATGCTAGTAGTAATAATAATATAAGGTCTGCAATGAATTCACTTATAGTTTTTCTTTTTTTGAGGCAGTGTCTCACTCTGTCACCCAGGCTGGAGTGTAATGGTGTGATTAATGCTCACCTCTTGGGCTTGACCTCCTAGGCTCAAGCAACCACCCCTATAATTATTTTTATATTACGTGCATCTTCTATTCTTATCTTCTTCCCACTTTTGCTTTTTTTCCAAACTTATGTTACTATAGCCTCTAAAACAAACAGTTCATTATAAATGTATACACTTAATTTCTTAGTCCTCCTCTGAGCTTTTCATCCCTTTGGCAGAAAGGAAACCCCTTGGTTCCTCGAGGCGGAACCTCCTGGGTGGCCTGCACTCTCAATTTTTTGCTTATATTGACTCCATATTCCATATACTACTGAACCAAGTAGGAGCCATTTTCACAGTATTCCATTGTGGCCCTTAGGTGGTGTTAATCCTCCTGCATGCAAAACCTTAGCCTTTTTTGAGGCTGTGCCCTGCAACCGTACTACCATTGTACACTCTTTATTTTTGTCATCTACTGAGTTGATTACTGTTTTCAGAAATTATTGAAGCTTTTGGCCTTTGGCTCCTACTCTTCCTCCATACAGTAACCACTGCTTTCCTCCTCTCTACTCCATGCCCTCTACTCATCCTGTGATATTTCAAACTCAAAGTGGCTAATATGGCTAAACTATAGCTTCAAAGTTTTGTGACTTCCTCAATATATGCTATTGTATCTTGTTTAAGAAATCTTTCCCAAAGTTATAGAAATTTTTCTTCTATTGTCTTGTAAAATTTTATAATTTTGCCTTTCACACTTAGACCTTAATTCCACTGGAATTGAATTTCATGTATTCTAAGAAGTAGGGACCTAACTTTATATTGTTCTATGGTAGCTTCCTAATTTCTGCCACATTTATTGAAAAGTAGGTATTTCTTCAAAGATCTGGATTTCCAGCTATGTGACAAAGCAAATTTCATTCTCTATGGGTAGATTTCTGAGATTTTGGTTTTATTCTATCGTTCAATTTGTTTTTCCTTGTGCTAATACTATACTAGCTTAATTATAGCTTCATAGATATCATTGATATATGTTAAGGCAATTCTCGTTATGTTCTTTTGTAAATTTTTTGTGGGGGCAATTTTAGGCCCTTTAATCTATCGTATCAATTTTAAAGTCAGCTTGCCAGGCTTCATAAACACTCTGTTGGGACTTTATTGGAATGGCATTGAAACTATAGATCAATTTTTGGAGAACTGATGTCTTTATTATACTGAGACTTGCAATCTATAAACATGGCATATTTCTCCTATTATTTAGGCTCTCTTAAATGTCTGTCAATAAAGTTTTATGATTTTCTCTGTAGAATTCTAGAAATCTTCTGTTTGACAAATTCCTGTGTAGTTTAGTCTCTGATGTTACCTATGATAAATGGTAATTTTAAATTTCATTTTCTAAATATTCTTGGCATATAGATACACAATTAATTTTTGTGTATTAATTTTAATCCAGATAATTTGATATACTGAAACATGACTGAGGATATACTGGGTCTGATATACTGACTCATGTAGATTCCTTTGCAGAAAATGACATTATTATTTTTTCCTTTCTTAATTTTGTAATGTTTATTTCTTTTTTGGTCTTCATGTGCTACCAGGATCCCCAGTATAATATTTATTAGAACTTGTGATAGCTCATCTACTTGCCTTGTTCCTTAAATTAGAAAAATGCTTTTGAATTTTGCACCCTTAAATAAAATGTATATTTTAGGTTTTGTATAGTTATTTTTTATCAGCATAAGCCTCTTACATTCTATTGCTGCTTTCCTAAGAATTTTTACTATATTGTACAGCAAAAGAAACAATCAACACAATGAAAAGCCAACCTACTGATTGGCAAAAAATATTTGCGAGCCATATATCTGATAAGGGATTAATATCTAACATTTATAAAGAACTCTTACAACTGAAAAAAAATGAACAAACAAATGATTAAAAAATGAAGGAACAAAGGACCTGAATAGACATTTCTCTGAAGAAGACATAAAAATGGCCCACAAATATATTAAAAAATATACCACCTCACTGATCATCAGGAAAATGCAAATTAAAACCACAATGAGATATTGCCTCTCACCCATTAGGTTGACTATAATAAAAAAGACAACAGATAAGTACTGTTGAGGGTATAAAGTAAATAAAACCATTGTACACTGTTAGCGGGAGTGTAGATTGGTGCAGTGAATATGGAAAACAGTATGGAATTATGTTAGTCCATTTTGTGTTGCTGTAAAGAATACCTGAGGCTGGGTAATTTATAAAGAAGAGAGGTTTATTTGGTGACAGGTTCTGCAAGCTGTCCAAGAAGCATGGCATCAGCATCTGCTTGACTCCTGGTAAGGCCTCAGGAAGCTTTTACTTATGCAGAAGGCAAGGGGGGAGTAACTGTGTCACATAGTGAGAGAGGGAGCAAGATGAGGGCATAGATGGCAGGATCTTTTTAATAATCAGATCTCATGGTGACTAATGGAGTGAGAACTCACTTATTACTGTGAGGACAGCAACAAACCATTCATGAGGGATCCACCACCATGACCCAAACGCTTCTTGCTATGCCCAACTCCAACATTTGAGATTGAATTTTAACATGAGATTTGGAGGGGACACACATTCAAATCTTATCATTTTACCCCTGACCCCCCAATTTCATGTCCTTTTCACATTCAAAATACAATCATCCCTTCCCAATAGTCCTCCAATGTCTTAACTCCTTCCAGCATCAACTCAGAAGTCCAAAGTCCAAAGTCTCATCTGAGACTTGAGGACTAAGCTCTGATTTTTTATCTTACCCAAATTTCTACCATTAGGAATAGGTCTAGGGAGTCATGCCCTACAAGCCATACATTCTCATCAGATGGGTTTTATTTGACCCTATATATTGTGACTTACTTTTCAACCTGACTCTGGCGTAACATTATGAGACAAGGAAAAAAAATTTAACTCCAAAATATATTTCCTTGCATATCTTGAAATTGCCCTGCAAAGTCTCTTGTGGGAAAAAATGCACATTCTGTAGAGAACCTCCTTGTCCCTTTTTCTTCCTTCCTTCCCAGATATGGGAGATAATCAACTAAGAGCCAGGCATCCTTTTAAGTACAATAAAAAACAATTTACAACCTGTTCTCTTTAAAGTCCGCTATCTAAGAGCTTCCTCTGCACAATAAAACTTTGTTTCCACAATCCTTGATCTTAAACCTGAATATTCTTTTCTATTGACCCCAGGTCTTTAGAGAAACTCAACAAATTGTGAACCAGAAAATGTTTATATTTACCTATAGGCTGGAAGCCCCTGCTTTGAGTTGTCCCACCTTTCTAAACTAAACCAATGTATTTCTTAAATGTATTTGATTGATGTCTCATGCCTTCCTAAAATATACAGAAGCAAGCTGCACCCCAACCACCTTGAGCACATATTCTCAGGAACTCCTGAGGTCTGTGTCACAGACCACAGTCACTCATATTTGGCTCAGAATAAATCTCTTCAAATATTTTACAGTTTGACTCTTTTCGTTGACAGACTCAAGGCAAGTTCCTTCCACCTATAAGCCTGTAAAATTAAAAACAAGTTATTTATTTCTAAGGTACAATGGTGGTACAGGTGTTGGGTAAACGTTCCCATTCCAAAAGAAAGATATCAGCCAAAAGAAAGGGGCAATAGGCCGGGCGCGGTGGCTCACGCTTGTAATCCCAGCACTTTGGGAGGCCGAGGCGGGCGGATCACGAGGTCAGGAGATCGAGACCACGGTGAAACCCCGTCTCTACTAAAAATACAAAAAATTAGCCGGGCGTGGTGGTGGGCGCCTGTAGTCCCAGCTACTCGGAGAGGCTGAGGCAGGAGAATGGCGCGAACCCGGGAGGCAGAGCTTGCAGTGAGCCGAGATTGCGCCACTGCACTCCAGCCTGGGCGACAGCGAGACTCCGTCTCAAAAAAAAAAAAAAAAGAAAGGGGCAATAGTTCCCATGCGAGTTTGAAACCCAACAGGGCAGAAATTAAACCCTAAAGCTACAAAACAATCTTTCTTGACTCCATGTTCTGCATCCTGGTGTGAGGGCGGGCTCCTAAGACCTCACATAGCCCTGCCGCATGGCTTTGCTGGGTTCAGCCCACATGGCTGCATTTATGAGTTGGGGTCTGGTGCCTGCAGCTTTTCCAGGCTGAGGGGGCAAGTTGCCAGTGACTCTACCATTCTGGGATCTGGGAGGACAGTGGCACCATTCCCACAGCTTCAATAGGCAGTTTCCCTGTGGGTATTCTGTGTGGGGACTCTAATTCCACATTTTCCCTTGGCACTGCCCTAGTAGAGGCTCTCTGTTGGGGCTCTGCCATTGTGGAAAGTTTCTGTGTAGCCGCTGAGGCTTTCCCATACGTCCTCTGAAATCTAGGTAGAAGCTGTGAAGCCTCCTTCACTTGTACAGTATGTGTATCTGTAGGCTTAACACCATAAGGAAGCAGCCAAGCCTTAGTGGTACCCCCAAGCAGTACTGGTGGCCATTTGAGCTGTGGCTGTGTCTGTAGCAGCCAAGATGCAGGGAACATCCTGAAGAGGCACAGGACAGTGGGGCCTTGGGCCTGGTCCCAGATCCATTCCATTCTCCTAGGCCTCTTGGCCTGTGATGGGAAGGGCTATGTTGAAGACTTCTGAAATGCTTTTGAGGCCTCTTTCTTATTGTCTTGGCTGTTAGTACCTGGCTGCCTTTTAGTCATGCTAATCTCTGGTTGCTCCACAGCACAGCCCGCTTGTATTCCTCTTCTGAAAATGCTCTTTCCTTTTCTACCACACAGCCAGATTAGTAATTTTCCAAATTTTTAGGCTCTGCTTCCCATTTAATTTTAAGTTCCAACTTTAAGTCCCTTCTTTGCTACCATATATGATTATAGGCTGTTAGAAGCAGCCATGCCATTTCTTTCTTTCGTTCTTTTTTTTTTTTTTTTGAGATGGAGTCTTGCTCTGTCACCCAGGCTGGAGTGCAGTGGCGTGATCTCAGCTCACTGGCCATGCCATTTCTTGAATGCTTTGCCACTTAGAATTTTTTTCCACCAGATACCCTAGGTCATTATTCTTAAGTTCAACCTGCCACAGAGCCCTAGGACATGAACACAATGCAGCCAAGTTCTTTGCTAGGGTATAACAAGGGTAACCTTTGCTCCAGTTCCCAATAAGTTCCTTATTTCCATCTGACACCTCTTCAGCCTGACCTTCACTATCTATATTTCTGTCAGTATTTTGGTCACAACCACTTAACTAGTTTCTAAGGAGTTCCAAAATTTCCCTCATCTTCCTTTCTTCTTTTGAACCCTCCTAACTCTTTCAATCTCTGCCTATCATGCAGTTCCAGAGCCTTTCCACATTTTCAGGTATCTTTATATCAATGCCCCACTCCCAGTACCAATTTTCTGTATTAGTCCATTCTTTATTGCTGTAAAGAAATATCTGAGGCTGGGTAATTTATAAAGAAAGGAGGTTTATTGGGCTCACGGTTCATGCTATACAAAAAGCATGGCACCAGCATCTGCTTGGCTTCCGGTGAGGCTTCAAGAAGCTTTTACTCATGGCAGAAGGCAAAGGGGGAGCAGGCATGTCACATGGTAAGAGAGAGTGCAAGAGAGCTGGGGGAGGTGCCAGGCTCTTTTTAACAATTAAATCTGGTGGTAACTAATAGATTGAGAACTCACTCATTCCTGTGAGGACAGCACCAAGCCATTCATGAGGAATCTACTCCATGACCCAAACACCTCTCACCAGGCCCCAACTCCAACATTGGGGATCAAATTTCAACATGGGATTTGGAGAGCACATACATCCAAATAGTATCAAGAGGCTTCTAAAGAAATTAAAAATAGAACAACCATATGACCCAGCAATCATTCTGCTGGATATACACCCAAAGGAAAGGAAATCACAACCTTCTAAAGATATCTGCAGTTCCATGTTCGTTGCAACAGTAGTCACAATAGCCAAGATATGGAAACAATCTGAGTGTCCATCAATGGTCAAAAGAATAAAAAAAAAAACTGTGATACACACACACACACACACAACACACACACAACACACACAATGGAGCGTTATTCAGCCTTAAAATTGAAATCCTGCCATTTGCCATGAATGAACCTGGAGGACATTGTGTTAACCAAAATCAGCCAGACACAGAAAGAAATATATTACAATTTCACTTATATGTGGAATCTTAAAAAAAAAGTCAAATGTCCAGAGATGGAAAATAAAGCAGTGATTACCAGGGGGTGTGGTCGGGGCAGGAAAATAATGCAAAATAGCAGATACGTAGGGAGGGACAAGTCTAGAGACCTAATGTACAAGAACTATGGTTAGTAACACTGTATTGCATTTGGGATTTTTGCTAAATGAATAGATTTTAGCTGCTTTTTCTACAGAAAAATGGTTACCATGTGAAATGATGGATATGTTAATTTGCTTCACTCTAGTAACCATTTTTTATTATCTATATGTATTTCATACCATCACGTTGTATACCTTAAATTTATACAATAAAATTTATAAAAAGGAGTTTTTAATGACAAAGGATGTAATATTCCTTTCCTTTTAAAATATGTAAATGGAATGAAATACATTAATAGAATTTCCGGTGTTGACCTGTTCTTATATCCTTGAGTCAAGAGGTATTATTGGCTTACATATTGTTGGATTTGGTTGCTAATTTATACAGTTGTCAGGATTTTTCATCTATGCTTGTGAGTGAGGGTGAAAAGCAACTTTCCTTTTTCTTAGTGTCTGTACATTAAGAGAAAGATTTTGGTATTAAGATTATTCTATACTTTCTACACTAAAAACAACATGTAGAGTCTTTTCTACACACTGGGATACTATTTGTATAAGTTGGAATTATTCAGGTTTTCTCTTTCATAATATCCATGACTTTTGAAGTTATGTATTTTCAAAACTAGAATATATAGATGTTTATTTCATCTAAGTTTTCAATTTTATTGTTATAAAATGTTTACAAATTCTACTTCAATGTTATTAGTGTTTATGTATGAGTTATATTCCTTTTATTGCTTAATAATGTTCATTTGTTTTCTCTCTGCTTCTTCTCTTTCTATCTTTCTTGCTCTCTCAAGACACACCAGAGATCTGTAAATTTTAATTAGTTTTTATTACGGAACTGACTATTGTCTTTGGAAATTTTATTTATTCTATGCTTATTTTCTGTTAATCTAATGACCATAAAATACAAATGTGTACGCAGGATATTTACATCCTAGCTTGCATTTCCATTTTCTTTTTGGTGTACTTTGAGGAATAGCTTCTAAAAATTAGATTCAGTTAATTTTATCAATCATTTTGGAGATTTTTGTCCCTGTTACCTAGGTAAGAAATCTTTGCTTATTGTAAGATTGAACGATTTTTTTCCTAGGTGTTCTTTTAAAAGTTATGGATTTTAGCTTTTGTGTTAGGTGTATGATTTATTCTGAGTTAATTTTTGTGTATGTAGTTAGATAAGGGTCAATGTTTATTTTTCTCTATATGGATCACTATTTGTTGAAAAGATATTATTTCCCAATTCCAAAAGGGCATTGATAACTTTATAGTAAATCAATTGACCATATATGTCTGACTATTTGTGGTCTCATTATAGTGTTCTATTGATTTATACACTTATCCTTTTAGAAACACTGTGCAGTCTTGATTACAGCAATTTTAAATTTATAATTAAAAGTGGAGTCCAATACATGCAGCCAACAAACATATTTTAAAAAGCTCAACATCACTGATCATTAGAGAAATGCAAATAAAAACCACAATGAGATCACGTCTCACATCAGTCATAATGGCGATTGTTAAAAAGGTAAGAAACAACACATCCTGGTGAGGCTGTGGAGAAATAGGAATGCCTTTACACTGTAGGTGGGAGTGTAAATTCGTTCAATCATTGTGTAAGACAGTATGACAATTCCTCAAAGACCTAGAGACAGAAGTGCCATTCTTACCCAGCAATGTCATTACTGGATATATACTCAAAGGAATATAAACATTCTATTATAAAGACACATACATGCATATGTTCACTGTGACACTATTCATGACAGCAAAGACATGAAATCAATCTAAATGCTCACCAACTAGACTGGATAAAGAAAATGTGGTACATATACAACATAAAATACTGTGCAGCCATAAAAAGGAATGAGATCATATCCTTTGCAAGGACACGGATGGAGCTGGAGACCACTATCCTTAGCATACTGGTACAGGAACAGAAAACCAAATACCATATGCTCTCACTTATAAGTGGGAACTAAATGATGGGAACACATGGATACATGGTGTAGGGGAACAACACACACTGGAGCCTGTCAGAGGTTGCGGGCTGGGAGGATGCAGAGGATCAGGAAAAATAGCTGGATGCTGGGATTAATACCTGGGTGATGCGATGATCTGTGCGGCAAACCACTGTGGCACCTGGGTAACAAAACTGCACATCCTGCTCATGTACCCCGGACTCAAAATAAAAGTTGGAAATAAAAAAAATTAAATGGGGTCAAATTTTATTTCTCCTTTCTAAAATTTACTTTGCTATTTTATATCTTTTGCATTTCAGTTTAAATTTTAGAACTAATTTGTTGATCTCTGTGGAAAACGTGACATTTTGATTAGAATTGAACTGAATCTATAGCTCAGCTTGAAAAAAAATGGAATGTTTCAAAGTATATACATGCCTGTCTACATTTTGTAGAACTACTTTATTTTTCTGAGCAATGCTTTGTCGATCTTAAACACTTATCTTGCATTTCTCTCAAACTATTTTATATATATTTATACTATTGCAAGATGCTTGTCCATATTCCATTTTCTAATTGATTATTACTAATAATACTGAAATAATTTTTGTATATTAATCTTTTATCATGTGCCCTTATTAAGTTTGCTTTATTAATTCTAATAGTGGCTTTGTAGGTGCTTTAAGATTTTCTATACACATAATTATGTAATCTGCAAAATAAGACAGTTTTACTTCTGTTGAAATCTAGATACTTTCATTTCATCTGGCTTTATTGTACTGATTGGAATTCATTTGAAAACATTCTTCTTTTCTAAAATTAGTAATTAAAGTTATACATTTTTCTCTAATTATCATCTGCAACTCCAAATTCTTAAAATGTCTTGGTCTTATTTGGTGAATGTTTCTTATGAATTTGAAGAAAAAAGAATTCTGCCACTGCTGGATATACTTTATTAATTTCAGTTAGGTTGAATTGATTGACAGCTTTAAGTTCTTCTCTATCCATGCTGATTCCTCTTTACTTGTTCAATATTTACTTGTTCAATCAATTATTAAAAAAAGAAATAATTGAACTCCCTTACGTTAAGTGTGGGCTTGTCTAATTGATCTTCCACATCTATTGGTTTTTGTTCTATGTAGTTTGGAGCTCTGTTATTAGGTACATTCTTAGTTAGAAGTGTTGTTATGTCTTTGATGGGTTTACCCCTTTATCATTATGACATACACATTTTTCCTAATCTCTGATAATATTCCCTGTCCTAAATTTTTCTATGTCTGATATTAATAAAGCATCATTCTAATAATTAAAGTATTCATGATATTTTTCCTATACTTTTAACTTATTTTTGTTGTGATATTTCTGTTTGTAGTAGTAGTATCGATATTCCCCTATTTGTAATGTATTCTTTTTCCTCTGGCAGTTTTTCAGTTTTTTTTTTTTTTTCCTTTATCACAGTTGTTTGTTAGTTTTTTTTTTTCCCTTTAATTATCATGTATGTTGATTTGTGTTTCTTTTTTGTTTTTGGTTAGGGTTTGTTCAGATTTGTGGAATTCAGGTTTAAGTTTTCATCAAATTTGCAGTTTTTTGGCAATTATTTTTTAAAATATACTTCCTATCTACTCTTTCCCTTTCTAGATCTCCAATTAAACAGATTTTGGATTGCTTGATATTGCTTCACACATTTTCATTTTCTTAAGGCTTTCCTGTTTTTAAAGAAAGCAACTGTATTTCTCTGAATGCTTTAGTTTGGATCATTTCTATTGTAATGTCTTTAAGTTAACCAGTCATTCATTTACTCAGCCAGATCTAAACTTCAGCTAAGTCCATTTTGTGGATTTTTAACTTCAGATAATTGTTTTTTTTTTTAGCTCTGGGAATTATATTTTTAAATATGTCCTTCCTTCATTTCCTTGTTATGTTTACTCCTTTAAAACATTACACATATTTAATATCAATTTCAAGTTCTTGGGTTTTACTATTGGGCCTTGTGCTGTTTCCTCCCAGGCTTTCTGCAAGCTACTCAGGTCTTGCTAGAGAATGAGTGTTTATGTGATACCAGTTGATCATGAAGCCTAAGCTTCCTGTAATGAAGTGGATATCATTTTATCTAGCAAGCCATACACATGGGTATAAGCATTAGTGATTTATCACTAAGCGGAAAGGGCATAAAAGGCAACTGACTTAGGCAGGTATAGAAAGTACAAATAAGTTGTGAGTGGATGACTCAGACACCTTTATCACCAACTTCTGCTGCATTGCCTCCTTTCAATACAACCGGGAAGTATCTTTTTATTTATTTATTTATTTATTTATTTATTTATTTATTAGATTGAGTTTCTCTCTTGTCACACAGGCTGGAGCACAATGGCACAATCTCAGCTCACTGCAACCTCTCCCTCCCAGGTTCAAGCAATTCTTCAGCCTCAGCCTCCTAAGTAGCTGGGATTATAGGTGCCCACCACCACCCCCAGCTAAGTTTTTTTGTATTTTTAGTAGAGATGGGGTTTCACTACGTTGGCCAGGCTGGTCTCGAACTCCTGACCTTAGGTGATTCACCCACCTCGGCCTCTCAAAGTGCTGGGATTACAGGCATGAGCCACCACGCCCGGCCACTATCCGGGAAGTATCTTATGATCAGTTGACTAAAGAAGAAAAAATTCAAAGCTTAGTTTCAGATAGGTAGGTCTGCCAGAAATGCTGATGTCAACTGAAAGAGGATGACTGCAGCATTTTAGCCCCACTCAGAGGTGATCGTAAAGGAAAGCAGTGAAGGAAAATTTTCCCTGTGGGCAAAATTTGGATGCTTAGTTTGAAGTGAGTTGCCAGAAGTATACTGTTGAGCCTTAAGCAACAAAGGTTTAAGTGTGCAAGTCCACTTATACAAGGATTTTCTTCTTTGCCACCGCTGAGACAGCAAAACCAATCCTTTTCCTCCTCCTCAGCTTATTTAATGTGAAGATAATGAGAATAAAGTTCTTCATGATGGTTCACTTCCATTTAGAAAATGGTAAGTATAGTTTATCTTCCTTATGATTTGCTTAGTAATATTTTCTTTTCTCTAGCTTATTTTATTGTTAGGACACAGTATATAATACATGTAACACACAAAATATGTGTTAATCGATTGTTTATGTTAATGATAAGGCTTCCCATCAACAATAGGCTATTAATAGTTAAGTTTTGGGAAAGCCAAATGTTATACATGCATTTTCGACTTCATTAGTGTCTCTGCTCTTAACTCCTGTGTTGTTAAAGGGTCAACTGTGTGTCTGCAACAGTTTGAGGGCAGTTGCTAAGTCTGGCTGAATGGTCAGTGGCTTGGAAGAAACAGGATTGTGAGTGGGTGAAAAGGAAGTCTCGGGGAGAGGCATGTAGCTGGATTGCTTGCAGTTGGCACAGACTATGAAGATAGGTACGTCTCATGTGGATACCACAAAAGGGCATCTTACCAAGGAGGGGGCTGCTAATTAGAAGGACAAAATGAAGGACTCAGAGGATGTCAGTTAGCCTCTTTCATCAGCCACCCCAGTGCTTGCTCAATGGGCCCATGGACATAGTGGCCATGGTGGCAGCAATGAAGGCTCTTCATGAAGTCTGCAACAGGGCATCCCTTTGTTGTCTGGTTTGGCTGTTGTTACTGCTGAGTGTCTAATCTGCCAAAACAGATACTAACATTGAGCCTCTAAGATGGCACCATTGATTGTGGGACCAGCCAGCCACCTGTGGGTAGCTGAATACATTGACCTTTCACGTTATGAAGCAGGCCGACTTGTCTTCACTGGGACGAACAGGTACTCTGCATATGAATTTGCCTTCCCTGCCTGCGTCACCACCTGTGAACTCACAGAATGCCCTACCGGCAATCTTGGTGGTGCTCCATATCATGTTGCTACTCATCAAGGAATTTATATCACAGAAAGAAAGTGACTTGGTCATAGTTTAGTTTAATGGTGACATCTTTTTCTTTGTGCTCATCAAGGAATTTATATCACAGAAAGAAAGCGACTTGGTCATGGTTTAGTTTAATGGTGACATCTTTTTCTTTCTAAATGGTTTATAAAATAATAGTCTGAAAATAGTCACATATATTCTATGAACATGATGATAAATTCTCTTTACACATTTAAATGACATGTTATATTAATTAAAAATTGCCTTCCTATAATCTCTGTTAAATTGACTTTTTTCTGAGATCTGCCTATATGATTCAGAATAAATGTGGAAACTAAGGCTCAAAGAGGTTAAGTAATCAGCCCTAATGTCACCCAGCTGGATAGTGGCGGAGACAGGCCTAGAACCGATTTCCTTGTCATACAATAGTGAAATGTATTGCCACCTCAAATTGCCTTGGCAAACAAACATAAGGAAAGACATCAGATTTCAGAGTTAGAACATTTTTTTTATCACTTACTTGCTTTATCTCCTTAAAGAATTCATTTAACCACTCTGGAGTTAGTCTCAATTTCCTTATCTTCATTATTAAGCGAATAGTGCCTACATTCACTATAAAGGAAATGTGCCTGGCATACAGATGGGTATGCAGTAAGTAGTTACTGGCGAGTAAAGAATGAAAAATTTTTAAACCTTCCATTTTTGATACTATTATTGACTACAACAGAGAGTATTTCCTAAGGAATCAATGGATTCCTGACATTAGATGCCATCCAACTTGCTGTCTGGCACTAGAAAATGCTTCATATGAATCATGAGCTTTATATTTTTTAAGTGTATTGTTCTGTTCAGGAAAGAGAGGAAACAACATTAGTTTCATATTTTTACATCTCTGAGCATTTTTTATGTGGGAAAGAATTTTTTCTACAATTGATGCTGGACTGTGCTTTGCTATTAAAAGCATAATTTAACCTCTACTTGGGAAACTAAATTCAGGTCTTCTCTGTTAGTTCTTTCTTTGGACGTAGACATACATATTTCAAATAGGTGGTGATATTAAAAGTAAAGTATCATTTTGCTAGATATTCACTTCATTAAAACTATACACTGATGGCCTGGATGGTCTAGGCTGGTAGTCATTTTATATTGATCAAGAAGCTTTTGTCTCCTGTCATTTCCCTTGGTACTACATATTTTGTGGCTTTTAACAGCTATAGATTGAAACAAAAATACCAAACTCTCAATACACAAGCTCTGGTCATAAAAACCATAGAAACGAAAGAACTATTATTTAGTAGTAGTATTCAATATATCAAGTGGGAAAAAAAAGCTCTGTAATATGATATGAACCCATTTTTGAAGCTCTAATCTTTAAAGCAGGTAACATATCCTTAACTTCTGTGCTGCAGGTTAAATATTTTTATAATTATTGAAACAAATGTAAGCATATTTGAGTTTCACTATTTTTCTACTCCTTATCTAAATGAGTGATATAACCTTCAAATGTGTCTTTTTTTAACCATTTTTTGGGAGGTATAAAACAAATTAATGAAGTACAAATATATATAATTAAGGTAAAACCCATATAGAATAAATTACTTAAAAATTATTTTAATGTATTTTAGTGAATTAGTAAATACAAAAATGATAAAATTATATTAACAAATCAAAATTATTTAGTAATATTAATTTTGTTCATGTTTATTTAATGTCATATTTTACATAAAAATGAGAAAATCATTCTCAGGAGTTAGCTTTGCTGTTAACCAAAAACCTTTTAATGTTTGGTTCCGTATAATAAATAGTGTGCCTCTAAGATTTTATCAACAGAAAAAGCTTTAGACTTGAAGGTGGATATTTATTTCCAGTTCTGGGGTAATAAGGACACTTGGGCAAATTATAATCTGCTTCAACCTAGTTTTCCTTTTTTTAAAAGATGAAAGAATGAGTTTTGAGGACTCATTTAACTCTAAAAACTAAGATACTTGATAAAAATGGATTTGATAGCTACTTAGATCAATGTAGGAAAACTTATTCTTAGGAGCCTATCTGTATCCCTCATTACCTTGTAAATTTTATGAGTGCAAGATTTCGACCTATTTATCTTAGTACACCAGTGACAAATATGATGTCTAGTATGTATCCAGTGCTCCATAATTGCAGAATAAATAATTAATGTCATTGCATCAAAGTTAAAACCAGAAAATAGTGTTCTGTTGTGACTTGCTAAAATAAAAATCTAGAAAAAATGCACATGCACACACACACACACACACACACACTTGAACCTTGTTAGAAGACTTACAGGATAACGTGAGAAGTTTCAGATGGCAATTGTTAAGTTAAATCTTAAACACTGTGACATTATAAGTGGTGCAAACATTCAATTAAAGCTATAAAACCCAAACTTGTAAGATTGTGTGTAATTTATTTGAAGAAGCAGTGTCTTCTAGCTTGATGCAGATTCTTCTTAAATTACTAATGAGCTAGACCTTTAAAACTACTTGGCAAGATAGTTTTATTGCTTGCTAATCAAGCTGCACATTTTTATAACACACTTGTATGTAAAATTTAAGAACTCAACAACTTTTCAGATATTTGAAAAACAAAGCTCAGCATTTGCCCTTTTCATTGATTCTCTTCTTATCCTTTCTATTTCAAGATAGTTTGTTTGCATTTAGGGTATGTGGTAACACTGGAAATAACACTAGTCTAATTTTTTCTTATAGAAAAGCTTTCATTTGGGCCTTTTATTATGAGTTTAGTCACTTTTCTTATTGCTTCACTGCTACTGAATATACATAATGTCTCCCTGTTCTGTGGAAAGTCAAAACGTCAAAATATTTGAAAGGACCAATTCAAAATTTAGTACTGCTGTCTTTTCAGGCCCCAATTCCTGTTATTAGATAGGCTGTGGTGAAGTTTTGCTGGGTACAGGGACATCAAGTGGTCCTGTCCCAGGGCCTGTATTTGCAGTGGCAGATTGAGGGAGCCTGACCTTGGGCCCCAGGGCAGCACACTCTGGCCCCGGCATTAGCTGGTTCAGGTGGGCTGGTTCTTGGGCCTCCTGGTGTCCTGCTCCTGTGCCAGCAGTGGCAGCAGTAGGCAGGTTCTCAAGGCCTTGGGCAGTGGGTGTGGTGTGGGTGACAGCAGTAGCAGAGGCTGAAAAAACCTCTGGCTCCCACGCTGTCCTCACTGGTGCTGGTGTTGGCTGTGATGGGCTGAGAGCCAGTTCCCAGATCATAGGCGGTGGGTGCCAGCTGTGGTGGCAGTGGCAGGTTGGGTGGGCCTGACCTCAGGCCCCTGACAGGAGTGCACAGGCGACACCAGGGGTGGACTCAACTGAGCACTGAGTGGCCCCTAGGTCCCCAGATGGGACAGCATGCTCTGGCACCGGAGGGGCTGAGCTGGCCAGTCAGCCCTGACCTTAGGGCCCTCAGTGGTGCATGCAGGGGCTCTGATAGGCAGGGGCAGGGTGATCCCTAGGACCAAGGTGAAATGCAGAGGTGCGGGCAGCAGCAGCTGTGCTGCAGCCCTGCTACTCGGGGGGTGGGGTTGTTTTCAGTGGCAGCAGCGCTAAGCAGGCAACTGGGGAGCCCACACTTTGGCCCTGGCTTTGTAGTGGCTCCTGTGGGTAGGAGAATTTGTCCTCAGGACATGTGAAAATGTGTGGCGTCTTCACTGCTGGGGGCAGTGGGGGCAGTGGGGTCTTTGGAATGGCTCATCCTTCAGCCCTGGCTGCAACAGCACCAGCCAGTCACAGCAGGGGCTGCGGGCAGGGAATGTTGATGTGTGGAGGATGTGTGGGGGCAGGGCTGTTGAGCCCCCAGGAATGATGCCCTTTGGTGGGAACTGGACTTTCTGTATGCACTGTGATATTAGGGATGGGGTTGCATCCAGCATGAGAGCTCTCTCTGGAGCAATGCCGTCCTGCGGCCTCCAGGCAGTGCCCTATGTTGGTCTCTGGGTGGAGGGGCTTCCCTGTGGCTAGGATTGCAGGAGCCTGTGGTGAGAACGTGGACTGCTGGGATCGCACACTTACTCTGTCCTACATTGAGGAGCCCCTCCAGCCTCCCAAATGATCCAGCCCAGCAGGCTGCCTCAATTCCTTCTTCCTTGCTTTAAGTGTTTCTTGTCACTTCTCTGTTGAATTCCAGTGTTCTCTCAGATGATCTATTCAAAGTGTGATATCTACTCACTATGTTGGTTCTTCTGTGTGGAGGTGGCAGTACCAGATGCCTCTAGTCAGCCATCTTGAAGCCCTTCCTCCTTTTGTACAGTTTTGGCTTTTAAAGTATTTATCCTACATATTAGAAATGTAAAATTAATCAGTAAGCATGGGAAGGAGGAACAATCAAAAACTGAAAGCAATGTGAAACAAATGAACCTACTATACTCCAAATAAATACCACAATCACACTAAAAAGAAAGAAAGAGAGAGAGGAAAAAAAGAGAAGAGTGGTTGCAAATAAGCTTGTGTGGCTCCTTGGAAGGTGGCAGAGTTTGCTATAGTGGTTCCTCCTGGCCCTGTCAATACTGGAGTCAGGCCCAGCCAGGATACTGCCTGAAATCCCAGCCTTGCTGGAGTAGGAACAGGAGGGGACAGGGTAAAGAGTGGTCACCTTCACGACCCAGAGTCTACTACAGCACTGGGGAGCCAGTCTTAGGAGAGGCACCAGCTTTGACTCTTGGAGCTAGCTGGTGGAAGTGATAGATGAGTATCTGATATTAGCAAGACTTCTACAAAAAGAGGCCCAAGCTCAACATGAGAATTCACAGAAGAACAAAAGAAACCCACAGGCAATGTTGCAACATGCTTGGAATTGTGAAGTGCAGCTTTACACTCCACACAGTTTCAAGAAGAACTGAAATTGGAGGACCTGAAGAAACTAGAACTAATCCTAAAGAATATTTTTACATATAATAAAGAATTTCCATTTGACGTTCAGCCTGTCCCCTTAAAAAGAACTTTAGTACCTGATGAAAAACAGTATTTGGAATTTGAAGAAGATGAAGAACAGGGTGGTGCTGGAGCAGGGTCTCCCGATTCTTTTCCCGCTAGAGTTCCTGGTACGCTACTACTTGTATTAGTCTGTTTTCACACTGCTGATAAAGACTTACCTGAGACTGGGCAATTTACAAAAGAAAGAGGTTTAATTGGACTTACAGTTCTACGTGGCTGAGGAAGCCTCACAATCATGGCAGAAGGCAAGGAGGAGCAAGCCCCGTCTTACACAGATGGCAGCAGCCAAAGAGAGACTGAGGAAGACGCAAAAGCAGAAACCCCTGATAAAATCATCAGATCTCGTGAGACTTATACACTATCACGAGGACAGTATGGGGGAAACCACCCCCATGATTCAATTATCTCCCACTGGGTCCCTCTCACAACATGTGGGAATTATGGGAGTACAATTCAAGATGAGATTTGGGTGGGGACACAGAGCCAAACCATATCATGACTTTATTACCAAAGTTGCTATCAGAACCAAGAGCAGTGTTACTCACTACTAGAACTGAAAACATTGGTCTGAAATATGCTAAGCAGCACATATCACTACTTTATTACCAAAGTTGTTCTCAGAATCAGGAGTGGTGTTACTCACTACTAGAATTGAGAAAATTGGCCTGAAAGATGCTATATTACAGTTAGTATCAAGGAGCTGAATGACATAGATTTAAGTACTGTGCAAGATACTCCTGTGGCTTTAAGAAAAGAAGATACATACTTCATTTTAATGTGAACATTGAGCTGCAGAAGTATACTAAAAAATTAACCAAAGGTGAGTCTGTCTTCTTTAAATTCAAAGACGACGAGCCTACAAAAATGTTTATCAGCACTTCATGGAGATGGATGAAATTAAACCTTGGCCACTTGTAATAGAACTGTACAAAAAACCTACTGACTTTAAAAAATGAAATTGCAATTACAGACCAAGAAACCATTTGATCTTCATTTATTAATACATCAAACTTTGCACAAGGAATGATCCTGACATGAATAACTTGGAACTTTTGTGAATTTTACTACTCATTAGAAACCATCATAGCTCTGTGTACCACATTCACCCTCAGCAGGTAGGAAGCATGCTGTACCCATGCCAGTAGGCCAGTTTCCATAAATCTTCTCAAATCTAGGTGAAGGTCCCCAAACCTCAATTCTTGACTTCTGTGCACCCTCAAGCTCAACACCACATGGAAGCTGCCAAGGGTTGGGGCTTGAACCCTTTGAAACCATGGGCTGAGCTGTACCTTGGCCCCTTTTAACAATGGCTAGAGCAGCTGGGATGCAGGGCACCAAGTCCCTAGGCTGCATACAGCTTGGGGACCCTGGACCCAGACCATGAAACGATTTTTTCTTCCTAGGCTTCTGGGTCTGTGATGGGAGGGGTGGCCATGAAGACCTTTGACATGCCCTGGAGACGTTTTCCCCATTGTCTTTGGCATTAACATTCAGCTCCTTGTTACTTATGTGAATTTCTGCAGCCAGCTAGAATTTCTTCTTAAAAAATGGGTCCTTTTCTTTTCTACTGCGTTGTTCAGGCTGCAAATTTTCTGAACTTTTAAGCTCTGTTTCTCTTTTAAAATGGAATGCTTTTAACAGCACCCAAGTCACTTTTGAATGGTTTGTTGCTTAGAAATTTCTTCCACCAGATACCCTAAATTATCTCTCTCAAGTTCAAAGTTCCACAAATCTCTAGGGCAGGGCAAAACGCCACCATAAAACATAACAAGAGTCACCTTTGCTCCAGTTCCCAACAAGTTCCTCATCTCCATCTGAGACCACCTCATCCTGGACCTTATTGTTTATATCACTATCAGCATTTTTATCAAAGTCATTCAACAAGTCTCTAGGAGATTCCAAACTTTTCTACATTTTCCTGTCTTCTTCTGAGCCCTCTAAACTGTTCCAACCTCTGCCTGATACCCAGTTCCAAAGTCACTTCCACATTTTCAGGTATCTTTTCGGCAATGCCCCACTCTACTGGTACCAATTTACTGTATTAGTCTGTTTTCACGCTGCTGATAAAGACATAGCCAAGACTGGGAAGAAAAAGAGGTTTAATTGGACTTACCAGTTTCACATGGCTGGGGAGGCCTCAGAATGACGGCACTACTTACATGGCAGTAGCAAGATAAAATGAGAAAGATGCAAAAGTGGAAACCCCTGATAAAGCCATCAGATCTTGTGAGACTTATTCCCAACCATGAGAACGGTATGGGGGAAACTGCCATCATGATTCAAATTATCTCCCACCAGGCCCCTCCCACAACATATGGGAATTATGGGAGTACAATTTAAGATGAGATTTGGGTGGGGACACAGCCAAACAATAACATCTGTGAACCACATAAAGCTGCATCTGTTGCCCAGAGTGCCTTTTAATGGGAGAGTCCATTTACACATTTACAATTGATTACAAATTTACACATTTAGACTGTGATCTATTCGCTTTCAATTCTGCCCTATATTTTTAACTTTATTTTTTGGTCTGGATTTATAGTTTTGTCTTTCCTCCTTTTCCTTTTTTCTTTCCTTTGACTTGAAATCCATTCCCATCCACATTCCATTCTGTTTTATTCTTTAAGTTGTTACTCTAAAAGTTTTAGTTTGAATATTTAGCTTAGATTCTAGCCTTAGTAACTAGGTTTGTTCACGTCTCAAATAGTACAAAGGACCCAGTACAAAGACCTGCTTTGCCAGTTGGTGTCCAAGGACATCTGTGGTTTATTTATTGAGAAAACCAGAATTGCCAAACTGTTTTGAGGAATCCCCAGTTCAGATCAACTACTGCATTATGATATTGGGGATTCAGGAGACACCAATCAAACTGATGTCTGAAGTCATTAATAAAGAGTTGCTTCATTATTTCCAACTGAATATGAAAGAAGACTGCAATCAAAGGTTTTGAAAATGTTGTGTGGCCCAGTCAGAATCTGAGAACAGAAAGAGTTTGGGGGTGATGAGCAGGAGAGGCCAGGAGGCACAACTAGGTGAGAGAAACAGAATCAGAAAGAGGGGACCAACACAAGAAAAGCAGATTTTATTGACAGCACTCTTTGCCTAAGCAGTTTTCACAGAGATTTTGGAATCAAAAGCTCAAGGAAAAATGGGCTGGGCATGGTGGCTCATGCCTGTAATCCCAGCACTTTGGGAGGCCAAGGTGGGCAGATCACATGAGGTCAGGAATTTGAGACCAGCCTGGCCAACATAGTGAAACCCCATCTCTACTAAAAGTTCAAAATTAGCCAGACATGGTGGTGGGCTCCTGTAATCGCAGCTACTCAGAGTGAGCAGAGTCTCAAAAAAAAAAAAAAAAAAAAAGTTTGAGGAAAAATGAAATTGTAAGAAGTGGTTAATGTTTTCATAAATTAACCCTAACCCCAAAATGTTAACAAATTACTTTTTGTTGCTTTTGTAAAATCCAAGTGACATATAACTGTCACTGGTGACAGGCAGATTTGGTCAGCAATCTCCTTGGGGTCAGCTCATAGATTTCTTTTTTGTTCAGAAGTTCTCGAAATGGGTGCAGAGGAAATGTCAGACCACAGGTACAATTAGAAAATAAAAGCAACTTCTGTTAGTAACAAAAGATAAGTTTAAAAATGTTACCACCACACTTGCTAGACCTTTTAAAGTAAACTATTTGAACTGATGTTAGTTTTCAAGGTAGAAGCTACTTAGGGATGATTTTTTATAGCAATGAGTGGGAGACTTTTTTAAATGAATGTCATTGTGACTTACAGTTGCATTCATTTTTACCTTAGAAAAATATTGAAAGAAAGAAATTATGTATGACTAGGGACATTTACATTTCCGGTAGAGGTTTCTATAAAGCAGATTCCATAATGTGTAAAGGAACAGGATTTGTTATAATATATTTAAGCAAAGATCAATTTTCGCTGCTTCTATCTTGACTAAATAAAGACAGCTGGATTTTCTACCTCAGAGAGGCATTAGAAAGTCTAATTTGCAGGAGATTTGTGATAATGACCTGGGAAATGAAATGATAACTGTCGGGCCACGGGCACTTTTTTTTAGATCTACCATTTTACTTCTGACATCCTACTTACTAGAAATGAAGAGATTTTCTTTTAAAAGTTCCTATGCAAGGGCCGGGCATGGTGGCTTATGCCTGTAATCCCAGCATTTTGAGAGGCCGAGGTGGGTGAATCACCTGAGGTCAGGAGTTTGAGACCAGCCTGACCAATATGTTGAAATCCTGCCTCTACTAAAAATAGAAAAATTAGCCGGGCATGGTAGCATGCACCTGTAATCTCAGCTACTCACGAGGCTGAGACAGGAGAATTGCTTGAACCCGGGAGGCAGAGGTTGCGGCGAGCCAAGATTGCGCCATTGCACTCCAGCCTGGGCAACAAGAGCAAAACTCCGTCTCAAAAAAAAAAAAAAAAAAAAAGTTCCTATGCAAGAACTTCGCTATTTCATTAAATTAATCAGGTAAATGTAATGGAATAAATGCTTGCAAAGAAGCCTGTCATAATTTAGGATCTAAGGTTATTAATCGATATTAAGTATCTGGGCAATTTCCAATTTAAGAATTATAAAAAACATTTTCAAAAAAATGTTCTTATTAAAGGTAAAGTATCTTTGTCTAATTCAAAGCTTATTTAAGGGTTATATATGAAATAAGGTAAAGAAATCAGGAAATAAGAGATGTAAAGAAAGTTAAAGATGTAAAGTAGTATTTCTGGTAAAAAAGAAAAATAATTTTATATAAGAAAGAATCTTGTGTGGTAAATTTTTGTCCTAAGATAAAAATAATGAGGTTGTTCAAGAAAGAGGGATATTTAAGACAAAACAGTCTAAACATGCTGTGAATGAACTATGGAAGCTGTAATAAAGTTAGTAAGAAGGACTTCTTAAAGGATGTAATGTAAAGGAATTGTTCCATTTTGTAGATTGGTATCATTCAGCTTCTTTAAAATAACCATTTTAAGAAAAAAATTCTTAACCTTAAATGCTACAGAATGTAAGAGCTTGTTTGAATTAATGCAGGATGCACAGCTCATTACTGAACAGTCTCTGAGTATATGCTATCCAAATGCACAGGGGGTTATTCCTGAGAAAGCAATTGGCCTAGAGGGCCAGATGATGCCATTATAAGATCTGTTTTCCCTGAGAAGGGGACTGCCCAACTCTCCCTATAAAATACCAAGTGAAGCATCCAAGATGAAGCAGTTAATATGTTTCATACGTAAGCCATGTTGGACTAGCCTTATGATAACTGGGATATCCTCCCACCAAATAATGTCTATTACCTGGGTCATGGTAAGTTTGGGGGTTAAGGGAGCCCCTTTTACATGGCTGCCCCTCCCACAGAATCATAGGTCTCTTTAAGAAGCCTTATCAAATCTGTTGTCCCTCATAGGTCTTACAGATGCAATTCCCTGCTGGGGACCCAAACCCTTTTCACCAGAAATGGTAAAACGGCCTGGGGGTTAAAAAAAATGCTTCCTGGGACCAGAATATAAAAACATACAGGTTAATAAATTATAAAATGTAAGATGTTTAAACAAGCTTTATGTAAGGTAGTTGTAACCCCTTTTACCTAAATGTCTTTTGAACATGGGTACTGTATCTAACTGTGGGATGTTTTCCCCTTTCTAGTACTATAAAACGGAAGACATGTCAATCTGCTCATGTAAATCTTCCACTGCATAACCTTTTGTGTGGAGCATTTATCGGGGCTGATGGCAAAAATTGTGAGTACTTTTCAATAACAACGACTGAGCTAGAGAAGTTCTACTTGATGGGGCGTTCACTGCCTTGCTTTAACTGATGCTACTCCTATACTAATAGAATTAATGTTTTCCAAAAAGTTCCGTGCTAAAATAAAAATGGTTTACATAGAATCTTGCTACCTAATAAGCAGAGAGCCTTTCTCCTAGGACTAATTGTAAGAAGCTGCTAAATTCTATAGTGCCTAATAGCTCTCAATGAGCTGCTTGTTTGTAAATAAAATTTCCAAGATAAACAAACATCTTGTCTTAAAAGCTGCTGCTCTGTTGAAAGGAGAGTCAGGAAGATCTTTTTCTTTTAAGTTATTTGGGTAAAGTATGTTTTTGTAAGCAAATTTACCTTTCTGCGTTCTCCAAAATTCAGATTGTAATTTTAGAACAGTATAGTTGTATGTACAAGTTCAATAATTGTTAAAAACCTGACACCTAATACTAGATTTCAGCCCTAGCCTTTTAAGTACAGATTAAATCATTATTTCTTGGCTACAATAATCCTCTAGAAGGTACCAGATTATAATTTTTTCTTCATATTTTTAGTTAGTACCCTAACGGAATAGGTTCCTTTTTCTGGTCTAACACACGAATTACTCTTATAACTGTCAAACTATAAATTTTATTTATCTCTCCTTGTTTTACTTCCAAGGAAATCAAAATCATGGTATTCTGAAGACCAGAGATATGAATCTCCCTCATTTGACATCCCACTGGGCCTGAATCTGTTTCACTGCTAAAGTTCTGCTGCCAAAACTATACAAGCTGCTTCCCTCTAGGCCCAGGGGCGATCATGGAAGAGGTGGGCGCAAAAGATTTTAAGGGCTGGTTTCAAGGGACAAAATTAGGTCAAGATCAAACCCTCTGAATCAAGAAGGGGATACAATAAATGCTCAAACAGCTGGCAAAACAAGATCAGTTGCCTTCTAAACTATTTGTGTCACTTTTGCATCCACCCCAACCATAAAAATTTTCTGCTTGGTATAGAATTAAAGGAAAATATTTACTAACAGGATAAAATCCCTTGTAACAAAGCCTCCTGGGTATAATACTCCCAATTTTAAGTTGTGAAGATAAATCTATCTATCTATCTATCTATCTATCTATCTATCTATCTATCTATCATCTGTCTATCTAGCTATCTCTATCATCTATGTATTTTTAATTACTTTTCAGAACAATGCTTATGTTTTAATTGCTAATTAACAGTTAATTGCTGTAAGTCTGTAACAGAAACCAAGCTTACAGTAGCTCAACACATAAGTGAAAAATAAGTCAGTCTTGTAACTTTTGTCTTTTGGTTTTGTTGTCTTTTTTTACTTAAAATAATAATTTTAAGAAGTTATGAATGCCTGTCTATATCCATTCCTATATGACCTAGAACAATTAATTGGCTATAAGTCATTTGACTTTAAAGGCCCTCAGCTATAGGGAGTCCTGCCAAGCAAAAATAACACTGCAGAATTATGTAACTTCTCCTGTGACAGAATCTTTTCTCTCCCAAATACCAGTATATGGCGCAATACAAAAGTGGTGGGAAAAATAGATTTGTCTATTGTTAACACGTCTGTAACAATTTAGACACCGAGGACCAGGCGTTTCTTGCATTTAATTTTTACCCTCCTCAGGATGCTATACCTATGGAGAGAAATTGGCCAGAAGAGAAATTATGTTTAATAAATTCTAATTTAATGTTGGCCCTACAATTTTTAAATAAGATTTATCATGAGACTCAAATAACCCTTAATAAGGAGGATAAACACATTGTGAGTCAGATCAAAGAATATGATGATGCACGCAGGGTTTCTCCTGGCTGATTGGACTGTTTAACTGCCCTCTGACTCTACCTATAACCTTCTTGGACACCTAATCTTTGCTATCTCTATGGTATTTGTCACTGTATTAGCATTATGTATCTCTTGTAAATGTTATGCCAGATACAGCGAAGGGAAGAAGGCACAATTAAAGACCCAGATTATGATAGCTTGCAAAATAGATATGATCTAGGATTATTTTTAGACTAAACTCTAGGCCTGACTCCATCTCACCCCTTAAACAATTGGCAAACCGTGTCTTACCCCATTATCCAAATCGCTAATATTTAAAACTATATTACCATGAAATCAGAGGACTCTGGGAACAAGCCTTCCTAGCACCATGGGCCCCTGCCAGATGGCCAAATCAGACAGCTCTAGGAATGAGCCTTCCTAGCGCCATGGGACATGCTGCTGTTTGTTGGCCTGAACGTGCATTCTATGGAATGCTTTTTGGCCGAGAGTGGGGACTGAGGACTAAGCTCTGATTTTTTTATCTTGCCAAATTTCCTACCTAGAGGGTTTAGGGGGTCATGCCCTATAAGCCATAAATTCTCATCAGATGGGTTTTATTTAACCCTGTATACCAGGACTACTTTCCAATCTGACTCTGGCATAACAAGGAAGAAAATCAAAATATTTTACCCCAAAATATGTTTCCTTGCCATACCTTGAAATTGCCCTGCAAAGTCTCTTGTGGGAAAAATCCACATCCTATAGAGAATCCCATTTCCCCTTTATTTTCCTTCATTTTTTTCCAGATTCAGGGGATAGTCAACTAAGAGCTAATTTTAGGTCTAATAAAACCCATTTTACAACCTGATCTCTCTCTGAAGTCTGCTACCTGAGAGCTTCCTCTGCACAATAAAATTTGATCTCCATAATCCTTTATCTTGACCTGAACATTCCTTTCTATTGATCCCAGGTCTTGAGATAAACTCAACCAATTGTCAACTGGAAAATGTTCAAATTTACCTACAGCCTGGAAGCCCCCACTTTTTGTCCTGCCTTTCTGAACCAAATCAATGTATTTCTTAAATGTATTTGATTGATGTCTCATGCCTCCCTAAAATATATAAAAACAAGCTGTAGCCTGACCACCTTGGGCACATGTTCTTAGGACCTCCTGAGGGCTGTATCACAGGCCATTGTCACTCATAATTGGCTCAGAATAAATCTCTAAAAATATTTTACAGAGTTTGCCTCTTTTCATCAACAGATCTAATGTATAGTATCAAGACTACAGTTAATAACAATACTGTGTTGTATATGAAACATTTGCTAAGAGAATAAAGTTTAGGTGCTTTTACCAAATACACAAAAATGTTAACTATGTGAGGTGATGCAGATGTTAATTTATTTGACTATAGTAATCATTTCACTCTGTGGGAGAAATACAGATAGTGGTTAATGTGTACTCATAAATACATTTTGAATTCTCTTCTTTAGATTGGAGTTGAGGAGTGTATGGATACTCCTACTCCTAGATTCTCCTGCATATGTCTTTTTTTTTTTTTTTTTTTTGACATGGAATCTCACTCTGTTGCCCAGTCTGGAGAGCAGTGGCATGATCTTGGCTTACAGCAATCTCTGCCTCCTGGGTTTCAAGCAATCCTCCCACCTCAACTTCCTGAGTAGCTGGGATTACAGGCATATGCCACCATGCCTTGTTAATTTTTGTATTTTTAGTAGAGATGGGGTTTCACCATGTTGGCTAGGCTGATCTGGAACTCCTGATCTCAAGTTGTCCACCCGCCTCGGCCTCCCAGATTGCTGAGATTACAGGTGTGAGCCACCACGCCCAGCTGATGCTCCCATATATATCTTACTATGAGTTCAAATGAGGCAACACCTGTGAAAGGAGGAACTCTCCAAGAAGCAGAGTCTGATTGGGTCTTGAAACGTGAACAGAATTCAGAAAGGTAGTGTTAATGTAAAAAACAAATTATGTAAAATAATTTGAAGAGGTTTTTTCCGAGCCAAGATGAGTGACTGTGGCCCAGAGAAAAACACAAACCAAGAAGCTTGGAGTAAGTGGTCCTGAGGCAGTCAGTTTTCAGTTTAGTTGTATACATTTTAGGAAGACAGGAGTTACAGGCAAATATATAAATCAATATACAGCAGGTATACATTGGTTCAGCCTGAAAAAGTAGGAAATCTCAAAGCAGTGCCTTGCAAATCACAGGTGGATTTTAGGGATTATGGAATTGACAATTGGTTGAGAGAATTAAGGTATTGCCTAAAGACTTGAAGTCAAGAGAAGGTAATGCTTAAGTTGAGATAAAGGGGTTGTGGGGGCCAAGTCCCTTGTTATGTAGATGAAACCTCATAGGTAGTAGGCTTAAGAGAGACTAGATGGTAAATGTCTCTTTACAGAATTTTGAAGGTGTCAGACTCTCAGTTAACCTCTGTTAGACCGAGAAAGGCCTAGAAAGAGAAGGTCTGACTGCATTAATGGAGATTCTCAGAGACAGATGCGAATTTTCCCCACAAGAGATGGCTTTGCAGGGCCATTTCAGTCTGCTGGTCCTGTGGCAGCCATTTCAAAATATGACAAAGAAATATATTTTGGGGTAAAATATCTTGATTTATCTTAAGGTCTGCTATCTATCAAATGATGCTATACCAGAATCAGGTTGGAAAGTAAGTCACATCACACTGGTTTAATAAAAAAAAAAAATGTTTAATGAGACTTCATGGTTTGTATGGTGTGACCTAACCCCTGCCTTACATAGCCCTAGCTCTTGTTTATAGTTTGGTATCTTATCACCACAGTCTGTTTTGTCAGTCTTATGATCTCTATTTTAACCTTAATGCTGGTGGGTTGTGCCTAAGTTCCAAAAGAAAGGTGGTATAACAAGGTGCGTCTGACCTCCTTTCTCATGATCTCCAGGAATTCAATTGCTCAGGTTTCTCTAGGGTCCCCTTGGCCAAAAGTGGGTCTGTTCAGTCATTTGGGGGGCTTAAGATTTTATTTTTGGTTTACAGTAGAAACACAGGGAGTAGAGGCCTGCAAAGTGTAATAAATGAATGAAGACATTGAATTCACCATTCTCTTATGGCCAGAGAACGCCCATTATTTTCTCAGA
Source organism: Symphalangus syndactylus (assembly GCF_028878055.3). Taxonomy (NCBI): domain Eukaryota; kingdom Metazoa; phylum Chordata; class Mammalia; order Primates; family Hylobatidae; genus Symphalangus; species Symphalangus syndactylus. The sequence continues at coordinate 67,764,486 of NC_072423.2, read as the reverse complement.
ATAAGGTTTTGTTTATTAACGACAGTCTCTTTAATTGAATATCTTAAGAACCTGTACAGACCTTCAGATAAGAGTTCCTATAAAATATACCTTATTTTAATTATAATAGCTATCATTTTAATTCAGCTCTATTAGTGCCAAGTACTAAGTGCATTTAATGCTTGTTATTGCATTTAACCCCAGGCCCTAGCTGCTATTGTTATTTCCTTTTTTATTAAAAAGGCCACTCAATTTCAACTCAGTTTCATAACAGTGACTCTACTGATAAGCAGTACTGCCCTCAGGCAAGTGGAACCTCTACCTAGGGCCGGTGATGGCGCTGCCCCTCAGAAACCCAGTGATTTAGAGTGCCTTCCTGGAAACTCTCTTGAATTCCTACCTGGTGCCTGAGACTTGCTGAGCCAGCAATGCTGTTTAGGAGGGGTTACCTGTGCCTGGTTTAGTACCGGGGCAGGTGGTGGGTGCAGAGGGTAGTACTAGTCTCACCCCTTGTGGGTCTCTTAGGTTCTATCTCAGGCATAAGGTTGACCTGTTATCCTGAGGAGCTCTAAGCTTTCCTGCTAAGGAGTAATTGGCCACCCTAAATTCTAGGAGGGCTTCCAGGCAAATATATCTCTCCCACTGGGCTGGGCAGTATTTATTTCCTGGAATTGCGTGATTGAATTGAATTGGGCTACCGGCATGATCTTGGCTTGTTTTGGACAACTCAAATTAGTCATATAGATACGGATCCCAAAACAGATATTTTGCTGAGGGTCTTACACACCCTAGAGGCAACTCAGTCCATAAGCCGCTTGATAAACTGCTTCCTCTAGGTCAATTATATTGTCTTGAACATGAGGGGCATGAAAAATAGAAAAAGAAGGAAAGAGTGAATGACTAATAAAAAAAGAAGAAAAAAATCTTTGTAACTAAAATTTGCAATAGAAAATTCCTTTTGTTCTTAACAATTTAGCTATAAATTAATTTCTTGTTTTGGCTTTTTGAAGTAGCACAACGATGACTCACATGCATGGTGTCATCAGTCAAAAACTTGTCCTTTTAAATAAATGTAAATGTTAATAACAAAGTCCTTTCAATTTATCCAGAAAGATCCTCTTAGAAAGTATCAATCACAACCACTCATTCTTTATGAAAAATATATTTCTTTGAGTTTATATATTCTTTACATATAACCTTGCTCATACAATTCTCTCTCATAGAGGCTCCCAAATGGATGAATTGTAAAGGAAGGAGGACATTATTAGAATGCACTGTGCATTTTTCCTGTGATAAACACATATGTGTATATATGTATATATATACTGTATATATATATACTGTTTCCTCATTCACACCTTTATCATCCCTCATGGAGACATTCAGATGTCAAGGTCTCCATTTTTCCTGTGTTTTCATCCCTCATCATCTAATTCTACCTGAGGCAGTCATCGTCTCACACATAAACACAGTCTTTGCCTCACCTCTTCAATTCCATTCCCCTAAACTTCACTCAAGAGAATAAGCACAGAGTTTCTTACTGACTTCATCTTTCTAGAATCTGCAGGGCCTGCTATGGGATGTCCCCAGGAGATGATCCCCATGAGGCCAGTATTGTCCAATAGAATGCTGCGTAGATGCTCCCAGCTTTAAGCAATTCTCTTGCCTCAACCTCCCAAGTAGCTGGGACTACAGGCATCCGCCACTATGACCGGCTAATTTTTGTATTTTTAGTAGAGACGAGGTTTCACCATGTTGGCCAGGTTGGTCTCAAACTCCTCACCTCAAATGATCTGCCCTCCTTGGCCTCCCAAAGTGCTGAGATTACAGGCGTGAACCACCGCACCTGGCCTATAAGTTTAAATTAAATTTAAACAGCCACATGAGGCCCAATGGTTACCTTATTGGACATTGCAGGTTAGGCCACAGTCTAGAGCCCTTGGGGTAGAAGGAGCTTGTCATCAGGGCTCTGTACTTTGGTCCTCTGTCTTCTAAGTCTTCTAATTCTCTCTTATAATTTACTGTAGCCCAGTGTAGTCTCATTCTTCACATTGATGATTCCAGGGAAGTGATAGTTAGGGTATCTTCCAGGTCACTGGTTTTTCTTTTGTTCTCTGAATCTCATTCTCCATCCACGCAATTGCAAAACTGAATCAATTCTTTTTGGAAACTTATATTTGTTTATGTACATCTTTATCTTTTCTAAACTACTTTAATGAGGTTAGCATTAAGAAAAACTTTCAGACACTCAGATCTTTAGTCTTAAAATTTTGCCTTTTTTTTTCTGTTGTGAAGTGTTTAATTGTCCCCTCTGTTGGAATTCTCATGACTTTCTTTTGTGCTTTCCGAGGCAGTAGCCTGGATATAAGTGTGAATAGTATCAGCAGAGTATAGGTGACAAGGCAGTCACAGATGTGGATGTGTGGTCTTATTACAGTGTATGACCCTTCTCTCCTGTTCCCAATTTATAACCTATCCACAGCTCAAAGTGAGACCATTCCTAAAGGGCAAAACTACTATGGGACACTAATAAGCCCAAATATGTGTCTTTTAACTGCTAGAGGAACCAGTCAGATCAGGTAAAAGGATGCATATAATTAATACGCAAATAGAGGGGAGAATGAAATAATAAAAAATGCACAATTAATATAACAACAGAAAATATTTTCTGGTAAGAAAATAGACAAAATAGAACAGGCAGCACAAATACAAAACAAATAATAAGATGCTAAATTTAAACCCAAATATATGAGAAATAATATTAAATATAAAGTAGGCTATCTCATTTTTTTTACAAACAGCCTATTCATATTCTTAAAACAATCCAAAAGAATCTAAATTATTTTTAAAAAGTGAATTTAGTAAGGTTAATATAAAAAGTCTATTTTATCTTTATATAGTAGCCGAAAACAATAGCTGAATTAAAAAAATACCAGTTACTGTAACCACAAAGTACAACAAATACTTAGAAATAATAAAATGTGTGTAAGATTTTGCACCCTGAAATTCTACTGAAGTTTTTCATCAGCTCTAGAAACATTTTGGTAGAGTCTTTAGTATTTTCTAGGTATAGAATCATGTCATCAGCAAAGAGATAATTTGACTTCTTTTCCTCTTTAAGTGCCTTGTATTTCTTTTTCTTGGCTAATTGCTCTGGCTAGAACTTCCAGTACTGTGTTGAATAGGAGTTGTGAGAATGCGCATCCTAGTCTTGTTCCAGTACTTATGTAGAATGCGTCCAGCTTTTTCCCGTTCAGTATGATGTTGCATGTGGGTTTGTCAACACAAAGCACCTTACAGTAAACACAGATCATGTCCATACCCACCTCCTTGTGCAGCCGCTGACTCTTACCTGCAAATGCCATCTGCTGGCCTGTAGGTTGAAATGCAGCCTAATACAAAGCCTGCCAACAGAAGTACATAGGACTACAGAAGAAAACCCAAAAGACTCTACCCAACACAATCCTCCCTAGATGAGAAGAAACCAGTGTAAGGATTCTTCCATCATAAAGAATCTGAATGTTGTGACACCACCAAAATATCACTCTAAATCTCCAGTAGTGATCCCTAACCAATATGGAAACATGGAAATGACAGATAAAGAATTCAAAGCATGGATTGCAAGGGAGCTCAACAAGATTCAAGATAAGGTTGAAAATCAGCACAAATAAACTTCTAAAACAATCCAGGAAGTGAGGAGATATAAATCTCTTAAAAAATCAATCAGAGCTACTGAAGCCAAAAAGCTCACTTAAGGAATTTTGAAATGCAATTGAAAACTTTATCAATAGAACAGACCAAGCAGGAGAAAGAATTTCAGAGCTTTAAGAATGATATTTTGAACTAACTCAGTCAGACAAAAACAAACGGAATTTTTAAAATGAACAAAGTCTTTGATAAATATTGGATTATGTAAGGTGACCAACCTATGAATTATTGGCATTCCTGAGAGAGAAGAAGAAAAAGTAAATGGCCTGGAAAACATATTTGAGGGAATCATTCAAGAAAATTTTTCTTACCTTGCTAGATGAGTAGATATCCAGATATAAGAAATCCAGATAAGACATGCTGGATACTATACAAAACAAATATCACCAAGGCATATAGTTAACAGATTGTCTAAAGTCAACACTAAAGAAAAAACCATAAAGGCAGCTAGAGAAAGAGGGCAGATCACATACAAAGGAAATGCCATCAGACTAACAGTGGATTTCTCTGCAGCAATCCTACAAGCCAGAAGAGACTGGGGGCCTATTTTTAGCTTTTTGGAAGAAAAGAAACTCTGACTATGAATTTTATATCCTGTCACAGTACACTGCATAAGTGAAGGAGAAATAAAATCTTTTTCAGAAAAGCAATTGCTAAGGGAATTCATCACCACTAGACCAATCTTACAAGATATCCTTAAAAGAGTTCTAAACATGGAAATGGAAGAACAATACCTGCTACTATAAAACACACCTAAGTGCATAGCTGAGAGACCCTTTTGAGCAACTACACAGTAGAAACTGCAAAACAACTAGCTAACAACTTCACAATGGGAGCAAAACCTCACATATCAATATTAAGTAAATGGTCTTAATGCTCCACTTAAAAGGCACAGAATGGCATGTTGAATTTAAAAACAAGATTCATCCATCTGCTGTCTTCAGTGGATTCATCTAACACATACCAACACCCATAGGTTCAAAGTAAATGGCTGGAGAAATATCTATCACACAAATGGAAAGCACAGAAGAGCAGGGGTAACTATTCTTACATTAGAAAAAACAAACTTTAAATCAACAACAGTAAAAAAAAAAAAGACAAGGAAGGACACTGCATGATGATAGATAAATGTTCAATTCAACAAGATGACTTAACTATCGTAAATATATATGGACTCAACATTGGAGTACCCAGATTCATAGAACAAGCACTTCTATACCTATGGAAAGACTTAGATACCCACGCAATAATAGTGGGAGACATCAAAACCCCACTGACAGTGTTAGACAGAATCATAGAGACAGAAAACTTACCAAGAAATTCTGTGCTTAAATTTGACACTTGGCCAATTAGACCCAATAAACTTCTACAGAACACTCCAGCCATCAGCCACAGGATATACATTCTTCTCATTTGTACACAAAACATACTCCAAGATCAACCACGTTCTTGGCCATAAAATAACTCTCAGTAAAATAAAAATAATCAAATAATCAAAACCATACTAACCAAACTTTTGGTCCACAGTGAAATAAAAATACAAAAAAAACCCAAGAAGATCTCTCAAAACCACACAAATCCATGGAAATTAAACAACTTGCTCCTGAATGACTTTTGGGTAAACAGTGAAATTAAGGCAGAAATTAGAAAATTATTTGAAATAAATGAAGACAGATATCATATACCAAAATCTCTGGGATGCAGCAAAAGCAATGTTAAGAAGAATGTTTTTTTTTTTTTTTTTTTTTTTTTTTTTTTTTTTTTTGATTTTCAAATACTTTATTTATTTATATGTTTATAGTGCTAAACATCTATATCAAGAAGCTGGAAAGATCTCAAATTAACAAACTAATACTGCACCTAGAACTAGAAACACAACAAACTAGCTCCAAAGTAGTAGAAAAAAATAACTAAAATAAAAGTATAACTGAATGAAACTGAGACCTGAAAATGTATACAAAAGTTTAACACCAAAAATCAGTTTTTTGAAAGGATAAACAAGATTGAAAGACCTTTAGCTATATTAAGAAAGAAAAAAATGGAAAAAGATCCAAATAAGCAAAATTAGAAATGACTGAGGTGACATTACAATGGACTCCACAGAAATATCAAGAATCTTCGGAGACTATTATGAAAACCTCTATGCACACTAACTAGGAAACTAGAGGAAATGGATGCATTCTTGGAAACATACAGTCTTTCAAGACCGAATCAGAAAAAATTCAAAACTCTGTACATATCAATACCAAGTTCCAAAATTGAGTCACTCATAAAAGAAATCTAACAACCAAAAAGAGCCTTGAATCAGATGGATTCACAGCCAAATTCTGTCAGATGTACAAAGAAGAGCTGGTGTGAATCCTACTGAAGCCATTCAAAGAAATTAAGGAGCAGAGACTGCTCCTTAAATTATTCTATAAAGCCAGCATCACTCTGATACCAAAATCTGGCAAAGACACAACAAAAAAAGAAAACTACAATTCAACATCTCCAATGAGCATAGACACAAAAATTCTCAACAAAACACTTGCAAACCAAATACAGTAGCACATAAAAACGTTAGCTCACTACAACCACGAGGGCTTTATTCCTGGGATGCAAAGTTGATTGAACATACATAAATTAATAAATGTGATTCACCACATAAACAATTAAAAACAATAACCATTTGATCACCTCAATAGATGCAGAAAAAGCTTTCAATAAAATCTAGCATTTCTTCATGATAAAAACCCTCAACAAACTGGGCATCAAAGGAAGATACTTCATAATAATAAGAAAGCCACTTTTAGGGAGAAGGGATTGGGTGGGATATAAGGGGACTTCTATGGTGATGATGCCATTTTATTTATTTTTCTGCATCATGATTACACAAATGTGATAAATATCCCATAAATATTCAAGCTGAATCCTTAGGAACTGTGTAGTTTTTAAAAAAATTTTACTTTTATTTTACATTCCAGAGACACATGTGCATGTTTGTTATATGGGTATATTGCATATTGGTAGGGATTGGGCATCTACTGTACTTATTACCCAAACAGTGAACATTGTATTCGATAGGTATTTTTTCAACCCTTGCCATCTTCCCGTCTTCCCCCATTTGCGGTCCCCAGTGTTCATTATTTTCATCTCTATGTCCATGTGTATCCATTGTATAGCTCCCACTTATAAGTGAGAATGTGCAATATTTGAATTTATGTTTCAAAGTTAGTTCACTTAGGATAATGGTCTCCAGCTCCATCTATGTTGCTGCAGAGGATGTGATTTCATTCTTTTTTATGTCTGCATAGCATTCCATGGAGTATATATATTACATTTTCTTTATCCAGTTAACTGCTGATGGATAGTTAGTTTGGTTCCATGACTGCTATTGTGAATAGTGCTACAATAAATGTATGAGTGCAAGTATCTTTTTATATAGTGATTTCTTTTCCTTCGGGTAAATACCCAGTAATAATATTATTGGGTTGAATGGTAGTTCTATTTTTAGTTCTTTGAGAAATGTCCAAACTGTTTTCCATAGATGTTGTACTAATTTACATTCCCACCAACAGTGTATAAGCATTCCCTTTTCTCTGCATCCATGCCAACATCTGTTCTGTTTTGACTTTTTCATAACAGACATGCTGATTTGTGTGAGATGGTATTCCATTGTGGCTTAAATTTGCATTTGTCTGATGGTAGTGATGTTGAGCATTGTGTACTCTTTATATATGATACACTTTAATGAAGTTTACTTGAAAATGTGCCTGGAACAGTGAATCTTTGGGTGAGGTGGTAGAAGCAAACGCAATCCTTTTTGAAGGTGTACACAGAATCATTGCAGCACAGGATTTCCACAAAACAAGTCTTAATCAAATATGACTTTAACACCATTTAGGAATGGTGGTGGAAAAAAAGGCATGTTCTGACTAGTATGATGTGAGCCAATGACTTACACTGAAAGAACTTCAGAGGTTCTTAGTTCGGAGAGAAACATAATCAGACTCATAGAAAAAGCAAGTTGAACAAGGAAATTTATAAACATGTGAGTAAAACTCAAGAAGCACTGATTGCAAAAAGTAATGTTACCATAGTCAAATTATGACTAATTTGAGGGGAAAAAAAAATCAAGGTATAGGCCAGGTGCAGGGGCTCACACCTGTAATTCAACACTTTGGGAGGCTGAGGTGGGCAGATCAACTGAGGTCAGAAGTTCGAGACCAGCCTGGTCAATACGGTGAAACCTTGTCTGTACTAAAAATACAAAAACTTAGCTGAGTGTAGTGGCAGGTGCCTGTAATCCCAGCTACTCAGGAGGCTGAGGCAGGAGAATCATTTGACGCTGGGAGGCAGAGGTTGCAGTGAGCCGAGAGCGTGCCATCACACTCCAGCCTGGGGGACAAGAGCGAGACTTCATCTCAAAAAAAAAAAAAAAAAAAATCAAGGTACAACTAAAATTCTAAAAATCTAAGACAGTATGAACTTTACCCAAAGGAAAACAATAGAATTGTTTAAATCCATTTTAAGAACAACTTTATTGAGGTGTGATGGCTATGCAAATAACCTGCACCTATTTAGAGCTTATAATTTGGTAAGTCTGACGTACAGATACACCTATGAAACCATAACCACAATCATGATCAACTCTCAATTCCAAAAAAGAAGAGAGTAGAAAAGAGAAGTGGAGAAAAAGTAGTATAAATAAAAACTGCAAAATGATAAAAATAAATCCAAATTATTTGCCATTAGAATAATTATGAATAAATTAACTTTAGTATAAATGTGATAAATAAAGCCAGCTATATGCTGTGTTCAACAATCACACAGAACATAAGAAAACAGAGAGACTGAAATTAGGAGGATGAAAAAATGATGCAAGACGTGATGCTACTAGAAAATCATCCAAGATATATATTTTAAGGCAAAAAGCACTATTTAAAGAATACATGGATATATTATAAATCAAAAATGGAAAAATTCAATAGAGGTTTATGCTAATTAAAAACATGTACATACCAAATAAAGTAGATACAAACTATGTAAAACTAAAGTTGATAAAATTTGAGAACAAATCAACACTCCCAAAAATCATAAGGGGAGATTTTAGGATATCTTTTTTCAGTAACTGATAATCAATCATCAGACAAAAGAATTACTAAGGGTATCTGTAACTTGAGCAACACAACTAAGCTTGATATACCAGCAAAATGAGTTCAGCAAAGTCTAATGAAAGAATCTACATTCTTCTGAAACGCACATTAATCAGTTGCCCAAACTGATAACATGGTAAGCCACAGGATATATTTCAACATATTTCAATAAATCAAATATATGCACACTGTGTTATTTCAACACAGTGTAATTAAGTCAGAGATCAACAATGCAAACATAATAATAGGTATCTAAATAACTAATCAAAGAAGAGCTCATCCCAGGAATTAGTATTTTTTTTATCGCTAGACCCAAATCTATTTTACTTTGTCACATTTCTTAAAGACTGCTAAAGGTTTGCTTTTAAGCTTTGTGGGGACGTTTCAGGAGTGGCCTCACCCAGTGCAAGGAAAGCAGATATTTAGATATCTCTGTGACAATTTCTAGAGCTATTAATATTTCCCCTGCACTTGCCTCAAGTCTGGTACATTTTCACTAAACCCAGCTGCTTCAGCCACCCCAAAGAGAAGCTGATCTTTCTCTCCTCAGCTCAAGGGGCGGCAACTCACTCTGCTTGGGCTCCCTGTCCCTGCGTTCCTGCTGGCAAATATCTCAAGGTAGGAAGATGGGCTATCTGGCTCAACTAGTTTCTTTTTCTTTGCTTAGAGAACACAGTCTTGTGTTGCCTGTGGTACACTGTCAAAAAATAGTTGCTCCAAATATTTATACTTATTATGTTTGTATTATGTATTCTTTTTTTAAGGTTGTCTTATTTTTTAATCTAAAACTGGATATTTTACTTAATGTAGAATTTAATCTCCAAAATAAAACAAAATAGGGCAGACATACACATCATGCATTTTAAGTGGAAGCTAAACTCTATTTCTTCTTTTTTTTTACTTTTTTGTTATACTTTAAGTTCTAGGGTACATGTGCACAACGTGCAGGTTTGTTACATATGTATACATGTGCCATGTTGGTGTGCTGCACCCATTAACTCGTCATTTAACATTAGGTGTATCTCCTAATGCTATCCCTCCCCCCTCCCCCAACCCCAAAACAGGCCCCAGTGTGTGATGTTCCCCTTTCTGTGTCCATGCATTCTCATTGTTCAATTCCCACCTATGAGTGAGAACATACGGTGTTTGGTTTTTTGTCTTTGAAATAGTTTGCTGAGAATGATGGTTTCCAGCTTCATCCATGTCCCTACAAAGGACATGAACTCATCATTTTTTATGGCTGCATAGTATTCCATGGTGTATATGTGCCACATTTTCTTAATCCAGGCTATCATTGACAGACATTTGGGTTGGTTCCAAGTCTTTGCTATTGTGAATAGTGCGGCAATAAACATACATGTGCATGTGTCTTTATAGCAGCATGATTTATAATCCTTTGGGTATATACCCAGTAACGGGATGGCTGGGTCAAATGGTATTTCTAGTTCCAGATCCCTGAGGAATTGCCACACTGGCTTCCACAATGGTTGAACTAGTTTACAGTCCCAACAACAGTGTAAAAGTGTTCCTATTTCTCCACATCCTCTCGAGGACCTGTTGTTTCCTGACTTTTTGTTTGTTTGTTTGTTTTGAGACGGAGTCTTGCTCTGTCACCCAGACTGGGGTGCAGGAGCACAATCTTGGCTCACTGCAAGCTCCGCCTCCCGGGTTCACGTCATTCTTCTGCCTCAGCCTCCCGAGTAGCTGGGACTGCAGGCGTCCGCCAACACGCCCGGCTAATTTTTTGTATTTTTAGTAGAGACGAGGTTTCACCATGTTAGCCGGGATGGTCTCGATCTCCTGACTTCGTAATCTGCCCGCCTTGGCCTCCCAAAGTGCTAGGATTACAGGCATGAGCCACCGCGCCTGGCCTGTTTCCTGACTTTTTAATGATTTCCATTCTAACTGGTGTGAGATGGTATCTCATTGTGGTTTTGATTTGCATTTCTCTGACGGCCAGTGATGATGAACATTTTTTCATTTGTCTGTTGGCTGCATAAATGTCTTCTTTAGAGAAGTGTCTGTGTATATCCTTTGCCCACTTGTTGATGGGGTTGTTTGTTTTTTCTTGCAAATTTGTTTGAGTTCTTTGTAGATTCTGGATATTAGCCCTTTGTCAGATGAGTAGGTTGCAAAAATTTTCTCCCATTCTGTAGGTTGCTGGTTCACTCTGATGGTGGTTTCTTTTGCTGTGCAGAAGCTCTTTAGTTTAATTAGATCCCATTTGTCAATTTTGGCTTTTGTTGCCATTGCTTTTGGTGGTTTAGACATGAAGTCCTTGCCCATGCCTATGTCCTGAATGGTATTGCCTAGGTTTTCTTCTAGGGCTTTTATGGTTTTAAGTCTAACATGTAAGTCTTTAATCCATCTTGAATTAATTTTTATATAAGGTGTAAGGAAGGGATGCAGTTTCAGCTTTCTGCGTATGGCTAGCCAGTTTTCCCAGCACCATTTATTAAATAGGGAATCCTTTCCCCATTTCTTGTTTTTGTCAGGTTTGTCAAAGATCAGATGGTTGTAGATGTGTGGTATTATTTCTGAGGGCTCTGTTCAGTTCCATTGGTCTATATCTCTGTTTTGGTACCAGTACCATGCTGTTTTGGTTACTGTAGCCTTGTAGTATAGTTTGAAGTCAGGTAGCATGATGCCTCTAACTTTGTTCTTTTGGCTTAGGATTGACTTGGCAATGCAGGCTCTTTTTTGGTTCCATATGAACTTTAAAGTAGTTTTTTCCAATTCTGTGAAAACCCACTTGAGGAGGCAGTCTGTCTGTTCTCAGATGGCAAACTCCATGCTGGGATAACTGCTACTCTCTTCAAAGCTGTCAGACAGGGACATTTAAGTCTACAGAGGTTTCTGCTGCCTTTTGTTCAGCTATGCCCTGCCCTCAGAGGTGGAGTCTACAGAGGTAGGCAGGCCTCCTTGAGCTGTGGTAGGCTCCACCCAGTTTGAGCTTCCTGGCCACTTTGTTTACCTACTCAAGCCTCAGCAATGGCGAGCGCCCCACCTTCAGCCCCGCTGCTGCCTTGCAGTTCAATCTCAGGCTGCTGTGCTAGCAATGAGCGAGGTTCCGTGGGCATGGGACCCTCTGAGCCAGGCACGGGATATAGTCTCCTGGTGTGCCATTTGCTAAGACCATTGGAAAAGTGCAGTATTAGAGTGGGAGTGATCCGATTTTCCAGGTGCCATCTGTCACAGCTTTGCTTGGCTAGGAAAGGGAATTCCCTGACCCTTTGCGCTTCCTGGGTGAGGCGATGCCTTGCCCTGCTTTGGCTCATGCTCAGTGCGCTGCACCCACTCTCCTGCACCCACTGTATGACAAGCCCCAGTGAGATGAACCTGGTACCTCAGTTGGAAATTCAGAAATCACCCGTCTTCTGTGTCACTCATGCTGGGAGCTGTAGATTGGAGCTCTTCCTATTCAGCCATCTTGGAACCGCCCCCTGTATTATCTATTCTTACTGATAATATTATATATTCTGTCTTGTTTTCTAGTAGTTTGCGGCGATGATGCTAGTACGTACCCAGCGACAATTCTGCTAAAGACTTTTTGCTCTTCCTTGGTGCTGCTTCCAATCTAGGGGAATCTTTCCTCTTGCTCTGTTCTTGACCTCATATGCCTTCTCCCTCTTTCTTTCTATCATGGGCTAGTTAACATAGTCTCTCCAACATGCCTAGGCTTTTACAGGAGAGAGAAGGAGCTGAATATTATTTCAAACTCTTCCTAATATGTCAAAATTGCTGAGGGAAGATTTTTCCAATGGCTTTGTGCATGTGTTGTGTGGATGTGTGTTGCAGAGGGGTTTTAAAGGCCATATAAAGGGGTATATAGAAATTTTAATAAAATATTCTAACTAGTATCTCTTTAATTGCTGCACTGGTAATTTGATGTAACCCTTTATTTAATCATTTTTGGCACAGAATATTGTTGAATGTGAAGTTCCTGTAATGGCTAATTTTATGGGTCAGCTTGACTGGACCAAGGCATAGGATGCCCAGATATTTGGTTGAACATTATTCTGGGTGTGTCATCTGTGAGAGTGTTCATGGATGAGATTAACTTTTAAATCTCCATCTCTCTCTATGTCATTCTCTCTCTCTCTCTCTGTGTATGTGTGTGTATATATATATCCTATTGGTTGGGAGAGCTCAGATTAGTACAGTGCTTTATTAAGCAAGTTCAACTCCATAGAGTCTTTTTGGCTAACTTACTTTAATTTACTTTCATGTATCTTAATAATTTGCACAATATTTTTTGGACTGTTCTGATTCACTCACTTCAAGTGAAGGTAGTGTTGTGAATTTGGGGGAAAATAGAAGAGGATTATGAAAGGACAGCCAGGCTTACAGACTGTCATATAGATGGGACTAAGAGCTATCAAAAGTAGGAGTAAGAGCACACATTACATTTCTCACCCGTATATCTAACACTTGGATGGAAAATACAATTCACCAATATGCAAAGTCATAGACAACGGAGAAAAAAGGCATGTGATTGGAATACAAACTTTACTGTGAATATTCAGTTTAAAGAACTATTTCCCAAACCATAGTTTTAAGAATTTTTGATGGACCACATTTTCCTTACACATGAAGTTTTAAGATATGTTATGTAAATGCATGAGATAACATTTCGTGACCTTCATTTTAAAGTACGTTAGCTTCCTCAGATCTCTTTAATTTCCTAAAATGATACCCCAGTCTCCCTCTATTGAAATCATCTGAGGCCAATCTCAACTTAGATGTCCTCCTTGTAGCCAGCTTGACTTCAGACTTATATTTTTTAATATAATAATTGCTTTCCTGAGGAATCAGTTTTCCCCATATGCATTTTATATGTATTATTCTGTGTACGTAGGGATAATGTGAGAGTGGAGTGCAGTACGGACAAAAGGAAGGAAACTATGAAAGACAATACTCTTTGATATATAAGGACTGAAGGAAGAACACACTGGATTGCTATTATAGGTTGACTTGCATCCCCCTAAATTCAGATGTTGAAATCCTAATCCCCAGCACTCAGAAAGTGACCATATTTGAAAATAGCATCATTGCAGATGTAATTAAGATGAAGTCATACTGGAGTAGGGGGGATCCCTAATCTGGTATGACTGGTGTCCTTATAAATGGGGGAAATTTGGACATAGACATGCACACAGGGAGAAGTCCAGGTGAACACAAAGGCAGAAATGTGGGTGATATATCTACTAGCCAAGCAACACCAAAAATTGCCAGAAAACCATTAGAATGTAGAAGAGAGGCATAAACCAAACCTGTTGGCACCTCGATCTTGAACTTCCAGTCTCCAGAATTGTGAGACAATAGATTTCTGTTATTTAAATCACCCGGTGTGTGGTACTTTGTTGTGCGAGGCTTAGAAGATGAATACAACTAGAAGTCAGGAAACCCTGAGTTTTGACCTGGCATTTATTTGAACTCTGTGATTTGGAAAATCTTGATCAACATCACTGTCTTTTAGTTTCTTCAGTCAAAAAAATAAATAAATAAAAATAAAGGAATGTGCTAAATTAGCATTTCTCATAATCTTAGAATATATTGAAAACCCCCAAACACTTACTTATGTGACTTATGGACATCTATATTTGCTGTAATAAAAATTGAAGTGAGAATTAAAAATATATTTACTTATGTTATTTTAAAATAAGAATATGAAACTCAATACATGTTAAAATGAACAAAATATTTACAATGTATGTATATCTATGAAGACTATATTTTACTACAGAAGCAAATTACAACAAAACTTAGACGAGGGTCCCTGTTTTACATTTTTATAAATCTCTTCAGTTTCTGGTTTATTGTGATGTAGCTGGGTCTTATATATGTTTCTACATTCAATTATTAGCAATAAGTTGTTTTTATTTAAGTATATAAAGAAAATTCAGGCTCACAGAGATTTATAGTTGGAGGAATATTTTAGTTGCTTTTCTGAAAAGGTATGGATATTCTTTGATTTTTACACAAAAACTAAGTGTTGTTTTTTTTTTCCAATAAGTAAGGTGAACTATGGGATCTGCAACCTTATCAACGAACATTTTAATCTTTGTTATGGTAAAGTCTCCTGACCTTCTTGTGTGTTGAATGGCTTTTTTACCCATGCACGATTCTGTGTCATAACGTGCTGGTCATTTGGAAAATATTGGATCACTGAGTTATGCAGATGTTCCCAATGTTAACACATTTCACTATTTAATATGGAAAAGTTACACTTGTAAATAAAATTATAAGCTCACAGCTGCAGCTATGTTTTCCTACATTCTAATTTTTGCTTGAAAGCTCAAATTTTGTAATATAAAATAATAACATCAATTGTTTTCCTGACAGTGACAGGTTCACCCTATTTCTGAGAAACTGATTGCTAAACTCCCAATCTGTATGACCACGCTTTGTCCTCTCAAATTCATTTTCAACAATAAAACTGCTGTTTCATGAGAAAAAATAAAGGTAATTCAGTTTCCATTTTAAATAATGGCATGAGTCATTTACTTTCAGACAGCCATTGTCCGTGGATATGCTCCAGAAATGCTTTGTATGTATGTCCCATTTCTTCAAACAGAATATTAAAAATAACTGTGTTTCAGTATAGACACTTAATACAATTAATGATTTTTACTGCTTCATCAAGAACATCCTTGAGTGGAACTGATATTTTTTCTTTGTGAGTGGCAGATGGCAAAAAAAAAAAAGAGCTATTAATACAGTTTGGTGTTCTGAGGTTATGCTAAGTGCCAGTAGATTTACTTACATTCATTTTGCATAATTAATACAAATGTTAACCCAGCAAACAAGGCAAAAAATGTCTTAATGTTATTACAAAAATAGTATTTAATCTCATGAACTTCCTAAAACAAACTTGGGTTTCCTTTAGAGGTCTGTAGACCACATTCTGAGAACTGCTGGGCTACATGCTTTGAGGGTCTTCGTGTTTTCTTATAAAATTTTCTTATAAGCCAGTTTGTAATATGCAAAACACATTGGTCTCATTTCTAATTTATTTACTCAATATCCAGTAATGGAAATACTTTGTGGACAAGAAGAAAAGTGGGTCACCTTTTAACTACCAGGAGTACCGTGTAGTCCTTGAAGAATTAGGAAGACCGACACAAACGTCAATGTTGGCAGCTTATGTGAGTTATATGACTGGACTGGATTGGTGCTTCCAGCTATTACATAGATGGTCAGATTCCTCGAGGCAGGAAGGCATCTGAATTGTGCTACCTAGAGAAAATCATGAAAAAGATATAACTAATTTCATGCAAATTTTCTCAGCATAGATGTCTTCTGGAAATTCCTGCTGAATGTTACAAACCTTTGTAAAATTTTTATATACTTTTCTTATCTGAATGATCAGTTTCATTCACAATTTTTCAGCATTAACATTTAACTCAAAGGAGAAAGTTACAATTATACTGTGAAAACATTTAATGGATATTTTAATAAAAACATTCACATTCCAAAGTGGAAGAAAATGATATTCAGTCTGACTCATACATTGAGATTTACTAGGCCTGTGCCCTAAAGGACGTAATTGTGAAATTCAATTACCTTGTACATCTACATCCATCGCAACTAGAATCAAAAGACATTTATTGTTGGTAATAAAATAATTTAGTAATGCATATAGAAATTTTTAATGGATCTTTGCTTGGAGAAATAAATTACTATCAAATTCAATAAAATTCCATTTGATTTTTGTACGTAGTATGAATGCTAAGTAGCTTTTGTTCTAAAGTCAAAACTCAAATAATAAGGAGAAAAACAGAATTTATCCTAAAGAAAACTTGTTTCATATTATTTTGCTTTAATTTTATTGGCCATTCAGTCATAAGCATTTTGAAGGAGCACTGTGCATTATTGATGAAACTATTTCTAATTAACGTTTTAAAGAATTGGCAAATAAGTGCATGTAGAGAGGAATTTACTGAAGGAGGCACTGCCAAGGAAAAACCTGTTTATCTCCCTTAATAGATTCTCTTCAAAATGAAGTTGCTTAATGATAAGAAACAGAGGTTTCAATTACTAGAAGTATACTATTTTAGAAAAGAGTAAAGGAAGAAAAGAGAAAAAGAAGAAAGGGAAAGAAGAAGGATTTTAAGAGTAATTGTTTCATATTTCTTCATATCTTTCACAATGTCTAGCATAATGCTTTGGGCATGGTGGATGTTGGAATGTTGTTGCATCTCTCAGTGATTTGAAGAAAGTGACATCACATTATGATCTGGCCCCATTGGATATATTTGTAGTTTAATTTTTAAATGTTATTATTCATAATTGTAATAAAACTGCACCACTGACATAAAGATTAGAATCAGATAACTGATTTAGTTATTATTATTAGAGATAAAAGGTGACTTTCAGAAAGAAAAATAGGCAACAGTGCAAAGGTAGTGAGGGCCAAAGAAACATCAGGGTTCCTCATGCTTTGGGAAAATACAATGTTCTGCGGGGATCCTGACATTTAAATCAACAATTTCAAGCAACTTTAATGTGCTTGGCTTGCAGATTGCCGGAAGCCAGAAAGTAAGACAAATAACAGCTCACCTGCCTGGGTTGTTGGAGCAACAAGAAACTTTAAGAGCAATTCTCCATTTGCCAAGTGAGGAAATGACATTAACAGCTGGAAAGATTAATATGTTGGTGAAGGGCCAGGGAAAAGAAAACTGCCAGCTGCCTATACCAACCACAGAGTTAAAGTTTGTGCTTTTTTTTTTTTTTTTTTTCCAGTTTCCTTGGTAATTAGACTTGTCAATAGAACAGATTTCTGTGTCCATAATGCATAAGGTTAAGTAAGGTATGTCGGTATGTTGAGTAAGATCACCACTCAAATGAGGAGAATGATTGTTACAAGGTACAACATATAATGAACAAAGTGGGAAATCAAGAAATTCTTAATTTGTACATTCTGGCCCAGGAAAAAGAAATGCTGAGATTATCTTAGATTGTGTTTAGATAACTGTTTTGTATTTCAAAACACTTTCAGAATCATCTCATTTTAGCTTTACAATCTAGAAGTTTTTTATACATATTCTTTTCTATTTCAGAATACTGACAAATACTGCTTAAACAAACTTTAGCCTGATTCCTGAAGCTTCTCCTGTATCTATGTGTGCACTTCCTTGTAAAATCCAGTTTCAGCAAGAACTCTGCTAAATCATTTTAACCAGAGCCTCCCACCCTTGATACTGGATCACCTCGATATCTTATCAGGTTCCTCATCTTCCACCAACCTCCAGGAGATGTCTGGTCACCCTGGCCTGTCTTCAGCAAGAACCCCATTAAGTCAGTTTAGCCAGAATCCTCCTTACCCCTGGTGTTTCCTCTGAGTAATTTTCCACCCACTGACCCCCACCCTATTCCTTGCCTATAAACTCCCACTTGCCACGCTGTATTAGGATTTGAGCCCAATCTCTCTCCCTCACTGCAAAAATCCCATTGCAGTGGCCCCTGTACCAAACATGGTGGTCCTGAATAAAGTCTTTCTTGCTCTGTTGTAACAAGTATTATTGAGTCATTTTTCCTTTAATAATACCAGTGGTTTCTAAATAATTCTGAACAAGTAGGCTCTGTTAAGTGGTGATTTTCAAGGATGGGGGAAGGATAATATGCTCCTTTTGGGGGAAGATTTAGCTTGGACATCACTATCACTTTTGAATCTGTCAGGCAATAATACAAATAGAGACCCCTATTTTCTATGGTTAAAATTTAAAAACTTATCAAACATGTTATTTGTTAAATACAATATGCTTTGTTCTCATATGTTCACAAATATACCTTCATAATGTATTAATAAAATATTTGTGAAAATCCATGGTCTTACTTAATATTATCAAAAGTCAGGAAACTATAAAAAAAACTGAATATATTTATTATCTTTCTACAGAATGGTGATTGAGGAAGAAGACACACATAATTCATAAATTATTATAAATGTATTTCTTGAAGTGTTTTTCCTCGACTAAATATCAGCAAAATTATGTCTTCTAGATTTATGATAAAAAATTTCACATAACTTGTGGATTATCAGTGGAAATGGCACGTTATGCGAAATTTCCTAAGTTATTGTGGTTATGTAATTTTCATTAATTTCAATTTGGAGATATTTTGATCTGCTAAGCAGTAGCAACTGGAGTTGTCAATAAGACATCTAATGCAATACTTTGGAAATAAATTAAGTGGTTTATTTATTCAAAATGATTTTATAATGCAGGTTCAAAAAAGTGATGAGGTCAAATATGACATACCATCATAACCAAATAAACTACAAACCAAATAAACTATAAACAAATAAAATACAAATTATTTTAATTTATTATATATATTTTTATTACTTATATTGTGATTTTTAATACTCCCTAAATTAATAGATAAATCAATATAATATTCCATATGTTCTCATTCTTTAAAATACTTCAATGCTGTAAAACTAAACAAAAATACCACTTTGTAGCTACATTTAATTTTTTTTTGAGGTTAAGACTATTTGTCTTTAATGACCAGAAACTAATCTTTATAGTCAAGATTATTTGCACATGAATCTTCCACTTTATACTTATACAAATTATTTTGTTTCATATTTTTAATTCATTTAAATTTGGTTGGAATGTCACTTTTGTTTCATTGATGTGGAGCTTCTTTCAAATTAGAAAAATTTTGTGTCTAAAACTTTTATGTGGTAGTTAAGTCATTTTGAAAATTAGAGTAAAATTTGAATTTGTTTTTTTGGTATGCTTTGCAAATATTAATAGCAAGGAATATTTTATAAAAATAACTGGATAGCATAAATTCAAATAATTTCATTTTTCCACAAAGATCACATTAAAAAAATTGAGAATCTTCTGTTATTTGGTAAAACTATTCTAATACATCTCACACCTTGTCTAAATAGAGCTGAACTGGTTTCACAGCATTTAGTCATGAATGATTGTAAAGTCTATTTGACTTGTGTTTTGTCAAGTTGTTCTTATTTTTCAAAATTGTATTGGTTATTCTTGATATTTTTTATTAAAGTGTAAACTTTCCTATCAGATTGTAAATTTCCACCAAAAACAGTGCCTTCATGAATATTGATTTTGACTGCATTAAAACTACTGAACAGTTTTGGGAGAAATAATATAATTTATAATCTATGAACAAAGTATATTTCTCCATTAATTTAGATCTTCTTTGATTTATATCCATAACTTTATGTAGTTTTCTCCATAAAGGTAAAGCACATTTTTTGTTATATTTATTCTTAGGAATTTGACTTTTTAGATGCAATTGTAAATAATGCAATTTTAATACTATTTTCTATTCATTTGTTGCTAGTAAGAATTCAATTTCTTTTCATACACAGAGCTAATATCAAGCATTCATCCTAAATTCTACATTAATTCAAATAGTTTGAATAGAGGTCATGGTAGGAGATATCCTGTGTTCTTTCTCATCATGGGAATAATTTCAATCTTTCAACAGCAGATATGTTTTTCAGCACATTTTTGGAATTATGATCAGATTAAGGATGTGCTCTTTTATTCTTAGTTTATAAATGATTTAAAAATATCATCACCAATGGGCATTAAATTTTATCATGTTTTATCTGTGTATATTAAGATAATAAAAAATTTTTTCTCCTTTATTGTATTAATGGTGTGAGTCACAGTGATTTTATGAATGTTGTTGGGAACAGGCCCCCCAAAATCTGGCCATAAACTGGCCCAAACTGGTCATAAACAAAATCTCTGCAGCACTGTGACATGTTCATGATGGCCATGATGCCCACGCTGGAAGGTTGTGGGTTTACTGGAATGAGGGCAAGGAACACCTGGCCCACCCAGGGCAGAAAACCGCTTAAAGGCGTTCTTAAACCACAAAAAATAGCATGAGCGATGTGTGTCTTAAGGACATGCTCCTGCTGCAGATAACTAGCCAGACTCATCCCTTTTTTTCGGCCCATCCCCTTGTTTCCCATAAGGAATACTTTTAGTTAATCTATAATCTATAGAAACAATGCTTATCAGTGGCTTGCTGTTAATAAATACGTGGGTAAATCTCTGCTCAAGGCTCTCAGCTCTGAAGGCTGTGGGACCCCTGATTTCCCACTCCACATCTCTATATTTCTGTGTGTGTGTCTTTAATTCCTCTAGCACCACTGGGTTAGGGTCTCCCCGACCGAGCTGGTCTCGGCAAATATCAGAGTAACTTTTCAGCCCTGGCCAAGAAAACAAACAAAAAACGAAAACAAACTTGGTCACAATGTATTGTTATTTTTATTTTTACTATATTCAGTTTGCTAATCTTTTAGAGGTGTTTTATTCCACATTAATAAGAGTGTCTGGCATGTACTTTTGTAATATCCTTGTCAGATTTTGGTATCAAGGTGATGCTGGCATCATAACCTGAGCTGGAAGGTGTTTTCTCTTTCATCACTGTCTGAAAGATCTTGTGTTAGATTGTATTTTTTTTCTTCTTGATAAGTTTGTGAGAATTCACCAGTAAAGCCACCTGTGTCTGAAGTTTTCTTTGTGTAAAGGCTGACTATAAATTTAATATCTTTATGGAATATAAAGATATAAGATACTTCAATTTTTTTCTAGAATCAGTTAAAATGTGTTTTACCCAGATTTTTTGCATTTCATCTGAATTTCCAGATTAATGTACATAAAATTTTTCATGAATTCATGTATATGTATATACGTATACAATTTTAAAAATTTGTTCAATGTGTAATGATATTCTATTTTTACCTTTTTATGTTAATTATTTGTACCCTTTCTTTTTTTCTTGATCAGTCTTCTTGGTGGGTTTAACAATTAGCCAATTATCGACTGTTGATTTTCAGTTTGTTGATTTCCATTTTATTTTTTATTTTTTTTCTCAATTTTCTTTGGATATAATTTTTCATTCTTTTTCTAACTCCTTGAAATAAATCCTCAGATAATTAATTTTTTATTTTCCTCTTTAATGCCATAAAATTTTCTCTGAAGACTAGCTGCATCCTATACATTTTGACTAGTTATATATTAACTATCCCTCAGTTCAAATGTCTTTTAATTTCCATTTTGATTTTTTCTGTGCCCCATGGATTATTTCAAATATATTACATATTTTCCATACATTTGTGGTTTTTTTACATACAGAGATACCTATTTTATTTCACTCCTTTGAAGTTAACTGATATTTGCTTTGGGAGTTAGCATATAGAACATTTTGATAAATGTTGCTTGTATGCTTGACAGGAATATATATTGTGCAGTTGTTGGAGATTGTGTTTTATATGTATATTATTTTACGTTTAAATATTCTATTTCTTTCTTCATATTTTGGATGCTCATAATGTCAGTTACTGAGAGAGATGTGCCAAAATTTTCTTCTAAGCTGGTGGACTTGTCTTTATCTCCTTTAAACTTTTGCTCTCTGTAGTTTAAGGCTGTGTTTGCTGGTGTATATAAATGTGTGTCTTTCTATTGAGTAGACCCTTTTACCAACTTTCTTTCTTATCTGTCATGATCATATGGTGGCTGTGTCAGAACTGACACTAGAAATTCAATCTGTATCAATCATTAAGTATTTATTAAGCACTGTCTATGGGTGGCAGTGGGTCTGAATCTGCCCTAAGCTGACTCAAACCTTCACTGGAAAATGTCTTAAGAAACCCCAGGCCCAACATTGAGTGGGCATCATTTTTGACAGGAATTTTTCCTATTCTCCATATCAAAGGAAAAAGACAGCCGAGATTAACTAGTATAAATTATTAACCAGTTAGAGGAGCGGAGTTATAAAACCTTAATTTAAAAGGTATGCCTTAACGTATTTACTGAATAAACCATTTATGCTTATGTTTTCTCTTACTTTGGAAAATTACAAGTATTCATGAAAAAAAGATGGAGCTTTGAATTAACAGCTGAGCAATATGGATGAGTTGTAAATATAGGCTTGCATATTACAACTATAATTTTATTTTCCTTATAAAAAGGGTCGTTAAATATTTAATCCTTTGATATTTGCATATTGTTTTGTAATGAATCTTTTAACCACTCATTCAAAATGTATTCCACGCCTACCATGTGTGAAACCCTCATTATAGATTTAACCCATGAGCCCATGCTTTCCAGGTATAAACAATCCTATTAACTTTATTTTAAGAGCACAGAAAGATTACAGACTGAATCTTACTCCCCCAGAAAATAAAAACGAAACACCCAGATGTTATAAAATTGACTTGGCAAAATCTTCCTTCCTTTGGAGACAGAATGTCAATTTCTCATCCCTGATTTTTCAAAAAGTAAAACATATTCAGAAGGTCAAATATAAATGGCTCCCAATTACATTTAGACTCTTAGATGAATGCAAGAACAAGGCAAATAATAGGCCCACCAAAACTAGTTATTAATGGACACACTATTAGCAATAGAAGATTTGCTTTTTGGATGGTGGCAAAAATATTTAGAAATATGAAAGAATTGCCTAGCAAAATGTCTATATTTATTTTAAAAATTAGAATCTTTAAATCAGCTAATGACATGGCAGCAAATATAAAGTGGAAGTAATGCAAGATGGCAATTATTTATTTACAGATGGCCTTATCTCTAGTTGACTGAAACCACCATGACATGGGAACAGGAGTATAACTTGAAATGCCAGAAGCCATCCCAGATGTCGTAGCAGATCTACAAGAGAATACATTTCAATGATCATTTCTATGCAAGAGTAACACTTAAAAAATTGAGATTCACTTTCTTTTTTTTATTTTTTATTTTATTATACTTTAAGTTTTAGGGTACATGTGTACAAAGTGCAGGTTAGTTACATATGTATACATATGCCATGTTGGTGTGCTGCACCCATTAACTCATCATTTAACATTAGGTATATCTCCTAATGCTATCCCTCCTCCCTTCCCCCACCCCACAACAGGTCCTGGTGTGTGATGTTCCACTTCCTGTGTCCATGTGTTCTCATTGTTCAATTCCCACCTATGAGTGAGAACATGCGGTGTTGGTTTTTTGTCCTTGAAATAGTTTGCTGAGAATGACGGTTTCCAGCTTCATCCATGTCCCTACAAAGGACATGAACTCATCATTTTTTAAGGCTGCATAGTATTCCATGGTGTTTATGTGCCACATTTTCTTAATCCAGTCTATCATTGGTGGACAGTTGGCTTGGTTCCAAGTCTTTGCTATTGTGAATAGTGCCGCAATAAACATATGTGTGCATGTGTCTTTATAGCAGCATGATTTATAATCCTTTGGGTATATACCCAGTAATGGGATGGCTGGGTCAAATGCTACTTCTGGTTCTAGATCCCTGAGGAATTGCCACACAGACTTCCACAATAGTGGAACTAGTTTACAGTCCCACCAACGGTGTAAAAGTGTTCCTATTTCTCCACATCCTCTCGAGCACCTGTTGTTTCCTGACTTTAATGATGGCCATTCTAACTGGTGTGAGATGGTATCTCATTGTGGTTTTGATTTGCATTTCTCTGATGGCCAGTGATGATGAGCATTTTTTCATGTGTTTTTTGGCTGTATAAATGTCTTCTTTTGAGAAGTGTCTGTTCATGTCCTTTGCCCACTTGATGGGGTTGTTTGTTTTTTTCTTGTAAATTTGTTTGAGTTCATTGTAGATTCTGGATATTAGCCCTTTATCAGATGAGTAGGTTGCAAAAATTTTCTCCCATTCTGTAGGTTGCCTGTTCACTCTGATGGTAGTTTCTTTTGCTGTGCAGAAACTCTTTAGTTTAATTAGATCCCATTTGTCAATTTTGGCTTTTGTTGCCATTGCTTTTGGTGTTTTAGACATGAAGTCCTTGCCCATGCCTATGTCCTGAATGGTATTGCCTAGGTTTTCTTCTAGGGTTTTTACGTTTTAGGTCTAACATGTAAGTCTTTAATCCATCTTGAATTAATTTTTGCATAAGGTGTAAGGAAGGGATCCAGTTTCAGCTTTCTACATATGGCTAGCCAGTTTTCCCAGCACCATTTATTAAATAGGGAATCCTTTCACTATTGCTTGTTTTTGTCAGGTTTGTCAAAGATCAGATAGTTGTAGATATGTGGCATCATTTCTGAGGGCTCTGTTCTGTTCCATTGGTGTAGATCTCTGTTTTGGTACCAGTACCATGCTGTTTTGGTTACTGTAGCCTTGTAGTATAGTTTGAAGTCAGGTAGCGTGATGCTTCCAGCTTTGTTCTTTTGGCTGAGGATTGACCTGGCAATGTGGGCTCTTTTTTGGTTCCATATGAACTTTAAAGTAGTTTTTTCCAATTCTGTGAAGAAAGTCATTGGTAGATTGATGGGGATGGCATTGAATCTATAAATTACCTTGGGCAGTATGGCCATTTTCACGATATTGATTCTTCCTACCCATGGGCATGGAATGTTCTTCCATTTGTTTGTATCCTCTTTTATTTCATTGAGCAGTGGTTTGTAGTTCTCCTTGAAGAAGTCCTTCACATCCCTTGTAAGTTGGATTTCTAGTTATTTTATTCTCTTTGAAGCAATTGTGAATGAGAGTTCACTCATGATTTGGCTCTCTGTTTGTCTGTTATTGGTGTACAAGAATGCTTGTGATTTTTGCACATCGATTTTGTATCTTGAGACTTTGCTGAAGTTGCTAATCAGCTTAAGGAGATTTTGGGCTGAGATGATGGGGTTTTCTAGATATACAATCATGTCATCTGCAAACAGGGACAATTTGACTTCCTCTTTTCCTAATTGAATACCCTTTATTTCCTTCTCCTGCCTGATTGCCCTGGCCAGAACTTCCAACACTATGTTGAATAGGAGTGGTGAGAGAGGGCATCCCTGTCTTGTGCCAGTTTTCAAAGGGAATACTTCCAGTTTTTGCCTATTCAGTATGATATTGGCTGTGGGTTTGTCATAGATAGCTCTTATTATTTTGAGATACATCCCATCAATACCTAATTTATTGAGAGTTTTTAGCATGAAGCATTGTGGAATTTTGTCAAAGGCCTTTTCTGCATCTATTGAGATAATCATGTGGTTTTTGTCTTTGGTTCTGTTTATATGCTGGATTACGTTTATTGATTTGCATATGTTGAACCAGCCTTGCTCCCAGGGATGAAGCCCACTTGTTCATGGTGGATGAGCTTTTTGATGTGCTGCTGGATTCGGTTTGCCAGTATTTATTGAGGATTTTTGCATCAATGTTCATCAGGGATATTGGTCTAAAATTCTCTTTTTTGGTTGTGTCTCTGCCAGGCTTTGGTATCAGGATGATGCTGGCCTCATAAAATGAGTTAGGGAGGATTCCCTCTTTTTCTATTGATTGGAATAGTTTCAGAAGGAATGGTACCAGCTCCTCCTTGTACCTCTGGTAGAATTCGGCTGTAAATCCATCTGGTCCTGGACTTTTTTTGGTTGGTAAGCTGTCAATTATTGCCTCAATTTCAGAGCCTGTTATTGGTCTATTCAGAGATTCAGCTTCTTCCTGGTTTAGTCTTGGGAGGGTGTCGAGGAATTTATCCATTTCTTCTAGACTTTCTAGTTTATTTGCGTAGAGGTGTTTATAGTATTCTCTAATGGTAGTTTGTATTTCTGTGGGATCGGTGGTGATATCCCCTTTATCATTTTTTATTGCGTCTATTTGATTCTTCTCTTTTTTTCTTCTTTATTAGTCTTGCTAGTGGTCTATCAATTTTGTTGATCTTTTCAAAAAACCAGCTCCTGGATTCACTGATTTTTTGAAGGGCTTTTTGTGTCTCTATCTCCTTCAGTTCTGCTCTGATCTTAGTTATTTCTTGCCTTCTGCTAGCTTTTGAATATGTTTGCTCTTGCTTCTCTAGTTCTCTTAATTGTGATGTTAGGGTGTCAATTTTAGATCTTTCCTGCTTTCTCTTGTGGACATTTAGTGCTATAAATTTCCCTCTACACACTGCTTTGAATGTGTCCCAGAGATTCTGGTATGTTGTGTCTTTGTTCTTGTTGGTTTCAAAGAACATCTTTATTTCTACCTTCATTTCATTATGTACCCAGTAGTCATTCAGGAGCAGGTTGTTCAGTTTCCATGTAGTTGAGCGGTTTTGAGCGAGTTTCTTAATCCTGAGTTCTAGTTTGATTGTACTGTGGTCTGAGAGACAGTTTGTTATAATTTCTGTTCTTTTACATTTGCTGAAGAGTGCTTTATTTCCAACTATGTAGTCAATTTTTGAATAGGTGCGGGAGATTCACTTTCATTTCCATGCATGGGTATCATTCTCGTATCATTCTCTCATGGGGCATTTACAGGAATATCTAAGAGCCAGAATCTAGGAAAACAAATTCCACTTGAATTCTTTTTTTTTGAAAATAGATATCCAAGCATGAAGACTTGAAGAGTCACCTTTTAAGACCTTAAATAAAATAAACACACCCGTGCAAAGTGAATTTCTAGGCATCTTAAGAAAACAACAATGTTAAAATGCGTGGGATATGTTGTTAAACTCTTGTAGCCAAAAATTACTAAGAAAAATCCATGTAACAGTACAGATTTATGTCTGATTTATATGTGTAGAAATTTATGGTTTCCAACCTGAATTTGGTGCAGCATAACAATCTTTTATATATTCCTATTTTACTTGATTTTTTCCCCCACATGGGCAGCTCCTAACGCTTAACATCGTTCCAAATGCTTCAGATGTTTTTGAAACTATTTCTACTTTCTTACTCTCAAAAGGTAACTGTGCGTTCTATTTCATGGAGAAAATAAAGGTTCCCTTACACATCACCCAACTGGAATATTATCCATTTTTACATTATTTTCTTCCTTCTTAATGGAAAGATTTGTCTTTCTTCTTACTAAGCTATTCTCTTTGTTTCCCGAATCCCCATTCCTCTAATCTACACAACTTCAAATTATCTTCTCTTTCCCCAAACATTCACCTCTTCTGTACTGTCTTCTTCTCATTTTCTACTTTAAAAGTACTCTCCCTCTAGCCACTCTTTTCATAAAAGTACTTCCTAAGAGCATCACTGATGTCTACTTCTTTCACTTCCTCCAACCCACTGACTCCTTAATCCAACACATTCTGTATTCTGCCTACATTATTCTACCAATACGATTTCTACCAGTGCTTATTGTATCTATCCTCTTTCTCACCTTTGGTCCTATTGAGCTATCCTTTGTTTTCAACCTTTCTACTTTCTTGGACTTATGGAGTTTTCTTACCAATTTCTCTTCCCATCCCTCTGTTTCAGTCTCCTGGGCAGGTTCCTCTTTTTGCATTTGGCTTTGAGTAATTGTGTTCCTCCAAGGGCCAATCGTAACCTTGTTCTTCTCTTAATCTCTACTAAGTTGTCTCTACTACACTGATGGTTTTGAAAGCCAAAGATATATAACTATAGTTATAAATCATATATGATATATATATAATATAATATATAACCATATATAATATATAACTATATAAAGTTACATATATTATTATATATAATTTTTAATATATTATATATTTTATTATATATATTATATATAATTATATATATTATATATTATGTATTTATATATAAAACTTTATATAGTTATATATTATATTATATATAATATAATATGTAATAAACTGTATATATAATATCTAACTATAGTTATATAACTATATATAACTAATTTCTTGAGACCCAAATCAATCCACCCTTTTAGGGAGCTACAGTGAGTATTACGTAAACATTTCAAGTTCAGTATGTGAATTCACTATCTCTTGTCTGAGCCTCAAAACTGTTCCTTCTTAATAACAATATAATAATATCAATTGCTAAGATCTCTTCAAGATTTTCCTAAATGTTTGATCATGATCATCTCCATTTTCAGATGAACACAATAAGACAGGAAAACATTAAGTAGTGTACCCAAAATTATGAGCCTAGCAAGTGACTGTATGTCCAGGACCCATGTCCTCAACTATGATACCCATGGCACACTGAGATTCATAGTTCCTCCCTTCTGCCATTTTTGTAGACAGATTTTCATTACGTCTTACTTGATCAAGACACTACTCTCCCAGTTGGTCCTCTTAAATCTAGTTTATCCTCCTTTCATTCTGTTTTCCACGTAGCTGCCAGAGTTATCTTTCTAGAAGACAAATGTGATCTCATTAAAACCTTTCTATGGTTTCCAGATATTTAACATGGATTACAAGATCCCGCAAAGTCTCATCTTTGGCTGTTGGCTCACTAATTTTGCTTCTGTTATTTCGCTTGTGTTGTTACTCTGAGTGGTCTTTTCCTGGTACTTCCACCGAGGGAGAATCTTCTCATTTTCAAAGACTTTGCTCAAATGCAAACCTCAAGACCCCCTTACCAGATTATGCATTTCTCCTCTTACCTTCCCATAAAACTTTGTACATGTTTTTACTACAGTGCATGTGAAATTGCTGTACTTAACCTCGTTTACATGTCCCTTTTGCACTAATCTGTAAATCTCTGGTTTGTTTTTGTGTATGTTTTCTCAGCACTGAACATATTGCCTAGCAGACAGTTGGCAGTTCATGTGCCTTTTATGTATGGATGAAAGGAAAGAAGGAAGGAAGTTTGGAAGAACGGAAGAAAAGAGAGAAGGGAGGGATGAGGAAAGAAGGAAGAAAGTGAATTTTGGAAATATAAATCAATGACTTTAATACTGAATCTGATAAAATTTTATAGCAGGTTGTTAAATACATGTTTTTAAATATTTAAAATATTAGAATATTTTAAATTAGAGTAGAAATGATAATTATTGAAATACAACATTAATTTATTAAGATAAATCAGACTATGCTGATATCATTTACTTTTTTGATAGGATTAATAGTTTTATAAACCTACAGTGTAAGTACAGAGTGAATCAAAATATCAGTAAGGTATTTGGTCAAGACCATTGTTATAGTCTTACCAGCATGATAGCTAGAACCAAATGAAATAATAATGGTTTTAGGGTGGAGACAAGATGGCCGAATAGGAACAGCTCCGGTCTCCAGCTCCCAGCCCCAGCGACACAGAAGACGGGTGACTTCTGCACTTCTGCTTGAGGTACCGGTTTCATCTCACTAGGGAGTGCCTAACAGTGGGTGCAGGACAGTCGGTGAAGCGCACTGTGCGCGAGCCAAAGCAGGGCGAGGCATTGCCTCACTCGGGAAGCACAAGGGGTCAGGGAGTTCCCTTTCCTAGTCAAAGAAAGGGGAAACAGACGGCACCTGGAATATCGGGTCAGTCCCATCCTAATACTGCGCTTTTCCAACGGGCCTGGAAAACGGCACACTAGGAGATTGTGTCCGGCACCTGGCTCGGAGGGTCCTATGCCCACGGAGTCTCACTGATTGCTAGCACAGCAGTCTGAGATCAAGCTGCAAGGAGGCAGCGAGGCTAGGGGAGGGGCGCCCGCCATTGCCCAGGCTTTCTTAGGTAAACAAAGCAGCCAGGAAGCTCGAACTGGGTGGAGCCCACCACAGCTCAAGGAGGCCTGCCTGCCTCTGTAGGCTCCACCTCTGGGGGCAGGGCACAGAGAAACAAAAACTCAGCAAGAACCTCCACAGACTTAAATGTCCCTGTCTGACTGACAGCTTTGAAGAGAGTAGTGGTTCTCCCAGCATGCAGCTGGAGATCTGAGAACAGACAGACTGCCTCCTAAAGTGGGTCCCTCACCCCTGAGCAGCCTAAATGGGAGGCACCCCCCAGTAGGGACAGACTGACACCTCATTCAGCCGCATACTCCTCTGAGACAAAACTTTCAGAGGAAGTATCAGACAGCTGAATTTGTGGTCTCACAAAAATCCGCTGTTCTGCAGCCACCGCTGCTGACACTCAGCCAAACAGGGTCTGGAGTGGACCTCTAGCAAACTCCAACAGACCTGCAGCTGAGGGTCCTGTCTGGTAGAAGGAAAACTAACAAACAGAAAGGACATCCACACCAAAAACCCATCTGTACATCACCATCATCAAAGACAAAAAGTAGATAAAACCACAAAGATGGGGAAAAAACAGGGCAAAAAAACTGGAAACTCTAAAAAACA
This sequence comes from Symphalangus syndactylus, assembly GCF_028878055.3. Classification (NCBI taxonomy): domain Eukaryota; kingdom Metazoa; phylum Chordata; class Mammalia; order Primates; family Hylobatidae; genus Symphalangus; species Symphalangus syndactylus. The sequence continues at coordinate 67,733,679 of NC_072423.2, read as the reverse complement.
GAGCACCTCTCCTCCTCCAAAGGAACGCAGTTCCTCACCAGCAACGGAACAAAACTGGATGGAGGATGACTTTGACGAGTTGAGAGAAGAAGGCTTCAGACGATCAAACTAGTCTGAGCTACGAGAGGAAATTCAAAACAATAGCAAAGAAGTTAAAAACTTTGAAAAAAAATTAGAAGAATGGATAACTAGAATAACCAATGGAGAGAAGGGCTTAAAGGAGCTGATGGAGCTGAAAGCCAAGTTTCGAGAACTACGCGAAGATTGCAGAAGCCTCAGTAGCAGATGCGATCAACTGGAAGAAAGGGTATCGCTGATGGAAGATGAAATGAATGAAATGAAGAGAGAAGGGAAGTTTAGAGAAAAAAGAATAAAAAGAAATGAACAAAGCCTCCAAGAAATTTGGGACTATGTGAAAAGACCAAACCTACGTCTGACTGGTGTACCTGAAAATGATGGGGAGAATGGAACCAAGTTGGAAAACACTCTGCAAGATATTATCCAGGAGAACTTCCCCAATCTAGCAAGGTAGGCCAGCATTCAGATTCAGGAAATACAGAGAACGCCACAAAGATACTCCTCGAGAAGAGCAACTCCAAGACACATAATTGTCAGATTCACCAAAGTTGAAATGAAGGAAAAAATGTTAAGGGCAGCCAGAGAGAAAGGTTGGGTTACCCACAAAGGGAAGCCCATCAGACTAACAGGTGATCTCTCGGCAGAAACTCTACAAGCCAGAAGAGAGTGGGGGCCGATATTCAACATTCTTAAAGAAAAGAATTTTCAACCCAGAATTTCCTATCCCGCCAAACTAAGCTTCATAAGTGAAGGAGAAATAAAATACTTTACAGACAAGCAAACGCTGAGTGATTTTGTCACCACCAGGCCTGCCCTAAAAGAGCTCTTGAAGGAAGCACTAAACATGGAAAGGAACAACCGGTACCAGCCACTGCAAAAACATGCCAAATTGTAAAGACCATCGAGGCTAGGAAGAAACTATAGCAACTAACGAGCAAAATAACCAACTAACATCATAATGACAGGATCAGATTCACACATAACAATATTAACGTTAAATGTAAATGGGCTAAATGCTCCAATCAAAAGACACAGACTGGCAAACTGGATAAGGAGTCAGGACCCATCAGTGTGCTGTATTCAGGAAACCCATCTCACGTGCAGAGACACACATAGACTCAAAATAAAGGGATGGAGGAAGATCTATCAAGCAAATGGAAAACAAAAAAAGGCAGGGGTTGCAATCCTAGTCTCTGATAAAATAGACTTTAAACCAACAAAGATCAAAAGAGACAAAGAAGGCCATTACATAATGGTAAAGGGATCAATCCAACAAGAAGAGCTAACTATCCTAAATATATATGCACCCAACACAGGAGCACCCAGATTCATAAAGCAAGTCCTCAGTGACCTACAAAGGGACTTAAACTCCCACACAATAATAATGGGAGATTTTAACACCCCATTGTCAACATTAGACAGATCAACGAGACAGAAAGTTAACAAGGATATCCAGGAATTGAACTCAGCTCTGCATAAAGTGGACCTAATAGACATCTACAGAACTCTCCACCCCAAATCAACAGAATATACATTTTTTTCAGCACCATACCACACCTATTCCAAAATTGACCACATAGTTGGAAGTAAAGCTCTCCTCAGCAAATGTAAAAAACAGAAATTATAACAAACTGTCTCTCAGACCACAGTGCAATCAAACTAGAACTCAGGATGAAGAAACTCACTCAAAACCGCTCAACTACATGGAAACTGAACAACCTGCTCCTGAATGACTATTGGGTACATAATGAAATGAAGGCAGAAATAAAGATGTTCTTTGAAACCAACAAGAAGAAAGACACAACATACCAGAATCTCTGGGACACGTTCAAAGCAGTGTGTAGAGGGAAATTTATAGCACTAAATGCCCACAAGAGAAAGCAGGAAAGATCCAAAATTGACACCCTAACATCACAATTAAAAGAACTAGAAAAGCAAGAGCAAACACATTCAAAAGCTAGCAGAAGGCTAGAAATAACTAAAATCAGAGCAGAACTGAAGGAAATAGAGACACAAAAAACCCTTCAAAAAATTAATGAATCCAGGAGCTGGTTTTTTGAAAAGATCAACAAAATTGATAGACCACTAGCAAAACTAATAAAGAAGAAAAGAGAGAAGAATCAAATAGATGCAATAAAAAACGAAAAAGGGGATATCACCAACGATCCCACAGAAATACAATCTACCATCAGAGAATACTACAAACACCTCTATGCAAATAAACTAGAAAATCTAGAAGAAATGGATAAATTCCTCGACAAATACACCCTCCCAAGACTAAACCAGGAAGAAGTTGAATCTCTGAATAGACCAATAACAGGTTCTGAAATTGTGGCAATAATCAATAGCTTACCAACCAAAAAGAGTCCAGGACCTGATGGATTCACAGCTGAATTCTACCAGAGGTACAAGGAGGAACTGGTACCATTCCTTCTGAAACTATTCCAATCGATAGAAAAAGAGGGAATCCTCCCTAACACATTTTACGAAGCCAGCATCGTCCTGATACCAAAGCCTGGCAGAGACAACCAAAAAAGAGAATTTCAGACCAATATCCTTGATGAACATTGATGCAAAAATCCTCAATAAAATACTGGCAAACCGAATCCAGCAGCACATCAAAAAGCTTATCCACCATAATCAAGTGGGCTTCATCCCTGGGATGCAAGGCTGGTTCAACATATGCAAATCAATAAATGTAATCCAGCATATAAACAGAACCAAAGACAAAAACCACATGATTATCTCAATAGATGCAGAAAAGGCCTTTGACAAAATTCAACAACACTTCATGCTAAAAACTCTCAATAAATTAGGTATTGATGGGATGTATCTCAAAATAATAAGAGCTATCTATGACAAACCCACAGCCAATATCATACTGAATGGGCAAAAACTGGAAGCATTCCCTCTGAAAACTGGCACAAGACAGGGATGCCCTCTCTCACCGCTCCTATTCAACATAGTGCTGGAAGTTCTGGCCAGAGCAATCAGGCAGGAGAAGGAAATAAAGGGTATTCAATTAGGAAAAGAGGAAGTCAAATTGTCCCTGTTTGCAGATGACATGATTGTATATCTAGAAAACCCCATTGTCTCAGCCCAAAATCTCCTTAAGCTGATTAGCAACTTCAGCAAAGTCTCAGGATACAAAATTAATGTACAAAAATCACAAGCATTCTTGTACACCAATAACAGACAAACAGAGAGCCAAATCATGAGTGAACTCCCATTCACAATTGCTTCAAAGAGAATAAAATACCTAGGAATCCAACTTACAAGGGATGTGAAGGACCTCTTCAAGGAGAACTACAAACCACTGCTCAATGAAATAAAAGAGGATACAAACAAATGGAAGAACATTCCATGCTCATGGGTTGGAAGAATCAATATCGTGAAAATGGCCATACTGTCCAAGGTAATTTACAGATTCAATGCCATCCCCATCAAGCTACCAATGACTTTCTTCACAGAATTGGAAAAAACTACTTTAAAGTTCATATGGAACCAAAAAGGAGCCCGCATCACCAAGTCAATCCTAAGCCAAAAGAACAAAGCTGGAGGCATCACGCTACCTGACTTTAAACTATACTACAAGGCTACAGTAACCAAAACAGCATGGTACTGGTACCACAACAGAGACATAGATCAATGGAACAGAACAGAGCCCTCAGAAATGATGCCGCATATCTACAACTATCTGATCTTTGACAAACCTGACAAAAACAAGAAATGCGGAAAGGATTCCCTATTTAATAAATGGTGCTGGGAAAACTGGCTAGCCATATGTAGAAAGCTGAAACTGGATCCCTTCCTTACACCTTATACCAAAATTAATTCAAGATGGATTAAAGACTTATATGTTAGACCTAAAACCATTAAAATCCTACAAGAAAACCTAGGCAATACCATTCAGGACATAGGCGTGGGCAAGGACTTCATGTCTAAAACACCAAAAGCCATGGCAACAAAAGACAAAATTGACAAATGGGATCTCATTAAACTAAAGAGCTTCTGCACAGCAAAAGAAACTACCATCAGAGTGAACAGGCAACCTACAGAATGGGAGAAAATTTTTGCAACCTACTCATCTGACAAAGGGCTAATATCCAGAATCTACAATGAACTCAAACAAATTTACAAGAAAAAAACAAACAACCCCATCAAAAAGTGGGCAAAGGACATGAACAGACACTTCTCAAAAGAAGACATTTATGCAGCCAAAAAACACATGAAGAAATGCTCATCATCACTGGCCATCAGAGAAATGCAAATCAAAACCACAGTGAGATACCATCTCACACCAGTTAGAATGGCCATCATTAAAAAATCAGGAAACAACAGGTGCTGGAGAGGATGTGGAGAAATAGGAACACTTTTACACTGTTGGTGGGACTGTAAACTAGTTCAACCATTGTGGAAGTCAGTGTGGCGATTCCTCAGGGATCTAGAACTAGAAATACCATTTGACCCAGCCATCCCATTACTGGGTATATACCCAAAGGACTATAAGTCATGCTATTATAAAGACACATGCACACGTATGTTTATTGCGGCACTATTCACAATAGCAAAGACTTGGAACCAACCCAAATGTCCAAGAACAATAGATTGGATTAAGAAAATGTGGCACATATACACCATGGAATACTATGCAGCCATAAAAAATGATGAGTTCGTGTCGTTTGTAGGGACATGGATGAAACTGGAAAACATCATTCTCAGTAAACTATCGCAAGGACAAAAAACCAAACACCGCATGTTCTCACTCATATGTGGGAATTGAACAATGAGAACTCATGGACACAGGAAGGGGAACATCACACTCCGGGGACTGTTGTGGGGTGGGGGCAGGGGGGAGGGACAGCATTAGGAGATACACCTAATGCTAAATGACGAGTTAATGGGTGCAGGAAATCAACATGGCACATGGATACATATGTAACAAACCTGCACATTGTGCACATGTACCCTAAAACCCTAAAGTATAATAAAAAAAAAAAATAAATAAAAAAAAAAAATGAAGGGTTTATTCTTTAGAGGAAGCTGAGTGAATGGCATATGGGAACACTCTGTACTATTTTTATAACTTTGCTGTAAGTCTAAAATTATTTTTAAATAAATGGTTTTCTTAAAAAAAAAAAAATGGTTTTAAAAGGATCCATAGCTGATTCAATTCTCCATCGTAAAATGTTTTGATTTCTCTATTTTTTCACCCTTGGAGGGGATCTTTACTTGCCTTTTATTCTCATTTTGCTGTTTGACATTTTTACCACTAATTAATAAAGTTATAGAAGCCAAATATCAAATTTGTCTAGTGACAAAAAGCCATAGGACTGTACAATATTGCAAAGAAGTAAGATTTTGGAACCAGACACATTTAGGTTTAAATCTCATTGCAACATGTAGTTGCATTGTAACTTTAGGTTACAGTGACCTAAAGGAAAGCTGACCAACTCTAGATTTCCTTATCCATGAAATGAGAATAATATCTAATTCACAGAGTTATTATGGACATTCCTAAGACTTGTAATGCCTGAGAAATTATAGACCCATTAAAATATATCTCCTAATTATTTTCAAGGGTTGTGATTTCAAAAAATCATAACCTTTAAAAAATGCTCAGTTAGCTCTGAAACTGCCAATATATAATCTAAACAGGATAATTGTTAACTATTAGGTCTTAGTATAAATATTAACTGTCATGCAGTACTCTGATTTATTAGCTATTTATATAAAATTGGGGGTTTTAATAGTGTACAAACCCATTAAGCATCAACAACGTAGTGTGATTGACATGCAGAAAAACATCAAATTTAATTTTAGCTTGTATAAAAAGAAATATATCATCTAGAACAATTTGTGGGAAATCCCCCTTCTTCCCTGTCCCACTGCCTGATTATATTAGCCTGTCCACAGTGGCATATTACGCTCCATTATGGATGCAAGAGGAATATGACTAGAAACCATGTTAAGGAGAAACAATGGAAAGGTGCAGCTTTAATGGAAATAATAGATACTGGAGGCTCCAAAGGGAGATGTTGGGAAGAGGGTGAGTGTAGGAAGATTACCTATTGGGTACAATAGTCACTGTTTGGATGAGGGGAACACTAGAAGCCCACGCTATGCAGTATATCAACGTAATAAACCTGCACATGTACCCCCTAAAATAATATAAATAAAATAAATAAAATAAATCTAAAATAAAATCAATAAAATAAAACAATGATGCAGCTCGAATTCCAGTCAAAGGCAGGCTTTGGGAAAAGTATTTTATATATAGCTGCCTTGCCATTTAAAAAAAGAGTGTTATGTGAACTAAGTACTAACTTTATTTACTGTGTTGTGAAAGTAGAAAAGATAGACATCAAAGGAGGAACATTTTTCCTTAATGTAAGTACAAACTTTCTTACATGAAGGGATTTTCAAACATCAAATAGGCTGTTTTATAACATAGTGTGTTTCTTGTTGTGCCCCCAAGAGTATTCAAACTTGGACATTCACCAGTTAGACCATTGTAGAAGCTTTGATTGCATGGAATTGGAAGTGAAATAGATGCACTCTAAGAATGAACATGCTTTGAGAGCTCACAAATTTTGGAAGCCATACAGAGCCTGCATAGTTTTAAACTTGTTTCGTACCTTAGCAATGCATTAGGATATACATCACATATCTATAAGTAGTTGCAGGTCCATAAAGAGGATTGCCCTGGGTTTACACAGCTTTGATTTGATGCTCGGTTCTGTTCCTTTCTAATCTGTAATGTTGGTCAACTTATTAACCTCTCCGAATCTAGTTTTTCATTTGAAAAAAAAAAAGAGGAAATTTATGGGATATCTGGCAAGATTAAATACAATAACGCATTTAATGAATATTTTGAGCACATATTAGCTCAATACAGATCTGTTTTGCTTTATCCTTGGTGATGTGGGTGGGTACATTAAATTAAAACATTGGAGAAAATCCACTGCCAAATCATTTATTGACAGGTGGCGAAGCAGTAAGAGTCTGTCGCATACATTTTAATACCAGGTGGGATTCTGGAGACAGCTTTGTTTTCATGGATAATATCATTGGCCTGGGGAAAGAACTACATTTGCAGCTTCTCTGGGGACTGACATAACAATGACATGGGCTACACAGGCTGTGGTCAGAGGCCACATTTTCCCATATCCTCCCAGCATGAAGAGTGAAAACAGAATAAGTTGGCAGAGTAAATCAAGGCAAAAGCAGTGGAGGGATTTTACAGTGCTGATGTTCTCAATCAACAGCAGTGCTGCCTAGGTAACTGCTCTATCACTGTCGTGCTGCGACAGAGTCCATGGCAGTAGTAACAGCACTGTGCAAGCTACGATCTCTGACAGGCTTGAAATGAAGACATCTGCTTTCCTTCAGAAAATGTGAGACAATGTGCTTGACACAGAGGCACTATTTAAATCTAAGGAATACACATACTTGAGCTTATCCAAAATTATATGTGATAATAGGAGATTATTTCATTCTCTTCTCGCTCGTTTTTTCAAGGTATAGTAAGGCAAATTTAAGCAAGATTGACTGGGAAATCATTGACCCTTTATTTTTTTTTCTGTGTTTAGGTGTCATAAAGCATAAGCTCTTTAAAAGTTGAGCAGTGGGCAAGGAGTGAAAATGAAGACTCGTGTCATTTTCTTAATAATGAAAAGCTAACGATACGCTTTTAAAGTTCCTAAGGTTCTGCTTAATTTGGGATTGAGCTTGAAGAGGCTGTTAATTGATCTGAGTCCTCATGTTCTTCTCTGTGAACTGCAGCTTCTGTGGCCCACATCTTAGAACTGTCATTGTGATTATGAGATAAGCTGTGAGTGCATAAGCACTGCCTGGCTCACATAGCTCCTGGCATCCCATGATCTTAGATGGTGAGAAACTCCTTCTCTTCAAGACTCTACCACGCCTGAAAAAGGACTTTAGCAATGGGGGGTTGGCTATTCCTGAGCCTTTCAGTGCTTCTCCAGGTATAGAGACACTCAAATGATTCAGCCTGTGTTCACAAGGCAGGGACGTCAGCATGTTATTGATAGTCCCACTATGAGGGAGGAGGGTATTTCAAGATTACAAGAAAGCTTTTATTTTCAGAAAAAGAGGAAAGTGAGACTGAACAAGCAAAATAACCCATGTCCACTATAACCTTTGGGATTTTTAATCTCACTCTGGCTTTTTCTATAATTAATATTTTACTTTTTATGTTTTTAAGTTTTAAGGTGCACATTTTGTAAGAATTTCTTGTTTTGAAAATGGAAGATCAACCTCAGAAATGTATTCCTTATTGGGGGCCTCAAATAATGCTACTTTCTTTCTTTCTTTTAAACTTTTTGTACAGACAACGTCTTGCTATGTTGCCCAGGTTGGTCTTGAACTCCTGGCCTCGAGCGATCCTCCCTCCTGTCTCCCAAAGTGCTGGGATTACAGGTGTGAGCCATCCTTCCTGGCCATGTGCTTATTTCTTTTATATTTGAAAATAAAAATAAAAATTTTGAATAAATTTTATAATTTTTTTTCTGTTTACTCATTGTCATGTGTTTTCAAACAGATAAGGTACATGAATTGCCTGAGGCCCATTTCCTATTCAATTGGTTTCTGATCTATTATTTTTTTCCATATTGAGAGTTGAACCAGAAGTTGACATTTGCAGCTTCCAGACCCTTCCATAAGATTCAAGATCATCCAAATCTGTGGAATTCTCTCCTACTTCCACCTCATCTCTTTTGGAAATTTTAAACAAATAAAAATATGAAAAACAATGAACAATCCCCGAATATATTGCTACCAGAGCTCTTATACTCTCTTCCTCTCACTACGTCATCTGAGGATGCTTTCCTTGAAGGGGCTATTGCTCAATGTGTTACTACCACAGCCACTTCCTCTACTACCACCTCTACCAGCATCTCCTCCTAAGTCATCACTGTCAATTCTAACACCATACAATTGCTTTCAGAAGCTCTCATCTCTGGGAGGATGAATGAGAGGAAGCAGGGCGGCATAGAAAAGAGTCAGTTTGAAGAACAGGATTAGCATTTCCTTTTTGCTGATCCAAGGACAGAGAGTGGGGATGGATTAAAGACCTATTTAATGAGCTCTCTCTCTCAGCCTAATAACATGAATAGCCCAAAGCGAGAAGTTTTAAATGTTTCATTTGCTGTACAGGAAATCACTGCCTTTTTTTGGGTCAAAATGTTGATTCTTAATTCCAGTTTACCTTATTTAATTTTCCATCTTTAGGATGAGAATTAAGAGCATTAAAAGCCAACTGGAACCACTCTATTTTAAAGCAGAAGACTGATCTTTTTCATAATTTCTAATTAAAAAAAGGCTCAACATATAATGGCATTAATGATCCATGTGTAGTTATTTCTTGGAATATTAAAAAACATGGAAAGTTTCTGAAGTTTTCTTCAAATAATATTAGCATCTAGTTGATGGGTTCTACTTTTGCGTGGTTCTTTAACTTCTTTTATTCACTCAATTCTTTCTTATTTTGACATAAAATAATTATTTAAAATAGTTTTCCTAAACTTTTCTTATTTATATGTGTGTATAAATATACATACACAATACATGTACAGACATATGTATTAACTTTTATTTCTTAATTCCTAGTAATTCCTACATTCTCCACTTTTATATTCTTAATGTTTCATCTCATACATTTTAGTCTTTAATTTTAAGGTTTCTTATGTTTTTAGTCTTTTATCTCACTGGAATGTGGCTTTTATTTTCTTAAATTTATTTTAGAATAATTTTAGATTTACAGAAAATTTGCAAAGATAAAGTCGAGTTTCCATACTCCTTTCACCTAGCTACCCCTAACTGAAGACCTTATTATTTAATAATGGAGTCTGACATATCCATGGCACATTTGTTGAAACTAAGATACTAACATTGGTACACTAACCTTAACTAAACTGCAGACTTTATTTGTATTTTATTAGGTCTTCCACTAATGTCTTTTTGGTTTGTTTATTTCAGAATCTAATACAGAATATCATACTGCACTTAGTTTTCAAGTCTCCTTAGTTTATTTTAATCTGTGACAGGTTTTCAATCTCATTCTTTTTCAGGACATTGATGGTTTTGAAAATTACTGGTCAGATATTCTGTAGGATGTCCCTCAGTTTGGTTTTGGCTGATGAGTTCTCGTAATAGATGCAACTTAAAAGTTTCTACATGAGACAACACAAAGATGAAGTGCCTCTCACCTCAAGTTATCAAGGGGCTCCATGATATCTACATGACATCACCGATGTTTTTTTTTTTTTTTTTTTTTTTTTTTTTTTTTTTTTTTTTTTTTTTTTTTTTTTTTTTTTTTTTTTTTTTTTTTTTTTTTTTTTTGAGACGGAGTCTCGCTCTGTCACCCAGGCTGGAGTACAGTGGCGCAATCTCGGCTCACTGCAAGCTCCGCCTCCCGGGTTCACGCCATTCTCCTGCCTCAGCCTCTCCTAGTAGCTGGGACTACAGGCGCCCGCCACCGCGCCCGGCTAATTTTTTTGTATTTTTAGCAGAGACGGGGTTTCACCGTGGTCTCGATCTCCTGACCTCGTGATCCGCCCGCCTCGGCCTCCCAAAGTGCTGGGATTACAAGCGTGAGCCACCACGCCCGGCCTCACCGATGTTTAATTCAGTCACTTAGTTAAGGTGGTGTCTGCCAGGTTTCTCCACTGGGAAGCAAATTCATTTGCTCTTTTTATACTTTATTCTTCAGAAGTGAGTCACTAAGTTCAATCTACATTTAGGAGAAGACACTTAAACTCCACCTCCTGAAGGGGTTGCATCTACACAATTTAATTTGAAATTCTTCTGTAAGGAACATTGTCTTTCCCATTTATTCATTCAATCATTTATTATTATAATTTGAGTTAAGATCCAATATGTTTTTTAAAAAGGTTTGTTCCTCAAATTGTTGTAGCTTTGGCCATTGGGAGCTCTTTCAGTTCGGCTCCTTTTTCCTTTGGATAAGCCTTATGCTTGTTTCCAGGATATATAAGAATTTACTTTGAATTTATCTATCTATTTAAGTTACATAAATATGAAACAAAAGGTTTGATATTTCCAGGACTTGTATGTTGTGCACTTGACTTTTTTAAATTCAGTTAATAATTCTTTAAAGAGGAAATTATATTCAGATACAGATTAAGAAACTGAGACTTTGTCATTAAATAATTTTCACTGTAATACAACTAATAAGTAGTAAATTTAGGACGGAACCCCAGATCTGTCAGAATCCCAGGCAATTTGACATTTCTGTAAATTGGGAGAGGCATGATTAAAACAGGGTAAATTAAACACAGGTAACCTAGGATCTACTCTTAAAAGAGTTTATGGCAATTTTAGAACATCATTTTGGTCCTCTCATGATTGAGGAATTTTTTTCTTTCCATATCATTTATGTATTTTTGTGGCAATATGAAAGCTAGATTAATTTATGTCATCACTGTTCGTTCACTGCATTCTCTGAATGCTTTCAATTCATCTCTTGGCCTCAATCCAATCTCTGTTCCTGCTCCTGGCTGTTTTCCTCCTCATTATTTATTGTTTCCATACTTGCTATTATGGATTAGCTCTACTTTATTGCTTTCAGTATTTAACTCCCTGGACAAGCAGGGAGATTGCTGAAAACATATTAGCTATTCCAAATACAAAGGTCTACTTTAGAACATTTTTAGATTTAGAGAAAAATTGCAAGATAATACACAGAGTTCTTATATATCCCGCATCTGTTTATTAACATCTTACACTAGTATGGTATTACAACAGTATTTAATACAATCAATGAACTAGTATTAACACATTATTATTGACTAAAGTCCAAACTTTATGCAGATTTGCTTAATTTTTGTGCAATGGCCTTTCTCTCTTCCAGAGTCTCATCCAGGATACCACATTATATTTAATTGTTATGTAGTCATTTTTATTTTAGTTAGGCTTTTTATTGAATATGACAGTTTCTCAGACTTGCCTTGTTTTTGATGAGCTTGAGAGATTTGAGACGTACTGGTCAGATAATTTTAAAGTGTTCTTAACTTGGACTTCATCGAATGCTTTTCTTATTATTGTATTAGAGTCATTGGTTTATAGGTGAAGACCACAGAGGTAAAGCATTATTTTCATCACATCATATCAACTGTACATACTGTCAATATGACTTACTACCATTGGCATTAAGCTTTATCACTAAGGTAGTGTTTGTCATGTTTTTGCACTCTAAACTTACTTCTTTACTCTTTTTTCCCCTTTCCATTTTATGTTCTTTGAAAGGAAACCACTACGTGCAGCCCCCATTTAATGAATAGGGAGTTGTGCTTGAGGGAAAAGTACTTAATTATTTCTAGTTATTTTGCATTGAAAATTTGTTTCTTTCCCTCCATTTATTTATTCAATCACTTATTTATATCAATATGGACTCATGAATATTTATGTTATACATTGGGTCATAATCCAACACTACTTAATTTTGTTGCTGAAATTTTTCCAGCTTTGGCCACTGGGAGGTCTTTCAGTTGACTCCTGTGCATCTTTGATATACTGTCATCGTTGTAAGTTTTTTAGAACATTTTTCTTACATTTTTGACACTACAAGATATTCCAGGTTTATCTTGTATATTTCCTGCCCTGTTCCTCCAAGAAGCCTTGGTTCTTTTAACTGGAGAATTGGAAACCAAGATCTGGGCATTAGATGTGCTCATTGTTACTGGGTTGTCATTGCTTCTAGGACCCCTTGACAGACAAAGCAATGAAATATGTGTTTTTACCAACCTGTGTATATGAAAATATCTATAAATATTTCCAAATGTAACCATCCGTATATCTATATTAGGCTAACCTGAGTTTATACTAATGTCTCCAACTATTTTCTATTACAGCACAAATCACTCTAGCCTATATTCTAATCTCCTCCCCTTGTTTATCTCTAAATTCCTATTAAAACAGTAAGAAATCATGCTCCCACTATCTGCCATCCATTTACCTAATTATTCAATTCCATTATACATGTAAAGTTGTATCAGAATTGTTAATTCATATTTCCTTGGGAACATTGTATCAGCTAGGGAACAGTGTTTGTATTCAGTTTCTTTTGCTTAGCCTTACAAACTTGGCTTAATTGCAAAACATCTAGGTTAGCACCCTTTTCCTCAACTTTTCACTTAGATTGTTTCATACATTTGTACAAAAGCCACTACGCATTATGCATATAAGCCTCGCACTCTACCCCTGAGCACCTGAAAACCTTAGTTTATCTCTAGAAATTCTGTCATTCATCTTGAGTTAATTTTTGTAAGATCTCTGTCTAGATTAATTTTTTGCACATGAATGTCCCAGTTGTTTAGCACCACTTGCTAAAAGACAATACTTTGTCTGTCAAATGCCTTTGCTGTTTTGTCAAAGGTCAATTGACTGACTATATTTGTATGGGTCTATTTCTGGGGTCTCTCTTCTGCTCCATTGATCTATATGTTTATTCTTTAACTAATGCCACACTGGTTTGATTATTGTAGCTCTATATTAAGTCTTGAAATCAGGTAGTATGTGACCAACAACTTTGTTTTTTTTTTTTTTTTTCAGTGTTTTCATAGCTATTCTATGTCTTTTGTCTTTCCATGTTAAATTTAGAAATAATTTGTTGATGTACAAAGATGGTTGCTGGATTTTGTTTGGGGTTGTGTTAAGTTTATAGACAAACTTGAAAACAATTGGCATATTGATTTCACTGGACATGGAATTCTAGGTCTGTCTTTTTTTTCCTTTGACACTAAATATTTCATTCTATACTCTTATTGCTTTCTTAATGCATGATGAGAAGTCAACATAATTCTTACCCTTATCTGTTTATAGGTAAATTGTTTTTATTTTCTCTCTGCCTTTTTTCAAGGTTTCCTCTCTGCCTTTGGTTTTCTGTAGTAAATATGGCTTCTGTAGTTGTAAATTGTTTTGTTATTTATTCCAGGTTGGCCTTCTTGGTGCTCACTGGATATGTGGTTGTTGTCTCTAATTTATTTTGGAAAGTTATTGGTTGTTATTACTCCAGATGCTTTTTATTTTCTGTTGTATTGTCATTTTCTTCTCTTTCTGGTATTCCTCTTACAGGTATATCATAACTACTGAAATTGTCCCATGGTTCTTGAATGTTTTGATCTGTGTTATTTTTCCATTATTTTTTCTTTGTGCATTTACGTTTGGGAAATTTTTATTGATTTATCTTCAAACCCATTATACTTTACTCTGTCATATCCAGTCTACTGATGCTCCATCAGAGACTTGGTTCATTTCTGTTGCAATGTTCTTGATTTTTAGCATTTTCCTTTTATTCTCTCTTATGGATTCTATCTCTCAGACCACACTACCCTTCTGTTCTTACATGTAGTGTACTTTTTCCATTAGAGCCCGTAACATATTAATGATTGTTCTTGTAAATTTTCTGTCCAATAATTTTGACATCTGGGTCATATCTGAATCTGGCACTTAAAAGGAAAACATAAAATCTCAGGACCTGCAAACTTCTTCTATAAAAGGGAAGCTTAAGTGCAGAGATTGAGTCATTGCAACATCCTCTTCCAAATGAATAGCTGTTGCTAGCATTATGCATCAGCTGGAACCCTTTGGAAAGGTGAAAGGCATCAGACATCTGGGAATGACTGTCTCATAGATCAATCATAAGTAAATTATTTGCTGGTCTCCCACAAAAAAAGACATGCTAGTTGTAAGTTTAGGTACACAATCTAAGTCTAGCTCCTAAAACTAAAGTCTGTTCAATTCCACACTGATACTGTCCAGTACAAGCTTATATTTCCAGGTGCAGAACAAAGTCAAGGCTCATTCCTCCACCCCTCCAGAAACGTCTGCATAGACTCTTCATTTATTCTCTTTTTCTCTTCAGACATTCACCTTATCTTGTGTAAAATGTAGATTTACTGGGCACTAACAGAAGTCTCGCAGGAATATAAATATTTGCCTTACCACCTAACTGCCTCTGTTCCTGCAGGTCTTTCTCTTCTTCTAAGGAAATGTATAAATACGAAGACTCCTAGAAACATCTCTAAAAACAAACACAGCTGTGCCTGTGGCTCTTGTTTTTCCTGGATGCTTCCTAAAGCTGGCTTCATAAACCTCAATGATCTGGTGTATGCCTCAGTTACTGATTTCGGTCATCACTCTGATGCTCATTTGTCTCTTTAGACTGTGATTTTTCTTGCCTTTTAGTATGTCTTGTAATTTTGTTGATGTTGAAAGCTGGACATGAAGTATCAGGTAATAGGAACTGAGAAAAATATGCCTTCAGGGTGAAGGTGTATGTTAATATGACTGGGAGTTGTACTGTGTTTAGTGTTTGCTGTGGTTGCAGGTGTCAGAGGCTTTAAATTCCTTAGTGCCCTTCTTTTCCTCCTACCTTGGCTTATCTTCTTTAAGTACTCCTGATCAGGGAGAGTCTGTATCTTTCAGCTCCTTCAGCTGTAATCTACTATTATACTGGGGTCTTGTCAGTGCAGTGGTAAGTTGTTGGGAAGGTGAAGTGTTCTGTAATGCTGTGATTAAATCTCAGTCTATTAGTGGCCTCTATCCTTGGCTTGTGACCTTCACAAGTGTTTTTCAGTTCCTTCTTGTTTTAGATGAGACAAGAAGTCTAGAAGAGGGTGGAATGGGAAAAATTCCCTTCCCTGGGGGAATAAGGCACTAGTGAAGTCTTTTTCCCTGGGTAGTGGGCTTTTGCTATGGAGAACTCTGAGTATATTTCCCAAAGATTACTCTTTCTGTTCCCCTGCCAGAGCCACACTGGGATCTTTCTCAAGTCTTTACTTCGAGAGCCTGCTGGGATTTCTGGAAGAAAACCTATAAATGTGCAGGTGCTATCTCATACTGTAGCCCCTAAGAGTTTCTCACTTTCAGGGCAGATCACATTCAGTACCTAGAAATTCATCAAAATATTATTTTTGTGTTTTTACCAGTTTATGATTCTAGCAGCTTCAGCTCTAAGTAAATTGATATATCATCTGCAATTCTTTGTATTTACTTATCTCTCCAGATTTTAGGGTGGTGTTTTGCCCTGCAACCACAATTTTCTGATTGGTTCCAAAAAAGTTAATGATTTTCAGTTTGTTCAGCTTCGTAGTGTAAGGACAAGAATGGTGACTTCCAAGTTCTCTATGTGTAGGAGTTGAAACTGAAGGTTATTGGGATTTGATTTTTGTAATTTTTGAAGCAATTTCATTGTTTATGTTTCTTATCTTGTTGTATTCATTTATTCATGCTTTTACTGTTTCACTCATTCCTGTGATCCTTATTAGCTCTCATTCATGTGCTAGACATTTAGTAAGCTCTGCATGTGCACTGACAAAAAGTACTAATGTGAAAAGTATGTGCATGTGCATATATCTATACACATATACACACACAGAGAAAAATTTACTATCTATCTATCTATCTATCTATCTATCTATCTATCTATCTATCTATTTATCATCTACCTATCTCTCCAAACAGGACATCACAGTTTGGAAACCAAGAATTGGTTTAATATAGTTATGGTATAAAATGCTAGTTTAGGATATGAGTCTGAAAATAAAGTGGGTTTCATATGGCATGTTAAGGAATTTAGATTTATCTGCAGCATGAAGTGCCATTAAACCTTTTCAAGATATGAGTTTAAAAATCAATTTTTGAAAGTTATTTTGACTGAAGTTTTAAAGGTGGGGTCCAAGGCCAAAAACGAAGTATGTGATCAGTCCTTATTATCAGTGGAAAAGTTGGTGCAATTCAGTAAAGATAGAGAAAAGCTAAAAGTTTAATTTAAGAACTCCATAACCCTATATATAGATACAACCACTAAAATCTGGATTTCTTAAGAATTAAGAATTAAGGTTTTTGTTTTGTTTTTTCCTCATCAGGGGAAGAGAACTGGAAATCCGAGCTGGA